>NW_026775581.1:106221430-107537680 GCF_030987335.1 Cornus florida | reverse complement strand
TATTTGATCATCAGTCACCCATTTCAATTCATGGAGACATTTACTGTAGGAATTCTACCTATTCAGGTTCTTATGGATTTTCCTCAATTGACAATGACACTACCTGATGGCCGTGAGGAATCTGTCATGAAGTGCACTACACTTGTGGCCAACACTTCAAATATGCCTGTGGCTGCCCGCGAGGCTTCAATCTATACAGGTACAAATTTGCTGCTACTCAATATTGTCTGACGTGTCAAATCTTTAGGTAAAGTACAACCTTTAGTATCGTTAGAGGCTCGTTAAATTGTTAGGGGTACTATTGCTGTTTCCCCTACTTGAAATTATTTCTTATAGTATGATCTCATTTTAGTTTTCATTTGAGGGACATTATATGAAAATGACATTCAACAGAAAGCTTTTGTTGGCATATTCTGAGATGGATATAAAGTCCTTGTAACGATGGAATAGACATCCATGGTTCTTGGGTCCCTCTGCTCTGTGACGCCTGCTGAAGAAACTGGTCTCTAAGTTGTGTTTTACATGCATCAATGGAACTAAATAAGCCATGTTTCTTCTGTACTTTCTTTTTCATGAATCTGCATGGTTGCCGTTACTATATAATTTGATAATTATTGGGTTAAGTTCATTTGCCTCGCTTTAAACCTATATTGGTAGTGTGATATTTATTTAATTTTCCAGAAAGGTATTGAGCTGTAATCCTCGAACTCATGTGAACTATCAGGAATCACTATAGCTGAATACTTCAGAGATATGGGCTACAATGTTAGTATGCTGGCGGATTCCACATCTCGCTGGGCAGAAGCATTACGTGAAATATCTGGGCGACTGGTAAGTGCCCTATAATTAGCTTGTGTAACGACATATCTTTCCCTTTGGATTTAGAAAAGATTTTCTATTATTATTATGATTATGATTATGATTATGATGATGATGCAATACCACTTCTTTGTGATGCTTGTTCTTCATATTTCACGCTGTCAATTGAGTTGTTCTATTGTTACTCCAGTGACTTTACAGATCTGTTGTATCAGGTTTTTCCTATTTTATGTGTTCTATGACGATAATTCCAAAACGAGTTGTTAATGCCATGAAAGTTACATTATGGTGATTTTTTTAAAGAATTTTGCAATTAAACATGAGGTGTGAGCAAAAGACTTGGCATAAATTAGTATATAATTATAAATCATTTAGGAAGAAAGAAAGGGGGAAAAACGTGTGTTTTCTTTGCTGATTGTAATACTTGAAATGAGTTAAAAAATGATGTACCCACAAAACTTTGTGATATCAATGTTAAGTAGTGCTGATTTTATTACTATAACTTGTGGCACTAGGATCTCTCTCTCTCTATATATATATATATATTCTTACATCATACTTTTTGGTCTCAGTGGATGACTTGAAACATGTTTTTTGCAAAAAAAAGGACTAAGGGGTGATTACATACATAATTTTTGTTACTGGTCAGTTTTGGTTAAAGGACATGATAGAGTAATTTGATGGTTGGATCAAATGATTGGATTCCTCATCTGGAAAATAAAGGGAAAGAGCCGTGGTTTTGGGGGGTGGAGGAGCTATCTCTTTTGAGAATTTGTAGGAGAGAGCATGCTCCCGTAGCTTCAATGTCTTGTTCTAGTGTTCTCCTTGTTTTGAATAACTATATTATCCCTTTGGGACATCCAATAACATTGGACTTTAAAAATAAAAATAAAAATAAAAATTCTCCACCAGTCCTATCTTTTCATAATTGATCACCCTTTTTTCTTTTTGCTTGGCGATTGTGACAATCGTATCGCTGGGGTGAATCAATTCATGATTTTCTTTTGAATCTGCTATGCTCATTAGCTTTACTTTATGAGCAAATTTTGTTAGGAGCTATGGTTTATGATTTGCAGTCATTTCTATATAACATTATTTCTGTACTAATTGGCATGAGTTTGCACACAACCTGTACTGGAAGCTGAATTTATTTCAACTTTGTTTATAGCTTGCATCAACATCATTTGTCTTTAAATTTCTTTCAGGCAGAGATGCCTGCAGATAGTGGATATCCTGCTTATCTAGCAGCTCGTTTGGCCTCCTTCTATGAACGTGCTGGTAAAGTAAAGTGTCTTGGTGGGCCGGAGCGTACTGGCAGTGTCACAATTGTTGGTGCTGTTTCTCCTCCCGGAGGAGACTTCTCTGATCCTGTGACATCTGCAACCCTTAGCATTGTCCAGGTAAAGATGAAGTGTGATTTTCGTGTATCAATATTTATCTATGATGAGACATATCACTAAATCCTGGACAAACTGATGCAGTCCATTGTCACTGTATTTCTTGCCGACCATTAGTTTTACCAGTAGTTGGATTTGGTTCAATTGATTATCTAGAAAATGGAACACACATAAGTGCAACACAAATTTGTCATTCAAGGTTTAATTTTATATATTTATTTACTTATTTTTGCAGGTTTTCTGGGGGCTGGACAAGAAACTTGCCCAGAGGAAACATTTCCCATCTGTAAACTGGCTTATTTCCTACTCAAAATACTCAACGGTGCATTCTCAAAATGTTCTCCACTTCATTTTTAAAAATTCTGAAGGAGTGCCTCTTTAATTTTTTCCAGCATTATGGTCAATGTTGTGTCCCTATTCAATACATTTTATGTGTTTTCAGGCATTGGAGTCTTTCTATGAGCAATTCGATCCAGACTTTATTAACATCAGGACAAAAGCTCGTGAGGTGCTGCAGAGAGAAGATGACCTAAATGAAATTGTGCAGGTATTTTTTCCCCCTTTTTTGTTAGTTCTATGTGGCCCATTAAACCAGGACATTGAAAACAAGATAGATGCAATCAACCCTCATGAGAACTTTTTTGTTTGTTCCAAGTGTCTGCTGCCTTGCTCTATTTTCCACTTCTCACATCCCTGGATGATTACAACAAAATGGTTGCCGTAGAAAAAAGGTTCTTTTTACCCCTTGGGGGGAATGTGATTGTGAGACAGGACAGGATTACTGTGGATTTATCTAACAATACAGTATTTTAATTAATTGACAGGAGAAAAATCCATTTCTCTGGCTGCAAAAAGTCCATTAACTCTTTGTTGAAAATGCTAATGTCCGTGCTCGTGGATGTTTGGTCTTTAAAAAAATTGGCAACAAAGTGTATGTATTGCATTAACACTTTGTTGATGATACTATTGCCTGTGGTTGTGATGTTTGGTCTTTAAAAACTATGGCAACAAGGGGATGTTTTCTTGTGGAGGGTTTCGATGTCTTGCATTAATATGTTCTACTAGGAAAAATAGGAAATAAAGGTATTTTTTGAAGTTGTGGAAGTGGAGATTAATGTAGTTGAAATCTGATCAGTTCAACTATGTTGCATCTGTGCATCCTATAATTCAGCGACTCTATAGTAAGAGAGAGTCATATATCTTGCCCTCTTTTATGTGTAATTGTGGTTTTTTTTTTTTAACCTTTGCAAGAATCACACCCACTTGCCTCTACGGGGACTTCAAGACGGGGAAGTATCACTAGGCTACAACCTTTGGTGTTCTACACTTAAAAGATTCATTTTTTCCTCTTAATGAAACTAACGTTCTCTTACTTTTAAAAAAAAAATAATTGTGCAGATAAGATTACCCTAGAGACTGCAAAGCTTTTGAGGGAGGATTATCTTGCTCAAAATGCATTTACTCTGTAAGTTGCTGTGTACCACTCTAGTAACTACTATAAATCAATCCAAATCTCTACATTGGTTCTTGATATTTGAACTTTTTGTATGTGACAGGTACGATAAATTCTGTCCTTTCTACAAGTCTGTTTGGATGATGCGCAATATTGTCCATTTCTACAATTTGGCCAATCAGGTACAGTATTCTCTGTCTCTTCCCCCTCCCCATTAATTTTAAAAATTGCCATTGTTTGTGTTGGAACTGTCAATGCAGGGTCTCGGGGTGGTAGACGGAGTCCCAACCTAAATTTTGGCATTATTTGTACAAAGTGATTGTTCTGAAACTTGAATCCGCATTTTAATACTTAGGGCCTGTTTGACATTGTTGTAGCTTATAACACACACTTTTTGTTGTAGAGCTGCCAAAAAAGTGTGGTCTTTAAAAAATCAAATAGTGTTTGGCAACTTAGAAAAGAAAATTACTTTTTATAGATATTCATTTTCCATTAATAGACTCTTTCTATAAATATTTTTTTTTCTCTACTTGAAAAAACTCCAATTTTTAGCTTGGGCTAAAAGCCTTACCAAGCCAGAATCTATGACTAAAATGTCTATACATATATATTTTTTGTTGCCAAACACATCTAAAAGAGATTTTTCAAATCAAAAGCCCTTGTAATTTGTCCAATGGTAATGCCAAACAGACACCTAATAGAATGGTTTGAAGTTTTATCATTGCGCCAAGCAGTGGCCTCTTTTCTGATTATCAAAATTTGTCACTAGGAGCGTATCAGGACTCAGGAGCTAAAGGATCGAATACAAAGTGCGATTTCAAAACTTGTTTATTAGACCATTCAATAGTTCCTTTTCTTTTTTCAAATTCATAGCAACAGGGAAAATCATACATACTTGTTACTAAGATCAAAACTTGAGCTGGATCAGTTCGGTGTGGTACCTTTTTTGCCTGTTCAGTAGAAACCTCATCTATTATTCAAATTGTATCTAGACCTAAACCTTCAGACCTGTTTCCTAGAGCATTCATACTTCGATTTAGTTCCCAATTTCATGGCAATCAAATGAAGTTAAATTACAAATATAATTTAGGTCAAAACTTGAGCTGGATTTTAAATGCGTTTTTGGGCATCTCTCACCGCATGACAGCAACTGCAATCTCCTTTTTTGTGACGCATAATGTGTTAATGTGCAGGCAGTAGAGCAAGGAGCTGGTATGGACGGCCAGAAGATTTCAAACACCCTTATCAAGCATCGACTGGGAGATCTATTTTACCGTTTAGTGTAAGTGAATTCATAATCAAGGGTATGAACAACTCCATTTGGCCTTCTCAAGTCATCATGTTTGAGTCTGCTAATCTATTTGATATTTACAGGTCTCAGAAATTTGAGGATCCTGCTGAAGGAGAGGAAGCTCTTGTGGCGAAATTCAAGAAGCTTCATGAGGATCTAACTGCTGGTTTCCGCAACCTTGAGGATGAAACTCGATAATCAAGATTTTGACATTAGATTTTTTTTTTTTTTTTTTTTTTTTTTTTTGTGGATTCACCCAGTGACAAATCTGTTACCCCAGGAAACAGTTTAGTAATTTGTCTCTTAGTGCAAGGGAAACCAAATTGTTATTTATAGGTCAGCATCAGTATCGCCCCCACATTCGGATGCTTGTTCGGCCTGTATGTTAAAAGATGCGTAGCTATTTATTTATTTTTGTATTTTATTCATTACCTTTCATTTCTTTGTCAAAAATAAAAAATAAAAATCTTGTATTTATTTTATGTATGGGTGTGTAGCATATATCAGATTGATGATGACACTCTCATCTGATTTTTGCTTGAATGTTTGAACAAAGATCCATATATATATATATATATATATATATATATATGCCTTAGCATAGTGAAGAAGAGTAATGTGATCCGTGCTTAAAGTAATAGTAACGTGATGATGATAGATGTCGTTCGAAGTAAGAAAAGATACACTAGCATGTTATTCGACTGAAACTATGTCTTAAGAAGAAGTACGATTCGAGATTGATATATAATACGCTCTAACACTGCTTTTAAATATTTCTAACAAATTCTCTCACGAAATGGAGGCCGCCTTATCACTCAAGCCACGTACCACCATTCCCACAACTACCACTCAATTAGCCACACTTCCAGAAGGAGAAATGTAGAGGAAACCAAATACTGGCTTTTGAAGGAAAACATGGCATGCCAAAGATTACGACAGAGACTCATGCTACAGAACTTTCAACTACCACAGCCATTCAACCAGTATTAAATAATTAAATCCGAAAAAGACAAAGCACGTTCAGGTGTCGCTCTTCAAGTGCCATAGATACCCAGAGTAGATTCAAGGTGAGGTTGGGCTAACTCACAAACTCTTAGTAGATTCCGGGTATAATCCTGTAGGGTACCTTCTCGCAATACAGTTTCCAGTATTTTCCATACCTGCAAGTAGATCAATGTCAAAGGTTTCATTTAACTTTCCAAAACGGACCAATTGGAAAATATGATGATGAATGTAATAAGAACATCATGCTAACACTAGGACACTTGAGAGAATGATTTGCCACATATTAAATTGACAGAAGAATAACAGCTCGGCTTATGTTTGTTTAATGCAACATGTTTGGTGGGTCACCATTGAAAAACACATTGCATGCATTCGAAGCATTTGCAAATACTCAAACAAGCAATAGGTGTTAACTAGAAAAGATCCCTTTGGTGTTATGCTCTCTTATTCTCTTTCTACATCTAAGTACTCAACGGAGTCATCAAAGGCCACATCTATCAGTTCATGATATATATAACCAACAGGAAGATGGTGAATGATTGCTTGAGGGTGAAATGATATGTGTAGACCTGCCTAAGACAGCAAGTAAATCAAACCGTAAAATGGTATTTATTTGTATTGTATAGTTAACAATAAAGAATAAAGCGTGACTAATAAAATTGTGACCATCATGACATCATGCTCATGGTCCAATCCAACAGACTAAACGGACTGCAGAAAACATTGTTATTTCCACAATTTTCTTTCCACTTTGTACTAGAAATGTAAGAAACAGGTGAAGATTGAGTTTTGCTTACTTCGAACGACATCTATCATCATCACGTTTGGCTCGGTCGAAAAGAAGGATAGTAAGAAACACTACATAGAAGTAAGGTAGAAACTGCAACAACAACAAAAGACAAAAGATTTTGGCAATATATCAATAAGAATTGCAGTTATCGTAGTTATTCCAACATAGATATGCTTACATGGTTAAAAAGAGCTGGTACAGTCCAGAAAAAAGCAGCCGATATTTCTGGTACATAATGGAAATGACGTGATAAACCCCACCTGCAGGAATCACAAAAGCCATAGACATGACAAGTCAAAAAGTAGTTCGAAGTGCCTCTACTATGTCATTATTCCTATATTTAATAAAAGAAAAATGTCAACTTCAATTGAACTTCTGGTCATTGCCGCAAATATGAAAATGATCTCGCAGAATGGATCAACTAATATAATGGACACTCTAAAAGGAGACGTCAAACCTTATTGTATGCGGAAAAAAAATTATAGCTTAGGTAAAAAAAGGGAAAAAAAAAATCTTCTTTTATTATTAGTTCTGGGTATTGTTATTCATATTTGCAGGAAAAACTGGAAAACTAACCATCCTGAGGTCAGGAGAAGGCTGGTCTTGGTCTCACCAGAAGAAGTAGTGTATGAGGCGACAATCTGCATAAGAAATAAATTAGATTAATCTTACACTCCTCATTAGGAAATTTAAGGAGTTACAGTACTGCCAATTGGACACAAAAGAAGTGGAGTTGAAATGTAAACCAAGTTACTGACTGCCATGACACCAAATACCTTAGATGGGGCTTTTCCCCAAACCAAGCACTTGCCATTTGTTCTGCGAAATTCTTGCCTTTGCCTGTCACAGTCATAGTTAATGTATATGCATAGAATGCCTGCTACAAGAATAGAAAGAGCAAGCTGGAACAACAAGATGAGGTCGTTAGAAACAAGAATGCCAAGTAAGAATACAGATATTAGAACAGAATTTCTTTATCCATGAACATAGAGTTGTTATGCTCATCCAATTTGTTTTAAGTTTTGGCTAAGCATGATTTTTTATTTGCACACCGACAGATGACTTCTGGCCTACATCTTTGCTGAATTGATAGTGAAATTTGTAGAACCAGACTTTTCAATTTCTTTATCTATCAACCAAATTTCAAACCAATTTGTACGGTTCAAAGATACAGAAAAATCTATTTCATTTTGACTGACTTCTCTTTTTCCAGATTTAGCCGACTTTCCAAATATACAAGCCAATTTTTTCCCACTAGAACTCTAATTTTTTAACCGAAATCGGATGCCTATGAGAATCCAAAATAAGGCAGCTAGTTGAGGGTTGATTAATAAAAAAAGTTTTAAACCACAACATGGGCAATGTGACCGGTCCACCCATAAGAACGTCAATGTGACCGGTCCACCCATAAGATCGGTAGACGTTAGGTTATTAACCATATGTCCTTCCTTTGTAGCATTACTTATCCCGGTGGCAATATGCCGAGCATAAAAATGTGTTTTACTCTAGCAGAATTCTTACCCTATTTAAAATTTAAACTTGTGAAAAGACCACTTATAGACATAAAAAATTAAGCCGAGCAGATGGAGATATCAAACTCTTCAAGTCCAAGCAAATTATGCTTTATTTCCATATATTCTATTCTTGATAATATACATACCTGAGTGCCAAGATTCAAGGGATGATTGACTAGGTACATGCCAGGAGACGTATACACAGATGGAACCCAAACCAAGCATCCCCAACATATATAAAACCCAGCTGCCAAAGCCAAATTTAGAATAAATTATAATGACATCAAGTATCAATGGCACTAGATATGGAGAAATGTAATAATGATAAATGAACAACACATTGAAGATGGACCCTACTATGTTTTTATACTCACTGTTCTTTATATACATATATTTATATAGACACATCTTAGTACAAATATATATATAGGACTATAGGAGTATCTTTTACAAACTTTTATATTAAAATATGTTAATTTAAAAATCAAGTTATGCAAAAGATATTAAAAATAAGAAGGATGTAATTTATAGGTTTTGATCTAAATAAAGTGGGGGAAAAGGGCATGCTCTTCTGAGTACTACTAGACTACGATAATTTTTTACATTAAGAATGTCTAGAACATCAATCATCAAGAAGATGATACACCATAAAGTCAACAACCTAATGAAATCAATTGAAAATTAAAATTGATCTTTTCATGTAAGCAAAGTACATGCCATCAAGGCCAACTAGGCATTTTTAATTGTCCCTGTACAATCTATTTTTGCAAATGAAACATGAACAACAAGCAAACAACTCCAAACCTCGATCATGCGCAATATCCATTGTGTTCCAATATCCAGCTTCCCACCAAAAAAATTTTGTGACATACACCAGCATCAATGCAGTATTTACAAGCATGGAATCAGCCACTCTCCCATTTGCTTCATACTTGTAGATTACAAAGGAAACATTAGATAAACAACAGACCATATATTTAAACCTAAAATTAGAAGAAAAAAAATATATAAAGATACTTGAATTTAACAGTAAAATGAATAATAAAAAGTTTCCACATATGATATCACTAAGTCCAATAATGAAATTCAGTTAAGGTGGCCAAACTTAAGAGTTAACAGCCAATTCAATGTACCGTATTTAGTGATTATTTGGATTCGACATAAGCAAGAACCAAAATTAAAGTTTAGACATTAATATTACAATGTAACTACTAGATATTTAAAGCAGATAACTACTGGGTGACACAAACGTCTCTATGCATGAATGTGAGAAAGTAAAGCTATCTGAACGTTCTTAGTCAGCCAAGCAAACAAATTTAGGATCTTGTAGGCATACATGACAACGAGAGTCACTCAAAGATTCCACAATCAGGTAATTCTCTTCCTAGAATTTAGATCTATGAGGCTCATCAGATGAAGAATTCTACCCTCACCATGTGAAAATTTCACATGCCTTGCCATTGGGACACTGGTTATAACAATTAATCTGATAAGTTACTTTCAAGTTCACACCAGGGATTGTGTCACACAACTACCTGCTTTATGCAATAGGTCACTGCAAGAACTGCCCAAGACATCATCCCAAATCTGCAGTTAGTGAAAACTTTGATGTCAAAGTTCTTGCCAATGCGAGGATACAGCTCCATGCCCTGCAAGAATGACAATCACGTGATAACAACAGATGAGAATTAAGAGCAACATTCATACTAAAAAAAATCTTCACATTTGGTAATACATTGTCTACTGGAAATTCTATTACAACAAAAAAATATTAAACTTCAAAAGAGTTCTATTTTGTTAAACAGGAGTCAAATGGAACTTATCAGAGAAATTCGTAATTAGAAAATTTATGGGCCTGGTTGGCAAAAAAAGGAATGCATCAACAGGATTTAGAGATCTATCTATGTTTTTAACAGATAATGATTTCATGTTCTTTTTCACAATGACTCAAAGCCATGCCCCACATACTTCACAGGCACCGTGACAGACTGAAGTTGCAGAAATCACAAATCTGCAATTCATACAAGACCTTTCCTCATGTTTTAAGGCATATGCTTCTACTCCCAAATAAAATCGAGGAACCATGATTCAAGTCCTGCCCTCTAAAAATCAAAATAATTAAAATACTATCATACTAAAGAAGATTTAAAAATATGGAAGGAGATTGAGCTCCAAAATCATCTTAGCTGGGAAGTACTTGGTCAGAATTCTTTTCTCTTGCAACAAGTTATGTTTTTTCTGGAATACATTGTAGTAATGACGTAAAAAGGCACAATTTTAAAAATGAAAAAAGGACATGTCATCTCCTTTAGGATGATAATTTTGAACGTATCAAATGTCCAAACAACCTCAAAACATGAAGAGAAACATCCGGTTCAGATTCATGCCCCAGAAGAATCCTGTTTGCTCTATGTTCCTCACAGAAAGAAGCTAACTCCATGTGCTTTATATTTGGATGGAGAGAGCATGAGGAAGAGTACCTAAAATAAGAAGTCCAACAACCTACCATGCAAAGGAGACACCAATACACACATCTGTCTCATCAATTACACATGTGAGGTAGTCGTTAGTCTGACAAGGCAATTGAAGCTCTGCTTTGGACTATTTGTCATTGCCTGCACTCTGAGGAAATCCTCCTCTTTTTTTTTTTCTTTTTTTTCTTTTTTTTTTCATTTTTCCTGAATGGGTGAATTTTATAAATAAAAAAATAAAAAGAAAGAAAGAAAAAAAAGGAAAGGAAATTTTCCTTTCATTTCGTATGTCCCTCTTTTTCCATCAGATTTCGTGTATTGAAAGGATAAATTAAAAAAAAAAAAATTAAAAAAAAGAGAGGCTTTCTCAGCACGTTTGATAACCTTTCAGATGCAACCTTTGAAATTCCATTTCATTATGAGCTGAAATCTCTATTGGTTAGTTTGTGCCAGTTCTTTTCACTTCTAGCATTTATGGTGATTCATTAATAATAAAATAAAATGAAACAAAAAAGAGCAAATATCATAAAGTTTTAAGACACTCACCCAATAGAAATCTATTATAATGTTTCCAGAAGAACCAGAATCAGTAGAAGATGGTGCTACAAGACCCTTGTAAACAAAAATCACAAGTGTCACAAATAGTGGCAAAAATTGCTAAATGACAGAACACTTAAATAAAAGTTAGCATATTCATAAAAGTGAGATATTCATAAATACTCACTTTTATGTATAAGTAAATACAAAAGATGAAGCTGCCAAAAATGAGTGCTGAAAATATTTCTCCCAAATGATCATAGACGATTGTGGGGTTGAATATTCCGAACCTGAATATATACACACAGAAAAAAATTCAAACGCAATAGATTATATTTGGAACTTGGTTTAGCAAAACAAGAAACCAATTGGTGAGAATGCAATAGATTATATTATGGGAATGGTTTGCTTCTGTGTGTCATTGTCAAGGCTTGCTTCAGTTAGCCTCTTTCCAGCAGGTTGTCCAACGGTTTCAGAATTACTCTTCTCCATCTAGTGTGATCAAAAAATTGGAGACTCTTTTTTGTCAAAGCTATATGGAGTATTTGGAGCGAAAGGAATAGCAGATTGCATGACAACACAGCCAAGAATGCTGAGGAAATTGCTATTTCAATTTGCTTGGGGATTCTGAGCTTATTTAGTCTTTCTTTGTCTGATCTGCGGACTTTGTTTAGTTGAGGCTTGGTTTTCTAGCCTCAATCATTTTATCTTTGCCTTTTGTGGGCTTTGTTTTCTTTCTTACTATGATATTAAGCTTCAGTGTGAGGGTCCTCCTCAGCTTCTTTTGTACTCATTGTAATCTATGTGAATAAATAAACACATTCAGGAAGGGAAAAAAAAAAAAAACAGAAACCAATTGTACTAAATTGTTTCTCAGAAAAACAGGCTCTGACTAAAGCAATCATCTCCATATAGAAGCCTATGCAACTTTAGATGACCACTTAAAATAGAATCTGTGCAGCATGGACCATATTAAGTCCAGACATTTATGATAGTAGGGGTTACCAGGAGGAACACAAGCTGCAACCAATGAAGCACGGACACGGATACAGGATCTGGTCACGGAAACGAGACATGACACGATATAGATACGGCGACACGGCAAATTCTTAAAAAACAGAATATGGATACTGCAAAGACACTACAACATATATATTATATCAATGTAGATATGTATGAAATTTAATATATATATATATATATATATATATATATATATATATATATATGTATAAATTTTAAAATATATATATGTATATGTGAGTGTGTATCTATGGATAAATTTGAATAATAATTTCTTGTCATGTTATATTCATATTTTTAATTTGTTACTAGTATTTTGTAATAAAAAAATATTGGCAAAGAAGCAGAGAGTTGAGAGTTATATGGTATGTATAAATTTGAACTAACTTAGTCAAGATATACTTCTGATTTGAAGAAATTCTAAATTTTTCTTAATAATTATATTATGATATTTTACATGAAAAAAATTACATTTTAATGTTCAAGACTCATTAAAAATGTATCCTGAAGTATTGGACATGTGACAGAATTATCAGATATGTTTTAAAAAATTTAAATATATATGTATATATATGTTAAATTGTGATAAAATAAGGAAGTATGGGACACACATTGGCGTGTATCCAAGGAGTGTGAGTATCCGACATGGACACAATGTGGGTTCGTTTCCCTTTCAGAAGTATTTGTGCTTCATAGGTCATTACATAAGCAGTAGAGCTGTAAACAGTAAACACAAGTTCTGACCAATAAAATGGCTTATAACACTTTTTTTTTATAAAAAAAAAAAAAAAAAAAACTAATAAAACTTGATATGAATAACTAAATAAAATCAAAAACAGAAAAGAAGAAGCCTGAATGAAATATTACTGTGCTAAGTATTAAAATATGTATTCATCCTTGTTCTTAGAATGTTGGAACCAAAAAAGGAAAAGAAACGATGAAAAAGAAAATAAAAAAAACGATGAGGTAACTGAACTCAACTAACTGAATAGGAAAGGTAAAGATAGTGACTTTATTCCAGAGGTTTTCCCTTGGTACTATCAGGAAGGGGTCACTTCGAGAAAGACACAATACCCAAAAGGAAGAAGGTTAAGTACCTTCTGCCTTTACTTTTTCAATGAAAGATAAAAACATGAAACTTTGAAGGAATTTAAATTTCCAATCACGTTACAATCTTTAGCATATAAACTTAACAAAAAATTAGGTGAACCAACAAATGTCTCTTGTTAAGTATTCTTACACTTTGCACACAATCAATTGCTAATAGAAGCATAAAAGAATATCACAACTTTCAACCGTCTGAAGAAAAGGTGTTAAATGTTCTAAAGCAAGCTAACATATCTAAATGTTTGGCTTACCACCAAAGGCTGAGATAAGTAATCAAAGTCACTGCATATGCTGCCAATCCATTTGCCTGCAGAACACACAGAAAGCAGACTATTAACTTACAATATAACAACTAACTTACAAAATAACAGTTGGATAAGTAGCGCATGGCATTTCTTTCCTGTTTCTGGTACTAGAAAATAATGCTAATAATTTATACGCCGCCAATCCAGTAAACATCCACCCACATTAAAGCTCAAATAGGCTGAGTATGATAAATCACGCTCGCAGAGATTGTATCGAAGATTTAGTACCTTGTAGACAGGCCTATTCCCGGCAGGAGATATCGGTCCCTCGACTCTCTTGCCTGGTAGTAAAAGCTGAAGGGCAGCCTCAAATGCTGCGTAACAAGCAATTATTTTCCATGCAATTGCAGTAGGTTTTGGCCAAATGCTTATGAATCCTTGCACCCCATGCTGCCTTAGGTAGGCCCAAGTCTGAATTATAGACCCATCAGCATGTACCATAGTATACCATCTGCATGTAGCAGCAAGTTCCGATTTTAGTTTTAGCTAAATAAAATTACAGTAAGTCCACAATCAAATAACATGGTTATATATAACATTTAAAATACCACATGCGTTCAACTGATCTAATCGCTTAAAGCTTGGCTAAAAAGCAAATCATTCTTAGATGTTTGTTATACAAGTTCCTTAAATAATGAATCCATCTGTAACATTTGATATGTCATTTTAATTATCCCATTCTGCTTAAAACAAGGGCACTTGCTTACGCTAAGGAATTTTGTAATTTCAATAAGTAATCTCACTCCTAAAAACTGACAAGTATTAAAATTCAGGAATCCAACAAAATGATCTCATTTCGATTCTGAGTTCTGAGTTGGTGATCATGATGAAAACAGCAAGCTTGACTATAATGTGATTAGTCAACTACTAACATCCATTGGATATCATTGATTAACTATCAACAATATTTATGATTTTCAGAGTGTAAATTCAAAATTGAACTCGGTGCATCAAAAACAAAACTTGTTCACGCAAATTAAGATAGAAGTGAAGAAAAAATGAGATTCAAAACTTCAATCTTCTGGTATTTCAGTAAAGCAAGAGATCAAGAAATTATGACCTAGAAGAGTATAATCTGAAATTATAAAGATAGAAGATTAATGAACTAGTATAATCAATCAAATCATGAACATGAACAGATTGAGGATTTACAGTAGAATCACGAAGGGAGGGCATAGAGTGAGAAGTGAGAGCATCGATGCGTATGTAACCATTGGTGAGTGCACCATCGTCTTCGCTGCCTCTCCCATCTTTCCTGCTCCGCGACCTCTCTCTCTCTAGCTTCTTGACTCGGAGAAGACTCGACCGGTGCCTGTGTGCGCTGTTTATTTGTTCATACTATGTACAGTACCTAAGTAAATGACTATTTGTCCTTTAGCATTGTGACCACCGTGACCACCAATATTGTAATGTTGGATCCGATCTTCACGGTGCGTGCCCGTTGTGCATCAAAATAAAGTCATTCTTTGAAAAATATAATAGGAAAATATTTAGGTCCTCAATAATAAATTAATATGTGATTTTTAATTATCAAATTAAGAATGGTAGATAGATATTCATTTATCAAATCAGAATAGTGATTTAATTATCATCTATGATTTTATAATTAAAATAGAATGTATCTAATTATTATTGGTTCACATCTTATAATTAAAATAAAATGTGTCTATTTATTTTTGTCAAAATTAAATATGTTGTAGACCTTAGTATTGTCCAATATAATATATTATTCATTTACACAAACACAAACCTCTCCTTTGAATAGTGAAATGTTAAGACCACAAAGAATATGAATCACTTTTCATCTCCCCCAATCTTTCTCCTACTCTCTTCTCCAATCAAACGACAAACTAGTCTCATTAAATTGTTCTACTTTCAGAGTAATGTGAGTTTCATTCTCAAAATAAATAAGTGTTACATTTTAAAAATAATGAATGAACCTTCTCCTTGGTTCTGATCGGCTAGAGGAAAGCCACACATTAGTCAAAATGCCTGACTAATTTTCAAGTATACAAGTTCAACACACACAAGTCGTGAAACAATTATAATCATTTTATACTCAATAATACACTCTACGTGGGAGAAGACCTACTTTAATGTAATATGACTCAGAAAAATAAGAATTTTTGCGTGAGCTAAGTTAACGGTTCATTAAGAGAAATTATTAGGTGTTTTGAGATTATCGATGATATAATATTCGAATTTAATAAGAAGTAATTATTCTTGTTAAAAAAATAGATAATTGAATATTTATTGAACAAAAGAGCATTATATTATTACCTAGGTACCGGACTCAACAAATTTTCGGACTGCAAAACTCATGTGCTTACAAGTTACAAGCCAATCCGAGTTCATATTGGGCCTCCTATTTATTTGGTTTATATTGGGCCATTAGGCCCAAACTTCGCAACGACAACTTCGGTTTTCAGGCGGTTTGGAAGCATCTCTCCCTCTAGGGTTTTGCAGAAGAAACCGAAGCTCGAACCTTTCCGGAATCAAAGAGAGATCACATAACCGTTAACTGGTCTGGTCTGCTTCTCTCTCTTTATTTTTATCTGTGTATACACACACGTACATACACATATATATACTCACCTTCCATATATCACCTGTAATCGACTTTCAAAATTTCTGGATATATATGAACAGCTCACTGACTCACTAAATCTGTTATCGTCCAGTTCAGTTCTGGAAACTCTATCTCTCTTTAGTTTTCTCTATGCTGAGTTTTGTGCCCTGGGAAAGTATATTCTGGAAATGATATGTAGATGGAAATGGAAATTGTTACACACAACTTCTTATCGAATTATCCAAACACCATATTTTTTAGCTCCAATTCGCAGCATTTCATCAGCAATCGAGTGTTTTGACAAAGCCCAAAAGTGTTCTACAGCAGAACATTGTCAAAAACTTCCCAGGAATTCTAAAACCTTGCTCACCTCACAAATTGTTCAATCCACCCTACTGAATTGCCCTTCTGATTTGATTACTTTGAGTTTTTTCTTGTGGTGTGCTCGGCAACCGAATTACTTCCACGATAATTGTGCATTTGATCACTTGGTTAATGTGGTCGCTCGGCTTGCCCAGCAGTTTACAACAGTGAAAATTGTTATTAATCAACTAGAGAGTATTGGGTGCGTTACAAAGCCACAAACCTTTTTGCTTCTGATCAGGATTTATTGGCAAGGAGGCCTGTATGATTTGGTTTTTGAGGCTTTTGAGGAAATGATAAAATATGGTTACACACCAAATACGTTTGCACGGAACATTGTTATGGATGTGTTATTCAAGATAGGTCGTGTCGATGAAGCCCTTGGAGTTTTAAAGGAGAACCAGTTCCCGAATTTCTTAACTTTTAGAATTGCCATATGTAATTTATGCAGACTTAATGATTTGAGCAATGTCCAGGGTTTGCTTAGGAACATGTTGAGAAAGGGGTATCGTCCTGATGGCAAAACATTTTTGACGGTTTTGAATTGTTATTGCAAATTGGGTAGGCTAGTGGAGGCATTACAAGTACTCAGTTTGATGATAACTTTTGGTATTTCAACCTCTGTGACCACTTGGAGTATATTGATTGATGGGTTTTGTAAATGCGGCAGACTTGGCGCGGCAGGTTATCTATTAGACAAGATGGTTGAGACTGGGTGTTCTCCAAATGTTGTAACATACACACCTTTGGTTAAGGGGTTTATGCAATCCAAGATGGCCAGCAGTGCATTCAGTATATTAAGTAGAATGGAATCTAAGGGATGTTCCCTAGACTTGGTTCTTTGTAATGTTCTAATAGATTGTCTCTCTAAGTTGGGGCAGTACGATGATGCACTTGATGTCTTCTTTAGTTTGTCAAAAAGAAATCTGATACCTGATTCTTATACTCTCTGTTCTATAATGTCTGCCATATGTTTGTCCAAACAGTTTGATCTTCTACCCATATTAGTCAGTGGGCCTGCAATACAATCGGACCTTGCGGTCTGTAATTCCCTTCTAAGTTATTTTTGTAAAGCTGGTTATCCTTCTGGTGCAGTTGAGTTTTATAATGACATAATTGATAGAGGTTTTATACCAGATATGTATACTTTTGCTGGATTACTGACTGGATTATGTGGAGCCGGGAGAGTGAGTGAGGCAGTCAATGTTTACCATGGAATTCTCATTAACCATTTTGGTCAGGATGCTCAGATCCATACTGTAATTGTAAATGGACTTATAAAAGCTGGTCAGTTTCAGAAAGCTATCAGATTGTTTAGGAAGGCAATGGTCAAGAAGTACCCTTTGGATGTTGTATCATACACAGTTGCCATCCATGGGCTTCTTAGGGGTGGTAGAGCTGGAGAGGCTTGTACTTTGTATAACGAGATGAAGGAGGTTGGTGTAGCTCCAAATAAACATACATATCATGTATTACTCTCTGGCCTCTGTAGGGAAAGGAATGTTAAAATGGTTAAACAGATCATCCAAGAAATTATTGATGAAGGGATTGAACTAGACTGCAATACTTCCAACATGATAAATAATCTTCTCTTCAAATCACACTACTCTTGTTCAGGATTGTTGCATAAAAATGCCATGCCCCATGGTGTAAATGCAGGTGATGCGCATATTTCCATGTCGAAAGGATTTGGTGGATATTCTAGATGTTGACAAGTCTGGCTCTGATGATCTTTCTTACGTGGCAGCTTCAGTGGGTTGAGTTATATTGGTGAAGGAACTTATCGACATCTCTGCAGATGGCACTGCTGCTAGTCTCTGAAGCTTCAGTTGGGTTCCTTAAGGTACTGCTGATATTTTTTAGCTTATTATGGAAAATCAGTAAATCACATTATTCTGGAGCAGAATAGGCTCTCTCAGTTCCAATCCTTGTAATATATTTTGTCACTGTTTTAATTTATCAAAAAAAAATATATATATATATATATATATATATATGTAACTGTTTTAATACAATCAATTTAGTTAAGAACTATTAATATGTACCTACCTGTTGCAAGTATTGCGAGCTGAATTTTATCGTTTGACCTTAAAAGAAATGTTATCACATCTTAAACCTGAACATAGTACAATAAACTTGGCCACATTTACTCTTTAGCTGGACTTATTGCCTTGGAGATGTTTATATGACTGAGGATGAAATGACATTTAGAAATATATGTCTATGTGCTTGCTGTATACACATATAGATAAGTCATAATTTTCAATGTAATGGATGGATTCTCTTTGTTCTGTAGTACATTCCTTGAAAGTACAAATTAGTAAATGCAATGTGCAGTTGCTGATGAAGTGCAAATATTTTTTTTGCATATATTTGAACTTACAAAAAAGAGTGCCTCTGGATATTTCAAATTGATGGTATTTAAAGATGCTCTGTGCTCTGTTCACATGGTTCTATATTTTAATTGCATTAGTGTGTGATTTGATTGGTTTAATCCTGGTAGATGGACACTACTTCTTGAGGAACAAGTTTGCTCTTTGAGGATGTCCCCCTTTGTATCTATTGGATATGACTGATGAATTTTGACAAGGTACTCATGCTTGCCTTTTTATATTTGAATTTTAAAAAATGATGTTCCTTTTAAATTATTGAAAGCTTAGGAACTGTATTTGTCGCCTTATTTTGCATTAGGAAAATTAATGCCTTGCCTGGGATACTCTTCTTGATCATGAAGGGCGCCCCTTCAGAGCTGTCAATTGCAAGTGGGCTCTCCAAAAAGGAAGGTATGACTTTTATATGTACAGATAACCTTGGTTTTTTCCAGTTGTGAGGGGGAATTGAAGTTTCTCCATTGCCTATTCTGCATCACTTGAAAAGTTAAAATGAAGATACTTATTGTAACTTTCACTCGCATAGTAATTGTAAGCTACTGGCTGTTTTGCTACAACTATAAATGTGAGTGTTTTCCTCAGATAGTCTCTGTTTTTGTCTACTGAAACATGAACTTGTCCTGTGTATGTTCTTGTTTGCAGAATTTATTTACTTATCAAAAAAAAAAAAAAAAAAAAAAAAACATGAACTCGTCCTGTTTAATTGTAAAGCAAGAGTGCAAAAGCTAATGTGATTATGTGTCTATACAGTAACGTGAAAGAAATGGGTGGTAACTGGAGTTTGATGTCATATTTGTTGTACTGATGGTGTATAACATCAACTGTAATCCTGTAACCCAAACCAATCTGTTCAAGGAGAAGCGAAATCTATCCAAGTGAAGATTGTAATCTCAGCTAGAATTGGCTTTTTGTTTAGGCTGGACTGACTTTTGAATCAAGAAATGTATTTCAACTTAATTTAGGTATATATTTGCACTGATACATACACAAATGTACCGACTCAACGCCAAGTCAATCCCAAGTTTACTGAACCCGAAAAAAGTGCCAATGGGGGAAATCAGACTAACTCATGTGATCTGAATAACTGGGGCCATTGGTGTCTATAATTTGACATCGAATTGGCCTGTGCCATAAAATACCAACAGTGAAGTTGAATTTGAATTTCCTTACTGATGATATTCGAATTTTAATTTAATAATATCCAGTGTCTCTACAAGAGTGAAACCGTTAAGGAGCTTATGTTCCTTTCATCTGTTTTGATGGTGATCTACTGAGGTGCTGTTGAAATTTTTGGAGGTCATTTTTTTTTTTTTTTCATCCTAGGTAAGAATACAACAAGGGAATACAGAAAAATGTTCAAAAAGTAGTTATTAAAATTTAAAAATGATGTCAAATATTCCTTTATATGGGAATTTGGTTTTCTATTCTTCACTGCAGATTGTGCATGCGCTATGGCAAATAGCAGTCTTGATCTACCCAAAAATAAGAAATATTGAATGAGTATTCGTGCATTGTATGTCCGCCTTTTAGCTAGCTTAGCTAGTAAGTAAACTTACTATTGTTCCCCACATGCATATGTTGAGAACTGAGGTTTTATAAAAAAAATATTTGTCTGTGCATTTTTTTTATATGTATTTATATATGTATCTTTAAGTGACACTAATGCCCTTGTTTTGATGATTTGTTGGATCGGTTAGACTGACATGTTTACTTTTTCTTCATTGCAGAACCACACAACAATCTGCCTGTGAACCATTTGATGGATGTGCAAAGTCATTATCCTCTTAATTAGTGAAGCTGAATCACATTCCTATGGCTTGCAACTGTTTAATCGTGTCTGTGTGTACAATATTTTTTAACAAAATCCATTTGCTCGAAAGTGCCTTTCGCAATTTTTTTGTCCGTCTGAAAACCAGAGTTTCTGATATGTAGTTTTTCTGCTGTAGGCCTACATCGAATCAAATATTGAAATGACATATCATACATAAAACTTTTGAAACATTGTTTGGAACTCTCCTTATTCTTGATGTGTTGCTGTACAGGCAGAATATGCATTGGTGAATCTATTTAATGAGACTTCAACGTTGACCAAATGCAAGATTTGGTTGTAGCAATAATCAAAATGAAGATTCTAGTATGGAGTAGCAAGTTTTTAATTCCTGAATTATTGCTTTAGAAGCTTAAGCAAATGGGGGAGACAGATGTTGCAACTTCTGGGTAAAAAATTAAAAAGTTCGTCATTCCGGGTTGCCATTAATTCACATACACCCTCTACTAGCAAAAACATGCCATGTCATGTTCCATTCAACGATATTACCCAACAAAAAACAATACCTAACAAGTTAGCAAAAGGGCATGAAATTCAAATTAAACAATGTCTCTCCATCAGCGCCTCCATATGTTGGACCTGCTTAGTTTGTCACTAAGAAAACGATTTTCTGTTTTCAGAGAACTGAAAATTAGAAAACTGTATAAAAACTATACTTGATTCAGTTTACTAAAATATGTTTTATAAAATCTCGGTTATAAAAATGTCTGTTCTAAAATAACTGTCTTTTATAATTAGTAGGAAAGAGGCCCCAAGTAATTTGCTAACAGTACCAAATGGACAAACCAAACAGCACACTTTTTCAATACCAGACAGGTTAAGGGTTTCTTAAAAATTGCTCTAACCCAATACCCAATCTAAAGTATAATCTAATTCCTGTGCTCAGCCTATCAACTACAAAAATCACTTGGCTGTGCTCTATGCAGAAAGAATTGTTGACATTAATGGAAAGATCGTATATAGCTATTTCTTTCTTATAGGGTGCATGCAGAGTTCTTTCCATATCGAACGATGATGTCAAGTTTTCAAATTTACTTTACCATTAGCCGCAGGCTGGAAAGGTGGGTGTAAAATACTCCCAAGGAACTGGTCACCAAGATGTTAGGGCATTGGCATCGGAAAATGTCAGTATTCATTCAAACCATCAAATATACACAGCCACTATTATGCATCTTTATGCTCATAGGAATGCAACAAGCATGATTACCTTGTGTGAAGAACAACTATTTCGCGACTTTGGCATCCAAAACATTTTCATTTCAGATGAACTAGTTTTTATTCATTTTACACTACTGATGTCCTTGCGCCAGCATGGAGCACGTCACAGCTTCCAATACACTATCAACACATACAAATCATGAAAAAGTAATGAAGAAAATAAGTCTAGCCCAACTTTCATGCTAAGTTTCTACATTGCCACATTCCAATGTATATCATCACTGCTATTCTGTAGTGGCCCCTGACCTAGTATACAAATAGAACTAGGTCAGCCTATTAGCTTGGAGGTTCTATAACATTACTGCTGTTGATTTTGCTGTCGCTGTTGTTGGAAACTGGGATGATTCTGTGAAGCATTCTGGATGGCCACCATACCAGGTTGTAGATTTGAGGCATTTTGCGCCATATTTCCGAAAGCACCTTGTGAACCATGTTGCTGCTGCTGCTGCTGCTGTAGAGGCATCATCGTGCTAGGATTAGCTGCTCCCATGTTAAACACTGAAACGAGAAGCCTAAACACAAATTAGCAAATAGGTATAATGTAAAATTGACTTGGAAAAATAGGTTGAGCAGATAGATGATACATTTCACAGACACACCCTCCCATTTCTCTTTACCAAGCAAGTATATGCAAAGACAACTTATAGTAAGCTAAAAGATATAAAGGATAATACTAGAAAGGATTTTCTTACTTTGATCACTCAAAATTTGGGAAGCATGACTCCGATTGCCAGAAGATAATCCAAACTGATAGCAATGAATTCAACATGAAAAAGAAAATCATAATGCTAATTGAGGTAAAAATATGTAATATAATGCCAAACTAAATTTATACAGAGAACATGGTATCGGTAAAAGAATTAATGAGATAGACATGCCAGTAACCCACATATAAACGTTACCTACGGGTAAAAAGTAATTATTCGTTTGTCACAAAAGAAGCTAACTGGAGTAATATTGCCAACAGACCAACATTATATGTAGGTAAGGTTGCAAATAGAAATTCCAATGTTATATCTGGTTATGAAAATTAATGTAGTGATTTTCTTCTCAAAATAGATAATTTTATTTGAAACAGAACATAGAATTGATTAGGCGTGTCTGCTTGGACTCTAACAAGGAAAAATAGCAAGATAATTATGCAATAACCAAGCAAATCTAGGTAAACTAACAAAAAAGACTTCCTTTTAAAATGATTTTCCTTATCCAAATCCACAGAAAACTGTTTGTGGCAGGAGTTTAATGGAGTTTCCTCAAACCTGGCAGGAGATCTAATTACATATTGCCAAGATTCTGAAAAACAAACTCATGTTGTAGGAGGGCCCAAGATATTGCTAATTGACTGGTAAATAATAATTATTCTTTTAATTATTTGGACCCAAGATAGGATTGAAAAAGTTCTTACTTGAACTTTTTTGTGCCTGACCTATAGAGATGCAAAGTCTCCATTGACACTTTCCATTTTTTTATTTTTTTTTTGGATTAACCCGGGGTGTCAGGGATGGCACGAACCCTTAGGGCCCCTCAACAACCCAACTAATCCCCGATGACCCGGAAGGGCGCCTCCCCACCCGGGCTGGGTAAGTCACTGCAGGAGCAATGGAGGCTAACCACAAAGAACTCCCAGTGGGACTCGAACCCTAGACCTTGGGCTTGCTAAGCTCCAAAGTTCAGCGAGTAAACCGCTGGGCCATATTCGAAGTGGATGACACTTCCCATTTTTCATAATGAAATACACGAATTCAATAGATGCTGCTTAATATAGGTTCAAGCAAGATTATTCCAACAATTGCAAATCACTTGTGGATTATTCCAGCAATTGCATGGTGGATTTGGTTGGAAGCATGGAACTTACACTAGGGTGTCCCTGATTGAAGACTGGGTGTAGTCATTAAAGGCACATATTGGCTTTAAAAAAAAAAGGCAAATTTCTAGACAAGAGTAATTAAAGACGCAGCTCGACCCCAAAAAGCTCCAAACTCTCCAAGGCTCTAAACTGAAGTGCCTAGGCAAGACCCATTGACATACATGTATAGAAGAAAGGATCAAGGGTGGTTTACGGCTCAACCCATGAAGTAATCATACTCAAATCATAGATGTATAGGATGTTTAGCTACCCAGACATACAGACAATTCTAATTCCATTCGGGACTTGCAAAGTAAATTACCACCATCTTGTTAGCTATTCCCCCTTAAAAGGGAGCTCTTGAGTTGAATCATAAAGACGTCCTCACTAATTAGGAGATGGCACCTTTCTACTGAGTTGGGTTGAGAGAGAGAGTTGTGAAGCAATTTGAAAGCTAACCTGCTGCATTCGTGGGAGAAGTGATTGTGATGGCATCGTTGCGGACATGTTTGGAATCTGACATTAATGAAAAAGATAGTAAATTTTTATGGTTACAAATTTTTCTCAGTAACAGAAGAATAAAAATAAGTAAAGATTTATTTATAAATAACAAATCAAGATTAGATTTGTCCACATGGTAACTGTTAGTTTCCAAGAAGTAAATTACTTCGGATGAAGATACAATTTTTCCAAAGTCAGCTGAATGGTAGGATGCCACAGATGTCCCCTCGAATTCCAAAAAGGATTAAACGAAAAGTGGATTTAACAAAAGAAAATTTAAGGAAATGAATAAAACAAACAAACGACAAGAAGCACAGAAACAAATCAGTATGAAGGTTAAGTACAAAAACTGGATATATAAAAAGTCAGTGTGAAAAATTGTAAAATATTCATTCAACCTTCAGTAGGAAGGCTGTATTTTACTCTGCATGTGCAATTGTGCATATCTGGACTCTTTTAAATGCACAAGACATACTTCACCAAAAAATTGTGAACACACTAGGCTGCTGATGAATACAAAGAATTATAATTCTCTTTATTTGTACACACAAAAAATAATAACAATAAATAAATACATTTCAATGAACAGAATGCAAGGTTATTTACTATCAAGTACTCGTAGCAGATTCCCAAGTGCTACTCTTTCTTCAATTTTGTAGCAGTGGAACAATTTTAGAGGTTTGCATGGATTAATTGAATAAAAGTTGGATTACGCCACAAATAACAGTTTAAATAGTTGCTTCCTCAAGCAATGCAACTAGAAACTACAAGAGGAAAGGTGAAATGAGAAAGAAAATGAAAACAGAAGTACAACCCAATTACAGCAATTAGCCATGTTTGTCCAATAAGTACTCAACATTTATACCTCATTCCAGTACCGACTACTCATATATTTATTACTCGTATAACTATAAATGACATATAAAAAACAATAAGACGCAATAATTTAAAATACAGAGAATAGGAAGAGCAAAATGGAAACATATCTCACAATTTGCGTATTTGGCGTAGACTGAGCAGCATTAAACAATGCACTATTGGCAGGGGAAGAAAATTGGTTTAAATGACGATTCAGCTGATTTCCTTGGCTGAGTTGGTTTTGACCAATGCTATGCTGAATGGGTCCAGATGTTAGCTGCCTACTTTGAAATTGCTGGGCCCCCATTGGCTGAGAAAATTGCATCTGATGCTGACCGTGTAACTGGTGAAACAGTGATATTTATTCAAGCAATTAATAGAGAATATTTGAAGAGTCAAGAGAGAGAAAGAATAATACTAATACATCCAGAAAGCAATCTGATAATAGCTTTCAATTGGATAAATATCATAATTATAGTAGGCATTATCGCACTTATTTTGCATTAATTTCCATATTATATACACAAATATAAGAAAATCCCCTTTTTCCACTGTTAAATGTTTTCTTGGTTAAAATTGCATGTTAATGCATGAAAATATACGAGTTTATTATCCATCACATTAAATTTTATTGCATAATTTATTTTGTAGGAATTTTAAAGCACCAATCGAAGTATTTAGAGCTTCGATCGATCAAATGTGTGTTAATATTGATCGTTGGAAAGAAAATACGCAAGAGAGCAAGTATCTACGAGTATCCATTGGTCAACATCAATCAAGGAGGATTCTAGAAGAGTTTTATAAAATAAAAATTCGTTTGGGATATTAAAGTGAAGAAATAAAACTTCCATATTCAATTTAGGAAAGAAGTTTGGAAGGAAAGTTTTGAAGCCGTCTCAGTAAATTAGCTATAACTATGCAAACTCAAGAAAGAAGACTTGAAACCCTGTCATATTTGTATTTCACAAGAATTTCATGAAGAGCATGTCTACTAGGTCAAAACTGGGCTGCAAGTCGACACAAATTTGGAAGCCAGATTTTGGCAGATTTTCTTTTCCGCACTTTCCTATTTCCTCTTTCTTGGAGGAAACTCTACATCATCTCTATATAAGAGAGGCCGTCCAACAAAGAATACACATCCGTATTATTACTATTTTCCAGTTTTGTTTTGTTATTATGAGTAGCTAAACCTTTTTGCTAAGGCTAGGAGTGAATCCTCAACATTGATATGGCGTTTGCTTAACCATTATCTATGGTTTTAATGTAAGTTATTTTGAATTGATTCTACTATTTTGAAAAAGCGTTTGTTTTGTATAATTCTTTGAGTTATCGTTGACTCCGGGCACAGTGAATGCTTAGGATTCCCTGTGAATCAAATTACTAGTTTTGTCACCTCATAAATCAATCAAATTTATGAATTCATCTTTTTAAAAATATTACTTTGGATATAATAACTTTCAATATCTTCTAATTGAGATCATTTTTTGTATGAGTCTTAATTAAGTTATAAAATAAATTTGTTAGCAAATACCATAGATTTGTTGTGTATGAATCTCTGAAACCTTAGTGTTTTTCGAAATATTATTCAAATCAATTCTCTGTGATTCAATCACCAAACTTTCCAAATCTTTTAAATATTTTTGCTTTTGCTTTCACCATTAATTATTGTTTCCCCTTTCCCTATGGTTCGACCTTGGACTCACTGAGTATATATTACTTCATGACATTGTGCACTTGGAGCATTATAAAAGTCGTAGCAGTATCCTAGTGAATCAAATTCTAGAAGTGTATATATGGATGTAATAATGAAATTCTATCCTCCACACACACACACAGACCTTATTTGGTGTGGTACCTGTGGTTGAAAGAGAATGAAAATTTATGGTTAAGGAATATAAAACAACCAAAAAGAAGATGAGAGAACTTTTAACAGAAAATAACATTGTTTTGCAAGTTGGGACTTAAGAGACATAGGCTATTGCTGCCACTGTCACTGTCACCACTACCATAATCTTAACAATCAACGCATCCAAGTGCAGCCGCCAGTTCAAAAATGCTCACACATTTCACATCAGCATCCATGATAGAAATGTATATAAGAAAAACAATGGACTGCTCTAAGTAAGTGGCTAGATAGATTATCTAGTCAGCATGAAGAAAATAAAATACGAAATTATATAAGGCACCAAGAGAGAGGGGCACAATGACATGCTTTGTGGCATATATCCGTAAGTACAAACACACATGCAGTGCCATGCATATATGCACAGTGCTTGTGTGAATTGTTTGCATATCTTTGTAAAACATACACGGGAAAAGCATCCGGATGGAGATACAGGACGATAAATAAAAGACTAGTGCAAATTTACCGATTGAAACTTCTGCTGAGCTTGGCCCTGCAAATCATGCAGCTGTGGCAGCTGGTTCTGCCAAAAAAAAAAAAAGAAAAAAAAAAAAGTAAGTACTACAATAGTTGTACTTTTGTAGTTCTTCTTAATAAAATCACCCTGTTCACGGAACAAAAAAGTTTGGCCTGCAAGATATTTAGCACTCGGGTGTCACGAAAAATAGATCTACTTGTTAGTTGTTACACAGGCATTTACAAAAAATAAAGGAATGCTACATAAAACTTACTGACGATTGACAAGTAACTCACACACACTTTGCCCCTATGGGGACTAGAACCCTAAACTTTCCACTTTGGGATGTGAGGAGATACCACTAGGCTACAGCCCTTCGTTGAAAATTTTCTAAATTTAAAATCCTCAGCAACTTTTCCGAACTCGTATGTTTTTGACCGGAACTAAATTGATGTCAAGTTGAGGGCAAAAACCTTCAGTATCGCCCATTAAAGAACACCATAGTCAACCAATTGGATTAGCGTGTGAAGCATGTGTCTCTCTGAGTTTGGGCGTATATACACACACCACACCCTCACACTGGCATACATATATAATGATGTAACGAAATGTCTGCTTTCAAAACAGGCCAAATATTTCATCTAATCTACTTCATCATTTCAGGGAAAGAACAACAATATAAAGATAGATTCTAATCATATGCTACTTCCTCCTGTCACTAAAAATATGGCCACTTCAATAAAAAAAAATATATTAAATAAAACTGTACCTGCCCCAGTCCAGGCATCGAAGATTGCCTGAATTGCTGATGAGCAAGGAGTTGCTGCTGATGTCGGGGTAATTGCATCATTTTTTGCCTTTGTTGTTGTTGTTGTTGTTGTTGTTGCTGCTGCTGCTGCTGCTGCTGTTGGTGCTGCTGCTGTTGTGATTGTTGCTGAGGAGATGGTGTATTCATCAAAGTCGTGCCAGACCTAGGCGAGTTTGCATATGGCAGTGGAGACGTCGTTGTATTATCAAAGGAAGTGGCCGCAGTAGCACCGGAAGGGGAAGCTGCTGATCTTCCAATAAGTTGTGTTCCAGAAGCCTACTTAGAAATTGTTGGGTAAGAGTGCTAAAAAACAGCCACACTTGCAGAGAATCATGCAGTTTGCATCTTACAAGAAAAAAGATGTGAACTGGAAATTTCTCATCATAAGCCCCATAAAGAAGTACACGGATATTAAATCAATAAATTGGCAAAAAAGGTAATATTTGGTGGAGATGTCCTGTTAGATTTTGATGGGTAGCTGCAAAACCTAAAGCCAAAAACAACCTGATCTCGGGCTGAGTTTATAGTGTAAAATATCGGGCAGACATGTGCTTTAAGCACATTATAATACATTAATACTACTCAGTAACTATATGTACCCACATTCCACTACACAAGCTGAATGCAGCTACTAGCAAACAGAACAATGTCCATATAAAGAACACTTCAAAAAGCATGCAAGCATCCTGCAATTTTAAGTTTAAAATTGTAAATTCTTCTCATTAACGAGATGGATGATGAAAAAGAAAACATACCAACAAGTTGAGAAAAAATGGAAAAGAAAAGAGGAATGAGGAAACAGAATGGATGAACCTGCCTTGGAATGACAAGGACGAAAATATATTTTATTTATTTGAGCAATCTGGGCTAGCTTCATTATATCAAAGATCCCTATAAATGATTTCATGTTAATTTCAGAAAAGCCCAAAAGACAATGATCTAACCTGTAACAACGTTCCCTGGCTGTTAATGTTGTTCGATGACAGGGGAGTATTAGTTTTCATGTACATGCCTGAAACACAAGGTTTTAAATGCCACTTTATTGACACCAAAACACACAAGGTTTTCAAAAAATTTAAGGAAATAATCATGCATCAATGACATGCTAAACCATACCAGATGCATCAACAAAAGTCTGCGTGGTATCACTCACGGCGAGAACATCCACCAGATGCATGGGAAGAGCAGACGTAATCTGCTTTTGATCCCCAGGTATTCTTAATCCTTAATACAAAAACCAGTCAATAAAATCAATAATATAATAAGCATACACTCACACTAACTGATGTCCTTGCAGTAAAATATAATAGGCTGAGGGTCAAGAAAGATCTGTTGGGGACACAAATTAAAAACCTTTTGGTGGCTTGAAACATCTCTGGTAGTTGTTTCCTCCAGTTGCAAAGCTCTAAATCATATTATATTATATTTAATCATATAAAGCAGAAAATTTTCGCAGTTCTATTCAGGATACTCTATAGCAAGTTGATATTCATGTCACTGTAGTACAGAGTTGTTCATGTTGCTGTAGTAATGAACTCATACAGATTTGTGTTTCCTTTATTTATTAGATTGATTCAGAGGCAAGAATTCATGTTGTCCAAAGAAGAAGAAGACAAAGCAAAAAAAAAAAACAACGAAGAAGAGGATCCTTTCCTATCTAGGGTTACTTATAATTCTAATAATAAGGTTGTGTCATACTACAGCAAAAACCAAGCCTAGTTCCCAACCACTTGAAGTCGGCTAAATCAATCATATGTTTTCATTCTGCTCTATTTAAGGCCATATCCTCAGTCAATCCACATGTTATCATATCCTTCCTTGCTAAATTTACTCACATTAACTTTAGTATTCCTCTTCCCCTAGTATTACCATCAATGTAGACTATGTCACTTTTCCTAGCTAGGGCACTTAAAATGTCTTGTTTGCACATGTCCAAACTATCTTAATCGATTTTCTCTGATTTTTTCTCTAATTTGTGCTACTCCCACCACACATCCATCTCAACATTCGCATTTCCGCTAGTGCTATTAAAGGCTCAAGGCGCTAGAGGTCCTTTGGAGCCTAGGCGAGAGGCGCACGGCAAGGTACGCGCCTGAGTGAAGTGAGGCGCACAATTGAAATTTTAAACTACCATAATAGCATTCATATCTCACAAGTCATATCAATATTCTAAAAATTAATATCTAATATAAAAAAGTAAATCCATCAACTATATTTTTGTTTATTATTAGGAATTTTAGGTTTTTACTGGATAACAGGTAGTTTTGAATTTCGGGATTTATCCAAAATAGTCAATAACTTGATTTTTAAAAATGAGGTCAATTTATCATTTATTATTGTGTGCCGTTCTAGTATTTGCCGGTGCAGTTGCTAAATCTGCACAATTCCCCCTTCATGTATGGTTACATGATGCCATGGAAGGGCATTCAAGAACCATAAAATATAGCACAAATTTGTTTTCTTGAAAGGCAAAACATAGTACAAAAAAAAATAAATCTATTAAAAAAAACTGTTAACAAGAAAAGAAAAAGAAAAAAAAGAGATAGAACAATCTATATCAGATCCTTCTCTGCTATGCTTAAGCTTTCTTATTTGTTTATTAAGTTGCCAAAAGTACCCTTTTTGGCTTAAGAGATAGAACAATCATTTAAAAAAAAACAAATAACAACCAAGCGCGCCTAGGCGCACCTAGACAAATAGGATGAGGCACAACCGAGGCGCACGCCTAGTAAACACTAGTGAGCCTGGGATGACAACAGGCACTAGACCTGCGCCTCGAGCCTAGGCGCATGCCTAGGCGCGCCTTTAACAACACTGATTTCCGCCACACTCACTTTTTATGTATGTTGTTTCCTAACTGCCCAACATTCCATGCTATAGAGTATGGCTGGTCTAATAGTTGTTCCATAAAACTTCCCGTTCAATCATAAGGGGATACACCTATCAAACAATATACTAGCTGCAATAATAAGGTTGCGTCATCTCTTCTAAAATTTATAAAGTGTGCTTTCAGTTACAAAGCGAATCGAAACAATGGTCAAGATCAAGAAGGCATGACTCACTGATTCTTCTTTTTCTTGATCACTTCCTCTTATATTATTGGCAACAAATATTTATTTTCTATTTTTGGGTAAAATCACTCTTCAAACTATTAAAACGGTGCCTATAATCCCTAATTCAACTTCAAAAAACTATTAGCCAATTTCTACTCATTTCTATAAAAATTTAAAGCCAAACCCAGCCCTGAACTCTATATATGGCTGCAGGCCCTTTGAATATTTTACACAGCGAGATACAGTCGATAAAATATATGACATCATTCTATCAGAAAGTGCATTACTTTGACAGGGATTTACTTACACAACATAGTTACTCCATCAAAAACCTGAGAAATATGTTACATAATATTAGACATGGAAGTCAATGATTCCACAGGAGTATCCCTATAATTTAACACACATTGAATGTTGGACCTCACAAGTCTCATGCAGAGTACTCATTCTGCAGCAAACAATTAGTACTTGATCTCAGTCTCATATTCAGTAGCTTAAACATTAAACTTAAGAAGAATGCTGCTTATATGTGTAACCCAAACTTCATTAGAAAAAGAGTAATAAATCCCACTATATTGGAGGAAAGACGGGGAAACACACACACACACACAGATAATCCAAGTCAACCAGCCAAAGTGAAGAGATGATACGCCCATAATAAAAAGCAACACGAGAAGATCATTCACCAGCTATGGTACCAATGAGAAAGCAGGAGACAAATTACAGTTCTGTGACAGGTTACAGGAATTTCCATCAACCAAACTGTGGATCCAGTGCCCAAGAAATCTAAAAATTTATTTTGAAGCTCAGTCAATCTTTAGACAAAATAAGATAGTGAAGCAAGAAAAGCATAAGAAAAGCGTGGATAAAATATTCATGCAACTAAAGATGCTTGCAATAACATTTCCTTAATAAAGTTATTCTCTTATTTCTCCATATATTATTATATCTCAAGCAGATAACCTACGGAATTTCTTACAAGTTTTAAGGTGTTACTAATTTTATTAGACACCAGCTGTCAGGTATAAAGTCTGTTAGAAATGTTACATACGTACTCCGTAACATACCCATGCTATGTAGTGTCCAACGAGAATACTTCGAATATTTTAAAGTACTCGTACAACAAATCATTTAACCACATAAGTCTCCAGATAAAGAAAGTTAAGGACCATTGTCCATCAAAGAGGATGTCATTATAATATAGCTTCATTCGCAGAAAATGTGCCTTCAAGAATGAGGTATGATTACAACTAGGTTAAACTGAAGACTCATAAACTTGGAGTCACAGTATATATGAAACACGAGAAGCAGGCCTGAATATTAAAAGGAATTCCTTCTGTTAAAAAGCAAATTATGAGAAGTATCAGTTGAGAACAACACCTTCGCCATGATTTACAGCACTTCGCAGTAAATTCTCTTGTTCTTGAATTTTTGCAGCTTGGACCTTGTCTAATGTTGGAACAATCGTTGGCCCTTGTCGTGTACCAAAATAGGCTTTACGGGTATCAGCTATGACCTTTTCAGCACTTTCACAGGCTGCTCCAATCATATCTATTCTAGTCTATAATAATTTTTTCAAAAATAGAAAAAAATAATGCCCATGTTTGAGTGGAAAGAAAAAATTACATTGATATGGAACAATCTTAATTATATTTAGATCACCTTTAGCTTTTCAATTTGTGCGGATACTGGCAGGTTTTCCATCCCATGTAATACCTGCTCTCTCTTGGAACTGTCTTCCATTTCCATCTCAGGCAATAGCTTTGATGACAACATAACTGGCAGAACTGTATCCACAAGAATCCATTAGTTTATTATAGAAACCATTTGCTACTTTATAAATATGTAATTTACTGTTTAGGAAATTGTCTACAATACGACAACTTATAGATAAACAGATAGATAGATAGATGGATATATAAATAGGTCTTATGATATGAAGAGCAGTGTTCCACCAGAGATAGATAGATACATTCCTAAATACATAATACATATATATATATATATACATACAGAAAGAGAAAGAGGGAGAGAAAAAGGGGGGGGGAGAAAAAAGGGGGGGGTGGTGGTGGTGAAAAGGGAGAGGTCTTATGATACTATCTGGCTATCTGCGGTGTTCCACCAGCAAATCCTAAGAATTGATGTAGACGAATAGATGATGACAGGTATAATATATATATATATTGATAAGTATGGCAGATATTAAATAAAAAATACATTATCAATTAAAAATGCTGAAATTTCTTGAAAATAAGGCTTCTGTTAATACTGCATTATCAATTAAAAATCAATTGTGGTAAAGCACTTCACCTTCACCTTCACCTTAACCAGGTGATGTGGGATTGTGCGGTAAGGTGAAGGTGAAGTGCTTATATGTGCAGGTGGTATCTCCAAATGGTATAAGGCTTTTTGCGGTAAAACCCAAGAAAAAAATTGTGTGGGTTCAGGCCAAAAGCGGACAATATTATACCATGTGGTGAAGTGGGCTGTTACAAATGGTATCAGAGCTGGAGCCCTGGCGAAAGTGTGGCCAACGGGATGTTGGGCCCTTAGGGAGGTGATTGTGGCGACCTATGTGGGCGGGTGTGATGTAGGCTGGCACGAGACACCAGGCAAGCTACCACACTAGGTTGTTACAGGCAAAAAAAAAAAAAAAAAATTGGGAGGTTAAGAGAGGGCATAATGGTCTTTTCAATTGTTTGCGCATTTTTGTTAATTTTTTTTATTTTAAAACTATTAACATATTTAGGGTAAAAATGTCAATCAAATTAATAATTTAATACCATTTCTCCGACAAACTTTGACAGGGGGTATCATAGTTATTTTTGCAAAGGTTTCATTTATGGGTTATTTATTAAAACCTCAGGGGGGGTCTAGGTAATTTACCCAAAAATAAAAATTGTGAGATCAAGATTCAAGAGAAACAGTTGTACTTGCCAAGAGATGTCACTCACTATTCCCCTGCCATTACCATAAAGCAACAAACCAAAAAATAAATAAAAAGGCCAGGGAAACATAAATAAGAAGAAAATGATAGTTCTTTTCAGATACATATAAATGCATGCAAATAGTGTGTCAAGTTTTCCTAAGAACCCCTAAAAACTATCTTGAAAGGTTTGAATAAAGGATCATATCATGAATAAAAGTTGTTCTTTGCATTACCTAGGCACTGATTCCACTCAATATCATTGACAGATGATTTTTATTAGAACCATTCAGTTGGATCCATCAGTCTAGGAACTCCATATGTGTATTTATATATGCCTTACTAATGTGAGAGAAATTATTCATACTTGTGGCGTTCTCTGCATTGACGTTCTTTGGATGTACAACAAAAGCCTTGGAAACCTTCTTGATGTCTTCCACTATGTTAAAAAGCTCAAGATTCACCATAGAAAATTGCCCCAATACATCTTGCCTGGTGGACAGAAACAAGCATGTCAAAAAGAATCAGCAGCAATTGCCAATTAAGCTTAACATTTATTACATGCATGCCCATAAGATCACTTGACTCACTTAAAAATTTTCGTCATCAAAATCATAAAAATCAGTTACTTCAAGACATGATTTTTGAAACACTCCTATTATTTCTCTAATTCCTCAGATTGAGTGATGGATCTCAGATGACAGTTTCACAAATCATATCCCCAGGACAGTGAATAGGTATAATAATATGAGTAACAGAAATGAAAAGCCAACATTTGAACTCAAAGGAAATCAGGATAACAGTCCTTTCCCAAAATACATTGGATAACTGTAATTGCAAAAAGTATTCCTATCCAGGTGATATATGATTGACCATTCATAGGAGAATAGTACCTAATACACGAAGCATTGGATTAAAAAAACAATTTTCTGCAATGCAGAACAGTGTAAAAAATGCATATGCTGTAAGAGTCCACACTGTGTTGGAGTGTGTGGCACTACACAGAGGTTCAAAGCTTTCTATCCTAAATCTCAATATAAGCACACATCGGAGTGGGATACTGAAATTAACTGATTTGCAGTTTCTTGTCGTCTGTCTGTGTCTGCGTCTGTCTGTGTGTGCCTGAGTAACATTCGCCTTCATACACGATGTTATGAACATTTACTTATTACATGTCTTCGTGCATTGCATGGGTGAAAGGTAGGTCTGTGAATCTTAGGCAAAATTAGTAGTTAAAATTCATAATTTCGAAATTCTTCTAATTTCAAACAAATTTAGAGTGAAAAAGTGAGAGGGCTAACCATTTAGGGACAGAATTGGTGCGAGCGATGGCATCTAGGTCTTCGAGGATGCGAGAGATGGCTTTGAAGAGGCTGATCGCTCGCGTCTTGACAGACTCGAGATTGAGTTGCTGTTGAACCGCAGGGTTCAGCCTCTCCACAACCTTGGGCGGTTGTTGTTGTTGAGCCTGGGCTTGGTCCTGAGCTCCAACAATGCCTTCCATGGCGGCCATGACCGCAGAGAGAGAAAGAGAGACTGTTAGAGAGCGGTGGCGATTTAACCTTTTTAACAATTGTTGTAGTAACTCGTTCGTATGATTCGTTGGACGACGAGTCTTTTCATGCTCCTCTGTGTCGTCCGTTCTAATTTCTTTTTATGGGATATGTAATTAATTAATGTCTTCTTTTAAATTTACTAAATTATCATATTCAAGTTGTAAGTTTTTAAAAACTTGGGGGGCAACAATGGAAAGACGGCATTAATTTTTGCTTTCACTTTACTAATTTGGGATATCTTAAAAAGAAAAATTGGACAAGAGAGGTTGTACAAATTGGAAAATCTGTAATTTTTTTTTTCTCCATAAATACAAATAAAAAAATTAAATATATGAAAGAATAATGACACCATGATAACATCATGAAGCATCCTATGCCTCCTATTTCAACTGCTTAAAAAAAAAAATTCAAATTCTTTATGAAAAGTTACATATAAATTGATTTAAGGATCTAAATTTACACACGCACAACAAAAAAAGAAAAGAAAAAACCCCTACTTACTTTCCATTCAACTTGTATTTTTTTTTAATAATTCATTAATTTGTATGTGTCAGCATTTAAATTAGACATTTGATTCACTTAGACATGAGAAATGGGTCAAGTAAAAAAAAAAAAGGTGAAATATGTAAAACCGGGTCTCATTCTAAACTACATCAACAAACTTGATCATGTTTAGAATTTACGGCCGCAATAATTAAATTATCTCAATAAGAAGCTGCGGCTCTAACTCCTTTGGTCAGGCGTAGCATATACCAAAAGTTAGGGTCCAACGTAACATATGCTAAGCAATGGGCAAAATTAATTATTTTTTGTTCAAAGTATATGAGTGATGTGACTAAAACAAGACGAAACTCCAAGTATGTCACGTGAAACATGAGTGAACTTAAAAGGGTCCCAAGTATCACGTATGATTTTAGTCTCTACAAAACATCTTTATTGAGATTGTCCATGTGACACTCATTCAACTGCAAACGTAGTTTCTCAAAAAATATAAATAGAACTCAAGTGTATGCTAAGCAACAAGCAAAACCAGGTACCTTTTATCCCATCAACAGAGAAGGGTCTAAGCAATGTAACTAAAACAAAACGACACTTGAGTGCCTAGCCAAATAAGTGTCCCAAGTATGTCACCTTAATGTCACGGGTTTAGAGTTTCAGCACCACTCTAGCTGCTCCCGTGCAGCACCAAGACGTTGCTTCCACTCTCGCAAGTACTTGGTCAGCCTAATTCCCGTACACACCTTAGCCAACACACTCCCCTCATGCGCTTACTAGTGTTGTAGTTGCACTCGCCCTCTCCTCACTTGGCTTACACACTCACACACACTAAGACACTTACGTTGGCAAGAAAAGAATACTTCTATTACTTCAAAGAATGCTTCGTACATGGGGCGTGACATTCTCCCCCACCCATTTCCGTGACGCCCTCGTCACGGTTTCTTCAGCTGACCCAGCCTCTCGCAGGTCATCAGCACTTGCGCATATGTCCTTGGCCCAAATGTACGAGCGCCCTTTGGGAGATGTGAGGTCCTCACGAGCTCCATCGTGTTGACTGCCACCTCTGGACTCTCCTTCCTGCCCACGAGCGGCACCATGCATGCGGCCTTGCCTTCTTCACCTCCAAGTATCATTAACGCACCAAGGCATGGTAGTGGCGCGACGTTGTTCCTGTCCATGAACTCCAGCCCCAGCACCATGTCATGGTCGTCCATCTCCGCAACCTGGAAGTCGGCATTGCCCTTCCATCCTTGCATGCATAGCTCCACCTCCTTGCACACTCTACTCACGCGTGCCTCCGTGGAGTTGACGGCCTTGATCCATCCCTCTGTCTTGCGCATCTCCAAGCCAAGTCGTTGCGCCTCCTCCGGGGTAATGAAGTTGTGTGTAGCACCCGTGTCTACCAACGCTTGCACGGCTTTGCCACCAACCTGCGCATCCACATAGCGCACCCCAGCTACCTTCTTTGCCTTGCCCTTCTTCTTGGTGTCATGCGCTATGCTACTCAGCATCTGCATAGCCCCCATACACTTATCTTCATCGCTGCCCGCATCGTCCACCCTGCCCTTGCCCTTATCCTTCACAAGGGCGCTCATGGTCTTCTTGTTGGGGCAGTGTCGCAATATGTGCGGCCCTTCGCACAAGTAACACTTCGGCTCCCACTTGCCACTAGCCTTAGACCTCTCTCCATGGTCCTTACCCTTATCATGGCGTGGGCGTCTCTCCTCATCGCTGTGTTCATCATCACTTGACTTGGGCGAGCCCCTTTTCTTGAAGCGACAGTCTCCCCCACCTTTGCCGTGGTCCCTTCTGGGAGACGTGGCCCTCTTGTCATCGCGCCTAAAGTCTTCAAGGCGCTCCGCTATAGCCATTGCGGATGCCAAATCTCTAGGCTCCCTCCTTCTCAGCTCTGTGGCTACCCAAGACTGCAACCCATCAATGAACAAACACACACGTTGCCGCTCTGGCATCTCTGGGATCTCCAGCATCAAGTTGGAGTACTCCTTCACATACTCCCTTATGCTGCCCTTCTGCTTCAGGCGCCTTAGGTTGATCATGGCGAGGTCCTCAACGCACTCAGGGTAGAACTGCCTCTTGAACTCTTCCCATGTGTCAACTGCTCTTGCGCCTCTACCAGTGAAGCGCTGCCTCCACCATAGAGCGGCAGTGTCCGTGAGGTACATAGTGCCTGTCTGCACCTTTTCCTCATCATCCTCGATCTCCATGCACTCGAAGTACCGCTCCATGTGCCAGAAGAAGTTGTCAATCTGGCGCGCATTCCTTGCCCCATCATACTCCTTGGGCTCTGGCCCTTTCTTCTTCCTTGGCTTCACCACGACCTCGCGCGCCTGGGAAAACTCCTTTTTGCACTCGGCAATCTCCACGCGCAAGTCGTCTACTTGATCGTACAAGTCCCTTTCCTTCTCTCGCGCCTTGTTGGCAATGCCGTCAATCAGCTCGTAGAGTTCCGCCATCTTTCTCTCGAGCCTGTTAAACTTGGTCTCCGTGTAGACCAAGTGTGTAGCAAGCTTCTCCTCCAAGCTCTGCTCCAAGACGTGGACTTGGTGGTCTCCTCCGCTAGCCATGTCTACTCCAACAAAGTTCCCTTGACGAACCTGCTCTGATACCAACTGTCACGGGCTTAGAGTTTCAGCACCACTCTAGCTGCTCCCGTGCGGTACCAAGACGTTGCTTCCACTCTCGCAAGTACTTGGTCAGCCTAATTCCCGTGCACACCTTAGCCAACACACTCCCCTCGTGCGCTTACTAGTGTTGTAGTTGCACTCGCCCTCACCTCACTTGGCTTGCACACTCACACACACTAAGACACTTACGTTGGCAAGGAAAGAACACTTCTATTACTTCAAAGAATGCTTTGTACAAGACTAGCACTCAAGCTCTCTACAAGGCTCTCAAGACTCACTCTAGGACTTGTTGCCTACAAAATGAAGTCCTACCTCTATTTATAGGCATCTCCATCCCCAATGGACGGCTAGGATGCATTTTAACCGATGGTGGAGATCGATTCTCTAGAATCTTCTCCCACCTTCTTCACACTTCCATACTTATCCATAAATATCTACAACATTCTAGAATTCTCCATACTACTCCACACAACTCTAGAGAACTCTAGAACCTTCCACACACTTCTACATATTTCTACACATATCTAGAATCTTTCACACAACTTTAGACTACTCCGGAAGACTCTAGAAACTCCACTTGCCATGTAATGTCCTCCTCAGCATCTGCGTGTCGCCTGCGTGGCACAACCTCCATAGGCGGGGCGTGACATTAAGCATAAGTTAACCTATAAAGTCACATCTATGTCAATCAAAAGATGGCTCGTCACGTGCAACAATAGCTTTTGTAAAGCAACTTTATCGCAATCGTCCACATAGTGCTTATCCAACTGCGAACTTAGTTTCCAAACAACGGGTGAAACCAATTACTTCTGCCCTGTCAACAAATAGGGGTTTGATCTATGTGATTAAGGCATTACAACATTTAAGTGTCCACGAAATGCGCATCACAGGCATGTCAAGTCAAATATGTGAACCTATAAAGTCACATCACATCCATGTCAATTAAAGGATGATGCATCACGTGTGACAATAGTTTTTGCACAACTTCATCGCGATCATTCGCGTGGTGGTCAACCTTGGACCTAGCTTCTAAGAACTCATCTATGATGAGATTGGGTCCTAGACTAACACACCTACTTTCCATGTGTCTATCGAATCCTATGCCATCTATACTTGGTCTACATTCCAGTGTAATAGGCTTGCACTTCAACCCACATTTTTTCCATAACATAACTTGGAATTCTAAGTTTACATTAGTTGTTCTTTAATTGCTTTCATAACGTAGCTTACAGTTCTTTAATTGCCTTGATTCTCTCATTACCCCCAAACATTCATGGCTTAATTTTAATCGGTTATTCTGAATTGTTAACGTGGTTCAATAATGCTAATGGAACGAACAACTAGAGATTCATCTAGCGATCACCAGAAACGAATTGTGTGAGCTATAGAATCCCAAATAGAGATTCGGCTCCAAACAGCTACTATGCTAGAAGCATATATTTAGTTGCAATGTAGTTGAATGTTAACAGAAAAAGAAGATATAAACCAACTAATATACAGATTATTGGGACAAGAATGTTGCAAGCTTGCAATGAAGATCCCCATTACAGTAACATTTGAGCAACTCTTACTGGATATAAATGACATAGTCGTGTCGATAACAATTGCAGATGTTAGACACGAAAGAGATATATATATATATATATATATATATATATATATATATATATATATGATTGTGTTGAGCAAAATTTATTTGTAGCATAATTCGAGGCTCACAGGAGCACTTCAAACAAGATACGTAAAGCAATGAAATTTGTGCAGCTGGGGCTAATTCTGAAGTGTTCTATCTGGCTTTGGCCATGAACTCAGATACTTAAAAATACTATTTGATCATAAACGAGTTCATTTGTATGGAATTGGAGCTTTAGAATTAGAATTTGTGGAATTGGAAAAGAGTAACTAACAAAATTAAATCAAAATTTTCTCCAATTTCACCAATTCCACCAATTCCAATTCCAAGTCCAAGACTCCAATTCCATGCAGCCAAGCACAGCTTGATTATTCAACCAAATCCAGGCCTTTGATTTCCCATTGCAATGAATGAAGCTATCATATAATTGTGTTCAACCCTATCAAGCAAATGATTCGTTCAGCTACCATTTGGTCTGATGCAAATAAACAATCAGCACCATGAAGCGAAAAGATCCTTCTTAAAATCTTTCCTTGTGGCAATTAAAAAACTAGAGTTGCTATGCAATAATTTCCTGGGTTGTGGAATGTAGAGCCTCAGTTCACATGCACTCTTTCTTCCTGCACTTAAAAATCAAAACATTAGAACATACAAAAAGGAAGTAAAAAAATAAGTTACCGAATTATACAATATTAAAATGTATGTAGGTATGAGGAAAATGATAAGTAGTCCCGAGAGTCCACACATCAAAATTTTTAACGCGAGTGCAGAACGACGTCCGACTTTCGGACTCCGTATCACAACTCAAAGTATAACTACTAAACTTGAATAACTGTGCTTGAAATACCACCATTCGACCAAGTAATGACCTACTTTCTTCAAAAGAAAAGAGAAATAGTCTCCATTCGCAGAAAAAGAAATAGAACAGGTAAAATATAAAAAACCAAATAGGGGAGCTCATCTTCTAACGAACATTGGCCTCTGACTAGCCAATCCCACAAGCCAATCAAAGTGGACACACCAATTTCAGACTTGACTAAAAAATCTCATCCAAAAGATTATCTCCGTGTCCAAGGGAAACCAATTCGTCCTCAGTTGCAAGAATTGATTTTAAAGCAAGCCAAATACTTAAACCATGCTAATCTCGAAGGCCATACCAAGATTAAACAGCCTCATTCTAATTGTGTTGCCCTGCCCTAAGAGGTTAAATGTAAAGCCTAAAAGATGGCTCCACTATTTATTTGATATGTATTCACCAATGAGCAATCAACTTGTATCAATGCTGTGGTGATAACTCCCTTGAGAAACTCAGTCTAGGATGCATCTGCTCAAAACAGCACCACCTATCAATCCTTGAAATGCTCTATGATTTGGGTTGGTAGAGATCCAAACAATTGAAGGAAACCAAAACTTAAATTATTCCAAACGAAAAATAATAGAAATCTGCAAGATTCTGATAACCTAAACTCGTGGAAAATGTTGAATCCAATATACCAAACGAAGAATGGAAGAGTTAATTCCACAATAGACTTCAACAAGTCTAATGTGCAATAAGATTAAGGGATAATTCCAAAAAAATGGTAATTTGGTGGTCAAATGCCAAAAAGATGGAGTCAAACCCAAGTTTTCCAAATTAATGGAGTTTTATCAAATGCTGACTTGGACATGGAAATTTATTGTAGATTTTCTTTTAATTCCCAAATTGCCCATCCTTTGTTGTTGTGAAATTATACTACTACCCTTACCAACTCTACTAATTCTGTATCTAGCCATTACGTATCACACTGCCTTTGATTTTCATTACTTTTGTTTATATTTTTTTACCTAATGTGTGGTTTTTATTCAACAAATAAATTACATGAAAAAAACCCTAGAAATTGGACTGAATATAAATAGGAAGAATTAAAAAAATAGACATGAAAATTTATTGTAGATTTTCTTTTGATTCCCAAATTGCCCATCCTATTGTTGTGAAATTATAGTACTATCCTTACCAACTCTACTAATTGACTTCACAATTATACATTTGTATCTTGTCATTACATATCACACTGTGTCTTTGATTTTCGTTATTTTTGTTTATATATATATATATATATATATATATATATATATATATTCGTAATGTGTGGTTTTTATTCAACAAATAAAACAAATAAATTACATGAAAAAAAAAAACCCTAGAAATTGGACCAAACATAAATAGGAAGACTTAAAAAAGTAATGAAATTAGTAATACAAACTATAATGAAATCATCAAAACAATAATGGGTTTTCATAATAAAATAGGACTACTGATAACAATACAAAGTTTTGGACTTAAATCAACAATGGCGAGGCAGAGAGGTATCGACAATAACTCAATAAAAACCCTAAAGTAATAAAGAGAGATGAAAAGAGAGAGCAATCACTTGAATGGATAATTGGGTCATTTCGCAACAAGGCAGTTTAGGAATTAAAAGAAAATAAAAGAAAATCTATCATAAATTTTCATGTTTATGTCAGCATTTCATAAAACTCCATTAATTTGGAAAACTTGAGTTTGATTCCACCTTTTTGGCATTTGACCACCAAAATACCATTTTTTTAGAATTATCCCTAAGATTAACTTAAACACACATATAAACACAGCTTAATTTGCGTTCCAAAATATCTGTAAAGTTCACTTGATGAATTGGGGGGGATTCATGAATGCAAGATTATTTAATAAGAGAAATTTTTATTGATATTCATTCCTTTTCATCTCATGTCTTTTATAATTTTCCATGGCAGCTTTCACACTAATGGACAGCTAGCTCTTTCCTTAGACTTCCATTATTCATTTTGAAACCTAGGTAGTAGATTTAGTTATGCAATGGTATTGGACATGTTGCCCTCAAGTGTCCTCATTGTGTACTCGTTCGACTACCGACCCTCTACCTATTGCCTTTGCTGATCTTCAGTTGACTCATCCATACCCATTCCCTACGCAAAGTTATCAACAGAAAGTCTTACCGCAGTCCCTTCAGCCACCATACCTAAATTATCAACAAGCTACTGTTCATAACCCAATTTGGTACTCGGACACTGGTGCTACTCATCAAATGACTGGTGATCCTTGCCCTTTACAGAATCATACCCCTTAAACATGATAAACATTGTTGGCAATAGTCCTCACCTCCCTATCACTCATACGGACACGTCTCTTCCTATTGTTTCTTTTTCCTTTTAGCTTAACAATGTCTATCATGTTCATGCTACGTGTAAGAACCTGTTTTCTGTTGCCCAGTTCATTCTTGATAATAATTTCCATCTTTCCTTCAACGCACAAAGATTTTACATTTGTGACCTTGAAAATATTGCGCAGAGAAAAAGAGAGGAGAAAATCCAGTAGTCGTATTCTTGAACGTTACATAAAGAGTAAAATACAATACATAATAATATAATAAGCCTTAAACTAATAAACTATAAACTACTAAACTAATGAAAGGAAAATACTACTGTTGATAGTGGTTCGGGATGATATGAGGATTATATTCCACGTGAGTTGGGAGTGCTGAGATCAGTATCCAAGTGGGGACCCAAGCAATACAAAGGATTCACTGGAACTCAGGGATTGAGAAAGGGAAGGCAATGTACGGTGATACCCAGTAGGTTCGAGCTCGATGGTAATTGGTAGTTGGAAATCTCTTAACTCTGCCTTTAAGGCTAATTAACTTCTCCTATTTATAATGCCTCCGAACGGTCAATATCCGTCGGTTGCAGAGGTGAGTTCCCTCTTGTCCGAGGGATCGAGGACCCCTTCCTCTGACAGATGGGACATTGCTCATCGGGTAGAGATACCTCCCCCTTTTAGTCCAAAGAGGAAGAGCCGTTTTGACCCCAAGTCTAAAGGGAAAATGGCGCTTCCTTATTAATGTTAGTCATGTCGGTTGTCTTTCATAATTAATAACCTCTTTTAACCCCATCTAGAGCTCGACCATGGGTATTGGTATCCTTTCCCTCTTGTGCTGACCTTCGAGAGGCGAACCCTTGGATCCCAGCCACCTGTCCACATTTTCTCAAACTCTCGATTTTGAAGGTAGAGAACGGATCTCCTCAGGTATTGCCTTCTTGACCTTGCAAGATCCAGTTCGAATCATGGCCCCCCGAGACTCCCGCGAATTCAGAGTGAGGGGAGCTCGGCGTAACAGACCTTAGTCGAATTCTCTTTAGATCCCAGGTCTGGAATTCGAGGGGGCCAGACTTCGAGGTCCCCTCGTGTTCATGGCGAGGGGAGCTCGAGGTGACAGAGGTAATCACGCGCCCGAGGTTCGTCTGTAGGTAAGGACCTCGAACGATGGATAGTGCAATGGGGAAGGACCCATCCGAATTGAGAGAGGTACGTCCTCGAAGAAGTGAAAGGTAGCGACCCTTTCCTCGCCAGTATTTTCAGTCATGGGATGAGCAGCCCAGGATTACTTGTCCCCTTAATGACACGCCAAATAGATTCTGGCCAGGTGTGCCTATTGAGACAGGTGGGATCACATAAGCAAGTGATGCGAAGCATCTGTTCGAGGAGGTGCCACATAGAAAGGTGATGTGGCGCGTTCATCAACATTTTGCCCCCCTGCTCGAGGTCACCGGTAAAATGAGCTCGAGCAAGCTAAGACGTCTTTTCGTAATCATTAGTAATTTTTATTGAGTGGTCGCGTCGTTCTGGCTCCCTTGGTCATCGTGTCAGCTTTTTATTAGTGTATTAAATGCTCGGACGCTTCGAGCTTCGTGTTGTTTCTTTTCGTATGTTAGGGGTGTGACGCCTCGGGAACCATACCCTTACTATTTAAACCACACTTGTCTATATTTTGTAAAACAGAACATACTCTCTTCCCGTTAGACCCTTGCTCGCATAAGTAGCTTTCTTTGCACTTGTTTGAATTTAATCATAGACCATGTCCCAATCAGTTCGAGACGACGTCCCCAGTGTCCCTCCTCTAACTGAATGGCGAGTCGCGCCCTATTTTGGCTCGAGTGATACTTTTTGGCTTAGTGGTGACGCGTTGAGCGATGTGGACGAAGTCCAAGAGGGATCATTTCTTTATGAGGGTGAACCCTACGCGCGAGAGGGGGTCCCCATCCCCCCGAGTTCCATACTCAGATTCCGAGTGGAGCGAGGCGACTTTCCTCACTCGCCCTTTCTCTTTAAGAGCCAGATTGGTCATGGTCGAGGGTGGGACTTATGGACGGACGCTATCTTAAGTGACGCCGAGTTTACCAGAATCTTGAAGAGTTCGAAAATAACGGACGCCATTCGCAACACACGCAAATTGTCAATTGGTCGAGATTGCTTAGGCTTCGCGCTTTTTTTATCTCGATGGAGCAGGGACACCCATACTTTTTTTACCGCTTGGGGGGAGTTTACCCCTACCCTCGAGGATGTGGTATAACTCATGTGTCTGAACTTGTTTGGGGAGACCGATCCAAGCACTTGGGTTCTTTCTAAGATCAAGGTCAAGAGCATCATCGAGCTTCGAAGTGCTGTTACTTTGGCTGGCAAGCTCACCACGCGCTATCAAAAGAGCTGTGTTTAGGAAGACTTTCCTGAAACAGGAAACAAGTGTACCTTTGTTTCTCTCCTACGCTACTATTTCTGGGATTTCCCACCTTGGGAAATGGAGGGCGAGGAGGCCTTCAACGGCCCAAAGTGCCTGGACCAGCTTCGTCTTGCTGGCTTCTTATTGACTTGGCTCTCTCATTTTATCTTCCCAGGTCCTCCTGATGATGACCCCAGCCCTGACCTTGCTCCTCTAGCCATCAAAATTTCTGAGGGTCACAGTCTTCCCTTAGCTGCAATGTTCTTGGGGTCCCTCTATCATGAGCTCGACCTCGTCCATACCCACATGGAGCGTTCTATTGGCCGAATGAGTGTGGTGTCTCCAATCAACACCATCTTTCTTCAGATGTTCCTTTACAAGCACTTCCTAGGGTATGCCTCTTGGCCCACTACGCTTCCTCGTGACAGCGGCTTGAAGAGGTCCTATCAATGGCACAAGCACAATCCAAAAAAGAAACTCGCTGAGTATATTGATAGGGAAAAGTGCTTCATAGCTCGTCCCTACAGCCAAGGTCTTCGCCTGGATCATTGGGCCCCAAAGGATGGCGAGGTCATCTCAGGTAAAGCTTTGAAGCGCAATCCTGCCTTAACCATTCTTGCCATGTCCTTAGGAGGCTATCTCCCCGCTCTCCTTCCTCCAAGCTCGAGAGTGGGTAAGGTCTACAACCCCCATCGGGTGGCTCGTCAATTCGGTTGGGATCAGGGACTTGCTCGAGACTATGGTTACAGTGCTCATTAGGATCATAATACTTACAGGTTGGGCTTCACTCGCTTCCTAGATTCAGGGGGGGGGGAGCTCGTAGGGGCTCGACGTATTCTTTGCTTCTCTCCTCCCTTGATAGTGGGGCAATGGGGTGCGAAGACGAGTGCTTACTGGTAGGAGATAGTTAGTGCCTTCAATCGATTTGTTTGTGGCGAGCCAGTGCCCGTCCATGCCCCTCCTTTGCTGAGAGGAGATGCTTCCTTTCGTGCATACAAGAAGGGTCTAGGCAAGGCATGCAATACAACTAACCTTTGTCCCTTGGTCCTGATGGATACTCGTGCACCGGTTATAGCCCTTCGAGCTACAAAGTCTCATCGTACCAAACGTAAGGCTGACCAGGATGTTATCACCTTCGTGCCTGCTATCACTCCATCTTCTTCTTCCAAGCGAGCTAAAATAAGCTACCTCGACATGGTTTGATCTAAATTCTCTGTTAACCGATCTTAACACCACTTTCTTCTTATCTTCAGGGCTCTTCTCGTGATGCCGTTGTTGCCAAGGCCTTAATTCCTGAAGGGCTCCCTCGCCCACTGGCTCGAGCTGGGGCATCTTCTGGCACGAGGTCCAGCTCTTTACCTCTTGAGGAGGACCCTGGTAGGGGCGCTCAAGTCAGTGGCAGTGTCTATACTTCTTCTGTGACTCCCAGTTTAGACGTGCCTCAAGATCCTCTTCACACTCTCACTAGTGTTCTTGAAGACCCCGACCGGGCCGTGAGGGACGTACTTTCCCCTGACCTAAACCCCCCTACTCACTCGCGGCATAGGGTGGGGAAAGAACTTATTCCCCTGGCTCGAGGCATAGGGAGGTTTGACGAGGAAACCGGTAGAGTAAATACTGCCGCGGACCCTGCTATGGGTGTGATCGAGATCGAGCAGAGCTCTAGTCACTCGCCCTCAGATAAAGGTAACCTCCTCGCGTTAATGCTTTATTAGATATATATAAATTTGCAATTCTAACAACGGCCTCTTGCAGATACCGAAACGATCGATGTTCGATAGATTAGGGGCGAGGTTGTGAGTCGCCGCGAGGGTCATGCTAGCGAGGGTAGTGACGAGGATGGTTTAAACACGGTGGTTCAAGAGCCTCTTCATGAGCCATTCGAGGAGTTAAGGGACATGGTTGAGAAGGCAATCGAAGCTCTTCCTGCTCCTGAGGAAAGTAACTCAGGAGGGACAAAGAGCTCAGGTTCAACGGGATCGTCCGGGGGTGAATCCTCTAGATGAAGTGGTTCTAAGGATGACAATGAGCAAGTCGAGGGGGAGAAGGAAACGTCCCAGGACCGAACTATCACAGCGATTGAGGATACTGGGGTTGGCTCAACTTGTCTCACGAGAACAGTTGAAGGGGGAGCTGCCGCGACATGATCGAGGCAAGAATCCATCGTTACCCCTTTGGGGTGAGGAGAGGCTGTCCCTCCAAGCATCCGTTGGGAGGGGGCCGAACTTGCAGCGGGGGAGGTGGAGATTCTGCGCGAGGTGAAAACCATGCACCTGCAAACTTTTGGGAACCTTAACGGAGCCATACCATTGTTCCTAGTCTTTGTGTACAGGGCTTTGGCCGAATTGGTGACTATCCTTCGTGAGGCCAAGGGAAGGCGTTTGCACACGAAGGAGCTCGAATCTGTGGATCTTTTACTCGCAAATTTAAAGAGAGCACAGGTCGAGGTAGGGTGGGCTGATGATATTGTCACTCGGATCAGGGGCCTCGAGACACGAGAAACCATGCTTGAGGAAATTAAGGACTTGCGTGATCAGATAGAGGATGAGAAACAAGTTCTTCATGCTGAACAAGCTTGCCTGGCCGAGCTGCAAGAACAGGTGCAGGCGAGGGAACAACACATCGCCTCGCTGGACCTGGAGATTAAGCACAGGCTCGCGTTACTTGGCCTGGCTACCTTGAACTTAGGCGATCTCCCTTAGATAAAATGTTTAGATTATTGCTTGTGTTATTGTTATTGTTATTATTTTTTTGTTCTACCATTCCCGTGTAAGCATGACAATTTTGAGATTATAAATGGAACAAAGTTTCTTTTACCTATTTATAAATATTGATGCGTTGATTGTGATGCCGTGGCTAGGGTAATTATTTTGTGGTGTAGTATGTCAGTAGTTTAAACTTCAACCAGAAACTAAAGAAAAAACAATCAATGAGCAATGGGGGAAGTATGGACTCCCTTGGGCCCCTTTTTGACACCATTGTATGTTTGGTCAGGCATAAGGGAAGTATGGACTCCCTCGGGCCCCTCCATTTTAATAATTGTCAAAAGTATGACTCAAATTCATCATTCGGGAAGTATGGACTCCCTTGGGCCACACAAGATCCCATGCTTACATATATATATTGTTACAAAAGAGCGAGGGCACAGTTGCAACCCTCGTTTGGCGTCATTTGTCATGCATAGTATTTCTTCAACCACTTAGCATTGAATAAGCCTAAGGTTTTGTTGCTGCCGACCTCGCCGATCTCGTAGTACCCACTGCCACTCGCAGTCCTAATCTCGAAAAGGCCTTCCCATTTCGGGGTAAACTTTAGCGCTGATTGATTTCACATTATGTACGTCACTGTTCTTAGCACCAGCTCGCCTTTTTGGAATGCTCTGGGTCAGACAGTAGCATTGTAAGCCCGGGCGACCCTCTGCTGGTAGATCTTCAACTTTCCTTTGGCACGGTCCCGTTGCTCTTGTAGTCCCTCGAGCTCACCGAGCCTAAGATCGGAATGAGACTGGCTCCGTTCAATGGTACTACTATCTCAATGGGGAGGATTGCTTCCGTGCTGTACACCAGGGAAAATGGTGTGGCGCTCGTGGCCCCTCTTACAGTGGTTCAATAAGCCCAAAGTGCGAGCGGCAGTTGTTCTGCCCATTTACCATGCTGCTCTTTTAGAGTTCTGCTTAGGATTCTTAGTAGAGTTTTGTTGGTAGCTTCCGCTTGTCCATTGCCCTTGGGATAGTAGGGTGTTGACTTATGGTGGGTGACATGGTATTGCTGAAGGAGTTCCTGAACTTTGCTGTTGACGAAAGGAGTTCCATTATCGGATAGTATCACTCGAGGTATGCCAAAGTGGCAAATGATGTTTTCCTTAATGAAATTAGCTACAACTTATCCTGTTGTCGTTGAGAGGGCCGCCGCCTCTACCCATATAGTGCAGACCTCTGTTGCCACTAAAATCCATTTTTTCTTTCTTGAGTGCGGGGAAATTGGGCCTATTAGGTCCATCGCCCAGGTGTAAAAGGGTCAGGGAGGGCTCAGGGGGTGTAACTCGACCGCGAGTGCATGGATTACATGATTGTGAAATTGACATTCTCGGCACCTCTGCACATACCATCTGCTATCCTCCTGTATGGTAGGCCAATAGTAGCCTATCTAGATAATCTGGTTGTACAGCTTTCTCCATCCCTGGTGCTTATCTCCGTGAGTATGCTTAAGTACTTCCTGTACGTCGGAGGTACTGATACAGTGCTTGGCATTCCCGTCGAAGCCTCTCCTCATCAATTCTCCGCTGCTGATGAAGAAACGACGTGCGTCCCTTTTTAATGTGGCAGCGTCCTCGCAGTCCTGTGGGAGCAGGTGTAACTTAAGATAATCCAAATATTTTTGCCTCCAATCCTCGCTCACACAGGCGACACTCTGTAGTCTGTCGAGATCCTCTCTACACCTCTGGCATTCCTTCTAGATGGTGTTCGCCTCTTTTGCCATGGATGGCCAGAAATACCCCTGCCTCTGTATTCTCCTGTATAAACTCAACGAATCGTTGCCACAAGTTTGCGCGTGAATAGTGTGCAGGACGCGTGCAGCCTCTTCAGTTCCAACGCACCTTGTCAGAATGCCCCCGGGCACTCTATAGTATAATATCCCCAAGTAAAGTGTATAATCTTTTAACTCGGACAACGGGATTTTTCCTTTGCCGTCCCTCAGGTGTGATTCAAAAGAATCTCTCCAATCTTCTTCCTTCCTGTCACTGGTGAATTCGTCATTGTGCAAACAAGATGCTTCTTTCTTTTGAATTCTTATGTCTACTGATTCCACTACTATTGCAACTTTAGAAGCTAGGGTGGCCAAGGCGTTTGGATGCCGGTTGGCCGTGCGGGGCACGTGAGTCACGCGCAGCTCATCAAAGTGGCCGCTAAGTTTCTGTATGATGGTTTTGTAAGCTGCCAACGACGGCTCCTTAATAGTGTACGAGCCATCCAACTGCTTTACCACTAGGTTGGAATCTCCTTACACGTGTAGGCGTTTGACCTTTGCTTCTCGGGCTGCTAGCAATCCTAGGACTAAGGCTTCATACTCCGCCATATTATTAGAATACCCGAAGGTCAACTTGTACGAAAAGTTTTGAGCCTCTCCCTCTTCTGGGGTTAGCACTATTCCGACACCTTCTCCTCACGCCGTCGACGATCCGTCAAACGAAAGTGTCCAAATTGCATCCTTGGCAGCGCAACATGCCGCCTCAAGGTCTTCGTAGGGTAAGTCAGTCTGCACGGTTCGTATTCTCCCGACGGGAACTGGGCCAACAGATCTGCTAATGTTTGGCTCAGTATAGCGCGGGGCGCAGAGCATTGTATGTCGAACTCGGCAAAAGTCAGCAGCCACCGCGCCACTCGTTCCGACATGACAGGCCGCGAGAGCAGGTACCTCAGGGGATTGCACCTCGTGATAAGGTGGATAGTATAAGCGAGAAAGTAGTGACGAAACTTCTTTACTGCAAAAGCTAAGGACAAACAGTGGCGCTCGATCGGCGAGTAACGCGCTTCTGCGCCTTGAATAGCTTGGCTAATGTAATAGACAGGGCATTCTCGCCCTTCTTTCTTTTGGGCGAGCAGCGCCCCGATGGAATGTTCAGTGGAGGTGATGTACAACCTAAGTGGGATACCCTGCTAAGGGGCAACCATAGTGATTGGTGAAGATAACAGATTTTTAATTCTTATGAAGGCTTGTTGATACTTCTCGCCCCACCTGAACTCGGGACTTCCTTTCAGCAACGAGCCAAAGGCGTGTGTTACTTCAGCCAAGGCTGGGATGAAGCGTCGGAGATAAGAAATCCGGCCTATTAAACTCTTTAGCTGCTTCAGAGTGCGAGGGGGGCATTTCCTGTATAGCCCGTACCTTATCGAGATCGACATTGATGCCCTGTCGATGTACAACAAAACCCAGGAACCGGCCGGCCTCAACTCCAAAGGTACACTTCAAAGGATTCATCTTCAGCTTGTACTTGCGGCAATGCTCAAAAACTTTCCTCAGGTCTACCAGATGTTCCTCTTTCCTTCGGGATTTTACTACCAGGTCATCCACATAGTCTTCTACATTCCTGTGCAGCATGTCGTGGAAAATAGCCGTCATAGCCCATTGGTAAGTTGCCCCAGCATTCTTCAAGCCAAATGGCATGACGATATAGTAAAAATTCCCCAATGGGGTTCGAAAGGCCGTCTTTTCTACATCACATGGCGTCATCTTGATCTGATTATACCCACTATATCCATCCATGAATGAGAACATTTCGTGCCCAGAAGTCGAGTCAACCAGACTGTCGATTATAGGTAAGGGGAAGTCATCCTTGGGGCACGCCTTGTTCAGATCTCTAAAGTCGACACAAACCCGGATTTTTTCGTTCTTTTTCTTCACAGGAACAATGTTTGCCAACCAGGTAGGGTGTTGAATAGGCTTGATGAAACCAGCTTGCAAGAGCCGCTGGACCTTCTCCTTGATCTGTAATTCGAGTTCTGGGCAGAAGTTCCTCTGTGCTTGTTTGACTGGTCTCGTTCCCAGTTGTATGTTGAGGTGGTGAGCAACAATCTGGGGGTCCAGCCCAGGCATCTCATCGTATGTCCATGTGAATACATCGCTGAATTCCTTTAGCACTTCTATCAATGCTGTCTTCTCCTCCGCTGGTAACCCTTTGTTTACGTAAGTTTTACGAGGCCGGTCATCTGTAGCTAAATCAACTTCCTCGAGCTCTTCCTGGTCAGACCGACCCAATCTGGCCGGCTCTGTTTCGACTTTTTCGTCACAATCCCCGTCATGTGCTTCACATGCTTATTCGCCGGGGCGTGGAATTGCCCGAGGCCGTGCCCTCTTACATCGTCATAAACGGTAAGCGATTCTTCCGTCGGATAGATGCACTCTCTTACACACGACTTTTCGACGCTGGTCAATTCCAGCCTTTGGTTCTTCTTTTTGTGTCGGGATTCCCTCTTGTAGTGGTCGATCGAGCTCATCCTATCTCGGCAGAGGGGCAACCATCAAGGGATGGGGCTCGTCTAAGTCCTCAAATTCTTCAAAGAAACTAGCCTCCACCATATGAGACTCTCTCCTGGCAAATGGACGCTCGGAACAGCGGACTGTGACTTGCTTTCCGTTCCAGAATCCCTTCATGCACTGGTGATATGAGGAGGGTACTATTCCGAACTTGTGCATCCAATTTCGGCCTATGAGGAGGTGGTAGGAAGTATCGGAATCAATAACGTGGAATTTAGTAGAGTTTCTGAACTTCCCGATGACCAACTCGGCCGTCACGTGTCATTCTGTTCTCCGGATGTCACTACCGAATCCTGCAATTTCGGTCGGCTTTCTAACGAGCTTTTCAGATGGTAACCCGCTCCGACGGTAGACCTCCAGGGGCATTATGTTGAGAGAGGAACCATTATCCAAAAATGCCCTGTTTGAGCTCTACTCCGTTGAGTGAAGCCGTGACATACAGAGGTCGATTGTGAGGAGTGGGCACGTACTTGTCTTCCTCGGTGAAAACTATGGCCGCTCCGGCTGACCCCTAGCTTATTGGAACTGGTGCAATCTGCGCTGCCTCTTTTAGCCCCTCTCTCTCGGCGAGCCAAAGAGTCTTAGCGATCTCTTTTTGGGCGAGGGGAGAGAAATTCATCTTTTGGAGGATGCTCCTGATAGGTGTTGTCCTTAATAGGCGAAACGCGCCCAGGTCTTCCTCTTCGACTAGTGCAACCTGAGCAATATCTCCTGAAGTGAGCTCCTCACTATCTACCCCCCTAGTCGCCATCATCGTTGCTCCTCTATCGTGAGTGGGGAAAGGCTCTTCCCTCACGTCTCATGGGGGCAGGATGAGCTCGCCACTAGCGATTCGTCACTATAAGGTGTTCCATAGAGCCCAGCAGTCAAAGGTGGGATGGCGAGTGTGCCGATGATACATACAGAATCGAGGGTTAGCTAAGTCTTCTGGGGTCGGCTCGTGTGCTGTGATACCCCTCGGATCCGAGACACGGGTTGATCAGGCCCAGGCCCAAACCCGAGGGAAATATCAAACAATTAATATGTAACCGAACACAGAATACAAGATAAAATAAGAAATAAAAATAATAAGCTGGAAGAGTGCTAACTGAAAATCCTTAAGATATAAATATTGAAATCCAAAAGTTTACAACTCGGGAATCCATCCATTGGACCCCTTATTGAAATTCTCCAAAAAATACAAAAATAATAAAAATAAAATCCAAAGCTAACATAGAGAAGGTTCCTACATAATCGGAGGAATGAATAGCTGTATCTACTCTGCACGTCCAAGCTCTAACCCTGGAACTGACGAACACCTGAAAAATAAAGAAGTGGGTCAGGCCCACATGCAAGTCCTGATCTACTACAATCCAAACAGTAATCTGATACGCAGATACATCCTAGGAAGACTCAACAATATCTAGAGTAGTCCATATAAGTATATAGTACACACTATAGGACGCTCGCTAGTCCAGTAGGTTTGTCTCAGCCTGAATAGAAGGCAATATGCAAATACGCACCCTAAGGTGGGCATGAGTACCTAGACCAACCAGGGAACAACACCTATGTCCAGTTATCCATCCTAGGCGATATACGCGCCCTAACCATGGTCATGAGACTCAAGATCATACCACAGCACCATATAATATATATATAAAGTCCGTACTCCTCCTAATACAGTATACCATCCATTTGTGTAGTGGTCTGATATATGTACAACAAATCTATCCTGAAATCCTAGTAGGTCATTCAATTCACAACTGATATGACACATGTAGATGATGGACTTAACCTTTATGATTAATCCATACCTTGATCCAAATTAGGTAGGACTTAATGTTGGAATTAGTCCATACCTAGTATGTCACCGTCCCATACCGGTACATACCATCCTCCAGTTAACAGAGTTGATAAAACAGTACTAGATAGTCATCAACCCAACTCCCAAATTATGCACAAACCAAATTAATCCATAATTATAAAACTTAGGCATTCAGTCTAGGCCTAGAAATTATATTCCAACCATTAAATTTGTTATTTATAACACATAGCATTTATAGCATGCATCAAATTCACTAATTGATAAAATTAACTGAACTGTTATATCAATTACTTCCAACCAAACATAGATAATTCCAAGAATTTTACTATGCTTATAAAACTTTCTAAACATAATTAAAACAGTAATAAATAAAAATCCCAATTCCAGTCCGTTAATTGACAAAACAAAAGCATGCAATTTATTTCTCCAAACAGTGCCATAACTGGTGCAATTTATATCCAGTTTCAATCATCAGTTAATTCCATCCATATCTACATCTAATTATACTACTATATGCTTAAACCATAATAAAAACATAACTAGCAGTTTAAGATTATACAGAGAAATCAAAATTTCAAAAATAATAGACAAAAGAAAATTAATTCTTCAATCATCCTCCTACGATTCTCTGTTTAAACTAAAGTTAATTCCATCCTCCATACCTATTTGTAACCATGCTTCCCAACAATTTTATAAGTCTTTGGCAATGATTTACACTCTCCAGTAGCTTTTAAATGATTTTAGAAAACCAATTTTCAGCCCAAACGGACCTTAAAAATCAACATTCTGGCCAATTAAAGAGGGAGCAGGCTCTAGAAAAAAGTAGAGCCTGCTCTTCCCATCTAGAGCCGGCTCTCGCCTTACTAGAGCCTCTTCTTCCTCCCTTAGCAGCCTTCTGTCCGTTTAAACTTCGTCTTCTCTGATTCCCGTGAGTACCAATCCTCTTTGGATCCGAGGGGTATCGCATATGCTACCTCGGGTAGTTTGATGTCTCCATGCTATATCCATTTTTTTAGAATGGCCTCGACCTCTTCCATCGTGCATGGAAAAGGAGGCGGGATTTCTTCTGGGTTTCTCCCTCGGGGAGGACGACCCACTCCTGCACCCCTTTTGCTAGCGGGTGTATCAGCCGCTGAAACCAGAGGCCTGCGCTTGCTTCGGTGATCATCTTGTGCCGAGAGTTGGGCGTTGACAGTAAGATTTCCAGCTAGATTGCGAGATGCCTCAATTAAATCTGCAAAGGTAGGGAGTTTCGAATTGATAAGGTGAATCCGATAGTCCCCCCTGCATCCCCTGTATGTATATCTTGGCCAGGGCCTCCTCTTCATGCGTTTCGTAACACTCTATGGCTCGGTCATGAAACCTGTGAACATACGTCAACAAGTCTTCCCTGTGGCCCTGCACCTCCTTTGTCAAAGACAACGTGGTCACTCTTTCCTCGGCTTGGAAAAACTTGGTATGAAACAACAAAGCCAACTGATTCCATGTGTTGAGAGACCTTGGCTCCAGGTTTACGTACCACTTGTAAGCTCTATCAGTAAGAGTCTTGGAGAATTCCCTGAGTCATAGGCAGTGATCATTTCTAAAAGGCCCCAATGCCTCTATAAATCGCACCACATGCTCCCGCGGGTTGCCCCTCCTGCCGTCGAACTTACTGAATTTTGGTACGACATACCTTTGGGGGTATGGAAGCAGTGCAATAGCTTGAGAATAAGGCGGCTTGGGGGCCTCCTCTTGGGAGAGTATGGACCTTCCATTTCGCAATAACAACTGGAGGTCCGCCAAGGTCACATAGGGTGAATGTTGGGCCGACTCCTGCGGGTACTGTGTGCCACCGGGGATCCTTTCCTCACGAGCAGCTTCCCTGTGGCTAGACTCGGGCACGCCTGCCCTAACTGGCGCTGTAAGTGGGGTGCTGAATAGGGCTCGACGGGCCCCAATGGTCGCCTCCCTCGGCCGTCTAAGAGAGCTAACCGATCGTCTCCTCTCTGAAGACAAAGGATATGCCCGGCGTACTTGCTGATCCGGGGTTACCTAACTTTCGTCGAGTTCGCAAACGAAACCACCACGCTGCTCCGTCGCGAGTCGTGGGACTCTATTGTTGGTGATGTCTCTGAGCAGGGCTATTACTTCGCTCTGAGTGTCTTCCAGCTTCTCCATCCGGTACGATAGCGAGTTATGGGCTTCGACCAGGGCCTCGGGGAAAAAAATCGTCCTTCCCGGGTATCGTGCTCCTGGGACACTGCTCGCGGTCCCGTCATACTCCTTTCTGAGGGAGACTCCCTCCTGAGGGCTAGGGCTGAATTCATGCACACTTGACATCGTGAAATACTCCTCCCCAGCAGAGTCGCCAAAATGTTGATAGTGGTTCGGGATGATATGAGGATTATATTCCACGTAAGTTGGGAGTGCTGAGATCAGTATCCAAGTGGGGACCCAAGCAACACAAAGGATTCCCTGGAGCTCAGGGATCGAGAAAGGGAAGGCAATGTACGGTGATACCCAGTAGGTTCGAGCTCGATGGTAATTGGTAGTTAGAAATCTCTTAACTTTGCCTTTAAGGCTAATTAACTTCTCCTATTTATAATGCCTCCGAACGGTCAATATCCGTCGATTACAGGTGAGTTCCCTCTTGTCCGAGGGATTGAGGACCCCTTCCTCTGACAGATAGGACATTGCTCATCGGGTGGAGATACTTCCCCCCTTTAGTCCAAAGAGGAAGAGCCGCTTTGCCCCCCAGTCTAAAGGGAAAATGGCGCTTCCTCATTAATGCTAGTCATGTCGGCTGTCTTTCATAATTAATTGTAATACCCCTAATTTTAAAAGGATAGTCTCGACATTTTTAATATTTATTGTATTGCATTTTTATTTATTTTATTGTCTTTATCGCATTTTTATTTATTTTATTGTTTTTCATTTGTTTAAATTGGTTGTATGTGCATTATTTGGTTTAATTAATTGCTTAATGGTTTATTTGTTTAATCAGTCATGTTACTTAATATGTTTTTGGTAACTTTTTATATAATTTTATTTATTTATTTAATTGTGTTTATTTAATTGTTTAATCAATTTTATTTAATGGAAATTTAAATTTAAGGGAATTTAGTTTTCTATTCTCTACGTGAATTTAGGGTTGCAATTTACATGGGTGGCCGACGTAGGTATTTATCTTAGGTCGGTTTATGGGCCGAGATGGGCTCTGGCTTTAAGGTTACAAGGATTAGGGTTTAGAGTTAAGCTTATAAATATATACGTGCGGTAAGCTTAGGGTTTGGATTCATAGCAGTTAACTCGGAGACGTGAATTGAATTCTGTGGAAGACACAGAAATTGTGAGGTACAGAGGAAGATAAGAGGTGTCTCTGGGTTGAACCAAGTTACTAGGGAAACAGACTTGTAGTTTAGGACACAAACATATCACCACAGAAGCTGAGAATTTAGAGTTTCAAGTTTGAAACTCAAAGGCAAGTTTTTCTCTTTCTCCTTCTCTTTGGCTCGTGTTCTGTGCACCTAGATAATCTTTAGGGTTTAATCAATCAGTAACTGGAATTTACCTGTTTAACTCATGCTATATTGATGATCTGTGGTGTTGAAAATTAATCTGTTGCAGTGCATACAAGTTTCGTTCCAGTTTTCTGTTCTGCAAGCATGTTGTTTCTGTTGTAACTTTAGTCTCTGTATTTGATTGCAACTACTATAAACAATATATAGGAACAATACTGGGGTTATATAAAACTCATAGGGTTGTTAGTATTCTGTTTTAAATATGTGTTGCAATTTGTTCTGTTTCAATTTGTCAAATAGTTTCAGATTTGTTCCTATCGCATGTTAGTTCGGTAGCAAAATTTAATCTCTGTGATTGGGTCTAATGGTTGTTATCAAACCTTTGGGATGCTCTTGGGTGTTAATAAGATACTTAAGATCAGTTTAAGAAACCAAACAGAAGGGTTGCAGTTGGCCGGAGTTGGAACAGAGGTCAGAACAACGCTGAAACGGAGAAGAAGCTCACAGGGGGAGAGAGAGCCGGCTCTGGAATGCCAAGAGCCGGCTCCTACCTGTTAGAGCTGGCTCCAAGGTGTGGTAGAGCCGGCTCTATGTCACCTTGAGCCTGCTCTACTTTTCTAGAGCAGGCTCTTTCTTTGTTTTGTGCGTAAAAGTGATTTTCAGTCACTGTTTGGGCATTCTGGGTTATTAATCAGTTTTAAAATTTTAATTGGGTGTTAAATTATAATTTTAACATGTAACTAAGGTCTTGAATTGCATAAATTTACCCCTTAGTTTAAATGGAATTAACAGTACGCTATTTGACAACTTTGCGTACAGTTAACGGCTGAAAGGAGATTTGTTGATTAATTTTAATCTGATGGTTTAAGGTGCTATAAAATGATTTTAAATTTATTTTAGATGCACGATGAAGTCTTTTAAAGTAATATATTGGACTTGTGGCATAGTGGGGGCTCGGTACTAAAGGATACAACAAAATATAAGTATATGACTTAGTACTCTGTTACCGGATAGAGGGAACTAGATCGCTTAGTTTAATTTAGCGATTTATTGGACTATAATATTATTATAGAACCAATTTTAAATACATGATAGGGTCATTGTTTTATTAAATTTGAACTATGCATGTGTTGGATGTTAATTGTTAGAATAGTTAATTCTTCGATGCAATTACATGGATTACTATTGGATTTTAATTGCTAGATTGTTAAGATTCCTTCTGCAATTATTTGGATGGTGGTTTTTGGTCTGTAAATTATTGAACTGTTATATATGTTGTAATTTACATGGATGTGGAGGATTGTATGTACCGGTATGGGACGGTGACATACTAGGGACGGTTTAGCTCAAAATGCATAAATCTAACCTAATGGATTAATGGAATGGATTGAAAGATATCGAATCCTAATTGTGATTAAGTCAGATCAGCTGTAACCAAGTTGGATGACTTCCTGGATTAACGGATGGTAGTTAAGTCATATCAACTGAATAAGTTGAGTGACTAACTAGTTGGTTTATTGTATGTCAGTTTAATAAATAGTTGAATTGCATACCCTGGATTTGGACGGACTTTATATATATGTTTATGGTACCACGAGTTGAGCTTGAGTCTCAGACTCGTTGGTTAGGGTGCGTATATGCAGTGGATGCGTAGCTGGTTATAATAGGTTGAGGTGTACTCTGTTAGGTCTAGGTACTCATGCCCACCTTTGGGTGCGTATTCGCATGTTGCCTTCTATTCAGGTTGAGACCCCTATTATAGACTAGTGAATGTCCCTTAGTGTGGATATATTTATACGCATGGACTAGATAGATATTATGAGGTGTCTACGGTGTATCTGCGTATTGGGTCACTGTATGGATTGCAGTTAGATTAGAACATGCTCGTAGGTCTGACCCACTCCTTCATTATTCTTTTCAGGTACAGGACGGTTCCAGCCTTAGAGCTTGATCGTGCTTGTCGAGGACAGTCTCACATTCATCTGATTACGTAGGACTTCTCTCGATATTTCTAGCATTATCTATTTTCAATTTTTAGTTTCAGTTGAACTTTTTGTTAGGGGTCCACCAGTGGATTCCCAAGTTGTAACCTTGAAGTTTTTGAGGATTGGAGTTTCAATTTTCAGTTATACATGGAGGGTTTTATTATTATTATTTCGTTCAGCTTTATTCTATCTTTATTGTTTCTTTTTGTCATCTGTGTTCGTATTAAAATACTTTAATTGTTTGATATTCCCTCGGGTTTGGGCCAGGGCCTGATCAACCCGTGTCTCGGATCCGAGGGGTATCACAGTTGGTATCAGAGCACTCTAGGTTCAAGTGTCTCTAGGACGTTTCGTATTAAGACTTCCGCGTAGTGTTTTTTTTTACGGAGCTCATGTTTAGGATTCGTTGAATTCTTTTACGGTTCGTTTAAACTCGTACTGATGTCTGTCTTTCTATGTTAACAGCATAGTTAACACTGGAAGAGGACAGAACATGAACAGTCGACAGAGGAGAGCGGCACGTAGACAGCAGGAACGTCTACAACGTCGGCAAATGGAAGAAGAGCAGCAAATGCCAGGGTTTCAGGAGGAGCAGGAAGAAGTTCAATAAACTCAGGGTCGGGTTAGAGATCCAGAGATTCCTCCACACCTCAATGACCTTGTTGCTCGGGCTATAGAGGCTGGGGTAACAGCTGCACTCCGGAGCCAACCACAGGTTCAGCAGGCACCTGTACCAGCACCAGTGGTTCAGACGGATTCTTGGGGAAAGGCAAGGAGCTCTTTCACAAAGGGGAGTCCACCTGTGTTCTCAGGCTCAACCGATGCGAGAGCAGCTCACCAGTGGAAACAGGACATTGAGCGTCATCTTCGTTTGGTTCAGTGCACGGTGATTCAGAAGCAGATGCTTGCTACTTTTAAGTTAGTTGGGGATGCACTACAGTGGTTGGAGTCAGTTACCACCCCAGAGGAGAGGATGACATTATCTTATGATGAGTTCAGTGCTCGCTTTGACGAGAAATATTTTCCCTATGCAGTCAGGGCAGCTATGAAGACCGAGTTTCTAAATCTGCAGCAGGGAAACATGACAATGGCGGAGTATGAGCAGCAGTTCACACGCTTGTCTCTCTTTGCACCGGAGGAGGTGGATACAAAGGAGAAGAAGCGTAACAGTTTCGTCAAGGGACTGATGTGATCTAACAAGAGAGCTATTACAGATAGTCCATCCTATACTACCTATGCTCAGGTGGTAGACGCCACTCTACAACAGTATCAGTTGACTGTGGATATCAGACAGGCTCGTGGTGAGAAGCGAGGTGATAAAGACTCTACTAATCAGTCAGCTGAAAAGGGGAACGGCAATGGTCACCGGCAGAATGACAAAGGCAAGTTCTAGGGACAACAGCTTTGGAAAAAGCACAAGGGTGGTTCAGATGCTCATCAGAATGGGGCACCTATTCAGAGGCAACAGAATGGGGGACCACAGGAAGGACAGGGTCAGCCACAGGCTAACCGACAGAGAAGGCCATTTGGTACTTTCCGGGGTAGTTGTTACACTTGTGGAGAGTATGGTCATACCACCAGGCAGTGTCCTAAAGCAGGACAGGGACATGGACAGTATGTGCAGCAGGGACAGAAGGCGCCAGTGCCTCTACCAGCTCCACAGGTTCCACGGATTCAGGGACAGACACGTCTGGCTTTACCGGCACCGCTGCAGACTCAGGGACAGGCACCACAGCAGTTGCACTATGGCAGGGTGTATAACCCCATGCCACAGGATGTTCAGGCACCTCAGACTATTGAGGGTAAGTGTCCTATTCATGGTTTACATGGACGTGTTTTATTTGATACGGGTGCTACACACTCATTTGTAGCTAAGACTTTTGTTACTTTATCTGGGATGAGGACGAGGGTATGCACTAAACCTCAGGGTATTTCTATACCATTGGGTGATACAGCTATTATACATGAGAGTGATGGGCCTGTGACATTAGATATTGGCAGACTCAGATTTCTAGCTAATCTACTGGTCCTGGACATGCACACTTATGATGTGATACTTGGGATGGATTGGTTGTCTTACTACCATGCCCAAGTTGATTGTTTTGATAGATCTATTATTTTTACCATACCTGGTCAGGATATGTATGTAGTAGCTATGCCACGTTCTAAAGGGGGCGGTAGCACCTATTTGTTCCATGTGGAGGAAGAAAATGAGGAGGGGATTACTGTGCCATTGGATAACATACCGATTGTACAGGATTTCCTGGATGTATTTCAGGATATTCCAGGGTTGCCACCTAGTCGCAAGATCGATTTTGTGATAGACTTAGCTCCAGGCACTGCGCCTATTGCTAGGGCACCCTATAGGATGGCACCGGTAGAGATGAGAGAGCTGAGGGATCATATTTAGCAGTTACTCAGCCAGGGTTTTATTCGTAGGAGTACATCACCTTGGGGAGCACCGGTTCTATTTGTGAAGAACAAGGATGGTTCGCTTCGTCTGTGTATAGATTACAGGGAGTTGAACAAGGTTACGATTCGTAACAAGTATCCTTTGCCCAGGATTGATGACTTGTTTGATCAGTTAAGGGGAGCAACATACTTCTCCAAGATTGATCTGCGTTCTGGGTATCATCAGCTGAGGGTTAGGGAGCAGGATGTTCCTAAGACAGCATTTCTCACGAGATATGGTTCTTATGAGTTTCGTGTTATGCCGTTTGGGACGACTAATGCACCTGCAGTGTTCATGGACTTAATGAATAGAGTCTTCCGGGCTTATTTGGATCAGTTTGTTATTGTCTTTATTGATGACATCTTGATCTATTCTCGGTAGGAGGACGATCATGCTAGACATCTTCGCATAGTCTTGCAGACGCTTCGTGAATACCAGTTATATGCCAAGTTGGAGAAGTGTGAATTTTGGCAGCGGGAGGTGAAATTTCTGGGTCACGTGGTGTCAGAAAAGGGGATAGCAGTGGATCCGGCCAAGGTTTCAGCGGTGGTTGAGTGGGGACAACCTACATCACCTACTGAGATTCGGAGTTTTCTCGGTCTGGCAGGATATTACAGAAGATTCATCCAGGGGTTCTCCAAGATAGCAGGACCACTTACTCATCTGACCAAGAAGGGCATACAGTTCGTGTGGGATGAACACTGTCAGCGAGCTTTTGATGAGCTGAAAAGGAAGCTGACTTCTGCACCGGTTCTGGCTACTCCGCAGAGCGGGATAGAGTATCTTGTTTACACGGATGCTTTGTTGCAGGGTCTTGGATGTGTATTGATGCAGGAGAAGTGACCGATTTCTTATGGATCTCAGAAACTTAAGCCTCATGAGCTTAATTATCCAACACATGATTTGGAGTTGGCAGCAGTAGTTTTTGCCTTGTATATTTGGAGGCATTATCTGTTGGATGAGTCCTTCAGATTATTCAGTGATCACAAGAGTTTGCAGTACTTGTTCACTCAGCGGGAGCTAAATATGAGACAGCGCAGATGGTTGGAATTTGTAAAAGACTATCATTTTTCTATACAATACCATCCAGGGAAAGCGAATGTAGTGGCGGATGCACTCAGTCGCCGACCTGTTGGTAGTCTTTCTGCTCTATTCACTACTGAGTGGAATGCTTTAAAGAATGTAGATGAGTTGTCAGACGCTTTTATGGCTTGCATGGTGGTTACACCTTCCATCATTCACAAGGTTTTACAAGCACAACTCACCGATCAGCAATGTGTCGATAAGGTCGCAGAGATAGCTTCCGGAGAAGTTCCATTCTACTATGTTGGGGCTGATGGAGGTTTAAGGTACAAGGGACGGTTAGTGGTACCTTCTGCTGATGGTTTGAGGAAGGATGTGATGACTGAGACTCACCACTCTGAGTTCTCTGTTCATCCAGGAGGCGATAAGATGTATCAAGATATGAAGCGGCAGTTTTGGTGGGCAGGTATGAAGAGGGACATTGCTCTTTTTGTTTCTCAGTGTAGTACTTGTCAGATGGTTAAGATTGATCATCAGAGGCCACCAGGAGCTCTACAGTCACTACCAATTCCGGAGTAGAAATGGGAGAGCATATCTATGGATTTTGTGAAAGGGTTGCCAAATTCTTTCAATGGGCATAATTCCATATGGGTCATTGTGGATAGGTTGACCAAGTCAACTCTTTTCTTGCCTATTTGCACTGACTACACTTCGGAGCAGTTGGCGAGGCTTTACATTTCAGAGATTGTGAAGCTACATGGCATTCCATTGTCTATTATATCGGACAGGGATTCGAGCTTTGTATCTGGATTTTGGAAGAGTTTTCAGCAGGCTTTAGGTACGGAGTTACACCTTAGTACTGCTTATCATCCTCAGACTGACGGACAGACTGAGAGGGTGAATCAGATTATGGAAGATATGCTTCGGTCGTGTGTTCTGGATTTCAAGGGCCACTGGGAGGAATATTTGCCACTAGTGGAGTTTGCTTATAACAATAGTTTCCAGAAGACTATTGGGATAGCACCTTTTGAGGCGTTATACGGTCGACCGTGTCGATCACCTGTTTGTTGGATGGAGGTTGGAGAGAATCGATTCTTAGGTCCTGAGTTCATCAAGGATACCTCTGAAAAGATTGCTCTTATTCGAGATCGCATGCGTACTGCCAAAAGTAGGCAGAAGAGCTACGTTGATCGTCGCACTTGTGCTTTGGAGTTTCGGGTTGGGGATCAGGTTCTTCTCAAAGTATCTCCTATGAAGGGTGTTATGCGCTTTGGGAAGAAAGGGAAGTTGTCTCCGCGGTTTGTCGGTCCATTCATGATTACGGATCGAGTTGGAGCTGTTGTTTATCGGTTGGCACTGCCAGATAATTTGGACCGCGTACACAACGTATTCCATGTGTCCATGTTGCGGAAATTTCTGCGAGATGAGGATCGGTATCAGCATATCAATGTTGGGGAGATTGAGTTGCAGCCGGATGCAACTTATTTGGAGCTACCACGTCGTATTGTTGACCGTCGGGATCAAATCCTTCGCAATAAGGTTATCCCTTTGGTTCGTGTGCAGTGGAGTCATCACAATGAGGCTGAGTCCACTTGGGAACGGGAGGATGTCATTCGCTCACAGTTTCCTGAAATATTGGAAGACGGTAAGAGCGAATTCCGAGGACGGAATTCCTTTTGTTAGGGAGGAAGAATGTAATACCCCTAATTTTAAAAGGATAGTCTCGACATTTTTAATATTTATTGTATTGCATTTTTATTTATTTTATTGTCTTTATCGCATTTTTATTTATTTTATTGTTTTTCATTTGTTTAAATTGGTTGTATGTACATTATTTGGTTTAATTAATTGCTTAATGGTTTATTTGTTTAATCAGTCATGTTACTTAATATAGCAAGTTCTTCTCTCTCTCCTTTTCTCTGGCTCGTGTTCTGTGCACTTAGATAATCTTTAGGGTTTAATCAATCAGTAACTGGAATTTACCTGTTTAACTCATGCTATATTGATGATCTGTGGTGTTGAAAATCAATCTGTTGCAGTGCATACAAGTTTCGTTCCAGTTTTCTGTTCTGCAAGCATGTTGTTTCTGTTGTAACTTTAGTCTCTGTATTTAATTGCAACTACTATAAACAATATATAGGAACAATACTAGGGTTATATAAAACTCATAGGGTTGTTAGTATTCTGTTTTAAATATGTGTTGCAATTTGTTTTGTTTCAATTTGTCAAATAGTTTCAGATTTGTTCCTATCGCATGTTAGTTCGGTAGCAAAATTTAATCTCTGTGATTGGGTCTAATGGTTGTTATCAAACCTTTGGGATGTTCTTGGGTGTTAATAAGATACTTAAGATCAGTTTAAGAAACCAAACAGAAGGGTTGCAGTTGGCCGGAGTTGGAACAGAGATCAGAACAAAGCTGAAACGGAGAAGAAGCTCACAGAGGGAGAGAGAGCCGGCTCTAGAATGCCAAGAGCCGGCTCCCACCTGTTAGAGCCGGCTCCAAGGTGTGGTAGAGCTGGCTCTATGTCACCTTGAGCCTGCTCTACTTTTCTAGAGCAGGCTCTTTCTTTGTTTTGTGCGTAAAAGTGATTTTCAGTCACTGTTTGGGCATTCTGGGTTATTAATCAGTTTTAAAATTTTAATTGGGTGTTAAATAATAATTTTAACATGTAACTAAGGTCTTGAATTGCATAAATTTACCCCTTAGTTTAAATGGAATTAACAGTACGCTATTTGACAACTTTGCGTACAGTTAACGGCTGAAAAGGAGATTTGTTGATTAATTTTAATCTGATGGTTTAAGGTGCTATAAAATGATTTTAAATTTATTTTAGATGCACGATGAAGTCTTTTAAAGTAATATATTGGACTTGTGGCATAGTGGGGGCTCGGTACTAAAGGATACAACAAAATATAAGTATATGACTTAGTACTCTGTTACCGGATGGAGGGAACTAGATCGCTTAGCTTAATTTAGCGATTTATTGGACTATAATATTATTATAGAACCAATTTTAAATACATGATAGGGTCATTGTTTTATTAAATTTGAACTATGCATGTGTTGGATGTTAATTGTTAGAATAGTTAATTCTTCGATGCAATTACATGGATTACTACTGGATTTTAATTGCTAGATTGTTAAGATTCCTTCTGCAATTATTTGGATGGTGGTTTTTGGTCTGTAAATTATTGAACTGTTATATATGTTGTAATTTACATGGATGTGGAGGATTGTATGTACCGGTATGGGACGGTGACATACTAGGGACGGTTTAGATCAAAATGCATAAATCTAACCTAATGGATTAATGGAATGGATTGAAAGATATCGAATCCTAATTGTGACTAAGTTAGATCAGCTGTAACCAAGTTGGATGACTTCCTGGATTAACGGATGGTAGTTAAGTCATATCAACTGAATAAGTTGAGTGACTAACTAGTTGGTTTATTGTATGTCAGTTTAATAAATAGTTGAATTGCATACCCTGGATTTGGACGGACTTTATATATATGTTTATGGTACCACGAGTTGAGCTTGAGTCTCAGACTCGTTGGTTAGGGTGCGTATATGCAGTGGATGCGTAGCTGGTTATAATAGGTTGAGGTGTATCCTGTTAGGTTTAGGTACTCATGCCCACATTTGAGTGCGTATTCGCATGTTGCCTTCTATTCAGATTGAGACCCCTATTATAGACTAGTGAATGTCCCTTAGTATGGATATATTTATACGTATGGACTAGATAGATATTGTGAGGTGTCTACGGTGTATCTGCGTATCAGGTCACTGTATGGATTGCAGTTAGATTAGAACTTGCTCGTGGGTCTGACCCACTCCTTCATTATTCTTTTCAGGTACAGGACGGTTCCAGCCTTAGAGCTTGATCGTGCTTGTCGAGGACAGTCTCACATTCATCTGATTACGTAGGACTTCTCTCGATGTTTCTAGCATTATCTATTTTCAATTTTTAGTTTCAGTTGAACTTTTTGTTAGGGGTCTACCAGTGGATTCCCAAGTTGTAACCTTGAAGTTTTTGAGGATTGGAGTTTCAATTTTCAGTTATACATGGAGGGTTTTATTATTATTATTTCGTTCAGCTTTATTCTATCTTTATTGTTTTTTTTTTTTTTGTCATCTGTGTTCGTATTAAAATACTTTAATTGTTTGATATTCCCTCGGGTTTGGGCCTGGGCCTGATCAACTCGTGTCTCGGATCCGAGGGGTATCACATTAATAACCTCTTTTAACCCCATCTAGAGCTCGACCATGGGTATCGGTATCCTTTCCCCCTTGTGTTGACCTTCGAGAGGCGAACCCTGGATCCCAGCCACCTGTCCACATTTTCTCAGCCACCTGGCCCCCCGAGACTCCCGCGAATTCAGAGTGAGGGGAGCTCGGGGTAACAGACCTTGGTCCTCGAATTCCCTTCAGATCCCAGGTCAGGAATTCGAGGTGGCCAGACTTCGAGGTCCCCTCGTGTTCATGGAGAGGGGAGCTCGAGGTGACAGAGGTAATCACGCGCCCGAGGTCCTTTTGCAGGTAGGGACCTCGAGCGATGGATAGTGCAGTGGGGAGGGACCCATCCGAATGGAGAGGGGTTCGTCCTTGAAGGAGTGAAGGGTAGCGACCCCTTCCTCGCCAGTATTTCCAGTCATGGGACGAGCAGCCCAGGATTACTTGTCCCCTTGATGACACGCCAGACAAATTCTGGCCAGGTGTGCCTATTGAGACAGGTGGGATCACATAAGCAAGTGATGCAAAACATCTGTTCGAGGAGGTGCCACAGAGACAGGTGATGTGGCGAGTTCATCAACAACTACCTGTAACAATAAAAATAAATCCTACTCTAACACCCCCTCAAACTCACGAGGTAACGGTGAGAAGCATCAAGGGTTCGCTAAGAAGAAAACGAAAACGTAAAACAGTGCGGGACTTTGTGAAGAAGCCAGCAAACTGCATAGAAGAAGAAACAAATGGTAGAGAAATGGTGCCTAGCTGAAGGTGTTGGCGCGTGAAATGACAATCAGTCTCGTACTTGGTGTGATCACGAAAAACATTATTGTGTGCGATCTAAATAGCACTCTTGTTACCACAGTACATAGAAGTTGAAGCAACCAAAGAAATACCCAATAGAATCCTACTCTAACAGACCTAACCTCCAGTGCTCTTTTGTTTCAGGGCCCATGTATGGATGGTCTTCATCATTTGTTGTCTATCTCCCAAGTTCCCCAGGGTTTTACTGCTACCAACCTGCCTGCCTCCATTTGGAACGGTCACGTAGGTCATTTGTCTCACAATGTCCTGTCTTATTTAGTCTCAAATAAATTGTTATCTTCTGATTTTTGTTTTTTCTAAGTCTTTTTTGCAAGGGATGTGCGTTGGGTAAATCCACACAGCTCCCCTTTTCACTCAATACTGAAATTAGGCTTGGAAAATATTTTCTTTTATTTTTATTTTTTGGTGTATGTCCAAGGTTTAGGTCAAGATTGAGGTCGAGTCCATTGGGTGAGGCGTGTAAAATAGCTTACAGAAAATTGATGACGTTATTTTATTAAATTTTAATATATTTTTTCTTCGTAAATATTTTCGACAACCAAACATTAAAAAACACACAAAGTATTTTCTGAAAAATATTTTACGCTCAAACAAGCATAGCCTTAGTGCATTTGCCCTTTTTGATATGGTGCATTTTAATGTATGAAAATCTTTAGTTACTGCTGCTTCTGGATTTAAATACTATGTCTTATTTAATGATGATTTCACCCGTTACACTTGGTTTTATGTAGTAGTTTCTTGATTTCTTAGAAATATAATTGCTATACGTGAATTACTGCACTTCAAATATCACTATTCAACCAACTATTGACATACTTTCCAAGAAAAACCCTAGTACTGACCTGGAGAGATCACATTCCATAATATCTTGAATGATAGCTTTGTACAGGAAACCAGAAGTGATGACGTGCATGGGTAGTCACATTACAAGGGAAAGCCTCTAACCTACGTAAGGAAAATTAGCTACAACAGCACAGATGTGACATAGATCGATATATAAAACAAAATAATTAGCAGCATATACATAAGATCAAGCCATGACAGAGCAAGTAAAAAACAATCAACTGCTGCTCCGTTTCCAACGTGAAACATTCTAATAACAAAAGACTTAGAGTAACTGACGTGCGCATACAAACTTATTTATTTATTTTTTAAAAAGTAGAGTGTCATATAAGCTAAAAAGTAATGATGTGGTATTCTATTTTTTTTTATTTATATATTTCATGGTGTGGAACTCAATTATCTCATTCTCTATTTATTATTTTATTAATTTAATTTAAAAATAAAATAAAAAATTTATTATTAGTTAAAAAAAATATTGAAAGAGACAATTATTGAAGATGAAAATTATTGAAGATGAGAATTAGTTTATATAGAGTAAATAATATACCTGTTTATTACTATTTAAAAATAGTCGTTTTATTACCGTTTACGAAATATTACAATTCAATACAAAACAAGTGAATAAAGAAAGCCAAAAAACTGAATGGCAGTACTCCAACCAATACTCTATCGGCAGAGAAGGCAATAGACAATCTCATGTGGGGGTCACAAAAAAAGCATTGATTGTAAACTGCACACCGCCCCTCTCTCTCTTTCTACTTTTCGCAAATATTATCTACTTTGTCTACCTCCCCCAGATGCTCTTAAGAGGTCACCTGATTAAGAGTTGGCTGACGCAAAGGGAAAATGCAACACTTCAATATAACAAAATATGATTTTAAATGCCACTAGGATGCATCCAAATTATCCTGGCAGGACCTTAAATTTGATTTCGCTGCACATAAATGAAAATCAATGCAGCCATGAAAGACTCCAACAAAAAGAGGGTGCAACATGAAAACGGATAAAGATCAATCTCACTGCACATTCTCTCCAAGTACAAATGTTAAACAATGGTAAGATCACAAATTATACTTGCTCAAGAAATAATATAAATACTAACATGAGACTGAGGAATACAAGGAGCAAAAAGAAGGTTAGAGTCAATAGTTAAACAAAAAACAAAGATACATTAGAAGCTCAAGCAACACTTCAGCAAGTGTCACTCTCTGTGAATATTATGACTATTCAAGCTATACTTTTTCTCAACCGGAGCCATCACTTGGTGTGGGGGGATAAAAAATAAAAAATAAAAAATAAAAAACTGTTTTTTGTATGCCAGCATTCCTACCTAGAGCCATCATTTGGTGTGCGGGTGAAAAAACATTGAATTTGTAAGCAGCCACTTCAATACCGGGTGAAGAAAAAAAAAAAAAAAGAAAAAAAAGAAAAGTAACGAATAAATAAAATCTCCAATTCCAAACTTTCTGTTTTCGGTCATAAGTAAAATATCCAATTCCAAACGTTTCTGTTTTCGGTAACAAGTAAAAGCGAAGAAAAGAAATAAAAATCTAGTATAAATAACTTATCAATCTAGGAGCACTTATGAGGACCTCACTGTAGATAAGAAAGATGGTTCAATGTGATTTAAGAGGGTCTGACCTCCGGTTGAGAAATATTATAGTTTGAATCTTTAACTAACAAGCAATTATTTCCGGTTGAAAACCCATTTGCAACCAACCGTCTTTTCACCAGGAGGGAGAGATACAAGCTCCCATGTTTCATTATGCTGCAGAGCATCCATTTCTACCTTCATAGCACACACTAATTGGGATTCCAGAATCTTTAAAAAAAAAAATTGGGATTCCAAAGAGCCTCAGACACATTTTTGGGAATGGAAATAGAATCAAGTTTGCCTAGAAAGGCTCGGTAAGACCCTGAAAGACCATCATAAGAGATATACTACAAAATAGGATGATTAGTACTACAAGCAAATCCAAATTGAGCAGGGGGTTTGCGGTCCCGAGTGGGATACCGAGACTCAAGAACATGGTTCAGGTAAATGTAAATGAGGGAAATGTAAGGGATGGAGATGAGATGTACCTGAACCTAAATTTGAGGAAAATGAAGACAGTGGAGGCGGAGCACGAGGGCGGCGAGAATAGACCTACAAAGGGGGTGAGGAAACCACAAAAGAAGACTCTTCTTGAAAAATAGGAAGAGGACAAGCAAGAGGAGAAGCCTCTTGATTGAGAGTAGAAGTTTCCTTCAATATAGTGCTAGAACCATAAAAATGGGTATGCTCATGAAATGTGACATCAAGAGAGTGATACATGTGTTTGCGTATAGGATCATAACACTGGTAACCTTTTGACATGAAAGAGTATATATCCTAAAAAGATACATTTAATGGCCTTGTCATCAAGTTTAGTACGAGAAGGGCTACAATTCTGAACAAAACATGTACATCCAAACACCCAAGGCATGATGGAAAAAAAAAGTAATATCATGCTAAAGCAATTGTAAAGGGGCCTTGCCATTTAAGACACTACTAGGGGTACGATTAATGAGAAAAGTAGTTGTAAGAACCGCCATGTTCCAATATGACTTTGGCACATTCATACCACTTAAAAGACATCGAACAACTGACATTAGTGCCACACCATTCTGTTCAGGGGTATATGGACAGGTAAGCTAATGAAGAATATCCTGTTGGTTAAGTTGAGACTGAAACTCATTGGAAACATATTCATGACCATTGTCAGACCTAAGATTCCTAACAACAGTTTTATATTGAGTTTTGATCATTTGGAGGAATTGAGTGAACAAGGGAAAAACTTCATATTTCTTTTTAAATAAATATACCCATGCGTAGCGGGAATAATCATCAATGAATGTGACATAATAACGATGCCCTGAAAAAGCAGTAACAGGAGAAGGACCCCATACATCAGAATGTATGAGATCAAACATACTAGGTACATGATGCATATGAGAAATATAATTGGTTCTAGTATGTTTAGAAAGCTTACAAATCTCACATTGAAACTCATTATCCTTACAAGCCGTTATTAATGAAGGGAAACACAGACATAAATACTGAAAGTTTACATGCCCGAGGCTAGCATGCCATAAACTAGCTTAAGTCTAAAAAGAAAAATCGTAAGACCTAGAAACTTGGATAACAGAGGCTTAAAGGCTTGAAGTAAGTGGAGGAGGTAGAGGTGCGCCGGAGGTGAGGAAAAGAGGAGAGAGGGAGAGAGAGGTAGAAACGTTGGGGAAGGAAGATGAGGAGGTTTTTTGTTTATGCTCTGATACCAAAAAGAAGAAGTTTTGGGTTTTGGCTTAGTCAACCGAGAGCCAAGAACTACATTTATATACAAGAAAATAGTACAAAGAAAGGAAACCACATCAAAGAAAAACAGGAAGTATGTCAAAATTTACGTGATCCCATTATTACGGGGATCTTATCTACGTGATCTCATGATTATAGGAATCTTACATAAAACGCATAATAAAAGATTAAAAACAACTAATAAAATAATAATAATAATAATACTAAAGATATTTCAACAAAGTATTTGTTGAATTGGATTTATTTTGTGATGACTATGGAAAATCTCTCTCCTCATGAATTGGATTCCTTTTTTAAGTTTCAATCTTACTATGTATCCACATGTCGTATTATTGAAGCATTTTGCCTGAGATGAAAATATAATGTGGAAGTATCATATATACTTCTATTTATGTAGCAGTTTGACTATGGAAAATCTCTCTCCTCATGAATTGGATTCCTGTTTTAAGTTTCTATCTTACTATGTATCCACATGTCGTGTTACTGAAGCATTTTGCCTGAGATGAAAATATAATGTGGAAGTATCATATATACTTCTATTTATGTAGCATTTTCTTTATTTCATAGAAATATAATTGATAAACTTGATTATTATACTTCAAATACCACTTGGGCCAATCTCAATTTAAAAAGGGCGAAAGGATATTACAAAGGGCCTGTTTACTAATAGGAAGTAATTTCTGTTTTCTACTGTCAACTCTGAAAAAGTAGAAATAAAAGTAAAATTATGTTCAGTAAAATTGATTCTGATTTCTAAAAAGAGAAAGTGAAATCAGTTTTAATGAAGAAAGTGAAAAGTGACTTTTTGATGCTTTCTATATTTTATGCACTGTAACGGGAAATTGATTCCTACACTGTTACCACACGGGCCAATGTTCATCCTAAATAAGTTGTGCGTGAGTTGCTGTCTCGTTTATAACATCTTCTCTCTTCTCTCTATGCTTGCACTCAATTTACCATGGACGACACAACCGAAGGCTTATAGTTGTTCTTTAAGGCTTCTCATTTCGAACCCACCATATCTCCATCTGCCCAAACTCTTCTACCCATCAAATTTAAGGGATTTATAGATCCTCGCTCTTCCGATTCGTACACCGCCAAAGACGGCAGCGTTGATTCGAACAAGCACGCCATCACCGACGAGCAATGACTCCTTTTCCCTCTCTTAAACCCCAATATTGTACAGGATCCGACGCTGTTTCGGTACACCACCGGCATATCCCAAGCCTCACAACCACCGGAATCCATTCGGAGCTTGTCGTTCCTTGCTGCCTGCGCGCATTTCAAACAGTGCTCGACATCTTCTTCACTGCCTAACAAACCCACGCCTGTTGCTAGAGCCTTTGCGTCTCTATTATTAATCACCATAATTGAACCCAAATCAAGGCAAGCCACTTCTGTAACACCTACAGTGGAATCTTTAATTTCTTTGATCATCTTCTTTAGTATTGTACTACCATTTGTGACCACCCAAATTGTGGATGCTTGGGAAGTATTTGAAACCACCCAACTTGAGGATAAGTGGGAAGAATTTGAAACCACCCCAATTGAATGCAATTTGAATTTGATTTGGTAGAATTCAATCTGGAAAGCTAATGTCACATATGGAGAGCATAAAGAGAGTCTATGTGTTTACCATCGGATGCGAAATTGGGGTTGGGGCTGATGGGTTTACTTTTCCTTTCATTGTAAAGGCTTGCGCAATGATGGGAGAATCTAAAATCTGTAGGAATGTTAATACTCATGTTTTGTATTAGGGATTTGAACACCATCTTCATGTGATGAATGAACTGATAGGTATGAAGGAAGGTTGTGGGTGAAATGGGTTCGCCGCGGTAGGGTTGGATATGGTGGTGGTCGGATATGTGGTGCTCGCCGTCGCCGAACACAATTTTGTTGAAAGGCGTCGCCGTTTCAATCCATCTCGTCGTGCTTCGTCTTCTTCGCGAGGATTGCAAAGGCACGACTAAGATTTCAGCTTTTTTTAGATTCAGAAATATAATAGGAAAGCAAAATTAAAATCAAAATTATTAAATTTACTTTCTATTTTTTACTTTCAAAATAGTAAAAATAAAATTTTCTTATTAAACATCATTTTACTTTCTATTTTATCTCAAAAAAGTAAAATTATGATTTTACTTTTGAAGAAAATAAAAGTAAAAAAGTGAAAGCGTTAGTAAACGGGTCCAAAGCCTTATCCAGGTGTTAAGCTACTTTCCAAAAAAAAAAAAAAAAACTATTACTGACATAGAGAGATCACATTCCATAACATCTCGAATGATAGCTTTATAAAGGGGGTGACGAAAATACTGCTAAAGAAGGCGGAGGAGGAGATTAATTTGATGAAGAACTCTGCATCTATCCTATCTTTTGACTCATTGAAGGCACAACAGGGATCATTACCAGCCATTGATACCTTGGTCCTTAATGATATAATGGCTCGTACAATGCCCAATCATAATGAGTTAATGAGTATCTTCCACGAGTTTCTTGCTCACTCTTCCATGGAAGCCACTGGCCAGAGCTTTGAGCACCGACGAGATTCAAATTTGAATTATCCCCCCATCTCGCCAAATGTGACCACCCCACCTATCACAACATTGTTCACCTGTCCCATCAGCCCCTGTACTTTGTCAGGAAAGATAAATAGTTCTCCTCAGAGCAACCCCAGTGCACACATTGTTTCCCATTCCACACTTTATATAAAGTGTGTAGCCACATCATCAACTTTATATAAAGTGTACAGCCACGTCAGTATTTGATTGTACACTTATTTTAAAGGTTTCAAGTTCTTGTTGTGCACTCATTTTTTCATTGTACACTTTATTATATTATTATTTTTTAAATAATAAAATAATTTTCTTATTATTATTTTTTTCTTAACAATTTTATTCTCAACAACTATATTACTAACGGCTATAATTGTTTGCTCCGATTTAGATACAAGATTTTAAATATATATATATATATATATATATATATATTAAAAAACAATAATATTACATATATATATATATATATAAGGAAAAAAAAAAATAGTAAACATTACAATTAATTGCCCCTTTTTGCATAACGCGCCATAATATTTTATCTTTTTCCTAACGGCTATATTCCCAATGGCTATATTATGTTTGTCTTATTCTAACGGTTATATTATGTTTGTTTTTTTGTTAACGGATATATTCTGTTTGTTTTTTCTTCAACAACTATATTCTCAATGGCTATATAAACCACTCATTTGCTCATTTTTTCAATTACCAAGTCCACTTCTTTACATCTTCGAATTCATTTACTCTTCTTTGAGTCTTTATCTTTATTATAGAAAAAAAAAAAAAAAATGGCTTCATCATCACAATCTATTCCAGTGTCCAGGTCAATTTCTCCATTAAGTTCCTTTTCATCTTCTAACGGGGAAGATTTTTTTGAAGAACGTCAGAAAAGGATGAATACAGTGATGCAACTGTTATCGCCTGAGAAGGTAAAGGCATTCTTTCGACGTTGTAAGAGAAGGTATATTAAACATGATCGAGAGGAAGCAGCTTAACAGCTATTCCAAGATTATTTTGCTGAAAATCCCACTTTTCCACCCGAGATGTTTCTTAGACGATTTTGGATGCGCCGAGAGTTGTTTATTCGCATTTTAAATGGTGTTACAGCATATGACGAATGGTTCATCCAGAAGCCTGATGCCCTCGGTCGTACGGGTTTCACCCCTATACAGAAGATGACAGCTGCAATACGTATACTCGCATATAGAATTTCAGCAGATCTTTGTGATAAGTACATAAAGATTTCTGAAACCACTGCGGTTGAAAGCTTGAAGCGCTTTTGTGATGCTGTAATTGTGGTGTATGTAGGGCGCGTAGTACCAACGCACACCGAACGAAGAAGACATTGCACGTCTGCTTCGAGAAGGGGAAGAAAGAGGCTTCCCAGGTATGCTTGGCTCTATAGATTGTATGCATTGGGTAATGGAAGAATTGCCCTACAGGGTGACATGGCACAGACAAGGGAAGAAATTATAAGCCTACCCTCATATTGGAGGCGGTTGCATCGAAAGATCTGTGGATTTAGCATGCTTTCTTTGGTATGGCTGGTTTAAACAATGACGTGAATGTCTTAGATCGTTCCCCGGTATTCAATAGCCTGATCAATGGCACAATGCCTCCGATTAATTACGAGGTAAATAGGCATCGACGTACAATGGGGTATTACTTATCTGATGGTATTTTTCCCAAGTGGGCAACTTTGATTCAGACCATCCCACACCCAACAACTGTGAAAGAGAAATTATTTCTAAAAAACATGAAGCCGTTAGGAAAGATGTTGAACGAGCATTTGGTGTGTTACAGATCAAGTGGGCTATAACGCAAGGACCTGTGTATTATTGGGATAAAGAAGATTTAAACAAGATAATGAGAACGTGCATCGTATTGCATAATATGATCATTGAAGATGAGCGTGGATACATTTTGCAATGGACACCTCCGCCGGATGAGCCAATATCCCTCCCACAATACATTCGAAACCCAACAATGTTGGCGGCACACATTTCCGGTCGTTTTAGAAAAATTCGTAATAGAGCGGATAATGCTGATCTCAAGAGACATCTGATGGAACATTTGTAGAATCAATTTGGTAATGAAGATGTTTAAATTTGGTGTAATCGAATAAAATGTAATTTTTATATTATTATGCGAATTAATTAAATCAGTACGTGGTGAAGATGTTTAAATTTATTAATCGAATAAAATTTTATTTGTTATATTATTATGCAAATTAATTAAATTATTATGTAATAAATAAATAAATAAAATTGATAAGTCAAAGAGTACAAACTTTTTTTTTTTAAAAATAATTAATTAAATTATTATGCAAATTATATGACTCTTTTTATTTATTTACAAAAATGACTTTTTTTAATTAATTAAAATTTAACTATCTTTTCATTAATTAATTAATTCAATACACATACAATAATTATTTTACACACCATCATACAATATCATTTTATATCATTATCTCACACATGGCCCACACAAGACCCACTGCGCCTCCACTTCAATCCTTATATGTGAAGAGCTGAGTGTGTAATATGAGTTGGGCCCACTAGTGTGTAATCCGCATAGGAGAGCAATTCATTACACACAAACACACATATTGTACACTTCATTGATGCGCTAGGGTTGCTCTCATTTCTGTGACAGTGCACAATGACCCGTGTTTGACTTCCACTTTGTCAGAGAAAATAGCTTCCCCTTCATCTGATGGACAATGCACATCAATCAAGCAATCACCAACCAGTTATACTAGAACTAGATATTGGGCTGATATTGCCCAACAACCTCCTTCACGGCCATCTTCCCAAAGAATGGTGTTATAATTTTTTGAGCCCTCGGAGGATGATTGCGGTGCTGTGGTGAGCCCTCAAAAAGAAGTTGAGCAAGAAGGAAATTCCTTTTGGAAAGGGGTGATAGCAGGGAATTTCCCCACAAAGAAACCTCCTTTTAATATGGTACAAGAAGCTGCAATGAAGCTTTGGAAAGAAAAAAAGTATGGTACATATACTATTTTAGATTTGCAAATGAGCTTCAGCTTGATCACATTCTAGCATCAGGGCCTCGGAAGACCAATTCACTTGCAGAAATGAAAGCCTAACCTGGTGTAAGACAAACAAAATAGTCATTTAGTGCATGTTTGAGTCAAGTTTTTTAATATCCCACTCAAGTTATGGACTGCTAAGGGCCTAAGCCACATTGTTAGTGCACTTGGTAAACGACCTCACGCTAATCAAGCTACTGAAGGCATACAGAAGCTGAAATTTGCTCGCATTTGCATGGAAATTGATCTTAATTTTCCTCTTATCAATTCCTTCCCTTCGAGAAAGGGTGATGGCAAAACTGTCCAAATTCACGTTGAATATCAAAAAAGGGTTCCCAAATACCATGTTACATGTAAAAATGTAGGGCATACTTCTTCCATATGTCCTTTTAGCTTGGTTGTTGCCTCTCCTCATCATGATGTTGCCAACCAGACTGCAGCTATGTGGGAAAAAGGTTGTTAGAAATAAGGGTTCATCCATTGCTTTTGCAGACGAGGGGCTCAACCATTCCCCTATGTTCAGCTCCCTAATGCTGTTGTGGATCCTTATTCATCCTTCTATGTTCAACTACCTATTGCAGATGCAGATACTCTCAATGCTCAGAGGCAGGATAAGTCACCTAGCAGAAGCCCCAACCACAAATGGTCATCACCCCCATCAGGGAAGCTCCCACTGCTACAAACCAAACAACTTGCTAGAACACGTTTCAGAAGGATGGAGTGGAAAGCGTGTCAATTTCATTGCCCATCACAAACCAGTTCACACCACTGACTATTGTTCGGAGAAACCTTTGTTTCCAGTACTGCTAGCAAGTCTAATTTATATATAGGACGAAATAATATTCTGCAGCTCCAGCTACTTAGGGAGCATGTTCAAGCCCCTAATATTCCAGGTAGCAAAACTAACCATTAAGGTGGGGTTTAGAGATAGCTCTCAGATGCCCTAAACCTTTTAAAGGTAGAACATGCGTAGGGAGAGACCTATTCCCTTCAGTTTGCTGCCTGCCTTCTTATTTCCCAATCTCTCTTTAGATGTAGCAGAACTTGTTCGACTTTGTGATAAGGATGATGAGGTAGGCATTGACTTCTCCGCCTCTGGTTCTGGCCCTGCATAAGATGAATCCACGAACTCCTTAACATAAAAAAGACCACTAAAAAATATAATTTTTGTATCTTGAAGTAAAAAGTTACGAAGACCATAACTAATACATCTCTCACGTATTCAATTAAGTTCTTTAAATATATATATATATATATATATATATATATATATATACATACTTGTTATTATTCACAATCTGTTATTTGTCCAATTTGTGTAGCACTCCTTGAATTAGATTCTATTTGTTCAATGTTTACATATTTTCACAAATAAAATTTAGTAATTAATTTTTATTATATATTTTCTTAAAATATATTATTTGTGCTACAAAATAAAAAAAGATTTTATTTTATTTTTCACAAGAATAAACAAGTCTGTTAGTTGCATTTTAGGGTTAGAGCAACCGGTATGGATAGCTTTTTGCTAGTAAATGAGTTAGTATTGCTAGCCTTTGAATTGGTATAATGCTAGCTATTTGTGGGACCCAGAAGGAGAATAGCAAAGTACATCGCAACTGCTAACAATAACATTTCGAGCCAAACACTGCAGAACGGCTCTCTCTTCTTTTTATTTTTATTTTTTTTTGGCCCACAACTGCTCGGCTCTTTTCTTTTCTTTTTTCTTTTTTTTTTTTTTGTTTTGTTTTTTTTTTTTTTTCTTTGGCCCACAACTGCTCTATCCTATTCAAATATATAATAAAAAAAATTTCTAAGTAGTTGAAAAAGTAGCCTTTTTAAAAAATATAAGCAAAAATAATAAAATAATAGATATCAATTAACCCATACCGTGACTAAAAGATAGCAATATATAATAAAAAAAAAATTCAAGTGGTTGAAAAAGTAACCGTTTTAAAAAATACAAGCAAACAAAAAAATACATAAATTTTTAATTTTTTTTACTCAAAAAATATTAAATGTATTAAAAAAGTACAACAAAAAATAATAAAATAATAAATATCAATTAACCCATACCGTGTTCAAAAAATTGCAATATATTGTTGCTAACCACATAAACACAATTGCTGATGTGACTAGCAATCCAACAAAACTTTGCTAGCCTGTATGGCTAGCACTATACCACTTGCCCTTACAGATGTTTTGAGAGAGAAAAGTTTTTGATTATCCATTTTCATATATAAATATAAATAAATACATAGCATATATTTATTATAAAAAAATAACCCCTAATTTTGTTAGTTCTATTTAATAGATGGTGTATATTTTCCCCCAATAATTAGGTGGTAATTATAAGAAAATAGTCTAATAATAAAATCCCAGTGTTAGACTCCCATTCCTTTATAGTAAATTTTTGAGTGACAGAAATAATAATAATAATAATAATAATAATAATAATAATAGATGGTGTAATTAGGCAGTGTAAATTTTTGTATTTGTTCAGAATTTAAATACGCTGTGCAGGAGCGAACATTAACACGTGTAAACCGCCTCTACAATATTTGGCTAAATCTAGAGAACGACCACATATATAGCTCACATTTCTCTACACCATCAGCAGTCTCTCTCTCCGAATTATCCATCACTCTCTCTCTCTTTCTAAAATTCTATATCTCTGCATTTTTACATGGCGCGTTCTCTCTCTCAAACCCTAATTCGCACCTCCAACCCCTCTCTCTTCGCCACCAAATCCCCACCAACCCCTCACGTATCTCGCATCGCAACCCTCCGGAATCAATCGAGTCAGTCCGGTAACCCCCAAATTGGGGATCCCAATCTCGTCGATTCCGATTCCGAACAGCAACGCGAGGCCTTGGCGGTACAGAGGATTGAGGACGCGATTCACCGAATCATCGCCAAGAGATCGGCTCCTGATTGGCTGCCGTTCGTCCCGGGATCTTCGTATTGGGTTCCGCCTCGTCGACCGTCATACGGGATCGCCGATTTGGTTCAGAAGTTGGCGAATACGTTGACTGAAGAGGAGGTGATGTCGTTGACTAACGTTCGTGGGTGGCCTTCCTCGGCCTATTTCGTCAGTGGTATGCTGCGGCTCATTTTATTATGCACATAAACCCATTTTGTCAGTGATATATGATTTTTTGATTTTGATTGAATTGATTAATGTGGAAATTTGCTAAACTTTTTTGATTAATGTAAAATTTAACTTCTTTATTTATTGTCCAATTCGATGTTGTTCAAAAGCTCCACTTGATATCCAAACCAAGTTTAAGAGAATTGCGAAACATGCTTAAGTTCTAGTTTTCTAGCGTTATGTATCAATGGGTCTCGTTTAATGATAAACTTTGTTTGGATTGTAGGTTATTATTTCTGCATTGCATAGTTTAGGTGCAAGTATCTGGAAAAAAAATCTTTCAAAGTAACGTGCTTGTGCTTGTTGGAAGTTTTGTGTCATCCATTACAATTGATATAAATTTGTGATATTGGGCAGTCAAGCTGGTGTAATAAAGCTTGACATAGCTCCTAGGGCTGTAATGCCAATTGATCAATCATTATATTTTTCCATATGTTGCATGAATGGGGTCACCTTAATTTTCTTGTAGGTGCCAAGAGTCCAAGACATCGTAGAACTTTTAACACTGATGAGATATCTATTTTTCTTTTGCGTTGGGTTAGAGTAGTTTTATACCCAAATTCCACCGTTTGCACTCCAAAACGGATTTTTGATACACTTGCACTATGGTCAGACATGTAATTTCTTTGGGCTGTTTGCAGTTGTATGAGTGGCCAATTAAGATGTAGAAGGTGCCGGACTAAATTTCATTATTTGGGCAATTTATAACTATGGTTTTGTGACATGGGCAGGAATTTCAAGTTCTACTGATTTTTTTTACATCTTTGATGAAATGTGACATGATCTAATTTTCTTCATGCCTCTTTCTTGCTCAATTCCAGATGCAACTCCCCATCCAGTGGAGGCAGAGACAACATCCAGAAACACGTCACAAACTGAGGAGGATGATGATGAATGACAATTCTGACAAAAAAATGCATCTCGGTGAGTGGAGTTCAACATTGACAGCTGTATTATAGCATATTAACTGATGTTCGTGTGACCACTTTCTTTTTGTAATATTTACTGGTTTATCTGGACAGAGATTGGATGAGAGAGGCACTCTTTATATTATACAAATCAAAGTTTAATACTTGGTTATATATTTAGCAATCACGATGATATTGTAGCAAGAACGTTCTCTTGAAATGCATGTCTTGTTTATTAAAAAAGGAAAAAATCTTTAGCTGTGACCAACTGATTATTGTTCCAGTAGCAAGTCTACTTATGGTAATCGAATAATCAATTACCTGTATATGGTAATTGGTAAACTTGTAGAGAAACAGCTATAAGCTGGAGCCTAAATGTAAATGAATGTATTTGTAGAGGCCATATAAAAAAACAAGTGTGTTAAATGATTGAAAAATGTGTTTTGGAACATCGAAATAATATGCCACAGTTTACTGAAAAAAAAAAAAAAAAAAAAAAAAAAAACCATTCTAAGCCAACATATCACACACTATGCGGGGACCAACTTATGAGAGAGAGTTTCCAAAACTCTCAGATTCGTGTGTTCTAATTTTGTCTGCAAATCTTTTAACAAAATGGTATATCATATTGAAATGCAGAACTACAGTGACCAATCAAATAGATTATACGCTGATGGCCATATTCTCTTTCAAGTCGAACATAATTAATCCTACTTGTATCCTCAGTAACAAAGAAAATGAAGATAAGCAGAAAACAATGCACTAATAGTCTAATATATACAAATACACAAATTTATGTATGAATATATATTACAGGAAGATATAAGAACAAAATATTGAATTTAGCATAAATCTCAACCAAAGCAAAGATCAAAGATGAAAAACTTTCACAAAAACCCGAGATTTTCATATGCCAAAAAGTATGCTTAGTTTGTTTAAATATATACATGTGTTTATATTTTGTATATGTATGTGTATTTGCAAATATATATATATATATATATATATATATATGTTTATGCCTCAAGACTGGGGAGAGAGACTGAAAGAGTCATTGAGATTGAGACCGCTAGACATTGACAGAACAGTTGAAAGATGCAAAATGAGATTTCAAAAACTTTGGATGAATATATTATATACATGAGGTGTGTGGGTGTTATCGAGTAAGCTAAGGAGTGAGTATCTGTTACTGGCGTAGGCCCTTTCGTGACCTGACATGTCCATGGGACATTGGATCATTTAATTCAGTTATTCATTATCTTGAGGGGAGGGGTATGGAATCTTCATTCATGACCACCCTGTTTCCAAGGCCAACCTTTTTTATCATTCAGTTGCATTGCTTAGATGTCAAAATTCTTGTCAAATGATGCATTAGCACAACATGTGCCATGATCATACTAGGGTAGGCAAGTGTATTATGGCAATTTTGTGATTATTGCTTTAAAGCGTCCTGTGCTGATTTATGTGGCGTGTTTCTGGATGTGGTGGGCTGAGGAGAATCTCTCGTACGATTTTCTGTTGTTTATGATGGAAATTCTATACTTGAGGACCATGTCATTCGAAATATGACTAATTCTGTGTGTATGAAACCAGGGTGGTTTGTAGCATGGCATAACTGAAATGTGGATCCTTTGGGTTTTTTGGGAAATGGTTAAATCATTGCTTCATTGTATAATTTTGTAGGATGATGTAAAGAGTGACATTTAACCTTTCTGCCAAAACAGATTTGAGTGGTCTAGATAATGTTCCAGCAACAAAAGCCTTTAAGTATCACTGATGATATCTCAATGAAACCATACCAAATTGGACATCATATTTCTGAAGTCTTGTCGATTTTCTTACCCAATGACAAGTTTAGCGTAGCTGATAAAATAAAAAAAATAAAAAAAGGTACTTGGTTTCACTATAACAATTTTATTGTTATGGTTTAGTTGCTGCCTGTTTAACACTTGTATATTTTAATGTGGCATAAGAAGGGAAAAAGAGGAGAAGAAAATTTTAGTTACGTGTTACTTAGTACTAGTAGTTGATACAAAAAAGTACTTGACCTTGTTATAATGATTTTATTTTAATGGTTTAGCTGCTGTGATATGCAGGCTGATTAACACTTGTATATTTTTTATATGGCACAAGAAGGAAAAAAGAGGAGAAGAAATGTAGCGATGGGTAACTTAGTGGAAGAAGCTGTACAGATGCAACCTGACCAGCGAGGTGGAAGACATTTCTTTAGTCTATGGCCTTAAAAACAACTGTGTTATTAATTCTGTTGTCAAAAGATATGTTGTTAGCCTGCAATTTGCACTATATGATATTCAACCATGTTGTCCTATTGCTATTTCTTGTTGATAGCCTCTGCTGCTTTTTTTAGTATGCATGTACATAATCGTTATCCTATGTGCATGTAAATAACCACTCCTAACGTTTTTTTGGTAGGCATGTACATAATCGTTATCCTATATGCATGTAAATAACTACTCCTAATGTAATTTTGTATAATAGATGTGGCCTCTTTGTGCGGAGTGTATGTTCAACTATTAGACTTGGTTTTGCAGTGACATTATCAAATTTGTGACTGCACTTGGGTGGGGTGTTAGAATTGTCGATGCATCTTCTCTTTTGTAAACCCCTCCATTTCCACTACTTATGCAATTCAGTCTCTCACTGAGCGACGACCTCTATGGGCAGGAGCAATATGCTATAGGTAAAGTATTACACTTTTTTATCACACAACGCATTTTAAAGTCGTGAACGAATTAGAATTTCAAAAAATAAAGCGTGTTTATTCTAGACTAATATCAAAATGGGCGACTTCGTAGGAAGTCTAGCTAGGGGTACAACTTAGGCGGGCTAGCCCAGCCCAACCAGAGTTCAGCCCATAAATTTTAAAATCTGGACATATAAATTCACAATTCGGGTTTAAGTCGGGTTGGGTTTTTTCAAAACCCAACCTTATTCGGTTTGGGCTAGGTTCAACCCGAATCCAACCCGAGAACCCAAATGAAATATTTCATAAAAAAAAAAAAAAAATTTAAAAAAAAAAAAAATTCCACGACAAACACATATCACAAACCCTAACTTTCTCTCTCCTCATCCTTCGCTAACACTCTCTCATCATCCTTCTCTTCTCTTCTCTTCGCTAACTCTCTCTCTCATCATCCTCTCTCTTCTTTCTGTTTCTCTCTCTACGGCCATTCATGGGCGAAGCTTGAGAGTTGAGAGGGGGCGAAGCTTGAGAGTTGAGAGGGGCTTAATTTTTTTTTTTTTTTTTTCTCCTTTCTTTCTCTTTCTCTCTCTTCTTTTTCTTTCTCTTTCTCTCTCTGCCGCCGTCCATGGGCGAAGCTTGAGAGTTGAGAGACAGCTGCTGAAGCTTGCGAACGGCGAACCCGAACTGGAACAGCGGGCGATGAAAACTGAAAGATATGGGTTTTGATTTTTTGAACAATCTGAAATGATATGCCGATTTGGGTTTTGATATAGGTAATAGGTTTTGAACTTTTGATTATTGCAACAGATAGATAAACTGAAATATATAGGTTTTGAAATTCTGATTCTTGTAGATTTAGTACCTTGCAGTTGCAGAGAGAGAGAGAGAGAGAGAGAGAGAAGGCAAGTTCAGAGTTGAGAACGTGAAGAGAGATGGAGGCGGCGATTGGTAAGGCTGAAACGATTTGCCCCTAAATATATATATATATATATATATATATATATATATGTAATAATAATAATATAATAAAAAAAATATAATTAAAAAAAATCTCAACCCGTCAACTCGACCCAACCCGCCCGAAAAAATTCAGTTCGGGTTATGACTACAACCCATGTTGGGTGTAATTCGGGTTGGCCCAACCCAACCCGATTCGGATTGAGGTTGGGTTGGGGCTGGGCTAGGTTGGGCCAACCCAACTTGCAGTCCTAAGTCTAGCAAGGGGCAGTTCAAAGCGAATAATATTGTGGTGTTGTTCTCACGGGTGATTGTGACGCTTTGGGCAAGTGTAATGTGGGCGCTGGATCCGGACTCTGTTTTGGGTGAATTTTGTTTTGAACTTCTTTAATTTTTCGTTATCTATGTGCTCGATAGCGCTCATAACTTTCTAAAAATTACGATTTTACCTTTAGGGCTAAACTTATCCCTTTTCTTTAATAATAATAAAAAATTTGCTTCCGCATTTTGTTTCTTTTTTGTTCCGTGGCTTCATGGGAAGTTATGTTTGTGTCTTAGGAATGACGTACATCACTTGAGAATTTGTTTGCATGTGAAATGATCATTTTGTTATTGGGGATATACTTGTTCTATTTTTACCCTTCTGCTTCCGCATTTGTTTTGTTTCCGCTTCTGCATTCCAGATCCGTTATTGGGTCAACTTTCAGGTCGCATTGACTATCCGGGTTTGTGAAAATTCGGAGCGTCATAGGCGGGCGATTGTGACGCTTTGGGCAAGTGTAATGTGAGCACTGATTAACGGGCCAGTGGTCTAGCGGTATAAGTCTTTTACTTTCTAAAAATAGATTAGGAGTTCAAGTCTCACAAAAGACGTGTGTGTGAATACCAATTAGGAGAAAGAAGTGTAATGTGGGCACTTGCACATTTTAAAAGGCTATGAATTTATTAGAATTTTAAAATTAAGCGTTATTATTACGATGATCTCCCTTAAAGCTTTTTGTCTGGTTGAATGAAAAACAAATAATATTATATATGGTGAGGGTGAGAGGTTACGCATCGTCAATAAGTGTCAAATTCTTCTTTACCAACTAAAATCAATCAACATTTGGTACTGACACGTGGCTAGCCGCGTGTTGTTTCTTCTGTGACGGTGTAAGCACTAATTTGGGAGGTCAATATATCTCGAGTTTGTATACCTGGTAATGTCTGTTGTGTTGGCTCAGAAACTACCCATTACAATGTTGACCGTATATTCACTTCGGATTTGCACAAGATTGTAGGAGTATTACAATAGGAAATGAGGTGTGTTGAGGACTATAAAATGAGAATGGCCCGTGAGACTTTACTTTTTAATACTAGTATTTCTTTATGTCTGTAAAGCAGTGATGAGTCGATGAAGCATGTAACAGCAGACAAGTAACAACCACTTTAATGCACTATGATACTCTACTCTCCCATTACAAGGATTTTTATTTTTTGTTGTGTGATATTTCTTGAATGACGGAAATATATATATATATGAAAACTATAAAATTTTCTTATTATTTACAAAATTTATCGACTAACTCCCTGGATTAAAAAAATTATCACATTATTCTCTAATCTTTTATAAAAACTATCACATCAGCCCTTTTTAAGTGGCCGGCTAAAACTAACTGAAGAAAAGCATGTGAGAGTCAATCCTACCCTTTTAATTACGTGACTGAAGAAAAGCGGGTGAGAGTCGATTCTACCCTTTTAATTACATAATGACTAAATTGCCCTTATAACACACTGTTCTTCTTCATTGTCATCCTCTTCCTTTGCTCTCATGGCACAGAGAGGGTTTCATCGTTATTTTAACTGACAAAAATAACACTTGGTCAATAACTGACAAAAATAACACTTGGTCAATAACTGACAAAAATAACGCTTGTGTTTGATCGTTATTTTAAAGCAAAAATAGAGAAATCAGATAGAGAAAAAGAGGGTTTGGATTCAGGTGTTAAGAAGTTGACGATGAATAATTTGTGGGAAATCAGGTAGAGAAAGAGAGGGTTTGGATTCAGGTGCTGAGAAATTGACGATGCTTGATTTGTGGGAATTCTGACACCGGCGGCGGCGCTACCACCACCAATTACCTATTTCTCCAAAATCAGTCATCAACCATAAGTCACACACAACCCCTATAGCAGAACTGATTTACTTTGCCGGGTTCGGTCATAGTCGAAGGCAAAATTAACGAGGCATCAGAGGTATTGGAAGAAAAATACGGAGAACAATAAGACCAACAACGGCTGACATATCTGCTTCAATTCTTCTTCTCTCTCTAAACATGCCGAACCCTAATTTGGAAAATATATAAATTATTATATATATAACTTAGATATGTATTCCTTACGAAAAATATATAAGTTATACGGATTTATTTCTATATGTTTAGGGTCGTGATACGCAGGCAGACAGTTTAGACCGATCTCCTAGGCAGAATCTAGGTGGCTTATTACGTGGCAGTCCAATTGTCAAAGTTTTGAAATCTTTTCCTCACTTCCTCTCTTTTTCTCTTCTCTCTAAATATCAGAGAACACCACCCAAACCCAGAAGGACAATGGTGCCCTCGTATCAACAAACCCATAACACCTGATGCATCAACACTTTCTCGTCAAGCCCCGACCGTGGCCCGCCCTCGCCGGTCTCGAAGCTGTATTACCGGCAAGAAACAACGAGAAACGGCAAGCTGAACGTTGAGATTGAACTGACCGATGAAGCGACTGAACGGCGGTGAAGAGGGCGGCGGGATTGTTCGGCGAGCAAGGAAAGATGGTTCTGGGGTCGATACTCAATTAGTGAGCTAGACCCAGAAGAGAGCTTCAATACTGGCAGCGACGACGATGATAAAGGTCTGAACGGCGAGAAGCGCGGATGGACAGAACCGGCGAACAAGAATAAAAATAACAGAATTGGCAGCGAACACGGATGAACAGAACGGCGGACGGCGGTCTGAAGGCGACGGCAAAGTGTTCGGCGGTGAAACAAGTTTGAATTTGTGGTGTCTATGGCCTGAATATGTATACATATATATTGACCAACAGTGTATGCTCCATTGACAACCGGAAAAGCTTAAACGAAGACGAGAGAGGAAGTTCAGGTAGATCAAAACCAGAGTAGAGCAACACCGGACCTAATTTCAACTGACCCAACCGCGTAGCACGAAGCAACCACGACTAAGCTCAATCCGACGAGCCCTCAAGCAACGGCGCGAGCTCTCAAGCCTCGGAAAAACCCATATCTGTCCGGCAATCTCCATATTAACACCGGACCCGTGTTAAAATGTTGAAATGAAAAATAAAAAGTCTACAATGAATGATGGCTGTTATTGATTAGTGCAAAATTAGAAGTTCAAAGTCCATGTTTGAGTTAAACCGCAAAGAGGACTTTGTAGGCTAAGTGTTGAATAAATTGTGTGTTGTACATCAGACCATTAATGATGATTTGATAGTCTTTGTATGTGTAGAGTCCTAGTGAAGGGTACTTTGAAAATCGGAAGACAAGTCATTGTATAGGAAGGTGGAGCTGTAGTCCATGTATATGCTGGTTGTCTGAAAATTGTAAGTGTTGTATTCCTTCGGGTCTCTTCTCTCCTCTTCTCTTCTCTGTTTCAATATTTCATCTACTGCAATTAATTCTTATCAATTAAAATCATCTTCTGAGAATAATTGGTTGAATCTCCAGCCAACAACCCATCCATGTTTTCGTCAGCTACCAACCGGCGGCCCTCCTCTGCTCCGACGACTTGTTTTTTTACCTCTCCATTCGCTTTTCTCATCCAACGTTCACCACTTCTTGCATGTTTCCCTCTCCGGTTCCACTTTACCCTTCTTTGTTTTGTACGGAAAAATGGGTCTTCATCTTGTGAGAAAGAGAAAGAGACTAAAAGAAAGACCCAAATTGAATTCTCCAACCGCCGGCGACACCAACCAGATCGTTCACCAGTTCTTGTTTCTTTAGCAAGACAAATAGAATAAGAAAAAGAAAAAGAAAAAGAGGAGAGAGAGAGAAAGATAAAGGGAGGAAAATAGTCTAGCTATCATTTTCTATTTATATATATATATATATATATATATATATATATAGTTGGAGCAGTGATCTATTCCTTCCCATAGAGTAAAAAAATTCTTATGCACTTTCTACTGTAACTATTATATTAAATTTAATGGTCAAATTTCAAACCCACCTATATATTTTTCTTTTAATATAAAACCACTGTCATTATTTATAGTTTCTAAATTTAAAATTTACCAATATCACTAATAAGTACCAAACAAATAAAAATATAAATCGCTTCGCCTCTGTTCTTCTCACCACCACTAATCGGAACTTTGCAGTTACTTTACATATTGGCAGTCTTTCATATTTTTTTTACTTACCAAAAAAAATGGATGATAAAAATAGCAGTATTAAAGAAAAACAACTAATTTACCACAGAAATCTGAAATTTTATAGAATAATATAATTTTTTTGTTGTTAATCTCCTCATTATGTCAATAAATTTTTGTTATTATAGTAGAACTAGAAAAAAGATTTTGTATGACTTATTATGACATATGAGTATTGATGAAAAGGTATGAAAAATTATATATATATTAATGGAAAATATGATTTTTGTGGTGGACCCCATGAAGGATATAATTGTCATTTTAAAAAATTACATTTAAATTTTAAATTAATATTATACTTTGAAGGTCATTTTTGTCAATTTGCAGTAAGTTAACGAGTCTAATTACGAAAAGAGGATAACATGATAGTTTGTATTAGTTAATTTTTTATTAATTGAGGAGGTTATTTGTTATTTTAAGAAATAATAGGTGGTTTTATGATTTTAACCCTATATATATATTCTTTTTGGTGCTAATTACTAATTAATACTAGTGATGGAGTAGGTGTATGCATCCAGCCAAAACAAAAAATTTCTTCTTATTTTTTTCCTAAATAAAACAAAAAATTTCTTCAATGACTGGGATATATATTTATATATATAGACATATATTTATATTTCTTAATTAATAATGATGGAGTAGCTATATGCATCCAGCCAAAACAAAAAAATCTAACAATTTATATATCCACATATATTTATATTCTATAACAAATATATGTGTGTGTATATATATATAGTAGGATTAAGAGAGATAAAGAAAGCAAAAGAAAAGAAAGTAAGAAGAATTCATTTATACGTTTTTTTTACACACACCCATTACATACATATGATGCCTATTTATAGGCTCAAAATAAGCTTCCACTGTAAGACTCATATGAAGCTTCCATGTAAGACTCAGATGAAGCTTCCACTGTAAGCCTTAATTGTGATCTTTCTCTCCAAGTCAAGGGTGACATCATTAATGACTTAAACCATTGTGGATCCCACACAAACATAGATATATAACACTCCTCTTTGGGATTCACAATACTACACTAAGAATATGCCTCGTTAAAACCTTACTAAGAAAAACCCGGTGGGACAAAACCCTAGCGAAGGAAAAAGAGTACAGTATTCTTGTGTATCTGAAAATGGTATTGCATAAATTAAAAACACAGTGGGACAAAACCTGGACGAAGGAAAAAAGAGTACAGTATGCCAATACCTCTTCGATCAATTGCTCCTCCTCATTGTTGCGTTAGTTCAACCCTGAAGATCCTTTAGTTGACACATTCCAATGTTGTGCACCAGCTTCTTGAATATTGTAGCTGGAAGCGTTTAGTGAATAGATCTGCTAAATTTTCATATGAACGTATCTTCTGAATATCAATGTCACCATTTTTCTGGCGTTCATGTGCATAAAAGAATTTTGGTGAGATGTGCTTAATCCTGTCACTTTTAATATACTCTTCTTTCATCTGTGCAATGCATGCCGCATTATCTTCATATAATACTATTGGGCTATCTTTTATTGATGAGAGACTACATGTTGTTCGAATATGTTGGATCATTGACCTCAACCAAATGCATTCCCTGCTTGCCTCATGAATTGCGAGTATCTCAGAATGATTTGAAGAAGTTACAATCATTGTCTCTTTCATATAGCGCCATGATATAGCAGCGCCGCCATAGGTAAACACATATCTTGTTTGTGAATAAGCTTTATGTGGGTTAGAGAGATAGCCGGTATCTGCATATCCAATTAATTTAGAATTTGGTGCTTTGAATAAAACAATCTTATATCAGTTATGCCACGAAGATATCGCAATATGTGTTTGATTTCATTCTAATGTCTGCGAGTTGGTGTAGAACTGCACCTTGCTAATAAATTAACTGAAAAAATTATATCAGGTCTTGTGCAATTTGCAAGATACAAAAGAGCACCAATCGCACTAAGGTAGGGTACTTCAGGACCAAGGAGTTCTTCATCATCCTCTCGAGGACGAAAATGATCTTTCTTGATGTCAAGTGATCGGACAACCATAGGAGAGCTCAATGGATGGGCTTTATCCATATGAATATGTTTCAGAATCTTTTCTGTATATGTTGATTGATGGATGAGAATACCGTTCGAAAAATGTTCAACCAGCACTCCAAGTCATAATTTTGTCTTTCCGAGATCTTTCATTTCTAATTCTTTTTTTAAAAAAGTGGCCGTCTTTTTAATCTCGTCCAATATTCCCACAAGATTCAGATCATCAACATATACTGCAACAATAACAAAACCAGATTCTGATTTGTTAATAAAAATGCATGGATAAATATGATTGTTCACATACCCTTCTCTGAGTAAGTAATCGCGAAGGCGATTGTACCACATTCGTCCAGATTGCTTCAATCCATATAAGGATCGTTGTAATTTTATCGAGTATATATTCCGTGGTTTTGTTTCAGGCATTTTAAATCCTTCTGTAATTTTCATATAAATATCACTATCTAGTGATTCATATAAATATGTTGTAACCACGTCCATTAGATACATATGCAATCTTTCTATGACTGTCAAATGTATTATGAATCTAAATGTGGGTGCATCGATCATGTAATACCCCGACATTTTAAAGGATTTATTAATTGGAATTAATTACTATTATTTTATTTTTAATTGATTTGTTTGATTTAATTGTGATTAATTGCTTTTATTTTATTTTTAAATGAGTTATTTTATTTAATCAAGTGTGTAGATTAATTGTCTTGTTTTAATTAAATTATACGTCGTAATTATGTTTGTTGAATTAATATGTTGTTTGATTTGTGGATTGCTATGAGTGAATTGTTTATTTGATTTGTGTGCATTTAAGCTTGTGTGTATTATTTATTTAATTATTTTATTTATTTAAATTAATTGGATTGGGTTTAAGGAAAATTGGACCAAAGGATATTGTCTTGGGCTTGAATGAAGCCTTATTGGGTTAATTAATAAAGGCACATGGTTTGTGATTATTTAAATAATCATTTTTGTATAATTATAAATATATATTTAATTATATATAAATATAATTAATTAATAAGTGTTATAAAAATATATATATATAGATATATATTTATGGATGTATATATAGGTATATATGATTTAATTAATTAATAATTAATTATGGAAGGTAATATGCATATATTTATATTATATAAAATATGTGTATCTATATATATAGTAGTTAATGATTATTATTATTCTTTTTATTTTAGTAGTCATTATTGGAATATGATTATGTATTAATGTGTATAAATATACACTTTAGGTTTTATCGATAAAAATTTGTCACGTTAGAAAAATAAAAGAGTTAGAGAGAGAAGAAGGAGGGCTGACAAAGAGGAAGCCGGATCAAAAAAAGAGGAGGCTGGATTTAGAAGCGACAAGCGAGTTCTTCGCTACTTCTCCTCTTAGAATTCATAAACCTATCACCTTGAGTATTAAATTTATATTTTTTTTTTTATTTTGTTGATTAAAAATAATTTAATCGGATTAGATGAAACATGTTTATTCGTTGCAAAGTGATAGATTTAAACATGTGAATATATATATGGATTGTAATGATAATTCAGCTTTGTATGTGAGGTTATATTAATTAAATGTTATTTTCTGTAATTTGTTTAAGGTTGATTTAATTATGTTTAGTATGATTAATTATTAAATGGATTAAAATCAAATGTTACGCTTAATTTATGATCCAATAGGGTTAAATAGGGTTTCTGGAATTTTTCTAGAATTTTTGAAATTTTTCTGTATTTTTTCTGGATTTGTTTTATATTTTTCTGGTATTTTTAGAATTATATATACAATTATTTATGTGTATAAATATAATATATATACTGTATATGTAAAAGCCACTGTAGGGTTTAGAAATCGGCGCACTCAAAATAGGGTATGATTCGGTGCGGCGCAGCACACCTCACTATGGTGCGCCCGCATTACAGAGGGTTGATGGGTTTGATGATCAAAGTTTCAATCCAGTGCGGCACGGCACTGTTAATACGATGCCCACACAAATTCAGCGGCTGAGATGTGATGATGAGGGACGGATGATCCAGTGATTCGCGGCTCACAAGGACAGAGAGGAGAAACCAACCAGAAGCTGCCACCTCACGTTGAGAGTGACTCAGACGCGTGAGAGTGCATACAGGCGCGTGGACGCACCTGCCAATGAACCTGAGCGCGTGGGGGCGCGTACAGTGTGTGTAAGAGAGTGGGGCGGCGCGTGAGGGCGCATGGGGATACGTGTGATGTCCCGAAAAGTTGTAGTGGGGTCCGGTGACGTCCCAGGATTGATTTTAAACTCGTTAGGGTTGAAAGCGAACACTATAAGAGATATTCCTAGGGATTTGAGAGCAGTGGAGTGTTACTATTATGTTTAGTAGTACTTATTTGCGTAATATAATTAGTTAATAATTTATTACGGAAGGAAGTATCATGTATACACACACACACACACACATATATATATATATATATATATATATATATCATATATATCATATATATGATTTAAATAATCAAAGATTGTTATGAATGATTTTACACATATATATTATATAATATAGGTGTATGTATATATATATCATTTAAGATTATTATTCTTATTTGGTATAGTAATATGGTTGATTAAATCATATTAGGTTGGTTTTTAAATTAATGATATACATATAATATGCATATGATTTCTATGTGTGGATTAACTTGTTGTTAAGTTTAAGGTTAGTACATGATTAAATTGGAGGCATGGATGAGTTGCCAAAGGCCTAAATATACTGCCTTATTAGATATGAATAAATTTCATATATGGGAAGAATGGTTGAGTTGCTAATTAATTGTGTAAGTAAATATACTTAAGAAAGCATGGTTGAATTGTTAGTATATAAATAAATATATTTATAAATGGTATGGTTGATTTGGCAGTGCATAATTAAACTATTATGTGTTTAGATGATTAAAATTTCATCTAAGGTTATTGTATGTACAGGTTGGATTATGATTAGAATAATCAAGTACGTACATGTCAGTGTGTTATTTTATATTAATAAAATAATATTGGTGGAGATATGGATGATTTGTCAAAGCTTAAATTTTGAATATGTAATTTAAACAATCAACCGTATTACTAGGTTTTGGATTTATTGGATTATTACTTAAATTGTAATTTATTGCTTTAATGATTAAGTTACTATTTAGGATGGAATTAAGATGAATGGAGTTTACTTTATAAGAACATTATAAATGGGGGATTAGTCTAGTATGATTAACTATTAATCATTGGTAAATGGTTTTGACAATTTAATGAACCTATTAACAGATAGGATTATTATATTGTATATATAAGTATTTCTATATATTTGTAGCATCGTATATTAAAGTTAAAGCTTTATTAGAGATGGTTTTGGTAGAGATGATCCGTTTATTGATTTTCAGAGGCTTAGTAGAGAGAGCTTACTCGTAGGGTTTAACCCGCGATTTGTTTTTCAGGTTATTAAAAGGTCAAGTCTTAAAGTTGAGGATCCGCAGTTGGAGGACTTATCCATTCTTTCGGTTTATTTAAAAGTAAGATATTATTATTGTTTCAATTGATATTGGTATTTTTCTTTTTCTTCTGGAATTCTATATAGTAATTTTTGGTTAAGGAGTCCTTGAGTTACGAGATTCCTGAATAGTAACCATTTGGGAGTTATTAATTGATTTACTATTAATTAGCTTTCTTTAGCATTTTATTTTATTCTTTATTTCATTTTGTAATATGTGTTTGTTTAAATACTTTAATTGTTTGATATTCCTTAATTTTGTGCGCGGATTTGATCAATCCGTGTTCCGAAATTAGTGGGTTTTACAGATCACAAAGGAGAATGTTTCCTCATAATCAATACCAGGTCTCTGTGAGAAACCTTGAGCTACCAGTCGGGCTTTGTATCTCACGATTTCATTTGTCTCATTACGCTTTCGTATAAACACTCATTTGTACCTAACATGATTAACACCCTCAGGTGTCTGGACTACTGGTCCAAATACTTCATGTTTAGCTAATGAATTTAGCTCTACTTGTATCAATTCTTTCCATTTTGACCAATCATTTATTCGTCGACATTCTTCAACGTTTTGAGATTCTTGATCCTCATTATTAATTTCAAGAGCAACGACATATGAGAATATGTTGTTGATAACAATTTCATTTCTATTCCATCTCGTTTCATAATTTAGTGAGATCTCATCATTTTCAGGTACCTTTGCCTCATCAAGGGCCATATCATCATCTGTTGCCTTTGCCTTATCAATATTTATTATTTCATCATTTTTAGGTACCTGGGACTCATCAAGAGCATCTGCCTTATCAAAAAATTATTATCTCAGATTGATCAATAACATCTGTTACTCCTTTTATGGCCTCTTCGGGAGTGCCAGCTTTTCTTTGTGATTTCCTCTTACGAGGAGCAGTATCTTTTGCACCTACTGGTGTGACACGCTTCAGGCGTGTTTTAGATGCATTTCTGCATTATTGACAGAAGGTCCCTCAGGGACAGCAATTCGAGCTGGAATATTTGTAACTGGTATATGTGATTTTATTACTTTTTTTGTATCAGTAAATGCATCAGGTAATTGATTTGCAACATTTTGCAAGTGAATGATCCTCTGAACTTCTCGTTCACATTGATTTATGCGAGGATCAAAATGAGACAATTTCAGGGCATTCCAAGTAATATCATGTTACTATTGTGCCTTTTCTCCCCCTAATGGTGGGAAAACAGCCTCATCAAAATGACAATCAGCAAATCATGCTTTAAAAACATCACCTATCAAGGGTTCAAGATATCTAATAATAGATGGAGAATCAAAACCAACATAAATTCCAAGTCTACGTTAAGGACCCATTTTAGTGCGTTGGGGTGGTGCAATTGGAACATATACAGCACAACCAAAAACTCGTACATGAGAGATATTTGGTTGTTGACCAAAACAAGTTACAATGGTAAATACTTATGATAAGCAGTTGGTCATATACAAACTAATGATACAGCATGTAATATGGCATGACCATAGGCAGGAACAGGTAATTTTGTTCGCATAAGCAAAGGACGACCAATTAACTGAAGTCTTTTAATAAAAGATTCGGCCATACCATTTTGAATATGAGTGTGTGCAATAGGATGTTGAACATTAATTTCAACTGACATGTAATAATTATCAAAAGCTTGAGAAGAAAATTCAGCGGCATTATCAAGACGGATTATCTTAATTGGGTAATCAGAAAAGTGTGCCTGTAATTTGATAATTTGAATAAGAAGTCTAACAAATGCAACATTACGAATAGAAAGCAGACAAACATGTGACCATCGTGTTGAGGCATTAATTAAGACCATAAAATAACGAAATGATCCACATGGTGGATGAATTGGCCCACATATATACCCGTGAATTCGTTGTAAAAATGGGAGAGATTCAACAATGACTTTTGAAGGGGATGGTCTGATAATCAATTTACCTTGTGAGCAGGCGGTGCATAGATGATTATTTGGTAAGATGATTTTTTGATCCTTTAGTGGGTGTCCATGTGAATTTTCAATAATTCGACGCATCATTGTACTCCCTGGGTGACCAAGTCGATCATGCCAAAGAATAAAAAGTTTCTGGGTCACATGATTTTTTATGTATCACAGCATTTGACTCAATTGTCCTAATGGTTGTATAGTATAACCCAAAAGAGAAAATAGGGAGTTTTTCTAATATCCACTTCTAGCATTAGGTAATGGAAGTAATGTAAAGATATTTCATATTTCTTTTATTTACGGTCTCAATATGATACCAATTACGACGCAAGTCTTTAAAACTCAACAGATTTCTCTGAGATCTTGTAGAATATAAGGCATCATTGATTTGCAATCTTGTTCCACATGGTAAAATGATGTTGGCTCGTTCAGAGCCTTCAATCGAGTCGGTGGAACTTGATATTGTATTGACACTAGCGTCTATCAGAGTTAGGTGAGAAAAATATTTTTGATTTTGGAGGATTGTGTGTGTCATTCCACTATCTATAAGACATATATCTTCACCATTTTATTTTGGAACTAGTCAGATCCATTTATATTCATGCAAATTTCTTTATCAGAAAAGAAACTTTAATACAAACTAGAAAATAAAAACTTTAATACAAGAAAAATAAAAATTTGTTGAAGATAACATAGTAGACAGAACATGAAATGAAAATAGGATTAATTGGTATGGACATTTCCATCACCAATCAAGAAATCTATCTTTCCAACACGGTCCTCAAAAAAATCTGATACATCCAGATTTGTGATGTCTACTGGTTTATCATGATCAATGGAATTCATTTCTTTTTGTTTCCCCTTTTCTTTCATTGAGGCTTGGTAAAGTTCAACCAGATGTTTAGGTGTACGACAAATGTTTTGCCAATGCCATGTCATTCTACATCGATAACAAGTATTATCATGTGCATTGGGAGGTTGAGCCACATCCTTCCCTTTTACTTGTTTCATTTCATTATAATCTCTTCTTTGGGGATATGGTGTGGATCTCTGATTGTGAAAATTTGAGAATTGATATCCTTCACGGTAATAGGAGTGATTTCTACCACCACCATATTCATTATTGTGGTAGTTATTTTTACCACGACCATATTCATTGTTATAGCAATTTCTACCACCACGACCACGGAATGAGGCAACATATGTTTCAGGGATCGGTGTCAATCTAGTTGGATGAGACTGGTGGTTTCTTAACAAAAGCTCGTTATTTTGCTCTACCACAAATAAACATGATATCAACTCTAAATATTTTTCAAATCTACGCTCTCGATATTGTTGTTGTAAGAGTACATTTGAGGCGTGAAATGTGGTGAATATTTTTTCCAACAAAAATTCATCAGTGATGGTATCACCACACAATTTCAATGTAGAGCTGATTTTAAATAGGGCAAAGTTATATTCAGCCACAGTTTTAAAATCTTGTAACCGCAGTTACTGCCAATTAGCTTGAGCCTTTGGGAGGATAACAGTTTTTTGATGATCATATATTTCTTTCAAATTTTTTCACAAACACAGTAGATCTCTTTCAGTGAGATGTTCAGTTTTTAACTCCTCACTAATATGACGCCGAAAGAAAATCATGGCTTTCGCTTTATCTTATAATGATGCATCATTCTCTTATTTAATTGTGTTTCCGAGGCCCATGGCATCTAAATAGATCTAAGCATCCAGAATCCAAGATAAATAATTTTTGCCAGAAATGTCCAAGGCCATGAATTCCAGCTTTGTTAAGTTTGACATTTTCAGAATAACTAGATGTGACAACAATAAAAATATAATTTAGCATAGTATATAAATAAATAAAATGACATTAAGTGAATAATAACATAATATGAATTATTTAAATAACAAAGGTGGTAATGCCTGAATAAATTATTAAACAATAAAGGCGGTAAAACCGGTCATAAATCATTAAATAATAAAGGTGGTAAAACCGACCATAATTAGTAGATCATTAAATAATAAAGGTGGTAGAACCGACCATACTGTGAGCATATATATCATTTAAGTGAACAAATTTATTTTATGAACAATAATCAATAATTAAAATTTGCTTACCCTTTGGAGTCAGAAATACAATGTTCTTCAATAAAGCAAACAAACCCAACAATCTATCAAAACTAATATCACAAAATCGATATATAGTTGAGATAGAGAGAGGGAGAGAAATCTTTTTCTTCAAATCTGAGATGGGTAGAGCTCGTGCTGATAACGTATAATAAATATATGTGTGTGTGTGTATATATATTTATATATAGAGAGTAATATTAAATGAAAGGAATAAAAATAACTTTCAGATAGAGAGAGAGAGAATGAAAATGGCTTTTCATTCAAGTGTGTCTCAAAGTAGTACATACACATGGCCTTATATAGGCTCAGATTTTAGCTTCCCTTATAAGCCACAAATGTGGCCTTGTTCTCAACGCAAAAGGTGACATCATGGATTACTTAATCCATTGTGGATCCCACACAAACATAGATATATAACATATTCCTTATTAATTAATAATGACGGAGTAGCTATATGCATCCAACCAAAACAAAAAATGAACTGAGTAAGTTATTGTGATCATCATCCTTGTCCACACCTCGGACAACACGATACTTGTATACCTCCTAACTTCAATTTTCATAATTTTATTATTTATAGGGGTTATGCATAGTGTACCCTAGTGCTCATTACTAATCTTATTTCTTCTAATATATGTAGGAAAAAGAAATGTGTTTAACTAATTAAATCAATAATCTTTTGTGCAAAGGGAAAAATAATGTAAAAACTAAAATAAAGTAAGGAAGAAAAAGAAAATTTATTAGCCGAAGCATGAGGCTTAACTCACTGTCCTTAAAAGTGAACTCGCCCCCATTAGGAGTACGTGGCTCACGACACGCATCCTTTGGTGCAAGTGATACTCAAGCGGTCACTCTCCAGGATACAACAGCAGCCTTAAAAAATGTGCACTCAGATTGAAGACTTAAACTCGTTTCAATGAAGCCCAAAGAAATAATAAGGAAATATAATTTCAGAACACCAAAATCATGTCCAGAAGGTTGCTGGAATTATGGACAGTATGAAGTTGAAAAAATTCAATGGAAATATATTTGAAGAAAGAAAGATGAGAGAGTGATCATAGAGAGAAGAATGATTGGGGATATCTTAATACCTTTTAAGCCTGGTCTATTTATAGGATACTCATGGCTTGAAGCCTTTAATGGCTCTTGACTGTTACAAATATAAATGCATTAATAGACCCACCCATTATAAATAAATATGTAATCTGATGGAAAAAGAGGGCATTTTTTTATTTATTTTTTTATTTATGATCTTGGTGCTTTTTTGATGTATTTGGATTTGAATGAATTGAGAATTTTATTAGAAAATTTAGGGTCGTGACAAAATGATACCATTTTATCACGACCCGCAATTCTGTGTTCTCATTGTTCCTGGGACCTGTGGGCCCATAACCCACAGGTCCCAGGAACAGTGAGAGCACGGAATTGCGGGTCGTGACAAGTACTTCAACAAACGAGTTAGTGCAGTCCAACGTTCAGAAAAAGGATTATGTGTATATCGTCATAATCTACTTACAGCATAAGCAATATCAGGACGAGTACAATTCATTAAGTACATCACACTACCAATTACCTTAGCATATTCAGGTTGGTTCAAACTCTCCCCTATATTTTTCTTTAAATGAACACTTGGATCATAAGGGGTTTTAACTGAGTTTATATCATAATAACCAAACTTTTTAAGTATTTTTTTTAATATAATGTGATTGTGACAATACTATTCCCTCGTTAGTTCGATGTGTCTTTATTCCCAAAATAACATTTGCTTCTCCTAAATCTTTCATATCAAATGTATGAGTGAGGAACTTTTTAGTAGCATTTATAATTTCCTCATCAATACCTAATATTAATAAATCATCTACATAAAAGCATATTAGAACTCCAGTTTGTCTACTAAATTTGATATATACACAACTATCATATTCATTAGTCATGAACCCATTACTTACCATTGCTTGGTTAAATTTTTCATTCCATTGTTTGGGGGCTTGTTTTAACCCATAGAGAGATTTTACCAATTTACACCTTATGTTCTTGTCCGGAAACTATAAATCCCTCTGGTTGTTTCATATATATTTCTTCATCTAGATCTCCAATTAGAAAAGCGGTTTTCACATCCATTTGATGTATTGCCAATTTATGGATTGAAGCTATAGCCATTAGTATTCTAATAGTGGCTATCTTAGTTACTGGAGAATAGGTATCAAAATAGTCATCACCTTCTTTTTGTGTATAACCTTTGGCGACTAATCTTGCTTTAAACTTATCTATTGACCCATCTGTTTTAAGTTTCTTTTTAAAGACCCATTTGCACCCTATTGGTTTATACCCCCTGGGTAAATTTACCAATTCCCAAATATGATTTGTCATTATTGATTCTAGTTCATTATTTATTGCCTCTTTCCAAAAGGTTGCATCCACTGATTTCATAGCCTCTTCGTATGTTTTAGGGTCTTCTTCAATTAGGAAAGAAGTTACAAAATCTGGTCCAAAAGAAGTTTCAGTTCTTTGTCTTTTACTGCGCCTTAAATCATTAGGAAAGGTCATTGTTTGTTCCTTAGAATAGGTCTGTGGTTGATCTTTTCTTATGTTAGTAGTAATTTTATTTGTATCAACCTCAAGAGAATTTTTAGTTTTCATAGGAAATATATGCTCAAAAAAACTAGCATCTCTAGCTTTTACTATTGCATAATGCTCCAAAATTAGAAATCTATATGCCGCACTATTTTTTGCATATCCTATAAATACACTATCTTGAGTTTTTGGACCCATTGATTTTAGGTTCTAGTATAGCCACTTTAACAAGACACCCCCACACCTTGAGGTACTTAAGATTTGGTTTGTGTTTTCTCCATAGTTCATATGGGGTCAAATATGTTTTCTTATGTGGTATTCTATTAAGTATATGACATGCTGATAAAATAGCCTCCCCCCACATGTTTAAAGGTAACCCTGAACTAATGAGCAAAGAATTCATTATTTCTTTTAGAGTTCTATTTTTTCTTTCAGCGATTCCATTTTGTTCAAGGGTATAAGGTGCAGTAGTTTCATGTATAATTCTATGTAGTTCACATAATTTACTTAAAGTAATAAAACTATATTCTCCCCCTATCAGATCTAACTCTTTTAATTTTCCTTTCTAGCTGATTTTCTACTTCTGCCTTATATTTGATAAATTTTTCCTCAACTTCATCTTTACTACTTAAGAGATATAATTTTGTATATCTAGAGTAGTCATCTACAAAAGTTACATAATATTTATTTCCTCCTTTACTAAGTGTATTTTTAAAATCACCTAAATCTGTATGTATGAGTTCTAAGAGTGTTGTGTTTCTTTCTACTGTTTTAAAAGGTTTTCTAGTATGTTTAGCCTCTGCACATACTTCACATTTTGAAAATTTTGAGTTATCTAATTTTGGGATCAAGTCTAATTATTTCATTCGTTTAATTGATGCTATGTTGACATGGCCAAATCTAGAATGCCATAAATCTAATAACTCAGCAATATAAATAGAAGAGTTACCAGGTTTATTCATCGAGTCAATGTTGAGTACAAAAAGACTTCCACTACAAAATCCCTTACCAACAAAGTCACCATTTCGTGTCAAGATTAACTTGTCAGAGTCAAAGACTAACTTGAGTCCAGCCTTGTTGAGGAGTGAGCCAGAGATCAAATTCTTTCGTATTTCAGGAACATGTAGGACTGAGTTGAGAGATAAGGCTTTCCCAGATGTTAGCCTCAGCATTACCTTACCTACTCCACGAACTTGTGCAGCTCGAGAATCTCCCATGTAGACAACCTCTCCTTCTACATTCTCATAGGTAGAGAAAAAGTTCTGATTACTACAGATGTGTCTAGCAGCCCCTGTGTCCACTATCCATTCAATCACGTTGTCTATCATGTTAACTTCAGTAACAACAACTGCTATAATTTCTCGTGTTTCATTATCTGCTAAGTTCGCTCGTGGCTTGTGTAATACCCCTAATTTTCAAAAGAATAAAATTTAAATTTAAATTTGATTCGATGTGCTAGGTGTTAAATTGTTTAATTAGTTGTTTTAGTTAAATGAATTGTTTTCTTTAAATTGTGGTTGTTGTTTGATTATTTAATTTAATTGCATTCCTTAATTTAATTGATTGGTGGTAATGGTTTAATTTATTGTTTGGTTTTTACTTATTTAATTAAGTTAAATGAGTATTTAAATTACGTTAATACAGTCATTTCAACCTATGGGTCAATTAGGGTTTTATTTAGGTTAGGGTTTCTATCTCAGATTACCATTAGAATTAGGGTTTTATCTGTGCCTATATATATATGTTTATAGCCTGAAAGAAGGGTTGGAAAACCCTATTCACGTCTCAAAACACAGTGTGATACAGAGTGAGGTTTTGAGAGAAACAGAACAAGTTTGTGAGGTTTCCAGCTAGGGCTTCAAGGTCAGACCTAGGAGAAAGGAAGAGCAGAAGTAAGAGGAGGCTAGACAGTAACTCAGTGTTGCCAAAACAGTGGACACGACGCCGGAATTTCGTAACTGAAATCACAGGCAAGTTCTTTCCTTCCTCCTTCCCTTTGGCTTGTGTTCTATGTATCTAAATGGTCTCTAGGGTTTAATTAATCATTAACTGAGTTTCACATGTATAATAGATGCTATATTGATGATCTGTATGGGTTAAAATCTGATTAGTTACAGTTCATGCGTATTTGATATCAGTGTGTTTCTTAAAGCATGAAAAGTCTGTAGAACTTGTAGTTTCTGTATTTGATTTTAACTGCTGTAAACACACTATGGGGATTATACTGGACATAGTTAGGACTCTTAAGAACTGTTGTAAAACCAAACAAACAGGTTGAGAGTGGCCGGAGACGAGGAAGAAGGCCGGAAGAGGTTCAGGTTTTTTTTAATATTGAGCCTGCTCTTTTTTTTTTTTTTTAATTGAGCCTGCTCCGGCTCTTTTTTTTAATGGAGCCTGCTCAAAGTGCTTGGAGCCGGCTTTTTTTTTTAATTGAGCCTGCTGAATGTTTGTTTTGAGCCTGCTCTACGAGTTTAAGAGTAGACTCCCTTGTTTTCGTGAAATCTGGACTTTTGGGCACTGTTTGGGGACTTGTTTGGTGTTCTAAAATGGTTTTTGAAGTGCACTGTGAGTTTTAAATATAATTTCATGAATTATTAAAGTCTCACATGGCAAAGATTATACCCATAGACTAGTGGATAAAACAGTATTAAACTATACAATTTAACATACTGTTAACGGACGGGTGGAACTGAACTGTTCTGGAAAAATTCTAGGACTGCACAGAATGATTAAGAAGTTAATTTTAGGTGTTAAATAGGACTTTAATTGATTAAAGTTTACCCCTAAATTAACGGAACAAACCATATAAAAGTTATGCATTTCTTTATATGGTTAATGGATGGAAGAACACATAAATTGCCTAAGCTTAATTTTGGCAATCCAGCAGAATCTAATATGTTTATAAATCTTATTTTGGTTGCATGCTAGGATCATTTAACTAACAAGTTTGATCTATGCATATCTTGGATGTTAATGGTTAAATTACTATATTCTTTCTGCAGATACATGGACTATGGATTTGGGATTTTAATTGCTAGATTATTCAACTGTTAATGCAATTACTTGGATTAAATGTTTGGATTCTAATTGCTGGATTATTAAACTGTTTATGCAATTACTTGGATTAAATGTTTAGATTCTAATTGCTGGATTATTAAATTGTTTATACAATTACTTGGATTATGGATTGGGATTTTTATTGCTGGACTATTAAACTGTTTTAGCAATTACAGGGATGGTATTTTGGGATTATAGTTGATGTACTGTTTCAATTATGTTTTATCAACTATTTGGATTATGTGGATTTATTTGATGTACTGATTGAGTTATTGCATCATTTACGGATCATATATATGGGATGTACCGGTATGGGACGGTGGTATACGGAATGACGGATTAGATCAAAACGCTAATTCCAACCCATTCATACATACGGAATGGATTAACTAAAATAGATAAATCCTACATGGTTTCATGTCCTGTCAACTAAAACAGTTGAACGACATATTGGATGGTTGTTTATATTTTCTCTTAGTAGAATGGATAGGGATTTAATTAAAACATTTAAATCCTAATTTTATATCGTGTCATGGCAACGAACTGTTGAGCGACACCACATTCGTTTGGATGGGAATTTATATATATAAATTATGGTACCGCGATCTGAACTTGAGTCTTATAGTCGACGGTTAGGGAGCGTATATGCAGTAGGATGCGTAACTAGCTATTTTGGTTGAGGTATACCCTGTTAGGCTTAGGTAGTCATGCCCATTCAGGTGCGTTTTTGTATGTTGCCTTCTATTCAGGTTGAGACCCTCAGCATAGCCTAATGAGAGTCCTGTAGTGTGGTTATATGTATATATCTATTTACGGACTATATAGATATGGTTGAGACATCTAGGATATATCTGCGTATCGGGTCTCTGTTTGGATTGTAATTAGGATAAAACTTGTTCGTGGGCCTGACCCACTATTATTTTTCAGGTACCGGACAGTATCAGGTCTTAGAGCTTGTTCGTGCTGAGCAGAGATGACTACTCACTCTCCCGAAGACGTAGGCGGTTCCTGTATGATTTAGCATTGAATTCCTTTCCGGTGGTTCATTTCTCAGTGTTGGTTTTATTAGGGGTCCACCAGATGGATTCCTGAGTTGTATTAGAATTGGAGAAGTTGAACGTATCAGATTAATACCTTATTTATAAAAAATTTATTCTGAGGTTTTCAGTTTTGATTTATCATTCTAGTTTCTTTTCAGCAATTTATTTATTCCTGTTTTCTTAATTGTATTCTGTGTTCATTTATTACTAATTGGTTTGATATCCTCAAGTAATCGGGTGTGGGCCTGGCCAACCTGTATCCGAAAATCTGGGGGTATCACAGCTTGGTATGCTGAGCTTCTTGTCCTTTCGATGCCAACATTCATGAGCTCTGTGACCTGGCTTCCCACAAACGTAGCAAGGCCCATTGATTTTCTTTTGTACTCTATCATTCTTCTTGAAAAACCGACTCTTTTTGTCTTTGTTTTTGTGATCCTCTTTTCCTTTCCTACCTTTGCCATATGAGAACTTGCTTGTTGAAGGCCTTTGAACAATTAAATTGGCATTGACAGAGGACTCTTTGGTTGGAATAGGTTGTTCTCCCAAACAACTTGTTTCTTCAATTTGAATGTGGAAAATCAACTCTTCCATAGTGTATGTCTTCTTTTTATGTCTAAGATAAGTTTTGTAGTCCTTCCAAGAGGGTGGTAGTTTGTCGATGAGTGCATCGACCTGCATGGCTTCATTGATGACAAATCCTTCAGCCTCTACTTCTTGAACTATAGTCTGAAATTGATGGACTTGCTTTATAATAAAGAGGTTATCCACCATGTTGAAATGAAGAAATTTGTTTCCCGCATATCTTCATGTTCCAACCTCATTGGTGGAGTATTTGTTTTTGAGAGCCTCCCAAATCTATCTTGTAGTTTTGTACTTGCAATAGATGTCGAATAATTGATCTGAAAGGTGATGCAAAATATACCCTTGATAAGAAGTGTTATCCTTTTCAAAAAATCTTATTGAAGTAGTTCTTGCAGGTTCAAGTTCAGTATCAGGAGCGCTTTCATTAAACAAAGCATATGCAACCTCAATTTGTTGTACGAAAAATTGTATTTTTTTGGACCATCTTTTGTAATGCGTTCCGTCAAAAGGCAGAACCTTAAACAAAGAGAAAAATAATGCAAAAACTAAAATAAAGTAAGGAAGAAAAAAAAAAACTTATCAGCCAAGGCGTGATGCTTAACTCATTGTCCTTAGAAGTGAACTCACCCCCATTAGGAGTACGTGGCTCACGACACGCGTCATTTGGTGCAAATGGTACTCAAGCGATCATTCTCCAGGATATAATGGCAGCCTTCAAAAACGTGCACTCAAATTGAAGACTTGAACTCGTTTCAATGAAGCCCAAAGAATAATAAGGAAATATAATTTCAGAACACCAAAATCATGTCCAGAAGGATGCTGGAATTCTGGACAGTATGAAGTTGAAAAAATTCAATGGAAATATATCTGAAGAAAGAAAGATGAGAGAGTGATCATGGAGAGAAGAATGATAGGGGTATCTCAATACCTTTCAAGCCCGGTCTATTTACAGGATACTCATGGCTTGAAGCCTTTAATGACTCTTGACTGTTACAAATATAAATGCATAAATAGACCCACCAATTATTATATTTAAATAAGCCAAATAGAGAAAACAAACCCATAATAAATATAAATTTTTAATGCATAATAAATAAATTTTTTGAAACACATTTCTAACAATATATTGTTTCCGTGTCTTTTTTTAACGTCCAAGACTCTGCTCACTACCTTGTCTCTATTTGGCCCGCCGGGTTTCATCCTACTTATTACGCCATCATCTACCCCTATTTTTTTTGTACTATTGATTCTAGGCAGCGAAAAAATTTATTTATTTTGAAGAACATTTTGACCTTGCTGTAATATCTATATTGTCATGGTTTGTTGGTTTATGCATGTTATAGTCTTGTCATGGTATTAAAGATGACAGCATCATTGTCTATTGTGATCCCAGCTTGTCGAGGTTCCTGGGAGCGGTACACTATATATGACATAGCTTATATTTGTTGGTATTAAAGATTTTATTATGACATACAATCTGTTTTGTTGTCGTTATTTTTGCCCTGTAAACTGCAGCTTCAGTCAAGTTTGTTGGGTGGTCGATTCCATACATAAAGGATAAGCATCCATCACTGTTGATTGGTTTCTTTGATTTTTTATTTTTTTTATGTACTGTACCCTGTTTCGATACTCGATTTGGCATAATGTGGGGGCAGCATTGACTCAGAAAATAGTTTCGTAAAAAGCACTTTTCATACCTTTCTTATTTTTCTTAGTGTTCTGGTTTTTTTTTTTTTTTTGCCAGGTGGTATTGTTCATCTATGGTAATTACTTTACAAAAATTAGCTAGATATGTTTGGTTTCTCTCTCTCCTCTCAACGTCCTACCACCGCCACCCCAACAACAGCCGCCACATCTTACCACCACTACCACCATAACCTCTTCATCAAAAACATCCTTTTTCAAATTGGGCTTTAATTTTGATTTTATTTTCAATTAATTCTCCCAAGAATTCTTACCCAATAGAGGGATTGGTGCCAAATTGTGACGAAAGAGATAGGAATGGTAGGATAGCGGTGGCTAGTGGTGGTGGGTTATGCTCAATGACGACATGATTGGCGATTGCAGCGGTGAACAAAGTTCTGCTCGGCGATGGCAACAGTTTCGACGTCGAACATTGCATCATCGTTCTTCTCTTCACTGGGGCGGTTAACCATCTTCGCTGCCAGTGATTTTGTAGTGGGTACCCATGACAAAGGCAAAGGAGGTCACTGGGTTGGATTTGTTGTGCGGTGTTATCGTCGAGAATGATTTGAAGCGGTGAAGTTTTCGGTGTCGGTGATGGTGTTGTTGTTATAGAGCGAGAAAGGGTGTGTGGTTGTGGCGGGGGTGTGTGGGTATGTCGGTGGTTGTGGTTGTGGTTGTATAGCGGTGGTTGTGACGGTGGTTTGCGGGTATGCCGGTGGTTGTGGTGGTGTGTGTGTGGCTGTGGTAGTTGAGAGTTTGAGAAGGGATTTGTTGGACGAGTTTGGAGGCGTGTTTGGTGTGGCGGTGGTTACGGTGGTGTGTATAGCGGAGAGGGAATTACAAAATAATATGATGGGTTATTTTTGTCAATTTATAGACCTGAGGGTAAATATGCCTTTCGAAATCTTAGGGGTCTGTAAACTTGTGTGTTGACCGCTTCTTAGTAGCGTTGACTGAAAATTGAGAGAGTGTGAGTGTAATTTACCCATTGTTTTAATAATTGGTATTCATATTTTAGAGAAAATTACACGTTCTTTGCCAGTCAATGCACACCCAATCAGGGTTGAATCATTGAACAATCCAATTCTCAGGTTCCATTTGTATAGCTGAACTTCAAAGAACTTGCCCAGAAATAATTTCTTAAGCTTATTTTTTAATTCCAATATATAATTAAAATGCACATAAACTGGTTAGAGAGGAATAGAATCATAGAGGTACAAAAAGGAGCTTTCAGACAAATTTCCTTTTTTTTTTTTTTTTTTACTGCTTTTGCTTTTTATTAATTTAAAAATAAAAAATATATATTAACAGAAAATAGACCAAATGGACCCCAACCCAAATAAGTGCAGTTTTTTTTTTTTGGGTAAGAAGATGGAATTTATAGAAAACTGAAATTGATTGGAATTAGAATTTGGACTTCAGAGGGATAAATTTGTAATTTAATCCAAAAAGAGAGGTGGCTTAGAGATTTTCCGAAAGCTCGAGACTGTGATTGTAAGTCTGTTACTGGATAAGCCCAAGAGTCAAAAACTGAAGATACAGAACATGGATGGAAGTTTTAAGTGTGTTTTCACCTTTTTTGTCCTCTCTATCTCTCTAAAAATTTTCTATCTCCAAATAATTATTTTTGGAAAAATACATCCTTAAATAATTCCCTTCTAAATAAAATTAGTACTCCGTATTATATTTTTTTATATATAATCTTTTCCTCGGTGTGTTTGGAGGTTATTGCCGGAAAAAACAAGCCAGTAGTTGTTGCGGCTTTCCGAGGAGAGAGAGAGCAATGAGATCGCACCAGAATCTGAACTAACAGAGCCTCATACATACGTATATACACATGATGTCTCCAAATCTCCTGCCGATTTCGACTCCACTTTCTTCTTCTTCTTCAGGTATACGCCAAATATTTCTTGTATTCCCCATATTACCCCTTCTCTTCCTCGTCAGTAATTCTTCGCTCGTCGATCTTTTGTTACTTCTCCCAATTTGTTTGTTCTAAAAACTGAAATGGGTATTGCTTAATTTCCTTGATTTGGGTTGTGAAAGTCAGTGAACTGTCAGCTGAAAATTGGAGTTCCCAAATACCATCTTTTCACAACAAGGGAGATGAAATCTGGTTGATTTCTTAATTTTTTGAGTTGGTTCTGGGACGGTTTTGATTTTTGGATTCTGGAAGGGTTGATAATGATGGGTCAACTAATTTTCTTCTAGTGGAGTGTTTGGCTGGTTCTGCTTGGCTATTTGCTGTCTGAGGGTTAACAAAAGTGTCTGATCTACTACTCTGATTTAGATATTACTAATGCATCTATTATGTACGGCTTTTCTTTGTTTTAAGCTTCAAATGGGATTTGAAATCTGGAGTAAGATTTATGGTTCCAAGAATCTAAAAATATGGGATTCTACCTAATATTTTTGTTTTTCTGGTTTTTGGGTTACTTCCAAATATGTTGCTATTAGAGTTTATGGTCATGTTTGTTGATTTTTGTCCATGCTCTGAAGTCGGAATATTCTGTATCTACGAATCTTAGCAGTTAGTTACCTAGTATTTCTGAAGTTTTTTTTTTTGGGTCCAAGTGGGGTTGAGTTTGGTTTCCACCCAAGATCTGGGATTATATAGACTTGGAATCTATGCCTTATAAATTACTGATTCTCAATGTAATATGATGTTTATGATCTTGATGTCTTCTCTAGAATATTTCACTCTATTTTGTTTATCTAGTTATCTTGATGATCAGCTGCTTCTGTACCGTGCTAGATATTGGTTCAAAATGTTAATTATCAATTTTTTTTTTAGTTTTATCAGTCATTTTATTGGATATCACAAACTTAGTATAAAATCAAACTTCAATTGAACTTTGGAATGGTTCTTAAGTTACAGATGTAAATGTATACTCCCTTCTCAAATTCTCATTTTTCAATTAAATCTATCTGAATTTGAAGTCGGCTTTTCTCTCTGGCGAGAAATGGAATTTATCAATTCATTAAGTATGAAGATAATTAGCAAATCCATCAATTCTTTTATATATTCAGATGGTTGGTACTTGATATGCAACTAAGTTTGAACCTTACTAAAGTTTGATGTTCTGAATTTTTTATTTGACTGAGTACATTTTTTCACTCTTTATAGGGCTTTAAGTTCCAGAACATACCGCGTGCGGAATTTATTGTGTTCTCTCTTGTGTGACACCACAGAGAAGCCTGATGGGTTCCAGATTCCCATCTCATCAGCTTAGCAATGGTCTTTATGTATCAGGCCGGCCTGAACAGCCAAAAGAAAGGACTCCAACCATGAGCTCAACAGCCGTGCCTTACACTGGTGGAGATATCAAGAGGTCGGGAGAGCTTGGGAAAATGTTCGATATCCCTGTAGATGGCTCAAAGTCGAGGAAATCTGGACCTATACCCAATGCCCCTTCGAGGACTGGATCTTTTGCAGGTTCAGCCTCGCATTCAGGACCAATCATGGCTAATGCTGCAGTTAGAGCTAGCTATTCCACATCAGGTCCTGTATCATCTGCTGGGATTCCTGGTTCAGCTTCAGTAAAGAAGTCAAATTCCGGTCCGCTGAATAAACATGGGGAACCAATAAAGAAGTCATCTGGCCCTCAATCGGGTGGAGTGACACCAATTACCCGCCAAAACTCAGGCCCTCTACCACCAGTTCTCCCTGCAACAGGTCTCATTACATCTGGTCCCATCTCTTCTGGCCCATTAAATTCCTCGGGGGCTCCACGGAAAGTTTCTGGTCCTTTGGATTCAATGGGGTCTGTGAAACTACATGGATCCTCTGTTACACACAACCAGGCTGTCACATCTCTCAACCAGGATGATGATTTTTCCTTTAAGAGGAACTTACCAAAGCCAATCTTGTGGTCAATGATTCTGCTATTTGTGATGGGGTTCATTGCTGGTGGTTTCATTCTTGGGGCAGTCCACAATGCTATTCTCCTCATTGTTGTTGTGGTTCTATTTGGCATTCTTGCTGCATTATTCACTTGGAATACTTTTTGGGGAAGAAGAGCTATCATAGGTTTTATTGCTCATTATCCGGATGCCGAGCTTAGAACAGCAAAAGATGGGCAATATGTGAAGGTTTCTGGGGTACGTACTTTTCTAATTATGAAAATGAACTAGTAGTTCTTACTTTTCATCTTGTAGTTTGTCCTCTCTTAATAATGATTTAGTTGAAAATTGCTATTAGCCTGTGCCTTTTTCCAATAATTGAGGGTCTGTCAGGGCATACTGATTATAAGACTAACTTTCGGATTTTTTAAAAAAGTAGCTACTAAGGGCTTGGTAATGCTGGGGTGTTTTTTTTTTTTTTTGAGTTGTACTTTCATTTTTGGGAAAAGCAAAAGCTGTGATTTGTTGTGCTGTCATTTCTATCAAAAGCAAAACATTTTTGGTTACGTACATCTGCTATTGCATTTTTGACAGTAGAAAAGAAAAACATGTTTGGTAAACAAAAAAATAGTAGGATCATTGACTAAAACAAAAGAGACAAGAACCCATGAACACGCATCAACAATCATAAAAATGTTGATGGTCTGTTTGGTAGCTGACAAAATTGGGAAAAGGAAAAAAAAAAGAGAGAGAGAGAGAATGAATTTGACTCTATTCCGTTGATTTTCCCAACCTTATTCAAGGTAGATACTGAGAATCCCATTTACGGAGTGTCCATTTCTTTGCAAATAATCACCAAAAATGCTAAATTTCCATGTCCTTACATTCGAATCCATCTTTTCCTGTTTCGATCGATGTAGATTTCACTCCATTTGGTAACAAATTCGAATCCCCAACTGACTATTATATCATTCTAGTGCTTCGATTATGCTTTTAATTCAATCCTTATTCGTAGTTACCATCAAATCGTGTTGGGTTTTTGCGATTATTCGAGTGTTTTGATCCGTGTTGGTGTTAGGGTTTTGGTTTTGTTTGAATTTTGGTTGTGATCGGTGACTTAAAGATCGAATAGTCCTCACCTCCTCCATTTTCTCTCTCTACCATCTCCTCCTCCTCTACCTATCTCTCGGTCACTGCACTCCAATCTCTGCAACTCTCTGATTCTGTCAATGGCAAATCCATAACAGCTAGAGAACAGCTGAGAAACAAGAGGAGAGAGAGCAAACCCACCGACAATTTGAGAGAAGTGAAGGAGAGGCTCATGAAGAAGCCCAAGAAGAGGTACCCCTATGTCCAAGGGCACAATCAGATTTTGAAGGTTTTAAATAAGGAACTCGCCAATTAGGATTCGCAATCATGCATTCTTATTTTAGGACACAATGCATACCTGGTTTGATTCATTAAAAAGATGTCTTGAAGCATGGAATTGTTTTTAGAATGTGATCATTTAAAAAAATCCCGAAGGAACGAGTATAGGATGGCTCAATTGATCAAGACCACATCAGAGAGCTTCGATTGAAAGTTTCATCGATTGGCGCATAGCCAGAGTTACTTGATCGAAGGCTTGATTGATCGACCTATGCGCGAACTAGTATGAAATCTCTTTCAAATCAGATCTAAAGCTATAGGTTTCCTATTCTAATTAAAACTAAGAAACAAGCATTCCTTTTGGACTCAAAGCAATATATAAACACCTCTAGGCTCTCATAACAAATGTACATAGATACAGAGACCTCTCTGCATTTTATTGATAGAGCATACAAAGAGATCAGATATTCTTGCTTTTATGGAGAGCATCTAGGCACATAGAGTGCACATCTTTCTTTGTTTCATCTAGCATGTTGTATTAGATGTTGAACTATGAGTGCTTATCGTCAACTTGTGGAGCTTAAATCGTCATCAAAACCGAATCACACAAACAAACAATAACTGGACATTACTAATCGTTGGAGATTAGAAGTCCTTTGGGAAGCATATTTGTGTGAGGAGTGAGTATGTCGATGGATCAGCTGCTGGAAGGATCTCGGGAGGAATTAGGTGATTCTAGGGTGAGATCTGGTAACTTAGTTGTAATCTTTTTCTGGTATAGTGGATTTTAATCTTCTTGGATTATGTCTCGTGATTTTTCTCTGTTGGGGTTTTTAATGTAAAATCACTTATTTTTGTGGAATTGCATGATTATTTATTTTTGTTCTCTATATAACAACTGATATTGCTATGTTTTAAGTATAATTGTGATAATTGAAAAATCAGTTATTTTAGTTAAAATTGAACAAAATCTATTCACTCCCCTCTAGATCTATATTACGCACTCTACATATCAGGCTATTGGGTCACTATTCTCACTTTTAGATTGACCATATAACTGCTGATGAATTCAGTTGGGTAAAACTTTAAAATAAATTTCAGCATTTTTGTGGGGTAACTCGACCCCACTCATTACCTTGTGCCTGCGACCATGGTGATGAAACATTTTGATGTCAGTATATGATGTATGTAGAGCATCTATGAGAATATCTTGCATCTTAAGTTTCTAACTATGAATCAATGAGTATTTACTAGATTGGTTGAATGTTATAACTTAATGGTACTGAATTGGTCTTATCACTCAGTACAATCAGTGTATTTTAATTTATTAATTTTACCTGCTTACATGTGCTTAATTGACATCTAGTGCAACTTTTCAGTTTGGTTGGTTATATTTTTTTGAAGGTGGTGACATGTGGAAATGTACCCCTTGAGTCATCCTTCCAAAAAATTCCTAGATGTGTCTATACATCTACAAGCTTGTACGAGTATCGAGGATGGGATTCAAAAGCTGCCAACCCTACGCATCGTCGTTTTACATGGGGGCTTAGGTCATCAGAAGTGAGTAGCTGAAATATTGGTTTAATATTTTGATTTATTGATTATCATCTCGATAAAAATTTTGTCAAATCTTTTAGTTTGTTGGCATAATTATGTATTTTGTAGTGTATAAATAATGAAGCATTCATTATGTAGTCGAAGGTTCAGGGGCTAATGTCATAAATGTAATGCCTCAGTCACAGGCGGTTGAGCATAAATAGCTATAGATGACTACCTCTTGAACGATTATCACGTTCAAGGCATCTACAACTTTGTGGTCGAGCACCTTTAGAACTTCCTGCCCGCGTGTCATCTTTTTGCCAGACTGCTGAAATTTCATCATTTTGACTAGAATTGTTTATGTTTTTTTGGCAGAGTCATGCAGTTGATTTCTACATCTCTGATTTCCAGTCTGGATTGAGAGCATTGGTTAAGACAGGATATGGCGCAAGGGTGACTCCTTATGTGGACGAATCTGTTGTTGTTGATGTCAACCCTTTGAATAAAGATTTAGCTCCAGAATTTATCAGGTGGTTGGGAGAGAGGAACCTTTCCAGTGATGACCGTGTGATGCAACTGAAAGAAGGGTAAATTCTCAATTTAATTGATTAGTAAACTTAATCTTCGTACGTGGTGCATTTCTAAGTCACCTGAAGTATTAAACCAACAATCATGCTTTCAAGGGTTTGTCATAAATCATTGTGTTGTAAATTCAAATGTTTCATGTGGTTCTAAAGGTGGGATCATGGCCCTGAAGCATTTCAAGTATGCAGTACATAGTTTATAGCACAATACCATAATTGCAGGATGGAAAGAAAAACTTTTTTCTTTTTCTTTTTTTCTTTTTGCTCTTTATTTTTTGTATCTTGTCAGAAAAGCTTTGGCTTGGTGTTATACCCATGGAGATGTTTGAAAAACCTTGTATGTTTGTGTTTTGGTAGGTACATCAAAGAAGGAAGCACGGTTAGTGTAATGGGAGTCGTCCAAAGGAATGAAAATGTGCTTATGATTGTCCCTCCATCAGAGCCATTTACCGCAGGATGCCAGTGGGCTAAATTAATCCTTCCTGCTAGCCTTGAGGGTATTGTTTTGAGATGTGAGGATGCATCAAAGATTGATGTCATACCAGTGTAATAGCATGCGTGTGCATCATCAACCCTTTTAGGAACTGTTTTTTGAAAATTACTTAGCTATCTCCTTTTCTGGATGCTGCTGCTGGTGGTAATGGCAATGATGGGTGGCAATTAATGTGTTTCATATTTACTTCTGTAAATAGTTATTAGGGTTTTTTTTTTTTAATTATTCTTATAGCTTGAAAGGTTTTGTAAGGAATGGGTTGATATTGTGCAGTGGGGATATTTACATGTGGTTTGAACAGATTATGATTGTGTAAAAAGTGGGGAAAAAAAAATGGCGATTGAGTATTGTGTTTGATTTAGAACTGAGTTTTGGGTCTTTTCAAATGCAGACTGTCACATAAGAGCATTTGACAATGTCATTATGATAGTCATCAGATTTGGATTTCATGTTCTTACACTTAGACTCAAGTTTTTGGACAAGCTCGCAATGGTCCTTGCAAAAGAGTATTTATTTAATTTCTTGTATTAAAATTTGACTTTCTACTTGAATTGATTTTAGTTTTTGAGCATGGACTATTGAATGAAGGAACTGATTTCCTGTTCTACCCACCCTTTTGGCAAACACTTTGTGAGTGATGTTGGAAAAAATATTCAATACTCCGGGTAACGGTTATGTAGTCTCTCGGCTAATAAAAACACCGCATTTGGAGGGTATTGGGCGGAAAAGAAAAGAAAGGTAATGGAAGGAAATCAAATATTGTGTTTGGTATGAGTTTTTAGAGGAAAAGAAAGGAAATGGAGGGATTTGGAAGGAAACAAATTATATAGAATTTGCTGGTTTTGTTACCTTTCCAAAAATGGGAGAAAATGGAAGGAAAGGAAAGAAAAGAAAGTTTTTTTTTTTTAGTGATTGCCCTTCTTCTTTTTTTAATAAAAGATAAAATCTATAAAAAAAAAATTTTCCTTTATTAATCAACCAAACACGATTAGTGGTTAAATATATCCTCTCAAATTAACATTGGTTGGGTACTGACCGTACTATATTTCCGGGGGTATTGAATACTTTCTTGTAATGTTTGTAATATATCTTTAAATGTATAAATTAACACATTAAAAAGAGAGTCCGGTTTTCTTTTCTATTTTATCTAACAAAATTTTATTTTTCTCTCATCTTCCTCACACTTTTGGATGGAAGAAAAATGGTGGGCCAAGATGAATGACTCATTCCTCCATCCTTCCCTTCCATCCAACTCTCCCTACTTCTAAATAATGTAGGCTTGTTCAATCCCTCTTCTCTTCCCTCCTTCCCTCCTACCAAGCCAAGCATAAAAAAAAAAAGGGCAAAAGGAAAAAACTGCTAAGCACTAGAATGGTAAATGGTAAATGGTAACAATGGCACAAATAACATAAAGCAGATATTTTTTTTATATATAATATACATTTTTTTACATGTTTTTCTGTATGGATTGACAAGTAGTTCATAACTCCCAGAGATGCATGAAGATCGGCCAATCAACTTCCACACTTCAAAATACCAATTCAAAACTCAGTCCATGACAAAGATTGTCATGTTTAAGCTGTAGACGAAGTTACAGGCCGAATAAGAGAGTCAAGAACAAGGCATGTTCCAGAACAAGTAACAGAGCCAAGGCTTCAATATCAATCAATGTTATAGGGAACACATCCTAGTTTCTCTCTAAGAGAAGAGACTTAAGAGGAATGCATAACAAACAACTGTTCCCATATTGCTCCATCAAACCAGATTTTTCCAACAAGGTTGCATGAGGCAGTATCTTACCTAAGTTGGTATTGCATTCGTCTTCAATTTCGACGTCTGTCTGTCACGAAGAACCTCTGCTGGTGGCTTAATGGTGGACATGGAACACCAATGCTTAGCTTCAACTTTGCCAATGAACTTGTTCAATGAAATGAACAGGGGTTCTAGTTCAAGCACAAATGCATATAGCTTGTTCATCAAAAATTGGTCACAGGAGTTTAGATTCATTGTAGCATAACGATGATATTTGTTGCCAAACCTCACCCCTGCTTTCCCTCTAGAAGATATCGCTTCACAATGAAGACTGGACAAGTCATAAAAAGCTACTTATTTTTTACAACCTCATTCTACATAAAGCATCAGCCAGTGAGCTACATGAGAGAGCTACTTTTTACAAGATTACATAATAAGATAGCCTTAGCGCTCCAAAATTATATTCCCCGCTAGAGCTGAAGCACAAGCTCCGCAAGGAAAAGCTCCCCATCAAACGTCAGCCCAAATGCTTCAGCCGGCTGAGTTGATCCATCTATCATTCCACCAAACACGTACAAGTAACGCCCAGAATTATCTGCACAAGCTCGATGAAATGACCTGCAGTTAGGTCTATAACCCTTGGACTTTAACCTTCTCCACATATTTGTTAATAAGCCCTTTGAATTGATATCCAACACCCAAAAGTCATTTTTCCTGTGCCTGTATGTATCTTCCCCTCCATAAATCAGCAGTCGACCTCCTAAGATAAGTGTAGCTGAGTGACCAACTCGTGGGAGGGAAAGTCCTTCAGGTACATTTCGTAATTCAAATAGTAACTGTACCCATCTTAAGTGACCTTCAGATGAATCAAAGAGCCAGACATCATTAAGCACCTCGTATCCCAATCCCCTGCCTCCAAACAAAACCGTTTGGTTCCCACCAATGTAAGTCAACGTGTGTCCCGAACGAGCTGAAGGTGATGGATGAGTCGTAATTTCACACCAAGTTCCGGAACAAAGATTTTCCGAGAGATCTAAAATCCACGTGTCGTCTAGTCTGACCCCAGACAATCCAATACCTCCATGAATAAGCATCCTCCTGTTATCAATGCAGCATCCAGCATGGGCCCCACGGGGTGGAGGAGCAATTGAACCCACATCCAGCAGCCTCCAGGAGAATGTGATGCCAAAGGTCTCATGGAATGCTACTTGCCCTACCCATGCATCATTTTGGCGAATTCCGTGATCATTGATCCCTCCAAAGAGGACAAGAGCATCACCAATTACAACACATGAGTGCCCAAATCGCCCACTTGGAACACCTGAATTAATCTTCTGCCACTTCAATATCCTCTTAACGTCATTACCTATGTGTGCTACCCATGTGTCGTCAAGATGGCGTCCTACAGGAAAATAACATAGTTAAATCATAAATAATGATAAACTAGCTTTAGAACGGTCACCAGAAAGCAAGTTGGTTCAAATTACATTTACCTTCAAATAATAAATAAATAAATAAATCATTCAAATTACTACTTCTAGCATTATATAATGATAGGGAATGTAATTGTTTCCCAAGTTAATGAATGATTGCTGGCATGATTTCTTGTCCATTCCTAATTGGTAATAGTTGCAGGAAGAATCCCCTGATATCCTGGCAGGACCTTGTGGAGATGCTAGAATATGTTTTTGTTTTCATTGTTTCAGAAGCAAACTGTCATGGCTAAGGTTGGAGCTGCAACATGACTTCTGGATTTTGATGGACCTCTTTTTTTTTTAATTCTTTTTTTTTTCCTTCCAGGATAATGATACTTTTACTTGCAGCAGCAGAAAATGCTTTTTATTTTGTTTCGGGAAAATATTAAAACCAATTGTGAAAAGGGTACTCAACATGAGGACTCAATAAGTAGACATTAAGACGTAGTTATGTAACACATGCACACACAATGTTACGCTCATAACATTCGAAATCCATTGTACAGTATGCAAGTTTAAGTAAACTAACCATGTAGGTATTGAAAAAAGTAATTTCATAAGAATCCAAACCAAGCTGGAAATGCAGGTAACTATTCTTCACAAGCACGGACACACAAAAATTTTAGAATTTGGTCATGGTTATAATGATGGATAGGCGAGATTGTTATCTGAAATTCTAATATTCAACTCGCATGCAGATGGAGAAAAAATCAACTCACATATAAGCAGCAAAAAAGTTTAGCACTCAAAATCCCAGTGACAGTAAACAATCACTGATTTGAAGTAATTATAACTTGAATTCTAGCACTCAAAATTCCAGCGACAGTCAACAATAATTGATTTGAAGCCTTGAATTTTAGAGTCATTTTTGGTTTAGCCAAAAAATTTATTGATCAAATTAGTCGCTTTCACCAAGCTGAATAAAAAAGAAAAACCATGAAAACCAATCAAGCCATCAAGAAATCCAAACACAAAAGAATTGATGCCATAATGAATCGAGATGAAACAGTCTTTTCTGTGAGAACTGAGAACTATGTGCATCAATTGCATCCATCCATCATGTCTAGAAGCAGAAAAGAATCACATCAAGAGCTCATTATTGATGGAAACAAAATCAGAACCAGTATCATCAATGGAAACAAATCAAAAGATCCATAATCAACAAACTGTAAACAGAAATTATCCCAATTGGGAACTACACCAAATAAATTGGCATGGATTCCTTCTGATCAGCAGCAAAACCTTTCTCAAAGGCATCTCCCCTACCCAATCCCCCAACCCCCTCCTCCTTTTTTACATCATGTGAAGATTTTCATAATTTACACACAAAGCTAAGAGCAAATGAAGTTGTGCAACATACATAGCACAACAACTATATTATCACAGTTCTTCAAAGTGAATCTTTTTCAAGGGAAAACTTGGAGCAAGAAGTACTAGTAATGAAGAATACACTCACAGAAAGTAGGAGAGGAAGGAACCCACCCCCTCACCACTTTTTTCCTCCCAACCGAGAGAGAGAGAGATGGGGGTAAAAGAAAAGGAAAAATCTAAAAAAAATTGGGTTTTCAATGAAATTTGATGCGTCAATGATCTCTTTAACGGTTGTTGTTGTGTTGTTGGGGAGGGGTGAGGAACAGAAAATGATAAATAAGCACTGACATCAGAATTGAAGAGTTAAAGAAACATGCAACACAAATAAGTACTGAAAACAAATTACACAACCAACTACTGCACAATAGATAACCGAGAGCATTAAAAGCAAGCACCACAATTGACCGGTAAAGAAACATACAATACGCCAGTCACCTATAAGCCATGCTTAAACATAAGGGCATAGTTTGACAATTGATATAAAGTGCATTCATAACCATATAAAGAGTGTACTGAAGTCAGTTAGCATCAGCATTCCAATGTTCTAAACTTACATCTATGTCAAAATTAGGGTAACCCCGGATGCAAAAACACAACCCAAAAGTTCAAGGAAATTTGAATTCTTAAAATAAAGAAGGAATCAAGAAATGCCTAAACTACACATACTACATGAGAAAATGCCTAGTCTACACTTGATTCAACTTCATTAATTACCCAGAAAACCAAAGAAATAGATGGAACTTTTTCCTTTATCATATAAAAATTTCCAAACAAACTACAAACTCAAAATTTAATACAAATTATTGTTTTGAACTTAAACAGTTATCTGTTAACTTGTAATATAATTTATACATACCTAGCCTAGTAAGAGAAACACTTGCCCAACAGAATTATAGATCCCAGAAAGAAAACCCATCAAAGAAATACATTCAAAAAGCAGTCATCTATATCCCAAAAAGCAGTTAATCAACAAATCAGAAGCAGAGATCCAACAGAGACCAATGATGGGTATGGAGAAAACTGACCTCCCTCACAACCTCCACCAAACAAAACCAGACACCCAGACACAAAATTGAGAGAATGAGAAGCTCTGGGCCTTGGGAAAACCTCCTCAGCGTCAGAATCAGACAGTCTATGGCAAGAGACTGAGTCCAGCTGATAGACTTGCTGGTAGAGCTTATTCCATGGAAACTGAAGTAGCTGTTTGGTATGTGGAGAGGATTTGAGAGCGTCAACAGATGGGTTCCCCCAATCTCTTCTGCAGATGGATTCCCAGAAAGTGTCAGAGTATGAGAGAGTCCTAAATTTCTTGCAAGTCATGGAAAAAGAGAGTATTGAATCTATGGGTAAAAGGAGGAGGATTGAGAAGAGGTGGTCTTGGGTCATGTGGGTTATTGGTGACGATCCACTATGGCTGCTGCTACTGCTCTCTGCCATGGAAGCTCTCTCCGATTGTCGGAATTTCTGGTTCTGGTTCTTGGGTCAGACCTCTGTTTTTTCAGTATTTTTTGTTCGTTTATTTTTTCTCTCTTTATTTTCTGTTTGTTTCCTGGCAAAGGGTCGAGAAAGTTGTATTTCTTGTTTGTTTCTCTCTCTCTCTTTATTTTCTGTTTGTTTCTTGGCAAACTGTAGAGAAACTCTTTCATTTTTTTCATCCCGGGGAAAAAAGTTAAAAGTTAATTCTGGCTCTTGGGTCGGACCCCTTTTTTTTTTTTTTTTTTTTTTTCACTATTTTCTGTTTGTTTCTGGGCAAAAGGCAGATAAACTTTTCCTTTTTTTTTTTCTTTTTTTTTTTTTTTGGTTCCTCCCGGGTAAAAAGATTCATACTAGCTTCAAGAATTGAGCTGTTTGGTTAATTTGATATGTTCATTTCAGTTTTTTTTCGATGAATGGAAGGAATTGTAAATTTTGGGACATTGATAGAAGTAAAACTGTAAAACGAATTGTAAATTTTGGTACATTGATAGAAGTACTAAAACCAATCTTTTTTTTGTTTTTTTTTTTATTGGTACCACGAACTCTCCTAAGAAGGGACCATCCTAAGTTACAAATCGAGGGATACTGTCGACGGCCTTACACCTCAGCACCAATTTCAATTAAAGAATACTAAAACCTATCTTGTTAGAGTTGAAATAGCAGTAAAATGTTAGAGTTGAAATAGTAGTTAAATTTTAGAGTTGAAATTGTAGAAAAATATTTAGAATTTGAGATAGGTGTACACATTTTTGTTGTTTTTGAGATCCAAATTATAAATAGAAAAATGATTTTAAAGCCAAGTTCATAGGAAAAAAATGGAACCAACAGTTGTGCCAACTGTATTTTTGTTTTTATAAAATATTAGATGGTTTTCATTTAATAATTTCATCGTTTGAGTTTAGTAAGGCAACAAAATCGGATCTCTTAACATAAATTTAAAACAAAATGAAGTTGAATATTTTAACTCAGTTTAATATTCAAATTAATGCTTATACATAATTTATCAAAACAAATCAATTAGACATGGTACTTTCTTTAGGTCAAGAAAGAAATTTGGTGATTTTATTATAATTGACATGGATTTTTATTTTTGGAAAGAAGTAAGAAAATGATTATTTATTTTTGGAAGAATTAATGGGAGAAAGAAAAGAAAAGAAAAAAATGTCTCCTAGAAAAACTAATGCTTCGGTATGAAAGAAAAAAATTGAATGGGTGGATAGAAGGGAGAGAAGAAAGGATGTATGAGACATTCTTAAGGTAGATATTGTGTATTTACTTCTTTTTGTTCGGTTAGATAGAAAAGAACAAATTTATAATTTCTTATGTTCATTAGAGAGAAGGAAAGAAAAAGTTTTAATTATTTTTACTATTATATTTTATAAAATTGTAATTTATAAATGATAAGTACTGTAATTTAAAACTTGTATAATTTAGGATAATATTTAATATAAAACTTCTATAATAATCCACGTATCTTTCATTCTTTCTTCCGTTCATTTTTGGGCGAATGAAATTTTGTAAAGAAGGAAGAATCATACTTTTTATTCTCCTCTTTTACTTAACAAAGGAAGTTTGTTCCTTCTTATTTTTTCTTCACACCTCTTGTAAATTATTTTTTGTCCTCCTCTTATAATTTGTAAGATTTGTGCTGTGTTCGGGCTAAAAATGAAAAAAACAAAATAATAAAAGGGTTAAAAATGCATATTTGCCATAATTTTTTTTTATTTTTTTACTTTTTTGTGACATTTAGCACTCCTCCTTCCTTTATTAGAAGTGCAAAGATGCGAAATTGAGCTCAAGAAAAGCAACTCAACTACTTAGACAATGAAAACATTTACATCTCAAGAAGAAAGAAAATGTTAACAAGTAACGGATTAATTTTTCAAGTGAGCTCCAAATACTTGACTAATCATATTCCCAAAAAAACGAAAGTTGGATAAGATGTAGACAGTTAAATTATATGTTTGTGAAAGGTTTGAATTCCAACGGTTTGACAAATATATACACACAAATGGTACTATAAAAACAACATGGCTCGGAAGGCAAAGAAAGGATAAAATAACGTGAAAAAGACTTGTATGGAAAATATGTATCACTAATCTTATCAATCAAATTTATAATACGTCACTAATCTTTTACTTCAGACCCTTCATATCATACATTCCAATGAATTACTCTCTGTATCAAAAAAAATATATATATCCTACTTGAAAAACCGTGACTCACACACGATTTTTTAAACAGAACATCTAATTTATGACGGAAATAGTATGTCTTTATTTCATAAATGAAATGTAAAAGTGCATTGATATTAAAAAATTGGATCACACATAGTTCTCCAAACAGGATATTTAATTTAGGACGAAGGTAGTATGCCTTTATTTCGTAAATGAAATGCAAAAGTGTGTTGATATTAAAACATTGGATTAGAGATGTTTAGTGGCATTTACCTGAAGTTAAAAATTTTAACTTTTGAAGTTGCGTTCAAGGTAGAGTTAGGTAATTATATTTTTTTTTTTACAATATAACTCCTCAATTTTTTTTATAAATATAATTTTATTCCTTACTAATCAACAGCACGGTTATTATTCGCATTATATCTAATAAATCATGGAATGAAAATTTTAAACTATTTTTTAATTGTAACATGTATTTAGTGGACCGACATCAATGCCCCCTCTAGTTCAAATCGTGTCACCCATTTGAAATGAGAGGTAATAACCACTTAGACAAATGTCCTAGTCGTAATAAACTTAAACCATATCCAAATCATGTAGTTTATACACCAAAATAACAAAACTACAAGAGTAAGACTAAGACGTGGAAAATACCGTTGTCCATGGCACAAGCCAGACCGATTATCTAAACACGTGTCTTCTTAAGGAAAAGCACTGAAAAGACACATCATTACACCCACCCATCATACCCCCAACTTTGTCTCAAAAGTTAAAACCTACTTTATTATTTCTTAACAATATATAGATACATACATTGATGAGTTTTGCAAGAGAATTAGTCCAACACGTCACTGTTTGTGTCATCTTCATGATTCAGAATCCAATAATGTCAACTTGGAGACAAAACACAATTACTTCTGCCAGGACACCAAAAACCAACACATATCCAATATAGCACAATTAACATGTTAAGATTTTATGCCTTTTATAGAATGACTTCTCACAATTCTAGCTTTATGCATATGCCATTCTCTAAAGAAATGTTTGGTTTAGCTTTCTGTTTTCAGGGAACTGAATTATAAAACAGTACCAAAACAAAACAAAACAAAATTTGGTTTGACAATTTTCTGAAAATTAATTTTTTTAAAAACAAACAGACGACATATTTAGAGAGAATAATCTTTTATAGTTATCTGAAAAACAATGTGTGTTTTTGAGTTAAATGTTTTCATAAAACTGAACCAAACTAATCCTAGATCTCTAACATAAATCTTGTGTTACGATGCATATCAAGTCAAATAGTATGCAGATGCACTTCAGTAAGGTCTGATAAGAATGAGAGAGACCTTCCTCAATCCTCAGAGTCACGGTCACAGAATATGGAAGACGGAGAAAAATTCCTAACAAACCACACGACCTTTTGTATGACTGATAGAGAGCAAAAAACTCGATGTTCTTGCAAAGCTATGTTGTACAGCAATGCAAATATAAGTGATGTATAATCATGCAGCAGCTGCTAAATTTTAAGGAAAACCTGGAAATTACTGTAGCTTTTCATCAACAGCAGGTGTATGTTATGGTTGTTCTTTACATTATTTTGATTAAAATGATGCTCAAAGCCCCACCCTAGCTAACTCAACTAGGATTTCTAGATGACAAAAATGCCGAGCACATCCCATGAATTTATACTGAGAGACCCATAAAGTTACAATATTACAATTTTAAAAATGGGTATAAGTTACAAACTCAATTTAAGCATCGTCTCACCTAATCCTGTAGCCACTCAAAATAAATATCACAATATCTGTTACGCGAAATTGGTCTTTCATTTCTGCAAATTGTAAACTTTACCTCTGTTTACTAGTTTCCAAAGTGCTGCCTTGGCTTCCTCCAAGGTTTCGACCGCTTGCCCTTCTTCAAATGATAACCTCTGTATGTTGAACTGCAAAAAAAGAGGTTGAAAAAACATTCACATAGAGAAACATGCGAAAAGATGAACCTAACATAGGATGTTTGGAGGGGGGGGGGGGGGGGGGGGCGCTGGGGAATACCTGAGCACCTTGGCGGACCCGAATATCAGTTCCCTTGCTATCTATGGAAATGAGAGCAGCATCATCCACCTCAATTTCCATGGACATAAGCTCTTTTAGCCGCTTTGAGAAGATTGCATTGAGCTCCTATACAAAAGTTTAAATTCAATCCCAAAGGAGCAGAAGAGAAAAGTATAGTCAACCCCTATGTGTTGCTCCAGAAAAAATTGGGTGACATGTCCAACCCACTCTCTAAAATTATAACAACTCTGAGGAACAATTTATCCAGGAGGAGGAAAAGTAAAAATAAAATAAAATTTGAGAAGCACGCAAATATATCTGGCAATAAGACGACTGAAAATATGCATTTATAGAGAGAGGGAGGGACGGCGTTGTGTCTGCCAAAACCAGTTTAAGATACGAGTCTGATTGGCATGCGGAATTGAGTTGACTTCATAGCAATTTCAATCCCAAATGTTAAGAATTGGAACTCGAGGAAGAATTCTATTTTCTAGAAGGTGCAGAGAAAGGGAGATAAAGAATACAATTCTGATCCCCCATATGCATAGCAGAAGCAAAAAGGAAGAGAGGAGGAGCATCTATAGCTTCTCTTTGAGCATGCCAGTTCCATTGTTATTTTGGTCAAGAGCCTTTAACACTTCAAATTGTAGATATATCAGAAAAAAACGATGCATGAAAATTGTTCAGCAAGGCATTAAAAATGGGGGGAAAATGAAGAACTGAAAAGCCCTATAGAGACAAATTGAAGATCAAGAAAGAACCTAATACCTATGGATCTAAAGAATAACAAAAAATAAATAAATAGACAGATATTAGAGTGAACGTGAACAAAAGGTCTGGATTGATGTAGAGATATTTGTGTGCCAAGCATTCTCTTCATTGTTATTTCATTTGAGATGGAAACCAGCAGAAGAAACAGAGCACCGAGCTGGATCTCTCAGTGGCACCTACCAACTTCTCATAATTCCTGTGCTTGGAATCGCAACTTTAGACCCATTAACATTCGAATTGACCAACTCATGTCCATTCTGAATTCCATGTAATTGCGCCTAGCATTACAATTATCACATCTTGCATCCTACCAAACGACAGATTTGGAAGTAGGAGCCTAACTTCAATTACAACTCCTGGTTTCTGACTCAATTTCATGATCCAATTGTTATCTAATTGTTTCCTTGAAACAAAACTAGAAGAATTTAAAGTACTCACCTTTAGATTTTGCTCACCTCCATCAACTGCAATCCTATCAGGTTGAAGGGTCTCATATTCTTTGACGTCAACCCAAGCAACCGTACCAAAGCCTCCAATGAAATATATATCGCTGGTGGTAGCAAATAAACAAAAATAAGTTCCTCATGGTGCAATATGGCTTACTGATCAATCTCCTAAAATGCACATACGCTATAGAATTGCCAACAGAGTAAAAATCATGAATCAAACCAACAACGTCATCAGTCTGAAGAAACCTATGTTACATGGAATCTTCAAAAGTAGGTGGTGAAGTCAGACACACAATACTCAGACATTCCAACCATTTTGGCTGAACATGCACCTAAAAGGCTAAAAAGTATATCCAATGATTCAATTTTATGATACTACTGTTTCAAAATGAGTTAAATGCCTATATTAAACACTATGTTACATAAAGACCTTATCCTTACATAAAAACATTATGTTACTCTAGAAATTATTCAATTTTATTTCTATAGTAAAATAATAATATAAATATTTGGCAATGCCCATGCGTCCTCCTATCTGGGGATTTGACACATTTGACGTGTGGATACATACCCGCACCCAACACAAGTACCCGAGTCCATGTAACATAGGTAGAAACACACTTCCTGTAGATCCACTGCTTATTCAACTCAAAAAAAGAAAGATTTATCAGGTATATAGTGCGAGGCAATTTTATAAATTTCCTTTTTATAAAAAAAAAAATACCACTAATTTTTTTTTGAGAGAACAAATATTTAGACAGAAAACCAATGCACATTAAAATATTAGGAACATCTGCTGTTATTAGAGATATTTTGTAAAAATTGTATCGTCATTTGCCAATTTTGAGATATTCACAAACAATTTGCACGTTATATAGGTCTCATGAACAAGCATGAGTCAAATTTAGTGAAATTCATCACAGAGCTGATGAGAAAAGCTTCTTCCATATACCAACTTGCAAGGGCTGGAGAAAAAACTTCTTCAAGCAAAATTAGTTAACTTCCATAAAATTTGTACAAATGCATATAAATTTAACTGTAACGACCCACTCCACCACATGGTATGAAATTGTCCGCTTGGAGTCCAAGCCCACGCGGTTTTACTCTTAGGTTTTACCCTAAAAGCCTCATGCCATTTGGAGATAGCACCATCTACATATATAGCACTTCCCCTTTCCACACCCTGGTAATGCGGGATTGTGCACCCGTCCACGCACACTTACCCATAAGGCCACCACAATCACCCCCCCCCCCCCCCCCAAAAGGGTCCAACATCCTCGTTGGCCACACTTCCGGATAAATCAGGCTCTGATACCATTTGTAACGACCCAATCGACCACATAGTATGATATTGTCTGCTTTGGGGCCAAGCCAGTACGGTTCTGTTCCTAGGTTTTACCCCAAAAGGCCATATACCATTTGGAGATAACACCACCTACATATATAGCACTTCCCCTTTCCACACCCAGACGAAGTGGGGTCGTGCACCTGTAGTCTGCTAGTGCCTCGCACCCACCCACGCCTAAGGTCACCACAATCCACCCCTAAGAGGCCCGACGCCCCCGTCGGCACACTTTCGGCACAAGGTGTGATATTATCCGCTTTGGGCCCGAACCCGCACGGTTTTGCTCTTGGATTTTACTTAAAAAAACCTCATACCATTTGGAGAAAGCACCACCTACATATATAACACTTCCCTTTCCACACCCAAGCGATGTGGGATCGTGCAACCGTAGCCAATGCCTCGTACCCACCAACAAGGTTGCCACACTAGAGATGAATTGATCATAACTCCTTTATGTTGTATGTGGGCCATTGTGGACCCTGTGGAAGGAGTGTAATGTTAGATATTTCAAGGGATGGAGTTATACCCTACATAACTTTAAGTTTTTGTTTCACATTCTTTTTTCTTTCCCCCCCCCCCCCCCCTCTCTCGAGGCAATTCATATGTCCATAGATTCTATTGTAGAGTTTTTGGGAGATTTGTATACCTTTTGCGCGCATACTTACCCGGTTTTATATAAAGAATTACTTTAGTTATCAGAAAAGAAAGAAAGCAAGAAAAAATTCACTGAATTATGGAGACATCTTTGATTGGGATTAAGCCCATCAATCCAAGATCGTTAATCATGTGACAGATAGGCTAAAACATTACTCAGAGTATGAAAATAGATAAACGAATGATCAACTTCCGAAGCCGGATGGTGTTTTTACCAAATATGGACAAGTAATTTACCTATATAACCGCCGGCGGGGGGGGGGGGGGGGGGGGGGGGGGGAAGTGGTTTGACTCGTATCTATTCTTACATTAATTTTGATGTAAAGGGTGAGAAAATGACTTCCTATTTATTATGCAAATCAGTGGCAACCCAAAAGAGAACTTAAATGCACAGTGTAATTGCAAGAGAGAATTTTTAATGCACAACTATATTCAGGGAATTTGCTAACAAGGGTCTAGCAAATCCCCATCAGGCAACTTTTGTAAACAAATACGAACAAGGGTAGGGTTACAAAAATCAGAACTTACAGGCTCAGTGAATACAACAATTCCTCAAGCAATAATACAACCGTTATACAAAGTAAACAAATTTTCCAGCATGATAAATTATATCTATTGCGAGATTATTCATTAATTTAAACAGTAAAACTAAAAACAAACCTTATATTCTGCATCCTAAAGTAGTAGAAGTTCCCCCACTGTTGAGAGGGCCCTTGTTGATGTTTTGCTATGTACTGTTTATGAGCCCATTCCTGGCAATAATCAGACATAATAACGATAACAAAAGCATTCAACAACAATAATCAGTGAAGATATTCAATGTGTCAATATAAATAAATAACTAGTTAACAGCCCTTGTTTTCTCCACGTATACTATATGTATCATGTTCACTGAAAGGATGAAAGTGTTCCATAAACCCCGATACCAAAGGATAACCATGACCAACGAAACCAAGATATGTATGTGTATATATATATACACACACATATATATTACAAACACACACACACACACACACACACACACACATATAGAGAGAGAGAGAGAGATTATCTGATAGCAAATTGGATACCTTCATCGTTTTGTAGAAAAAATGAGGAAAGTCGCGGAATTGAAAATTTTAATTATCTCTTATAATCTATAATATGTTATTTGTAGTAAGGCCACTTTAAGAGGAGATCCTTTCAGTTATAAATAATTTAAATGCATCTCGCAGAACCACAATATGATTCACAGCCATGTGTATGGCCAGAGAACAATTAACAAGAATTTCTAACTAATTTCAATCATATATGTAAATTTTATCCATAGTGTCAAGGCATCTACCTGCTGGTCTTCTGGAAGGGGGAAGACGTCGCCAAATATTGTTACCCTTGCATTTGATAAGCTACTCCATCCAGGTATCTGTAAAGCTCTAATATTAATAAAATCCACAAGCAGAGAACTACCAATAGTTCAAATGTGGTAAAGGCATACAAAAGAAAAAGCACTAACCTGCACAACCAATGTGCATCTTGGATCAGCTAACAAATTACGCGTATGTATTGCCAATGGTGAAAATGAAAATATTGGATCTGCAAATACAGACATGACAAACATGTTAGAGGGGGGTGACCTTTCTACGATAACTAGTCTGCCATTGACTTGCAAGTGGTATGCCATAGATATATAGATAACCAACTGCTCAAGTAATTTCCAGAAAAGAATTATAAAACCTAAGGCAACGTTAACTAACAACAATCCTTATAAGTGCAGGATCAAACCCCGAGGCTTTGATACGTCAGAGTGCACTATGCCCTATATTAGTTAGATTGGTGAATGGATTAACAATAATTGAAATCTAAATTATATTTATAAGCAGCAAAATGAATCAGCTAAATATAGAAAGGGGCAATAAACAAATCATGCAACCACAATATTTACATGGAACCCAATGGGGAGAAACCACGGGACTAGTCTAGGCTACCTGAATCCACAATGAGAGATATTACAACTAGATTAACAGTTCCCAAACCCTGAAACCTCTAGTTACCTATTGACACAAATGACGCTAAACTTCCTCCCGAGAGTTTCAAGGTCATCTGTCTGCTCGTTAACAAACTTTGCTCCTCACAAATCTGCTTCTCCACCAGTTGATTTAGTCTCAGCCACTAGTTATCCAGGTAGTGTGTGTTGGGCACAAATACTTAGGTGTTGATGACGATTTAAGCTCCACAAGATGATGATCAACTCTCTAATTAATAACTCACCATCTAACGCAATATGCTAGATAATGAAAACAAAAGTAAGCTCTATGAAAATATATGACCTTTCTCTATATAACCGCTCAATAATATGCGTGGAGATCTCTCTATATATTCTCTTGTGTGTTCATGAAAGCTTAAGGTCTTTATATAGTACTTTAAGCGCCAAGGAATTAGGGTTTCTTAGTTATAAACTATAATCAGAAAAGGGAACATAAAACTTCTATGGTTTTCAGTTAGAGAAGTTTCCATATACTGTTCCTGCATAGTTCAGTCAATCAACAGCGAATAGACATGTCTCAATCAGTCGATGCTTTGATCGAGCTATTCCAGACTTCAATATAATTTTTCTGAAAATTTTCAATCGATTTAACCCATCGATCGAGACTTACTGTTTTTGTTGCAATTTCTTGTTTAAATATATTTATTCCAAAAACAACTTCATGCATACAGAACATTTTTTTCATGAATCAAATATGCTTTATGCCCTAAAATGAGAATGCATGATTATGAACCCTAATTGGCTAGTTAGTTATTCGAAAGCAGTGTTATTAAAAGCCCAAGGCGCACCAAGGCGCTAGAGGTCCTTTGGAGCCTAGGCACGAAATGCACGAAAAGGCGCGCACCTGAGTGAGGCGCGCAATTGAAAATTTAAACTACTATAAAAACATTCATATCTCATAAGTCCTATCAATATTCTAAAAATTAATATCAAATATAAAAAAGTAAATCCATCAACTAAACAAGCATCCGACAACTATAAAACATATCACAAATTTTTGTTTTCTTGAAAGGCAAAGCAGAATTTGTTTTTTTTAATGGCAAAACAGAGCACAAAAAAAAAAAAAATCTGTTAACCCAAAAAAAAAAAAAAACAACTGTTAACAAGAAAAGATTTTTTTAATGGCAAAACAGAGCACAAAAAAAAAAAAATCTGTTAATTAAAAAAAAAAAAAAAACAACTGTTGACAAGAAAAGAAAAAACATAGCAAAAAAAAAAGACGCGGAGACAAAAGAAGTAGATGAAGAAAGAGAAGTAGACGAGAAGAGAGAGAAGTGTTAAAGAAAAAAAGGAGAAAAAACAGAGCCCCCCCCAAAAGAAAGAAAAAAAAAAAAAAAGAGAGAGAGAGAGAGAGAGAAGAGAACTAGACGAAGAGAGAGATGTAAACAAAGATAAGAAGAGAGGAGTACAGGAGAAGAGAGGAAAGAGAAGTAGAGGAGAAGATAGAGAAGAGGCTTCGTCGTTCATCTCTGCTACTAGGGCTTCGTCGTTCATCTCTATTACTAGGGCTTCGTCGTTCGTCTCACGGTATCACTCTTTCTCTGTTCGGTTGACACTTTTACTCTTACGCTTTCTTATATGTTTATTCTTTTGAACAAAAGTTTCTTCTCTCTTACGCTTGGGCTTTCTTATTTGTTTATTAAGTTGCCAAAAGTACCCTTTTTGACTTAAGAAAAAGAATAATCATAGTTTTTTATAAAAAAAATTAGTGAGGCGCGCTAACAGGACGAGGCGCAACCGAGGCACGCATCTAGTAAACATGAGTGAGCTTGGGATGACAACAGGCACTAGACCTGCGCCTCAAGCCTAGGCGCGCCTTTAACAACACTGTGCCTCCACTGAGGCTCGAACCCCTGACCTTCCTTTGGGAAGTAGGGGCCTAATACCTCTAGGCGACTGGCGTGTTGGTTTGTTCCTTTCTTTTGTGTTTCTCTTAAAGGTTTTTTGTGTTCGGTTCCTCGTTGGGCATCTTTGGTTGCTTTCCATCCATTGTTGGCCTCTTATGTTAGGTTTCTATTGTATTCAATTCTTTGTCAAATGGGTGGTGCCTCCCATTACAGCCTTGTAAAATGTGTTTCTTGATTAATAAAACCACTTTAACTTTTACCAAACAAAATAGCAAAACTAAAAATCCAAACCTAACAAATCCAAATTAAAGCTATTCTCTTTGCATCTGCAACATTTTCAAAGCTAGATAAAACTTATAAGAAATCATTTACACTTTACTAAGAATGCATTTAGAAGTGAGGAGGACATCCTTTAACTTGCACTTGATAGAACACCATCTTTGGACAAATGTTATTTATAGACCAACATAATCTGAACACCTTACACAACCAAAAAATTATTATAACCATTGTTACTGTTATTGTTGTCCTGGTCATGCAAACATTCTAAAGTTTCAGAACACCCAAGAAAAAGGAACCCAGTTCTTCGGTGCGACACAAGGCCAGGTATAGCATAAGCACTTTCTGAACTTGAAGTAGCAATATACAGCCTATCAAATACTTAAAAAATCAGTGACTTACGTCCCATCAAATCAGGTGCAAAATCTACCAATGAACCGAATGGGTATCCTTCTCGTCTGTGATGCATCCGGGACATTACAGTGCACAGGTGTGCAAATCTGGCCTATAATTACAAATTTTGGGGGAAAACAACAAATGAATCATAATTATGGAGGAAAATATAAACATAATCAAGCTGGAAAGTTAGTGACTATAAATAAAAATGTTAACCTGTTCCATCAGATTGCGAACTGCCAAGGCTGGTCTAGGTAACCCGTGAGCTGAGGTTGCACTCTGCACTCCCCCAGATATCGGAGTTCTGAAAAGCCCTGCCCTTGAGCTTCCCCCAGTTCCGTATGAAACCGTAAGAGGTGTCATAATATCTGATACCTTATTATCATTCTTTTCATTACTTTGATCGTGATCTGAATTACCCTTCAGAATATGAGAAAGGCCATCATAACAAAGCCAAAACAGCCTTTTTAGATATTTATTTGCGGACTACAACATCGAAAGAGAAATTTTCAGTTCTCATGTAGCAGAAACTATAGGCACATCAAGAATACCATTTGTAGACATACATAGTGTCACACCATGCATCAACATGGCACAATGAACTCAACACGGCAAATCCCCATAATCTAAACACGGAATAATTATATGTAGTTGCATTATTTAATTAAAAATATAGATAATGTTAAGTAGTCTGTATGAAAAAGGACATAAAAAAAATAATTAAAAAAAAAAAACGAAAATTTGCAAAGAAAGATAATCACTTTATTGGTTTCACATTGGGATGGCAAACTTGAATTTTAAAAAAATAAAAATGAAAATGATAATAATGATTAGACCAAAAAGGGGGACTTTTTTGGGGGGTGGGGGGAGCAATTTGAAGTGTAAAGTGTATATATGAATTAGCATAGTTGGCATGAACATTGCATAATTGCACCAACAAGTTCGTGCTACTATTGGGCTTATTTGATTTAAAAATTAAAATTCGATATTAAAATTTTTTATTCTTGTTTCTTTTTTCTACATGATCCCAGTATCCGAACAGAGTATAAGATCACACTGAAAAACACAAAAACAAATTTAAACCAAACCCGTTGAAATTAAAGTTACCTGAGACAAAGACACAGTCTCTCCGGAAACTAAACCAAACGCATTCGCAATCCGTGTCTCTTCTTCGCCTTCGTCCGATACTTCTCGAGCAAGCGCGAGAATTCGAGGCACGTAAGCCCGCGACGTCGTAATGGGAACAATCTCGTTGAATTTCAGAGACCCACTACGCTTGTTTGGAGTTCTGATCAAGTGAAGAACCGAGTGTGTCTCTGCGAACTTAGAGGCGAAGACGGTGCTTGAGAGTGCTTCCATAGAGGGCACAGAGATTCTACAGACAGGGAACAGAAAAGGGCATAAAGCTGTGGTTGGTTTTAGGGGGTGTATGTAGGGGTCTGTGAAGTGAAGTTTGTGTCCGAGACCATTGCTATTGAGCAAAAGGGTTTTGGAGAGCTTTTTTTCCGTTTTTTGCTTATACTGAGTTTTCAATTTTTTTTTGGAGAAAAAAATTATTCCGAGAGGAAAGTTAAGAGAGAGAGAGCGCATTACCTTATATGAAATGTAGGGCTTGGATCGGTTCATGTCCATGAAGTAGCCCAAATTTCCAATGCTAGCCGGCCCACTAGTTTATTTTGGCCAATTAAATTAATGCAATTATGAGAGCCTTTAATTTCCGAAATGAAATCATTTATATTTGGGAAAAGACAAATGAGTGTTTAAAAAAAAAAAATTAATTCATTGTTTAAATAGGGATAGCTCATTATGAAAGGCTCTGGTGATATATTACTCTTTTTCTCCTTTAATGCATTGGATGGAAGAGGGATAAAAACTCCTCCAACAATACACCTCTACTTAGAAAATACTTTTGAATTGCATTATTCATACATAAAAATAAATAATGCATTTCTTATTTTCCAAGTCCATTTTCACACATTTATGAGATTAAATTTTCATCATTACACAAATAATAGCCTTTATTGTGTATTTATGTAATGATGATCAAGCGAACAAAAATTACATATAATTCTCTTTTAGTCAAAATTTGTTGTTTTCTCACATTTGCCCTCCTTTTCGTCCATACCATATGTGACTTGAATTTAAATACAACTCTTATTTCACTAACCTTCAGGAATAAAAGGGAAGTTATATAAAAGGATAATAACACTTACCTCCTTTGAGGTTAGGTTTAATTACAAACAGTACCTTTAACATTATAAAAATTACGACAATCTCCCTCGAAATTAGCTCCGTCATAATAGTTTGCCCTTGTCGTTAGTAGTCAAGGACATCTTTTGCTAATGTCAGTTCTTTTCTGCATGAATTACCACATTTGTCCTTATAAACAAGGCAAATACATTTTTACCCTCAGCCTTTGATTTAAAATTATCTATTTGCCCTCAACATAAAGATAAAAAATGGCCAGTGGCCTACTAGTATCAGTCTCTTATTTCTCAAAGGAAGGTCAGGGGTTCAAGTCTCAGAAGAGATAAGTGTGTATGAGTCTCAACTAAGGAGGAAAAAAAAAAGACAATATATATATATATATATATATATATATATATATATATTAAGGTAAAGTGCAAATAACCCCCCTTATCTTTACTCTCTCTCCCAAGAAACCCCCCTAAACTTATATTTTTAAAATAAATAAATCCCTTAAAACTATCTAATTTTTTTGCAAAAAAAGGCCAGGCTACACTGTTCCGTCATCCAATTATCATGTGACCTAGGCTATATTTTCAAAATGACAGTGCTACCCTTATTACTGTTTTCGATAATTAATGAATAAAAGCACAAATTATCCATTTGTTAACCCTAATTTTCGTTCATAAATCATCACCTCTCTGTGGAAGTCTTACCATGGTCACACTCTGCAATCCACTCAAAACTAAATAACTCCAACTGCATGTTCTAGTTCAAACCCCAATATGAATTATTCTTCCTCCACCATTAACACTATAAGAACCCTTTTAACATTTGTGGGTTCTCTTTGTTTTCCAAAAAACCAAGTACGTGTTGAATTGGCTATTCCTTACCCTCAATTTATTGGATCGGACAAATCAATATGGTATACAAGATCCTTGATCTAACATCTAACAGGCCTCTGTTCAATTATATATATATATATATATATATATATATATATATATTGAGGGTTGCAATGGAAAGTTCCCTTGTGCAATGGGTTTTTAAGAAGGAGGAAAATATTGATGACAGGTGGATCTATTAAAAAAAAATTAAATTGATGCAGAGACGAGGGAGATAAAGTATTAAGATGATTGTTGAGTGGTGGTGTGGGGAGGCGCCGACGATGGTGGATATTGCCGAACACAAATTTTTGGGCCAAGCCACGGAAAGAAAGAAACAAACGCTAAACAAAAATTTAGAAAAATAAATAAAAATAAATACCCAACAATTTTAGGCTACCAAGAGCATAATGACTTCCATTAAAACGGGTGAGAGCCCAACATCAAACTTCATGACCGCCGGCGAGAAGCTTTAAGAATCTATGACGCAATCACAATAACCCCGTTGAAATTTATTGAAGAACCAGCTCGTCGGCGAAGTCGGCTGCCGAAGGTTGCAATTGGTAGTCGATATCGTCGGCAACAGAGAAGGAAAACGCAACACAGAGCGTAAAGAAAGAGACAGAGCGTAGAGAAAGAGAGAGAGAGAGAGTTCTGTAGAGAGACCGTGTTTGGCGCTAAAATAAGTACTCTAAGGACATGTTTGGCAGTTGTGTTAAGGGTTATTGGTGATAAGGTGATGTGTTGTCCTAATAGTATTGGATGTTCAAATTGCATTTGCCACGTCAACAACATCAGGTGCTAAAACAATTAAACAGCAGCGTTCCACTAAAGGGTAGTCTAGTAATATAACATTTTGGATGACCTCCGGTGACCCTGATATTTGATTTTGTCCTTAAAGTGAAATTTTTTTGATAGTTTAGGGGGTAATTATTAGTTCAGGGGGGTTTTGTGAAATTGACTGAAAGATCAGTATTTGCACTTTACCTTATATATTATTTATGCTTCTCTATTACAGCATCACAGCCAACCACCAGTGGCAGCAACCACCTTCACCACCACCATTATCATCTTACAAACATCAGGGGCACCACTACCACTATCCAACACAATTAGAAACGTCTCCACCACCTCTTTTACCCCTTCAATTGAAACCCTAATTTCCTAACTTCTTCACTGGGTCAAATAACTCATCATCATATCTTACCTCCCTTTTTCTTCATGGATTATATGGATCGGCATCGACCATTAATCCTCTGCAAATCGCGTATTCAGATTAGATCTAGTTGGAGAAACAGGGTTAATTGGTTGTTAGAGTAAGGAGTTGCAAAAGTTCTTTGTGCACTGGACGTTCACTGATCTGGGTTTGGGACATGACATTCCATACTTGACGACAGAGTCATCGCCACCGGAGAAGAGGTGGAGATTATTGAGGCAGGGGTAGTGGAAAATATGGACAGGGTGAGAATGGTATCGGATTTGACGAAGAGGGGGGCGGGTTTTGATGTTGAATACCTAGACGAGACCATAGAGGGATTCGGTGGCTACGTGGCGGCCATCGGAGTGGAAGAAGACAGAGGTGGCAATGTTAAAGAAGGCGGAGATGGTGGATTTGGGCTCGAGGGTTTGGGCAAGAAGATAATGATGGTGGCGGAATAGGTGGCCGCGAATTCGTGAGGAGCTGTTGGGGAAGAAAACGAGGTGATGAAGGAGATTAAGGTTTAGATGGGTTCGGGCTTGAATTATTTCCAATACTTTGATTCTGAAGAAATTGACTAGCCATGTCAGGGCTTGAATCATGTCGCCAATGATTCTTGTTGGCTGGTTAGCGAGATCGTCGACCTTAAACCGAGAGAAAATACAGACATAAAACAGCATATATGTGTAAATATCATATATTCTATCTTGTATTATACTATTTTTACTTTGTATATATATATATATTCACTTGCAGTTTTATTAATATGATAATCTACATAAACATATTCTATCTTGTGCGCTGAACATTTTCAACTCCCTATTTAGTTGTCTAGAAAATGCAAGAAAATGAAGATATATATATATATATAAGGTTGGGAAGTACAGTGGAGTAATTAGCTGGAGACAGATGAAGAAGAAGAAAAAATGAGTGAGTTAAAAGAATAAAGGTGGGTAAAAGTGTCATTTGGCAATATAATTTGATAAGTTGTTGTATTAATATAATAATATAGGGTATAATAGTAGTTTCACATGCATTTTTAACAGAACTTAACGTCTGTCGCATTGGAGGGAGGTGATTGTAATTTTTGAAACCAAAGGGCACTGTCTGTAATTAGGCCTAATCTCGAGGGAGGTAAGTGATATTATCCCATTATATAAAACATCTATTAGACTACTGTAACGGGTGGGCGTTTGTCTATTTACTCAAAAACTCAAATTGTTGGGTTGCGCTACATGCTCACCTACTTATACACTGTAATGTTTATGGCTTTTATTATATATATATATATATATATATATATATATATATATATAATGTTAATTAAAGAAATTTTTTATTTTTGCTATGGGACCCACCTTACTTTAATGCCTTATGTGGTTAATGGGATTGCAGACCCATTTTTTTTATGCAATCAACTTTCTCTCTCGGCTAGTTCTCTCTCTCGCTGCTTTGTTTTTTTTTTTTTTCTTTTTCTGTTACAACTTCAACTCTTGATTACTTCCTCATCTCTTGAAAATTTTAGATGTCGTTTGCGGCAAAACGAAGAGCGCAGTGAGATCTTCACATAGATATAAGTAATTTCAGCTTTTGTGCCTCCTTGAATTTTCGAATCTAGGGCTTAAGAATTGGGGGTTTTCTCCTCCTTTGAGGTAGGGGTTCTTAATGTACAATTTCTTGCACTTTAGTGAATTTCCTTCTTGATTTTGCTACTTAGCATGCTATTTTGTGTTGATCTTCTTGTAAATGATAAAATTGTTCTAAATGAATTACATGACTATGTGTTTTAATTGACATTATGTGTAATAGCATGCTTGAATGATATAGAATTCATGCCTTACATGCTTAATCCTATTAGCTTATTATTGAATGTAAGTAATGTGAAAATTTATTTGAAATTCTTGTAAAGCATGTAAAACGGTATGAGTTTGAAATTACATGTGTGTTGATAAATATTGGCATGGCATGAAAATATGAAACATACATGCACTTCATTGGGAAGAAACGGGGAATGTTGTTTTGAAAGAAATAAATAGGCTTTTGGGAAAGGTTTTGAAAAGGTTTTTATGAAAAATCCGGCCGCCTAGGAGTTGCCAAGGGACCGCGGCGTTAGTGAGGCCTAGAGGGGACTAGAGAGATCGTCCTAGTGTAGTTGAATTACCTGGGCCCTAAATGACGCCATGGAGTTGCCATGGGTCAGGGACAGTGGCCAATCCTCCTCTTGTGCTACCATAGAGTTGCCATGGGATGGGTTCACTAACGTTTTGAAATTTACGATGGAAATGGTTTGGGAAATAGGGAGTGACGTTGCATGGTATGGCATATCATTGCACGACATATTCATTTGTGGTATCGGATTAATGATATGGTATTGTGGTTATATTTTTTCCCCAGCATGGTATGATCTCAATTTCTTTATTCATATTCATTGTGTGGATTCACGGGGTCTCAAGAGGTGTGCCTTGGGCACTTCCTAATGAGCTTATGCTCCACCCTTCATTTTAACATTTTTCAGGAAACGGGAATGAAGTGGCGGATGACGTTCTACTACAGGCTTAGTATGGATTAGATGATCATTTTGTTATTTTTGTATCTAAGTCCCACTATTTTTATAAAACTTAGTATATTGTATTCTGTACTGAGCCTTATGGACTCTTGCTATTGTAGTTATATTCATGGGCTGTAATTTTATTATAAATTATTTAAACGTTATAAGACATGGACTTTTGATCTAAACCATATTTTTTTTTTTTTCACTGTAATTATGATATTTGAATTAAATAGCATGTAGTTGTTCCACCATGAGTTGAACCATGTTGAAGCAAAATGAATGGATGAAAGCAATGTTGAAATGTATTATTTACATTGTGTTGGGACAGGTTAGGTAAATTTTGAAGGTCCAAGAGAGGCTTTTGCATTTTTATGCATTTAAGCAGGTTTGTCGTAGGACCCGTTTTAGCAAAGCTCATGCCAAAAATTTTTATTTATTTTATTTTTTATTTGTGTCATTTTAGGATCGTTACAAATTTAGTATCAAAACGATGGTTCGAAAACCATTAGGACGACGAGTAGAGGCTTACATATGCATGAGAAGTCATCTGCATAGTTTATGTGATTAATTCTTAAAGTTTTTTGCTATGTAAAAAAGTATGCTTAACTGTTTACTTGTTTACGTGCTTATGTGCTTATATGCTTATATTAATGTGTTCAATGCATAGTCTTGCATGCTAAGTATTTTGTGTTGAGTTGTTCACGGTTGAATCTTAGTATTATCGTTATTGAACCGTTTTCTAGTTTTATAGTATGATGCCGCCACGAAAGGAACCCAGAGGTGTTGGCCCTATGCCGACAAGAGGTGATGTTGGTGAAAGCTCTAGTTCCAATCCGGCGGAGCAAAATGAAGAAGATACACTTTTTAGGGATTTGATTACCCCAAGAGGTGTTTCCACCAGAAGGGATGATGTTGAGACACCCGTTGAAGATGGTGAACGTTCAGTGGAACTAGCATTAAACCGTTTGTTACAGAGAGCCTTGAGGGCTACAATTGCTACTCATTCGCAACCGGTACCACAACCGATAGTTCAGGTAGAGGAGACGCCAGCACATAAACATCTCAAGATTATTAAAGGGTTTTCTAAGTTGTTGCCAGTAATGCTTCAGGGTGGTGCAAATCCAATGGTAGCGGACGACTACATGGACCAAGTGGAAACCCATTTGATTTCTATGGATATAACAGATGATCACTTAAAAATCATCCTAGCCACTTATAAGTTTTCAAATGATGCCAAGCTTTGGTGGAAGTCGGTCACAAATCAGTAGAAGATTGAAGAGATGAGTTTGGATAGGTTCAAAGAGCTATTCTATGAGAAACATTTTCTTGCTCCCAAGAGGTGGGAACTAAGGGACCTGTTTAATGGTCTTATCCAAGGAAATATGTTAGTGACGGAATACGAGAACAAGTTCACTTCTCTTTCCCGCTTTGCTCTAGAGATGGTGAGAGATGAAGTTGATAAGACTCGAAAGTTTATTTCTGGTCTTGATTACAAAATGAGACCGTTGTTAACGGCACAGGGCATCAGGGTTTATTCTGAGGCAGTGGAAAGAGCATTGATGCTAGAGGCGGAGGCCAAAGATAAAGATGTAAGAAATGAACAATATAAGTAAAAGAGGAATGCAGGATCATCTTTAGAGGGACCTTCATGGAAGAGGAACAAAGGTAGTTCATCTCAGTTTCAAGGGCAGCAGTCTGCACGATCCGCTCCTACTACCCCTATGCCAGCAGGGTCTGCCAGGAGTGGTGTCATTTGTTATCGCTGTAATCAACCGGGTCACTACAAGTCAGAATGTCCACATGCATCGGTTAGTTCTGGGGTTTGCTTTGGTTGTGGCCAACATGGTCATAAGGTTAAGAATTATCTTAATTTGGGAGCAGGCATCGGTGGTGGCAGAGGGTCACAGCAAAGGCCGTCACAGTCGGCTACAGTTCAGTCATGTTTCAGACTACCACCACCACAGTCTGCCATGTCCTCTCAGGGTTCACTGCTAGTTAGGAAGGATACTCCTACTATGTCAGTGCAGTAGTCAGGTGTTCAGGTTGGCAGTTCTCAGGCACTAGCACCACAAGGACGTGTCTTTGCACTTACTCAGGGCGATGCATCTTCTGGTCCATCAGTTTTCTGAGGTATATTTCCAGTGTTTGGTTATTGGGCCCGTGTTTTGTTTGACTCTGGTGCATCTCATTCCTTTATTTCATCATCATTTGCATTTACATCGAGGTTAGAAGTCAGTTTCATGGATCAGGCGTTGTGTGTTGATACGCCAGTTGGGGTTTCAGTATCTTTGAGCCGAGTTGTGCGGGATTGTTTCATTGTGATAGCCGGACGGACTTTTGTGTTTGACCTTATCCTCCTGGAAATGACTAACTTTGATGTCATTCTCGGGATGGATCGGTTAACTTCCTTTCGTGCCACGATCGACTGTTTTAAAGGTAGAGTCACAGTTTGCACTCCTGAGGGAGACTGTTTACTTTTCATGGGAAATCGGAGTGATTCCCACACTTCATCGTTTTATGGAGTTCGTGGATGAAGTCATGGTGATTACTTCTTGGCTAGTCTTCTAGCCGAAGAAGATGATGTTATGGAAGAAGACTATCTTGCGGTTGTTCATGATTTTCTGGATGTGTTTCCCGAGGATTTGAAAGAGTTGCCTCCACACCGAGAAGTGGAGTTTACTATTGATTTGATGTCTGGTACCGCGCCGATTTCTATGGCACCGTATTGTATGGCACCAGTTGAATTGGAAGAATTGAAGATACAGCTTGATGATTTGAGGATGAAAGGTTTCATCCGACCGAGCGTGTCGCCGTGGGGCGCACTGATTTTATTTGCTAAGAAAAAAGATGGTTCTTTGAGATTGTGCATTGATTACCGGAAGTTGAATCATGTCACCATCAAGAACAAGTATCATTTGCCAAGGATAGATGATTTGTTTGATCAGTTGAGGGGAGCCAGTTGTTTTTCAAAGATTGACTTGAGGTCAGGCTATTATCAGTTGCGGGTTAAGGATGAGGATATCCTAAAGACAGTGTTCCGTACACGCTATGGACACTGTGAATTCCTTGTTATGCCTTTTGGCTTGACTAATGCTCCAGCGGTATTCATGGACTTGATGAACCGCGTCTTTCACGATTACTTGGACCAGTTTGTAGTAGTTTTCGTGGATGACATTCTTGTGTATTCAAGATCTCGGGAGGAGCACAAGATCCATTTGAGTATTGTATTGTAGATTTTACAAAAGCACCAATTGTATGCCAAATATGAGAAGTGTGAGTTTTGGCTACAAGATGTGAAGTTTTTGAGGCATGTTGTTTCAGAAGGTGGAGTATCGGTTGATCCATCAAAGATAGAGGCAAATCTGAATTGGGAACAACCAAAGAATATGTTTGAAATTCGCAGTTTTCTTGGTTTAGCGGGTTACTACCGAAGATTTGTGAAGGATTTTTCTCACTTGGCAGCGCCTATGACCCGTTTAACCCGGAAAGGGATTAAGTTTGCATGGAATGAAACATGTGAGTCATCCTTTCAGGAATTGAAGACAAGGTTGACTACGGCTCCAGTATTGGTAATACCTGAGCATAGCTTAGGTTACGTGATTTATTGTGACACTTCACGTGATGGTTTGGGATATGTGTTGATGCAGGATGATAGAGTGGTGGCTTATGGGTCTCGACAGTTGAAGACTAGCGAGCTTAACTACCCTACTCATGATTTAGAGTTAGCGGCAGTTGTATTTGCCTTAAAGTGTTGGAGACATTACTTGTAAGGTGAGAGATTCAAGATGTACTCGAATCATAAAAGTCTCAAGTACCTTTTTCTCCCAAAATGACTTGAACAACAGACAGAGAAGATGGATTGAATTCTTGGAAGATTACAATTTTGATTTACAGTATCATCCAAGCAAGGCAAATGTGGTAGCAGATGCCTTAATACAAAAATCTCGTGGAACTTTGGCTAGTTTGGCTATTCGAAAATGGAAAATGCTTGAAGATCTGGCAGAGATGGGATTGCAGTATTTTGATGATGATGTTTGCAGTGAGTCGGCATTCTTATTTAGTCCTGTGGCTCAACTTACTCTTGTCGGACGAGTGATTGACTCACAGAGACATGATCCAGATTTGGATGCCATTCACACTTTGATCTCCAGTGGTGAGACAGTGACAGATTGGACTTTGAATGCAGATGGAGGTCTATGGTTCAGAAGTTTGTTGGTTGTTCCCACAGTTTGTCGTGAGGAAGTCCTACGGGAGTTTCACACTTCCCGTTTTGCAGTTCATCCAGGCGGTACCAAGATGTATCACAATTTGAGACGTCAGTATTGGTGGAACGGAATAAAAAAAGATGTTGTACAGTTTGTGGCTAAGTGCCTTACCTGTCAACAGGTGAAGGCCGAGTATCAGAGACCAACCAGTTTGTTGCAACCATTGCCTGTAGCGCAGTGGAAATGGGAACATATTGTTACGGATTTTGTGACAGATTTTCCAAGGTCACGGAGGGGTAATGAAGTCGTATGGGTCATCGTTGACGGATTGATCAAGAGGACTCACTTTTTGCCTATTAAGGCAACAGATGATGCAGAGAAGGTTGGTGTACTATATGTGAAGGAAATTGTAAAGTTGCATGGAGTTCTAGTAACCATTGTCTCAGATAGGGATGTAAAGTTCACTTCGAAGTTCTGGAAAGGACTTCAAGCAGTGTTTGGGTCAACGTTACACCTTAGTACGGCATTCCATCCACAGATCGACGGCCAGTCAGAGCGTACCATCCAGATCTTGGAGGATATACTTCGGGCATGTGTATTTAATTTGGGAGGTAGTTGGGAGGATCACCTTCCGCTTATTTAGTTTGCCTACAACAACAGTTATCAAGCGAGTATCCAGATGGTTCTATTTAAGGTGTTGTATGGTAGATCATGTAGGTCTCCTGTTTGTTAGATTGAGGTGGGTGAGACAGCTGTCTTAGGACCCGACATAGTACTCGAGACTACTGAGAAAATTAAATTGATCAGACAGAGGTTGCTCACAGCTCAGAGTCGACAGAAGAGCTATGCGGATAGGCAGAGACGACCGCTATCTTTTGAGGTGGGAGACAATATTTTTCTACGGGTTTCTCCACGAAAGGGGTTAATAAGGTTCGCGAAGAGTGACAAGTTATCGCCACTATTCAATGGACATTTTGAGATCTTTGACTGGGTAGGAGATGTTGCCTTTAAACTTGCTTTGCCACCACAGTTGGACAGGGTCCACAATATTTTTCATGTATCGATGCTACGGAAGTACGAGCCAGATCCATCTCACATTTTGAGTTGGGTTGATGTGGACATTGATGAGGATGTTTCCTACGAGGAGGGACCGGTTCAAATCATTGACACATAGCAGAAGGTGTTAAGGAATAAGACGATACCACTAGTGAAGGTTCTTTGGAGGCATCATAGTGTTAAGGAGGTTACTTGGGTGCTTGAACAGGAGGTTCGCTTCAAGTATCCAGAGTTGTTTTTTCCCTCAGGTATAGCTTGATTTCGGGGACGAAATCTTTTTAAGTTGGGGAGAATGTAATGTTTATGGCTTTTATTATACATACATACATATATATATATATACATATATATATATACATATATATATATATATATATGTATATATATATATATGTATGTATAATGTTAATTAAAGAAATTTTTTATTTTAGCTGTGAGACCCACCTTACTTTAAGGCCTTATATGGTTAATAGGATTGCAGACCCATTTTTTTTTTTTTATGCAATCAGCTTTCTCTCTCGGCCAGTTCTCTCTCTCGCTACTTTATTTATCTTTTTTTCTTTTTATGTTACAACTTCAACTCTTGATTACTTTCTCATCTCTTGAAAATTTTAGATGCCGTTTGCAGCAAAACGAAGAGCGTAGTGAGATCTTCACATAGATATAAGTAATTTCAGCTTTGGTGCCTTCTTGAAGTTTCGAATCTAGGGCTTGGAAATTGGGGGTTTTGTCCTCCTTTGAGATAGGGGTTCTTAATGTACAATTTATTGCACCTTAGTGAATTTCCTTCTTGATTTTGCTACTTGGCATGCTATTTTGTGTTAATCTTCTTGTAAATGATAAAATTGTTCTAAATGAATTACATGACTATGTGTTTTAATTGACATTATGTGTAATAGCATGCTTGAATGATATAGAATTCATGTCTTACATGCTTAATCCTGCTAGCTTATTGTTGAATGTAAGTAATGTGATAATTTATTTGAAATTCTTGTAAAGCGTGTAAAATGGTATGAGTTTGAAATTACATGTGTGTTGATAAATATTGGCATGGCATGAAAATATGACACATACATGCACTTCATTGGGAAGAAATGGGGAATGTTGTTTTGAAAGAAGGAAATGGGCTTTTGGGAAAGGTTTTGTGAAAAACCCAGCCGCCTAGGAGTTGCCTAGGGACCGCGGCGTTAGTGAGGCCTAGAGGGGACTAAGGAGATTGCCCTAGCGTGGTTAAGTTACCTAGGCCCCAAATGATGCCATGGAGTTGCCATGGGTCAGGGACTGTGGCCAATCCTCCTCTTGTGCTGTCATGGAGTTGCCATGGGACGGGTTCACTAACGTTTTGAAATTGATGATGGAAATGGTTTAGAAAATGGGGAGTGATATTGCATGGTATGGCATATCATTGTACGACATATTCATTTGTGGTATTGGATTAATGATATGGTATTATGGTTATATTTTTTCCCCGGCATGGTATGATCCCAATTTCTTTATTCATATTCATTGTGGGCGTTCACGGGATCTCAAGAGGTGTGTCTTGGGCACTTCCTACCGAGCTTATGCTCACCCCTTCATTTTAACATTTTTCAGGAAACGGGAATGAAGTGGCGGATGACGTTCTACCATAGGCTTAGTATGGATTAAATGATCATTTTGTTATTTTTGTATCTAAGTCCCACTATTTTTGTAAAACTTAGTATATTGTATACTATACTGAGACTTAGGGACTCTTGCTATTGTAGTTATATTCATGGGCTGTAATTTTATTATAAGTTGTCTAAACGTTGTAAGACATGAACTTTTGATCTTAACCATTTTTTTTTTTTTTTTGACTGTTATGATATTTGGATTAAATAGCATGTAGTTCTTCTACCATGAGTTGAACTATGTTGAAGCAAAATGAATGGATGAAAGCAATGTTCAAATGTATTATTTGCATTGTGTTGTGATAGGTTAAGTAAAATTTGAAGGTCCAAGAGAGGCCTTCGCATTTTTATGCATTTAAGCAGGTTGTCGTAGGACCTTTTTTAGCAGAAGTCATGCCATTTTTTTATTTTGTTATTTTTGTATCATTTTAGGGTCATTACGTACACACTTCAACCCTCATCCAAATCCGATGTGGGACAAGTCCCACTTATAACATTCTCCCCTACCCGAACTCGCGCAACTCCCTTATTGCGGTTGGGCCACCCTGGCTACCCGAGGACAAAACCCGGACGCCCTTCAGGCTCGGCGCTTGGCGTAAAACTGGATTAAGGATTGGGTTTGGCTTTGATACCAACTATAACGGATGGGTGCTTACCCATTTACCTAAAAGCTCAAGCTATTGGGTAGTGCTGTATACCTACCCATTTATACACACCTCGACCCTATCCAAATTCGATATTGGACAAGTCCCACTTGTAACAACTATTAACAAACAACTATTAGACTGCCTATACTTTATGCTATCGACAAAAAATGGGTTAAACTCACAAGTAAGACATCTATACTACAGCACAATCAAAAAACGGATAAACCAATCATCTCAAACAAAACCAACCTAATAAATCACAAAACCTCTAACCCAATACCCATAATCATGTGATCAATAATTATAAACATAAAGTAATAGGTAACTCAATCATGCCTTGGCAAAACAATCGTGCTAGTTGATAAGCGTGAATATTTCATATTTGAGCCCTTATAAGTGCATGAGTTAATACCTTAGTTTTACTTTTCAACTTGGTTTTAGACTTATTTGTGATTATTTGCCTTTTGTAGGTCAATTACTTAAAAAGATGATTAAATTACACTTTTAAAGCATGGGGCGATGTTCTCGAAGCTTCTGGAGGTATTCTGAACTTTCTAGGAAGTTTCGGAGGTCAAACAAACAAGTTTGAAGAAGTATAAAGAACGGCGCTCGAGCATTGTGCTAATAGGGCTCAAACGCCATTTTGAAAAATCGATTAAGTATGGAAAGAAAGACACTTCGGATAATTTATGGAAAAAAATAAATGTGGATTAAGGCTCGAGCGCTATTTTGCCTTGGAGTAAAATCATGTGCGAAAAAGTTATAAAAAATAAGTTTTTTTTTTTTTTTACCCCACATGGGCCCAGATGATTCTAGAAGTCCTAAAGCCCATCCAATAAGGATTATGATTCAGTTTCTCATATTAAAAGAAGATAAAAGGTCACAAAGAAAGCTCATCTCTTGCAATTTTCAAATCTCGTGGCGGCTTTTAGGGTTTTGGAGTTCTCTTTGAAGATTGAAGAAGAAGATCACAAAAAGAAGAGTTACAATTCATGAAAATGTTTTATGCACCAACAATGATATTATCATCCATCTTCACGAGTCATTAAATCTTTTCTTAAGGCATTGATGTAACTCAAATCCGAGTAATATAGTTTGATTGATCTTTAACTTTGGGGATTTTTATTATTTATGTATTTTAATTGCATGAATATGACCAACGGGCCAGTGCCCTAGCGGTATTAGCCTCTTATTTCCCAAATGGAGGTCAAAGGTTCAAGTCTCATAAAAGATAAGTGTGTATAAGTACTAACTAGATAAAAATAAAAAAATAAAAAAAAAAAAACAAATTACATGAATACGAGCAATTGGATTTTTAATTAATAAAATTGATTTTTGATAAAATTAACCATTGTCTTAGAATTAGTTTTATTTTAATTAAATCCAAACTATTCTTATTGTTTGAGATTGGTGGTTAAGGGCTTCTCATAACAATCTAAATAGTGATAATGCAAAAATGCTTAATTGTATTGTGAATGAATGTTTTGATAATTTATGTTTAGGGAGAGGAATTATTCTGCAATTTAGTTCAAAGTAATTAGCAAATAATTCGTGTCAACCGAATATAAGTTATTATTTAATGTAAATTCAAGATTTATCTTCTTAAAATTGAATTAAATTGGATGTGAATTCATTTAATTCCCAATTATGCATAAATATTGAAATCCCTAAGGTTGAAGCAATTGACCATATTACGAGGCTCGTGGCGAAGTCAAGCCCTAAGTATTTGTTCCCTATATCTCAATCTTTGATACAATTGTTTATTCTTATTTTTCATGTTATTTAGATACAATCAAAACAAACAATTCATCTCTTTAAATTAAATTAGTGATTAATTTTACACTTGATAACCCAATACAGTCCTTGATGTTCGACACCCTCTGCATAGTTCTATCCTATAAGGATTCGTTCTATTACGAGTGGTTTATCATTGAAGAAAATACACATCACCAGTAATTCATACCACGTACCCAAATAACTCAACCATGCCTTGACAAATTATCTATGATAATAGGTACTTGTGAGACTGCGTTAATAGTCAGCCTACAATTGTTCCACATCACAACCCATATCCACAATACGATAAATGTCATTAATAGTACATATAACATAATATTAATTTATTTTTTCCAATTAATGATTTCGGCAAAACACAATACTTTACACGAACTACTCTAAGGTCGAGCTTGGGGGTCACTAATAAAATGCTATATCAAAACTTTACCATTCTGAAGGATTATCGAGTTACAGAGATCAATTATGACGTTAAGCCACCAAATAACACCAATGGGATCCTTAACGAGTCAATGATTGGTCTAGAGGTAGGTTAGAATAAGTTTTGCAGTGCACTGAGTCAAATTAAATATGGAGTAATAGGAATTTCAATCGGGTGAAATCAAATGTCAGCCTACTGAAACTACAATGTCAATCGACTGCAATTTTAGTCGATTGAAATTGCTTGGGCCAAATACTTTCACGAGGCTGCGGGTTCTCGTGTCAAAACACAATAGTTTAAGTCGGGTTTTGAAAGACAGAGGCAAGATTAGTGAATTTAAACATGAAATTACAATTACCCAAAAGCCTAACTAGGGTTCAAATCAAAATCAACAATATCAAAGCATAAATTACAGATGTATTTATAAAACTCAGAGACAACGAAATGTAGGTAGATTCAATTCAATATTCCATAATCTAAATAATTCATAATATTAACAATGGCTTGACATACTTATTTCGATTTATAAAAGGTGAAGAGTTTGTAGATTAAAAGGGGAAGAGAACAACATAAATTGCCTCATAAATTGTCGCAATACGAAATCGCAAACCTCTTCGGATTCCCTTCCATAAATCGACAGCATAGGGATTTCGGTCTCTCCCCCCACCCTCTCTCTCGCTTTCTTTTGTTTTATATCTCTGTCTCAATTATATGTATAATTATGTAACTACACCCTAATCATTATACTAGGGTTCACATCATATCATATATGACTTGGGCCTAATAAAATAAGTCCAACTCGAAATTCCATCAATGACTCGCATTTAATCCAACCCAATAACCAATTCAAAATAATAATATAATAGCACAAACACAAAATACATATAACTATTAATAATTAATTAATTCAACCACAAATAAACTAAATAAATTCATATTTAATAAATCATTTTAAATGTGGGGGATTACAATAAATACGAATGTTAAAATGAATGTCCGGTTGGGCGGGGGGTGGCATAAATACGAATGTTAAGATTTACATCTAATAAGACTATAAATAATAGATTTGGAAATGATCATATTTGGAAGATGGTTGGAGTAATAGGAATATTTTAATAAAAACACAAATTGTATTTGATACAATAATTTTAAATTATTTAAATACTACATAAATAGTGTTATATCCGTTACATTGGAGTCTCTATATGGGACGACTAATGTAAATCTCCACCATATATCTCTATTGTGTTTGATGAATCTACTATTTCTCAAGACTCACTCTCTTTTTATACTATTCGTTTTTTATACTCTTTATATAATACAATCAAGGGCGGATCCCGCACGAGTCGGGGGAAGGGGGGGATAAAGGGGCTTGAGCCCTCCCAAATTTTATTTTATTTTATAAAATATTAGTCGCAGCCCACCCCAGAATATTTTAGCCCCTAGATTATATTTTTGGGCTCACCATTGAATACAATACACTATTAACATGTTTATGGGCAATGAGACGTGACTTGGTTATCTCGTTTTCCCATGAATATGTCCGGAGGACCCACCACCTACGAGCTCTTGGGTTATATATTGGAACCGATACTATTGCCAATACCCCGCATGCGAAAAATAAGTATGACTTTAAACCCGTGCCTAACATGCCTCATAATCTCAAACTCCAATTTCTTACCTTTATCTAATTTGTTTTATTTTCCTATATACTACTGTAATTTGTTAGTACTTCGTATTTTGTTATTATAACTATTCAAATTGATTTATTGTTCATCTCATTATTTTTCTTCTAGCTATTGTATTGTTTGTTAATTGTATAATTGTCAACCTTTTATTATGAAATTAAACATATAATATTGTGTCATGTACTTTCATTTAGTAACATAAAAGTGTTCATTATACTTGACAGTGTTGCATTATTCATTTTGTTATTGAAAGTATTGTATATGTGTGAATAAAATTCATAAAATTCTCAAACGATAATGAGATAAAATAGGTTAAAATAGTTTGGATATGTGCAAATAGGATTTTAAAGTATGCTGATTAAGAAAAGTGGCTAAAAAAAAGAAGAAGACTAAAGTTAACCACTCGAGACTGTGGTCTTAAATAAAATGAAATAAAAACATGTGATTCAGGTAACTAACTCTAAATAATTAAAAAAAGACTTGGTTATTTTGATTGTTGTTCATTTCATCCACCTCCCAAAATATTTTTGATAAAATTACAGACATCTCATATGATTTTCAAACTTAAACTAACCTATCTCGTAACTAGAACTTGGTAATATTTACATCTCTTCGTTAACTTTGGTTAAAGACGAAAAATATAAAGGCACGAACAAATAAGTAAGAAATCAATAATAGTTAAAGTACAAGCCTATTAGCCTATTACAAATATTTATGTAATGGGTATTGGACTACTCTTGAAGCTAAATCCCAATGTGTTCAGCTTGATAGCGGATTTTCACAGCTTACAATGACTCAAGTTTGTCAACCGCCTTGGCAGGGTATGGTGAAAGGTCAAGTGGATATTGGTGGTCTAGTGCAAAACTTGGCTCAAGAAGAAAGGGATGTATTTGGAGTTCCTGAGAGCATCACTCTTGCTATAATATCTTGGCTCCATCGCGTTCTGTCTTCAATTATATGCTGCTGAGCACGTTCCATTGGCCAGGCTAATATATTGACCTCATGTATGCTGTGTTTGTTAAATATTTATATGTTGATATCCTTGCAGTAGTCAAAGAAGACTTATGTAATCATGTTATGTAGTAGTGTTTTGTTTGCCAAGAAAAAAAAAAAAAAAAGGAAAGATAATTATCTAGTTCAATTCAATTTTAAAAAATTGAAAAAATGTTTGTGTTAATCTATTTTTATATATTTGTTTGTAACTAACAAAAACCTATAATATAATTAACCACATTAATGAATGGTCACTTTATTAAAGTTTAACTATATGAAGCATTTTTATTCAAGGTTATCTATGTTGGATCTTGGGCCGCCGTCTTAATCGGCTAGTGAGCCGGCCACGATCTTTAGTTTCCTCTATGTTTTACGCAATCCATTGGTGCTCCACTAGTTGGTTGTTGCACCATCTTCGTAATTTCTTTTACACGTACAAACTTTCTATCTATTGTAACAAGCTTTTATTTTTCTTATTCTCCTTTTTGTCCATCACTAGCTCACTTTGTTTTGTGTTCCGGAGTGGAATAAGAATTGCAAAGTGAACTGGACTAAGAAAAAAAGAGTAATATTACACATAAAACGAGTTAAAAGGAATAACAGTATTGCATATAGACTGAGCTGTGGATTAGAACGGTAAAGCTTGCTATTATAGCATCCTAACTCTCATATAATTTAATAACTTCAATTCAATTATATATTTTGGCTCGAGAGACCTTTCTATTAAATCTTCAAATAATTAAAACTGAGAATTATAATCGTTATAAATTTTTTTATCATGAATGAATGACCTATTTCTCATCACAGAAAGTACAAAGAATATATATATATATATATAATAATAATAATAATAATAATAATAATAATAATAAAATATTAGTAGAGAAAATAAAATTAGAGATAGATAGAGAAATATAATGTAATTATTCATTCATATATATACCTATACATATAATAATAAAATATTAGTAGAGAAAATAAAATCAGAGATAGACAGAGAAATCTAATGTAATTATTCATTTATTTATTTTTCTTCAATTGACAATTCGTCTAGTTTATTAAAGTAGAAAACACAAATGCATAAAAGAATAAAATATAATATGTATTAAAATAGAGGACAATAATTTCTTTTTAGTTATTGTCACATCGAATTCAAGATCAAATCTCAAATTTTAATTCGAGATGTGTAGAACTGCTCTTGCAAAATATATAGCCAAATTTATACTCATGCATATAATTTCTATTTTTTTTCATCTTTTCTATTTTTTGGTTTGGCTTACAATTACTGAGTTATTTGTTCTTAGTTACTGGAATTTTTTTTTTCCTTTTTGATTCCTCCAAGACGTTGGTTCTTAGTAATTTGTTCATAGTTACAATTTGAAGAACTAAGAACAAAGAAAAAAATGAAAAATATTATCTTTTAGTTACTGGATGAAGAAATTAATTTGATTAAGGGGAAAGGGAGGAAAGGGGTGATCATGAAGACGTTGCAGCGATGCCGCTCATCTGGTGCTGGCATTGGAAGGGAAGAGTTCATTCAGAATTCAGCATTTTCCAATGACGAAAAGTAGTCATGATCTTCAAATCTAAAAAGTTAATTCAATTTTTTAATTATGGGTATTTATGTAAAAAAATAATTCATTTCTTAACGGCAGTTAATCTTCATATGTCAAATATGATAAATTGTAATACTTAATAAATTGAGGTTGTTTGTTGCTAAAAAAAAAAAAAAAAAAAAGAAAAGAAAAAAGAAAAAGAGAGAGGGAGATAAAAGAGAGATATAGTTAAAACTAGAGGAATTTTGGTGCACTACGACGACAAGTATCATACATTCCATATTGACACCGAATGGTAATCTCCTAATATATAGCCAATCTGAGGTGATTTTGTCAATTAAGACTCTTTAAACATCTACTTGTATTAAATATCTTAAATGGTGGATAAAATTCAGATAAAAAATGTTGGTTGAATATTGTGGAAAGAGAAGGTTGGGTTTTCTTGTTCTTGCCATTACCATCACTGTCGCTGTAGGTTTACACATGTATATATATATATATATATTTTTTTTTATTATTTATATATGAATGTTATCCATCTCCGTGACTTTACTTGGACTAATTTCGAAACCCTAGTTATAAGTTTAAGATCTATTACTTTGATATGAACATTATGCATAGCTTAATTTTGAATTAGTAGGCTCTTTGACTCTAAAACTTTATTGTGAAAAATAGTTTCACAGAGAGAGAGAAAAAGGTCGAGTAAATTTTCACGCAGAGAAAATGAAGAAAATTTAAGTCCCTAATTGTAGAGAAAAATTGAAGAGAATCTGAAAGAGAGGTAAATTTTTAGAGAGAGAAAGTGAATTTCAGACCCAATTTTAAATAGAGAAAATAAAAAAAAATTAGGAAATAGTGGAAGATAGAGAGAAAGTAATGGTTCTTGGATTGAAGATAACATTAAATATATATCTTTATATTTATTGAACAAAATTTTCTATTTTAAAAATTATCCAAATAGATTGCGGTCAAATTGGGTGTACATTCCAAGATATTTGATGGTTCCCTATCACTGCTCAATACGGAATATAAGAAAAACCCTCTCTACCAATAAATATTTATATTTATTTTTGCCTTAAATACAAATATCCCTGCATCATCACTTAACGTGTGAAAAAAAAAGGGTAAATGGACAAAAACATCAATGGGGGCATTGTTTCGTCACACTTCTCCTCTCTGGCTTACATGGCATTCTTTAATTGGTTGCTTGACTATTCTAACATCAATGCTCACCTCTCACCTACTTTAATGTTAGTATTTTACCCAGAGTCCCTAGACCAAAAAGAAAAACTACTTTAATATACTCCATCAGTTAAATGGTTGGTTATACTTATGTGTGCACTCACGCACACGTTTATATACATATTTACACGTATATCTAACATTCTGTATAAAATTTTACTCCGCCGTTGGTGATTCCGTCGTCTTCGTCTTCTCCCGTTTCTCTCAGAGCAAGAACTCTCGACATATAGCGAAACGGGAGTGATCGCAGAGCGATCTTCAATTTCCTTCTTAGATCGATCTACTTTCTTTATGTACATAGATGGATCGATTTCAATTGTTTGTTCCAAGTGTTTTCTGACGTTTTTAGGTTCTGAATTATTGAAATAATAGTGAGACCTTAGGGTTTTTTCTTTGTTCCTTTTAGTTTTGTTTGAGATATAATAAAGTAATATATTATATTATATATATACACGGTAATTTGAGATGGCAAGGAGTAGATCATCGTCGACCAGATGGAGGTATATAAATCCAGCGTATTACTTGAAGCGTCCGAAACGTCTCGCATTGCTCTTCATCGCTTTTGTCTTCGTCAGTTTCTTCGTTTGGGATCGACAGACTCTTGTACGAGAGCACGAGGTACTCTCTTTTCTTTAAATAGAACATCTGTTTTTCTTTATTTGTTGTATTGTTTTATTTGATAAATATTCATTTGTTGTATTTTTAGATCTATCTTCTTCCTTTTTTTTCTTTTTTTTTTTTCCTTGGAATTTGTGTTTATTTATTCATTCTGTTTTTGGGAACATGTTTCGTTGTTGTATTGGGTCGTTATATGTCATATATACGATCTGGATGGTGAAGTGAAACATTGTTTGTCCAGCATTTTGGAATTGCTTTTATGTAATTTGAAATAATGACTTGCACCGAATTTTTCTCAGAAGAGGGGGAAAAATAATAATATTAAGTTGTGTAACTGAACAGACAATGATAGTGCAGAACTACTATTTTGTATTTGTCAATCACTTAAGTTGTGTAACCGAACAGCCAGAATCACTAAATTGTGCTGAGTTTTTTTTTTATTATTTTTTTATTTTATTTTTTTTTCAATACAATAACAATGCGCATTTTGTTCATCAACTAGCTTTTCCACATACATGTGTTGTGGAAAATTATAATGTCAAATTATTTTTAATTTTAATTTTAATTTTTATTAAGAATTTGGGGTATGGGATATTCATTTTCATTGCCTATATTTAACCAATAGATTTCTTCATGTGAGGTCCACACGATATAAACTCTTTATTCTCCATTTCTTATTTTTATTTTGCATTACATAGTCAATTAAGTATTTCACTTTGAAAAGAATTTTCCTTGAGGAAATTTACACTGATTTTGCAGATAGAGGTCTCTAAGTTGAGTGAAGAAATGAATCGGTTGCAAGATCTGGTAAGGGTTATAATTCCTTGGCTTACATACTGAATTATACATACATACATATATATACATATATACATATACATACATACATATATATATATATATATATACACACACACACATAGCGTAATTTTGCCATCTACTTTCCTTGGTAGCTATGCCCTCGTGCATCTTTATTTTGTAATTTATGGAATTTCGTTGATATGTTCGTTTTCTTCTGACCCAAATCCGAGTCAACATTTGGCCCAATTCAGCAAATGTATACTTGTTAGTTTTCAGTAAGTTTAATACACATTCTACTATCTAACATGACAGAAGAACACAGTATTAAATAGCTAAATTTTGCAAGTAATATTACAAGTTTTCATGAAAACAACCAAATTACTTGCCTACAAAAATTGTTCTTAATTCTACTGACGCGCTCGGTTTTCTTTTCACAGTGTCCTTAATCGATACACGCATCAATACACGCATCAATGAAATATATATATATATATATATATATAGAGAGAGAGAGAGAGAGAATATTATTTTTCAAATGGCTGAATATTTGTGGACTGATATATATTTGATACTCGCAGCTGGAAGAGTTACAGAATGTTCAAGGAGTTTCTGGTGCAAAAAGTGGAAAAGTCTCTAAGAAAAATGATGTTCAAGATGATCCGATTGACATTCAGCGGAGAGAAAAAGTAAAAGATGCCATGGTTCATGCATGGAGTTCATATGAAAAATATGCTTGGGGCCAAGATGAGCTTCAGGTATGATGCATCCATATGTTTAAATTATTCGACCTGCTAATGTTTGTATTTAGTTCTCATTTCTTATATTTAATGAATTTTAACGGAGTATGTAATAAGTCTTTATTCCTTGTTCCTTGAGACATGGGCTTTCTGTTCTTCTGCATGTTTCCTTTGCTGTTGCTGCCTTACTGGAACCTTTTTCAGTATTTAAGCTTCAGTTTGGGTTAACTCTTAAAGTAGAATTAGTTTATGGAAGTTTAAACTTTTATCCTCAGTTAGACTCACTTCATGCTTACAAGTTCAATTTTGGGTAAGTATGAACCTTTCTTATATTGAAGTCTTTGCTGAAAAGTTGCAAATTTATAGCATGATATGAACGGGATAACACGATGGAGTTTTAAATTGCAGTATTATTAATTTTAGGAAGTTAACAGCAATCATTGCGTGCTGATATCGTGGATGTAAGTTGGACGGCGCCATGGTCCATGAATAAATGGGAAAAAAGTGAATGACTGTTGCACAAAATGACCAGTAAACAAAAAATTGATGTTCCTGATGTGACCGATCCTAGTATCCAACAGAATTTACAAAATTTAATTTATCACATCATGCCATGTCACGGTACAAAATGATTGCTGTTTTATTGCCTATAAAGCCAGAGCAAAACTTTTTTAACATGTCCATGTTTTTACCTATTGATTTATTATTAAAATGAAAAACTCACCCTTTCTGCATGATGTTATCTGATGTAACTGTTCTCAGTATCTAGCATTAGGTACATACAGGTCTGTGAATCTACCTTTCACCATTGTTGTGGAATTGCTGGGCAATAGCCCTGGTCCTAGGTTAGAAGCCATATGGGGAATTCACCCAGATGGATCTTTTCTCACAGTGACTGCCCTATTTAGTGGATTCTATAAGAGTCGCATCTAGTTCGAGTGTTTTCTTGGTAAGAAATCATAAACACCACTCGTGTAATGACCTTAAATGCAATGACCTCTTGCCATGCCATTGGTGCTAACTGCTAACACCAGCCTATCACCACCATCATCTGAAATATCACTGCATTGCTGCAGTCACCGGATCCTCCATAACCAACTTTAGCTTGCGAACACCACTCTCCTAGTCCTTTGTTCCCACCACCATTGACTCCATTACATCGTTTCCGTCACCAAAATCACCACCTTGACCAATGGCTTTGCGAAGTTTGTGGCATTGTTATCGCTGCCACAATGGCTACTATTATCACTTCCACCCCTTCGGTACTCATGCCACAATCAATTTCACTGTCCTTGCAACTAGGCCACGGTCAATAAGACAATTTTGGACGTGTTTTACTTTAATTTCCATATACAATTTTCAGGTGTGATTGCTTTTGAGCTAACTAGGCCCCTTAATTTGAGATTGTCTGTACGGGAAGGAGGAGTAAGTTGCTGACAAAAGCTTTATAAGTACTTGTTAAGAAGTTTGTGCCATTTGTTTCGTAATTTTATGTTGGGTAATATATTCCTCAGATATTCCTAAGCATGATTTGGATCCCAGACAAATTCACATAATTACTCTGGCACATTCTTACTTCTTACACATTGAATGCAGTTGCATGGGCTAGACTCACTTAAGAATTACAATACGTGAAACATCAATTATTACATGGAAAGCTTCACTCACTCTTTAGCTTTGTTCATGGGACAAACTTGAAAGTTTTTTCCATAGAAAATGCTGGAGTGACTGATCTTAATAGGATCCAGTTTTGGTGTTGCCACGTTTATGCAATCCATATAGTACAGTATTGTTACTGTGGACAGTAGATAGAGGTTGGCTATTGGTTTGAGTGTAATTGGATGATGGAGAGAGTGTTGTGTTATTGTAATATTGAAGGGGTGGGGTGGGGGTGGGACTTCAAGGGCTGGAGAGACAGGGCGATAACCTTTTTGGTTGAAGCGGCAGGCTATTCAATCAAGTAAATGTGAATTAGATGCAGCTTTAGATTATTTTTTAAGTTTTATGTAATATTGGTAGCATCAGCTCGCTCAAGTGCTTGTAACTCCATAAGTGGTCATGAAAGCTGGTGACATTTGTAAGTCAAGCTATTACTCTTAATCAAGGCCAATTTGTTGACAACCCTGGTCACACTAGGCTGGGAACCAGGGCTTAAGGCTTTACTCCATCATTGCAACTCGTGCACTTAAATAATACTGTCCAATCAAAGATTGTATCTATGTTACGGCCCTTACGGGAACATTTGATCCAAGTAATCATCTTATGGCAGTTTACTTTTAGGCATCGCGAGATGTTGCATGCCTGATGATAATAAGTGCTTACTGCTTAAGTACCATATTCATGTTTAGTTTTTGTTCTAGTTGTTTGTTGATATCACTTCCATGTATAATGTGCTGTCACAACCATAAATTGTATGCAATACAATAAGTAGATTACTACTCACTTTTAGGTTCCTTGGTTCGGGATTGTGGATATATGGATTTAAGGATGTTAACATTTGGTATGTTGTCTTGCTTTATTATATTTTTGGTTTTTTTTTTATTTATATTTACTTGTTAATATCTTGGGGATTGGGGGATTGGAGTGTTGGGGGATTGGAGTGTTTCAATCTTTGTTATTTGCAAGATCTTACCATACTATGATAAAGAATGATAAAAAATGGAAGTAAAAAATAAGTGTTTTTTTCCTCAAAAAAATTGTGCTGCCTTTTGGTTATTGACTGTAGAATGGTTCCTCAGTGTTGAGAAATATAAGGAAATGAGATGCTCTCAGGCTTTGCTTTTAGGAGGATCTTTTTGTTTCTGAATGTTGCAACTTGCATAGTAGACCCTGCTATTTTCCTCCAATGTTTGTTCAAGTAGTCAAATATTAATTTGTGTTTAGGGACTTTAATTGTCCATCCAAGGCCAAATAAATGTGATTAACCATATTGATTTTGATTTCTCAAGACCTTGCCTTGTTTGCTAGATGGAACTTATTGAATAAGAAGTGAGAGCTCTTTTTGGCCTCCTTTATATTTTAATTACAGGGTTCTTAAATTTGACTCTGTTCAATTTCTTATATGTATCGAGCAGCTTATGGTTAGTTGACGGATTAGAAGCTAGACTGAAAGTGAAGAGTTGATGTCAAGATAAATGTCCATAGATTGAATTTTTGATAATGAATTTCATTTACCCTAAAATAAGGGCTTTTAAGCGGCTGAGTGGTTTCTGGTAGTGCAATTTGGCTGGCAGAGCAAAGAGTAGCAAGTCCATAAATTCTGTTTTACCACATCAGTGATGTTTGAGGATGAAATTCATTATTATTTATTTCATCCACTATGGAATGGTGCTGAAGTTGGTGTATATGTAGGCATCTTTGTCTATAGATGTACTGCTAGTCTGCTCCCCATCCTTTTTTCTCCTCCAACAATATTGTAGTTATATCCAGTTCTGGATATATAAGGAGAGGAATTTTATTTATTTGTTTATAAATCATGCATCTTTTTTCTGACATCTAAATATTTGTATTTTCCATCAAAAGAATTATTTTTCAGGTTTTCTATTAAGGTCGATCTTTGTTTACTTCTAATTTATGATCTGTGGACTGAAGTTCTTGTTTTTTTGGAATCAGCCACAGACAAAGAATGGTGTTGATAGCTTTGGTGGTCTTGGAGCAACTCTAGTAGACGCTCTTGATACATTATATATAATGGGTCTGGAAGAGCAATTTCAAAGAGCTAGAGAGTGAGTTTTAGCTTTCTTTCTTGTCTGTGGTTTTTAAGATATAACGCCCTTGTTTTTATTATTGTTATAATCATTGTTATTATTATTGGGATAAGTTCACGGGCCTTGTTATTCTTCTTTCAGACATTTACTACATTTTTTTTATATATATCTTTCTATAGAACCATCAAAGCAACAATTAGTTCCTTAGTTTTTGAGGGTTCCGCTGTGAAGGGGCTTCATACGAGGGCTTAATGTAGTAAAATGATTCTGCTTTCTTTCTATTACTCCAACTTATCTTTCTATATCTCCTGTAGATACTTTTGTGTCTGATAACTCTGATCAAACTAAAAACTCTTTTTTCCACTGCTTAATCCTTAGTTGAGTAGCCTTCTTTTCGTAGATTTTCAAGTCTGGTTGTCGAAAACCCATTCAGCCCCTTTCACTAGACCGATTATGTATCCTTTCAATTTTCATCTTGTCGTGTTTCTCATACGAGGAGCCGGACACGGTCTTGTCCTTTATTTAAGAATTTTGTCTCTACAATTGCTACAAAAATGTATTTTAGCATATCACTACTATTTCTTTCATAATTTTGTTTGGTTCATACGGGTTCATTAAACTACCAAGGTTTCATCCCAGTTGTATCTTTTGTACCTCCCAAAGTGGAAGATTGAGCGTTCAAGTTCTCGTAGGGGCAAAGTAGTTATTTGCCAGGAAAAAAATAATACGGGTTCATTATTTGGCATAGCGTTAAAAGCTCATACTGCAAAGTCTGAGAATCTTTGTTAGAGTTTGAGGGTAGCCACTTTATGCAAGTAATGCCAAATGTATCCCTCCCACTATTCTCCATTAAGGTGTACCAATACCGGGTAATGTTAGTATCCTATCAGCCAAGATGCATTCTTTTGCGTTGGCAATGATGAAGATCAGTATTCTCACATGAATTGGCTAAAGAATTTCCCGGATCAAGTGTTTTGGTACCATATTGAATTGATAAGACTTTTTTGTTTTGTTTTTTTGTTTTCAACGACTCCTAATACATATTCCTAGTTTTCGAAGGTCCATTCCTTATATTTCATTTAAATCACACTTCTGTTAAATCCTCTCAACTATTGAGTTTCTTTTCAAATATCTAATATTGAATAAAGTTATATTATCAAGAAATAGATGACATTATTGAATGTTATCGTGGATGTGTCTAATCAGTTCATCCTAATTAAGGGATAAACTAAGGGGCTTAATCTTAAACATGATGTAAGCCTATAATGATTGAAAGTCAGAAAATTCACTTGTTTCTCCTGAGGTTATTCATATTATAATCACAATTCTGTTATTCATGTCGTTAGGCTTCACCGTGTCAAAATATATAGGGTCAGTTGTGAAAAGCTCCTTAAACTATTTCCCATTGTGCACAAAACCTCCTTTAACTATCATGTTTAGTTGCAGATAGACCCCTTATGTCATTTATATAATTTTATAATGGAAATGCTGTCATGTGCAGGTCACATGGCATTTAATATGACAAAAATGCCCTTGGGCATTTCTGAATGTTTTGGCTTTTCCCCCCTTTTTTATGGTTCAACATATATGGGTTGCCTTTGACAGTGACTTGAAGGCATGGCCTTATTAACAGATTTTTCCTACTTTAGGGTGGTGATATTCGCAATACCAAGGGATCATATGCAGAACACTATTAGTTCAAGGGAGTTTTTTTGGCAATTTAACTATATACGTCTATATGTGACTTCTTCATTTTCAAATTCCTGGCGAAACAATAAAAAAGTTCTTATTTTCTCCACTGTTCTGTTAATCTTCTTAATTTGTAAATAGCTTCCATTTTTTACTTTTATGGGATATCCAACTTGAATTTCAGCCCTATTTTCTCGAGTGTTAACCTTTATTCAGTCACTTCTTCCCAAAACCTTATCCTTTCGTGATCACTAAGGCCTTCTAAAAATCAAGGCCCTTGTCCAAGCTAAATATATTTCAGCTTTACGTCAAAGTTTGACGAGCATCACGGTTGATGATTCTTTGGTTTCATCCGTGATAGATAAACTGGAGTAATTGAAGTGTAATTGAGGCTCTTTGTTGTTTCGGAGGACCAAAATCGTTAAGATCTTATTTGACGTTACTCACTTTTTCCAGTTACTTTTTGAATAGTATTTAAATAAGTTATATGTAAATATGTTCGACCTGCCATCCTCGTCCTCTCCAATTTTAGTTTTACTTTCTTCATCTTCACTTTCTGTCACCATGTTTGGTTGTCGGTACGGAGATTTAGGGCTTCCTTTTAAGGATATGCAATCAGTAGACGTACGGTTTAATAAACCTTTCAATTGCTCTTTATATACTCTTTTAATAGCTCAAAATGGTGGGAAGTGGGGACAGAGGTTGATTAATCTGAGGGGATTGAATGCAAGAAGCTCTTGATTCTGCAAGTGCTTATGTGGTTAACTGAATTAGTTTCCTATCCTCTTACCCTCTCCTTTAGCCATTTTTACTGTTCGGAATCTAGTTTCTCTCTCTGTTTTAGTTTTGCTGCTCTGTTTGTTTCTGTATCTACTGTAGCCTATTCTCAACTAAATTCACTTTATTTGCCTCCACAGTCTGGTTTCTCTCCAGTTTCCTAATTTAATTGTTGTTCAGACTCTCTCTTATCTTATCTTGCAAATTCTACTTTCCCATTTTCTCTCATAACTAATATCAATTTATACATATGTACATCCAGATATGGTTATAGAGGTGGTGCTGGTAATTTTTATTTCTGATTTTTTAAAAGATTATTATGTATAGCCTAGTTTCCTGTTTGATACTGATATGCCATTCATGACAGGTGGTTGCCAAGTCATTGGATTTTAACAAAAACTTGACTAGTGTTTCCCATTACTTTGAAAGATTGTTATTTATAAAGATTCATTGTCTGCTTGATATTAAAGTGCTATTTGTGGCAGGTGGGTCGCAAACTCATTGGATTTCAACAAAAACTATGATGCTAGCGTTTTTGAGACAACCATAAGGTTGCTTTATAAGGTTTAATGTCTTTTTTTTTTTCCTAATGAAGCATGACATGCTTCGAGAGTTTTGCATCTATCTAATCATCATAGGTTGAGAGAGCTCAACTGTACTGATAAACAATGTCTAATTCAATACTATCCAGAGTAGTGGGCGGACTTCTTAGTGCTTATGATCTCTCCGGTGACAAGGTTTTCCTCGAGAAAGCTACAGACATTGCAGATAGACTGCTGCCTGCATGGAATACTCCTTCTGGCATCCCATTTAATATTATCAACTTGGAACATGGGAATGCACATAATCCTGGATGGACTGGGGTAGGTTCTAAACATTGTTACGTGCTGTTCAAATTTTCTGACTATAGGATAAAGTTAATTTGGATTTCAATTTTTTATTTATTTTTTGTTCAACGGCATTTCTGTAAAATGTTATTTCATGTAGTTCATAAATCTTCTTTTGGACTAGTGCCTAGAAAGGACATTTATGAATAGACTTGGGATGATGCATGGACATAACATGAAGCCTGGACAATATCCGAATAGTTGTTACAGTGTCCAGCACGTATTGGATAGACAGTGCTGGTAGTAGTCAAGCACATATTTTCTATGTTTTCCAGTTTTCTGATCAAAATGTCAAAGACAACTGCATGTTTAGCCCTCTCTCGTCATGATGTCAATAATACTTCACATTGGTTTATGTGCCCGTCATTTGGTCCCTTGCACACGCTTATTCATGTTAACGTTGTGAAATTGCTCTTAGGTGTTTTACGACATAGGTCATTTGAAAAAAAAAGACATAGGTCATTTGAGATTTTTGTATAATTATTATTAACAAGTGTTCTCTGTTCTTAGGGTGACAGTATCTTGGCAGATTCTGGCACAGAGCAGCTTGAATTTATTGCTCTTTCTCAAAGGACAGGAGATCCAAAGTATCAGCAGAAGGTATATTTCTCCTATTCTTAGGATGCAGTGCAATGGAATATGTATGTTCGTTGATCAGCTTCATTCAAGTCGTCATTTGTATCTTTTATTGTCAGAAGAATCTAAATCATATGGAAGAATGCTAATTATAAACATCTTTGTTTGATTTGGAGCTTCTATTTTATGATAGAAATTTTATTTAGCTGGGAATGGAACAGATCATTGGCTTCAATTTATGGTATGAATTACATTGATGTTTCAGGCAGAGAATGTTATACTGGAGCTTAATAAAACCTTTCCTGCTGATGGTTTACTTCCCATCTATATTAATCCCCACAGAGGGACAACATCATATTCAACTGTAACTTTTGGAGCCATGGGGGACAGGTATCTTACCATTCAATAGTTAAATATGATTTATGTGAATTTCAATGAGCTCCATATCACATTGTTTATGGGTGTCAGCCTCTGTTTCTTAATCTATATCTGTTAAAAAACTATTCATACTAACAGTTTTTCTCTATAAGCTTGATCATGGCATGGTTAATGTGCATATTTTGGCTGCAGCTTTTATGAGTACTTACTCAAGGTTTGGATACAAGGAAACAGAACTACTTCTGTAAAGCTTTATAGGTGAGAAAACTTTACCATCCTTTTTCTGCCTCAGTTAATCTTCAACCACTGGAAAAAGTATAACCAAATTTCTCATAGGCATATTATTTATTAATATGAATTATGAATCATTATATTTCAGCTAGAGTTACTTTTCAGGTAAAATTACTACTGCTGTGCTATTGAAAATGTTTTTAACAAGCACAATACTTTCTCCCTCTCATCCTCTTTTCTCAGATTAGAGTGGAAGTTGGTTAATGTTTATGTTGAAATGTTAACATGGAGCCAATCCTTTTAGTTGTATCAGGAAAATATCTCATTTCTTTTGCTTGGTTTTGTTTTGAAGAAGATAATTTTGTTTTTAGTATTTCAGATATGTATTCTATTAATTTTAACTTGACAACATTTTTCTTTCTAAATTTGTGAAATTGAAACTGAGATGTCTAGAACAACAATCTCTTTTTCCGACAACTTCCTGATGGGAAAGTATTTTAATTGGAATTCTGAATGCAGAGAAATGTGGGAGACATCTATGAAAGGGCTGCTAAGCTTGGTTCGGAGAACTACGCCATCATCTTTCACATATCTCTGTGAGAAGATGGGGAATTCTCTAACTGACAAGGTAATTTGAGTACCAGGACAGGTAAAGGGAGAATGTTGCGATAATAATCTACTATATAGTATTTTGATTGCTTTTCTGTTGTTCTCCTAATATATGCAGATGGATGAATTAGCATGCTTTGCTCCAGGAATGCTGGCCTTAGGGTCATCTGGGTATGGTCCGGACGAATCTCAGAAATTCCTTTCACTTGCAGAAGAGGTATTTATTAACTTCTCAAGAAAAAGAAATTTTAAATAATATCGTGCTTCATAATTGAGATGTGATACTGAGAAAACTTTTTGAGTGGGCATTTTTGCTCTTTAACATGAGACTGAACTAGACTAGTTCATTGACAAAGACTGCAGAAAAATTGGATTCCTGTATCAGAACTGAAGTGGTTGAGAAAAGGCTTTGATTGTTGTAGTTGTATAACCACATGTATGAGACATTTATGTTTGTATTTTCTTTTGTCCACTTAATCTTTTACTCATCATTTTTTTCTTTCTTTGAAAAAGAAAAAGGAAAAAGGAAAACTCGATTTATTTACATATTAATTTCTTTAGTTGAAAAGAGATTTTGTTGATCTCCTGTTATGGCTTTTTCTTCTTGTTTTACTTGTGTGCGTGAAGCATTTATGTTTTGTATGTTATCATCTAGAATTTCATCTGCTTAATTCTTTTACTTAGTCCTTTTTTTTTTTCTTCTTCTTCTTTTTCGTAAAGAAATGTTGATGAATAGAGAGTTTGTTGGTCCACTTTCATGGTTTTCCCTTTCCTTGTCTTTGTTGTACAAAGACTTACTATTAACCCTTAACAAACTTTCTTTATCATCCTTCTGCTAAAAAAAATCTTCTTCCATAATCTGAACCCCTTTCTACCTTCAATTCTTAAATTTTAATTTGTTAATGTTTCCAAATATCAGGAAGCTATTCTTTCTGTAAACCTTGCACCTTTGCCGTCAAGATGGCTTCTATTTTGTCCTGATTCCATTTACAAGCGATTTTACTTTTGCTCTGCCTTCGTAAGCATTAATACATTAAGGTACTCTAAACCTTATCTCGCCAGTTAAGTAATGAAGACAGCAGTATGTTAAATTTTTGGTTCTTTCTTGCATTAAATGTGCACTAGGAGGATAGGTTTAGCCAGTTGAGTAACTGACCATGCATTTTCTTTTACTTTGACGATAAATTGTCAAAAATTACTGGTGCCATGGGCAATGGCTGATGGAAGCAATTGTGCTTTTATTACGCCCTCTCACCGAGAATTCTTTTCAATGACGTGTTAGTAAAATATTAATGTGGCATATACTGTTCTGCAGATCTCAGGCCTAAAAAATTCTTTACCTTATTCCGTCCTTATGTTTCTTTTTTCCTTTTTCTTTCAATTGGTTTTCTCTTTTATGTGTGTTTTTACTTCATTTTGCCATTGCTTGTGAGAGCAACTATAATCTTTTTCGCTTTTGTGTTTTTATGAAATCCAACTCTGCTTATGTCTTCCAAGTTCTGTCTCTCTTTTTCTCATGTTTGTTAACAACCATCTACTCCAAAAGCTTAAGCTATTAGAGATGGTGTAACTCGGCGTGCAAACGAACCGAGCCGAGCTTTGGGCAGCTCGGGGTCGGCTCGCTTTGTTAGATATGTCATATGTCATATGTTTGGCTGTAGTCTTCTAATTTTAGGGTGTAGTCTTATCTCTTAACATACCGAAATCAACGGTTGAGATGGAATCTAAATTTATGATGGGCTAATGAATTATAACTCCTTGGGCCTGATTAATGAAAGGAGGTGAATTGGGCTGAACATATATTGTATGGGCTAAACTAGTTTATCATGAAATAAAAATATATATGAGCCTTAACTAGCCTTGTTCATGAGCTTTAACGAGCCCGTGTTCACGAGCCTATACGAGCCGAGCCCAACATTGTTCGGGCTCGGTTCGTTTACTAATTAGACTAGAATTTGGGCTCGGGCTCGGCTCGTTTGCTTAACGAACGAGCCGAGCCCGAGCCATTCATGAAAAACTCGGTTCATTTGCAGCCCTAGGTGTAACTTAAATATATAAATCTTTCCACATGCCCCCTCACGTGTGGCCTTCTTTTGGTCGAAGACGTGTTTTTAAATTTTTAATTAAGGTGACAGTGAGGCTTGAACTCGACAGCTTTGTCTTTGATACTATATTAACAATCATCTACTCCAAAAACTTAAGCTGTTAGAGACAGAGGGTGTAACTTAATTATATAAATCCTTCAATAATGTTGATGTTTTCTTTCTATTATTGTGTTAGTTTAAAGAGAATTTGGATAGGTTCTGTCTATGTTGATGACTTGGTGGACTCATGAAATGTGTGAAGCATCTTGTCAAACATGACAGACTTGTGGGTACAAAACAATGCTACCCAGAAGGTGGTTTGCTGTGAGTGCTTGGGATTGGAACTAGCACACTTAAGCTGCTTGTTCCAATACTGGGAGCGCCAGGATTGGCTTATGGAGCTTGTATAAGTTACTTAAGTCGTGGTTATTTGTTTTTAAATGCAAACCAACTCTCTTTTCATTTAGTTAATAGATCAGGATGCATGAAATTATGTCCACAAAATGCACAAAATTTTGTATCATTTGGAAGCATGCTTGATATGAAGATTTTGTGAAGGCACAGCACTCTTTATATATGCGTGTGTAGTACATATTTTGGTCAGTATCTTGATGTGTTGTGTCGTTATGTCTCTTGCCCTTTCCCCTCAAACTTTGCAGTCTGTTACGTTTTAAATCCATGACTTTTATATTGATTTATTGTATGATGAACTGAAACTATAGTAGGAAATATTAAAAGAAAACTTGGGGTGTCACCAATCAAGTTAAATTTGAGCAGAAGTAACATTGAGCAGAATTAAGTGTAGGGTTTTACAGGACTTATCAAAAAAAAAAAAAACGTGTAGGGTTTTACAGGATTATATATGCAAAAATAAATTATAATTAGCTAAAGCTTTCACTAGTTTTATTTAGACAGGGATGAGGAGCCTTTATTCTAGACAATTATTGATTATATCAGATCTCCTCTCTGGTGTAAAATCTAACAGGTTTTGTTTATTTATTTATTTATTAATATTTAAAAAATAAAATAAAAACACAACATACAGTCATACACTATTAATATGTCTTATTAAATAATTACCATACAGTCATACACTATTAATATGTCTTATTAAAGAATTACCTTAGAAGTGGACCATTGGATATGGAAGGTGCCTCTTAATGTCACTGGGTCACAAGGCACGCGGTATCTTGATATGCTTTTTACTTGCACTGGCTTCTCAGTGCCGTTTTATTAGTTGTCTAAGACATCTTTTTGCACTTTGTTCACTGGGTTCTCAGTGTCGTTTTATTTATTTATTTAGGGAGTAGATTCATTTGGTCGAGAGGTTTATTTAAAAGTTCTTACCTTTTCATCATGGGCACACAAACCAGTGCATGGTGTACGAGTTTAAGATATAATCAAATCAAATCAAGAGTAAAGTATAAGAAAAAAGGATGAGAGAAAAAGAGAGGAAGATGGGGAAAGAGATAAAGAATGAAAGAATACTTTCATCCTTCCACCACATTCTATTTATACTTACAAGTTTTAGAAATTACACATAAGTCCCAATATTATATAAGTAATAACAAATAAGCCCTTGACAACACTTACCCTGCAGCTTGTGCAAAGATATTTATCATGCCCAGCTTAACTAACTTATTTTGCAAGCAACTCTTGCTCACACCCTTAGTCAGTGTGTCGACGTATGGAGTACAAATCAGCCCAAGACGAAGCTTTTCCTTGATGAATTGTCAATCGACTTCAATGTGCTTTGTCCTGTCATATTGAACTGGATTGTGGGCAATGCTAATAGCAACATTATTGTCACAATACAACTTCATTGATTTGCGAACAGGATAACCCAACTCACTCAACATCGTTTGTAGCTATAACATCTCACAAACTCCATGTGCCATGGATCTGAACTCAGCCTCTGCACTAGATCTAGCTACTACAGACTGTTTCTTGCTTCGCCATGAAACAAGATTACCTCCAACAAATGTGCAATTTCCAGAAGTAGATCATCAAGCTGTCACACACCCTGCCTAATTAGCATCAGTATAGGCTTCAACACGCAAGTGGCTATGATGGCCGAATAATATTCCCTTACCAGGTGAACCCTCGAGGTAGCGAAGAACACGATGAGTTGCCTCAAGGTGAGGTGTACGCGGAGCATGCATAAATTGACTAATCACACTAACAACGTAGGCAATATCTGGATGCGTTAGAGAAAGGTAAATCAGTTCCCAACCAATCACTGAAATCTTGCCACATCATCTAATGGGTCCCCATCTACATCATTAAGCCTATGGTCTAGCTCCCTGTCTCTAACACATACTTCCGTTGAGAAATGAATACCCCTTTCTTTGATCTGCACACTTTGATGCTAAGAAAGTATCTCAATAATTCGAGGTCTTTAACCTTGAACTTTGTCCCCAAGAATGACTTCATTCGATGGATTTCCAGTGATAACAATATCATTAATATACACAATAAGGACAATGGTGCAGCCCTGGTGCTTCTTGATGAAGAGAGTATGATCTGCCTAACTCTGTGTGTACCCTACTTCTTTCACGGCAGTGTTGAATCTCTCAAACCAAGCACGTGGCGACTGTTTTAACCCATTCAAGGCGTTATTTAGCTTGCACACTAAATTCTGCCCGCAAGCTTCAACCCTGGTGGCATAGTCATATACACCTCTTCCTCCAAGTCACCATAAAGGAAAGCATTCTTTACATCCAGCTGATGTAAAGGCCATGGCCTCCAAAGAAAGGAGGACAGGTATTGAGTTCATCTTGGCAACTGGAGCCAATGTTTGCAGATAATCAATCCCATAGGTTTGAGTGAAGCCTTTTGCAACTAACTGGGCTTTATATCTCTCAATTGTTCCATCTGCATAATACTTTATTGTGTAGACCCATTTGCAGCCTACTGGTTACCTTTAGGTAATGGAAAAATATCCAAGTACCATTCTTCTCAAGGGCCTTTATCTCTTCAATCATGGCTTCCTTCCATGGAGTTTGAGTAAGAGCATCTGAAACACTAGAAGGAATAGATAGAGGAGATACACGAAGTGAAAGCACGATATGTTGGAGATAAGGCATCGTAGGATACAAACTGAGATATGAGATGTTTTTTACAACTACAAACACCCTTACGATAGGCAATAGGGACATCAAGATCAACATGAATGTTATTGGGAAAAGAATCAGGAGTATCAATGTCAACGGAGAAATTACCTGGATCGAGAGAGACTTCTTAGTCCCAGGGTGAGTCCCCTCCTAGTGTAGACAATTGACTGCTTTCCCTGCTACAAATCATTAGTGTTAGGATGACTAGACGTAGGCACCTCAGTAAGAAGCTCCACCTGAATGGGAACAGGCAAAGCAAGGGGGCATTTCCTCTTAATGGATGACACATTATCTACTTGTATAGTATTTCTCCCCTTGTAGAGAATCCCGAGCAGTGGAAAAAAAGGAACAAACTCAAATAATGTAACATTCATGGAGACAAAGCGACGATGAGTGGTAGGGTTATAACACCGATACCCTTTATGGGGGTGGAGTATCCAATAAAGACGCATCGGATTGCCTTAGCGGCCATTTTGCCCTTGTGATGATGAATGTGAACATAACAAACACAACCAAACACTTTCGGAGGGACAGTATTCAAAGGCAGTGTTATGGTGTAAGACAGAGGAGGGGGATTAATAGCCAAGAACCTTAGAAGGCATGCGATTGATAAGATATGTAGCTTTTAAGGTTGCATCAGCCCAATAACGTTTAGGCACTCCCATCCCAATTAGAAGAGGTGTTTTCTTTCAGCTACACCATTCTGTTGTGGTGTATCGACACAGGAAGTTTGATGGACAATACCGTTATCAGCAAAAAAGGAGGCAAGACTACCATACATAAACTCTCCTCCATTATCAGATCGAAGGATTTTGAGGGGACAACCAAACTGAGTACACGCCATCCCATGAAAAGTTTTAAAAATGGAATGAACTTCATCTTTGGTTTTCATAAGATAAAGCCAAGTATATCGACAAAAATCATCAATAAACACAACAAAGTAACGAAGACCAAGTAATGAATTAGTATATTCAAGACCCCACGTATTAGAATGAACAAGCTGTAAAGGAGCTGTACTTGTATTAATAATAGTAGGATAAGAAACACGACATTGTTTGGCAAGAATGCATGTTTCACAATTTAACTCAAAAGATTCAACAGAAGAAAACTTGGGAAGCACGTGCTTCAAAACAGGAAAAGGTAAATGACCTAGTCTATTATGTCATCGCACTAACAGATCTTTATTGATATTAATATTCCTAACACTAGATTGATTTGCAACATAATAAGAAGTTGTCCTCGCATTCAACAAATACAAGCCATTATCGTCACTTCCACTTCCGATCGTCTTCCCCGTGTCCAAATCCTCAAACACACAGTAAGGAGGTTACATTACAATTTAAGCCTTTTGTAATGTTACTGACAGAAAGGAGGTTATTGGTAAACTTTGGGACATGAAGAACAAAGGATAAGGTAAGATTAGGAGAGGTAGAATCAGTGACCTTCCCCGCAAAGAAGGTGAAGATGCCATCAGCCACTTTAACCTTATCCTTACTAGAACATAAATTGTATGAAGAAATATTAGATGTCATACCAGTTTTGTGATCAGTGGCTCCATAATCAATGATCCAGAGTGGCCCACCAGATAATGTGGAAACTTGATGTGCCGAATGAGAGGTACATGTCTAAGCGAAGTTAGAGGTGGAAATGGAGGCATGTTGTGCTGGTAGATATCGGAGAGCATCAAGTTCAGCCTGAACAAAGAACTTGGTGGCCCTGAGGAGGCATGACCAGTAGAAGCAGTCTCACACTTTGTTGTATGTGCCATAGATAACCCTTTAAATGGACCAAGCCTTGGCCTAGCATTCGCATGAGTAGGAGCTGGAGTGGGGTGACCGTGTACATTCCAGCATGTTTCCCTAGCGTGGTGCGCACGCCCACAGTGATCACACCTCAACTTGCTCTTGTCATCTTGCTTCCCTCCTTTTGGAAAATTAGGTTTGTTTCATTGTTGTGTGGCAAGAGCAGGCTTCTCAGACAATGGTACTTCTAGCTCAGGCTAAGTGTATACAGGTACAAACATAGCCTTTATTCTACTCTCCTTGGCTTGGATATACGAAAACACATCTCTAACATAAGTGGGGGGCTGAATACCTTTTATTTATTTTTTTGATAAGTTAAGTGGGGGCTGAAAACCTGCCTAACACTTTTACCCTAGCATGCTCGTATCTCGGATGCAAACCACCCAAGAACTCATAGATTCGATTCATTTCTACCATAGCATGAAATGCTTTAACATCAGCTGCACACATAGGTATGTAGTCTTGGTAGTGATCTAACTTTTCCCATTTATCATGCAAAGTGTGGTAATATGTTGCAAGAGTTTGGTCTTCCTGCTTGAATCTTGAAATCCGTTGTTGGAGTTCATACAGCTTTGTAAAATTACCAACTGAGGAATACGTCTCTTCCACAGCCGTCCATAGCTCTTTAGCTATTTTCACAAACAAAAACCCTTTGCTGATCTGTGGCTGCATTGACTGCAACAACCACGTCATAACTAGTGCATTATTTGCACTCTACTCTTTGAGTTTTGGATCACTCTTGGAGGGATACATGATAGTCCCTTCGATATGGTCGATCATCCTATGACCAGTGACATGCATACGAGCAGATTGAGCCCACTCCATATAGTTCGTCTCATCCAGCCTAACAGTGGTAATACAAAAGCCTAGATGGTAATCACTACTACCTCTCACTACTGGAGTCAGATTAGGAGAAGACCTAGTTTCTTTTGAAGTCACCTCTGAGCTAGACATTTTATCAAATAGTTTCTGAGTATACAATCCTCATAAACAAAAATAGCAACAAAATAGGTAGAGAACCACCTTTCTAACACACAAACAACTACAACTAGAGAGATTACTGTCTTCTGAGATGCATAAAAAAGCGACCACAGTCACCAGACAAACCCTAGAAAGCAACAAAATAGGCCATTCCAAAATTGCGAATGACGAAGAAAAAGCCGTTGTTGCACAACCACATGAACGTGAAAAAAAACAACCTATCGAGACTACAATCAATCAACAGTACTTCCTTGCAAATAAATCCCATCTTGAAATCTCTTCAAAACCCTTCACACCCACTAGGATTTACACAAACTTGCCATAGGGTTTCAACTACACACCTAAAGCTTTACAAACCATGCTCTGATACCATGTTGACTTTAAGAGATAATCAAATCAAGAGTAACGTATAAGAAAGAGAGAAGAAAGAGGATGAGAGAAAATGAGAGGGAGATGGGGAAAGAGAGAAATTCCACCACATTCTATTTAAAAGAATACTTTCATCCTTCCACCACATTCTATTTATACTAACAAGTTTTAGAAATTACACATGGTCACTCCATTTTCTGTCTACGGAGATTATTTGCAGTCATTACCACCATATAATGTTTTGTGCCTCAGAAGCAGTTAGCCTTTGAGCCTTTGATTGGATCTTTCACCTCTTTATGCAGCTTGCTTGGACATGCTATAACTTCTACCAGTCAACGCCAACTAAATTGGCCGGAGAGAACTATTTCTTTCATGCTGGGAAGGTTAGTTATATATTTTTTCTTGTGCTATTTATTGAACTATTTCTGTTACTGTTTGATGTTTATTCCATGTACCAAATTTACAGGACATGAATGTGGGTACATCATGGAACATATTGAGGCCAGAGACAGTTGAATCACTCTTTTACCTCTGGCGTTTGACTGGTAACAAGACATACCAAGAGTGGGGCTGGAACATATTTCAAGCATTTGAAAAGAACTCCCGCGTAGAGTCAGGATATGTTGGATTGAAAGATGTAAGCACTTCTCAAACCCATAATCTCAGACATCCCCGGAGTTTAAGTTCTAAATGTTTATTTCTGGTTACCTTTTTAATATATATATATATATAGCCCATCTAAGTGGTTTCTTTGTTGATTGATCATCCCCATGATTAGCAAACACCAATTAGGTGCCATTCACTGTCCATGGTATTGATCAACCTTACTTTTTCTTCCAGAAACAAAGCCATCTGTGTCGGATTTAAAATTATTTAATGGGTTTTTGGAACACGTTTTATTCTTTTACGAATCAAATTTTCCTTTTTAGTAAAAGCCATTAGCCAATTTTGCTGTCACCAATGCTGGGTGCTAGCATGGGCAAACCTGACTTTTGGTATCTTTAGCACAAAGTTTCTTCCCTTGTAATTGAGCCTGCATTTTCACTTTATTCATTTTTTCCTTTTTTTCCTTGCAAAATAATCCCCTTATATTAAGATTGTTGGATGAAGCCCATCAATCAGTGTCGGTCTTGACTCTATAGTGTTTTGGGAGGAAAAGTCAGAAGATAGCCTAACCTTTGGCATCATTATACTAAGATTGTTGGATGAAGCCCATCAGCCAGTGTCAGTCTTGTCTATGTAGCATTTTGGGAGGAAAAGTTGGAAGATAGCCTAAGCTTTGGCATCATTATGCACAAAGTGATCACTGACGTGTCCTCACATTTGTCAACCCAAGCTTTTTACCATTTCCATTGGATCTAGTTTATTTAGCATTTTGTGTATTTTCTCCATGCACATACTGTGTGATCGAGATTAAAAATGTTAAATATGTGTTGAGTTATTCATGTTGTTGTGAGTGGATTGTCTTCCTAAACATTTAAAAGGAATATAGATACAATAGTCTTTTGCTTGTGCAAAACCTTGATTATAATTTATAAGGCTTATCTCAGTTGTTAGAATATGCAATGGCTATGACTTGCAGTCATTTGATTGCATTAGTTTTTTGTTTTTTTGGGAATGTGGATATTGTTGACTTTTGTGATGATTTGGTGAATACTTCATGCTCTGTGTGATGCAGTCCCACATTATTAGTTACCTCATTTTAACCCCAGTTGACATTGTTTATTTGTATAATTCACTCTAGGATATTAAAAAATGAATTCCTGCTAACTTATAAAAAAAATAATAATAATAAATTAAAATTGAATTCCTGCTAGTTAGCAATATGTAATTCATCTTTGGAGGCTGTCTTGTCTCCAAAGACAGTGAAGTATTGTCTTTTAACGTAAAGGGAATTTGTTACTTCTGTACAAATTTCAAGGAAGGATTTGGAGAATTAGGAGGACTTTTAAATATTATAATCGTAAATTCCATTCAGTTGGTGTTGCCACTTTTGTACAAATAAGAGAGCCATACTAGTAGTTTTATGCTAACAGAATGTGGCACCCTTTTTGGTAACTTAAGAGCACTCAGAATGGAAGAAATTGAAAATGGTTACAAATGGTAGCCTTTTTACTGCTTTTTTAATTTGCCTTTCATTTACTGCTGATTGCTGGTGCTTCCAGGTTAATACTGGTGTCAAAGACAATATGATGCAAAGCTTCTTTCTTGCGGAGACACTCAAGTATCTTTATCTTCTCTTCTCACCCCCTTCAGTCATCCCACTGGACGAGTGGGTTTTTAACACGGAAGCGCACCCTCTAAGAATCGTCACCAGGAATGATGAGGTACAGAATTCTGGTGGATCAAAAGGATCGAATGAACAACATGAACCAACTTTTAGGTCACGTGCTAGGAAAGAAGGTCGATTTAGTGGTCATTAGGATTTTTGAAGTTTTAAGATTTTTAATAGGCCATTTCTGAATTCCTCATGAAATCAGTTTTTCAGTCGAGACTTCTGTATTTTTAGGGATTGCTTTATCTTAGAGTTATTCCATGGATGCCTGTCATTTTGAAATCGGCCGATACATCATAGATTAGAGGTTGTTCACTGTTGCATAACTGTTTGTAATATCATATAAGAGACTCTGTATGGATGATTCAGTTTCAAATTTCTGATATGTCAACTAAAGCTTGAATTGTAACTGAGGCTTCTTACTCTTCCAATTCTGATTGTACTTGGTTCCGGTTATAATTCATTATGAGGTACATGCTGAGATGTCGCTCATTGAATATTCAATCTTCATTGTGATTAAAACAGACTAGGCAAAACATCAGGTTTGCCTGTAAAGTCTTTTATTCTTGGAGAAATTTTTTATGTACTTTTGTTTGAATTTTAGGTTAGGTATTCAACGGTAAAGTAAGGCATTCGGCTTTTAAAATTTATTCAAATCTTTAATGGAACTCAATTGTAAGTGAGATTTAATTTGTGTTAACAAAACTAAATACTATATTGAGTTTTATCTAACCATACTTGCATTGCATGCCCAGGTAACTTTCGGTACATAGAACATTATCTCTCCTACTAGTACTCTGTTGTGGCCAACCAAACATGAGAAGTGTGAGAGTAAAATAGTCCAACACAGATGGGGCAATGCCACGTCATCCCATAATTACCCGATTCTCTCTCTCCTGGTTCTTTTTTTCAACGTGGATGGAGGATATTAGGTTTCTTTGTACCTTTTACCTGTCTAATGTTCAATTCTAATTTCATTTTTAGGGTGGGTTTGTGCCTTTTCTTCACCAATTGTTGAATCATACCATCAATGTATGTTCACTTGTTAGATTGAACTCATTGGATTTTCAAAAACAGAGCATTAAATCAAACAACAAACATGGGTTTTTAGAGATAGAGGTATAGATATAGATAAAGATAAGAGACAAACAGGCATAAACAAAGAGGCAAGAGACATGGAGATACAGATATAAAATCGTAAATTAATTACGGTTTCAATCAATTATTCAATGTCCCTCAACTCTATTTCTTTGTATATTTTCTTCGCAATTTTCAATTATACCATCAAATTAGTTATCTTCGCCTTTGCAATCTCTTCACCATTTTACCATTAGCAGTGTGTCTTTACCTTAAACCTTGCGAAGGTTTAAAGAAAAAATAATAATAATCAAATCCATTCAATTTTGATATCGTATAAAAAAATATTGCCTGAAGATTATAACTACGGATATAGAGATAAAGCAGAAACGAAGAGGAAGAAGATGGATACAGAGGTAGAAATAGTGATAAATGGATAGAGATAGATATAGGTATAATAAATAAAGCAAAAACGAAGAGGAAGAAGAAAGAAGATAGATACCGATAGAAATAGTGATAGAGGTAAATGGATAGAGATAGAGATAGAGATAGAGATAGAGATAGGTATAATAAATAAGGGAGTGATGCGGCATTACCACGTATGAATCGGACTATAGGCTGATTGGGTCAGACAGAGTACCTACTCGAAGTGAAAAGTTAGAATGGACATTCCATCCAAGCTAGGATAAGAATCCTCTTTTAATCCAAATTTCGTGCATTTCATTCAATTGGCAACTTTTTTAATGAGTTCCTTCGTCAGCAATCCTCGCGTGTAAAATCTATACCGTGTAAAAAAATACCTGTGCTTGTTTGAAGGTATGCTATATTTCAGATTTGGTAGTGGTGGTGTAGCCACATAGAGATAAGTGAGGGCAGCTGATCCTACTGAATTTTTATTTTTTTAATTTTTTTTAATTTTATATGAAAAGATTATTATATTTGTATAATTATCCACACTAAAAGTTGAAATTGTACATATATATACTCTATATATATATATAACCAAATGACCATTCATGGTATTATAAAAAAAAAAAGAATATAATCTTTCTAAAAAATATGATATTTTTTTCACTTTCTCAAAATATTATATTCTTTCCCTCTTTCCCCAAAAATACAAAGGAATATAATCTTTCCACAAAATATGATATTTTTTTTCACTTTCTCAAAATATTATATTTTTTCCCTCTTTCTCAAAAAATACAAGATATTCTTTCACACTTGTGACTTTACTATAAACAAATACATTATTAATTTTCATCACATTTTCAATGTTCAACATTTTTCTTTCGGCGAGCCTTCAATATTTCAAAAATTCACAAAATTCAAACAAATATTGCAGAGATATATATTTTTTTATCATCTAAATTTACTATTATTATGCCATGAACATTTTGAAAACTCGGCTGCTCGCTCTCAGAATATAAAAAATATAATATTCTCAAATATTTAGAACTATTTAATTTAAAAATTGCCCCCACCGAAGGAAATTTCTGGCTACGCCACTGTTTGGTAGTAATCTTAATATGTGAACTAGATAGTAAAAATTAAAGAAAACCAAAACCCAGAGTTTTAGGTGGTTGTGTTGACGCATAGCTTCAACAGTTCAATGATACAGACTCATATTAAAAAAAAAAAATTTCAAACAAATACACGCCCAGAGTATTATTGTCCCTTAGCAAGGCTTGATCACTCAAGCTTGGAGAGATCATACGGAGCTGATTCAAAGAGATTGACCAACTGTACTAGATTAGCAAACTCGTACAACTCAATGAACCTTCAAGAAAGCATCAAATGCAAGCTTTAGATGAACCTCACACGTCGACCTGTACGTACAGTTAATCTCTCTTTTGTGAACTTGCAATTCAAAGAAGATTCGTTCCGCAATTTCATATAAAAAAAATAAAAAATCAGCATGCAATTTAGCTTGGCAACCATCAAATCAGTTCTACAGAGTCCATGACTGGAATTGGAGAGGAGTTGTAGAATGGCTGATACCGCAAGAGATCTTTTAATTTCAAGCGCCCAATAAAAGTTGTTCTTTGTTGCATTAGTTTTTTCAGAGCCCTTAACCTAATAAAAATTTGTAATTTCCAAGTCAGTAATAATTTGAAACTTTAACTCATTCAACAAAGCATTTCAGATACATATCATATAGTAGCCACTGTTACTGATCCCTATTCACAAGTATGCCCGTGTTGTCTCTTAGCAACACTCAAAATAATAAGCCTCAAATGCTATTGATTTAAAGTAGCTGATAATTAAAAACCATTCTACACACTGTTCATGCACACGCACACATTAAAAACAGTTTCGTATATAGTTTTGAAAGAGAAGCAAGCACCTCAACATCATTCATCCTTCACTGGATACTTTCCATTCGAAATGTTAGTTGAAGCACCTGCAGTAGAAGTTGAACTGCTGCTGCTAGTGTCCTGGAAGCTACGAGCCGGATCGCCATATGATTGAGTACCAGGCCACCTAGACAAAGATGACCATACACAGCTTAGCTTTTGTTGCAATGTCAATACATGTTGATGAAGATTACATGTGCTTCAATTTTATTGTACCTGCTTGCCCGTATAGTCTCGCCATTAATGGTCATTTTTTCGTCAAATACATTGCCTGCAACAATGGCATATAAACTCAATGATTACATCATTACCTAGTTCATGTGACGCCTAGACAGGGTGCTAGGAGTAGAGTTCTGAAGACAGACCCACGAAGTGACTTCTTTCAAGAGAAGTAATGGAAAAACATAAAAGAAGACTGCGATGGAAATGAGAGTGTTCAATGTCCAAGGAAATTAAAGCAGTCCATGTGTTCTATATAGTATTTTTAAGCATAAACAGAAATATGCAATGCGCATACTACTACAAGACTACGATAGAAATGAGGTTATTTATCAAAATCTTTTCCGCACGTTAAACAAGCATTATTGGGTGGGGGGGGGGGGGGGGAGGGGGGAGGAACAAAAAAGAGAGAGACATTAAGTTCCAACAAGAGAAAGTGTATCCTACAAAATTTTGATGAATGTAGAACTTAATGGAATGCTCAATCTCCTTTGGGGCATTGGATTGCCCAATTTTTCGATATCTGTTCTCAAAAATACCTTCTTATGAGGTGCTAAATTTATAGATTGCAGTTTTGCTCATCAATGATCAAGAGTTGGCGCAAACTGTAGGTAGACTTTATGTATGACTTTGTCAAAACCCTAAAATAGAGCAATCTAGAAACATTAGAGCATTTGCATGATAGAGAACAAGCAGGCAAATCATGAACTAACCCCAACATATGTTGCATCATTAACTGCAACAACAGCAAGTTAATCATAACTGTGTATTAAACTGATGAACATTGCCAACCTAGCCATTACATTGAGCTAAAGAGGTCACTCTGCCAACCTCAAGAAGTAACACCTGCACAGAATCATCATGTGGCTTAACAGCCAAGGGGAGCAAATCTCGCTGGGAAACAAGATGTGATCAACAGCAATAGTGTTCGGAGGTTCAACGCACGTGAGTTTGGATTAGAGTTAAGTAGGTGATTCTAGGGGATTTTCTGATACCTAGATCTATAAATCTTTCTTCATAGTTGATTGTTCTGTGTACTTTGATGAGTCCCCTCAAAGACCTTGGGATGTGGATGGTTTGTCTTGTCACCTTTCCTAAGCTATGTTTATTGAGTTGGTGAGGCTGAGTCTAATGATCTATCCGACTGTCAAACTGATTTCTTGTCCCTCAACTTCTTCAATTCACAAACACCTTCACCCAATAACATAGGCACCGATGTTTACCTGCTGAAGGTTCTCAAATATTATGTTTGAGTCAGACATCCGACAATATTTTAGCTGTGCTTGGGAATCAAGAGCTTCGGTGAAGTTTATACCCCAATTTGACATGATTCACACGAATGCCTGATACTAGTGTTGACCAGAAGATAGAGACGTGCATCTAAGATGACGCAGACATGACATTGATTGACAAAGAATTAACGGCCAACATCCCAGAACGACGTAAAACCTTCTTTCAAAAAAATAAAAATAACAATATAAAAGAAGAAGAAAGGCTGAGGGAAGACAATCAGCCAATTTGACAATGATAATACCACGTAACTACATAATTAGAGCAATAATATGATTACCAGAGAACAATTTCCAAAAAATGACCTCCTAATAAATTTTATAAAGAAAAATCTCAGGGAAAGTAGATGATTTTTTTCCCCACGGTCCTGAATGATTAATTTGAATCTGCATAAAACTGAAGAAGCCAGAACATGTTGTATTCCATTAAATATGTAAAGCATAAATTCAGACCTTATATATCATCTCTTAATAAATGATTACCTCCATATATATCCTTATCAGAAAAGTATTTCGCCATCAATCGACGGGTGTAGTCAGCTTCATATTTGTTGAACTTTTCTATGTGCTGATCACTATCCATATCCCTAGACCAAAGAAGAACAAAATATTATCTTGCCTCTGATTCAGAAAAGAGTTCACTACAAACTATCATCAAGTCAACTACAAAAATCATTGATATAAGTATGTAGCACCAATAAACTACTTAAAATGAAGGCTATAAATAGTGCTATGCGAACTAAACTTCCTATAATAAATTAGCAACAAATAAGCCATATTATTTTAGGAAGCTGAAAATTCAGTAGCTTGTTTGGCAGCAGACTGAAAGAAGCCAACTTTCACCATAAGAATAGCATAACGAACATACATTAAGCACCCTTATGCTGGCATAGTATACTAGAACATAAAAGTTCACTTCTAAAGGAATATTTAAAGATTGTGTATCTCGAAATAACTAATTTTACCATGAGTCAGGTTCAGACTAAAATTAATTGGGTAAAACAATAATGAACTAAAGTTGCATTTGGGAGCATCGAATTGGTGCATTGGAGAAAATTTAGTTCAAACTTTGAATTAGATTTCTTCCGATTCCAATACCAAAACGTAACGTTGATTGCTCCCAAGCATAGAATAAGGGAAAATGAACCTCAAAAGCTTATTAAAAAAAATGAAAATCAATGAAGATTCCAATTCCTACAGGCAAACCATGTGTTTTGGTAGGGTATGCTGCTAATAATAATTTTTCACTATAACAATTTGGAAAGAGACACAAATTACATTATATTATATCTTAATGGAAATTGAACCCTAGAATCTTATTCGATATGCATTGCAAAGATATTTCTTTAAGAGGCTTTAATACTACTTTTTTCAGTGTAATTATCGGATCTTTATTAGGTAAATCATAATTTGAGGACCTCTTCAGCTGTTCGGTGATAAGAGATAATACAGAGCAAAAATACACGGTGACCCAGTTACGCAAAACTACAGAGTCTTACAAATTACAATTTTAGATGATGGCGGAGCAAAAAGAAGAGGAGAACCTGATCTACTTCTCTGAATGGGTTCAAACCCTAAGCCGATGCTTCGCTCGTTCAATCTTTTGGGGATTTCAAAAAAATGGAATGGATGAAAGAGAGAACTAGTTTAGCTCTGACTAGCGGGGTGAATATACCAACCAACCCTTATGCTTCCTTTGGATACAAGGAGAGAAAAGAAGGGAAAGGATTATAAAATAAAAGAAAGAATATCTAGAGTTTATATTCATGTTTGGATAAATAGGAGATAAAAAAAAAAAATTAGTAATATTGTTGTTTGGATAATGAAAGAAAAGAAGAGAAAGAATAATAATAAAATTACCATCTTACCCTTTTTGGTAGGGTTAGTAGGGCAAAATCATTTCAGCCTCCCGATCGCCTCCATCATTTTCTCTCTCACCTCCATCGTTCTCTCTATCTCTCCAACTGGAAACTACAAAATCTACAAGATCATAACATCAAAACCCATATCTCGACATATCATTTCAGATTGTTCCAAAAATAAAAAATGATCAATTACTACAGAACAAAGGTATGCATCTCTCTAGCTCTGGTTCGCGACGGAGTTTTCTAGCTCGTTTTCTATTCAATCAACCATGGCTTACACATTCTGGTTCAATCAAGTATTTGGATTAATTTCAGTTTTAGCATCATCAATTTCGTCTTCAATCGCATGCATTTCCACAGTGGATTAGGTTTCTCCTCTCTCTTTATATATAGATGATCGGTTGATCAACTAAACATCAACCTTCGCAATAGCACGAATCATTGTAAAATAGGGCTATTGGTCGGGTAAGTCGAACCACTGGGACTGCGCTAGTCTATGGCAACCTAAGTGTCTAGAATTGTTCTTAGAATGATAAGGGGTAATAAGGGTTTGTTTGATGGTCACTAAACTAGGAATTCAAAGTGCATAAAACAATAGTGTGCTAGGAAGTAAAGAGATAGAAAAATAGAGAAAAGACCAGGGAATTAACTTCACCACAAGCCATATAAACATGGCTAATTGCAATTAACTTGGGGAACAAAGTATACATGCAACCATGATATGTAGAAATGCAAGACAACTACAATATCTTCAAGAAGTTCACACATTCAAGAATTAAGTATATTCCATCAAAGGTTGGCATAAGTCATCTATCTAAACTAGGGTATAGAATGAAGTATCCTTCCTAAGTTATGAACTATCAAAGTCCTCAATTTGTGTGGTAAGTGCACATGAAGTCAAGAACTAAGCCATAATCCATCAAAGGTTTCCCTAAGCCATGGACTATTAAATTTCTTAGACAAAATGCCATTAAAACCATTGTATAATCTCATCTTCATTCTCACTATAAAGATGTAAGTAGCATAATCATGAAGAAACAATTTCTAAGACAAGAAAAGAGTCTCTACAAGATTAAATATGAAATGAAACACAAATACATCAAAGTGTATCTCTGGATTAAACAACTTGTTACATAAATGCAAAGTTCCCCAAATATAAACACAATTAATACATATTTACTTGACAAGGGTTACATCAACTCCCTAAGAAGAGGTTTAGTTACCTATGGTAGCTCTAGATGAAGGAGGAAGCAAGGCATCCAACTCCATTTTCGTGCTCCCTTGTGTTGGCTTGAAGAACTCCTCTTTCTTGCTCTCTTCTCTCTCCTCTATCTTGTAAAAATGTAGGATAATGATATGTGTGGCTCTTATCCCTCTTATTTACCACCAAACTAGGCTCTCTGTCTCCTCTAAAAACATCCCCAACTACCTCATAAAAGAGGGCCATCCAAAATTGGAAATTTCAGAGCACAAGTGGGCTGTCTCGTGGAGCAAACTGCCCAAATTTCGAGTGCTCGAAATAGGGCCTCGAGCACTCGAATTTAGTGTAAAAAGCTCCATGCTTCACTTGCTCCGCCCAGACCTACTTTGATGAAATGGCCATAACTTTGTGCTCCGAACTCCGAATGATGAACCGTTTGAAGATTTGGAGAGCTAATTCAGATCTTTAAATACTTCATGTTTTGGTGGAGATCCAATTCTCAAGGATGGTTGGTCGAAAATGAAGATCAAGGCAGAATTTCATTGCTGCCAGGCAGTTCTGCACACCTCTGGTAACAAGGCCATAGCTCTCTGCTCCAAGCTCCGAATGACAAACCATTTGAAGATTTGGAAAGCTGATTCAGAGCTCTAAATCTTTCATGTTATGATGGAAGTCCAGTTCTTGAGTTTGTAGGTCAAAGTGGCGAACAAAGTTCGGGCTTCACTGCTGCCAGAAATTCAGCTTTTGAGCACATTGTTGATCAAAAATCCACAAGGGCTTATTTTTGCTCCCTTTTTGCAATTAAACCTGAAAATGCATAAAAAAACACACAAATTAAGATAATCTACTTAATTAAACAAACAACGGACTTAACTAATGCAATTTAGGGCGCTTGAATATACAGTATTCGGCGCTTATCACACCCCCAAACTTACATTTTGCTAGTCCCTTAGCAAAACTACAATGAAAAACTTAATGAAAAGACAACCATGGGCATGCTACTACAAAAATATCATCCATGGTAAAATGAGATATATACATGGCTCAAAAATAACTTGAAACAGAAAAAGAGCTGGAGATGGGGTCATTGGGAATACTACCTTGCATATATGAAACATTGATACAAAAATTGGTTAAATACATTTCCACATACATGCATCAACATCAAAGTCTATATAAATAACTCAATTATCATCTCTTGAATGGAAATCAACTCTACCTTCAGTAAAAGTGAATTGGATTTTCAACATGCGGCTTTTACTTTCTTTTCCAATTCCCAAGCACAAGTTTTCAAATCATTGAATTCCCTTTTAAATGAGGTCCCTAAGGCATGATTTTATTTACAAGACAACTTTTGTTGCTTGTTGACAATTTATTGCAACTCATAAGCGAAACATAGAATGGTTGTGCAATGCTGAAGTCCCTTAAGCTTTCTAACCAACCTATGTAGCAAGCGTTAGGCCAACAACTCCCAAACCAGATGGCTTTAGGGTGTTAAGTGTAGAGACACTCCAAAGGGCTTAATAGCTCAAGTTGGAAAGGCTACGAACTCTAGCGAACCATGTTTATTACAATTTTTTTTTTAATAACCGTGCAATTTTTAGAGTCCTGAACTCAAGGAAATGTCTCAAACAACTCCCTGACACATCTGGCACATCCCAAAGTGTCCGGTTCGCAAAACGAGGAAAGACAAAAATACCCTCAAAAAATAGGAAGTTTCAGAAAATGGATAATGACAAAAATCAAAAACATTACATTCTTGGCTTCCCAATCGGCCAAAGTTCGAATCATCGCCGGCACAGACACCTACGAAGAAGCAGAACATCCAATTCCCCTGAAGGTTACAGATTTGAAGTTCTTCTTCTTGGTATTGCTGGTGGTGGGTGTGTTGTCATTGGCGGTGAAAGTGGAGAGGAGAGAGGAAATGGAGGATTTACAGCCAGTGGATTGGAAATATGCAATTTGTAAAGAGTTTGGATCTGAGTTTGAGATGATTTGGTTTCTGGGTCTTTTGTATTTAAGGTGTTTTGTTATTATTGAGGTCTCTGCAACAACAACATACGTGATTGGATTGAAGAGGATGTAGAGACACTCCTAGGGCTTAATAGCTCGAGTTGGAAAGGCTACGAACGTCAACTGGTCATTTTTTTTTTTCTTTCTTTCGCAGTTTTTTTTTTTTTTTTAGACAACTTAAATCATGCCAAAGATATTCATCTATCAGGTTCATCAAATCAAATTAACTAGGCCAAGGTCAAGGTCAATCAAGTTGCATGCCTCACAGTTAAGTTTCCAATGTGCATCTGTGCATTGTGAAGCTTAAAAGAGTGTCAAATCCAGCAAGAATCTAATTGAGACATTTATATAGACTGATTTGAATCCACATGATCATTTCAACTCAAATTTTTTTTTATTTTCAAAAATGTCAATTGCTTCTATACACAAGGTATTAAACATATGCTTCATCCCCAACAAGTTCAAATCATACTATCATTGCTTAGCAAAAATGTGAAACCAAAAATGTCCTATTGCACCCCCAAACTTGAATGTCACATTGTCCTCAATGTGTGAAGACAAGTGAAACAAAAATAAGAGCAAAGAAGGTAAAAGAATAATATTACCAAGTAGAGTGACGAATGCAAAAATATGCAAAAATATACATGGAAAAGCATAGGGCTCGTAAGAAAAACCAAAACAGAAATAAAAACTCTAACCTGAAGTTTAGTGCAAGATGAAAAACAAAATAATGCCAAAAAAATTGATTTATTTATTTATTTAGTATTATTATTATTATTATTATATCTATATATATATAAATATATATATATATATTTTAAGATGTGCATGAGGGGTTGGTCGCATGAGAGGTTGGTTTGGTTGAGAGGGTGGTGTGCATGCAAGGGGGTGGTGAGGTGGTTGTGGTTAGAGGAGATGAGGTTGAGTTTGTGAGTTGGGTTGGTTGAATGTGGAGGTGGGGTGTGAGGTTGAGAGAGAAGGTGATGCAGGTCGTGGAGTTGGTGTTGATGGTGGTTGGGTTGCTTGGTGTGGGTAGGTTGGTGGCAGGGTGGTGGTTAGTTGGCATGCAGGGGTGGTTGCATGCTTGGGTTGGCCTGGATGGAGAGATGCCGAGAGGTTGAGAGAGGTTGAGTGCTCAGGTGGTGAGTGAGAGAGCTTGGGAGAGGTTGAGAGGGGGTTCGAGCATTCGAAGTTGGACTTCGAGTGCTCGAAAAACTGGCAGTGGCTGCGGAACTGAAATGCCGAGAGTTGGGTCGTGTGAGCATGGGTGGTTGAGTGGTGTTTCGAGCACTCGGCAGGGGAGTGAGAGAGCTCGAATGGAGGGCAGTGAGCTCGGGATGTTTGGTGTGAGGAAGGTCGAGTAAGCTCGAGCACTCGAAATGCTTCTTCGAGTGCTCGAGAAACCGGCAGAGAGTGGAAATGGAGGGTTGGTGTGTGGCGTGGCTCGGGGTTGAGAGAGAGAGGAAAGCATGCATGAGGGGATGGTGGTGAGGAGTGGCTTGGTGTGAGGTTGATTTGTTAGTGAGGTAGCTGAGAGAGAGAGAGTGCTGTGTGTGCGAGGTCATGGGGTTAGGGAGGGTTGGTTGGTTTTGCCGAGGGGTGGTGTTGTGTTGGGGGAGAGGTGGGTTGTGGGTGGTGAGGACTGGGTTTGTATGCATGGGATGGTTAATGGGTGGTTTGGTTTGTAGATGAGATGGCCGAGAGGAAGAGAAGGCGATGAGGGTGAGGCAACGAGTGCTCGGGGCGTTGGCATGAGGTGTTCGAGCACTCGCTAGGGGGAGCTCGAGTGCTCGAAATGGAGCCAGTAGGTTCGGTATGTTGGGGTTGGCTATGGAGAGAGAAAGAAGGTGGAGTTCGAGCACTTTAAATAGGATCGGCGAGTGCTCGAACTGAGAGCAGTGAGTTGGGTGGGTTGGTGCATGAAATTCGAGCACTCAAACTAGAATTTAGAGTGCTCGAAAATGGCTCAGTAGGCTAGGGGGTGAGCTCGGCTGTGAGGACTGAAATTTGGAGCAATCCAAATGGAATTTAGAGCGCTCTAAAATTGGGCAGTGGTGCATGCAAGATTGGTTCACAATTGGAGCACTCTAAAATGGATCTAGATTGCTCGAAATGAAGGCAGTGACTTCGGCAAGTTGGTGTGGTAATTTGGAGCAATCCAAATGGAAGCTAGAGTGCTCCAAAAATGGGCAGTAGCTCATGGAATTTTGGTTAAATCATTCGAGCACTAAAATCTTGGCCCAGTGAGCATTTTGAGTGGATGCAATTGCTGAAACAAATGTGTCAAACTTTGCAACATCTTGCTAATGCATGAATATAATTGGAAAATTTTTCAAAATGTAATACATTTCCAATGTATGGATGAATTTTGAACTTTGCAAATTCATTCCATTCCAATGCATGGATGGAAAATTTTTAAACTTGGCATGCCATTCCCATGCATGGAAAGATTTTTAAAGCTTTGCATGGCAGTTGAAAAAATATTTGAAAACTTTGCATGCCATTCCATGTATCTAAATTTTTTCATGTCATTCCCATGCATTGAAAAATCATTGCAAGCAGCAGCTTCAATTCAAGCCATGCATGGAAAATTTTAAAACTTTGCACATTATTCCAATCTAATGCATGGATGGATTTTTGAAGCTTTGCATGCATGGAAAGAATTGAAATTTTGTATGGGACAATGTATGGGGAAATTTGAAAAAATTTCAAACATTGCAAATGCATGGAAAAATTTTAAACAGTGCAAGAATTTCAATGCATGGATGATTTTGCGAAAATTTTCAAGAATGTATTACAAATGAGACATTATGCACATGAGTAGCATTCCCAAGATCCGATGAAATTGCTAGGAAGCGATGGAAATTTCCGGGAATGAAAATTAGAGTTGAGAAGGTCTAAGAAAAATCAAATTTTTGGCTTTTCTAAACCGTTTCCCAGAAAATTTTGCAAGGCACGAGCAATTTCAAAGAGAAGGAAGCTTGGAAATTGAAAGAATTGCTTCCCTTGCTTTGCTAAATTTAATGTCGATAGCTAGACGAAGTTAGAGCAGGTACTAATCCTCAAAAATCTCGATAGCTAGACACACCGAGATCAAGTTAGTCCTCCTTACCCTATACCATGTCTTTCAAGAGATTCAAGCTTCCCCAAATAGGATAATTCTTTTAAAAGCGAAGGAGGAAGAGCTTGAAGACAAAAGTGGAAAAGAGGTAACGGAAAGACCTCAACCCACTCTTCATCCTCAATGAAGAACTTTAGATTATGGGGCTTATTTGGATTATGGGAAGATGGATTAGGTGAAGGTGCACCAAGCAACGACTTATGAAGGGTCATATTGAGCACGGGAATGCTCAACAAGTTATCCTTCAGACTTTCAACATCCTCCTCACACTTATCCAGCGGTTCGGGCTCAATAGCTTGAGATAACTCAGGAGAAGGAATGAGAGGAAGTGCAAGCTCCCAAGAGAGGGATACATTTGATGTTGACAAAGGAAGAGAATGAATAGGAGGAATATCAATCAAAGAATTGACCTCGCAAACAGAATTGGCAACATTAAAATCCTCATAATTAAAATGAGCTAAGCATGTTTTTAGAGGATCCTCCATTAAAGGAGGTGCATCAAGCAAGGGATTATGTAAGGGTTGTGCTGGATTTTTATAGGATACAATCTCATCATCATTAATTTCCTCATTTTGAACCACAAATTCTTCAATTTTTTGTGTGGCGACAATTTGATCTTCACCCACTATTTCTTCATTTTCACATGTGGTAACCACTTGAACATTCTCGTGATGAAAATTACTAGAAGTAAACTCATCATTCATAGAATTCTCTTTTGGATTGACTACAAGTTCAATTGGAAATTCTTCTTCCTTTTCCTGATTTAGAACATCAACCATTTGTTGAATTTGGGCTATCTGGTCATCTAAATCAACTCTAGATTGGGAATGAGAATAGGCGGTGGATTGCATGCTAACAATGTCATCCAACATTTGCTTGTTGGACTCCATCATTTGCGTATGCATAGACTCTATCATTTGTTCGTTGGTAGCTATTAACTCATCCAATGGAGACGGTAGAAAAGGAGAAGAAGAGGGCTGGAAATAATGATCATTAGGTTGAAAATTGGAGTGAAAATGTTGCCCAAGAGATTGTGGGGCTGAATTTCCTATGTCATGCCACAAGAAGTTTTGATGATCTCCTGAACCCGAGTTATAACCATTGAAGTATGGATCACTACCCGGTTCAGAGAAATTTGCATTTGGTTGCTCTAGATAAAAATCCGAGAATTGTCTCGTTGGAAGACAATCTCTTGTATGATGTGTATTACGAGAGCAAAAAGCACAAAACGCATGTGGTGTGTAGAATTAAGTTGGGAGATAATTATTCTCCATCTAGGAATAATTCAACAACACACAAAGCAATCAACACAACACTTCATCACCATAACCTCCACATATGATATTCCCTTTCTCCTCAATTATCAAGACAAAAATTAAATTGGCCACGACAAGGACCGATGCTTGAACACGAAATTAAAACAGGATAAGAGCCTCAACAAGGGCTTCACAACTAAACTAAAACTAGATTTAACACATGCACAACATTCACAACTCAAAAGTAGAAGTCACGAGACTTACCTGGGGTCCTCTAGACTTATAATTTGCTAGCATTCCCACGGCGAGCTTCGAGTCCCTAGAATCTTACAACACTTAAAACACAAAGATAGTCAAAACACACAAGGAATATTCACAAGACACAATATTCACAATCAAACTAAAATTAACCCTAAACTTTGGTTGCTAAACCGTTTGCAGTCCCCGGCAATGGCGCCAAAAATTGATAGGTTGATCAACTAAACATTAACCTTCGCAATAGCACGAATCATTGTAAAATAGGGCTATTGGTCGGGTAAGTCGAACCACTGGGACTGCGCTAGTCTATGGCAACCTAAGTGTCTAGAATTGTTCTTAGAATGATAAGGGGTAATAAGGGTTTGTTTGATGGTCACTAAACTAGGAATTCAAAGTGCATAAAACAATAGTGTGCTAGGAAGTAAAGAGATAGAATAATAGAGAAGAGACTAGGGAATTGACTTCACCACAAGCCATATAAACATGCCTAATTGCAATTAACTTGGGGAACAAAGTATACATGCAACCATGATATATAGAAATGCAAGACAACTACAATATCTTCAAGAAGTTCACACATTCAAGAATTAAGTATAATCCATCAAAGGTTGGCATAAGTCATCTATCTAAACTAGGGTATAGAATGAAGTATCCTTCCTAAGTTATGAACTATCAAAGTCCTCAATTTGTGTGGTAAGTGCACATGAAGTCAAGAACTAAGCCATAATCCATCAAAGGTTTCCCTAAGCCATGGACTATTAAATTTCTTAGACAAAATGCCATTAAAACCATTGTATAATCTCATCTTCATTCTCACTATAAAGATGTAAGTAGCATAATCATGAAGAAACAATTTCTAAGACAAGAAAAGAGTCTCTACAAGATTAAATATGGAATGAAACACATATACATCAAAGTGTATCTCTGGATTAAACAACTTGTTACATAAATGCAAAGTTCCCCAAATATAAACACAATTAATACATATTTACTTGACAAGGGTTACATCAACTCCCTAAGAAGAGGTTTAGTTACCCATGGTAGCTCTAGATGAAGGAGGAAGCAAGGCATCCAACTCCATTTTCGTGCTCCCTTGTGTTGGCTTGAAGAACTCCTCTTTCTTGCTCTCTTCTCTCTCCTCTATCTTGTAAAAATGTAGGATAATGATATGTGTGGCTCTTATCCCTCTTATCTACCACCAAACTAGGCTCTCTCTCCTCTAAAAACATCCCCAACCACCTCATAAAAGAGGGCCATCAAAAATTGGAAATTTCAGAGCACAAGTGGGCTGTCTCGTGGAGCAAACTGCCCAAATTTCGAGTGCTCGAAATAGGGCCTCGAGCACTCGAATTTAGTGTAAAAAGCTCCATGCTTCACTTGCTCCGCCCAGACCTACTTTGATGAAATGGCCATAACTTTGTGCTCCGAACTCCGAATGATGAACCGTTTGAATATTTGGAGAGCTAATTCAGATCTTTAAATACTTCATGTTTTGGTGGAGATCCAATTCTCAAGGATGGTTGGTCGAAAATGAAGATCAAGGCAGAATTTCATTGCTGCCAGGCAGTTCTGCGCACCTCTGGTAACAAGGCCATAACTCTCTGTTCCGAGCTCCGAATGACAAACCGTTTGAAGATTTGGAAAGCTGATTCAGAGCTCTAAATCTTTCATGTTATGATGGAAGTCCAGTTCTTGAGTTTGGTAGGTAAAAATGGTGAATAAAGTTCGGGCTTCACTGCTGCCAGAAATTCAGTTTTTGAGCACATTGTTGATCAAAAATCCACAAGGGCTTATTTTTGCTCCCTTTTTGCAATTAAACCTGAAAATGCATAAAAAACACACAAATGAAGATAATCTACTTAATTAAACAAACAACGGACTTAACTAATGCAATTTAGGGCGCTTGAATATACAGTATTCGGCACTTATCAATAGACACATATATTATATATATTACCTGTGAATCATTCAGAAATCTTTCAAAATCTACAAGAATCAGAACATCAAAACCCATATCTCGGCATATCATTTCAGATTGTTCCAATAATCAAAACCAATCTATATATAAATATTTCAGCGTCCCCAAACTACACACACACACATACATATATATATATATATATATATATATATCAGCTTATACATATATATAACTTCAGCCGGCTGTCTCTCAACTTTCTTGCCCCTTCTGTAAATTTTCTCCATTTATCTCCAAATCCCTCAAAATCTTGTCAATTTTGGAGGGATTCCAAATGAGGGATTTAGAAAGATTGTTATCCCTCCAAATCCTTTCTTTTCTCTCATATTCCTCCCATCCAAACACACTCATCACTATCCTTCCCTTTCTTTTCTCTCTAAATCCCTCAATCCAAATGAAGCCTTAATGAACGTGGGTTCGGTTTCAAAACCTGTTTGACCCGCAACTAAAAATACTTCAATGCTGCGATGACAAATATGTTTGCTACAATATAAAAAATAAAATAAAAGATATTAACTATGAGGAAGGGTGGCAATTTACCCCGTCCCGCCCTATTTATAGTGGTTTTGAAAGACCGTTTACTTTATTTGGGCGGGGGTGATTTTTATTAGTGAAAACTCACGTGGGTTCGGGTTGAGTAAGGGGGGAGGTCATCCTATCCCGTCCCGCCTCGTTTAGGTAGGTAAATTACTAAATTATTTTTATTTTGTTAGTATATATAGTTAGTTCTAGAAACCTTGAGTTACATTTATTCACTTTTTCAGTTGTTATAAAGAACGGTAAAGCCCTAAGAACGCTCGTACCCTTGAATTTTATGTTAAATTATTGATTGTCCATTTTTTATGGTTTTTTTTCAATAGTTATATAATTGTATTTGAGGAATAAAAATTTAAAAATGAGGAGAAATTATGGAACTAAATGGGGTGGGGTGGGTGCCCGAGGGGGTAAAAAAGTTAAATGGAGGCGGAGATGGGGTGGAAAGGCTCCCTGTTTAGGCGGTTTTGGGCGGGGACGAGGCATGAGTTTCTAAATGGTTACGGGGGCAGGGGAGGATACACCCACCCAAAACCACCCTCGTTGCCATCCCTAACTATGACAGAAAATAAAGAAAAAAAAATTGAAATTAAATGAAATGATAAGGTAAACTACTTACTTATTAATTAATAAAAATAAATATATTAATTATATTTGAGAAAATAAAGATAAAGAAATTCTTTAATGAATTTATCATTATCACATTCTTTATAATACTGTGTTTTGGTGTGCAGGAATAGAATGAAATGCAAGCGGGAATGGAATGACCATTCTCATTGTATTGTTTGGTTGTAAATATGAAATGTGTATAAATGGAATGATAATAACCATTCTAATTTTTTATTGGACCAATTTAAAATTTATTCAGTTCTCCAAAATATCCCTCATAGTTACAAATAAATTAAATTAACAAAATGACATTTTTCTACAAAATTTTAAAAATAAATGGTAGTAATGGCGGTGGTGGAGGTGGAAAGTGGTAGTAGCGTAAGTAGTGGTGTTGGAAGGCGGTGGCGGTGGCGGTGGAAAGCGGCAGTGGTGTTAGTGGAAGGCGGTGGCGGTGGCGGTAGAAGGCAGTGGAGGTGATGGCGACAGTGGTGATGGAAGCTGGTGGCGGCGGTGGTGGAAGGCGATGGTGGCGGTGCTGGTGAAAGGCGGTAGTGGTGGTGGCGGCGGCGGCGGTAGCGGTAGCGATGGCAGTGGTGGTAGTGAGAAAGGCAGTGGTAGTGGCAGTGGCGAAAAGGTGTTGGCGACGGCGGTGAAAGGCAATGGCGATGGGGGTGGTGAAAGGCGGTGGTGGTTGTGGTAAAGGAAGACGGTGGCGATAGTGGTGAAAGTCGGTGGCCGTGGTGGTGGTAAAAGGCGGTGGTGGGGGTGAAAGGCGAATGTGGTTATGGTGGAAGGTAGTAGTGGTTTTTGGACTTAGAATATAAAGGTTTTTTGGGAAATTGATTTTTAAAATAAATTTACTTGGGAATGGAATGGTCATTCTATATGTTTAGTTGTGGAATGGATTTTCATTCCCACTTTAAATTACATACCAAACAAATTAATGGATGGACTCACCAAACACAACATTAATATATATATTTTAACTTTTTATAAAAATAAGGACAAATTTAATATTAACAAAGTTTGATTATTAATAATAATTTTTCCTTTCATTAAACCCCCCTCTCTCTCTTCATTTCCCTTCTTTTATTTATTTTCAAACCAAACTTGGCCTTAATCAAGGACGTAGCGAGGGAATAAAATTTTGTGTGACTTGACTTTTATATTAAATTATATAATACTAAAAATATTAAAATATTTTCTCATAAATTAATACACCAAAACTCTAATATCTCATTCTTTAACTATTTTATAAACTCATGTCTTTTTTACTACATATTTTCTTAAGAAAAACAAAAAGATTAATACTCCAAAACTCCCTAAAATCTCAATCCTTCACTTTTTTACTTCAAAACATAGTTGGAAATGGTAATTATTTTTGTTTCTTATTTCTATTGTTAGTAGTGTATGGAGCAAAACGTTGAAACACATTCTTGTCCAATTTGACCCAAATTGTATTTCCTAATATTTTGCCATTGTAGCAAAAATAAAAACAAATATTTTTTTTAAACTAATCATTTTATTTTTCAATCACACAATATATATATATATATATATATATATATATATATATATATATATATTATATATAAAACACGTTTTCAATTTTTGCTTTTAAAAATATTACCAGACACACTTTTAATTACTATTAAATATATTTTTACAACCAAGAATTACTACTCTACTATATCAGTTCCAACTTACAAAAGAAAGTATAAATACAAAACCGAAATGGTAGCTAAACAAAACCCAAATTCGTACTACCTATTATATATATATATATATATATATATATATATATATATATATATATGTTTGTGCGGGATCCACAATGGTTTAAGTCATCCATGATGACACCCTTGGCTTGAAGAGGAAGATCACAACTAAGGCTTACAGTGGAAGCTTCATATTAAGGCTTACAGTGGAAGCTTCATTTTGAATCTTACAGAGGAAGCCTCATTTTGAGCCTATAAATAGGCATATATGAATTGATTTGAAAATGATTACAAAAAGCATATAAATGAATTATTCTTGATTTCATTTCTCTTGTTTCTTTATCTCTCTTAATCCTACTATATATATATATATTTATTATACGTTATCAGCACGAGCTCTATCCATCTCAGATTTGAAGAAGAAACTCCCTCTCCTTCTTTCTATCTCAACTATATATCTCTTTTGTGATATTAGCTTTGATAGATTGTTGGGTTTATTTGCTTTATTGAAGAAAATTGTATTTATGACTCAAAAGGGTAAGAAAATTTTAATTATTGATTATTGTTCATGAAATAAATTTGTTCACTTAAGGGCCTGTTCGGAGGCCCATATCTGATATGGTTTTGGTGTTTTGATTTTGGTTTTGGGCCAATATCATGTTTGGAGCGGGTTGATATGGTATTTAACAGTGCCAAAACATTATTCATTTTTGGGCCAAAACCCATATCAACATTTTGGTGATATTAGACTGATATGGCACTGTAGCGGTGAATTGATCTCAAACCGAAACCAAACCAACCCTCGTTTTTACTGTAGCGGTGATATCACGTATATAAGGTCGCATATCAGATTTTAAGGCATTTTTCAGCGTCGTTTCTCTCTCTTCGCGTAGCTCCCTGGAAGGCAACTTCAGTGGCGATCCAACCTCTTCCACCACCGATCTGGCAGAGCTCCTCCACCAGGTACCTTATTTGTGTCTTTGTTTGTATCTATAGATCACATATATCTTCGCTTTTGAGATTTACATTTGGGAGGTCCTCACATTCACTTTCTCTCTCTAATATTGTGGCAATCAGAATCTATATTGCGTTTCCAAGTTCTGATCTTTATTCCAATCATGTTGTGAGTGTTGTAATTTAGGACATTTGCGTCCAGATCCCAAGTTTCGTGAGGCTGTGACAGAGATCTAGGGTTTGATTTTAGCCCTTTTCTGTGTTGTTTCTTCTATCAACCATGGTTTTGATTTAAGGGTTTATGTGTCATCCATTGATTGTGTGTGTTGCAATGTGGAAGCAATTACAATGTTGACTGAGTTGATTATAGCTATCGATTTTAGCGATATTTCCAATATCTGTTCTTGGTCCAAATTACAATTTCGCAAAGGATCTATATTATGTATAAATCAACCTAACAGGCTCTTAGATCATATTAGGCTTGATCCTGCATTAAAAAGCAAAATGTTTGCCCAAAATTGAAATTCAACACCTTTTTCATAAACTATGGAAAATTTAACTACGGACCTGTGAAGAACATAAATGTTAAGTACATATATAAAATAATTCATTTTCTATTTATACTAATAGTAGAAATCTGAAACTTTTTTACAAAATTATTTGTTGTGTATAAAAATGAACAACAATATTTAGGATAATGTGTTGAAAATAGATGCAGGAAAATAATAGTAATCTTAGTTAATATGGGATTGCAAAAAATATAACAAAACAAAACAAAAAATAAAAATTATATATATATGTATAGTGGCTGCCTAAGGAAGGAAGGTCTTGTATTGTTTTGGTTAAAGTTCTGCCATAAAAAACAGAAGCAAAAGGGTTGTTTTTTAAGCTTATACTACCACTGAAAACCCTATAATAAAATTGTTTGAATTTGTTGAGAAAGTTCACAACTTTACTACTATTATTCTTCATCTCACAACAAAAGCAAATTGTTGGCCCAAAATTGAAATTCAACACCATTTTGATAAACTATGGAAAATTTAACTATGGACCTGTGAAGAACATAAATGTTGAGTACATATACTAAATAATTCATTTTCTATTTATACTTATAGTAGAAATCTGAAACTTTTTTACCACATTATTTGTTGTGTATAAAAATGAACAACAATATTTAGGATAACGTGTTGAAAATAGATGCAAGAAAATAATAGTAATCTTTGTTAATATGGGATTGCAGAAAATATAACAAAACAAAACAAAAAATTAAAAATTATATATATATATATATAGTGGCTGCCTAAAGAAGGAAGGTTTTGTATTGTTTTGGTAAAAGTTCTGCCATCAAAAACAGAAGCAAAAGGATTGTTTTTTAAGCTTATACTGCCACGGAAAACCTTATAATAAAATTGTTTGAATTTGTTGAGAAAGTTCACAACTTTACTACTATTATTCGTCATCTCACAACAAAAGCAAAATGTTTGCCCAAAATTGAAATTCAACACCTTTTTGATAAACTATGGAAAATTTAACTACGGACCTGTGAAGAACATAAATGTTGAGTACATATACTAAATAATTCATTTTCTATTTATACTTATAATAGAAATCTGAAACTTTTTTACCAAATTATTTGCTGTGTATAAAAATGAACAACAATATTTAGGATAATGTGTTGAAAATAGAGGCAGGAAAAAAATAGTAATCTTAGTTAATATGGGATTGCAGAAAATATAACAAAACAAAACAAAAAATAAAAATTATATATATATATATATATAGTGGCTGCCTAAAGAAGGAAGGTTTTGTATTGTTTTGGTTAAAGTTCTGCCATAAAAAACAGAAGCAAAAGGGTTGTTTTTTAAGCTTATACTGCCACTGAAAACCCTATAATAAAATTGTTTGAATTTATTGAGAAAGTTCACAACTTTAGTACTATTATTCTTCATCTCACAACAAATGCAAAATGTTTGACCAAAATTGAAATTCAATACCTTTTTCATAAACTATGAAAAATTTAACTACGGACCTGTGAGGAACATAAATGTTGAGTCCATATATTAAATAATTCATTTTCTATTTATACTTATAGTAGAAATCTGAAACTTTTTTACAAAATTATTTGTTGTGTATAAAAATGAACAACAATATTTAGGATAATGTGTTGAAAATAGATGTAGGGAAAATAATAGTAATCTTAGTTAATATGGGATTGCTAGAAAATATAACAAAACAAAACAAAAAATAAAAATTATATATATATGTATAGTGGCTGCCTAAAGAAGGAAGGTCTTGTATTGTTTTGGTTAAAGTTCAGCCATAAAAAACAGAAGCAAAAGGGTTGTTTTTTAAGCTTATACTGCCACTGAAAACCCTATAATAAAATTGTTAGAATTTGTTGAGAAAGTTCACAACTTTAGTACTATTATTATTCATCCCACAACAAATGCAAAATGTTTGCCCAAAATTGAAATTCAACAACTTTTTGATAAACTATGGAAAATTTAACTACGAACCTGTGAAGAACATAAATGTTGAGTACATATACTAAATAATTCATTTTCTATTTATACTTATAGTAGAAATCTGAAACTTTTTTACCAAATTATTTGTTGTGTATAAAAATGAACAACAATATTTAGGATAATGTGTTGAAAATAGAGGCAGGAAAATAATAGTAATCTTAGTTAATATGGGATTGCAGAAAATATAACAAAACAAAACAAAAAATAAAAATTATATATATATATATAGTGGCTGCCTAAAGAAGGAAGGTTTTGTATTGTTTTGGTTAAAGTTCTGCCATAAAAAACAGAAGCAAAAGGGTTGTTTTTAAAGCTTATACTGCCACTGAAAACCCTATAATAAAATTGTTTGAATTTATTGAGAAAGTTAACAACTTTAGTACTATTATACTTCATCTCACAACAAATGCAAAATGTTTGCCCAAAATTGAAATTCAATACCTTTTTCATAAACTAAATGTTGAGTACATATATTAAATAATTCAATTTCTATTTATACTTATAGTAGAAATCTGAAACTTTTTTACAAAATTATTTGTTGTGTATAAAAACGAACAACAATATTTAGGATAATGTGTTGAAAATAGATGTAGGGAAAATAATAGTAATCTTAGTTAATATGGGATTGCAGAAAATATAACAAAACAAAACAAAAAATAAAAATTATATATATATGTATAGTGGCTGCCTAAAGAAGGAAGGTCTTGTCTTGTTTTGGTTAAAGTTCTGCCACAAAAAACAGAAGCAAAAGGGTTGTTTTTTAAGCTTATACTGCCACTGAAAACCCTATAATAAAATTGTTTGAATTTGTTGAGAAAGTTCACAACTTTACTACTATTATTCTTCATCTCACAACAAAAGCAAATTGTTTGCCCAAAATTGAAATTCAACACCTTTTTGATAAACTATGGAAAATTTAACTACAGACCTGTGAAGAACATAAATGTTGAGTACATATACTAAATAATTCATTTTCTATTTATACTTATAGTAGAAATCTGAAACTTTTTTACCAAATTATTTGTTGTGTATAAAAATGAACAACAATATTTAGGATAATGTGTTGAAAATAGATGCATGAAAATAATAGTAATCTTTGTTAATATGGGATGGCAGAAAATATAACAAAACAAAACAAAAACTTAAAAATTATATATATATATATATATAGTGGCTACCTAAAGAGGGAAGGTTTTGTATTGTTTTGGTAAAAGTTCTGCCATCAAAAATAGAAGCAAAATGGTTGTTTTTTAAGCTTATACTGCCACGGAAAACCCTAAAAAAAAATTGTTTGAATTTGTTGAGAAAGTTCACAACTTTATTACTATTATTCGTCATCTCACAACAAAAGCAAAATGTTTGCCCAAAATTGAAATTCGACACCTTTTTGATAAACTATGGAAAATTTAACTACGGACCTGTGAAGAACATAAATGTTGAGTACATATACTAAATAATTCATTTTCTACTTATACTTATAGTAGAAATCTGAAACTTTTTTACAAAATTATTTGTTGTGTATAAAAATGAACAAGATTTAGGATAATGTGTTGAAAATAGATGCAGGAAAATAATAGTAATCTTAGTTAATATGGGATAGCAGAAAATATAAGAAAACAAAACAAAAAATAAAAATTATATATATATATATATATATATATATATATATATATATATATATATATAGTGGTTGCCTAAAGAAAGAAGGTTTTGTATTGTTTTAGTTAAAGTTCTGCCATAAAAAACAGAAGCAAAATGGTTATTTTTTAAGCTTATACTGCCACAGAAAATCATATAATAAAATTGTTTGAATTTGTTGAGAAAGTTCACAACTTTACTACAATTATTCTTCATCTCACAACAAAAGCAAAATGTTTGCCCAAAATTGCAATTCAACACCTTTTTGATAAACTATGAAAAATTTAACTACGGACCTGTGAAGAACATAAATGTTGAGTATATATACTAAATAATTCATTTTCTATTTATACGTATAGTAGAAATCTGAAACTTTTTTACCAAATTATTTGTTGTGTATAAAAATGAACAACAATATTTAGGATAATGTGTTGAAAATAGATGCTGGAAAATAATAGTAATCTTAGTTAATATGGGATTGCAGAAAATATAACAAAACAAAACAAAAAATAAAAATTATATATATATATATATATATATATATATATATAGTGGCTGCCTAAAGAAGGAAGGTTTTGTATTGTTTTGGTTAAAGTTCTGCCATAAAACACAGAAGCAAAAGGGTTGTTTTTTAAGCTTATACTGCCACTGAAAACCCTATAATAAAATTGTTTGAATTTGTTGAGAAATTTCACAACTTTAGTACTATTATTCTTCATCCCGCAACAAATGCAAAATGTTTGCCCAAAATTGAAATTCAACACCTTTTTGATAAACTATGGAAAATTTAACTACGGACCTGTGAAGAACATGAATGTTGAGTACATATACTAAATAATTCATTTTCTATTTATACTTATAGTAGAAATCTGAATCTTTTTTACAAAATTATTTGTTGTGTATAAAAATGAACAATAATATTTAGGATAATGTGTTGAAAATAGAGGCAGGAAAATAATAGTAATCTTAGTTAATATGGGATTGCAGAAAATATAACAAAACAAAACAAAAAATAAAAATTATATATGTATATAGTGGCTGCCTAAAGAAGGAAGGTTTTGTATTGTTTTGGTTAAAGTTCTGCCATAAATAACAGAAGCAAAAGGGTTGTTTTTTAAGCTTATACTGCCACTGAAAACCCTATAATAAAATTGTTTGAATTTATTGAGAAAGTTCACAACTTTAGTACTATTATTCTTCATCTCACAACAAATGCAAAATGTTTGCCCAAAATTGAAATTCAATACCTTTTTCATAAACTATGAAAAATTTAACTACGGACCTGTGAAGAACATAAATGTTGAGTACATATATTAAATAATTCATTTTCTATTTATACTTATAGTAGAACTCTGAAACTTTTTTACAAAATTATTTGTTGTGTATAAAAATGGACAACAATATTTAGGATAATGTGTTGAAAATAGATGTAGGGAAAATAATAGTAATCTTAGTTAATATGGGATTGCAGAAAATATAACAAAACAAAACAAAAAATAAAAATTATATATATATGTATAGTGGCTGCCTAAAGAAGGAAGGTCTTGTATTGTTTTGGTTAAAGTTCTGCCATAAAAAACAGAAGCAAAAGGGTTGTTTTTTAAGCTTATACTGCCACTGAAAACCCTATAATAAAATTGTTTGAATTTGTTGAGAAAGTTCACAACTTTACTACTATTATTCTTCATCTCACAACAAAAGCAAAATGTTTGCCCAAAATTGAAATTCGACACCTTTTTGATAAACTATGGAAAATTTAACTATGGACCTGTGAAGAACATAAATGTTGAGTACATATACTAAATAAATCATTTTCTATTTATACTTATAGTAGAAATCTGAAACTTTTTTACAAAATTATTTGTTGTGCATAAAAATGAACAATATTTAGGATAATGTGTTGAAAATAGATGCAGGAAAATAATAGTAATCTTAGTTAATATGGGATTGTAGAAAATATAACAAAACAAAACAAAAAATAAAAATTATATATATATACATATAGTGGCTGCCTAAAGAAGGAAGGTTTTGTATTGTTTTGGTTAATGTTCTGCCATTAAAAACAGAAGCAAAAAGGTTATTTTTTAAGCTTACTGCCACTGAAAACCCTATAATAAAATTGTTTGAATTTGTTGAGAAAGTTCACAACTTTACTAGTATTATTCTTCATCTCACAACAAAAGCAAAATGTTTGCCCAAAATTGAAATTCAACACTTTTTTGATAAACTATGAAAAATTTAACTACGGACCTATGAAGAACATGAATGTTGAGTACATATACTAAATAATTCATTTTCTATTTATACCTATAGTAGAAATCTGAAACTTTTTTACCAAATTTTTTGTTGTGTATAAAAATGAACAATATTTAGGATAATGTGTTGAAAATAGATGCAGGAAAATAATAGTAATCTTAGTTAATATGGGATTGCAGAAAATATAACAAAACAAAACAAATATATATATATATCTATAGTGGCTGCCTAAAGAAGGAAGGTTTTGTATTGTTTTGGTTAAAGTTCTGCCATAAAAAACAGAAGCAAAAGGGCTGTTTTTTAAGCTTATACTGCCACTGAAAACCCTATAATAAAATTGTTTGAATTTATTGAGAAAGTTCACAACTTTAGTACTCTTATTCTTCATCTCACAACAATTGCAAAATGTTTGCCCAAAATTGAAATTCAACACCTTTTTGATAAACAATGGAAAATTTAACTACGGACCTGTGAAGAACATAAATGTTGAGTACATATACTAAATAATTCATTTTCTATTTATACTTATAGTTGAAATCTGAAACTTTTTTACAAAATTATTTGTTGTGTATAAAAATGAACAATATTTAGGATAACGTGTTGAAAATAGATGCAGGAAAATAATACTAATCTTAGTTAATATGGGATTGCAGAAAATATAACATTACAAAACAAAAAATAAAAATTATATATATATATATGTATAGTGGCTGCCTAAAGAAGGAAGGTCTTGTATTGTTTTGGTTAAAGTTCTGCCATCTAAAACAGGAGCAAAAAGGTTGATTTTTAAGCTTATACTGCCACTAAAAACCCTATAATAAAATTGTTTGAATTTGTTGAGAAAGTTCACAACTTTACTACTATTATTCTTCATCTCACAACAAAAGCAAAATGTTTGCCCAAAATTGAAATTCAACACCTTTTTGATAAACTATGGAAAATTTAACTACGGGCCTGTGAAGAACATAAATGTTAAGTATATATACTAAATAATTCATTTTCTATTTATACTTATAGTAGAAATCTGAAACTTTTTTACAAAATTATTTGTTGTGTAAAAAAATGAACAACAATATTGAGGATACTATGTTGAAAATAGATGCAAGAAAATAATAGTAATCTTAGTTAATATGGGATTGCAGAAAATATAACAAAACAAAACAAAAAATAAAAATTATATATATATATATATATATAGTGGCTGCCTAAAGAAGGAAGGTTTTATATTGTTTTGGTTAAAGTTCTGCCATGAAAAACAGAAGCAAAAAGGGTTGTTTTTTAAGCTTATATTGCCACTGAAAACCCTATAAAAAAATTGTTTGAATTTGTTGAGAAAGTTCACAACTTTACTACTATTATTCTTCATCTCACAACAAAAGCAAAATGTTTTCCCAAAATTTAAATTCAACACCTTTTTGATAAACTATGGAAAATTTAACTACGGACCTATGAAGAATATAAATGTATAGTACATATACTAAATAATTTATTTTCTATTTTTACTTATAGTAGAAATCTGAAACTTTTTTACAAAATTATTTGTTGTGTATAAAAATGAACAACAATATTTAGGATAATGTGTTGAAAATAGATGCAGGAAAATAATAGTAAGCCTAGTTAATATGGGATTGCAGAAAATATAACAAAACAAAATAAAAAATAAAAATTATATATATATATATACAGTGGCTGCCTAAAGAAGGAAGGTTTTGTATTGTTTTGGTTAAAGTTCTGTCATAAAAAATAGAAGCAAAAGGGTTGTTTTTTAACTTATACTACCACTGAAAACCCTATAGTAAAATGGTTTGAATTTTTTGAGAAAGTTCACAACTTCACTACTATTATTCTTCATCTCACAACAAAAGCAAATTGTTTGCCCAAAATTGAAATTCAACACCTTTTTGATAAACTATGGAAAATTTAACTACGGACCTGTGAAGAACATAAATGTTGAGTACATATACTAAATAATTCATTTTCTATTTATACTTATAGTATAAATCTGAAATTTTTTTACAAAATTATTTGTTGTGTATAAAAATGAACAACAATATTTAGGATAATGTGTTGAAAATAGATGCAGGAAAATAATAGTAATCTTAGTTAATATGGGATTGCAGAAAATATAACAAAACAAAACAAAAAATAAAAATTATATATATATATATATAGTGGCTGCCTAAAGAAGGAAGATTTTGTATTGTTTTGGTTAAAGTTCTGGCATCAAAAACAGAAGCAAAATGGTTGTTTTTTAAGCTTATACTGCCACTGAAAACCCTATAATAAAATTGTTTGAATTTGTTGAGAAAGTTCACAACTTTACTTCTATTATTCTTCATCTCACAACAAAAGCAAAATGTTTGGCCAAAATTGAAATTCAACACCTTTTTGATAAACTATGGAAAATTTAACTACGGACCTGTGAAGAACATAATTGTTGAGTACATATACTAAATAATTCTATTTATACTTATAGTAGAAATCTGAAAGTTTTTTACAAAATTATTTGTTGTGTATAAAAATGAACAATATTTAGGATAATGTGTTGAAAATAGATGCAGGAAAATAATAGTAATCTTAGTTAATATGGGATTGCAGAAAATATAACAAAACAAAACAAAAAATAAAAATTATATATATATGTATCGTGGCTTCCTAAAGAAGGAAGGTTTTGTATTGTTTTGGTTAAAATTCTGCCATAAAAAACAGAAGCAAAAGGTTTGTTTTTTAAGCTTGTACTGCCACTGAAAACCCTATAATAAAATTGTTTGAATTTATTGAGAAAGTTCACAACTTTACTACTGTTATTCTTCATCTCACAACAAAAGCAAAATGTTTGCCCAAAATTGAAATTCAACACCTTTTTGATAAAATATGGAAAATTTAACTACGGACCTGTGAAGAATATAAATGTTGAGTACATATACTAAATAATTCTTTCTCTATTTATACTTATAGTAGAAATCTGAAACTTTTTTACAAAAATATTTGTTGTGTATAAAAATGAACAACAATATTTAGGATAATGTGTTGAAAATAGATGCTGGAAAATAATAGTAATCTTAGTTAATATGGGATTGCAGAAAATATAACAAAACAAAACAAAAAATAAAAATTATATATATATGTATCGTGGCTGCCTAAAGAAGGAAGGTTTTGTATTGTTTTGGTTAAAATTCTGCCATAAAAAACAGAAGCAAAAGGTTTGTTTTTTAAGCTTGTACTGCCACTGAAAACCCTATAATAAAATTGTTTGAATTTATTGAGAAAGTTCACAACTTTACTACTGTTATTCTTCATCTCACAACAAAAGCAAAATGTTTGCCCAAAATTGAAATTCAACACCTTTTTGATAAACTATGGAAAATTTAACTACGGACCTGTGAAGAATATAAATGTTGAGTACATATACTAAATAATTCTTTTTCTATTTATACTTATAGTAGAAATCTGAAACTTTTTTACAAAAATATTTGTTGTGTATAAAAATGAACAACAATATTTAGGATAATGTGTTGAAAATAGATGCTGGAAAATAATAGTAATCTTAGTTAATATGGGATTGCAGAAAATATAACAAAACAAAACAAAAAATAAAAATTATATATATATATATATATATATAGTGGCTGCCTAAAGAAGGAAGGTTTTGTATTGTTTTGGTTAAAGTTCTGCCATAAAAAACAGAAGCGAAAGGTTTGTTTTTTAAGCTTATACTGCCACTGAAAACCCTATAATAAAATTGTTTGAATTTGTTGGGAAAGTTCATAACTTTAGTACTATTGTTCTTCATCTCACAGCAAAAGCAAAATGTTTGCCCAAAATTGAAATTCAACACCTTTTTGATAAACTATGGAAAATTTAAATACGGACCTGTGAAGAACATAAATGTTGAGTACATATACTAAATGTTCTACAAAAAACAATTTTAAAATGTTGAAAATTGTTTTATATCTTAATCTTTGCAGTGCTTCATGTCTATATGTATTATGTGTGGATATAAATATATACACGAAACATTGTAAAATTGTATGAATATATGCATACCAAAATCACAGCTTTGATGTTGTCTGTTGTGAGAGAGAAGTTAAGATCATTGTTCTTCTCAACCTTTAGGAGAACATCAACTACAAAATTGGAAACTTATCTAATTTGAATCACCTAGCTTATATAGAAATTGACTTTGAAATTAACTGATTTTTAAGAAAATCATGTGGTTGATTTAATTGATTTTGACAAATAGAATTTGAACTGAAGAAAATGAAGAAAATGGTGAGAATTTGAACTGAAGAAAATGGAAGGAGACTGATTTTTATCACATTTTTACTTCATTTTTTCTTCTTTTTTGCCCCTTATTAAAGTGTTTTATAGACAGTACCTTCTTTACTTATCATTGACGTGTTGAATTATGAGTCAAAACACAATTCAATGTACTAAACTGTTCAATTACTTAATAATAATCAGATGGACATGAACAATGACAATGTTGAGAAATACCCATTAAGAGACATTCATTCTCTTGATGATGAGAATGGTGAGGTTGTTGTAGTTATTGAACAGGTCGATGCCGCTGTTTGGTGTGATGCCCATCAAGAGAAATTCATTCTCTTGATGGAGGATGAGGTTGGTAAAGGAAATCGTACAGGCACGACTTTTAATCCAATTGGGTGGACACATATTGTGGACGCAATGTTATTGGAAACTAGAAAGAAGTACACGAAGGACCAATGTAGACAAAAATTCAATAATATAAGAGCACTGTACAAAGATTGCAAACAAATATTATCTGAGACTGGTGTAGGGTACAACAGTGAAACTGGGATGATTGATTTGGAAGCTGAAAGATGGGTTCGATTGTGCAAGGTTAGTATTTCAATACGTGTCTATTTATCATACATACAGTTAGCAATTAGTGATTTAATATTAAAATGGTCTGATGAACAATAATTGTAAGCTGATAACGTGTAGGTTCTCAAGTATGGCAAAAAAATAAAAAAAACAGGGGTGTAAGAATTATGAGTAGATGGTAAGGATTTTTGGGAATACACATGCTACTGGAAAGCATGTTCATCCTTCTACAAACCCACCCAGACCTCACCAAGTGCTAACAATGCCTCAAGTGGCAACACTTGAAGCTCAAATTCATAACACTGAAGGCAATGCGAGCATGACTGATGTAGAACGACCTAATGTAGAAGGACCTATTGAACTCAGTCATACTCCTAAACCTGTAGCTAAGAAACAGAAGAAAGAAACTTTTTCAGAAACAATGTCTTTAGTGATGGAATGTTTGACTAATATTGGGAACGCAAAAGCTGATAAAATTGCAAAAGCCATAGCAGAATCATCTTCTAGTTGTCAACCATCTCGATTCACCGAAATGCCTGAAGTAACATCTCCCAGTAAAAAAGAAAAAGAAATGGATCCCCAGCTTGAAGAGTGCGTTAAGATCGTCAACACATTAGTGGGGATTGATGATACCCATTATGCTAAGATCATAAGGATGTTTGGTGAGGACAAGGTGTGGAGGGATATATTTCTTCGCATTCCTGATGAAAGGAAGGTTGGGTGAGTGTTGAATCAGCCTCTGTGATTTCTTCGGTATCTTACTTTTATGTGCTTTTGGATGACTGTTTTATAACTGCTTTTACATTACTGTTGGATGATTGTAATGAATTTTTCTTATCTACTGCTTTTACATTATTGTTGGAAGACTGTATTTAATTCCTCTATCTACTACTTTTAAATTAATGCTGGAAAATTATTTATTTTCTATTTCTATTGTTTTTACATTATTGCTGGATAATTGTATGATTTGGTATGTCTTTTCCATTTTGCTTAATTTTTATTACAATAACTGTTTCTGTTTATTCTTAAATAGGATAGTAGCTATGGATATAAGGACAATATTAACCATTTATGATGATGATGATGAGGAGGAAATTCTTGTATTGATCGCAGCCATATATGAGTACTATCATAAACATTTTGATAAGCAACGTTGTTGTTTTTTTAATGTTACAAGGGGAAGATTACATATTCAAGCTCTTAAATGGACATAAAGATAGGTGTTATGAAAATTTTCGGATGTACCCCAACACCTTTAGGGCATTGTGTCGTGAGTTGAAATTGTTAGGATTGAAAGATTCAACATTTCTAACGGTAGAAGGACAAGTTGTAATTTTCCTACTTACCGTGTCTCACAATGAAAGGAATCGTGTCGTTACTGAAAGATTCCAACACTCTACATCCACAATTTCATATCACTTTCATACTATATTAAAGTTAATTTGTGAGTTAGGGACTAAGATTATTGTTCCCCCGGATTTGAATGAAATTCCTAAAGAGATAAAGAACAATCCAAAGTTTTACCCATACTTTAAGAATTGTGTAGGAGTCATAGATGGCACTCATATCCATGTTGTAGTGCTAGTTGACCAACAAATACCCTTTCGTGGTAGAAAGGGTGATACGACCCAAAATGTCATGGCCGTGTGTTCATTTGATATGAAATTCACATACATTCTAGCAGGGTGGGATGGGTCTGCTAATGATTCGAAGATTTTAAATGAGTGCATTCAGAATGAGGATTTCAATTTTCCATCACCACCCGAAGGTAAAAATATTACCTTTCCATATTTATGCCTTTAACATTACAAATACGTTAATTGTAATACTTAACATACTTAACATGACAGGTAAGTTTTAATTAGTGGACTCTGGGTACGCCAATCAACTGGGGTTTTTGGCCCCTTACCGAGGTCAATGTTACCACATGCAGGAATATCGTAAACATATTAGAGGACCACGTGGTAAAGAAGAGGGGTACAATTTTAGGCACTCGTCATTGAGGAATATCATAGAGCGATGTTTTGGGTTGGTAAAGATGAGATTCGCTATCTTGAAGCAAATGCCCTCTTATCACTTTGACACTCAAGTTCTTATTGTTATTGCCTGTTGTACATTACATAATTTCATAAGATCCCAAGGTGAATCTGATGAAATTTTTGATTCTGAAACCCCTCAATCTTCACAAAATGAACCTGATGTGGATGATGATGTTTAGGTGGTCAGTGCCACTAATACACAGATACGACAGATGGATATTTATCGTGATGGTATTGCCAACCTAATTTGGGAGCACTGTAATCACTAATTATAAAACTGTCTAATAGTGTGTAGAATTTTAATATGGATGACTGTAATAGCTAATTATATTACGTAAATTAAACTTAGATGCTCCTTATTTATGGATAACTGTAATAACTAATTATATTAGGACATCAAATATTAAATGCTTTAGTACTTGTAGGCGCACTTATGTATAGGCTTGAAGATGAGCGACCACAATGTGCATGTGGTAGAGGTCCTCTGCATCTATATAGGGCTCGAACTCTAAAAAATGATGGTCGACAATTCTATAGGTGTCCAGCTCGGGAGGTATGGTTTTAAACTTTTAGGTGCTAATTCTGTTACTGTTTCCTAATTGTATAATTTATATTTCTTGTAGTCACGTATGAATGCATTTATGTGGGTAGATGAGTTACACCAAGGTGCACAAGTTGAAGAACAGGTTCAATCTGACTTGGACAGAGTCATTGCAATGATTCAAAATGAACACTGTAGACAGAAGTACATGCTCTTCCTAGGTTGTGGATGTGTTGCTATCACAATCATGTTTATTGTGATTGTCCTCTTGTTGCTCATTATCGTTGTTATTGAAAGATGAAGTTAGATAAACTTCCATCTTTTGTAATATATGACACATAATACGTATTTAGTTAATTTCCTGTGTTTCATTTGGTATGTAATATATACTTAAATGGTATATTTTGAACTGCGTATTAGTTGCTGTTGTGTTCTCTTCTCTGTCATTTTGGGAGTGAGCTTTAGGGCATTTGTAAAATTTGTTACTGAGATCATTTACACTATATTTGCAACTTAGTCTGAAAAAAGGTTAGATATATCTTGTTTACTACTTCTAATTATTTCATTCCTACCGTGTGTTATTTTGTTTTTCTCTAATGTTGTTCATGTGTTTTGTTTTATATGAGGTCATTTACACTTTAAATTTACAACTAAGCCTGAAAAAAGGTTAGATACATCTTATTTACTACTTCTAATTATTTCATTCCTACCGTGTGTTATTTTGTTTTTTGATGAGCACTGAAAAGTGCGCATTTAAACCCGTTAAGCTTAAGCATTCTAGTACCTTTATCTATATTACTTTGCCGTTTTAGACTTATTACGTGTTATTTATATTTTCAGGCACTAATCCCAAAATTGAGCTAACTCAGCCAAATAAGAGCTTAATTGAAGCAATCCTGAGATAAACCAAAGGAGGGAGCAAGGTGGAGAAAGAAAGGAGTAAAAATGAATCAAGTTGTGCCGCTAAAAAGTTCGATCGATCCAACTTAGAGTTCGATCGATCGAACATCTATGATCGATCACAGTACTTCTCGATAGATCCAACCTCGGCCTTTACTGAAATTCCAAGTTCGATCGATCGATCGAACCCTATTTTGTCCTATTCAAATGATTGATCTTATCCACAGCTGTACTCCTACTAACCACTTTTGTCTTTTTCCCCATAAATATCTTGAAAATATCCCAGCCTTGTCATTATCCGGAGGAGTCAGACCACTTCGATCGATCCAAGATGCAGTTCGATCGATCGAACCCATTTTCGATCGATCCAAGTTAAGGTTCGATCGATCGAACTTCCTCCAGCGAGAAAAAGTTAAAGTCCAGCTCATTTATTCCGTCCTTCATCTAATCATTGGAGAATATGTCTTGCACGACCACAGCTCATCATGGGGTGTATTTGACCTACCTATATAAGGAATATGATACACTTTTTGAGAAAAAAAGTCTCTTGTCACACATTGAAAATCATCTTAGAGGCTATTCTTGGAGAGGAAGAAGGGAGGAAGCTAGAGCAACCATTGGAGGAGATCTTCACCAACAAGGAGCAACCATGGAGTTAGCCCTTGAGGGTTGGATCATTACTACCATGAGTGGCTAGACATCCTCTTGGGGCTAGAGTTAGCCCCAAGCATGCTTTTTATACTCTAATCTTGTGTATTATTGAGGGATTAGTGTTGTAAGATACATCTTGATATTTATGTATACATAAATCTTGATTATTTCATGGTTTGTATGGTTTAATGCTTCCAATTGACTATTCTATTCTATCCATATGTCTATGTATGCTAGAGTAGGATATTCATGTGCTTATCCCTAGATTTAGTGTTTTTGATGCATGTCTATGTGTGTTGATGCTATAGATCTAGAGATTATCAAGATGATATGCTTAATGAATGCTATTTTGGTTCATTTGATGGTTTATGCCTATTCTTGATGGTTTGTGCCTCTCCCCTAGTCTAGATAGCTTTATTTTCATGCTAGTAGTGTAGATTTAGTGTAGTGGTAGTGTAATGTTAGATGGGAGGACAATCTACTCTTGATGTTTGATGTTCCATGCTTGTGAGTCCAAATGGCATATTCCTCTAATATTGTGTTGTATGTGGATTGTGAGCTTAATGAAGGATTAATGACTTGTTTTGATCTATTGTGCTATCCCCATGTTGTCTAGACAATATATGCTCTATTATTTAGATATATTGTGCTCTTCACATGATGTTTAGACAATACTTGCTTGATTTGTCATCCTTGCCAATTGAATCAACCTAATGCACACACACCCTTATCATATTGCAACACATCCATTACTCTCAATTGATCACTTGTTAGTAGTACAGAAAAGTATTACTTGGTGGTGATCTCTACACCCCAAGACCTCTCTCTCTCTTGTTTACTTCATATTATTTTATTTAGTTGAATTTAATTTAGCTTAATCAACCAACCAATCAATTGTGTGATCACTCGACCTACTAACCCTAATCACCATAGTTTCACAATTTGATACACCATCAAATCCCTTGGGACGATCCCTACTCGCCCTATCTATATTTTATATAGAGAAAGGTAGTAGTGGCTTTCTATAAATGTAAAACTTGGCCACCTCCTAAATTCACAACTCTTCAAGCTTGACTTGGTATCGCGACCCTTGTAAACGAGGACTTGGTCATTTTTCTCTAATGTTGTTCATGTGTTTGGTTTTGCATGAGGTCATTTACACTTCAAATTTACAACTAAGCCTGAAAAAATGTTAAATATATCTTATTTACTACTTCTAATTATTTCATTCCTACCGTGTGTTATTTTGTTTTTATCTAATGTTGTTCATGTGTTTTGTTTTACATGAGGTCATTTACACTCCAAATTTGTAGCTTAGCCTGAAAAAAGGTTAGATATATCTTGTTTACTACTTCTAATTATTTCATTCCTACCGTGTGTTATTTTATTTTTCTCTAATGTTGTTCATGTGTTTTGTTTTGCATGAGGTCATTTACACTCCAAATTTGCAGTTTAGCTTGAAAGAAGGTTAGATATATCTTGCTTGAATTAAATTTGTGGACGGTGTCCCTTATTAATTGAGATTTGTGGGTGGTGTCCCTTGTTGAAATAATTTTGTGGGCGGTGTCCCTTGTTAAATGAATTTTGTGGCCGGTGTCCCTTGTGTTTATTGTGTTTTGAAATTTTAGAAATGTCCTTTTTTAAGAGGAAGTCATATTGGATTTTTTAAAAATAAAATAAAAAAAAATTGAATTTAACTCTACTTTATATTTTGCTACTATAGGTAATGTTTTGTTTTACATTCAAATTCATTTTTTCTTACTACATTGAAGGACATGGCAGTAAGTTGTAGGCAGTGGCACCAGTGGGATTGATAGGAAGCATTCTCCAGTTGCTGCAACTCCAGAAAGCTAGTGATCTCTAAATTTATCAAATGGAGGCCTATGCAAGTATAAAAAAGTGGGTGTATATTTTATGGAATGAATATTAGTGATCTCCAGTTGTGTGTCATTTTATGTAAGTGTAATGAAGTATGTGTTCCACATATAGGGAGCTAGACATTCCTTAAAAATAGTATATGCACACATACTATTTTTAAGGAATGTCTAGCTCCTTATATGTGGAAGTATATATGTGAATGGTGCAACACTCAAGTTCTTAACATTGTGATGTACAAAGCAAAACTATACGTGGAAGTATATATGTGAATGTTGTTCAGTCTTGTAAGAGGGATCTTCCTTGATTGCTTACTTTTAATCTTTATTCATATTTATGAATTCTGCTTATGGTTGGATATTGTATGAAATATTCACAAGTCCGTTATCAAAATAATTACTCAATAAAAGGGGAAATCGTCTCATGACTAAACAAAAAAAATATTACCAATTTGAAGGACCTCCACTACAAAATTTCAAACTAATTTAAGTGAAGTAAAACTATTCACAAGCTTCAATGTCCACCAAATCTCAACTCTGACCAATTCAAGACGATCAACGTTTTGGTTTTGTTTCTAGTTAGTTTCAACTACAAGGATCTCTCTCTCTCTCTCACATTCATCATGAATTTGTATAATATATATATGAAACAAAACAAAGTTAAATGGAATGCAAGCCAAAAGAAAAAGATAAATGGAGTGCAAAGATTTGCTCTCATTGAAAGATTATTACAAAGTTAGATTTGTAATTTGGTTGCCATTAATCATGTTTATGCAGATTTATTCATTATTACAAAGTTTAAGATTTGTAGTTTGGTTGCCACTATACATGTAAATTTATTCATAATTTTTTTTCCCAACTCTAATGCAAAATATTTTTTATTTTTTTTTATTTTAACAAATTATCTCAAATCATAAAGAAAAATGGACTATTTACATGTAAACTTATAATTGTATTCTCATATATACATTAGTCCCAAACGTGTTTTGTTTTCGGATTCCTTAAAATGCATGACAATACCAAACGCGTTATCATGTTTCTGATATACAATTATCAAAAACAAAACAATCGTTACCAAACATGGATCTGATTTCTACTAAAAACATACTAATACCAAAACGGTTGTTTTCATATCATACCAAACCATAACATATAACGTTATCGCCATCCAAACGGACCCTAAGTGATATATGTGCTCACACTATGGTCGGTTCTACTGCCTTTATTATTTAATGATTTACTAACCATGGTCGGTTCTACCGCCTTTATTATTTAATGATTTACTAACCATGGTCGGTTCTACCGCCTTTATTATTTAATGATTTACTAACCATGGTCGGTTCTACCACCTTTATTATTTAATAATTTACATAGTCAGTTTTACCGCCTTTATTTTTTATGGCCGGTTTTACCGCCTTTATTGTTTAATAATTTATTCACTATGGCTGGTTTTACTGCCTTTACTGTTTAATTATACTGGAATTATAATACTTCATATTATGTTATATAAAGCGAAGGCCATGATTTTCCTTCGTTGCCATATTAGTGAGGAACTAAATATTGAATACCTCACTGAAAGAGATCTACTGAGTTTGTGGAAAAATTTGAAAGAAATATATGATCATCAGCTTTCCTTCCAAAAGCTCGGGCTGATTGGCAGCAACTACAGTTGCAAGATTTTAAAAATTGTGGCTGAATACAACTCTGCCCTATTTAAAATCAGCTCTACACTGAACTTGTGCGGTGATACCATCACTGATGAATTTTTGTTGGAAAAAATATTCACCATATTTCACGCATCGAATGTACTCTTATATCGAGAGCGTAGATTTAAAAAATATTCAGAACTTATATCATGTTTACTTGTGGCAGAGTAAAATAACCAGCTTTTGTTAAGAAACCACCAGTCCCGTCCAACTGGATCGACACCGATCCCTGAAACATATGTTGCCTCATCACATGGACGTGGACATAATAATAGACATAATCGTGGTGGTAGAAATGGCTACAATAATGAATATGGTTGTAGTAAAAGTTATTCTTATTACCGTGAAGGATATTAATCCTCAAATTTTCGAAATCAGAGATCCACACTATATTCTCAAAGGAGATCGAGATTATAATGAAATGAAACAAGTAAAAGGGAAGAATATGGCTCAACCTCCCAAGGCAAATGATAATACTTGTTATCGGTGTGGAATGACAAGGCATTGACAAAACATTTGTCATACACTTAACCATCTGGCTGAACTTTACCAAGCCCCAATGAAAGAAAAAGGGAAATGGAAATAAATGAATTTCATTGATCATGATGAGCTAGTTGACATCACAAATCTGGATGTATCAGATTTTTTTTTTAGGATCGTGATGGAAAGATAAACCACCTGATTGGTGATGGAAATGTCTACACCAATTAATCCTATTTTTTATTTCATATTATTTCTACTATGTTATCTTCAACATATTTTTATTTTCCTTGTATTAAAGTTTCTTTTGTTATAATTGTTTATTTTCTAAATTTACATGAATAGGAATAGATTTAATTAGTCCCAAAATAAATGGTGAAGATATATGTCTTATTGATAGTGGAACGACACACACAATCCTTCGAGAACAAAAATATTTTTCTCACCTAATTTTGATAGACATTAGTGTCAGTACAATATCATGTCCCACCGACTTGATTGAAGGCTCCGAATAAGCCAACATTATTTTACCACGTGGAACAAGATTACAAATAAATGATACCTTATATTCTACAAGATCTCGAAAAAATCTGTTGAATTTTAAAGACTTGCGTCGTAATGGGTATCGTATTGAGACCGCAAATGAAAGAAATGTGGAATATCTCTACATTACTTCCATTACCTCATGCAAGAAGCTGATATTAGAAAAACTCTATGTTTTCTCTTCTGGGTTATACTATACAACCATTAGGACAATTTAGTTGAATGCTGCGATACATTAAAAATCTTGTGACCCAAAACTTTTTATGCTTTGGCATGATCGACTTGGTCACCCGGGGAGTACAATGATGCGTCGAATTATTGAAAATTCACATGGACACCCACTAAATGATCAAAAAATCATCTTACCAAATAATCATCTATGCACCGCCTGCTTACAAGGTAAGTTGATTATCAGACCATTCCCTTCAAAAGTCATTGTTGAATCTCCCACATTTTTACAACGAATTCATAAGGATATATGTGGGCCAATTCATCCACCCTGCGGACCATTTCGCTATTTTATGGTCTTAATTAACGCCTTAACACGATGGTCGCATGTTTGTTTGCTTTCTACCCATAATGTTGCATTTGCTAAACTTCTTGCTCAAATCATCAAATTACGGGCACACTTTCCTGATTACTCAATTATATAATCCGTCTTGATAATGCCGCTGAATTTTCTTCTCAAGTTTTTTATGATTATTGCATGTCAGTTGGAATTAATGTTGAACACCCTGTTGCACACACTCATACTCAAAATGGTATGACCGAATCTTTTATTAAAAGACTTCAGTTAATTGGTTGCCCTTTGCTTATGCGAACAAAATTATCTGTTTCTGCCTGGGGACATGCCGTATTACATGCTGTATCATTGGTTCATATACGACCAACTGCTTATCATAAGTACTCTTTATTGCAACTTGTTTTTGGTCAACAACCAAATATCTCTCACATACGAGTTTTTGGTTGTGCTGTATATGTTCCAATTGTATCACCCCAACGCACTAAAATAGGTCATCAACGTAGACTTGGAATTTATGTTGGTTTTGATTCTTCATCTATTATTAGATATCTTGAACCTCTGACATATGATGTCTTTAAAGCATGATTTGTTTACTGTCATTTTGATAAGACTGTTTCCCACAATTAAGGGAAGAAAAGGCACAACAGCAATGTGATCTTACTTAAAATGCCCTAGAATTGTCTCATTTTGATCATCGCACGAATCAATGTGAACGAGAAGTTCAGAGGATCATTCACTTGCAAAATGTTGCAAATCAATTCCCTGATACATTTACTGATACAAAGAAAATAATAAAATCACATATACCAGCTGCAAATATTTCAGCACGAATTGCTGTCCCTGAGGGACCTTCTGTCAATAATGCAGTGAATGCATCTAAAACATGCTTGAAGCGTGGCAGACTAGTTGGTACAAAAGATACTGCTCCTCGTAAGAGGAAATCACAAAGAAAAATTGGCACTCCTGAAAAGGCCACAAAAGGAACAACAGATATTATTGATCAATCTGAGATTATAGCCTTTGATAAGGCAGAGGCTCTTGATGAAGCCTAGGTACCTAAAAATGATGAAATAATAAATATTGATGAGGTAAAGACAACAGATGATGATATGACCCTTGATGAGGTAAAGGTATCTGAAAATGATAAGATCTCACTAAATTATGAAATGAGATGGAATAAAAATGAAATTGTTGTCAATAACATATTCTTATGTGTTGTTACTCTTGATATTGATAATGAGGATCCGGAACCTCAAAACGTCGAAGAATGTCGACGAATAAATGATTGGCCAAAATGGAAAGAAGCGACACAAGCAAAGCTAAATTCATTAACTAAACGTGAAGTATTTGGACTTGTAGTCCAGACACCTGAGAGTGTTAATCCTGTTGGGTACAAATGGGTATTTGTACGAAAGCGTAATGAGAAAAATGAAATCGTGAGATATAAAGCCCAACCGGTAGCTCAAGGTTTCTCACAGAGACCTGATATTGATTATGATGAAACATACTCCCCTGTGATCGATGCACCCACATTTAGATTCATAATATATTTGGCAGTCACAGAAAGATTGCATATGCATCTAATAGACGTGGTAACAGAATACTTATATGGATCACTAAATAGTGATATTTATATGAAAATTCCAAAAGGATTTAAAATGCCTGAAACAAAACCATGTAGTATGTACTCGATAAAATTACAACGATCCTTATATGGATTGAAGCAATCTAGACGAATGTGGTACAATCACCTTAACGATTACTTACTCAAAGAAGGGTATGTAAACAAGTATATTTGTCTATGCATTTTTATTAACAAATCAGAATCGGTTTTGTTATTGTTGCAGTATATGTTGATGATCTGAATCTTGTGGGAATATTGGACGAGATCGAAAAGATGGCCACTTACTTAAAAAAAGAATTTGAAATGAAAAATCTCAGAAAGACAAAATTCTATCTTAGGCTGCAGGTTGAACATTTTTTAAGCGGTACTATCATCCATCAATCAACATATACAGAAAAGATTCTAAAACGTTTTTATATGGATAAAGCCTATCCATTAAGCTCTCCAATGGAATCAAACACATATATTTCGATATCTTCGTGGTACAACTGATATGGGATTGTTTTATTCAAAAACACCAAATTCTCAATTAATTAGATATGCAAATGCCAGCTGTCTTTTTGATGCACATAAAGCTTATTCACGAACAGGATATGTGTTTACCTGTGGCGGCACTGCTATATCATGGCGATCAATGAAATAAACAATGATTGTAACTTCTTCAAATCATTATGAGATACTCGCAATTCATGAGGCAAGCAGGGAATGTATTTGGTTGAGATCAATGATCTAACATATTTGAACAACATGTGGTCTTTCATCAATAAAAGATAGCCTAACAGTATTATATGAAGATAATGCGGCATGTATTGCACAGATGAAAGAAGGGTATATTAAATGTGACGGGACCAAGCACATCTCACAAAAATTCTTTTTTGCACATGAAGTCGAGCAAAAAGGGTGATATTGTGTAATACCCCTAGTTTTCAAAATGATAGAATTGGGAATTTAATTTTGTTTTTCATTAATTAATTGATATAATTATGTGACTTAGTTGTTTTGTTTTCTTAATTGATTAATTGCGTTTATTTAAATTAATATTGTCTAATTGTGTTTTTATTTAATTATTTATTTGACTTGAAATTGTCTATGTGTTGTAAGTGACTTATGTAATTATAATAATTATTATTTTTTTAATTGGATGATTTAATTTTGATGTAATTTAGTTAATAAAAAAGTAGCTTAAAAGATGGTAGTGTATATAATGTAGGTTTAGGGTTTTGAAGATTAGTTAGCCGACTTTTAATGAGTCGTGGAATTAGGATTAGGGTTTAGCAAGAACCTATATATATATAAAATAGTATGGTCTGCTAGGTTGAAAACCCTATTCACGACATAGTATCTTGAGAGGAAAAACACAGAGAAGCTGCAGAGGGAATCAGAAAGGGTCGTGAGAGATCATCTGTAAGGCTAAAGGAGAAAGAAGGGGTTGCTTTAGGATGGAATTAATAAGTAACAGAGGGATGAAACAGTGATCAGAGGAAGGAACGATCTTGGAGAATTCTGAAACTTGAGACGGCGTTGAAAGGTTTCAAACCGAACCTAAAGGCAAGTTTCATTCTATCTCATTCCTGTAAACTTGTGTTCTGTGCATTCTTTATAGTCTCCAGGGATTAATTCAACTTTTAAAACTGATAGTTCGATTACATGCTATTTTTAAAACTGGTCCAGATTCCATGTCCATTTTAAATTACAACAGTTTTATGTAAATTGTGTAATCTTGAATTGTGATGCATAATTAGATGTTTTCAATTGAAATTTATGATGCATACTGTGTAATATACATGTTGGGAATGTGTTGGGATCTAGTTTAGACACTTAGGAACCCTAGCAATGGAAGACAGAGGGTCTGGAACACGCCGGAGAAGGAACAAATGGAGGCTGGGAGAGTGGAGACGGCTCCACCCTTTAATGAAGGCGACTCCAATGAAGTGGAGCCGGCTCCACATGATGTAGAGGAGGCTCCAAGAGGAGTGGAGCCTGCTCTACTTAAAATTGGAGCCTCCTTAACTAAAATTGGAGCCTCCTCAACCTAAAATTGGAGCCTGCTCTATTTTTTTTTTGTAAATGCCCAGTACGTGGTTTTCGGTGGTTTTTCGGACTACATGGGCTATAATGCAATACTGAAATTTAGTTGGGGGTTTTAAAATAATATATATAACATATTTAAAGACCCATGAATATTGGTTTATGATCTGAAAAGGGGTATCATGAATTTTTTTAAAAGAAATTTATGCATGTTACCAAGTAAGGAGGATGGCTTAGTTTCTAGTTTATTGAGCAAACTAAATGGACTGGAATGGAAGTTATGTTTTAGATTTTATATAAATGATATTTATTTATAATTTAATGAAGGCCAGGAATGTTGGTTTTACTATGTTAATGGAATCCATGAAATTAAACAATAATTTACATGTTGTCACGAAATATGGAAGTTTGATTACTAGTGGTTGTTTTAGCAAATTAAACGATCTAGTATTAAAATACTATTAGGACTTCATATAATGTACTCCGTCTAGACTTCTGAATGCCATTATACCAAGTGTAGGAATTATGATTGAGGATTTATATGGACGTCATGAGATTTAAATATTGATTTGTATGCCGTCATGGTTTGTGAAAGTTTTAAATGCTAGTCTTCGTTTTAGAAATATAAATGAACTAGTATGGAATAAATGGTTGGGAATTCTAGTATATAATGTTGCTCAATTTATAATTCTAATAATCATTATAACATGCTATAGATGTTGATTGCTGAACTGTATTAAATTTCTGTTGTGACAATTATATGGAAATGGGTGGTTTAAATTGTTTATTATTGTTTTAACAATTTAAAAGGAGGATCTATGATTATAATCATATACTGGATGCATGATAGGATCTTATTAATATCTGATTTCTATTATGTTGGTTTCTGGATTTACTTGATGTTCATTTGAGTATGCATCATTATTGGATCATATGCATTATATGCACCAGTATGGGACGATGACATATCAGAAATGGATTAGATCAAAAAGCTAAGTCCTACCTTTTCATACATACGGAATGGATTAACTAAAACAGTTAAATCCTACATAGATGCATGTCCTGTCAACTAAAACAGTTGAACGACATAACGGATGCTTGTTTTATCTTTCTGCATTAGGAAGGAATTTATATATATACCTATAGTACCGTGATACGAGCTTGAGTCTCCTGATCATGATTAGGGTGCGTATATCGCGTGGATGGATAACTGGACCTAATGACATTCCCTGGTAGGTCTAGGTGTAATGACCCGGTCATTTTCCGTCCTTTCTTTTTTTCATGAAATTTTACGGATAAATGTTTTCCGTTTAATTTTCTTTTCTGAGTTCAGTTTCTCGTCGTTTAGTGTCATCTCGAGTGCTCATAAATGGTTTCTGTGGCTCTTTCGTTTGGATTGACAACTTCCTTTGAGGACCGAGTGATTTCCACATTTTCACTTTTCGGACACTATTCACTTTTGTCATTTTCCTTATTTCATCATTTTCCCTATTATGTCTTTTTCCCGTTTGTCACTTTGTTAGCAAAACCTCACCTTTTGTGCTCGGAGTTGGTTTTTGACTTACGTGCCTTCATCCTTAGTGGTTTCCACGAAATACGTATCTTTACTTTTGTAAAAAAGTACTCTGGTTGCTCCAGGTACCCATAAGGGCATGGATGCACAATTCTTCAGAATTTTTTTCTTTTCTTAGGGTGTTTTTCGTAAATATATTTTGAAGATATTTTATTTTAGGGGTATCTAAGAAAATATTTTTTGAAGATATTTTCATTCTGGGGCATTAGTGCAGTTAACCCTTTTTAGATGGGTCATTGTGTAATTAACGAAAGTTATTGCAAAAATACCTCGTCTGGAGCCTGGATCATCGTACGGGATTCATTTTCACATTTCGTTGAGTCGTGTACCATTAGAATCTCCTTCTGGTCATTTTTTTCAGTTTTAGAGTTTCTGGACCCAGTTTGCGCTGAACTTGTTTGGGGCATATCTCTCTGCTCGGGACTCGGCTTTTGACGCTGTTTCTTCTGTTGTTCATATTTTCTCATTTTGAATCTTTTTCATTCACGGAGTTTTGCCGTTTGAGTGTCTCAGCTCAAAATTCACTTTTCCGGACCCTGTGGGGCCCTTCGGGGCACTTTTTGAGATTTTCTATAAATAGGGGGGTCTTAAGTCAAAAGGTGTGACTTCATCATCTTCCTCCCCTCTTTTGGCTGGATTCCATGGCAGCCATGGCTACCACCTTCTCTCTCCTCCTTTGATCCACTTTTCCTTGGTGAAAAGTCTTCGGCCTTAACGTTTATTGTTCCCCTCGACGTGCTCTACCTTTCACCCTTATTAAAACCCATTTCTGACCAAATTTTGAGTTCGGGTTTGAAGTCAAGTTGTAATTTTGATGGGGCTTTTTGGAGGTTCATGTAGATTGTGTTGTCCTCGACAAACCCTTCGGTATCGTCAGATTCGGAGCAGTTGTTTTTTCGGTGGGCCTTTGAGGTTTTCATCTCAAATTGAGGTAAGAGGTGTTATAATTTATATTCTTGTTATATAGCATGCTTGTGATGCTTATACAACTTGTTTACTTACTTGGATATCAAATCTAGAGATTTTATTTAATTATTTTCTTGTATGAGATTTGATTTTCCCGGTTGCTCATAACTTGGTTTAAACATGTGGCATGATAAAATATTACCCCTTGACATGATCATTGACATATATTAAATTGAGAGCTTTTGGATAAGTAATGAAGTTTTTATTTAATATTTATCTTAAGTGAAAGATTAATTCATGTGGCCTTAACTAGCTTGAAATCGATGTGTGTTAGCATATTATATTAGGCCATAATATGCTCTTCAACATAAGTGAATTTGAGAGTAATCGGAGGTGTTTTAAAATCTAAAGAATATTTAGTTAATTGATTGATTAATTTATTATATGCGTACTACTCACTCCATTTGAATTTCGACTTGATATTCTTGATATGCATGTCATATAGTTTCACATATATTAAATGTAGAATATTTGATTAAGTTTCGAAACTTTTCATTTATTATTTTTCTAGTATTAAAGTTTAATACTCATGGCTGTACATTGCATGAAAAACACTTGTGTCGTGCTAGTAAATCAAGTCTTGACATGTTGTATACTATATATTAAATTGAGATCATTTGGATGAATTTCAAAACTTGGAGATTTTAATTAAAATGATTAATTAAAATCAATTCGGTGGTTTCTAGGTCTAGATTAAGTTTCTAACTTGGCATTCATGATTTCCATGACAAGTTCCTTCACGTGTATCAATTGAGAATAATCGGATAAGTTTTGAGACTTGCATTTATTTATTTCCTTTGTATGGGACTTAAATCACATGGTCGTATATTGTATGAAATGAACTTGTATCTTGATATTAAACTTGTCATTGACATGACCTTTGACATGCCTTATTCGTGGAATAATTGGACTTGCCTAGTAATCTTGATAATTTAATCCCTTAAGTAGATTAAATTCATTTGTATGCTTCCATCGAGTTAATCATGCCTTGATACTGAATTCTTGTTAAACTTGTGAATTGTGCTTGTATTTCATGAACTTCCACCTTTTTATCAAGCGTGTGAACCCTTGTATCTTGATTTCATTAATGTACTTCATGAACTTGCACATTTGTCTTGGAACGATTTAATTACTCATGTGTTGCTTAGTAGGTAATTGAATCATGTATCTTAAACTTGTGGTATATGTACTTCAATGGATTTCTTATGCTATATATCTTGGTTTTAATCTATATAGATACATACTATAATTTCTTGACATTTCACATGCCATTATAGTTGATGAACTTAGGGCATGACTTGTGTGTTCCAAAATCTTAGTTGTGCGTGAAACGTGGTTAATGCATTTTTTGTATTTTGATACTATCTTGGTTTGCACAACTTGTTGATTTTGGGACTTGGGATATTAATCAAGAATTGACATGGCTAGGACTTGGTTCTAGTACGGGGGAATGTCCTCCTACACTATAGTGCACACTAGGGGAAAGGTACCCATGGGTTAGTAGCCCTAAAGTGATCTCAAGAGTACGGTTTTAATCCGGGCGATATCCGAGTTTTCCACATTGGTTGATTTCACTCTTTAAATTTTAAGTTGCTATTCCTTGAAGATTTAAACTTTTCGTGTATGTGAAATGCTCCAATCTTGTTTACTTGCATAGATATTATGCCTTGTTCTTGATCTTATGTATAACTCTTTTCGTGTTTCATGGAATGTTCCATCTTCGTTTAATTGCATAGATATTATGCCTTGATCTTTATTTCATGTATTACTTTTGTCATGCTAATTGGAATGTTCCAATCTTGTTTAATTGTATAGATATTATGCCTTGTTCTTGATTTCATGTATTACTCTTGTCTTGCTAATTGGAATGTTTCAATCTTGTTTAATTGTATAGATATTATGCCTTATTCTTGATTTCGTGTATTACTCCTATCGTGTTAATTGGAATGCTCTAATCATGTTAATTGTATTGATAATTCAATTCATGTAAATCTATGTTCAAACGTCCTTCTTGTCGTGTTCTTTGGATTATCCCAACCTTGATTCGTTTCATATATGAACGTGTATCATGATTCTTGTTGATGTTGCTCTATGGTAGCTTAAGATGATCCCTGAGTCTCATCTTGACGTAGACGTTAGGTGGCATGATCCTTTTGAATTGCATGTCAATCTAAAAATCTGAAAGAAATCGAGTCGATGCATGCTCATTCTCTACGAGTAAACTTGTTTACTCACCCCAAAGTTACTGGGGGTATTGTTCAGGTACAGGATTCAAGATTTGAATATTTCATTGCCTTGGGTGATTTGTAGTTTCTCATGACAAAACTTGTATTCCTTGATTTTATGTATATAAAGTGTACATATGTACACTCTTTCCAATGTATTTGACATGTATGACATGAGGCTAAGGGCCATAAACCTTCAAGTTCAAGTGTATGTAATTAAATTTCAAGTTTTGCCTTTGAAATGTATTTTTTTATCAACTTTGGAGGTTTGGCATGTCAAATCTTGTAAATGAAATGTAATGAGGCCGTAGGCTATTGCAGCATGTTTAAAATATTATATTACACTTGCGTGTATGTTCACATCATCACACATTAGCATATAATGTAAATTGATCATGCCATGTGGGTTTCAAATAAGACTTAGGATCCTTTCTTCATTTTTGGTGCATAACAGGTTCATATACACATTTTCGAGCCATTTCGGTCAACCGATTCCCTTTGTGGTTTCATTTGAACAGTAAAAGTTCCATTCCAGTAGCCATTTTCACGGTTTGGACCCAGTTCAGTCGACCGGTTCTCTATTTCGGTCGACCGAAGCTCCTTTTAACTTCCCTTCTTTTCTTGGCTCATTTCGGTAGACCGATGCTCCATTTTGTTCGACCGAAATGGAACTGTCTTGTGGATCTTGTTTGGTTTATTGCCCAGACAGGTTAACTTCGTTTTGTTCGTTCCCACTTGACCTTGTTTATCTTGTTAAGCTATTTAAGGTGTACGCGGTCTAGTTTAAACTATATCTTGTTTCCTTGGATGTCATTGGTGCCATAGGGCGTTAGTTGACCCTTTTATCCTAGTTTCCACTCCGGTTATTTCCTTGGGTTCCGTGACTTCATGGAAGGTCACTTTTGCATCTAAGAGATGGTCTATATCTTATAAGACTCTGGTTTGTCTTTTGCTTCCATGTCAATTCTCATTGAGTTCCATGACCTCATGGAAGGTCATTAAAGTGTCTTAGAGGTGTGTAGTGCCTTGAGAGACCGTCATTTTATTTCTTACTTCCGCATGTGGATCCGTTATCGGGTCAATCTTCGGTTCATCACTGACACACCGGGTTGAATCAATACCCGGGTCATTACACTAGGTGTGCATGACTATGCCACGGCATTTTGCGTGTTACCTTATACTCAGGTGTGATGACTATAGGTTAGTGAATATCCTATAGTGTGTATCTATATCTATATGGACTATTTTAGATATTGCCGAGCTATCTAGGATGTATCTGTGTATCGGGTTTATGTACGGATTGTAGTAGAATGGAACTTGCATGTGGGCCTGACCCACTCCTATTTTTTAGGTGTTCGTCAGTGCCAGGCTTAGAGCTTGATCGTGTTGATGCAGATACAGACACTCACTCTTCCGACTATATAGGATTTTATTTCCTTTTTAGTTTTGGATTTAAATTCTGTATTTTTAATTATCGTTTGGGATTATTAGGGGTTCACTAGATGGATTTCCGAGTTGTACGGATTAGAATGATTTAAATGATATTAATTTACTATTTAAAGTTTGAGGATTTTTATTTTAGATTTCTTTAAGCGTATTATTATTTTATTCTTAATTCAGTTTTTATTCTTGCTTGTTTACATATTGATTGTCTAATATCCCTCGGATCTGTGCTCGGACTTGATCACCCGTGACTCTAGAATCGAGGGGCATCACAGATTGATATTCAGAAAATACGTTCATGTGAAAATCTAGCAAATCTATTTACTAAAACACTTCCAACAACATTCAAAAAGTTAGTGCACAACATTGGATTGCGTCAATTGAAGGATCTTCAGGGATGAACTAATGTAACAATAAGGGGGAGCAATTGATTGAAGAGGTATTGGCATACTGTACTATTTTTCCTTCGTCCAGGTTTTGTCCCACTGGGTTTTCTTGGTAATGAGGCAGTTTTAATCTATGCAATACCATTTTCAGATACACAAGAATACTGTACTCGTTTTTCCTTTGCTAGGGTTTTGTCCCACTAGGTTTTCCTTAGCAATATTTTAACGAGGCATATTCTTAGTGTAGTATTGTGGATCCCAAATGGGAGTGTTATATATATATATATATATATATATATATATATATATATCCATGTTTGTGTGGGATCCACAATGGTTTAAGTCATCCATGATGACACCCTTGGTGTGAAGAGGAATATCATAACTAAGGCTTACAGTGGAAGCTTCATAAGGCTTACAGTGGAAGCTTCATTTTGAATTTTACAAAGGAAGCCTCATTTTGAGCCTATAAATAGGCATATATGTATTGATTTAAAAATGATTACAAAAAGCATATAAATGAATTATTCTTCATTTCATTTCTCTTGTTTTATTTATCTCTCTTAATCATACTATATATATATATATATACACACACACACATATATTTATTATACCACCGTTATAATTGCTATTTTTTTTTAAAAATTATTTATCATTACAAAGGCACAAATGCCAAGCCATTAATGGATGGAGGCAAAAGCTAAGCTAGATAAATGCATATAAATTTTGAAGCATAACAAGAAAAAATTAAGAATAGACTCCAAATTTGTTAAAAACTAGAGCTAAAGCTCAAGAATGAAAACCACCCAGAGAGAAAAACAGCAACAGGAGAGACATAAAGGCCTGACCATCATCAAGGCAACAACTATGAAGTTACACGCAACAGGAAAGACCTAAAGGCCTGACCATCATCAAGGCAACAACTACGAAGTTACATCCACAAGGCGCTTCCGATAGGGGAAAACCATCCAAACCCACAGAAGATCAAATCAAGTGAAAAATATCAGATCAAGTCAGGGACAACCAAAATCGATATAGATCAGAGATCTAGTCGTAGAGAAAACAGCAGATCCACCCATATTAACCGAAAACAAGCCAAACATGAGCTGAAACTCATTTTGAGATGTGTTTTCTGTAGATATAGCTGAACAAAAGCAAAAACGGCGTGAAAACACCCACAGGGCGAACTTATTTACACACGCTGAGTTTATTGAAGCTGTGTGAGGCAAAACGGTACCTTCCCACTCCCACAGAAGGGAGCAGGGAGAAAACGGAGGGGAAGAGAGGTTATTGCAGAGAGAGGTTAGAGAGGAAAGTTAGAGAGGAGGGCGACCGAGACATAGCGCTATAATTGTTATTCCCGTCCCTATTGTTACAAGGGGTATTTGTCCCACATCGAATTCAGATGTGAGAGTGATTAGGTATAAATGGATGGATATGTAATATTACCCAATAATTTAAAGTTTTAGATAAATGGGCAAGCACTCATCTGTTACAGTTGGTATCAAAGTCAGATCTATTCCTTTATCTGTTGCCATGCCAAATTGGGCTTCCGGGTGATCCATTCGGGTAGACAGGCTGGCCCGATAGCAATAAGGGCGTTGCAAGTTTGGGTAACAAATAATGTTACATGGGTAACGAATTCAAAAGAGAAAATGATTAAGCATAAATGAGTGGGTATGCAACACTACACAACAATTTAGGCTTTTGGAATAAATAAGCTAGGGTTTATCCACTTATATTTACGGGTTTGGTTTCTGTCAGGGTAAGCAGTATATACCGCACCAGAGAATCTTGGGACCGTCTACTCTTGTTGTAGTCGACTGTCATCATTGTGAAACCCTAAAATTCGAATTTATCCCTCACATTGCATGGAAATGCTGCTTTCAGCATAGCATGCAGAGGAAGAAGTTAATCACAAACCCTAGATTGGTTTTGATGCGAGCGTCTCGCTTACTCTCTCGCCTTCGCGACGATTACTCTTCCTTCGGCTCTCGATTTTCTGCTGCAGCCCTCTCTCCTCTCTCTGAAATTCACAAATCATTTCATTCATCTGCGTCGCCGAACGATCTCACCGACCATCATAGGTTTCAACTTGATTCGCACACTCAGTTCAGTAAAGGACGATGCTCCTTAATTTCTTCATTTGCATTGCGAGGTCTTGTCCCTGTAAATTGCTCGCAACGAGTAGTGGTTTCTTTAGTTCCAGTTTCATTCGCCTTGAATCACCAGTACTCCTTCCACCGGGGTAAGTTATCTGATTAATGGCTGAATGTATGTATTATCTCATATGTGTTGTGATGATAGCTATTTTTTGACTTGGTTTCGTGACATGTGTTGTGATGATAACTAAGTTTTTACTTGGTTTCGTATGCAGGTTTTTTGACTAGGGCTAAAAAAATACAGATAGAAGTCGATGATCATAGGTAAAGTGTGTTTGCCCTTGTTAATCTTTTTTCTTCAGTGTAAAAGATTTTGTGTTCGGATGAGTTTACATTTGCCAATGAAGTAAATATTATGCTCATTTTACGGTTCAAAATACAATGGCAATGTACGAACTGGAACTGGGCCGTTATCTATTCAGTTGGAACTCGTAATTTGTTTCCACTAAATGTCAATATTGTTGGGATGAGTTCAAGTAACAAGCAGAGGGCTGCTTCACTGTTCTTCTCCAAGGATTACATTTTAAACCTGTTTTCTGAAAACTTATTCTTTAGGGGAGTTGTGAAGGGGAGACCCATGTCATTATGCAATACCTCACGGGAGGTAAGTGTAATTTGAACTAAATCTAAAATATCAAATGGTCATTGTGTAACAGAACCTGGCAGAAGTGGTTTTAGTCAGATAATAACATTAGTAGTGTTGGTGACACTGAAGTCTATGTTGTGCAAATTGTTCCGGAGACGTTGCTTTTGTGGATGCTGACCGAAGAAGCACATATAGCACATGAGACAGACATGTTTGAGATAGAAAGTCTTAAAAGGGTAGGCACATACACCCTGAGGGCAAGGTAATAATATGTAATATATATATATATATATATATATATATATATCAAATCAAATTATTAGAGAGGAAAAATAAATATATGTGATTGCAAATGAAATTTGTAATTATCAATATTATAATCATAATCACCAATGTTGTAGAGAGAGAGAGAGAGACATAAAAAGGACACATCGTAAATTTGTGTGGGGTGTTTGTGAATGTAGGTGTGTGTGTATATTATATAGGATTATATACATGAACATGTATATGTAGGCACATAATTAGATCACTCATTCTTCTACTCCAATTTGCAATCCTTTGATAGAACTTCCATTTTTTTTGTTTCTAAGATATCATCATCATCATCATCCTTGCCTCAATCCCATATAAATGGGGTCGGCCACATGAATTCTCTCTCCAAGCTTTTCTGTTAAAATCATTTTTAATAACCTCATCCCATGTTATTTTTTGGCCGCCCTCTCTGTCTCTTACCTTTTATTACACTCGTTTGACCGTGCGTCCCTAGGTCAATGATGTATATGTCCAAACCATTTAAAGTCTACTATCTCAAATTTTCTCACCAATGGGTAAGATTTTCATCATCATCATTGCCTTAATCACATATGAAAGAGGTCGGCCACATGAAACCTCTCTTTCCAAGCTTTTCTATTAAAATCATTTTTAATAACATCGTCCATGTTATTTTTTAGCTGCTCTCTCCGTCTCTTACCTTCTATTACAACTAGTCTTCCTCATTTGACCTCGCGCCCCTAGGCTAAAATTTTCCTCTCACATTTTAATAAGTGACCCTATCTCTTTTAATCACTCTACTCATCCATCTTAACATTATCATTTCAGCTACATAAAGACATTCTTGTTTCTTTTCTAGGGCCCAACACTCCGCTCCATACAACATAGTTGGTCTTACAACGGTCGTATAGAGTATACCTTTTAGCCTATGTGTTATTGACTGATCACATAAACCTTTTAGCCTATCTGTTATTCTTTTATCAGATAAAATCCCATTAGCTTGCCTCCAAAATGTCCAACCTCCTCCAATTCTACTGGTTACATCATTACCTATCCTTCCATCCTTTTGTATTATCAATCTTAGATACTGAAAGTGGTTGTTTTGAGTAATCCTTTGGTTTTGAAATGCTATCATTATATTATCAATATCCGAATTTTTATTAAATTTGCCCTCCATATACTCGTTTCTGAAATATGGTCATTAAATTTTCTATAAAACTTTAATTTGATTGTCCCCCAATTGTTCATCTTTTTTTCTGTGCTAAAAGAAAGTCTTATCAAGCATTCAAGGTTTATCGGGCACATATTAACACATGTTCAAGAAGTCTCAATCATCTGTCTGAAACCAAGTATTTTATTTTTAAAATATGGTGCTTCCAGGATATGTCAAACATGTGTACAAGGGAGTGTATGAGAAGTGTTGGTGTCCAACACAAACACAGATCCTTCTAGAAAGTGTCTGTGTTTTGTAGATTTTGGCTGTAGCTGTATGGATATTAATTCATCTTAAATAGATTCTCTATTAAGTCCAGTACCGTACTACCAATTACTCCTGCTGGTGAAAATTATGAACTTAGGCAAATTTGCAGCAACTAAACAGACCTTAGATGGATGAAGTAGCCAACTTACAAGTATAGGTAGAAAACTCCTCCTTGGCAGCTTAACTGTGGTTGATTGGTGTTTTATCCTCATTTTAAATTGGCGAACTTTAGATCACCCTTCAGGCCATCACCAGATCAGTCAAAACTATAAATCTGGATCTTTAAAGTAATATTTGCAAATAATTATGATTATATTTGGGAGGATAAGATGGACTAAAAATCACGTTCTGTACCTAAAGTTGATGGCTTCAGCTGTTAACGATGCTGATGGTTGTTGACTGGATGTCAGCTTCAGCTGTTCAAACTATGTTCTTACAGTCTTACTAATCACAATATGTCGATGCCTCATAGAAATGGGTATTTGAGGATAGTAGGATTTGTTTTATAATATTTTTATAGATAAAAAGGATTTAGATATGTAAACCAGATAAGGGAAATAAAGGAAAACTCCTAAAGATATCGTCTTAAAATTAATACTAGTTTGGTTACATACATAATCTATGTCTATGTAGATGACTTAAGATATAATATAAATAACTTAAGAGCCATTTTAATAATGGAAAGGGATAATGTCCTTCTCAACATTTTCCTTTTTGGGCTATGTAAATTTTGATCTTGAGGCCTATCCCATTATTACCTTATCCCTCTCCTTTATTACTGGATCCAAGGCCTACAGTGGACAATGTCCTTAATACTTGCATATTTATTACCATGCTGAATGTTATATAATTACAGAGTAGCAGGCTCTATAATTTTCATTTTAACCTGTTATCTTAACACATTACTTTTTGCTTCCATTTGAAGATTTTGAGTACTCATAATGTTTTACTTTACTGTCCTAACAAATATAATAATTTAATTCTCATTTATTTATTGACTAAAATATTTTAATTCTAGCCAGCAAGCTGTCACAACTGCATTATGGTGCAACTTCCTTGTTTTTTCTCTCAAGTTTGGGGTATGGTTAACCACCTCAAGTCATGTCATGCTGGCCGAAGTTGTGCACTCGGTTGCAGATTTTGCAAATCAGGTATGTGTGCTGTTTACCTCCCTGCTGGCATGAACATCTTATTTTGTGGTATAATGCTATCGGATAATTAATGAATGCAGAGAATCTAATTTATGTTCACATTGTAGGCACTTCTTGCTTATGGTCTGAGTAGTTCAAGACGTGCCCCGGATGCTCTCCACCCGTGAGTGTTCTGTATTACAAGCCATGACATCATTAATATTTCTGTACTAAAAAGTTTGGCATATGACTATTTCTCATCTATAACATCTTACATACGTATCCAAATTTATTTGATATTAGAGATACAGAATGCTTACCTGTAGAAACCACAAAATTTGCAGGACCTCTTTTGGCAGTTTTTGGTGTTAAATGATCACTGCTTCTTTTTATTTTATTTTATTTTTTCGCTTTTCTAATTTTTGTACTCAATGAAGACCTTGTGATATCTTTTGGTGCAACATGAAAAATCAGTCAAATTGGAAGTGTTTGATGGTGAGTTAAAAAGCTGAATAACTTCATAGCGATCATATTACTTCTCCAACAAATGGGTGTTCTTTCTTAGAATACAAAGGCCAATTTAAGATTGAGTGGCTGATGGAATTTTCATATAGAATTTAAGAACATACATGCACTCTTACATATATTTGTATGCAGACGCTGATTGTTTATGAGTGCACTGAATCAGTTTCTTTTACATTTTCAGTTACGGTTATTCAAAAGAAAGATTTGTTTGGTCTTTGATATCTGCCGTTGGTATCTTTTGTCTTGGTTCTGGTGCTACAATTGTTAATGGGGTTCAGAACTTGTGGACTTCACAGGTAACAAGCAATTGATTTTGATCAAATCCATTTTTCTCATTCATGATATTTAGCTGCTCCCTTGTTGCACCCAATTGAGGTTTATTGATTTACATGCATGTTTTCTTCAGCCCCCTGGAAATATTAAGTATGCAGCTTTGGTGATTGCTGGTTCATTCATTATTGAAGGTCCAATTCATTGAATTGTAATAGTTGGCTGCCGGAATGCCTTCTTTTTGTTTCTTTCCATTTTTTCTCCTCATAAATAACTCCTTATTTTCTGTAGGTGCTTCCCTTCTTGTGGCCATACGTGCTGTTAGGAAAGGTGCAGCTGCAGAAGGAATGAAAGTGAGAGACTATGTCTGGCGTGGTCATGATCCCACATCTGTTGCAGTCATGACAGAGGTAATAGTTTGTTCACCTCTTGTTGTTTGAAGTTAAGTGGTGATAATATTTTTATCCTCATCTTATGTCTCATTGAATATGTGACTTATTATAAAAATTATTGACTATGACGTCAGAAATGGTGTATATGAGCTAAACTTGTAGCATCTTACTTTGTCTCATTTAAGACAAAGCATACACCTGAAACATTAACCAAAGTACTGAAGGACATTGTAATTTCAATCTCCTGGATCCATAAGGAATGAACTGAAATTGAAGAATCCTCCTGCTTTGAAACCATTGGAGAGAAATTTAGAGAAGGAAGTACTAATTTGTTAATGGAAAGCTTATCCACTTTCGAGAGAAACAGCAAGTTTAAACTTGTAAAATTTTGTTTTTTGTTGTAGTTTATAGAGCTCTCTTTTGTGCCATCCCATGTCTTATTATCAAGAAGCTCCAAAGGTCACACTTTATGTCTTTATGAACTACTTTTTCTCCGAGCGTTTAAGATTTCGTAGCATTTTCTTTTCCTTCTCTCTCTGTCTCTCTCTCTCTTGTTTGGGTGTTCTTCTTCATCTTCTTTTGCTCCTATTGCCCCTCCCCCTTTTTCTTAAGTTGTTATGTTAACTACATCGCTTGCTATGATTATCAATATTGAGGTAGTTTGTTATGATCTGCAATGATTGCTGCTGCACCTTTATTTTAACCATACCAAATTGTTATGCTACTGTTACCATCTTCATCTATTCCACTTAATATGATTCATACATGCAGGATGGTGCTGCAGTTACTGGCCTTGCTATTGCTGCTGCATCATTGGTTGCTGTTAATGTCACAGGGAATCCAATTTATGATCCCATTGGTTCGATTGTAGTGGGCAACCTTCTTGGACTGGTATGTGACGTGCTAATACATATTATCCTTCAATTTCCTTTTTCTGGCTTAATAAAAATGTATAACCTTGCTACTGTATCGCTTGCAAGCTAAATTTTCAGTGATCAAATTTTTATTTGTTAAATTAGGTATCATTACTAACTTAACATATTCTGTGGCAATTGATAGCAGTCTTTCAATCACAAAAAGTGTGGCCCTTCCATATTTTAAATTTGCCATTGGTATTAGAAGGCTTGTAATGTTTTGCGTCATACTAGATATGAGTTTTAATTTTAGTCTGTTTTACTTGATCTCGAGGTTTTTTATTTGTCATTGGATAGTTTGCTGATGGAAATTTATTGTAGTTCAGTGAACTACTGCTTGACAACCTTTGCTCTGCATATGTTTGAAGTTATAAAATTTGATTTTAAAAACTAATTTTCATCCTATATATGTAAGAACCACATATAACCGTGTTGGATGATTGGATCCATGTTTGTGCCTGACATGCTCAACATAGACATGGCTTCTTGACATGATTATCCACCCTGCTTAAATTGGATTGGTTCTTAGAGGCCACTTGCACAAATTATCGTGTCACTATGGATAGCATGAATGATCTTTTTTCAGAGCCACAGCCAAAGCCCAAATGGAAATTTTTTATGGTCCATGCTGTAAAGTTGTGACTACAAATTTTATTTTGGCTCTCCTCTACCATGACACCAACCCCAGGTTCTTGTGGGCGTGGTACCAGCTGCATGTACGAGAAAGAAATAGAAATGTGCTGTGAGCTAGTGAATCAGAAGTAGCAAAGAAAGACCAAAGAGATGGATAAATTCGTCACTGAAATCCTCATCACAAATTCTTGAATCAGCATAAGTTGGAAAATAGCAAATGGTGGATCATTCTTTATCAACTCGTTTGTCCTGCATATGAGTGACTTGGGTACATTCTTTTGGGACAAGGAAGTTTTGAGGAAACAACTTTCTAGACAAGGCAACAAAAAAGTTCCAGAATGTGGCTGAAGAAAGCACTCACATTTTTTGGCTATAAAGTTGAAAATATCCATGGGTTACTATTTAGGGACTAACCAACTTTCCTTGTTTATGATGATATCATACCCTCTTAACTATACAATAGTAAAGTTCTCTGTTTTGCTATGAAATAATTCTATATAAATTATGAGAATGTCCCAAATTTTGGACCTATATGTTTTGTGTGGATTGTTAAATGTTGAATTTCAGGCTGGCTGTAGACAAACATGAGGCTGAAATGGGTGAAAAAAATGAGGGCAATAAAGTCAGTTCCTGACTCCGCACTTGTGGGCTGGATAGATTGTTTAGGATTTATGAACTATGGGCCTATTTATGGGCAAGCCCATAGTTCTTCCACTGCTGATGGGTGTGGCTGCAATAAGCCCAAGCTTAATGGGAGTTGTTCTTGTTCTGGGCCTTAACATTTTAAGCCTGCTAAAAGTCTTGTTACCCAATCAAAAGAAAGAGTTGTTTCTTGGGGCCCAATTAAGTGCTTTTTAGTGTCCGCAGGGGGGTGGGGGGGGGGGGGGGGGGGGGGGAAGCCCAGCCCAGATGGAAGGAGGAGGTCCAAGGATATAAGGCCAGTCCAAGTCCATTCTCATTCCTCGTTGCAGAAGGGCTTGTGCAGGCCCACTGTTGAGTCGGATGTTTTCTCTGATGATAGGCATTGGTCAAGAGCCGACAAGGATATGTGGATGAAGGTCAGTTCCACCATTAACGGCGCTGGTAGGGTGGGGAAATTTTTCTGGCACGGTGCTAGTTGCAAAAAGATGACATCCGACAATAGGTTTGGGTTGCTCCATGTTGATTCTGGTTGTGCTACTACGGATGATGGTGGCCTTGTTTTTAGGGATGGAAGGGAGGGACTAGAGCACTGTGGATATAAGTGATGCCACGTCAGCAAAAGTCAATATAGTCTGACGTCATCTCGGTACGGGCCACCTCAAGCTTTAAGAAAAAGCAGGAACAAGTGGTTAACACTTGGTCGATAGACAAGCCCCTAACCAGCTCAGCAAAAACATCAATAGCCGAGCGATAAGTTCGCAACAAGGAACTAAGCCTCGAGGAATTGGAAAACAATCCAACTGTTGATCGATGGACCAGAGCCTCAATATGACCAAGCTACAAAATATCAATCAATGGACCCAAAGCCTTGATCTGACCAAGCCACGATTTGTCGATCGATGGACCCAAAGCTTCGATCCGACCAAGCCATGATTAGCCTATCGATGGACCCAGAGCCTCGATCCGACTAAACCGTGACTTGTCGATCGATGGACCCGGAGCCTCGATCCGACCAAGCCACAACTTGTCGATTGATGGACCCAAGAGTCTCGATCCGACCAAGCCACAACTTGTTGATCGTGGGACCCAGAGCCTCGATCTGACCAAACAATCGATCGATGGGCCTAGAACCTCGATCCAGCGATGAATTGCCGGTCGACCGTCGATGGCTTGAGAACATAGTCTCAAGTCGACAAGCCACGAACCACCCGTTGATGGCTGGGAACCTTGATCTGGCTAAAAAAATCGTTGATTGGCGGACCTAGAAGTTCGATCTCATGACATGCCAATCGATGGTCCTAAGATAGGCTGGGGTAGGGCAGTCGCTCGATGGGCGTAGAGCCTCTGACTCTAGGAACACGAATTGCTAAACAAGGGACTTAGAGCTTTGAGCCTAGGAGCGCTTATTCAAGCGCCCCACGATCAGAATGACAAAGAGTAGTGGTAGGACTCTTCAAGGCCATTGGGAATGCTTCAGGGATATTTGGAATGGAGGATGGAAGATCAGCTTCAAGTCTTGCGATGGTAGACCCAACTTGGGGAAAAGTGAAGAGAAAACCTGAAACAAATGCAGAGACCTTAATATGCCAAACCACATTTAATGATTGCCATGCCTGTTTTTGGCGGTATAGGCACTAAAGGGTGGAAAAAGGTACACCGACCTGACAACAGGTCCGAAAAGGCTAGGGATAGGGGCACCATGCCCCACAGAGGGGCCAATGGGTAAAGGCTTGAGTACCTAGTGCTATAAAAAGGAGGGTGAAGGAAAGGATAAAGGCAGAACAGTAGAGATCAACAAGAATTCCATAATCGGTCTCTGCCAAGTTTTTCAGGAACTATTCTTCTCATCTACCATCAGTTCAACCCCAAAGTTGGACTGATTTTCTCTCCCTTATTCATCTCTTTTGTATTCCTCACATTGTTTAGTGATATTACCCCATATATATCTATATATTCTTGATTTGACCCAGATAACAGGTACTTGCACCCATAGAGGTTTTGGAAGAAGATGGACTAGAAAGGATAAACAGAAGTGGGTTGCCCATAATAGTTTGGCGGTTGATCATGGTAAGTTTTCCCTACCTCACTCTCAGAGCTCTTTTGCTCCTCCTTCTTTTACTCCTTGTGGGGTGGTGAGAGTGGGGGAGGATTGTGGTGTGAAGTTGGTTATACCTCAGTTTTTAACGCATGTGATGGAGGCGACAACAGAGGAAGTGGTGACTGTGTTGGTTCCGGGTAGTGTTAGGGTGTTTGCGATGCCAGAAAGGGATGGGACGTCAGTTGTGTCGATTGGGTCCGATGCTAATTTGAATACCTTGGGGGTTTCTGGATTTCTCTCTGATTCTTCTTGCTCTGTTCAGTCCTCTTTCTCTGGCGGGTATGTGGGGAGGCTATCGGAGCCTAATTGCTTGAGGACTGATAGTTCGGAGCTCTGTGGTAAGGTTGAGGCCTCAGATGGATGGGGTGTGTGGAAATTCAAAGAACATGACAGTGTGCGTTGGTAAGGACATTCAAATCACCCTTAGCGATGAGTCGGCAACTTTGTTGGTTCAGGAATTGAAAAAACATAGGTTTTTTTCTGACATTAATAACCCAGAGTTTGCGAGGTCGAAAGGTGTGGGCGATAGCCTTATTGATTGGATGGTGTGTGCAGATAATGTGTAGGGGATGGAGTGCAGGGAGGGAAGTGGGGTGAGGGACCGACAAGTTGGGCCTCTTGATTTAATCCTGTGGGCAGAGGAGGATCATGCTAATTTGGGGGTGGTTGATCTTTTGGCTGTGGTGAGACAGGTTGGTTTGGAGGTGGCTGGTTTGGTGCAGGAGAATGTTGACTTAGGTAAGGAGTGGGTGAAGGAGAATATTGGGATCACTAGCGAACTGTTGGGTGCCTCTTTTGAGGGAAAAAAGGAACAAGCTATTTCGCTTCTTCATGCGACTATGGAGGGGAGAGCAAGGGAGGCGAAGAAAAAGTCCTGGAGGAGGGGTAATAGAAGGAAGAACCCCCCCTCATGAAAGGGGAAAGGGAGGTGAAGAATCTTATTTGTTACATTAATTGTGAGGGGAATGAGTGGTCGGTGAGGTAGAAAGGAAGAGGGAGGAGTGGAGGGGGTGGTGAATGATTTTGTTTCCTCATGAAGCTCCGAATTTTTTCGTGGAACGTCCGTGGTCTAAATGACTCGGACAAGAGGAAAGTGGTTAAGTTGGCGGTGAGAAAGTGGGGGGCTCATGTGGTGTGCTTACAAGAAACCAAGATTGCTTTTATGACGGATAGGGTGGCCAGGAGCCTTTGGGGAGATACGTTTGTGGATTGGGTGGAGTTGGATGCTTCAGGGTGGTATCCTTGTCATGTGGGATATGAGATGGTTGACTCGGGTGGACATTTGGAGAGGGACATTCTCTATCTCGTGTGTTTATTTTTGGCGGAGGACGGTTTTAGATGGGCTTTCTTCCGGGGTTTATGGGCCGGTGGATGATGGTGAGAGACATTTGCTTTGGGAGGAGCTCAGTTTTGTGAAGGGGTTTTGGTCTCTTCCTTGGTGTGTGGGTGGGGACTTTGATGTTGTAAGGTCCCCGATAGAGAGATCTACTGGTGGGAGATGGACAATGGCTATGTCACAATTTTCGGAGTTTATTGATAGTCACCATCTTATTGATTTACCTTTGGAGGGTGAGGTTCTCACTTGGTCTAGTGGCAGGGATTCGCCTGCTCTTTCCAGGTTGGATAGATTCTTGATTATAGGTGGCTGGGAGGAAAAATCTCCGAATGTTGTTCAGACAGCTTTGGCTAGGATGACTTCGGATCATATTCGTTGGTTCTGGATTATGGGGGTTTGAGAGCTCAAGGATCTTCGTTTAGATTCGAGAATATGTGGCTTAAAGCAGATAACTTTCAGGGGAGGGTTCAGTCCTGGTGGGAGGAGGCTTCTGTGGTTGACTCTTGGTGTTTGTTTTAGCTGGGAAACTTTGCTTCCTGAAGACTGAGCTTAAAAGATGGAATAATGAGGTGTTCGGGAATTTAGAATGGAGGAAGAACTGGGCGCTTGTTTATATTGCTGAGATTGATCTGTTGGAAAGGGTGGGCGGTATTGTGGAATTTCAGCGTACCCGGAGAACAGACAGTCGGGTGGGTTTGGCTAAGATTGCCATTATGGAGGATCTTTCATGGTGACAAAAATCTCGGGCTCTATGGCTCAAAGAGGAGACCGCAATAAGAAATTCTTTCATAGGCTCACTAATGGCCATAGGAGGGGTAACCATATCGGGCAGATCTGTGTGATGGAGTGGAGATGTGTAGGGAGGAGGACGTGTGTAGGGGGATTGCTTCTTATTATCATAGGCTCGATTCTGAGACTGTGGTTGGAGACCCAGGGTCAGTGGTCTTCATTTTGATTCAATCTTAGTTATGGAGAGTGATGGGATTGAGAATCCTTTTTTTGAGGTGGAAGTGTTGAAGGCATTGAAGAGTTGCAATGGTGATAAGTCTCCGGGTCCGGACGGGTTTACTATGAGATTTTTGTTGGAGAGTTGGGATGTGGTTAGGAATGAGGTTATGGACATTTTCAGGAGTTTTATTCCCCCGATCGGTTTGAGAAGTCGTTGAATGCTTCTTTTAGTGCCCTTATCCCTAAGAAGGGTGGAGTTTCTGATGTTAAGGATTTTAGACCAATAAGTCTTGTGGGGTGTATTTATAAGTTTATTGCTAAAGTCTTTGCTTTGAGAATGTGGGAGGTGCTGGATGGGGTTATTTCAGAGTCCCAGAACGCTTTTGTTGGTGGTCGACAAATTCTTGACTCCGTTCTTATTACCAGTGAGTGTGTGGATTCTAGGCTGAGCAGTGGTGAATCGGGAGTTCTATGCAAGCTTGATATTGAGAAGGCGTACGATGATGTCAGTTGGAGCTTTATGTTGTATCTGCTTTAGAGGTTGGGTTTTGGATAGCGATGGAAGAGGTGGATTGAGGCTTGTATTTCCTCAGTTAGATTATTTATTCAGGGGAATGGATCTCTTATGGGGTTCTTTGGTATCTCTCGGGGTTTGAGACAGGGCGATCCTTTATCTTCGTTTTTATTCTTTATTATTATGGAGGCTTTCAGTAGGTTGTTGAGAAGGGCAGTGGATCTGGGTTTTATCAGGGGCTTTAGGATCGGTAGAGACTCGGGTCATCAGATGGAGATCTCTCATTTACTGTTTGTGGATGATACCTTGGTTTCTAGGTGTGTCCTAGTTTGTTTTTAGGCAGTTTCTGGTTTGAAATAAATGTAGGAAAGAGCATGCTTGTCCCTGTAGGGGAGGGGTTTAGGACACCATATCTCTTGTTGTAGTACTTGGGTGTGGGGTGGGCTCTTTTTCTCTCTCCTATTTGGGTTTGCCGTTGGGTGCTCCGTCAAGGAGGGTAGGAGGTTGGGATCCTGTGATTGAGCGATTTGAAAGGAGACTGGTTGGTTGGAAGAAGCAGTATCTTTCGAAGGGCGGGAAAGTTACTCTTTTAAAGAGTACACTGTTGAGCCTCCCTACATAATTTTTCTCTTTTTTCAGATTCTCGCCTTTATAGTTGAAAGGATTGATGACTTCAACGGAACTTCCTTTGGGGTGGACGGGAGGAGTAGTTCAAGTATCATCTTGTTCGTTGGGATCAAGTGTGCAGGCCAATTCCGTTGGGAGGTCTGGGCATTAGGAGGTTGGCCTATTTCAACAGGGCTCTTTTCGGAAAGTGGTTGTGGAGATTCGGAAGTGAGCGTCATCGTCTTTGGAGGAAGTTGGTTGTGGAGATTCGAAAGTGTGCCGCTACAGGGAGGAGAGAGGCGGGTGGTCCTCTGATCTGGTAAGATTCGCTGGAGGTATAGGTGTTTGGAAATTCATTCGTAAGGGATGGAATGAATTTTCTAAATATATTAGATTTAGAGTACGGGATGGCAGGGGGAGTTCGATTCTGGGAGGATTTATGGTGTGGTGATCGCCCGTTGACTCGTTCCTTTCCCAAACTTTTCCGGACTGCCGTGGATAGATATGCTTTGGTGGTAGATTGTTATCGGCTTGATAACGGTAGGCTCGCGTGAGATTTGCGTTTTCGGCGTTCCTTTCTGGATTGGTAGTTGGATGAGTTTGCAGGTCTGTTAGAGGAGTTGTACGGGCAAGAGGTATATGGTAGTGGCACTGACTTTCTGGTTTAGGTGTCTTCCTCTCAGGGGAGATTCGAGGTTCGATCCCTATTCTGTTGTCTCTCTGATTTTCATGGTCTTAATTTCCCTTAGAAGACGGTATGGCGTTCCAAGGCTCCCCTCAGAGTGGCTTTCTTTGTTTGGACTGCTGTTTGGGGGATTTTGACCTTGGCTAATTTGAGAAAGAGAAGACAGATTACACTTAATTGGTGTTGTTTGTGCAAGAGGAGTGGCGAGTCTGTGGATCACTTTCTTTTGCATTGCCGTGTAACTCACGATTGTTGGAGTCTTATCTTTGGCCTTTTTGGCGTCCATTGGGTTATGCCTCAGTCTTCGAGGGGTTTGATTGACGGTTGGCGAGGTTGTAGTGTGGGAGCCCACGCCTGTGAGTGTTGGAGGGTGGTTCCCCTTTGTGTTTGGTGGTACTTATGGAAGGAGCGGAATAAAAGATTTTTTTTGAAGGGGAGGAATCTTCCTTAGGGGCTTTGAAGTTTCATATTATTAGCTCTCTTTTTAGTTGGGTTTTGGGGAGAAATTGTATATCCATTGATGAATTTATTGATTTTTTGGGTTCGGTGGGGTCCTTAGGACCTTGTCTCTAGCTTTGCCCTCTATATAGCTCTTGGGACACGTTCCCCGTTTGAACGCTTTCTAATACATTTTACTTTTCAAAAAAAAAAAAGAAAAGAGTATTTTAATAGATAGATTAACCTTACACCATGGATTAATAATAAGAGAATTGAAATTTGCTAGTAATAGTGTAATAGGTCCTTTTCCCAACCAAATCCTATTTCATGACAAGAATTTAAGAAAAGTAAGTCCCTTTAGCCACAACACCAACTTTAGGATTGAGGAGTTATTTAGCATCAGAATATGTTGGAATGCCGGGGAATACGTAACAAATCTTAATTGGGTCATTACCCAATATGGCCTCCGTTAATCGAGGGTGCTGGGAGGGGTGGACTAGATACAAACCTAACCTTTGGCTTTATTTGCATTTGGTTGCTGCTTGCAGGATTCAAAACCCACGTTCTCACGCTTGACAGTCCGAGCATTTTACCAGCGCATCAAGCATTATTTGGAATCGTTCTTGATTGTCAGGTTCAATTAAGGAACATTTTACAGTATTTAGGTACATCCTGGATATTGAAAATTAATGGATAACTTTGGTTTCATTTGTTCGATAAAAAAGTTGTCATAAATTTATAATCCCATAAAGACTTATCTTTGATAACAAATGAACACAAAGTTTTGCCGCTAATAGCTACTCCAACGGATTTAGTTAGATGCGCCAGTTCTACAGGGATCAAAAAAAAAAAAGGAAAAAAAAAAAAGAAGAGGAGGAAAGTAGAAAGAAAAAGAAAAAAAATAAAACAAAAGATGTTCACAATTTTTATAAACAAAATTGAGAATCTATGTATGTCTCAGAAATAGATCCACCAAAGCAAATATCTTTTTCAGTTTTTTTGTGTAATTTGGAAACTTTCTGAACTATACTGGGATTTTTGGCTTAAAAGTCTTGGGATTTGAAGTTTCTATATTTCTGATACCCAAAATTTATATACTGCATAGTTTTATATACTTGGAATCTACAAGTTATAGCAGCTAAGGAAAAAAGAATCTCCATATTATAGCATCTGATGTCTATTTCTTCCTTTGTCCATTGGGAATTTTTATGGAACTCTAGTGACTGCCCGTACACATATGAGACTTTCGAGTGTGAAGTGTAAGTATTGAATATTTACTGGGCTTGAGTTTTGAGGCTTTTGAGAATCATTTTATTTTAATTTGAAAAACAGTCGGAGTTTGTGCAACCAAAAAGTTAAAAAATTATCATGCACTATAGTGCATGACCCTGTGAAGGAAAAATATCTCTTAAGCCAAATAGTGTGGCAGAGAGCAATTAGTTTTATAGATGGTGCCTACTTGATTGGATGAACAAGCTACAATGAATAATAGCAACGACTCTTGCTGCACATCCCAGGATGGTGCCCTAATTTTACTAGTAGTGATGTCAAGCTATAGGCAGATACAATTAGGTGACATGACTAACAGCATCTGTAATTAATTTTTTTCTCTACTACCTTGATGAAATGCAGCCTTTTAAAGTTAGGCTTACACTATTAAAATGTGAAGGGTCAAAAGGGTAAAACTATGACCCTTTTCTCGTATTTTAAATGGTACAGAGTAAAAAATGAAGATAGACATTGAAGGAATTATTGTGCTGTAATGATATTATCCCAGTATATGGGAAAGGGAATACAGTTGTACAAACACAGACATGAATGCATTTAAAACTCACCAAGTGAATCTTATTGCCTGGGACATTTTGTTTTGTCTGGGATAATATATCAACCTGTCAACTGTTTCCAGATTAGTAGAGGATCAAACAAGGAGGTGGCATTCTTTATGTCATTTTGTCAATTTCATTTATTAGTGATAGACATATGTAATGCATTAAGATTATGTAAATATATTTTTATCTTTTTCTTTTGAGAGCGTGTGTGAGAGGGAGAAAGTTTGAGAGGAATGATTATCTATTGAAGATAATTTTGTTTGTGAACAAACTTTATTAGGCTTATCTTATTGAAGCTTAAATGCAGGTGGCTATATTTCTTATTCAGAGGAATCGTCATGCATTGATTGGTAGAGCAATTGATGATCATGATATGGAGAGGGTTCTTCATTTCTTGAGAAATGACCCGGTACAACTTCACCAGATGATTCTTTCCCTATAGCTGTGTTTACCAATTGGTGATAAATTTAATGCTTTTGTTGCAGGTTGTAGATGCTCTATATGATTGCAAAAGCGAGGTCATCGGCCCTGGATTTTTTAGATTTAAGGCAGAAATAGGTGATTCTCTTTGTCATGTCCTATTTTAACTAATTTTCATGACCTTAGGGTTTTAATTCTCTGTATAAGTGTTGACATAACAAGATATGAAATATATAGGAATACTAATTAATATTTTTGTTGACATTTTAAAATTTCAAAACACCTACCAATATCATCTGTATATTTGGCATGTTGCTACATGTATCCACTGCTACTTCCATAATTGATGATAGAATCTCCTCTGAATTTCAATCTGCTATGCTATGCTCCATCTCTTGTTGCAAATGTCTTTTGAGAGAGATCTGGATTCTTGTGACTCACTCTTAGCAGATATGATAGCCACGATTTATGGAATAACTTACTGTATTTAGCAGATTTGATTATGCTATAGAATTGCTGTGATTTGATTTGGATTTGATTTAATTTTCTTTCTTGTAATATGAGCATGCACTCTTTTTATCTATAAATACTAGAGCTGTGAATGAGTGAATATCTCATTCAAGCCTTTATACAATTCTCTCCTTTTTCTTCTTTATTGTATTTCTACTTGGTATCAGAGTCAACACCTTTCCACAACTTTTAGCAGCCTTGCTACTTGTGTAACAACCACCTTAGGCTGTTTGTGACATCGTGTGACGTTGCCTATACATGTTTTTCTATGTTGCTGTTTTGTGATCGAAAACGGGTATTTTTAAATTTTACAATTTATTTTTTACTCTTCTAAGGTATGGTAAATTGGGATAGGTTGTCTTTTTGAGTCTACACAGAGGTTCCGGATATTAAGAAGGAGGCTGTTTAGCTATATGTAAGCAGACAACGCTCCTTAAAAAAGTATGTATTTGGATTTTTCGGTAATGGTCTGAGGAGACCCTTTGATTTATTAATAAAATTTGTGGTATTTTTGGAGTTTTTTATTGTCGGGTGACAGATTATGGCAGATTCAGGGTCTAGAATTCAGGGTCCTTGACTATTAATTCTCTTGGCTCAAGTTTTGTGGGTAATGATGCCATTTTTCCCACCAACTCATAAGAAAATCCAGGACTTCAAATCACCACAGTGAAGTTGGATGGCTCCAACTATTTGATTTGGGCACAGTCTGGCAAGATGTTCATTAGTCAAAAAAGCAAGATTGGCTATAATACTGGTTCTGAGAAAGAGCCTGCTGAGTCAGAGAAGGCATATCCATAGTGGTTTGCAGATAACGTTATGGTTATGTCTTAGCTAGTTAATTCGATGCACCAAACATAGTCGTTGGCTATATGTTTATGAAGACTACTAAGTAGATTTGGGATTTAGTTCAACGCACTTATTCTCACAGGCAGAATAATTCACAGATTTTCCAATTGGGGCGAGATATCACCAGGATTTCTCTTCACAATTTCAGGTTACATCGCCAAACTTCTTACTATTTGGGAGGAAATGTCATATTATGATTCCTTCCACTCTTGGAAGGATCCAGATGATGTAGTTTTATATGCATGGATTGTGGAGAAGAATCAAGTGTTTTCGTTTCTTGCCTTGTTGAACGACGAGTTTGAGTATGCTCGTGTTCATTTATTGGGCTTATCTTCATTCCTTACTCTTGAGGATGCATACTCCTATGTGTTGTCAGATGAGAGCCGTACTCATCCATTAGGTGTTGCTTTTGCTAATCGTTCTGCTATGACAGTTCGGGTTCCCAACCTTTCAGGAACTGCACCATCCTAGTCAGTTCAGAGTTCTATCACCTGTCCTCCTATCGGATGACAACGTGGGCAATGTGACCATTGCGTGAAAAGTTGGTTGCATCAAATCTCGTTGTTATGCTCTACATAGATGCCCACTGCAACAGAAACAACAACCTCGATCCTCTGCACATTTTGTTTCACAACTAGTCTCGTTGTCAACTCCTGACAACTCTGCCTTTGCATTTTCTCCCACAGTTACCTTGACTCAAGCTGATTTGGACAAGTTCAAACAATTCTTCAACCAAATGGAGGCATCATCTCAGCCAACCTCCACTTATGCCGACTCAGGTAATATTGCGTCTGCACGTAGCGTATCTACATATTCGACACCATGGATTATTGATTCTGGTGCTTCAAATAATATTACTGGTATGCCCTCATTCTTCCAATTTTATAGTATTTGCTCTGGCCATCGCAAAGTATGCCTTGCGGATGGCTATCCATCATCCATTACTGGGAATAATTCATTAACTTTGTCAGATGCACTTCATGTTCCACAGTTGACTACAAATCTTATTTCTGTTAGTAGCGTTACTAAACAATTAAATTTTAGTATAACGTTCTTTCCCTCTCATCTGTAATTTTGAGGATTGAAACAAACGATTCCGTGGGCGTGAAATGGACTGTCTATACCTGTTGGATGCTTCTTTGTCTCCTCAAGCACATTCAGTTCCATTTTCTAATTCTGTTTCATCTAATAAAGCCTAGCTTATGCACTGGCACATGCATTTAGGACATATTTCTTTCGGTTATTTAAAACATTTATTTCCTTATTTTGTAACGTGGTAGTTGCAGATTTATCCTGTGAGACGTGTCACCTGGTTAAACATGGTGGTTCCAATTATCCTGCTAGTAGTAATAAATCTGCTTTAACACCTTTTGATCTTGTTCATTCAGATGTGTGAGGTATTTGCTCAATTACTTCTAGTCTTGGATTTCGATATTTCGTGATGATCATTGCCGTGTTACATGTGTTTATCTTATGAAAACCAAAAATGAGGTGTACACCATTTTTAAAATTTTTATGACAATGGTTCAAACTCAATATGGTCGTACCATTAAAAAATTCAAATCTGACCAGGGTACGGAGTACACTTATGGGGAGGTACAGTGGTTATGTACAAAATTTGGGATTGAGCATCAAATGTCTAATGTTAAAACCCCTCAACAGAATGGCCGTTCCGAGAGAAATAATCGCTACATCCTTGACTTAGCCAGAGCAATCTACATTGACATGAATGTTCCCCATTCATTTTGGGGAGATGCAGTTCTTACCGTTGTTTACATCATTAATATGACTCCTTCTAGGGTTCTTAACTTTGCAGCCTCACTCTCAATCTCACATCCCAATTCATCTCTTTTTTTGATTCCTCTGCGAGTCTTCGAGTGTGTATGCTTTGTTCAGTAGTTGGGGCAGACTCGTACAAAGCTTAACCCAAAGGCTTTGAAGTGCGTTTTTGGGTTATTCTTACTCTAAAAAAGGTTATAGGTGTTACCATCCTTCCAGTCGTCGGCGGTTTATATCTATAGATGTTTCTTTCTTTGAGCATACACCATACTATAGTGGTTCAGTTGGTTCTCAAAGTGAATGGTTCCCATTGATATAATTGAAAATCACCTTCTTCCGTCTTCAATTCCTCTACCTCTACCTGTTTCGTCTTCTATGATTCCTCCTCATGATACCCTTCGAGTGGGGGGAATTGTTCATTTTCCTTCGGTAGCAGCTCCGCCTTCTCAAGCTATTACTTTGCTTGATGATCGCCCCATTACTCTTCGAAAGGGTAAACGTTTTTATACATACCCTATTTCTAATTTTGCTTATGATTGTGCTCTCTCACCCTCCTATCGGAGTTTTCTTGTTTCTGTTGCCTTGGTTCCTCTTCCTTCTAGTGTTGTAGATGCACTAGCACAACCTCAATGGCGTGATGCTATGACAGAAGAACTACAAGCACTTGAGAAAAATCAGACTTGGGACATGGTTCCGCTTCCTATTAGACGAAAGGCTGTGGGTTGTCGTTTGGTGTTTACAGTTAAGCATAATCCAAATGGGTCAGTTGCTTGTTACAAGACTCGGTTAGCTGCCAAGGGTTATGCTCAGACTTATGGCATAGATTATCAAGAGACTTTTGCCCCTGTTGCTAAGATGAATACCATCCTTGTTTTATTTTCCGTTGCTGCGATTCAATCTTGGCCTCTATTTCAGTTAGATGTCAATAATGCCTTTCTCAATGGTGATTTGCAGAATAAGGTGTACATGGTTCCCCCTCTGGGCTTTTGTTCTCCTGCTCATTCTGTTATGGTTTGTCGTTTTCGTTGTTCCCTCTATGGCCTCAAGCAGTCTCCTCGAGGTTGGTCTGATCGCTTTGGCACTTCCATGCTCAAGTTTGGTTTCCATCAGAGTGCAGCTGATCATACCTTGTTCTTACGTCATTCAGGCGGTAAGACAGTTGCTTTCATTGTGTATGTTGATGATATTGTTCTTATCGGATATGATACTACCGGAATTGCTGAGGTTAAGAGCTATCTTGACTGTCGATCTGTTGAGGAGTTGGTTGTTTTTTTGGCCTCTTTGAAGGCTTGAGGCGTTTTGGCCTTGTTTTTTTTGTACTTGGGTTTCGCTCCCCTTTTGAGCGGTTTTTCAATAAAATTTACTTACAAAAAAAAAAAGAGTTATCTTGACTGTCAGTTTGAGATTAAGGATCTTGGCCCCCTTCGGTACTTCTTGGGCATTGAGTTGGCTCGCTCCAAGGTTGGCATTTTCATCTCTCAACGTAAGTATGTTCTTGACTTGCTTTTTGCTGCTGATTAGCTTGGCGCTCATCCTGTTGATACTCCGATTAAGCAGTATCATCGATTGGTTGATTCTGAGGGGGAGTTGTTGTCAGATGTTGGTCAGTATCAATGACTTGTGGGGAAGCTCATCTATCCATGACTCGACCTGACATTGCTTATGCCGTGAGTGTCATGAGTCAATTCATGGACTCCCTTCGTACCCCTCACCTTGATTCAGCTATTCGGATCCTTCGCAACTTAAAAGGGTATCCGGGCCGTGGTATTTTGTTTGCCAATCATGGTCACTTACGTGTTGAGGCTTAGACAGATGCTGATTATGCAGGATCAGTTTCAGATAGGACGTCAACTTCGGGCTATTGTACCACTATTGGTGGTAACTTGGCATAGTAAGAAGCAGGATGTTGTCTCTCGATCTAGTACAGAGGCAGAGTATAGGGTTCTGGCTCTTGGGTATTGAGTTGCCATGTCTGAAAATCTTGATGACAGACTTGTGTCTTCCAGTGTCGCTTCTATTCTCACTCCACTGCGACAACAAGTCTATCATTAGCATAGCAACAAATCCCGTTCAGCATGACTAGACTAAGCATATAGAGGTGGATCGTCACTTCATTGGAGAGAAGATCATCTCTGGTCAAATTTGCACTCTATTTGTCACAAGCTCTTAGCAACTTGCAGACATTTTTACAAAGGCGTCAGCAAGATTTTGTTTGAGAATGTATTATCCAAGTTGGGCGTTTCAGATATCCACGCACCAACTTGAGGAGGGGTGTTAACAGATATGATAACCATGATTTATGGAATGACTTACCGCATTAGCAGATTTGATTATGCTTACAATATGCCATGAAATATGCTGTGATTTGATTTAATTGCTTTTCTTGTAATATGATCATGTGCTATTTTTATCTATAAATACTAGAACTGTGGATGAGTGAATATCTCATTCAATATTTTACACAATTTTCTACTTCTTCTATATTGTAATTCTACTCTTAAAACATATTTTTTTATTAATGTCATGAACATCAGTGGCTTGCACTGTAACCTGATCCACTGTGGCCCTTTCTAGACGATTATTATAGTAATTCACACTTGAGGAATGCATGTGAGCTAGTCTAAGATGTTGCGTTTGATAGCTGCAAAAGTTGCACTTGAGAATGGAACTGATTATTTTTAAGGCTTTTAACAGTACCACAAAAATGCCTGGATATACAATATTAGTGCATGAAATTAGTTTAGTCTTCCATTTACATTCGCATTCTTAGGACCTCGATGTTGTCTGATGGAACTTCATTTGAGCAGACTTCAATGGCGTGGTGCTGGTGCAAAATTATCTTAAAAGGACCGGACGTGAAGAGTGGGCCAGACAGGTTATTATTTTATTCTTTAGTTTTTATTTTTATTTTTCTTCCTTCTTTTGCATTTTGGTTTCTGTTTTTTTCAGGCATCAGTAGTTACTTTCTATTGTTTTATAAACAAGCCAACTACTACTTTCATTAGCCATCACTGCAGAATGTAAATCTACTTTAGAGTTTCTTTCATATGTAAATGACAAATCATCAGAGTGCATTTTCTTGAATTGGAACCACAAACACCATCAGTTCTGTATGTTTCACATGTTTGACAGTTTAAGGCGTGTTTTCTTTGAGTGGGGTGGTAATGTCTGGGAATGACCATTTAAAAATCAGCGTTCTGGTCTGAATCCAGCTAGGTGATGAGCATCGAACAGGTACCGTATCCATGGGTTTCCTAAAATGGATATTCTGACAAGCACCGTTATATCAGCGGCTAGTGTTAATACAGCATCAATAAGATGCATTTCATCATTATCCAGGCGTTGTACCTACCGTTATGGTGTTCATGCAATAGAACCACCTTGCTGTAATGCAAGTGGGGTTGGGTGTTTTGAATTGAAATCTTTTCGTGCACTTTTAGCATGCATATTTACTTGCAGGCGTTGATTGTTGTCATGATATATGCAGTTCCGGGAAGCTGCGAAGGAAGATGATGACTCTTCATTGCTGAAGATGATGTCAAACTATGGTAAAGATAGTCATAAATGATTCATCAAATGCTATGATCCTAAGGCATGATAATGAACAAAATTAGTTCTTATGGCAGGTGAAGAAGTGGTTACAGCTCTAGGGAGTGAAGTTGACAGGCTAGAAAAGGAAATCCAGGACATCGTCCCCGGTATTCGGCATGTCGATATCGAGGCCCACAATCCAATTGTCCCTCCCCCCTGATATACAATTCTGTAATTGTGGATTATTTTTCTTATATTACCAAGAAATATTAAACATTCAACAAGAGATGTCATTGGAAAGGCCTCTAGCATGTCTCATGCAGCCATTCTGTTAAAATATCTATAAATGATAATAGTGACTCTATTTTCTGTTGATATTTGAATTCCCTTGTTTAAAATTTATTTGAAGATCTACGTTTTTTTTTTTTCTCTCTGTGGTTGTCTAAATTATATTGGTTTGAAATTTTAAAGAATTGTGAAGCATACATGAAATGTTATGCACAAATTCAAAAAAAAATATTCGATGTAGATTTTATTATTGTAAGTGAAAGAGTTTTAATGTTGATAAATGTTCGGGACTTGATACTTGCAAGAGCCGGGGCATTAAGAGCAATGTTGTGTGCAAATGGTTTGGAATTGGTTCATACAGCAGATATACATTGTTTACAAAATTTAAGAAACAAATTAATAGAAAATGAGAAAGAAATATTTTTTTTTTCTTCCAGGGAATTAATGTCCAATTAACTTTGTATGTACATGAAAATTTCGACGGCATTAACTCTCTCCAATAATTTGATGTGAATTTGTTTTCTTATTTGTAATATTGTTGAAAAAATAAAAGGAAGTAGAAATTTTAATCTCTAAAATTAAACAAACTAACTTGTAGATTTAAAAGGCGTTACAATGAAACACCTAAATCATGAATATTTAAATAAAATATTCAATTGTGAAAGTAACATTTAGTAAGTCAATAACATATCTTTTGTTCCTCCCACACTTGTCCTTAAATAGTATAATACAACAAATTGATAATTCAAATAAAATCGGCGTGTAATAATAACGTACACTCTGTGGGTAGTTTTTATGCTGTTTTTGCTCTTGTTTTACTAGATTTGTTTCTGTTTGGCTTGTTTTCGGCTAGACTGGATGGATCTGTTATTCTTTCTTCTGCTAGATCTCAAATCTATCTCGGTTTTTGTTGTACCCGGCTAAATCTCAGATCTATGTCGGTTTTGTTGGGATTTATATGCCCTGGCATAACAAATTCCTATTTGAATTAAAGTGACATATATTAACATATCTGAAATATTTATACTTTATATAATTGGTGAATTCAATATATTATGTTTCGATTCATTATGGAATTGATAGTGTCCACTTGATTACAAGAGATATTTATATATGTATGTGATGGCGATCAATACATGAATATAAATAGTAATCATAAATAGTTCATAATTGGTAATTTTGGATGGACTAATTATTAACTAAGATTTGAACTGGATCCGCGTTAGGTTGAGATATATTGCGAAAGCCGTCGTATGCAATTGCTCCCTATCACTGTCATGGCATTTGACTCTTAAGCATGAGAGAAGTATAGACTCTTTTATTAATTAGTAATTACTTTGATTTGTTCAGCAGAATCTTCGGAATCCATAGACCGACACTTTGGGTAATTATGTAATTAATAGTTAGAGGGTTATATTTTCAATATTTGCATAATTGCTACTTGTATTTATTTTGTATTGATTATGGTTGATCACAAAGTTAATTCGAAGGCTTTCGTGTGTTTTTAGACAAAATGATTTTCTATATATTTATTTAGTTAAATTATCATTTTTGTCAAACAAATGTTTTATTGTGATCAAGCAGTAAATAATCAAAGGTACCAAAATAGATATATTAATTTAGTAGTCGGATTGATGGCTTTATTTATCCGATAACTAATTATGCATAGAGGGTTCAAAATGTAACATTGATTTAGAGGTTATTTATTATTTAATTAGAGTTCAATTAATTTCTTTTAGTAGAGTAGAAATTAATTTATGAATTAATTGAATTGGGTCCATAGTATAATGGATCGGGCCAATTATTAATTCATTATAACCAAGAAAAAAATAAACCCAAAGGATTCTCACTCATAGCCTAACTTGATATTGGAGGCACATTAGATTCGAGATATCACGTTACTTTTAGAGATTGAGAAAAATATAATGTCTTTAATTATTATGTTTATTTTGACTATATATACATGGGGTCCATGATTATTTTAGGTTACAATAATTTTGGAAGAAACGAAATTATTTTCTCTCTATAAGATTTTAGGGTTCGTGTTCTCATCTAATGGAGGCTCCCACAAGCTTAGCTCTCCAAAGTCATTCATGGAGACTTATGAGTGATTCCTAAAGGCAAGATCATTACCAAGAAGATGGAGATCCATATAAGAGGCATCTTATAAAGGGATCTACAATAAGTAAAAACATTCACTTTAGATGAGAGATCTAAGGTTTACTCAAAACACGATGTAAGTTTTCTATCTCTAATTGAATGTATCATCATGTTTTACATGCATAAAACTTATCTCTACACATGAATCAAGATTTTTATTTTAAAATCCCTCTAAAAGTTTTAAAAACTTTCGTTTCCCCAACAGGTTTTTGTTGTCTCATGCTAGATCTTAGACTATGTCGATTTTTATGGTCCCCGACTTGTGCGTAGTTTGGGTGGTTTCACCACCTGTCGGAGGCGCCTTGTGGACGTTGCTTTGGAACTGTTTCCCTTGATAGTGGCTTGACCTTTGTGTCACTCCCGTTGCTTCTAGTCTCAGTTGGTGGTTTCCGTTATTTTTCTCAGCAAATCTGGAGCCTGGTCTTCATTTTTCTTATTTTTGCTTAAGGATTTGTTTACCTTTTTATTGCTTGCCTTTGCTGCATCTGTACTGTCCTTTATGGATTGTGTTGTGTAGATGCCGTATGATTGTTCTCTTATTAACAGGGTAAAAAATAATTTAAAAATTTACAAATATCAATCTTAATTTTAAAATATTCTACAATAATTTTTATCTATAAATCATCTCCAATTTTCAAAACACTTGCCAAAAAATATTCTTCACCTACTTACCAAAAATAAAAAGTACATGTCAAACGAATAAAAATACAATCACAGCATCTTTCCTTGATCATATATATATATATATATATATATATATATATATATATATTTGTCTTTTTCTTGGATTATATATGTTAGTAATGAGACACTGATAAAACCTTAAAAAACAGGACAAAACATGTAAAATAAAAGAAAAATTTAAAATATTGCAATTATTAATCCTATTGTCAAACAATATATACAATTTATAATAATTATATTTATAATCATATATTACTGGAAAGAAAAAAAAGAGATAACATTAACATTTTAAAATTTTTAAGATTAAGTCCTTCTGTACTTAACTATCACTTTCACAATTATATACTATTAACTTTAAAAAAATAAGATCCTTCCGAATTAAAATAACACTGCAATTACATATTATTACTTATTATTAGAAAAAACAATACTCCGTATTAGCTTCTAAAATATTTCTCTACAATTATATAATATTATTTATTATTTAATAAAATATAAAAAATAATAATATTAGTTTTTAGAAGAAAAGAAAAAAAAAAAATCTATAATAAATATATGCGTGTGTGTGTGTGTGTGTGTGTGTGTATATATATATATAGAGAGAGAGAGAGAGTAATATTATCAGAGAAATGAAAACTTAGCTTTCAGAGAAATAGAGGAGAGAGAACGAAAAAAAAGAGAAATGAAAACTTCATTCAAGTATGCTCAAAGTGCACAATGCCTTTTTATAGACTTCAAAACTGGCTTCCTCTGTACGCCACTAATGCTATCTTCCTTTGTAAGCCTCAAACTATGATTTCATGGATGACTTAATATATTTGAGGACCCCATATAATTATATATATATATATATATAACACTCCCCCTTGGGGTCCACAAAACTACATTAAGATATGCCTCGTTAAAACCTTGCTAAGAAAAACCCAGTGGGACAAAACCTTAGCGTAGGAAAAAAAAGTACAGTATTCTTATGTATCTGAAAATAGTATTGCATAGATTAAAATTGTCTCATTAAAACCTTGCCAGAAAAACCCAGTGGGACAAAACCTGGACGAAGGAAAAAGAGTACAGTATGTCAATACCTCTTCTAGCAATTGTTCCCCCTCATTAGATCAATCCTAAAGATCCTTTAGTTGACACATTCCAATGTTGTGCACCAGCTTCTTGAATGTTGTTATTGGAAGTGTTTTAGTGAATAGATCTGCTAGATTTTCACATGAACGTATCTTTTGAATTAATATCACCATTTTTCTGGAGTTCATGTGCATAAAAGAATTTTGGTGAGATATGTTTGGTCTGTCACTTTTAATATATCCTTCTTTCAACTGTGCAATGCATGCCGCATTATCTTCATATAATACTGTTGGGTTATCTTTTATTGATGAGAGACTACATGTTCGAATATGTTGGATCATTAATCTCAACCAAAAACATTCCCTGCTTGCCTCATGAATTGCGAGTATCTCAGAATGATTTGAAGAAGTGACAATCATTATCTGTTTCATAGATCGCCATGATATAGCAGTGCTGCCACAGGTAAACACATATCCTTTTTGTGAATAGGCTTTATGTGGGTCAGAGAGATAGCCGACATCTGCATATCCAGCTAATTGAGAATTTGATGCTTTTGAATAAAACAATCCCATATCAGTTGTGCCACGAAGATATCGCAATATGTGTTTGATTCCATTCTAATATCTGCGAATTGGTGCAGAACTATACCGTGCTAATAAATTGACTGGAAAAATTATATCGGGTTTTGTGCAATTTGCAAGATATAAAAGAGCACCAATCGCACTGAGATAGGGCACTTCAAGACCAAAGAGTTCTTTATCATCCTCTCGAGGACAAAAAGGATCTTTTTTGATGTTAAGTGATCAGACAACCATTGGAGAGCTCAATGGATAGGCTTTATCCATATGAAAACGTTTCAGAATCTTTTATGTATATGTTGATTAATGGATGAGAATACCGCTTGAAAAATGTTCAACCTACAGCCCAAGGCAGAATTTTGTCTTTCCGAGATCTTTCATTTCAAAAAATTTCTTTAAATAAGTGGCCGTCTTTTCGATCTCGTCCAATGTTCCCACAAGATTTAGATCATCAACATATGAGAATATGTTGTCGACAACAATTTCATTTATATTCCATCTCGTTTCATAATTTAGTGAGATCTCATCATTTTCAGATACCTGTGTCTCATCAAAGGCATGTGCCTCATCGAGGGCCATATCATCATCTGTTGCCTTTGCCTCATCAATATTTATGATTTCATCATTTTTAGGTACCTGAGACTCATCAAGAGCTTCTGCCTTATCAAAGGCTATTATCTCAGATTAATCAATAAAATCTGTTGCTCCTTTTGTGGCCTCTTCAGGAGTGCCAGCTTTTCTTTGTGATTTACTCTTACAAGGAGCGGTATCTTTTGCACCAACTGGTCTGTTACACTTCAGGCGTGTTTTAGATGTATTTGCTGCATTACTGATAGAAGGTCCCTCGGGGACAACAATTCGAGCTGGAATATTTGCAGCTGGTATATGTGATTTTATCACCTTTTTTTTTTTTTTTTTTTGTATCAGTAAATGCATCAGGTAATTAATTTGCAACATAATGCAAGTGAATGATCCTCTAAACTTCTCGTTCACATTGATTTGTGCGAGGACAAAATGAGACAAATCCAGGGCATTCCAAGTAAGATCACGTTGCTGCTGTGCCTTTTCTCCCCCTAATGGTGGGAAAACAGTCTCATCAAAATGACAGTCAGTAAATCGTGCTTTAAAGACATCACCTATTAGAGGTTCAAGATATCTAATAATAGATGGAGAATCAAAATTAACATAAATTCCAAATCTACATTGAGAACCCATTTTAGTGCGTTGGGGTGGTACAATTGGAATATATACAGCATAACCAAAAACTCATATGTGAGATATATTTGGTTGTTGACCAAAAACAAGTTGCAATGGTGAGTACTTATGATAAGCAGTTGGTCGTATATGAACTAATGATGCAGCATGTAATATGGCATGACCCCAGGCAGAAACAGGAAATTTTGTTCGCATAAGTAAAGGACGACCAATTAACTGAAGTTTTTTAATAAAAGATTCGGCTATACCATTTTGAGTATGAGTGTGTACAATAGGATGCTCAACATTAATTCCAACTGACATGCAATAATCATCAAAAGCTTGAGAAGAAAATTCATCGGCATTATCAAGACGGATTGTCTTAATTGGGTAATCAGGAAAATGTGCCCGTAGTTTGATGATTTGAGCAAGAAGTCTATCAAATGCAACATTACGAGTAGAAAACAGATAAACATGTGACCATTGTGTTGAGACATCAATTACTACCATAAAATAGCGAAATGGTCCACAAGGTGGATGAATCGGCCCACATATATCCTCGTGAATTTGTTGTAAAAATGAGGGAGACTTAACAATGACTTTTGAAGGGGATGGTCTGATAATGAACTTACCTTGTGATCAGGTAGTGCTTAGATGATTATTTCGTAAGATGATTTTTTGATCCTTTAGTGCGTGTCGATGTGAATTTTCAATAATTCGACGCATCGTTGTACTCCCCGGGTGACCAAGTCGATCATGCCAAAGCATAAAAAGTTTTGGGTCACAAGATTTTTTATGTATCACAACATTGGACTCAATTGTCCTAATAATTGTATAATATAACCCAGAAGAGAAAACATGGAGTTTTTCTAATATCTGCTTCTTGCATGAGGTAATGGAAGTAATGTAGAGATATTCCATATTTCTTTCATTTGCGGTCTCAATATGATACCCATTACGACGCAAGTCTTTAAAACTCAATAGATTTATCCGAGATCTTATAGAATATAAGTCATCATTGATTTGTAATCTTGTTCCATATGGTAAAATGATGTTGGCTCATCCGGAGCATTCAATCAAGTCGATAGGACCTGATATTGTACTGGCACTAGCGTCTGTCAGAGTTAGGTGAGAAAAATATTTTTGATCTCGAAGGATTGTATGTGTTGTTCCACTATCTGCAAGACATATGTCTTCACCATTTATTTTGGAACTAGTCAGATCCATTCCTATTAATGCAAATTTCTTTATCAGAAAATAAACTTTAAAAGAAACTTTAATATAAATTAGAAAATAAAAACTTTAATACAAGAAAAATAAAAACATAGTAGACAGAACATGAAAAGAAAATAGGATTAATTGGTGTGGACATTTCCATCACCAATCAGGAAGCCTATCTTTCCATCACGGTCCTCAAAAAAATCTGATACATCCAGATTTGTGATGTTAACTGGCTCATTATGATCAATGAAATTCATTTCCAGATTTGTGATGTCAATTGGCTCATCATGATCAAGGAAATTCATTTCCTTTTGTTTCCCCTTTTTCTTTTATTGAGACTTGGTAAAGTTCAGCTAGATGCTTAGGTGTACGACAAATACTTTGCCAATGCCCTGTCATACCACACCGATAACAAGTATTATCATGTGTCTTGGGAGGTTGAGACACATCCTTCCCTTTTACCTGTTTCATTTCATTATAATCTTTTCTTTGGGGATATGGTGTGGATCTCTGATTGCAAAAATGTGAGGATTGATATCCTTCACGGTAATAAGAATGATTTCTACCACGACCATATTCATTATTGTGGTAATTATTTTTACCATAACCATATTCATTATTGTGGTAGTTATTTTTACCATGACCATATTCATTATTATAGCCATTTCTACCACTACGACCACGTCCTCGTCCGCGTGGATGAGGCAACATATGTTTCAGGGATCGATGTCGATCCAGTTGGACGAGACTGGTGGTTTCTTAACAAAAGCTCATTATTTTGCTCTGCCACAAGCAAATATGATATCAGCTCTAAATATTTTTTAAATCTGCGCTCTTGATATTGTTGTTGTAAGAGCACATTCGAGGCGTGAAATGTAGTGAATGTTTTTTCCAACAAAAATTCATCAATAATGGTATCACCACATAATTTCAATGTAGAGCTGATTTTAAATAGTGCAGAGTTATATTCAGCCACAGTTTTAAAATCTTGCAACCGCAGTTGCTGCCAATCAGCCCGAACCTTTGGGAAGATAATTGTTTTTTGATGATTATATCTTTCTTTCAAATTGTTCCACAAACACAGTGAATCTCTTTCAGTGAGGTATTCAGTTTTTAGTTCTTCACAAATATGGCGTCGAAGGAAAATCATGGCCTTCACTTTATCTTGTAATGATGCATCATTGTCTCCTTTAACTGTATTTCCAAGGCCCATGGCATCTAAATGGATCTGAGCATCCAGAATTCAAGATAAATAATTTTTGCCAGAAATGTCCAAGGCCACGAATTCCAGCTTTGTCAAATTTGACATTTTCAGAATAACTAAATGTGACAACAATATAAAAATATAATTTAGCATAGTATATAAATAAATAAAATGGCACTTAAATGAAACAATAACATAATATGAATTATTAAATAACAAAGGTGGTAAAACCAGCCATAGTAAATAAATTATTAAATAATAAAAGTGGTAAAAATCAGCCATAAATCATTAAATAATAAAGGTGGTAGAACCGATCATTGTGTGAGCATATATATTATTTAAGTGAACAAATTTATTTTATGAACAATAATTAATAATTAAAATTTTCTTACCCTTTGGAGTCAGAAATACAATATTCTTTGATAAAGCAAACAAACCCAACAATCTATCAAAACTAAAATCACAAAAGAGATAAATAGTTAAGATAGAAAGAAGGAGAGAAAGTTTTTTCTTCAAATCTGATATGGATAGAGCTCGTGCTGATAACGTATAATAAATATATGTGTGTGTGTGTATATATATATATATGAGAGAAAGAGAGAGTAATATTATCAGAGAAATTAAAACTTAGCTTTCGGAGAAATAGAGAGAGATAACGAAAAAGAGAGAAATGAAAACTTCATTCAATTATGTTCAAAATCAGTACATGCACAATCATGGGTGGAGCCAGGATTTGAAAGTAACGGGGCTAAAGAAAAATTTCAAACAGAGGATTTACTGGGGGGAAAAAAAAAATTCAAATAGAGAACGGTTTGGATTAGAAACATACAGAGCTACTTTTTCACTTAAAATTGTGTTCAAAAGAGTAAAGTTAAAGTATCTATCTTACTTGATACCAAGTTGAGCTTTGCGGTACAATTTGAAAAAACTTTAATTATTTATAAGTTTGAACATTCAAATTGTTCACAGGGTGATGCAGATTGAGAAAAAAAGAGTTCAAGGTAACAATGTGTTTGGGTTTGTAACAATGTGTTTGGATTGGGTTGGGCTGAATGTTTTATTATGTATGGGCTGAATGGCTGATAGGAAAATGAAGAGTAGTACATGGACTTAGTAGTACTAAAATATGTTTGGGTTTGAAACAATGTGTTTGGATTGGGCTAGGCTGAATATTTTATTATGGATGGGCTGAAGAGTAGTACATGGGCTTAGTAGTACTATTTTTTTTTTTTAATTGGACCTAGGCTATAACCCAGGTCAGCCCATTCATGGCTCCGCCCCTGTGCACAATGCCTTTTTATAGGCTTCAAAACTGGCTTCCTCTGTACGCCACTAATGATATCCTTCTTTGTAAGCCTCAAACTATGATTTCATGGATTGATTTAATATATTTGAGAACTCCACACAATTACATATATATATATATATATATATATATATATATATATATATATATATATATATATATATATATATATATAACAAAATCCCCATTATAGCGTAAAAAGAAAGCGAATGGTGGTATATTTAAATACGGGTTTCACTGCAATTACTACCTTAATTTTTTAGGCTTTGTTTGGATACACAGAAGAGAAAAGAAATGAAAGGATTATAAGAGAAAAGAAATGAAATGAAAAGAAATGAAAGGATAGTTATAGTTTATATTCATGCTTGGATAGATATGAGAGAAAAGAAAGGAATTGGCAATATTGTTGTTTGGATAACACAAATGAAAGAAAAGAAGGGAAAGGATAATAATGAAATTACCATCTTACCCGAATTGGCAATATTGTTGTTTGGATAACACAAAGGAAAGAAAAGAAGGGAAAGGATAACAATGAAATTACCATCTTACCCTTTTTTATAGGGTTAGTAGGGCAAAATCATTTTAGCCTCCCAATCGCCTCCATCATTCTCTCGCTTCCATCGTTCTCTCTATTTCTCTCTCTCTCTCTCTCTCTCTCTCTCTCTCTCACTCACTCACTCACTCCAACTGGAAACTACAAAATCTACAAGAATCAAAACATCAAAACCCATATCTCCATATCATTTCAGATTGTTCCAAAAATAAAAAATGATCAATTACTTCAAAATAGGGATATGCATCTCTCTAGCTCTGGTTCGCGACAGAGGTCTCTAGCTCATTCTTTATTCAATCAACCATGGCTTACACATTTTGGTTCAATCAGGTATTTGGATTAATTTCAGTTTTAGCATCATCAATTTCGTCTTCAATCGCATGCATTTCCTCAGTGGATTAGGTTTCTCCTCTCTCTCTGTATATAAACACATATATTATATATATTACCTATTATATAGACACATATATATTACAGATTTCTCCTCTCTCTCTATATATAGACACATATATTAATCATTCAGAAATCTATAAAATCTTTCAAAATCTACAAGAATCAGAACATAAAAACCCATATCTCGGCATATCATTTCAGATTGTTCCAAAAATCAAAACCAAATCCTTTCTCAACTGCAACTCTCTCTTTCTCTCTTTCTTTGCAACTGCATGTGTGTGTATTTATATATATATTTCAGCCTCCCCAATAGCTTCCATCTCCTTCTCAGCCTCACCCTCTCTCTGTAACTGAATATCAAAATCCATATCCGCATATCATTTCAGATTGTTAAAAAAATCAAAACCCATATCAATCAGTTTTTATCACCTGCTGTTCCAGTTCGGTCGCTGTTCACAAATAAGCTTCAGCCGGCTGTCTCTCAACTCTTTTGCCCCTGCTATAATTTGCGCCCTTTTTCTCTAAACCCCTCCAAATCTTGTCAATTTTGGAGAGATTTGGTTTTACTGTATTGGAGGGATTCGGAGGGATAGTCAATCCTTTCTTTTATCTTCTATTCCCTCCATCCAAACACACCTATCCCTATCCTTCCCTTTCTTTTCTCTCCAAATCATTCTAAATCCCTCTATCTAAACCAGCCCTAGAGTGTGTTTGGATAGTATTAGTTATGAGAGAAAAGAAAGGATAGTTTAGTGAGAAAAGAAAGGATAGTAATAATTTATATCTGTGTTTGGATAGACAGGGGAGAAAAGAAAAGAAATGATAGTTATTCTTGTTTGGATAAGATAGAGGAGAAAAAAGAAAAGAAAGGATAATAGACAAATTACTTTTTTACCCTTTTATAACCATGGGACTTGAATGGAATAATAAATCTGTGTATTGATTTGTGGAGGCTAATTTTGGTATTATCAAAATACCACTAAAATCACTATCCTTTCTCTCCCTATCTTCTCAAAATTGAGGAGAAAGCAAATGAAAGATAGGGAGGGAGCCCTCCCTTTCTCTCCTTATCCCTCCCTATTCCTCCACTTAACTTACCCAAACACACACTTACACTATCCTCTCTTTTCTTTTCTCTTCATTCCAAAGCCTTCCCTTATTAGGGTTGCAGTGAGAGTGCCGCCGAACCCTAATCGGACGACCTCTGCCTGTACAATCTCTTTTCTTACCTTTTATCTCCTTTCTTCTCCAAACGCCAATTCTTATTGAGATTCCCCTGTAAACCCTAATCGGACGACCTTGTGGTCTCCACAGACCCAATCGCAGAGGTAAACCCTAATCGACGTCCTATGCCTTTTCTTCGTTCTCCAGACCCAATTGCAGAGGTAAACCCTAATCATCGTCCTCTCTCTTTTCTTCGTTTGGTCTCCGCGGACACAATCGCAGAGGAAAACCCTAATCGACGTCCTTTGTCTTTTCTTCGTTTGGTCTCCACTGACCCAATTGCAGAGGTAAACCCTAGTACTCTGCGGCTGGTCTTTTTCTTGCTTTCTTGTTAAATCCTTTCATCACATACGCCTTTTTTATTAATGATGATTTAGGCTCGGTTTGTTATATCTTGTGTGCCCTTTTCTAGCCATCATCGCTTCACTACAATCCCCTCCTACCCCATCTCCCAAATCTTAACCTTTTTCTGCCCCCTCTCCCAATCTAACCCTAACCAGAGCAAAATATACCCACATACGCACGCAAATCTGAATATGAATATTTGTTTGTTCTGTCTCTTATCTCCGTATCAGTTTTAAATAAAATTTGCCACTGTTTTGCTTTAATTACTTTAAGATTTTTCTATTATTTTTTTGAATTTTTCTCATTTTTACTTTTTTTTTAAAAAAAATTAATGGTAATTTATCATGTTTGGATTGTTAGTTCTTCTAAAATGTACATGTATAGCTTTGTACGGAAAATTTCTTTTGGAAACGAAGATGAATTTGATAATTGATTTGTAACGACTCAAAACTAATACTTTTTAAACAAAAAAAATTCGGCATGACCTCCCCTAAAAATAGGCCTATCACAACCTGTTTAATTGCATTTTAACCTGTCATGGCTCAAATTTTGAATTCACGGCAACAAAAGATAATGATACAACCAACTAATCTAGACAATGCTTCAAACTAGGATTATCCATCCATTCATCAACAAGTTGCATATTATCAAATCCCCATCCAAAACATCATCAATACTTTTGTTATATTACATGACAAAGTTCCACAAAATAATTATACATCTTTGCACTTCTAGTGTTTTACAAAAATATAGGACTTAGTACACAAAATGGCAAAAAGTCTTCTAATCCAAATTAGCCCTGTAGTGGAACGCCATCCGCCACTTCTTTTCCGTTTCCTGGAAAAAATTTATTAAATAATAGGGTGAGCAAGTTGCTCAGTAGGTAGTACCTAAGACACACCTCTTGTGTCCCCATGAATCCAAACAAAGAATAGGACAATAGGAATTTGGGGTCATGCAAAGCCGGGAAAACACAATATCAATTCTAAGTTCAAAGCAAATAAATTTCGTGCCATGAATGCAATGTTATGCATGTCACTCCCCATTTTTAGAAAACATCATTACTTCACAAACTGTTAATATAACCCGCCCTTTAGTGACTCCGCAGCGACACGAGAGAAGGATTGGCTACTGTCCCTGACTTTTGGTACCCCCGCAGTGTCATTTGGGGCCCAGGTAGCTTAACCACGCTAGGGCAATCTCCCTAATTCCCTCTAGGCTATATCAACACACCGGTCCTTTGGTGACTCCGTGGCGACTGGGTTTTTCTCAAAAGCCGATTCATCAAATTCTCTCCAAAATCCCCTTTTTCTTTTATTTCAAAACACTTTCCCTTTTCTTTCATGCCCAATGCTTGTGTGCATATATGAAAATGGAGAGAATTTTTTTAACGCACAATTTACGAGCTTTTATATAATTTCTGACAAATTAATTGGCATAGAAAACTAACACATTAAGCATGTTTTTATTTTATTTTCTTTCATTTTATTATTATTATTATTTTCATACAATTCAATTAAATACACATTATAATTCAATTAAATACACCTTCTCACATGTTTCATATATATAATCAAGTCACTTTAAGGAACAATTATCACAATATAGCATGCTAGAATACTAATAGGATACTAATCAAGAAAAAAATAATTCACAAATGGGCAATCATCATAATTTAGCATGCTAGGGCACTAATCAAGAACAATTAACTCACAAAGGAACAAGATTGTAGGAATTAGAGACCCCTACCTCACTTTTAAGCAAAATCCCCAATTTTTTCACCTCAAACCCTAGGATTTCGAATCTCCTATAGTGCACCAATCAAAGAATTGCTCCTATCAACGTGTTGATCTCATCGTGGGCTTCGAATAGCCGCAAACGGCTCTTAAAAACATCAAGAAATGAGGGAGAAATCAAGAGTGGAAGTTGCAAAAGAAAAAGAAAAAAAGAAATACAGAGGCAGCGAGAGAGAGAGAGACCTGCCGAGAGAGAAAGTGTAATGAAAACAAAATGGGTCTTCATCCCATTAACCACATGTGCCTTAAAATAAGGTGGGCCCCACAGCTAACATAAAATAAAAAAATCTTTTAACATAAATATATAAGATACAGGCATTACATTCTCCCCAACTTTAAAAAAGATTTCGTCCCCGAAATCAAGACATACCTGGAGAAGAAAACAACTTTGGATACTTGGAGCGAACCTCCTGTTCGAGCTCCCAAGTAGCCTCCTCGACTCCGTGGTGTCTCCAAAGGACTTTCACCATTGGTATCGTCTTGTTCCTCAACACCTTCTGCTGAGTGTCAAGGATCTGAACTGGTCCTTCCTCGTAAGAAACATCCTCATCAATATCCACATCAACCTAACTCAAAATGTGAGATGGATCCGGCTCGTACTTTCGTAACATCGATACATGAAAGATATTGTGAACTCTGTCCATCTGTGGTGGTAAAGCAAGTCTGTAGGCAACCTCTCCTACCCGATCCAAAATCTCGAATGGTCCAATAAATCGTGGCGATAACTTGCCACTCTTCCCAAATCTCATCAACCCCTTCCGTGGAGAAACCTGTAAAAAAACGTGGTCTCCCACCTCAAAGGATAACGACCGTCTTCGCTTATCTGCATAACTCTTTTGTCGACTCTGAGCTGTAAGTAACCTCTGTCTTATCAACTTAATCTTCTCAGTAGTCTCGAGTACAATGTCAGGTCCTAAGGCGGCTGTCTCACCTACCTCAGTCCAACAAACAGGAGACCTACAAGGTCTACCATACAACGCCTCAAATGGAGCCATCTGAATGCTCGCCTGATAACTGTTGTTGTAGGCAAATTCAATAAGTGGAAAGTGATCCTCCCAACTACCACCCAAGTCAAGCACACATGCCCGAAGCATATCCTCCAAAATCTAGATAGTACGCTCCGACTGACCGTCTGTCTGTGGATGGAATGCCGTACTAAGATGCAACGCTGAACCAAACGCTGCTTGAAGTCCTTCCCAGAACTTCGAAGTGAACTTAGCATCCCTATCTGAAACAATGGTTACTGGAACTCCATGTAACCTTACAATCTCCTTCACATAAAGAACACCAAGCTTCTCTGCATCATCTGTTGCCTTAATAGGCAAAAAGTGAGCCGTCTTGGTCAATCTGTCAATGATGACCCATACGGACTCATTGCCCCTTCGTGACCTTGGAAGACCTGTCACAAAATCCATAGCAATATGCTCCCATTTCCATTGCGCTACAGGTAATGGTTGCAACAAACCGGCTGGTCTCTGATGCTCGGCCTTTACCTGCTGACAGGTAAGGCATCTAGCTACAAACTGTGCAACATCATTCTTCATCCCCCTCCACCAATACTGACGTCTCAAATTGTGATACATTTTAGTACCACCTGGATGAACTGCAAAACGGGAAGTGTGAAACTCCCGTAGGACATCCTCACGACATACTGTGGGAACCACCAACAAACCCCTGAACCGTAGACCCCCATCTGCATGCAAGGCCCAATCTTTCACTGTCTCACCACTAGAGATCAAAGCGTGGATGGCATCTAAGTCCGGGTCCTGTCTCTGTGACTCAATCACTCGTACAACAAGAGTAGGCTGAGCCACAAGACTAAATAAGAATGCCGACTCACTGTAACCATCATCATCAAAACACTGTTATCCTATCTCTGCCAGATCTTCAAGCATCTTCCACTTCCGAATAGCTAAACTGGCCAAAGTTCCATAAGATTTTCGGCTTAAGGCATCAGCTACAACATTTGCCTTGCCCGGATGATACTGCAAATCAAAGTTGTAATCTTCCAAGTACTCAACCCATCGTCTCTGTCTGTTGTTCAAGTCCTTTTGGGAAAAAAGGTACTTGAGACTTTTGTGATCTGAAAATACCTCGAATCTCTCACCATACAAGTAATGTCTCCAACACTTCAAGGCAAATACAACTGCCGCTAACTCCAGGTCATGAGTAGGGTAGTTGTACTCGTGAGTCTTCAACTGTCGAGACCCATAAGCCACTACTCTACCATCCTGCATCAACACACATCCCAACCCGTCACGTGAAGCATCACAATAGATCACATAACCCAAGCCACGCTCAGGTATCACCAACATTGGCGCTGTAGTCAATCTCATCTTCAACTCCTGAAAAGATGAATCACAGGCCTCATTCCAGACAAACTTGACCCCTTTCCGGGTCAAACGGGTCATAAGAGTTGCCAAACGGGAGAAATCCTTCACAAATCTCCGATAGTAACCCGCTAAACCAAGAAAACTGCGGATCTCAAACACATTCTTGGGTCGCTCCCAAGTCAAAATTGCTTCAACCGTTGATGGATCAACTGACACTCCGCCTTCTGAAACAACATGTCCCAAAAACTTCACCTCTTGTAGCCAAAACTCACATTTCTCATATTTGGCATACAACCGGTGCTCCCGCAAAATCTGTAAAACAATACTTAAATGGATCTTGTGTTCCTCCCGAGATCGTGAATACACAAGAATGTCATCCACGAAAACTACCACAAACTGGTCCAAGTAATCATGAAAGACGCAGTTCATTAAGTCCATGAATGCCGCTGGAGCATTAGTCAAGCCAAAAGGCATAACAAGGAACTCATAGTGTCCATACCGTGTACGGAATGCTGTCTTCGGGATATCCTCATCCCTAACCCACAACTGATAATAGCCAGACCTCAAGTTAATCTTCGAGAAACAACTGGCTCCCCTCAACTGATCAAATAAATCATCTATCATTGGCAAAGGATACTTGTTCTTGATGGTGGCATGATTCAACTTCCGGTAATCAATGCATAACCTCAAAGATCCATCTTTCTTCTTAGCAAATAAGACCGGTGCACCCCACGGTGACACACTCGGTCGGATGAAACCTTTCATCCTTAAATCATCAAGCTGTCTTTTTAATTCCTCCAATTCAACTGGTGCCATACGATACGGTGCCATAGAAATCGGCGCGGTACCTGACATCAATTCAATAGAGAACTCCACTTCTCGATGTGGAGGCAACTCTGTCAAATCCTCTGGAAACACATCCAGAAAATCACGAACAACTGCAGGATACTCTTTTTCCACAACATCATCCTCTTCGGCTATAAGACTAGCTAAGAAGTAATCACCACGACTCCGTCCACGAACTCCATGAAACGATGAAATGTAGGAATCACTCCGATCTCCCACGAAAAAGAAACAGTCTCTCTCGGGAGTGCAAACTGTAACCCTTCCTCTGTAACAGTCGATCGTGGCATGAAATGAAGCCAACCAATCCATCCCGAGAATGACATCAAAGCTAGTCATCTCCAGGAGGATAAGGTCAAACACAAAGGTCCGCGCGGCTATCACAATGGAGCAATCCCGCATAACTCGGCTCAATGACACTGAAACCCCAACTGGCGTATCAACACATAACGCCCGATCCATGAAACTAACCTCTAACCCCGATGCAAGTGCAAATGATGATGAAATGAAAGAATGAGATGCACCAGAGTCAAACAAAACATGGGCCCATCAACCAAACACTGGAAATATACCTCGAAGAACTGACGGTCCAGAAGATGCATCGGTCTGTGCCAGTGCAAAAACACGTCCCTGTGGTACCTGTGCCTGAGGACCGCCAACCTGAACACCTGACTGCTGCACTGACATAGTAGGAGTATCCCTCCTAACTGATCGTGAACCCTGTGAAGACATAGTAGGCTGTGGTAGTGGTAGTCTGAAACCTGACTGAACTGTAGCCGATTGTGACGGCCTCTGCTGTGACCCTCTGCCACTAATGGTGCCTGCTCTCTGACTCGGACAATCACGAATCAAGTGACCCTGCTGGCCACACCCATAACAAGCCTTCGGAGCTGACGAAACTGAAGACGATCTCATCGGACAACTGGACTTGTAATGTCCAGGCTGTTGACACTGATAACAAACAACTGCACTCCTGTCAGGTCCAGCTGGCATAGGAGTGGTAGGAGCAGATCTTGTAGACTGTTGCCCCTGAAACTGAGATGGACTGCTCCTGTTCCTTTTCCAAGAAGATCCCTCTGAGGATAGCCCTGCACCCCTCTTTTGCTTCAATTGCTCTCTTCTTGGGGGAACAGCTCTTGGGGGAATCAAGTCCCTAAGAAGCATGTTCTCATCATTTAGCTCCTCCGGATTGGAGCTGGAACTCTCACCAACATCACCCCTTGTTGGCCTAGGGCCAACTTCTCTAGGTTCCTCACGCCGTGACATCGTGCTATAAAACGAGATAACGATTCAGAAACATGACACTAAGACTGTGGACGACTCAACAAGAATTGATACCGTACAACACTTAGCATGCAAGACTATGCAAGAAACATTTTAACATAAACAGGTAAGCAATAAGCACATAGGCAGTTAAGCATGCTTGCTCAAATAATAAACAAGTAGCAAATAGTCAAATACACAATGAAATCAACATCCCACGCAATCCTATGTAGGCCTCTACCCGTCGTCCTAATGGTTTTCGAACCATGGGCTCTGATACCAAATTTGTAACGACTCAAAACTAATACTTTTTAAACAAAAAAAATTCGGCATGACCTCCCCTAAAAATAGGCCTATCACAACCTGTTTAATTGCATTTTAACCTGTCATGGCTCAAATTCCGAATTCACGGCAACAAAAGATAATGATACAACTAACTAATCTAGACAATGCTTCAAACTAGGATTATCCATCCATTCATCAACAAGTTGCATACTATCAAATCCCCATCCAAAACATCATCAATACTTTTGTTATATTACATGACAAAGTTCCACAAAATAATTATACATCTTTGCACTTCTAGTGTTTTACAAAAATATGGGACTTAGTACACAAAATGGCAAAAAGTCTTCTAATCCAAATTAGCCCTGTAGTGGAACGTCATCCGCCACTTCTTTTCCGTTTCCTGGAAAAAAATTATTAAATAATAGGGTGAGCAAGTTGCTCAGTAGGTAGTACCTAAGACACACCTCTTGTGTCCTCGTGAATCCAAACAAAGAATAGGACAATAGGAATTTGGGGTCATGCAAAGTCGGGAAAACACAATATCAATTTTAAGTTCAAAGCAAATAAATTTCGTGCCATGAATGCAATGTTATGCATGTCACTCCCCATTTTCAGAAAACATCATTACTTCATAAACTGTTAATATAACCCGCCCTTTGGTGACTCTGCAGCGACACGAGAGAAGGATTGGCTATTATCCCTGACCTTTGGTACCCCCGCAGCGTCATTTGGGGCCCAGGTAGCTCAACCACGCTAGGGCAATCTCCCTAGTTCCCTCTAGGCTATATTAACACACCGGTACTTTGGTGACTCCGCAGCGACCGGGTTTTTCTCAAAAGCCGATTCATCAAATTCTTTCCAAAATCCCCTTTTTCTTTTATTTCAAAACACTTTCCCTTTTCTTTCATGCCCAATGCTTGTGTGCATATATGAAAATGGAGAGAATTTTTTTAACGCACAATTTACCAGCTTTTACATAATTTCTAACAAATTAATTGGCATAGAAAACTAACACATTAAGCATGTTTTTATTTTATTTTCTTTCATTTTATTATTATTATTATTCTCATACAATTCAATTAAATACACATTATAATTCAATTAAATACACCTTCTCACATGTTTCATATATATAATCAAGTCACTTTAAGGAACAATTATCACAATATAGCATGCTAGAATACTAATAGGATACTAATCAAGAAGAAAAATAATTCACAAAGGGACAATCATCACAATTTAGCATGCTAGGACACTAATCAAGAACAATTAACTCACAAAGGAACAAGATTGTAGGAATTAGAGATCCCTACCTCACTTTTAAGCAAAATCCCCAATTTCTTCACCTCAAACCCTAGGATTTCGAATCTCCTATAGTGCACCAATCAAAGAATTGCTCCTATCAACGTGTTGATCTCATCATGGGCTTCGAATAGCCGCAAACAGCTCTTAAAAACACCAAGAAATGTGGGAGAAATCAAGAATGGAAGTTGCAAAAGAAAAAGAAAAAAAGAAATACAGAGGCAGCGAGAGAGAAAGTGTAATGAAAACAAAATGGGTCTTCATCCCATTAACCACATGTGCCTTAAAATAAGGTGGGCCCCACAGCTAACATAAAATGAAAAAATCTTTTAACATAAATATATAAGATACAGGCATTACATGATTGTTATAAGCAGATTTGACAAAGAGTCTCATTGGAAGGTATAATTAATTTTGATTCTTTATATTTTTTTATTATTTATCTTGTGTTTTTATATTTATTTGTAATTTAATTATATGTGTATTATCACTGAACTGAAGGCCTTTAGGGTTTCAAGGGAAAACTAGTGTTATTAGATGCCAATGATTGATTTTGAAATTTTTTGAAATTTACGAATTTGTTGTTTGTCAGTGCGGAGTAGAGCAGTATGGTAGCTTGCAAGGTCATCACCTTGAGTCACGGGTTCAAATCCTGTCTCCGCTGCATTTTCTTTTTATTCTCTATGTTTTTTAGGAGCGTATCTTTTATATTTTTTATTATTTTTTTTTTGTTGTGTTCACTCTTTGAGTAGTTGTTAGTTGCTCTTTACTATTTCCTTGTTTGCAGTCACATTAATGCACTTGCTGAAAGTTCAAGAGCCTTTTGTGTGGACTCCATAATGATATTGGACTAAGTATCTTTAGTTGAAAATAGAGTCTATCTATTTTGTTGTTCTATCCTCCTGAGAATTTTTTTGGTTTAACAATCTTTTTTGTGTTTACAAACACTTAGTTATTTTGCTTGTTTGTACTGGCTTTGAAGCAAACACTCTTTTGGAAGAACTAAAGAATCCCTAACAAATCAGATAGCAGGCAATTATCAATCTTTTGCTATTTAAATATTAATAAGAATGATTCCAAGGATATAGAGCTAATGTTGTTAGAGCACTTTTTGCTTGTTAGTTTGTCTTGTAAGGGTTTCAAGGCAACATTGGACTGCTGCTTGATGTGCTTGATGTGTTGTTACAGAAATTAGGTAATATATCTCAACATGTCTGCTTAAAAGTCCCTGGATTTGCTGTTGTGAATGACATGCATATATGTTTTTTTGTTTTTGTTTTTTTCATCGTACCATCTATCATAGATTTGTTGAAAAAATTAAAGATGTATTTTACTGAATTTTCTAAAAAATGTAATCTTTGAAACTAGAAAGCGACCATTGTTAATTCATAAACTAATATTTGGAATTTTAAGGGTTCCAAGACAACATTGGACTGCTGCTTAATGTGCTTGATGTGTTGTTACAGAAATTAGATAATGTATCTCTGCATGTCTGCTTAAAAGTTCTTGGATTTTCTGTTGTGAATGACACACACGCATATATGTTTTTTTGTTTTTTTTCAGCATACCATCTATCATAGATTTGCTGAAAAAAATAAAGATATATTTTACTGAATTTTCTAGAAGCGACCAATGTTAATTCATAAACTAATATTTGGAATTTTAATATCCTTGGTTTGTTCATAATAATCTGTTTGTTATAGCAGCAATTTATCCTCTCCCTCATCCGTATTAAAAGATTGCTTATTCATTCTTCTTCTAATGTGTGTGCTATATTATTATGGTAATCTATGAATTAAAAAGTGAACTACCCTTGAGGTGGAACAGAGAGGAAATATGTTACTCATATAAAATTGATTATTGTAGTCTTTTGCATAGTGAACACTGTACTATCTTAGAGTCAAAAGCTTGATTAACTCTTTGACAAGGTTATGTACACATTGGTGTATGTCATCTCTGGGTGGGTAGTTCCTAGGTCTTTTTAGGCTGTTGCTGATTAAATTACCCAAAAACCTTCATTGTCACCTGTAGTACTACTCTTGAATGTTCAAGTTGTCATATGTCATACTTCACTTTTCTCAGATCCAGTTACTGTTCCCTAAAGTAACCTGCCATTGAAATTAATGAAACATGATTTTTCTTCTATCATGATGACTAATTCCCTAATTATTCTTGCCTTTCAAGTGAAAAAGTGTCTTCTTTTCCTATTTGCTTATCATTATAGTTTTCATTTATTTATTTTTGTTGATTGTAAGAATATCATGCAACAATGTTGTGTATTTGGCAGCGATTCTTAATTTCTCTGATGAACATTGATAGGTATAGTTATTGCTGGCCCACTCTATCTGGAGGACGTGTTTTGGCAGATTTCTAACTTTTGTTTTTTGCTGTTTTGATAGCTTGACTCCTGCTTAGAGAAGGTATTGGCATTGTAGGTTTTGTTGTTTGCAGTTTCCATGGCTGGTGGAAAGTATGTACATAATCTCTGGTTGCCAGAGTAATAATTAGGTTGCCTTTTAAAAAATGGGATATTTCCTTCTCTGCAGCTATATCTGGCAAAGTGTTTGAATGGTCCTTGATAGGTGCTTGTGCAGTCTTGTTTCTTTTTGGTTTTGCCAGCTGTTACCATTTGATGATCTTAACATAAATAATTTGAAAGGAACAGTGGGTTCATTTCTTTCTTCTTATTATTATTATTTTTATACATGTTCTTCTCACATGGACTGTGTACTTTCCTAGGTTTACTTTCTTGATTTTTGGCTGGACAATCAACAATGTAACCTTCTTTGAAGGCATTGTAGTGCTTGTTTCTGTTATATTATATACATTTGAACAAAAAGAAATATATATATATATTACACAATGATGATTTATTTTGAAAGCCCTCTTTTTACACATCATTTATGATTTAGACTATCCTAGAAGAGCGCACTACAAGAAAAAAGGGCTTCTACGAGGGGCCAAAAACGCCGTAGAAATGTATTCACGGCGCATTCTAGGCCCTCATGTATGAGGGTTCCGTAAATACTCAATTTTTTCTACGGCGAAATATAACTGCCGTAGAAACGTTTTCTACGGCAAATTATAACTACCGTAGAAAACTTTTTTACGGCAAAATATAACTGCCATAGAAAACTTTTCTACGGGGAAATATAACTGTCGTAGAAACGTTTTCTACGGCGAATTGTAACTGCCGTAGAAACGTTTTCTACGGCGAATTGTAACTGCCGTAGAAACGTTTTCCACTACGAATTGTAACTGCCGTAGAAATGTTTTCTACGGTGAATTGTAAGTACCCGTAAATAATATTTACGGGGGTTTCAAGCTCCCCGTAGATAACATAATTTTTTTAAAAAAAAAAATTTTTACGGCGAATTGTAACTACCCGTAAATATTATTTACGGGAGTTTCAAGCTCCCCGTAGATAACATAATTTTTTTATTAAAAAAATTTATAAAATATTACCCTTAAATGCTACCTAATCATTCACACAACCTGCAATGGGTATCAATTAAATATATATATATATATATATATATATATATATATAACATTACCCTTAAATGCTACCTAATCATTCACACAACCTACAATTGGCATCAATTTTTAACTATCATTTAATTCAAAAATATATCGAACACATTCATAGTTTCAATTCTATATGTTAATGTCAATAACCATAACCAAAAAAATATCTTGAAATACCACATTAAACATATCAAAAGACTTAAAATATTTTTACAATTCAAGAATTCATGATTGATCAATGTGCCAAAATAGGAAGTAAATTCATTTGCAAAAAAAAATAAATAAATAATCAATTTCCTAACAATTAAGTTTCAATCTACACTTTTCAAAAACACCACCTCATTTTCCACAGTACAAAATCCAAGCAAGTAGGTGCTCCCATTGATTCAGCAGCCAAAACTCGAATAGCAGGGTTGATAAACTTGGCAGCCAATGTAACCCCAGATATCAAACCTCCACCTAAATTTTTTTTACCAAAAAAAAATGAAAAGCTCATCAAATTAGTAATAAAGATGATGTAGGAATAGAAAAGATGAATTAATACTTAGAAGTCATTAAACAAACCACATAAGAACTATTATAGCGTTTATTTGCGGCGCTTGCTCCAAATACTCCAATGATATGGTACCCTAAACTAAACCCTTAATTAATTAATATATATATATATACTACTATATATATATATATATATATATATATGCTTCCCAACCAAATTTTGTTTCACCCACTTACCAGAACCATCTCTTGCTGGGCTGAAACACACAAGCAGGAACTCATTCGTATCACACCGAAACGTTGACTTCTCAAAGTGATCCACCAGTGCCTCCTTCCCCTGCCAATTAACCATTTTAATTAATCATATCAAACCCAAAACTTATTACTATATATTGTGTGTGTACATATATATACGTTGATATATGCACACGCTCTCACTTCAAAATCATTTTTATTTATCCACTAGGGTACTCGCCTCTTAATAAAATGAATTTATAGCCCTCTTTTTATTTTGTTATATATATATCTCACTTCCCTAATCTGTCTTTTAAAACTGATTTTTATTAAGAGCAATCATTGTAGTTATTAGACCATTTTTTAACTCGTTATAATGTAAACTTCATCTGAAACCAAGCAAGCACGCCAAAGTTTATTTATTTCCCTTTTTTCTACAACAGCTAGCACTTTTTTCTGAATAAAAATGAAAATTACAAGAGCTGCATAAAGATCTGTGACTTTTCCAAATTCTTTAACAGGAATTATCCCAAGGACACAACTTAAGTATACCCTTTATTTTAACCAAATAGTGCACCATCCTAAGAACACAAAAGACTACATAAACAAGAACACATACAGCAGTATCTAATTTGCATCTTGAGGTGAAGCAATCCTCCTAATTCACCTCAAACCTCTTTTTTAGTTCCAAGACGAAGTCATAAACCTTATTGGGGTCACAAAGAGAACTGGACACACTAAATAATGAACGAGTAGGTCTTTGAGAATTCCCTTAAAGGGACCCCCTTCTCTGTAGTCTCTTTATAGGTCTGAGTAAGAATAATGAACTAGTAGGTCTTTGAGAATTCCCTCTTTCTTTGAAATTAATATCATTATTCGTTGCTATGGCTCTCTACATGACAAAAGTATTTTGGAATCTCTTTTTTCCTTTTAATGAATAGCTAGGATGATGCTAGCATAAATTCCTTGTATCTTATGTGGTCTTATCACATGAACCTATGCAAAGTATCCAATTAGGAAAGAGTCAATGCATAAAGATGTTTATCTTCTTAAAAAATCTTATTCGCGGAAAATAAATTTAAAACCTATATATTTTTATGTTGCAAGAAAATGTGTTATTCATCTTACCAAACCTAGCCATATTTAAAGTTGTTTAATGCCTTATTCAATTACAAGTTTTCCTTTTCCAAAAGCGATAAACATGATATTCTGGTTTACTAACTTCATATAAGAAAGCCAAACTGCATTTCTTTAGCATAAGTGACAAGAAAAGCAAGCAAAGGTGGTGGTGGTGGTGGTGGTGGTTGTGAATATATAGAGAGATTTTGGCTTTATAGCATGATTAAATTGAATTTTATCTCAGTCTATATGCTGTTTTATTTGATGATTCAACAAATTAAAATGCGATCAATGAAAACCATACTCCATCCACAACAATTTCCCGACCTCCATTTATGCAAAATAATTAAAAAATATATAAACAATGAAGAAATCCATGATGCAAGTAATGCAGTATCACATTTCTATACAATGGACTGAATTTTCAGAAAATCCAAGATTAGGTAATTTGGGATGCAACACAGCCTTAGGGAATGAGCCCTGAGAAATCTAAAGTGAAATTCTTGAAATTATTCTTTGTCGTTTTCTTATTTTAGTTTATTTGTTATGTTTTTTAAAGTTATAAGAAAGCTACTTTGGTAGGCCAGTCCTTCCTTTCATCAAGACTTCACCCAAACAACCAAAAGCCACAAAAAACAACCAAGTTATCATTCATAGTTGTTGTAAAAGAATACTTGTGGTTGTCAGCAATCTCAGAAGATAACATGAAAGATATCAAATCTATTATTCATAGGCACACAGCAAGACGAAGGATTTGTAACTTGAAGGTGGATTGCAAAGCGAGAGAGAGAGAAAGAGGCGAAGAATAAAGAAAAAAGAAAAGGGAAACAAACACAAATACCTTAAGATGAACAACTTCACCATCCTAAATTACCAAAACCTTTTTTGTGTGTTCAACTACAGCATTAGCATCGCTGGATAAGAAGAATTCTCTGGGTTGCCCATTCTTTGAAAGGAATTTGTCATCATGAAATGATGCTTCATTGTTCACATCGTCTGTTAATTCCTGAAACAACGACAACTCAATAAATAAAATAGCACAATCTTGTGTTCATCAAGAGCAGCGCAATTATTAATAGTCCACTCATGCTTACACAAAAGAATTCAATGACAGCACAGAACAGTAGTTAAGAAAGATCATGTGCAATATTTAAATAATAATAGCTGAATCAGAATGAATACAAAAGTTCCAATATGTGCATGGAGTAGAAAACTTCAACTAAATGATGCCTAAGCTGGTAGCATATCCTTTTTCACCTTGCAATGAACCAAAATAAGCCACATGCAATGCAATACTACATCGTGGTGTTGATTTTTCAAGAAGCTGTGGTGTTGTGAATTGTGATGGTGACAATCTATGAAATATGGATACAGATACAACAAATTCTTAAATTATAGATACAGATATGCAAGGACAGGACAATATATATATATATATATATATATAAACGTAGATATGTATAAAAATCAATATATATGCATCTATGAAAATTTTTAAATAATATTTGTTTATGTTATATGTATTGTTATTAGCATATCTTTTCTTTTTTTTTCACAAGTATTGTTGTTAACATTTATTTATAAAATATTATGATTAACAAACAAAACAAGAGTTGAGAGTTATATTGTATGGATAAATTAAGTTCTACTTTCGAATAAATGTTAAACTTTTCTTAACAATTATACTATGATATTATTCTTTGAAAAGTTACATTCTAATTCTCAAAACTTGCTAAATATGTATCTGAGAAGTATCGGTACGTGGTTGAAATTTTAAAATATATTTCAAAATTATAATACGTATAGGAATCGAACACTTATCCATGAGTATCTGAGAAATATTGGTGTCCGACACAACATGGGTACGTCACTCTTGTACAAGTATAGGTGCTTCCTAGGTGGTAGTTGGTGGTGCACCAGCTACTGGCTTAAAAATAAAAATTTCCTAAAATTCCATATAAAAATCGAATAAACGACCATAAAAAATGCTATGCAAATTAAAAAATTTCCATCAACTTTTAGGATCAAGAGAGAAGGGGAACAGATGAAAAAGAAGAATTAAAAGCAAGTAGAAAAAAGCTTCTGACAAAGATGCAATTTGGCATAAATAAAATTTGCAAGTGCACTCAACTAAATAAAAAATGGAAATGTACAGTAACAGAAGGCTGCAAAGTGCAAACATGTATTAAATTATAAAAAATAACATAATCAAGCCCTAAACAAATGTAATTCAAGTAGTCAAACATAAGCCCAAGAATTCCAAGCTGAATATCATATTAATAAATGGGCATTTGAAAATAAAGAAGATATATAAATAAGTGACTAAAAAAATTAATTCGAGCTTTCTTAATCTTGAAGCCTACTATAGAAGACCTAATGCCTTTGTGAGTGCCTATTATAGAGCTTCACCTATCATGGAATAAGATACTGTAGCAGAGCCTTGACTACCATGGGGCTTCTTTGGATCCAACAAACCCAGTCACGCCTTAAAAAAATGCCCCATAGGACTTGTACAACAAAACCTATCTCAGGCCAGTGAAATCCCATTATGTGAAGTATCAAAAGAAAAAGAAACCTACTGATCATTAGTTCTGAAAATGGAGAATCTGTGTTATGTTCAAGGGCCTAAAGGATTAAAAAAAATTAACTAGAAAAATCTACACAAACATGGGGATATAAATGGTGATGGCATAGCTTTTTTTGTTTTCAAGAAATGCCGCCAATTCTAATTGGTGCACCATTCTAGCTTTCACAAAGTGATGTCAGGAGGGCTGAGATTCAACAATACAAATAAATTTATAAATATTTTTAAGTTCAAACAAAAGAAAACAATGTATGGGTATATATCAAAACATAGTCTCAAGCTTCATAGAATTTTCAACATGGCAACAAGATATATACATCATTTCAGTTTAAATTTCACAGCCCCATTTCAGTTCAAAAGCATAGTCACAGAGATGAATTTATATCAAAATCATCTCACAGTTTTTATGAATTCAAGTACAGTCCAGAATTTTTGATACAACACAAGGCCATATATATATAATCTGAAATTTAAAGGCCCAAGAAGTTGCAATTCAATTCAATTCAATTTAGAATTTTCAATTCAATTCATCGTCAACCTCAATTTCAAAAATCAGGGACAAGCCCTTCACAGAATTTTTTTTTTAGTCCATTCTCCATTACCATAGCCCTTCCTCCTTTTTCACATCACAGACTTATACATTCACAGCCCTAATAAACACAACCACAGATATATGTAGGAAATTCTAAATTCCCATTCCAAAATCAAAGTCCAAAAGTCAAATTTCAGGTTGAAGAGAGCTTACCCGAGAGAAAAATGAGAAAAACGAGAGAGAAAGACTCGTCCTGAAATTTTTGGCTGGAGAAGACGACCGGAACTGGAAATGTGGTGGCCGGTGGCGAGATGTGGTTTCTCCTTGACCGAGAATCGGCCAGAGAAAGCGAGACCGAGAAGAGAGGAGAGAGCAGCAGCGGCGGCCAAGAGGTTTGGCTGCAGAAGCTTGCGGCAGTGGGGTTCAAACAGAGAGCGAGGGCTTGGTGATGGTGTGAGGATGTGGGTTGATGGTGATGGTGCCTCGGCGTGAGACACAGAGAGATAGAGATAGAGATAAAGAGAGAGGCTAGGGTTTTTTCGGAAAGAGAAGTGACTTTATTGCACCAGCGGGAATAAGACCCGCCAAATGATAAGTGAAAATTTCACGGCCCGCCAAATGATAAATGAAAATATTTCACTTTTTATCATGATTTCAGTTACATTTTTCATTAATAGTGGTAAAAAACTTTTCTATCACAGTTTAAAATAATAGTATATTTTTTATTATGATTATTTTAAAACCGTGTCAAAGATTATTTTAAAACCGTGGCAAAAAAATACGTGGTAAAAAACTATTTTTCTTGTACTGAATAAATATTTTTTTAGATTAATAATTTTTGTCTAATTAGATTACCTTTTGTTAAAAAAAACTCAAAATAAAAGATAGTTTGTGGTTCAGTTTTAGAAAAATTATTTCATTTTTTATATTAATTAATAAATTATTTTTATATTAATAATTCTTGTCTAATTAGATTTCTTAATTAAAAACTCATAATAAATAAATAAATAGATAATTTGTGTTAAAATTTTATATAGAAACTCTTTTTAAATCAATTAATAAATATTTTTTATATTAATAATTCTTGTCTAATTAAATTTACTTTTATTAAAAAAACTTATAATAAATAGACAAATAGGTAAATTGTGTAAAAGTTTTATAGAAATTTTTTTAAAATTTATTTTTTATATAAATTAATAAATATTTTTTTATATTAATAATACTCGTATAATTTGATTTTCTTTAATATATGCAAAGAGTTTCGGTATTTATTTATATAAAAAAATATTTATTAATTGATATAAAAAGATTTTTTATCTATATTATTATTAGATATGCAAAGAGTTTCAGTATTTAAGTATTTATTTATTTATATAAAATTTATTTAAAACACTAAAATTTACATAATAAAATTTAAATTAACCTATTTTTCTATTTATTATTAATATAAAAAATATTTATTAATTGATATATAAAATAAAATAATTTTTCTAAAACTCTACCACAAATTAACTTTTATTATGTGAATAGATTACTCTTACCAGACTTTTGCTTCTTTCTACTAGGATTTATTCTCTTAATATCATCATAACTAAATGGCTGGAGCAAAGGAATGAGCAAATTTGAACAAAAGTTTTCCTATTAATTATGAGTGAATCATTTGAACAAATTGAACAAATTTGTAAGACGCATTCTAAATGGTCAGGGAACAAGTAGAAGGGAAAAGGAATGAAACACAACAACATCAATAAATAAGGCGGTTCTACAACTACTAGTGTCATAAATTTACTAATTTAACGAAATTTATCATAACCTCAGTTTGTTGTCATTTTTATTCTTAGATGCATAAAAACACAACAACATCAATAAATAAGGTAGTTCTGCAACTACTAGTGTCATAAATTTCAAAGCATGAAAAGTCCTACAAGGCTAGTCATGTTTCTTTTGACCAACTCATATTCAAGAAATTAAATACATCTCCCCAAAACCCCATTAAAAAAAGATATAGAAAAAGAACAAAAAAATAATACCACTTTATTTTTTTAGATCAATTGATGAAGAGAATGATTTACAATGTTAGGTTTATTATTTTTTTTACATAAAATGATGTAGTTTAATACCACTTTATAGTTTTTGCAAAATAAAATAATCATGGGCGAAAAAAATTTTCGCTGTCCATTTTTTTAGGTATTGGGGATGTGGTGGGGGCGTACTGTGCCAAAAAAAATGCAGTGGGGCTTATTTACGGGGCAAAAAAGGCTCCTTAGATGTGAAATTTATCTACGGGGCAAAAAAGGCACTTTAGATGTGAAATTTATCCACGGGACAAAAAAGCGCCTTAAAAGAACTTATTATATTGCTTATTTACGGGGCAAAAAAGGTGTCGTAGATGTGAAATTTATCCACGGGGCAAAAAAGGCGCCTTAGATGTGAAATTTATCCACAGGGCAAAAAAGGCGCCTTAGATGTGAAATTTATCCACGAGACAAAAAAGGCACCTTAAAAGAACTTATTGTATTGCTTATTTACGAGGCAAAAAAGGCACCGCAGATGTGAAATTTATCCACGGGGCAAAAAAGGCGCCTTAGATGTTAAATTTATCCACGGGGCAAAAAAGGCGCCTTAGATGCGAAATTTATCCACGGGACAAAAAAGGCGCCTTAAAAGAACTTATTGTATTGCTTATTTGCGGGGCAAAAAAGGCGCCGTAGATATGAAATTTATCCACGGGGCAAAAAAGACGCCTTAGATGTGAAATTTATCCACGAGGAACATTTATCCCGTTAAAGGTGTACAAATATGCCGTAAATATATCTAAATATTCACAGGCTTTTTAATACGCCGTAAAAATATTTTTCTACGACGATTCTATAAAATCCTCGTGAAAGCATGTCCTATAACGTAACAATTACGAGGATTCTTTTAAAAACTCCGTAAATAGTGGTAATCACGAGGCAAAATAAAGAAGCCCCGTAAATACTATGTCGTAAAAGCCCTCTTTTCTTGTAGTGGCGGCTGAAAAAATTATTCTGAATCTTGTCTCTTTCCATGTATAGTTTCCTTGTAGGCAGGACCTTGGAGATAGTTCTGGTGGTTTAATGAATTACAAAGTCTGAACTCTTTAGAGTACCTGCTGTCCAGCTGGACGTGAACCATGAATACTTTCTTTTTTATTCTTTTCTTTTGATTTCTTGGAAGTAATTATGCTCTTAACTATAGTTTATAACATTTCAACATGCTAAATAAATGAATTTTCTGCTTTGTAGGGTATGCTCTGCTCTGTTCTTTCTTTCCATTTTTTTTTTCTTTGCAAGTCTCCACTTACAGTGCCATTTCATGATGTAATTCTGCGTATTATGGGCTAAGTGCATTATTTTTACACAAGTGGTTCCAAAGAGGAGGGTTGTTCTAGATGTAGTAGCTTGACAGCCCGCTTTGTACTTGTCTATATGACTAAAATAGTTTTCTTTTCTAACATACTCATGCAATATAAAGGAATATGTTTTTGCATGTTGGAGAGTTGTTGGTGAGGCGAAGAATAATGATTTATTTCCCTGGGAGGTTGAAATCTTGTAAGAAGCTTCTTATCATTTTTCTGTTTCTTTTTTTTCTTTTTGGGGTTGCTGCCAGATTGTTTCCATTGTTTGATTTACATAAACACGCTTAAGTATAGCTCCTGCATGGATGGTCTGTGAACAGTTAACCAAAATGCTTTGCTATTCTTTTAATTCCCTACCTAACAAATAATGTTACAAGTTTCTTAATGCTTTTCGTAAGATTAACATTCTGAGAATCAAATAATACTTGTAAATTTAATCTTTTTTCCAGGGGGATGTTATTGTAAGCTTTGGTGGTGTCGGTGTAGGGTGTGAAGGAACAGTAGCACTCAGATCAACTGAGCGCATAGCATTTCGCTACCTCATTAGTGAAAAGTAACCTGTTATATTTCTCTGTTAAGAAATTGAATTTCTCAGCTCATTTTAGTGGCCACACACACAGTAGTAATACATTTAACAAGTCCTGGTAACTAATATTTAAAGATGTGGAATACCTTGTAATGACACATATTACTTTCTTGGCAATTCACATTTAACAGTAATAATGTTACCCTCCTTTACTCTAGCTTTCCTACTCTTACACTACAATTTATAGGGATATGTGCAAAATTATTATGCAATGAAAACATGTTTATTTAACTCATATAATATTGTACAACATAATCTACTTAAGCTAAAGAGGATCGTGTCTTGGTAGTCCCTGCAGTATTGTATATTTCTCTTGTTGTGACAAGTATTTACCTATATCGTTGATGCTATTTGTCCAATAGTCACAAAGAGAAGCTTAACTTTCTATTGATGTGAACTATGATACTTTGATAACGTGAATTGTGTTTGGTGTTGATTAATTTTGGTTCCTAATGCTCTCACCTCAAGGTTCCCTATCACATTGACAGCGCCCAACCTTAGTATTTGATAGTTGCTGGCTTGGTGTTTTTCGCTCAGAGTACATTATATAAGATTTTTACCTATCAATATGACAATTACATCTCTCAGATATTTTTTTTGGCAACTAAGGTTATTACCGAGCTAATTTAATTCAATTATTTTGACAGTGAGGAGCTTGTAGCCAACATAAGTGGGAGCAGATTGTGATCCTATCGCAGGTAATGGTGTGCTTTTCCCTAGTCATTATTCACGAGATGGCAGATGATGGCCCTGGTTAGCTTGTTAATCCTCTTGCATGTGCATCATCTTCCACACAACGCCTTGTTTTGTTTTCCTCTCTCTCTCTCTCTCTCTCTCTCCGGAAGTTGAATTCTGAACTCTATTATAATTGGGGACAATGACGGTCCTGGTTAGTATTATACTTGATTCATTATGTTAAAATTGGACTGCTGATAGTTTTTCGAGGACTGCTAATATCTCTCTTCCAGCGCAAGTTATTAGCTAATGAAGTAAACTGTGGAAATGAGGATATGGGCAATCAGCAGGCAAGTTGTTTCTTACCACTTCATATCCTGAATGCTTTTGCCAATTCATATACATTTCTCAAAATAAAGTTTATACAGGTTTTGAAGATCACTGGGATGCAACTAAAACACATTCATCACCTGGCTGACCTGGTTGATTATAAGTGCTGGCATCTCTTTCATAGTCCTGAGAATTGTCTGGCTTTGCTGAGAATGCTAGGACAAGAGTATCTAGTTTTCGGATTCTCTGAAAGTTGAATTCTGAACTCTATTATAATTGGGGGACAATGACGGTCCTGGTTAGTATTATACTTAATTCATTGTGTTAAAAGAGGACTGCTGATAGTCTTTCGGGGACTGCTAATATCTCTCTTCCATCGCAAGTTATTAGATAATGAAGTAAACGTTGGAAATGAGGATATGGGCATTCAGCAGGCAAGTTGTTTCTTACTACTTCATATCCAGAATGCTTTTGCCAATTCATATACATCTCTCAAAATAAAGTTTATGCAGGTTTTGAAGTTCAATGGGATGCAACTAAAAAAACATTTATCACCTGGCTGACCGGTTGATTATAAGTGCATGGCATCTCTTTCATCTTACCGCTTTTAACCTACCTTAGTCCTGACAATTGTCTGGCTTTGCTGAGAATGCTAGGACAAGTATCTAGTTTTCGAATTTGAAGAAAACGACCTTGCTGTTTTGGAAACGGAGGCGGCTACTGCTGCCTCATCCTGAATTCTCAAAGATTATGGAATTCCATCTGAAAGATCTTCTGATCTTTTGGAGCCGCATGTGGTAAGCTTTGGGATGATTTTGGGGACAGTCCAGTTTCAAATCATGAATTTGGATTTGATGGGCTTCTTTGGTCGCAATCACATATTGTTGAACAAAGACATGACTGGTATCAAATAGGTGTTAAAAGCGTGAAACCCTACACAAACTTTAGTCCTACCAATCCTCTTCCTACCCCTCCCAAATCCTAATCCTAACCCTAATCGTAACTCCAAACACCCACCGCAACCACTGGAAAACATCCCACACGCCTGAAAACTGCTAAATCTCTCACTCTGCAGAGCCCAAATCCATCAATTTTTTACTGCATGTTCGCAACAAAGATCCGTAGGGTTTGGTAAATATCATGTTGCAGTTGGAGCACTTGTGGGAGGTAGCATTCAATTGGTCTTGGTTTGTGCTTATCTGCGTTGTGAAAGACGTGAAACCGTATGTGGTAATCTTTCCATTTTTTACTGCTGTTCTTAATCTTCCTTCATCTATATTTCTCGTCTCCACCCTTCTGTTCTGAAAATTCATGGATCCTTCGTCTGTGTTTCTGTTTTTGCTGCTCTGGTTAGTTTTAAATCTTCACTCAGTCTATGTATATATTTTAATAATATATCAATATATTCTCAATAAATTCATCTGATTACAAATGTTATTATTTATAACCTTTAAAAGTTGAGTTTGAAGTTACATTATTTATCACCTTGATGGTAATTGTAAAACTTGTCTGTGTGGTTTTTTACAATTTTCTTTCCTAACATGGTTGTGCAATAGCTGGGAACATGTCTGTGTGTGTTGGGCAGTTGGTGACGTGAAGATGTCTTTGTTGCCTTGGAGGATAAAATCTTGTGAGAAGCTTCTAATCCTTTTTTCTTTTTCTTTTTTCTTCCTGGAGTTACTGCCGTTCTGTCTCATTTTTTTTCTTTTTTTTTTCTTGTCTATTGTTTCCATTGTTTACTTGCACCAGGTCTCTCCTTTATGGGGTAGAACAGTTTGGTAGTTTGCAACCTTAAGTGCATGGTTTCAAATCCCATCTCCGCTACGTTTTCTTTTTGTTCTCTTTTTTTTTTTTTTTTTTTTTTTTTTTTGCTTTTGTTTTCACTCTTTGTGTAGTTGTTGGTTGCGTTTTACATTTTTTCTTGTTTGCGTTGCATTACTTGAAGATGGACTTGCTGAAAGTTAAAGAGCCTTTTGTTTGACTGGACTTCATACTGCGTATCCTGTGATTAGTTGAAAACAGAAGAGAGAATTATTTGAAGAGCCTTTTTTCTTGTTTGCGTTGCATTACTTGAAGAGCCTTTTATTATCTGTTTTTGTTGTTTGTTCTACCCTCTTTTGAATTTTTTGCTCGAACTCTCTTTTTGGGTGTTTACAGGCACTTGGATATTTTTATTGTTTATAGTGGATTTCGAGCGGATGCGCTTTTGGAAGTGCTAAAGGACCTCTAACTGGTTAGATAGCAGGCAATTATCAATCTTTTTGCATTTTAATTATTTATAAGCTTTGTCTTGTAAGTTTGTCTTGTAAGGGTTAGATAGCACCTTTTGCGTGTAAGTTTGTCTTGTAAGGGTTCCAAGACAACTATGGATGACTGCTTGATGTGTTGGGAATCCATCTCTACATGCCTGCGAAGTCCCATTAGGTTTGTCTATATCTACTTAGAAGCCAAACGGTCCTTGGATCTGCTGCTGTTAATACACACATATATGTTTTTTTTTTCCCTGTTTCGGCATACTATCTATCCTAGTTTTGCTGGAAAATTAAAGATATTTTTTACTGTTTTTTTGAAAAATATAATCTTAGAAACTAGAAAGCGACCATTGTTAATTCATAAAGTAATATTCGGAATTTTAATATCCTTGGTTTGTTCATAATAATCTGTTTGTTGCAGTCTTTTACATAGTGAACGTAGTACTAAGTAAGAGTTAAAAGCTTGATTGATTCTTTGACAAGTTATGTACATGTTCCTAGGTCTTTTTAGGTTGTTGCTGCTTAAATTAACCAAAAATAATAATTATTATTATTATGAAAAAAAAAATTAACCAAAAACCTTCACTGTTTCCTGTAGTACTCTTGAATGTTGAAGTTGTCACATATACTTCACTTTTTCTCAGACTGGATTATTGTTCCCTAAATTAACCTGCCACTGAAATTAACCAAACATGATTTTACTCCTATCATGATGACTAATTCATTATATATTCTTGCCTTTCAAGTGAAGAAATGTCTTCTTTTCCTATTTGCTTATCATTACAGTTTTCATTTATTTATCTATGTTGATTGTAAGAATTTCCTAGTATAGTTATTGCTGCATCATTTTCCCATTCTATCTGTTGCAGTGTTGGCAGTTTTTTTAAGTTTTGTTGTTTGCTGCTTTGATAGCTGGACTCCTATGTGGAGAAGATGTTGGGATTCTAGGTATGTTGTTTGCAGTTTTCTTGACTGGTGGAAAATATGTACATAATCTTCCATAGCGGGACTGATTTTTTGGTTGTCTTTTTAAAAATTGGATATGTTGTTCCCTGCAGCTATTTATGTGCGTCTGCAGTCTTGCTTCTTGTAGGTTTTGCTAGCTGTTGCCAATAAACGATCTGAAAATTTTTAATAGTGTAAAAGGAACAGTGGGGTCATCTTTTGTGTTTTTTAAATCATTTTTTATACATGTTCTTCTCATGTGGACTGTGCACATTCCTAGATTTACTTTCTTGTTTTTTGGTTGGACAGTGTTATCTTCTTTGAATGCATTGTAGCGCTCTTGTTTGTGTTAAATTTTATACACCTGAACTAATAAATATGCAGTTGATGTTCTATTTTCAGAGCTCTCCTCTTGCACATCATTCATGATTTTAGACTGTCCGAGAAGAGGGGCTGAAAAAATCATTATGAATCTTCTCTCTTTCCATGTCTAGTTTCCCTGTAGGCACGACCTTGGAGATAGTTTTGATGGTTTAACAAATTACAAAGCCTGAACTCTTTGAATGCCCGTTGTCCAGCTGGACGTGAACCGTGAATGCTTTCTTTTTCCTTCTCCTCTTTTGACTTCTTGGAAGTAATTATAGTCTATCTATAATTTCTAACATTTCTTTGGTGCAAAATTTATTAGTTTTCTTCTCTGTAGGGTTCCATGCAAAGGCTTTGATGTGGTACAGACTGCAGAACTCATGAATAGTTGTGCTTTGAAGTGTTTCTTGCAAAGGCTCTGCTCTGCTCTGCTCAGTGTTTTCTTTCTATCCTTCTTTTATTTTATTTTTTGGGTCAATTCTTCACTTTCAGTTCTTGAGGCAATTATATGTATTTTGTGCTTCGTGCATTTTCTTTTTACACAAGCAATTCCAAAGAGGAGGGTTGTGCTAGGTGTAGTAACTTGACAGCCTGCTTTGAACTTGTCTATATGACTAAAACAGTTATCTTTCCCAACGTACTTGTGAAATATACAGGGACATATTTTTGCATGTTGGAGAGTTGTTGGTGAGGCGAAGAATAATGATTGTTTCCTTGGGAGGTTGAAATCTTGTAAGAAGCTTGTTATCCTTTTTCCTTGTGGTATTACAGTATGTTTCAACTTTTGAGAGTGTTTGCAGTTTCATTACATGTTTACATAAAGATGCTTAAGTAAAGCTCATGCATGGATGGTCTATGAACAACAACCGAAACATTTTGAAATTTATTAAGCATGGTTAATCATAGAGAAAATATTTGATACTTCTCTGCATTTTCCCCCCACCCTAGATGCAATGAAGAAACTTTGAATTAGACTGAAGATGGTTGTATGGCCCCCCTTCCTATTCATTGACCCCAACTCCTAGTATGGGGTTGGAGTTTTCAGTATGAGTGATGCAATTTAGGCCTACTTGCCTGGCCAAATAATGTAATCGATGGGGTTTTTATCCACTTGATGTAGGTGGATAAGCTCAGTGTGAGTCCTATCCACTACATCAAAGGGATACAAAACCCTTCAGCTATACAATAAGGTTAGAGAAATTGGCCAAAGAATCATTTTCCTTTTAGTATGGTTTATTGGATTCCTTAATTTCAATGTCCTACCAAGGCAGAGAATACTTGGCAATGTTTGGAATACCGAATGAGGATCAACCTCATCCCTGTATTTGTCTTTAGGTCTTCTAGTATCTTGATGTCTTCATGGTGCATTCTTTTGTATAGATGTCTTTTGGGGTTTTTTCGTCCTCCTCTCTTTCTTTGTTAGGGCACCCTGGCATATCATCTGTCAGCTTTGGTCAGTATTGATGTTTGTTGGGGTGTTGAGGTTGGAACTTCGTATTTACCGTGTACAATTTCAAATGTCTTTCAAGATGAATAAATATTAGTCTATTTTGGTTGTAGAATTTCCGCCATCACTAATGTTCGCAATTGCAGATTTGTGTTCAGCCACAAATGTTAGCAATTTGAGGCTACTTGTACTTCTTTATTCTACTTGCGGGGATCTTGGACTGTAAGGGCTTGCTTGGATCAGTTTTCAGTTTCCAATAACAGTTTTCAAAAAATCAGAACAGAAAATAGTTTTCAGTTTCCGAGAACAGTTTGCATATTTATTATCAAGCTGAATGTTATACAATTACAAAATAGCAGGATCTATGTTTTTCATTTTTACCTGTTATCTTAAGACATTACTTTTTGCTTCCATTTGAAGATTTTGAGTAATCAAGATGTTCTACTTTACTGTCTTAGCAAATATGCTTAATTTAATTAAAAAAAAAGTAGCACTTTTTTCCCCCCCACATCTGATAATTTGATTCTCATTTATTTACTGCCTAAAATATTTTAATTCTAGCCAGCAAGCTGTCACAAGTCACAACCGCATTATGGTGCAACTCCCTTGTTTTTTTTCTCAGGTTTGGGTTATGGTTAACCTCCTCAAGTCATATGCTGGCTGAAGTTGTGCGCTTGATTGCAGATTTTGTAAATCAGGTACGTGTGCTCCTGTTGATCTCATTGTTCCTCTCCCTGCTGGCATGAACATTCTTATTTGCGGTATAATGCTATCAAAAAATTAATGAATGCAGAAAATCTAATTTATGTTCACATTGTAGGCACTTCTTGCTTATGGTCTGAGTAGTTCAAGACGTGTTCTTTCTTAAAAAACAAAGGCCATTTTAGGATTGAGTGACCAATGGGATTTTCATATAGAATTTAAGAACATGCATGCACTAACATATGTTTTCTGCAGACGCTGATTGTTTAGGAATGCCCTGAATCAGTTTCTTTAACATTTTCAGCTACGGTTATTCAAAAGAAAGATTTGTTTGGTCTTTGATATCTTCTGTTGGTATCTTTTGTCTAGGTTACTGCCATTCTCTCCTCTTCTATATTTTTTCCTTCATTTTCTATTGTTTCCATTGTTTACTTGCACCAGGTCTCTCCGTTATGAGGTAGAACAGTTTGGTAGTTTGCAAGGTCATCACCTTCAGTGCACGGTTTCAAATCCCGTATCCGCTACATTCTCTTTTTTTTCTTGCTTTTTTTTTTTCTTTTTTCCCCACAAGTGCGGAGGAGTTTTTTTTTCACTGTGTGTTGCGTTTTACTTTTTTCTTGTTTGTGTTGCATTACTTGAAGATGGACTTGCTGAAAGTTAAAGAACCTTTTGTTTGGCTGGACTTCATGCTGTGTATCCTGTGATGAGTTGAAAACAGGAGAGAGAATCTTATTATCTGTTTTTGTTGTTTGTTCCACCCTCTTGTGAATCTTTTGCTCGAACTCTCTTTTTGGTGTTCACAGGCACTTGGATATTTTGATTGTTTATAGTGGATTTCGAGCAGATGCGCTTTTGGAAGTAGTGCTAAAGAGCCTCTAACTGATTAGATAGCAGGCAATTATCAATCTCTTGCCTTTTAATTATTTATAAGCATGATGCAAAGGACATAGAGCTAATGCTGTTATAGCACCTTTTGGTTGTAAGTTTGTCTTGTAAGGGTTCCAAGACAACTTTGGATGGCTGCTTGATGTGCTGAGAATTCATCTGTACATGCCTGCTTAAAAGTCCTATTAGGTTTGTCTATATCTACTTAGAAGCCAAAGGGTCCCTTGGATCTGCTGTTAATACACACACATATATATTTTTTTTTTCTTTCCTATTTCGGCGTACTATCTATCCTAGTTCTGCTGAAAAAAATAAAGATATATTTTACTCTCTTTTTTTTAAAATATAATCTTAGAAACTGGAAAGCACCATTGTTAATTCATAAACTATTATTTGGAATTTTAATATCCTTGCTTTGTTCATAATAATCTGTTTGTTTCAGTATACCACATAGTGAACCTAGTACTATCTTAGAGTTAAAAGCTTGATTGATTCTTTGACAAGTTATGTACATGTTCCTAGGTCGTTTTAGATTGATGCTGGTTAAATTAACCAAAAACCTTCACTGTTTCCTGTATTACTCCTGAGTGTTGAAGTTGTCACAGATCACTTCACTTTTTCTCAGACTAAGTTGTCACAGATCACTTCACTTTTTCTCAGACTAGTTATTGTTCCCTTATATTAACCTGCCACCGAAATTAACGAAACATGATTTTTCTCCTATCATGATGACTAATTCATTATACATTCTTTACTTTCAAGTAAAGAAGTTTCTTCTTTTCCTATTTGCTTATCATTACAGTTTTCATTTATTTATCTATGTTGATTGTAAGAATTTCCTAGTATAGTTATTGCTGCATCGTTTGCCCATTCTATCTGTAGCAGTGTTGGCAGTTGTTAAAAGTTTTGTTGTTTTCTGTTTTGATAGCTGGACTCCTAATGCGGAGAAGATATTGGGATTCTTGGTATGTTGTTTGCAGTTTTCTTGACTAGTGGATAATATTTACATAATCTCCCGTATCCAGAGACTGATATTTTGGTTGTCTCCTAAAAAATTGGGTATTTTGTTCCCTGCAGCTATTTATGTGCGTCTGCAGTCTTGTTTCTTTTAGTTTTTGCCAGCTGTTGCCAATAAATGATCTGAAAATATTTAATAGTGCAAAAGGAACAGTGGGGTCATCTTTTATTTTTTCGAAGTCTTTTTTTATATGTGTTCCTCTCACGTTGACTCTGAACCTTTTTTTTGGTTGGACAGTGTTACCTTCTTTGAATGCGTTGTAGTGCTCGTCTCTGTTAAATTATATACAACTAAACTAAAAAATATGCTGTTGATGTTCTATTTTCAGAGCTCTCCTCTTACACATCATTCATGATTTTAGACTGTCCCAGAAGAGGGGCTGAAAAAATCATTATGAATCTTCTCTCTTTACATGTCTAGTTTCCTTGTAAGCGCGAACCTTGAGATAGTTTTGATGGTTTAACAAATTACAAAGTCTGAACTCTTTAGGATGCCCATTGTCCAACTGGACGTGAACCGTGAATACTTTCTTTTTCCTTCTCCTCTTTTGATTTCTTGGAAGTAATTAAAGTTCTTATCTATAATTTATAACATTTCTAAGGTGCAAAATTTATGAGTTTTCTACTCTATAGGGTTCCATGCAAAGGCTTTGATGTGGTACAGAGTACAGACTGCAGAACTCATGAATGGTTGTGCTTTAAAGTGTTCTTGCAAAGGCTCTGCTCTTCTTGGTGCTTTCTTTCTATGCTGCTTTTATTTTATTTTATTTTTTGGGTAAATTCTTCACTTTCAGTTCTTGAGTCAATTCTGCGTAATTTGTTCTTAGCGCAATATCTTTTTACACAAGTGGTTCCAAAGAGGAGGGTTGTGCTAGGTGTAGTAGCTTGACAGCCTGCTTGATGTCTCCTTGCTGGCGTGAACATTCTTATTTTGCGGTATAACGCTATCCAAAAATAATGAATGCAGAGAATCTAATTTATGTTAACTTTGTAGGCACTTCTTGCTTATGGTCTGAGTAGTTCAAGACGTGCCCCAGATGCTCTCCACCCGTGAATGTTCTGTATTACAAAGCCACTGCATCATGAATATTTGTGTATTAAAAAGTTTGGCATTTGACTATTTCTCATCTAAACAGCTCAACATACGTGTCCAAATGTTTTTTGAAATAAGAGATACAGAATGCTTGCTTATGGAAACCACAAATTTGCAGGACATCTTTTGGCAGTTTTTTGGTGTTAAATTTTTTTTTCTTTTTCTTTTCTTTCCTTTTTTTGGTTTTTCTATTTTTTTGACTCAATCAACACCTTAGGATTTCTCATTGATATGATATGAATAATCAGTCAAATAAGTGTTTGATGGTGAGTGAAATCTTCGTGATTATCATATTACTTCTCCAACAAATGGGTTTTATTTCTTAAAAAACAAAGGCCATTTTAGGATTGTGTGGCCGATGGGATTTTCATATAGAATTTAAGAACATACATGCACTCTTGACATGTATTTTTATGTAGACGCTGATTGTTTAGGAATGCCCTGAATGAGTTTTGTTGAATTGTTAAATTTGGATGCGGAAATAAGAAAAGCAAATAGAAAAAGGGAAGAGAGAAAAATGGAGATCACAAGTATATACACACTTAGGCACTAAGGCGGACAAAGAGTCACTAAGGGATACATTTCTATTATTCAGATATATTTTGTTCTAGTACCATGATTGGTGGAGGATTTTGCTCCACTGTTATATATAAATATTTATAATTGGAAGGAAATTGACTGGATCACCATGATGGCATGATTGGTGGAGGATTTTGCTCCATAATTATATAGAAATATTTGTATATTTCAGCACTTCCCCTCAAGTTGGAGCATGAATATCATGAATGCCCAACTTGTCAAAGAAACGCCTCGAAAGATGATGAGAAGGTGTCCAGAACAAAATCAGGAAATTGACTAGATCTTGTCAGGGAAAATGACCAGATCTTGTCAGGGAAAATAAACTAGAACTCACCAAGGGAAATGGCCGGAACTACACTGAGAAATGGCTGGAAATAAGACTGGAAATGGCCGGAACAAACAACGCCGGGAAATGGCTGGAACAACGCCGGGAAAAACAGGAACAATGCCGGGAAAAGCGGAACTAAGCGGGGAAATGTCTGGAATAAAGCCGGGAAATGTCCGGAACAACGCCTGGAAATGGCCGTAACAACGCCGGGAAAGAAATGTGAAGACAGAGAGAATATGCTCCATGATAATAATTTCAATACTCCCCCTCAAATTCTAGATGGGATTACAAGAACAACCTGGCTCCGATACCATGTTAAATTTGGATGCGGAAATAAGAAAGCAAATATGAAAAGGGAAGAGAGAAAGATGGAGAATACAAGCATATACATAATTCGGCACTAAGGCCTACATCCATGGACAAAGAGTCATTAAGGGCTACATTTTGATTATTCAGATATATTTTGCTTGAATGCAAAGAGCCTATATTTAGGCATGGTAAAAGATAAGAAAATATGAAAGGTATACAATAGTCAAAGAAGGCACCGTGATTGGTGGGGGATTTTGCTCCACTGTTATGTAGAAATTTTTTTAGTTGGAAGGAAATTGACTGGATCACCATGATTGGTGGAGAATTTTGCTCCACGATTATATAGAAATATTTATATATTTTAACAAGTTTCTTTAACATTTTCGGTTATGTTTATTCAAAAAGAAAGATTTGTTTGGTCTTTGATATCTTCCTGTTGGTATCTTCTGTCTTGGTTCTGGTGCTACAATTGTTAATGGGGTTCAGAACTTGTGGACTTCACAGGTAACATGCAATTGATTTTTTATCTTCTCCATTTTTCTTATTTATGAAATTTAGCTGCTCCCTTGCTGAGAGGTTTATTGATTTTTATGCATGTTTTCTTCAGCCTCCTGGAAATATTAAGTATGCAGCTTTGGTGATTGGTGGTTCATTCATTATTGAAGGTCCAATTCATTGCATTGTCATAATTGGCTGCTGGATTTTTCAAGGCATTCCTTTACATTTTGTTTCTTTCCATTTTTTCCCTCTTAAATAACTTCGTATTTTCTGTAGGTGCTTTCCTTGTTGTGGCCACAGGTGCTGTTAGGAAAGGTGCAGCTGCAGAAGGAATGAAAGTGAGAGACTATGTCTGGGGTGGTCATGATCCCACATCTGTTGCAGTTGTGACAGAGGTAATAGTAGTTTGTTCGCCTCTGGTTGTTTGAAGTGAAGTGGTGATAATACTTCTAGCATCAGCTTATGTCTCATTGAATGTGAGACTAGATATAAAAATTATTGACTGGTGGTGTAAGAAATGGTATATTTGAGCTATACTTTTAGCATCTTGCTTCATCTCATTTCAGGCACAACGTACACCTGAAACACTAACCAAAGTACTGAAGGGCATTATAATTTCAATCTCCTGAATCCATAAGGAATGAACTGAAATTGAAGAAACCTCCTGCTTTGAAATGCTTCAAATGCATTGGAGAGAAATCTAGAGAAGGAAGTACTAAATGTTCATGGAAAGCTTATCCACGTTTGAGAGCAACATCAAGTTTAATCTCGGAAATTTCTGTTTTTTGTTGTAGTTTATAGGGCTCTCTTTTGTGCCATACCATGTCTTAATATCAAGAAGCCCCAAAGAAGTCACACTTAATGCCTTTATGGACATCTTTTTCTCCGAACTTTTTAGGATTTTGAGGCATTTACTTTTCCTTAAAAAAAAAAATTTTTTTTTTTGGGGTTTTCATCATCTTCTTGTTTTGCTCCTATCCCCCTCCCCACTTTCGGAAGCTGTTACGTAAATTACATCGCTCGCTGTGATTATCAATATTGAGGTAGTTTGTTATGATTTGCAATGATTGCTGCTGTACCAATGTTTTAACCATATCAGATTATTATGCTTCTCTTACCGTCTTTGTCTATTCCACTTAATATGATTACACAAGTGCGGGATGGTGCTGCTGTTACCGGTCTTGCTGATGCTGCTGCATCGTTGGTTGCTGTTAATGTCACAGGGAATCCAATTTATGATCCCATTGGTTCGATTGTAGTGGACAACCTTCTTAGAATGGTATGTGATGTCCTAATACCTCTTGCCCTTTAATCTCCTTTTTCTGGCTTAATAAAACATTTATAACCGTGCTATTGTAGTGCTGGCAAGCTAAATTTGCAGTGATCAAATTTATATTTGTTGAAGTTGGTATCATCATTCATCAGTAACTTAACAGATTCTGTGGCAATTGATACCCAGGATTGCAATCACAAAATGTATGGCCCTTCCACATTCTGAATGTGCGATTGGTATTAGAAGGCATGTAATGCTTTGCATCATACTTAGATATGAGTTTTAATTTTAGAGTGCTTTACTTAATCTCAAGGATTTTTAGTTATCATTGGATAGTTTGTCGATGAAAATTTATAGTTTGTCCACGGGGCTTCTTGACATGATTATCCGTCCTACTTAGATTGGATTGGTTTTTATAGGCTACTACTAGCACAAACTTGTCGCTATGGATCATGGTTTGCAGTCGTGGTATCGGTTGCGGTAACGGTCGCGGCCGCGGTGTACCGGACTCGGGCGCATATCAGTGTAAATCGGCCGAACCGGCTGGTCATGGAGGTGTGTAATGGTATGGGTCCCTTAAAGAAGAGTTACGAACCGAGCGATACATTGCACATCGGGAGATATGACGAACTATGCCATGGATAGTAGGAATGATCTTTTTCAGGCGCAACCAAAGCCCAGATGGAAAATTTTTATGGTCCAAGCTGCAATGATAATTAGTATTACTTGCCTCCCAAGATTTAAATGATAATTAGCGTTACTTCCCTCCCATTATGCAAATGATGATTAGTTCATACTTCATAATTCGTTGCAGAGATGGCGGTGATGATGGGAGGGGAGACAACATTCTTGAAGCTGGAGTAAGGTTTGGCGTTAGAGGTTTCTTACATTACCATTATTTTTATTTTAATGAAAAAAAATCCTCACACGTCGCTAGCATGATAAGTTTGGATCATAGAATCATGAGGAGCATGGTTTGATTTAGAGGATACGTTGGAATTAGAATGATCCTTGTGTGTTTTCTGAAAATTGGAACAAAATCAAACTAAAGAATTTTCATATTGTAGAGCTTCCAAATCAAATCTTCAATTCCAAAATATAAAAAAAAAAAATCTGATTCACTAGAAGCAAGTGTTGTTTTTCTTCATTTTACAAATAACAATTAATAACTTCATTCTTGGTGTTGAATTTATACATTTATGTTCATTGAAGATCCTTACCATCAAAGGTTTTAACCCAGTGTTACTATAGATTAGAACAAGAAAAACGTCAATTTTCAAGCTATTTAATACAAGAAAACAACTTTAACGCTTGATTGCTACCAAACCCATTGTGGGCTGGGTGTGCGTCTTTCAACATAATTAGACATATTTTCAGGATATTAAAAATGCAAATGAATAGTGACAATGGCAGAAACATTTGCTGGAATTTTTTTAATTATTGCAATCTTCTATCGGGAACATTTGCAAGGTAATGGGATTTACTATATATGGCTCAGGAACAATTTGGCCTTCAACAAATAACAAGATGTCACAAAGTTGAGACTTCTTGGAACAAAGACCTAGCAAACATCTGGATTTTCCCTCCAAGTTTTACTTGTGACCGTAAAAGGACAAAATCTGGGAAGGTGCCCCCGAATAGCATACATACCATGAGGCTGCATGCTTCAAATATCAACATGCTACACAGTATATGCCTCAAATATCAAACGCAGCATTTGCAAAAAGGGGAGGATTTTTAGTTCGATAGACACTACTTTCAACGGATCACGGAGGACTGCTGTTGGGAAATTATCTTTACCAAATCGAATCAAGAAGTGAGATATCTCATGCAAAATATCTTTTTAATTTACGAAAAAGATATCTCATGCAAAACCCTCCAAACAAACACAGTTGCCCGTCAACAAATCTTCATCCCCAACATACCATCCTCTCTCCCTCACAGGTATAGCACTACCGTCCAAGACCCTTGTACAACTGGCTATAGCTAGATTAGGATCCTCAATAACTTGGCTGATCAAAGTCAACCGGCTAGAGCTAGAGAGGATCTTTGTCCAGCTGTGGGAATACGCTCGTTTTAACATTCATGGATAAGCTCACACTAACCCGTCAATTTGGGATCCAATTTGAGATTTTTCTTGAAAGGTAACGGGAAAGAATTGGAATATAATAAAGAATTTGGGATCCAATTTGAGATTTTCCTTGGAAGGTAGCGGAAAAGAATTGGAATATAATAAAGAATATCGATTCATACATAAGAAAAGGTAATGTTAGTAATTTACTTCCCAAACTTCAAGAATTTGGGACCAAATTGCTCAGTTCTTGCATTATAAGCTCATATAAGTTCACCTACAATGCCGAGGAACATAATCACAGCCTCAGAAATTGAAACAAAAAACAAAAGTGCCCAATTCTGTCAAGGGGGTTCCCACTTCTTCAATAAAACAGTGGTCACATGTTGGAAACCAGAGAACATATAAGATGGTATACTAAAAAGTAGTGTTTTTTAGTATTTGCAATGCTGTATTAAAGCCAACTAGCCAATTACTCCGTTAAAAGGTCTTGCACAACATTAAACACGACAAGCAAAACTATGATAATGTGTTTTGCTACATTTAAAAGATTGATGCGAAAGAACAGTAAATTTAAAACTACATCTAATACTAACTGTCGAGGCATGAGCATGTCACATAGTTCCAAAAAATCACAAAGTATATGAAGTTTCGTTGATACAACTTCCAAGTAAATGGTAAAATAAAGTTGCATCACCATGCCAGGTCTTATGCTTGAAAAATAAAATACTCTCAAACTTTTAAAAAGGGGAAAAACCTGAATTAAGAATCTCCCAGTTGCACAAGGGGAATAAAAGAAAAAAAAAAAAAAGTAACTCAACCTGCAAAAAGAAAGTAATCTCTCAATCTAATTCATCCTCCTGATAAGCTCATTGATTTTATCTTCACGGTTTCCAGCATCTCCTCCTTCAACATAGTGGTTTCTCTTTTTCTTAAGACCACCCAATGGTGCCTTCAGTTTGAATGGCCATAGGAAGTTATTAGCCTCCTTAAAATGAGGCCCGACTGTCACAATCTCATGGATGAGATCCTCTATGCAGATAATGCCATATTTGCCCAGAGCCTGCGATGACATGGTGGCATCTTAGCAAACAATAGAGACATGTATTTACAACGGAACAGTAACAATAGCACCACAGGAACCCACAAACCTGTTCAATGATTGAATTGTCTGTCAAAGCAATTCTCTGCTTGTTTAGCTTGCCATACCCCCTTTTGTAGATCAGCTCTTTCACACTCTTCAAATTGGGGTACCTAAAAGAAGGGATATTGTTAAATTTTTTATAATATGCATTTGTAACTTTAGAATCTCATGGTGTAAGATCACACGTACCCATAAGTAACATAAGGCTCAACCCTACGAAGCATATTCACTGTAGCTTTGTTTACTTTCAGAAAGACGCCATTGAAGATCTGCGTTGGAAGAATACGACTACTGAAGATGAAAAAGATAATACGAAGAAAGAGCATGCATATTTGGCTAATACAAATTCCATATTTAACTTTTTGTACCTAATGGGACATCACACCATTATGTCCTCACTGATACAATGTGCTTAATCAACAACCGTATAAAATCCTAAATTAGATACACAATTGCACCACCAAAAACGATAAGTTTAAGCTTCCACCATTCCAATTGGGATATGGTAAGCTCCCTCCTTCCGTAGTTTCATTAATACATACTACGCAAATGTCGACAACACTGGCACACTGTATACCGAAGTGTACAGAAAACTGGTTGGTATGTGTTAACTCATTCTCAGGGAACACTAATTCATACTCATACAATCTGATACTTGAAACAATTGCTTTCCAGGATATAGAAAACTTGAGTGTTGGTATTAGAGGCACCAACACTCAAGTTTCCACTAGAAACAACTTTTTGGATGCATGAAAACCAAGCTACAAATAGAATAATTTGTTGAGTTACCTGTCTCAGACGCAAAAGCTGCAATATCGTCCTAGTCTTTGGGTGCATGGCATTGATACTGGGAAGGAGTTTCAAAAAACACAAAAATGAGATACATCTCAAAACTAGCTAAAATGGCATTCCAACATCAGTTAAAATGAAGTGGATGCATACCCACGGATGCGAACAATGAACAAAAGCTTTGCTTCAGGATTAACATAAAAACCCCCCTTTAATCTTGCCTCACGCCTTAATTGAATATGCTCCTTTTGCTGTAACAGAAGAAAATTTCATTCCAACAGTTAAGAACAGTCCAGTCTTAAAAAGATACATATAAAAACAAGAAACTGCATCAAAAGAGGAGTACGTATACACATACCTGCTCCTCATACTCCTTGTCATATTGCTTAGCTCTGCAAAAAATCAACTTCCTATTCTCTGCATTCTTCTTCTTCACAGCTGCAAGCTCTTGCTTTTTCGCCAAAGCCCATTCCTCATTCCTCTTCTGCTTCTTCAATACAGACTCTGGGACAACATGCCCTCCCTTGGCTTGCTCTTCAGCCATCTCTATTCAAACAAAATATAACCAAAAATATAATCAAATAACGAGTTTTAGATCAATTAAGATCCGGGTAGCAACCCAAAAAAAACAAGTGAATGATGTGCGGGCGCACACAAAATAATTGAACTCGTTGTTTTCATAACTCAAACCTGTCATAAATTAACTGTATTCACTCAACTAAATCACAGTATGATTATTTAGGAGCTCTACATTTGTCCTTAACTCGAGATTGTTGACAGAGGTGAAATTTTTAACTATAATAAACATTTTAACGACTGAAAATTTTAAATACAATCAAATCCCCATAACCCTCTGTCTGTCTGAGAATAAACCGACGCATAAAAAGAAAAGAAGAAAATGTTGGATCATACTGATTATATCTACTTGGCTTATAAAAATAAAAAATGAAAGGCTCGACGAATCTAGACTGCATAGTTTTCATTCTATTACATGATCTACTGCATAAAAAATTGAACTCTTTTTTTTTCTTCCCCAGTTTTCTGAACAACCAAACATATTACAAAATAGTATTTTAGATTCACCAGAACGACAAGACCGAAAAGCAATACCGTATCCATCAAACCCAGTTATAGAAGAACAATTGAAAGCAATACCGTATCCATCAAACCCAGTTGTAGAAGAACAATTGTTTCAAAAAGCTCAAACCCATTATGAAACAACGCCGACATTTAACTAGTGTATATGAGTATATACGACTAAAGAGTGATATAAAAATATGGATATAAAGATCGAAGACATATATATAAATCATTGATTCACCAGATGAACACGGATTGAATGAAAAGAGATCGAAATGAATATCGATTGTACTAACCGAGTTATGTGAAGTCTGCTGAAGATCGGCTTCGCGGCACCAGTTGGGAGGGTTTCAAGTTTCGACTCTTGAAGCACAGACGGAATTAGGGTTTTGTAGGGTTAGTTCAGGGGTATAAATCATCCAACGGTTTGGATTTCTTACGGTCACGTTAGTGAATCGTGGCCGTCAATAAGGGACCATATTATATGCGTCCATTCTTCGCTCAAATGGTAAATCCCGAAGTTTTTTTTGTGTTTTTTTTTCAAGCACGGTTCGGTTCTCTGTTTGGTTGGTTGATAACGAAACTGTAAAGTCTGTAATAATCAAGTTTCTAAAAAAAAAAATCAATCAAAGTCTCTAAAACAAAACCCAGGATGGCAACGGGGCGAGTTTGGAGTGGGTTTTTCTAAATCCTGTCCCGTCCTTTTTAATTTTTGTCAAGTTCATGCCTACTCCAAAACTCGTGACGGGTTGAATTTTCATGTCCAGTCCCGTCCCGTTAGAAAATACTATACCCCCGTGTCTGCTCCGCTAACAAATTTTTTTCTCCCACTTTTGGGAACTTAAGCTCCTACTATTTAAATGTGGAAAGCCTGAGAATGGCACAACATAAATGAAATTATGTATCCCAACAAAAATAAAAAAAATAACATGCACATAATAATTCAGAGAACATAATAAACAAAAATAAAAGTTTAATACAACCAAATCACGGAGAGTTTTAAACTCCAACTTCTACCATAACCAAAACAAAAGCAAATTTAATACCATGTTTACATCCCAATTAGAATTGTAAGAGATGACTAACTGAGTAAGCCGCTAAAATAAGTTATTTATATTATACATACATACATATATATATATATATATAGTTATATGCTTAGTAGGACAAGGCGGGGCCCTAGGATATGTATACTAAATTCCTACCCGCCCGTGACCTGCGATGGGTACAAAATTTGTATATATGCCTTCGGTATAAAAAGTGTTGCCATATCTGTTATTAACGGGACGGGCCCCGACGGGCGATAAAAATTGACATCACTAAAAAAAAACTAATCAAGTCTCTAAAAAAACAGCACAATACCAAATTACCAATCACAACAGTTGTAAAATAAAATAAAATAAAAGGCACAATAGTAGTCCCATTATAAGAAAATGATAACAATAAAAATATATATATATATATATATATATATATTACCATCAAGGCTTATTTTTTCTTATTGAAAGACAAATAAGTCCTATTTTAAAAATAAATCAATAAGTCTTACATTTGATATTTTTTTCATTTAAATTCTAAATCTATAAATCTTCCATTTATACCCTTGCTACATTAGATCTACTCTACTCTTACTAAATTAGATATATAATCAAACTTTACCATATCCGTATTAGAAAATTAAACAAAAAAGTGAATAGAAAAAAAAAATCAATAAAATGTTTTATTGATTTCTTTTATAGTTCTACACAGAGTTTTTGAGTTTAATTTAAATTAAATTAATTATTATTTAAATTATTAGGTAACTAAAACTTAAAATGAATATATAGTAAATATATATATAGATCAATTCTTTAATAAATTTATAATTACAAAATTTTACTTCTATTTAGTAAGGGTATAAATGGAACATTTAATTGTTAGAAAAATCAAAAGTAGGACCTATTGATCCTAAAGAAAATTTTTAGAATTTACATGTCTTTCAATTTAAGGAAAACAAAAAAAAAAAAAAGGAGGTAAGACTTAATTGTAATTTCTCCTTCAAAAAAATATCACAATAATATGTCACATCCGAAAAAATCACTGTCACTTGTACATTAATAAGTTTATGATTAATTTTTCAACCAGTCACCACAACCGTTGTCTAACCACAACTAACACACTCATCTAATGATTAATTTTTCAACCAATCACCACAACCATTGTCGAACCACAACCAACGCACTCATCTAATTATTTGCATCTGTGTTTTCGTTTGCTACTAGCAAAATAAAATTTAAATAAAATTAAATGTTTTCGTTTGATTAATTGGTAACAATTATTACCATATGCATAAAATCTATAACATTGCATCATACCAAATTATAGATGCGTTGGGTTTTTTTAACATTTAACATATCAAATAAAAAAATATTATAGCCAATATTAGGTTATTGATACTAACGAATTTTAGAAAAATTGCATTAATTTCTCCCTAATGTTTAATGCAATAATTAGTTGACTTAAGCTATTAAATAATCAAACTTTATTAGTATTTTTTTTAACAATTGCAGCTATTAAATTGAGACGACTGAAGGAAAGAATACACCAAAAAAATAAAGAGAACTGATATTTGCCTTTCAAATTTTTTACTTAGAGCACCGACTGTTTAATCAAGTAAAGAGTAATTTGCAAGCTTGTCAAAAATTGTTACACTCCATGATAGAAACACAGTAGATTTATGTGGATAACAGTTTCCGGCACCAAGGTTTACTCCTCTAGGCTCTATCCCAAGAGAATAAAGGTGTTTGAAAATATAAATATATATATATATGTGCGCGTGTGTGAGTGTACATGTGTGTGTGTGTGTAAAGGTAGCATAAATAAATGGTGGAAAAGTTTGGTCCCTCACATTAGTGTTCCATTTGGTTGGAAAGAAGGAAATTGAACGAAAGTGAAAGAATATGAAGGAGATATCACTATAGAAAAGATTATTTTTATCCCTCTTTTTGTTTGGTCGGATGAAATATAAGAGAATGATATAATACCTTATTTTATTCGTTAGAAAATAAAATAAGGGAGAGTGTTAATTGTAAGGAATTTTTTGTAATTTAAAAATTTTTATAATAGATTTGCCTTTTTTTCCTCCATCCTCTTTTTTCTTATTTTATTGCTTCATTTATACCAAATGAAGGAAGTTTGTTTTTTCAATGACAATAAATACACTCAATACACTAGGACACCCACATGCCCCTATAGGGACTTGAATCATCGACATTCTCTTTTGAGAGGTGAAGAAGTATCACTAGACCTTTAATAAATGAAATAAATTTATTAATTCCTTTCTATTTTTCCTCTATCCGTTTCTCAAATTTCCTACCAAAAGATATATAATTTTATTTATTTTTTTATTTTCCTTAGACAGGTGACCAACTGCACATCGCATTAAGATTAACTAAAAAAGAAATTTCATACCATCTTGCCTATAAGTTTACTCTCATGCACATTTTCTTCAAATTTATCACAATACTTTTGTGCACATTTTTATCAAGTTAATCTTGAAATATCACCATATAATTTATCAAACAAAATTTACAATTACAAAAGTAAAAAATTACCAATAATAAACTTTTACTATTACTGTATTAAATTTTGCAAGTATAAAATAATATTGTTGTTTTCAACTTTCAATAGTTTATATTATAGCTTTCGCACCCACTTCCCTCATCACTGGCCACCAACCCTAACACCATTAAAAAAATTAATAAAATAATAATAATAATAATAATGTAATTTTAATATTATGGAGAAAGTAGTGAATAATATGGTGTGGACCCCACATTTTGCGCATGATCTGCACTCCGATTTTGCAGATATCTTAAACGAAGCACTTGATGTGCCCATTGGACCCGGGGTGCTATCCCAACAGGCCCAAAGTAGTCTCATTCCCACCTAGTTTCGAAGCCCAAGTCCAATGACCAAGGATTTGGGCTCAAGGTTCTGGCCCTGGCCTGCATGCAATATAAATATCGGTGTTAAATCTGATCAAAGTCGTCCATTCCTAAGACTGGCTGTTTGTGCGTCCGGTTCATCTGTTTCAGTAGTGTTATAATTTGTTCTAACACATTATTTTCATTTTTCAACGCATTAAATTTGACTAAAATATGTAAATTTAATGTATTAAAAATATATTCAATTATAAGGTAGATGTCTCAATAATTCAGTAGACCAGTATTCCTGTTAATTTTTTGTTTCCTTTCTTTCACAAATCAAACTCACCCCCTTTTCTTGAATTGATGATTACTCTGTCAATGATACCATCTCTACCACTTAAACCTCAACTCAATCACAATATTATCGCCACCACTAACATCTAAAAATAAAAACAATCACCTGTTGGGTTTTAATTAAATTAATCGATGTAAAAATCAAGAATACTTTAAAGAGTAATTTAGATATCGTACCTGATTGATAATTAAATCACATAGTACCTTTAGAATATCTATGTAATCCTTTGTGAGTTCCAGTAAAACATTAGAACGTTTTACCCCCTTTTGAGAGTTGTCGATACAATAGGACTGAATAAGGGTTTTAAAACCCTTATATATAACAACAACAGGGGGGACGGCTTCTTTACAAACAAGCATCTCTAAATCTCCCTTACTATCATGGAAACTTAGATATCAATGGTTAGAATTAAATCACACCAAATAAGTTGGAAAACCACAATCCGACGGTATAAAACCATACTCCCAATTAGACCACCAAATTGGAAAGTACAACCCAATCCATCAAGGATCAATAATCACATTGCAATCCTATTTTAGAAAACGTAATACATAAGACCATAAAATAATTTTTATTATTTAAATATATATATGAAAATTCTAACAATCTCCCATTTGGTTCATGCACTCTAAGTTTTATAAAATGACACTATGAATTGCAACACACTTTATAAAAGTCAAGTGGCCACTCATTTTTATTTAGAAAATACAATTATCGAAATTGATGGATTGAAACTTTAGAACATTCTCCTCCATAAATTTCCTCAATAGTGGATCATGAATGCGTAGACAAGTAATATATTAGTCTAAATAGTTCCATGGTCTCAAAACTGATTCCATTTAGGATTCAAGCAAATATAGTGGTTTTACTGTATTTCATGAGATGTGCAAACTGCATGGGGTCTAAATGCACACCTCACTATCCGTTCTGCTTTATACCATCGCGGTATGTCACCTGAACATATTACAGCAAACCGCCAACCTTCTGTTCAGTGTGAAGGTTTACCGATATGGAGCCAATCACATATCTAGCCCAAGCTATCCATCCTACTTCATACCATCATGGTATGTCATCTGAACATATTACAGCAAACCGCCAACCTTTTGTTCAGTGTGAGGGTTTACCGATATGGAGCCAATCCCATATCTAGCCCAAGCTATCCTCATGGAGTGTGAAAAAACTCCCACACGCAAAATTTAATATTTATATTTGGATTTACCAATGTGGTGTCAATCTCACATCTAATCCAAACAACCTTATAAGTGAAATACCACTCCCAGACAAATCTTATATTTGGATTTATCGATATGGCGTCAATCTCATATCTAGCCCAAACAACCGTATGAGTGAATTATCACTCTTAGACAACCTTTAATAATTATTTTGGATTTATCGATGTGGTGTCAATCTCACATATAACGCAAACAACCTTACGAGTGAAATATCACTCCAGGCAAACATAATAACACGTGCATAAACCATATATATCAAGATAATAATAATTATGCATCATAACTTTATTTTGGATGCAAATAACTGTCACCATAAGGTGTAAACTGGAGGAAAAATAACTATCACCACAAGGCGTAAAAAAACTAACTACAATGTAGCATATATAAAAGAAATACCGGACATTATAACATAATGCCTCTCGAACACCTATCCGAATCACGTGCTTTATAAATATTTTATTATCTTTGGCTAAATACCTTTAGTGAGAGGACATGTAACAATCTTTCTATAACCATATGGGGAAATCTTAAAGGCACTTAAACTTTAACTTTCTCATGCTTGAAAATGAACTTTATGTCAATGGGCTTACTATGTTTGGTCACCGTTAAAATTTTTCATATACTTAATTAATCTAAGCCTTTTGAGAAAGTCCAAATATTTCAGTAGCATGATCTATGTGGATTCTAAAGCCAATGACATACTTTGCATACCCATATCCTTCATGTCAAAACTTTACATAAAATTCTTAATATCATGTATCACATGAATGTCATTGTTACCTTGCAAAATATCATCGACATATAGGACAAGGAAAACAAAATGACTCCCACTGAACTTGAGGTATATGCATTTATCCATAACATTCTCTTTGAACTTACAATTAGTAATCACTGTATCAAAATTTTGGATACTACTGCTTAAGCACTTGGCCATCAATTTTTGTTTTATTTCCACCAAACATCTCAAAATTACCAACTGGCTTAGGAATTAGATTGGAAACTGAAAGAAAGGTTTGCAAAGGAAAAATAACTGCAAGAGTAGGAATATGAGCTTTAACTGAAACCACTAAAGAAAGTGGAATGAAGCCTGGAATAAATAGAATAGATGCTGAAAATATCTTTCTGCAAAAAGAAACTACAATATCTTAAACTCCCGCTGGATTCACCACTCTCATTAAATATGCATGACATATTCCAATAATCTCCATAGGTCTACATGACAGTAAAATCTCGAATTCTTTAATCTTTCAAGATGTCTAATAAAATAATCATTGGTAATGTGAGTATTAAGCTCCTTAATATCTGCATTATATAACTATGTCTCTATAAGATATCCCTACACTTTCTATTTTCTGCAACTTTATTTTGTTCAGGAAAACTAGGAATGGTGTATTGTGGCACAATGCCCTTCTCTTTAAGTATGTATTGAAAATACTACTATTTACACCCTCCTTATCATTCTCCTATTAGAACTCACCACCTTAGTCTGATCTTAAAACCATAATCTTTATACCAACTACTTTCAACTTTAGTTTAGTAGATTTTATACACATCAAGTGCTTCGGACTTCTGGTGGATTAAGTACACAATCATACCTTGAGAACCAATCAATGAAGACAATGAAATACCTTTGCTGCAAACGAGTTACAATAAGAAATGGACCACAAATGTCGGTATAAATATAGTCTAAAAACCAAATGACCGACTAGCCTCAAAATTGCGTTTCTTAGCATTGTCCTTTGACACAACCAACGCATAAAATTTGTAGCCTAATAATCTCATCATTGACCAAGCGTTCAAATCTTTTTTGAGAGACATTCCCAAATATCCTATGTATAACATAAATGAATCCTCTTTGACCAAAACACGATTTTATTCGAATGGTATTGAGTCAATTGAAAAACAAGAAGCAGGTAGGATCACACCCGATGTAATACCCCTAATTTTAAAAGGATAGTCCTAGTATTTTGGTTAATTATTTAATTTTATTTTTAATAATTTAAATTGTGACTTGTCTTAATTATAGCGTTTTAATTTATTAAATTTTTTTTAGTTAATTGTATTTTTGTATTTGAATTCTTTTAAATGTTTAATTGGTTTTTAAGGTTTAGTTAACTGTTTAATTGTGCATTAAATTTTCATTACGTGACTCATTGTTTTAATTAAACTTAAATGTTTTAATTATTTTAACGTGGTTCTGTTTTATTGTTGCACTCATATAGTTACATTAGGTTTACAATTTACATAAGTAGCCGGCGATGATTAAAACCTAGGTTTATATTCTATGGGCCGGGTAAATCAGTTAGGGTTTAATGGAACCTAGGATTGGTGACCTATAAATATACCAGTAATGCTCTGCCTAGGGTTTAAGATTATATTCACGATATAGTAAAGGCAGAAGTAATTTTGGAGAAGTCTGGGAAGCAACAGAGAGGGAAGAAACAGAGAGTTCACCGGGGAATTTAGAACGACGTCGGTGTAAGGCAAGTTCTAATCCTAACTCTTTTCCTTAGGCTCGTGTTCTTTGCATCACTAATACAACTCCAGGAATCTATAAAGATTAAAAGTAAATTGGTTTGCATGTCTCTGTTATTTTGTTTAAACTGAACGTAGCATGGGTTGCACTGTTTGTTTGTGATCTTTTGTATGTGACTCGTAAATTAATTCACATAACTAGATGCTTAATTCATGTAAACTGTTATATCAAGAGTTAAATTAGTTTTTAACACTCAGAGAAACATTAATAATACTCTGGTTCACATGGTTGAGTTACTCAGAACAGTGTGTGTTCTTGAAGGGTAAACTGTTTGTTCAAATTTCTTGTTGCATAGATCTTGTTCCGATTGTTGTCGGGGAGTGACTAAGGCATTAAAATATTTCTGGATCACACTAGGATATAATTTTAACCAGTAGTGGCTTTAGAATTTAGGACAGATGCACTAAACGTTGCCGGAGAGGTCACAACTGAAGAAGACGAGCAGAGGGCCAAAGAGGCAGCTCCCCACAAGGGGGAGCCGGCTCCATCAAGGGTGGAGGCGGCTCCACATAGTGTGGAGCCAGCTCCACTCAAATGGGAGGCGGCTCCCCTTGTGGGGAGGCGTCTCCTTCTTCCTCTGTTGCGTTTTTGACCCTCTGTGTTGTTTCCGGACTGGTTTCTGATGCGACGATTGTGTTTAGGAGCTGTGATTGGGAGTTTTGGGTGAGGACTATGATCAAATTAAATCTACAGAGGGCTTGACAATTCATAATAAAGCAAGTAATGGTTGTTGTGGAATTAAACATAATTTTTAAAGAAAATTAGTAAACTGTCTTGGAGATTGAGGATTTAAATTGCACAACTTTAGGTGTAGCAGTTTATTTGGGAATGGAGTTATGTTTTGTGCATGTTTTTGTAGTGTACTATAAAAATGTAGGACTACAGAATGAATTATATGCCTGTCATGGATGAATGATGTATACTTACATTAACTGTTCTATTCACTCCTGAACAACTGGGTAGTATTATAGGATCAGCATGTAAATTTGTAAAATCTGACACGCTTACTTGGATTTAACTAAAGGTTACATATATGATTTGTATTATCAATCATGGAACTGTGTGGAGTAGTGTTAATAGGCTAGTTAAATAACAAAGTTTTAACATGATTAATGTGAAGCAGTTAATGTTTACAATTAAATGTTTGACTGTCGATTGTTGGATTTACTATATAGTTGATAATTACATTGATTACTGGTGTTGTCAACTGTGGATGTTGGATTACATGCACCGGTATGGGACGGTGGCATGCCTAGGTTTGGATTAGTCTCAAAATACTACATCCTACCTATACGGAATAAGGGAATGGATTTTTAAAATAAATCCTACTTATACTCAAGTCAAAGAAGCTGCACAAGCTGAATGACTAACTGGACTTCTTGATATCTATGTGAGTCTGTGCAGCTGAACAAGCTGAATGACTAACTGGATTTCTTATGGATGGATTAGGCACGGACTTTAAATATATTTTTTTATGGTACTGCGATATGAGTTTGAGTCTCAGAGTCGTCGGTTAGGGAGCGTATATGCAATGGGATGAGTAGCTGGATATGAGAGGTTGAGGTATACCCTGTTAGGTCTAGGTACTCATGCCCACCTTTGGGTGCGTTTTCGTATGTTGCCTTCTATTCAGGTTGAGACCCTCTCCATAGTCCAGTGAGAGTCCATAGTGTGATTATACATATGTACGGACTATTAGCTATTGTTGAGTTGGTTAGAATGTATATGCGTATCGAGTCTCTGCTTGGATCGTAGTGGAATATGACTTGCATGTGGGCCTGACCCACTCCCTTATTTTTCAAGTGTTCGTCAATTCCAGGGCTAGAGCTTGGACGTGCAGAGCAGATCTAGACACTCACTCCTCTGATAATGTAGGATTTCATTTTATGTTCTAGATTGGGATTTAGTCTTCTGTTGGTTAGTTCAGTTTGGATTTTAAGGGGTCCACAAGATGGATTCCCGAGTTGTACAAATATTGGAAGTTTGGAATAATTTATATTAATTTATAAATTGTAAGGATTTTATTTAGTTTTCTTTTCAGCTTTAATATTTATTTCTTAAACTATTTTGTAATCTGTGTTTATTTATATATTAATTGTTTGGTATCCCTCGGATCTGTACTCGGACCTGATCACCCGTGGCTCTAGAATCGAGGGGTATCACACCCGATTCCATCCACCATGTTTATACCTATATTTTTACCAAGTTAGGCTCAAATATTAATATGGCAATTTTATTTCTTGCTTTGTTTTTCTTTTCACCACAATAACATTTTCTTTTGATGTCCTTTTATTTCTACAGGATCAACATTTATCATTCCATGATCAATGTTTTTATTCTGTTTAGCCTTATTCACTTTCTTGCCGCCTAGTTTCTTCATGAAACTATTCTTACTATTACCGCAAGATAAGCTGACTCAGTTTTAACACCCTTGAGTCGTTTCCATTCAATAACACAAAATGCTAACAGCTGGTTAATGCCACATTTAACTTCTTGTGAATTATAATTCACCTTGAAAAGCTAGAAAAACCTAAGCAGAGAATAGATCACCACGTGAATTAATTAACTTATTAGCAAATATGATTCTCTACTACCTCCGATCATTAACCAGCTTGCACATCTTATAGATGTACTCCCTCACTAAACCATTACCATCATATCTCACTAACATAATCCATGTCTGATAATAGTATTGTAGTTACTTCTTAATACCTATTAACTATTTCTTGATCAAATCAAGAAGCTCCTTAACAGTATCAAAACTAGAATACCACCCTGAATAGTATCACCAATAGAAGTATAAATTAATCTAATGGCATGGTAGTACCTGTAGTTCACTTAAAAAATGCAACAACTTTTCTACCTAAGAAGACAATGCACTGAGCATATGAGTTTCTTTATAAAACAACAGACACGTAGTCCAAGAAATCCAATATAATATCAAAACCTGTCTTATAGGCAGTATAATTTTAACCATTCAATGGTTCAATCCCTATGAGATATCTTTAAATTGCTGAAGCGTCTGTAACCTGAATAAATGTTATATTGAATAATATCACATAAACAACATATAATAATATATCTCAGCTTTAGGGATAACTTTAATTCGTGCTTAGGGTCTTAAGCCGAATTTATCATGGTGTTTTACTATATGCAAAACCATCCACCCCGCGGGAACAAATAAAATGCCATCTAAAAATCATCTTTTGGCAGAATTTTAGATTTTATTTTACCCCCAAACTTGCGATCAAATCGCACATAAACCTATTTGATTATACTTGAATTATTGCTAAACACTTCCACTACCTTTTGGCAAGAGGGTTATTTAGTTATAATCCAAGCACTCTCAAATATTCTACTCACTTATCCCACACTAAGACATTGATCACCTTTTGGCAGAACTAATACCTTCATGTAGATAAATGCACTGTGAGACCTCAATAAGACCAATGTCTTAAAAAAAAAATTAAAAAAAAATAATAACCTCCGTGAGCGTGTCACCTTTTGGCAGGCATCACCCACTTTAGATATTACCTTTGAAACGGTCACTTTACCGGTCTTCCTAAACCCAAGGAAAGACCTAAACTGTAGATGTTCCATTTTATTTATGTTCATATTTATTTAGTGCACATAAGCCAAACCCAAAATTATGGAACATTTAATTTCACTGTAATATAAATGGCTTTAATACAAATAAAATAAAGCCTCTTCATACATCTTAAGAAATTACAGTGAATAATATAATAATAACATGCACATCAATCAAGATTTAAAAATCTCAATTCTATATATACATTAATTAAAATAAAATAACTAAACCGTGATGCATGTATATTATATATCTGACAAACAATTTAAAGTACTTTGAATCTTTAAATCAATTAGGTTAATAATACTTACTTATGGCACGCAAGCTCCCATAAGTTTTCAACTTAAAATTGAACAAGTATCATTAATTATTCAATGTGGCACACAACCTCATGTTCCACTCAAAAGTCACTGATTACATGTAATATAACATGAATTAAAATTCTAAACCTGACATCAACTAGGCAAAAAAACAAGTCACACTTTAATACCTCATTGACCATTTATGCATTTGATGCGTGAATGTATAAACACATTCAAATAAACTAGTCCACTTTAAATTCATGAAAGTAGAAACTTCATATATATATATATATATATATATATATATATATATATATATACTGTTAATCGCACTACTAAACATGCAATCTTGCATATCTATATATATATATCAAAACATATATATTCACAATACAAAGGCTTGCTCACAAAACCAATCAGTCAAATATGTGGGCAAGAAAAGATTTACATCACTTGTACATGTATATCTCTAACCCATGAATATATATATACATGAATTAATTATGTGTTCATACCTATATCTGTATCCGTAGGACTAGTGTTTCTAAGCAAACTTTCATTATAATATAATATTATAATTTTTACATAAATGGTCTAGGTATTAAAATCAATACATTTGTTTTATATATAATTATATATGAATCAGCCTTATATAGCACTACGATAATCGATTAATCCAACTAAAAAGATAGTGACAAACTTCAAAACTTTACAATAGTTTTACTATTCAAATCTTTAAGATTTTCTTTCCTTTCCCACTTTTGTACCATCTTTTACAAAAAATAGTAGTCAATACTAAAACCTTATAGAATTGTTTTTTTTTTTATTATTATTACACTTGAATTGTCTTCCTTGTTCGGCGCATCCTTAAAAAAATATATATAAAAATACAAATTCTAATTACAAGAAACTGATTCTTTGTAAAGCTATTGTCTTTTCTTCCTCGTTTCGTGTGCATAGATTAGGAAGAAAACGATTTGATTACAATTGAATAAACTAATTCATGCTTGAAATAATTATTTTCATGATTAAAATAACAAACTGATTCATGTCTTTTTCCGATTGATAATTAAATAACAAGCTGAGTTAATGTTCTCGTTCGGCGTGCACAAGCTATATTGCATATTAAAACAAACTCCAATAATTTGTGATTGCATACAGTCTCGTTCACAAGAATTAACAACATACAAAAAGAATCCTACTGATTAGATATATATGAATCAATTGATTGTTTAAACATCAATTATTATAATATGCAATTAATTCATATTAAAATCATATCCGAAAAAACAAACACAAAACCGATTCAAACAGTACAAAACTCATGTACACAATTTGTAATCAAATATAAATTTATTTATTTATCTTGTCCTTAATTTAAAATAATATATAATGTGAATTCAATTTACTGATCTTGATTTTTACAAACCCTAACCTTGATCTGATACCAATTGTTGGGTTTTAATTAAATTAATCGATGTAAAAATCAAGAATACTTTAAAGAGTAATTTAGATATCGTACCTGATTGATAATTAAACCACATAGTATCTTTAAAATATTCATGTAATCATCTGTGAGTTCCTGCAAAACATTAGAGCGCTTTAACCCCTTCTAAGAATTGTCGATACGAAAGGACTGAATAAGGGTTTTAAAACCCTTATATATAACAATAACAGGGGGACGACTTTTCTACAAACAAGCATATCTAAGTCTCCTTTCCTATCATGGAAACTTAGATATCAATAGTTAGAATTAAATCACACCAAATAAGTTGAAAAACCACAATCTAACGGTATAAAACCATATTCCCAATTAGACCACCAAATTGAAAAGTATAACCCAATCCATCAAGTATCAATAATCACATTGCAATCCTATTTTAGAAAACAAAGTACATAGGACCATAAAATAATTTTTATTATTTAAATATATATATATAAATTCCAACATCACCAACTTATATTTAAAAAATTAAATTGAAGCCTACTTTAATTACAGTTGAATCTCTATCTCAATTCCTATTCCTATTAAAAAAGAAACTTTAAATGCTATTCTAACAACTTCAAATCATCAGTGTTCAAGGTGGACTCCAATCGTAGTTGGCTTTGAAGCAAAACCTTTTGATTTATAGTTAGTTTAATCATATTTCTCTTTTGCGTTAAAAATGATGCGAAGAGTGCAGGGGCTGATTGTATACATCTAAAAAGGGTGGAACTTACTGTGAGAGTGTCAGATTAGAGAGAGAAATTGTGAGTCTGAGGTTAGAAAGAGAAAATAGAAGAATTTTTAAAAGTAACCTTAAGTTAGCCTGAACTTTAAATCTGAAGCTTTGAGAGGAAGAAGCAGCTGGAGTCGTCTTGTGTATAGGATTGTTAAAGAGTATTCATTGAGGTAACCGGTGGAGCAAAGAGGATACAAGATGGGATGACTTAAAGTCACATAGAGTGAGCGCAGGACGATAAAATTAAATTACAAATATTGATAATTTGAAAGAAAGTATTTGATTGTGTGACTTCAAATAAGACATAATTTTTAGAAATTTTTTAATCGTTTTAATATAAAGAAAATGAAAGATCCCTCGAGAGTATTTGATTGGAGCTCGAATGACATTTCCTAATTATACTGAAAAATAATTCTAGCCCTTACAAGTGCCTAGTTTTTGTTCATATCACTCCTTCTGGACTATGTAAAAATTTATTGAGTGAATTGTATACTGGATGCTACATAATTTCAAGTTAATCACGATTCGATACGAAAACAAAAATTAGAATAAATTAAAGAAAAAATACTATTATATGATTTGGTATTACATAGTTTGTGGAATTACGTGTAATCCTGTATGCCACGATGTTAGACGTTTTCCTTATGGGGCCGTATGTGAATGGACGGCACCGACTGACATGACCCAACACGGATGACATGTCGCTTGAGTGATAGACCTGTGACTCTTGTAAACCGCAGTGTCGCAGACAGAATACAGCGACTCTTGAGGAAAAGCAAAGCAGACTGTAGTATTTGGGATGTGATTTTTCACGTACAATGAAAAAGGCTCACGAGAAATCATTTGTGCCGTGACTCTCGGGGCAAAGGCCATTTTGACTAACACACCACCACTCGTTTTAGTCGTGCAACCCAACTTGAGCTAAAGTGCAGCGGAAAAGTAAAGCAGATTTGGAAAAAAGAAAAAAGGGGGAAAAATTGTCATTGAAATGGCATTTTGCGTGGATTCCACACGGTAGAAAATTTTGAAATTTCCAATGGCAACATCGAAAATGTGAGTGGTGTGACTCACAATCCTTTTCCGGATTTTAAAAATCAAATTATTTTTCGATCTAGTTGATACTGTAACAACTTTACCAAAAATTCAATTTAAAAAGCATCAAATTGAATCAAATTTTAACACCATCAAACACTAACTAGACTTCAATCCTAGTTTCCATGAAGCAGCACTGAAGGGGACATATAACGTGAAAAATCTGCATAACTTAATTCAATATATATATATTTTTTAACAAAAATGTAAGTCAACCCGAACTTCAATACAAGTCTTCTAAACTCAGAATAATTAGCGCGCCAAACCAACCTGCAACGTGAGTCGAACTAGGGTTTATGTTTTCTACACTCCAATTAAGCTCGTAGTAGCCTAGTAGGTTCAAGTTACTTGAGTTAATCTCCTAATTGTTTTGGTTCAAGTGTTTTAACTCAGACTAAGTTGCACTCTATTTTCATGGTGAGTCTGGCTTTTAAGTCGTCTTGGAGAAAGACATGAATGGGATCCAAGTGAATAATCACGTGTGGAAAAGTGTTTGTGGCCTACATGCCTGGTTGAAATACGATTTAAATGCTTTGAAAATATTAAAAAATATAATACTTTAAATGCGTCTGTTCCATAACATATGGTTGGAAAATGAAAAGCACTTCAGGCAATGTATGTGGGATACCTGTAACTCGCATCGGAACGTAATAATATTCGCTTTAGGTATTAGTTCACGCGATTTTGTTTTTAAGTTTTTATCAAAATGCTTCATGCGACTTGAAAATAGAAGTAGCACATTTAAGCACTCCACATGTATCTTTACTTAGGTGACGTGCGATTTTGTTTTTTTTTTACCAAAATGCTTCATGCCACTTGAAAATAGAAGTTGCACATATAAGCACTCCACATGTATCTTACTTAGGTGATGTGGAATTGTACCATCTTTAATTATTCCTTTCACCCGCTCAGCTCGCATGATTTTGTTTTTAGATTTTATCAAAAGGATTTAGGTCACGTTTGGTGTGAGTGAATGAAATCAAATGAATTGGAATGCTTTTGTTTTTATTCTTTAATTTGGTAATTAATTTTAAAGTTGGAATAATAATTCCCGACCATTTTTCGTAAAAATTAATTTTAAAGTTGGAATGATGATTCCTGACCATTCTTCGGGAATGATGATACTTACTAATTCATTCTATTTTCCAACTAAATGAATTACCATTCCATTCATACTCTAAAAAATAAAAAGAAAAAGAAATTTTTTGATGAAAATGACCATCATTGTCAAAATAGCGGCTATATTCACTGGAGCATCGTGACTGGTTTTTTGGTCTCAAATTGAAGCGTCTCAAGCTTCCCGCAGACGCTTACAAGGCACCGATCCTTCTGATCAGCGAACTCACCACCGATTTAGACTGGCAAGATCATGGTGCCGTCATTGGTGTTAAAGATCATGTTTCCTCTGGACACGTCAATTTCAAATTGATTTGGGAGAGAGAAGCTCTCAACCCACTAGACGATTTACGATTCTGGATTTCGGATTGACCAAGTTTTCTCTCTACACGTTAATTTCAGGTTGATTTATGATTGATTTAGGCAAGACCATTACCAAGAAGATGGAGATCCATGGAAAAGGTGTCTAGCAAAAGGGATCTACAATAAGTGAGAACATTCACTTTAGAGGAGTGATCTAAGGTTTACTCAAACCTTGATGTAAGTATTCAATATTTTAATTGAATGATACATCATGTTTTATTTTTGCATAAAACTTGTCTCTATGTGATGAATCAAGATCTATGAATTTAAATCCCTCGAAAAGTTTTTAAATATTGCACGTTTCCCAACAGTGGTATCAGAGCATGGTTTGATTCATTACTAGAGATCATGATTTTATGAAAATCATCATTCATGGATCCAAAATTATATTCATATATATTTTTATTGATGTATGTTGATGTATGATTTAATATATTGATATATATTGATACATGATGATGTATGAATAATTGTGAATGAATGTTGATGTATGGTTGGACCATGGATGAAGCTTATAGGTTCATTGAATGTAATTTTATCTTTGGATGAATGTAATTAAGGCTTTGATTTAGCCGTTTAAAAGTTCAATGATGTAATTTAATTTTTTCCATTGTATTTCAAATTGTAAATATTTTTAAAGCCATGTAATATTCATCAAAGGTTGCTATGAAGCTTCAAGAAGGTCCAAGAGGGTTAAATTAGGTTTCAGGAATTTTTTGAAATTTTTTCAGAATTTTTCGGAATTTTTCTAGAATTTTTAGGGCTTAATTTATAATTTCTGGAATTTTTAAATGATTTTCTAGAAAAATCGGCGATTTTCCGGCGACCGGAGTCTCGCTGGCGGCGAAAAGAGGCATCAGAAGATTCTTAGGATCAAGCTTTTGCAAGATCAGGTTAAAAGGAAAATAGGCTTATCTTAATAATCCTACATTGATAAAGTGTTTACCAGGTTTGGTATGCATAACTTAAAGAATAAGTTCTTACTTTATTGATATGGATTGTTCTCTCTAGTAAGTAGTTTTCCAAGACTCGTAGAGAAGATTGAGTAAATGAGACTGGAACTATATGCTTTGGCATATGGGAGTCTCATATATGCCATGGTCTATACCAAACAGGACATCCGCTACATGGTAGGGATAGTCAGATGATATCAGTCCAATCCTGGACTTGATAACTGGTCTGTTGTGAAAAATATCATTAAGTACCTAAGGAGAAACAATGATATCATACTCATTTATGGATATGATGATATGGTCCTAGTCAGGTATGCTAGTTCTGATTTTCAATCAGAAGTAGATACTATAAGGTTCATGACTTAGTGTATGTTCACTTAATGAAAGGGAAATCAGTTGGTAGATTGTTAAGCAGATTTCAACTGCTGACTCAAACCTGCAGGTGGAGTACATTACAGCCTTAAAGGCGGCAAATGAAGCCTATTGGTTTGATCTCACTGATTTAGAGGTTGTGGAGTATACTAGCGTGCCTATTGAGTTATGTTGCGACAATAGTGCAGAAGTAGTCCAAACTAATGACCCAAGGTTCCATAGAGGAACAAGATACACTGAGAGGAAGTATCATGTTCTACATGATATTATCCGGCAAGAAAATGTACTTGTAGCTAGAACATTGCATTGGAACACAATTTTGTTGATCCATTATCAAAGATGTCATTGATCAATAGTTTTGATCAACACCTGGATAACATTGGAGTTATATGCAATTTGAATTAGCTATGAGGGCAAGTGGGAGCTGTTGGGATTTATATGCCCTGGTATAGCAAATTCCTGTTTGGATTAAAGTGACATATGTTCCTAACGTTTCTAAAATATTTATGTTTTGTACAATTGGTGAATTCAATGTATTATGTTTCGATTTATTATAGAATTGATAGTGTCCTCTTGATTATAAGAAATATTTATATATGTATGTGATGGCGATCAATACATTAATATAAATAGTAATCATAAATTGTTCATAGTCGGTAATTATGGATGGAATCATAATTAATTAAGACTTGAACTGAATCCGCGTTAGGTTGAGATATATTGCGAGAGCCGTCATATGCAATTACTCCCAATCACCGTCATGGCATTTGACTCTTAAGCATGAGAAAATTATAGACTCTTTTATTAATTAATAATGACTTTGATTTGTTTGGCGGATTTTTCGGGATCCTTAGACCGACACTTTGGGTAGTTATGTAATTAATAGTTAGAGGGTTATATTTTCAATATTTGCATCATTACTACTTGTATTTATTTTGTATTGATTATGGTTGATCACAAAGTAAATTCGAAGGCCTTCGTGTGTTTTTAGACAAAATGATTTATTATATATTTATTTATTTAAATTATTATATTTATCAAACAAATGTTTTATTGTGATCGAGCCAGAAATAATTAATGATACCAAAATAAATATATTAATTAAGTAGTCGGATTGATAGCTTTATTTATCCGATAACTAATTAAGAACAGAGGGGTCAAAGTGCAATATTGACTTAGAGGTTATTTATTATTTAATTAGAGTTCAATTAATTTCTTTTAGTGGAGTAGAAATTAATTTATGAATTAATTGAATTGGGTCCATGGATCGGGCCAATTATTAATTCATTGTAGCCAATAAAATAATAGGCCCAATGGATTCTCACTCATAACCCAACTTAATATTGGAATCATATTAGATTTGAGACATATGAATTAGAGATTGAAAAGGATTTGTTGTTTCCTTTTCTTTATTTTTATGTTGCCTATAAATATACATGATTTATGTATATTTTGGAGGTGATTTTTGGAAAGAAGGAAAAAGGAATAAATTTTCTCTCTCTAGAAAATTAAGGTTAGTGTTCTCATCTAATGGAGGCTCCCACAAGCCTAGGTTTTTCCAAGGTCATTCATGGAGGCTTATGAGTGATTCATAAAGGCAAGACCATTACCATGAAGATGGAGATCCATGAAAAAGGTGTCTAGCAAAAGGGATCTACAATAAGTGAGAACATTCACTTTAGAGGAGAGATCTAAGGTTTACTCAAACCTTGATGTAAGTATTCAATCTTTTAATTGAATGATATATCATGTTTTATTTTTACATAAAACTTGTCTCTATGTGATGAATCAAGATTTATGAATTAAAATCCCTCGAAAAGTTTTTAAATATTGCACGTTTCCTAACAGTGGTATCAGAGCATGGTTTGATTCAATACTAGAGATCATGATTTTATGAAAATCATCATTCATGGATCCAAATTTTTATATGCATATGTATATATTTTTATATGATCATGATGTATGTATATTTGTGATTGGATGAATGTCGATGAATGTTTGGGCCATGGATGAAACTTATAGGTTATTGGAATGTAATTTTATCTTTGGATGAATGTAATTAAGGCTTTGATTTAACCGTTTGAAAGTTCAATGATATAACTTAATTTTTTTTCCATTGTATTTCAAATTGTAAATATTTTTAAAGCCATGTAATATTTATCAAAGGATGCTATGAAGCTTCAAGAGGGTCCGAAAGGGTTAAATTATGCTCTAGTAATTTTCTGGAATTTTTTCAAATATTTTGGAATTTTTCTGGAATTTTTTGAGGCTTAATTTAATTTTCTGGGAATTTTTCTAATATTTTCTGGAATTTTCGGCGTTTTTCCGGCGACCGAAAAATTGCCGGCGGCGAGGTATTAGCCGGAGATAGAAGGACTGATGATCACATGCTTCGCGGAACACAATTATATGGTGCAACTGGAATCTGAGCTTTTAGATGATGGAAAGTTATCCCATGCGGCACAAGGAAGTGCACCTGGCGTGTGTGGAACACGCGCCAGGAGGTGGACATGGGCTGGCGCGTGGATCTCACGCGCCAACCAAGGGAAATTGTTCCCACGCGCGTGGGAGCGCGTGCCATTACCTAGTGCATGCCCCAGGCGCGTGTGAGTGCGTGTGGGGCCCTCCGGGCGCATTCCAAGTGCTGTTTTGCCTCTATAAGTGCGTACCAGCTCCCTACAGGTGTTTACAAGCTGTTAGAAGACGCCTGTACAATACTTAGAGTAATTAAATGTTAAAAGTTAAATCCATTGGCCATTTAAATTGCTTCTGTCTGTAGTTTGATTATTTATGTGATGCATGGGATAAATAATTATTGATTAATTATTATTCATGCATTGGATCCATGATATTTAATTAAATGACTTGATTTATATTAATTAAATTATGAAAATTAATTGGATTTGATTACTAATAAATTTGAGGACACTTATTGGGAAACGAAAATTTATTTTTGTAAATTATTTTTAAAGTGTCCTTCAAATTAAATATTAGTGAATCATTTAAAGTCCAAATATTTTCTAAATTTAATTGGATTAAAATCAAGACGTTTAGCATGCATCATATCATGTATTTGAATAAAATGAAAACCCTAATTATGAATGATTAAAAATTGAGTGGGAGCAGGGATTATTATACATTACCCCATGGCCATCGTTATTAAAACCATTGTAATTAGATCTTCAAAAATAAGGCCCCACGCATGATTTGAAAAGTCTTAATATTACAAGAATGGCTGTCTCATGAAAATAAAAATATTAAATGTTCATTGTAATTAGATTTTTAAAAATAAGGCCCTACGCATGATTTAAAGAGTCTAGATTATAATGACAAGATATTTAATGTTTTATTTTTCATTAGAACTTTAATAACGTTATACACTCAAGCTAAAATCAATAGTGTTAGCTCCCCAACGGAGTGATCTACAGTAGGTGATTTTAGAAAGGCTAAACTAAATCGGGAATCATTCCATATAGATAGGCAAGGCATTGTTTTAAGAGATATGGAAATGATGGGATTTGCCCGCCAATAGCAATAATAAACTTCGCCAACCGAATAAGTTATTGGCGTATTGGTTATCCGATTTTTCATGCAGTGATTAAGGGACCCACATATTATTATTTTAATGGAAGTGCTCACCTAATAACAAATGAATCTCTACAATAGTAATAATGAACTCCTCCAATAGGATAAGTTATTGACATATTGATTGGTTGATTTATTATGCTACAGAGTTAAGGGACCCGCATTAATTAAAAGGGATTGTTCACCAATAATGATAATGATCTCTTGTTCGATTGAGATTTATTATATTATGTGGTTAACAAACTCATTTTAATTTTAAATATGCATGACAATATTAATAATTCACCTTGCATATTGTATGAATGCATTTTTATTCAGATTAATTATGTCTAATTCAGTTTATCTGTTTTCTTACATATTCAATGTAACTGGACCTTATTAATATTGACTGGGAAAGGAACTTAGATATTTTATTCACAACGTAAGGGTACAAATGTATTTATTATTCCAAAACCTAATCCTTTTACTTTAAGATACCCAAGAGAACATTAATGCTTTGAATAAGTGAAATAGGGCAAATGAGATGACTTGGTGTAATATTCTAGAGTTTACCTCGAATACGCTCCAAAGCTAACATTTACATTATTTTATTTTCTTGAAGCATCATGTTAAATGTCAATAAGATGTTTTGGTGAGATTAGATAGAGAGTATGCCAAAGTACTATGTCAGACTTGAATAGCATCAAGATAGCCTAAGGAACTCTAGTATGAAACGGAATTTTGGAAAATGATTGTTTATTATTTAAAAATTAGCTGGAGATTAATAGGGCTGACTTGGGTGGTAAGTTTCAAGTTGACATGATTATTGTCTTGTTACTAAAGTGGTTCGGTTTTTCCAGAGTGAACTAAATAAGGAATCAGTTTGAGTTCTCACTCGCTGATATTCTTATAGAATTGGTAACAGATATAGGAATAATCAAAAGTATAGGCGATCCTATTAATCTAACCTAGTCTATACCATCTTCTTCTAGGCCCAAGTGGAAGGGCAAAGTAAAGAAGAAGGATCATAATAGGACTAGGCTAGCACAAAACATGGGTATCCAAAAGGTTAAAGGGAATAAGGTAGTGTATGTTGAGGGCAAATTAAATTGTTTCTTTTGCTACTAACAAAGACACTAAAGGACGAACTGTCTAAGCAATGACGTGGTATAGGAAAATATATATTTAATCATTGAGCCATGTTATGTGGTTGTATCTATTAATTCCTGATGGATAGATTCTGGAGCCACTAAATATTTTTGCAATTTGTTGCAAGGATTTCAGGAATCCAGAAGCCTCGATGATATGGAATATATTTGTACCTGACCTGATGTTAAGGTTGTAGCTAAGTCAGTGGGAGTTTTACATCTGAAATTAGAGAGTATGAGGATATTAGTATTAGAGAACTATCTTTACGAACAGAAGTTAGACGCTATCTTATTCTTGTTTCACTTGTGGTTTATAAAAACTGTGTTGTTATTTTGTAAAATTGGTTTTATAAAATTGAATAGATATGTGATTGCTTCTGGTGCATTGAAAGATGGTTAATATACTATAATCATAAACTCTTAAGATTTGCAGGATGTAGAAACTAATGTTGCATTTCTAGATTGAATGTTAAGAGAAAATTTGTTATTCCTGACTCATTGTATTTTTTGGTGTCAATTTTTGGGTTGTAATCAATCAAAATGAGATTCAAAGATTGGTCAAAGAAGGTTTATTACCTAGTGAGGCAGAGGAGCCTAAACCAAACTTGTGAATCCTGTTTTGAAGGATAGATAACTCTAAGGGCTTAATCAGCCAAATGAAATAGACATAAAGAACAATTGGAGTCGGTACACACAGATACGTGTGGTCTTGTGAACATCCAAGCAAGATTACTTACGTTTTAGATAAATTTACCTGTTGCGACACAAGTCTTATACTTTTGGTATATTACGAGAAGGTTAAGATTGATGTGGAGGACAAATTAGGTAAATTTATCAAAACATTTCTATCTGATCGAGGATATGAGTATTTATTGGGATAGTGCAAAGACTATATGGTCAATGAGGGTGTTGTGTACCAGTTTTCCGCAATTGACGCTAAATGCATTTAGGTGTCAAATAGGAATAACAGAATTCCACTTAACATGGTTAGATCTATGATCAGTTATGCCACATTATCTCTTTCATTTAAGAGTTTAGCGTTAATGACATCGATGCGCATTATGAACTGCATTCCATCTTAGTCTGTCTCAAGGATACCGTTGAGCTGTGTTTTTTACTAAATCTTAGTTTGAATCACATGCGCATATGGGGTAGTCTTGCACATGTGCACTTGATATGGACAAGTAAGTTGGAAACAGATCATACGCATGATAGATTTGATAACTACTCTAAAAGTCACTAGGACAGATTATTTTATGATCTCAATGATAAAAGTTGATTGTTTACACTCACTGTTTATCTATAGGAGAATCATATTATGAATCACATACCTAGTAGCATAGTGTTAGAGAATATGGTATGAGTACCAGATGTACCACATATGAACACACTTTGTATAGAGATTTAGAATTATAGATGAATTCCCTATTGATGCGTCAGCATCGTCTAGAACACAGATTCTTTCATCGGTACATTGATGTAGTGGGAGGATAATTATTTAATCCGACAGAATCATGTTTTTAGGTGAGACCGTTATGGACATCCCTGTTAAACATGAGTTGGACCCAGTAAGCTACACGGAAGTGTGAACCGATATGGATACAGATCGTTTTGGCGAGTTACTATGAAATCAGAGTTGGAATCTATGTATTCTAATAAATTCTGGGATCTTGTAGAACTTTCTAGTAGGGTGATTCCTATGGAAGGCAAGTTGATCTACAAAAAGATACCAGAAGATTTCTTAGTGAATAAATTATGAGTGTACAAGGGAATGTCATTATTTTTCTGATTCTATATATATTGATGACATCCTACTCATATAGAATGATGTGGAAGGTTTGTCATCAATAAAGAGGTAATTGTTCAATTACTTTTAAATGAAGGATTTTTCAAGATGTAAGCTATATTCCTATGATCAAGCTTTTGCAAGATCGGGTTAAAAGGAAATAGGCTTATCTTAATAATCCTACATTGATAAAGTTTTGACCAGGTTTGGTATGTATAACTCAAAGAATGAGTTTTTGCTTTATTAATATGGATTGCTCTCTCTAGTAAGTAGTTTTCCAAGACTAGCAGAGGAGATTGAGCAAATGAGACTGGAACTATATGCTTTGGCATATGGGAGTCTCATATATGCCATGGTCTATACCAAATAGGACATCCGCTACATAGTAGAGATAGTCAGTAGATATCAGTCCACTTCTGGACTTGATAACTGGTCTGTTGTGAAAAATATCATTAAGTACCTAAGGAGAACCAATGATATCATACTCATTTATAGATGTGTTGATATGGTCCTAGTCAGGTATGATAATTCTGATTTTCAATCAAAAGTAGATACTATGAGGTTCATGACTTAGTGTATGTTCACTTAATGAAAGGGAAATCAGTTGGTAGATTGTTAAGCAGATTTCAACTGCTGACTCAAACCTGCAGGTGGAATAGATTGCAGCCTTAAAGGCGGCAAAGGAAGCCTTTTGGTTTGATCTCACTGATTTAGAGGTTGTGGAGCATGCTAGCCTACCTATCGAGCTATATTGCGACAATAGTATAGAAGTAGTCCAAACCAATGACCCAAGGTTCTATAGAGGAACAAGATACACTGAGAGGAAGTATCATGTTCTACATGATATTGTCCGGCAAGAAAATGTACTTGTAGCTAGAACATTACATTGAAACACAACTTGTTGATCCATTATCAAAGGTGTCATTGATCAATAATTATTGATCATCATCTGGATAACATTGGAGTTAGGTGCAATTTGAATTGGCTATGAGGGCAAGTGGGAGCTGTTGGGATTTATATGCCCTGGCATAGCAAATTCCTGTTTGGATTAAAGTGACATATGTTCCCGACGTTTCTGAAATATTTATGTTTTATACAATTGGTGAATTCAATGTATTATATTTCGATTCATTATAGAATTGATAGTGTCCATTTGATTACAAGAGATATTTATATATATGTATGTGATGGCAATCAATGCATGATATATAAATAGTAATCATAAATTGTTCATAGTCAGTAATTATGGATGGACTCATAATTAATTAAGACTTGAACTGGATCCGCGTTAGGTTGAGATATATTGCGAGAGCCGTCGTATGCAATTGCTCCCTATCACCGTCATGGCATTTGACTCTTAAGCATGAGAAAAGTATAAACTCTTTTATTAATTAATAATTACTTTGATTTGTTCGGCGGATTCTTCGGGATCCTTAGACCGACACTTTGGGTAGTTATGTAATTAATAGTTAGAGGGTTATATTTTCAATATTTGCATCATTGCTACTCGTATTTATTTTGTATTGATTATGGTTGATCACAAAGTAAATTCAAAGGCCTTCGTGTGTTTTTAGACAAAATGATTTATTATATATTTATTTATTTAAATTATTATTTTTGTTAAACAAATATTTTATTGTGATCGAGCCATAAATAATCAATGATACCAAAATAAATATATTAATTACGTAGTCGGATTGATGGCTTTATTTATCCGATAACTAATTAAGAACAGAGGGGTCAAAGTGCAATATTAATTTAGAGGTTATTTTTTATTTAATTGGAGTTCGATTAATTTCTTTTAGTGGAGTAGAAATTAATTTATGAATTAATTGAATTGGGTCCATGGACCGGGCCAATTATTAATTCATTGTAGCCAATAAAATAATAGGCCCAATGGATTCTCACTCATAGCCCAACTTGATATTGGAATCATATTAGATTTGAGACATATGAATTAGAGATTGAGAAGGATTTGTTGTTTCTTTTTTTTTTTTTTTATGTTGCCTATAAATATACATGATCTATGTATATTTTGGGGGTGATTTTTGGAAAGAAGGAAAAAGGAATAAATTTTCTCTCTCTAGAAAATTAGAGTTAGTGTTCTCATCTAATGGAAGCTCCCACAAGCCTAGTTTTCCAAGGTCATTCATGGAGGCTTATGAGTGATTCCTAAAGGCAAAACCATTACCAAGAAGATGGAGATCCATGAAAAAGGTGTCTAGCAAAAGGGATCTACAATAAGTGAGAACATTCACTTTAGAGGAGAGATCTAAGGTTTACTCAAACCTTGATGTAAGTATTAAATCTTTTAATTGAATGATATATCATGTTTTATTTTTACATAAAACTTGTCTCTATGTGATGAATCAAGATCTATGAATTAAAATCTCTCGAAAAGTTTTTAAATATTGCACGTTTCCCAACAGTTGATACTGTAACAACTTTACCAAAAATTCAATTTAAAAAGCATCAAATTGAATCAAATTTTAACACCAGCAAACACTAACTAGACTTCAATCCTAGTTTCCATGAAGCAGCACTGAAGGGGACATATAACGTGAAAAATCTGCATAACTTAATTCAATATATATATATTTTTTAACAAAAATGTAAGTCAACTCGAACTTCAATACAAGTCTTCTATACTCAGAATAATTAGCGCGCCAAACCAACCTGCAACGTGAGTCGAACTAGGGTTTATGTTTTCTACACTCCAATTAAGCTCGTAGTAGCCTAGTAGGTTCAAGTTACTTGAGTTAATCTCCTAATTGTTTTGGTTCAAGTGTTTTAACTCAGACTAAGTTGCACTCTATTTCCATGGTGAGTCTTGCTTTTAAGTCGTCTTGGAGAAAGACATGAATGGGATCCAAGTGAATAATCACATGTGTGGAAAAGTGTTTGTGGCCTACATGCCTGGTTGAAATACGATTTAAATGCTTTGAAAATATTTAAAAATATAATACTTTAAATGCGTTTGTTCCATAACATATGGTTGGAAAATGATAAGCACTTCAGGCAATGTATGTGGGATACCTGTAACTCGCATCGAAACGTAATAATATTCGCTTTAGGTATTAGTTCACGCGATTTTGTTTTTAAGTTTTTATCAAAATGCTTCATGTGACTTGAAAATAGAAGTAGCACATATAAGCACTCCACATGTATCTTTACATAGGTGACGTGCGATTTTGTTTTTTTTTACCAAAATGCTTCATGCCACTTGAAAATAGAAGTTGCACATATAAGCACTCCACATGTATCTTACTTAGGTGATGTGGAATTGTACCATCTTTAATTATTCCTTTCACCCGCTCAGCTCGCATGATTTTGTTTTTAGATTTTATCAAAAGGATTTAGGTCACGTTTGGTGTGAGTTAATGAAATCAAATGAATTGGAATGCTTTTGTTTTTATTCTTTAATTTGGTAATTAATTTTAAAGTTGGAATAATAATTCCCGACCATTTTTCGTAAAAATTAATTTTAAAGTTGGAATAATGATTCCTGACCATTCTTCGGGAATGATGATACTTACTAATTCATTCTATTTTCTAACTAAATGAATTACCATTCCATTCATACTCTAAAAAATAAAAAGAAAAAGAAAATTTTTGATGAAAATGACCATCATTGTCAAAATAGCAGCTATGTTCACTGGAGCATCGTGACTGGTTTTTTGGTCTCAAATTGAAGCGTCTCAAGCTTCCCGCAGACGCTCACAAGGCACCGATCCTTCTGATCAGCGAACTTACCACCGATTTAGACTGGCAAGATCATGGTGCCGTCATTGGTGTTAAAGATCATGTTTCCTCTGGACACGTCGATTTCAAATTGATTTGGGAGAGAGGAGTTCTCAACCCACTAGATGATTTACGATTCTGGATTTCGGATTGACCAAGTTTTCTCTCTACACGTTAATTTCAGGTTGATTTATGATTGATTTAGGAGAGAAGCTCTCAACCCACCAGACCCTCCTCGTATTAATTTCGAACCCTAAGGTTTTTGCAATTTTTTGAAGGAATTTGGATTGATTTGTGTGGCTTTGTGGACCACGAGTCCGCAACGGAGGTGGTAATTGCTCTTCTATTTGTTCTTTTCTTCCGTCCAGCAGAGCTTTCCATGCGAGTTGTGGTTGTGGTGGTGATGACCGGGTACATACATATATATATATATATATATATATATATATATATATATATATATATAAAAAATTCTAAAAGTAAATAATTTCTTAACACTTTTAAATTTTTTAAAAATAAAAAAATATGATATTAAAAGAGAGTAATTAATTTAAAATTTAAATTCACTTTAAATATGAAGAGAATATTTAATATAGAAGTTGATCTATACATTATATATCCCTTAATGGGTGGACCAAACCAAATTCGACTCTTTTTTGGTATTTTGTTTTCTTGTTTTATACTGATGTAGTTTATTTAGTCTCTTGTGATTTCAATTTTTTTTAAATAAAAAAAATACATGAAATTGGAAAAATAGTATTTAATATAGAATTTGAAGGTGCAATCTTCCCAATTTCAGTTTTTATTCATTCTTAATGAGCCATTTTAATCATTGTACTAATTGTTGCTTCACTATTCAAATTTCAGTTATATTTGAAAATTTATTAATTTTATGATTGTATTTTCATTTCTAACTCATGCAATTGGAAATTACTTACACTTTTAGATTTTTTAAAAATAAAAAAAAATGATATGAAAAGAGATTAATTAATTTAAAATTTAAATTCACTTTAAATATGAAGAGAATATTTAATATAGAAGTTGATCTATACATTATATATCCCTTAATGGGTTGACCAAACCAAATTCGACTTTTTTTTGGTATTTTGTTTTCTTGTTTATACGTAGTTTATTTAGTCTCTTGTGATTTCAATTTTTTAAAAATAAAAAAATATATGAAATTGGAAAAATAGAATTTAATATAGAATTTGAAGGGGCAACCTTCTTAGTTTCAGTTTTTATTCATTCTTTAAAGATGATACACCAATGGACCATTTTAATCGTTGTACTAATTGTTGCTTCACAATTCAAATTTCAGTTATATTTGAAAATTTAATTAATTTTATGATTGTATTTTCATTTCTAACTCATGCAATCTCCATTGCAAATCTTTGTAGTGTAAGTAATTTCTTAACACTTTTAGATTTTTTTAAAATAAAAAATATGATATTAAAAGAGAGTAATTAATTTAAAATTTAAATTCACTTTAAATATGAAAAGAATATTTAATATAGAAGTTGATCTATACATTATATATCCCTTAATGGGTGGACCAAACTAAATTCGACTTTTTTTTGGTATTTTGTTTTCTTATTTTATACTGACATAGTTTATTTAGTCCCTTGTGATTTCAATTTAAAAAAAATATATATATATATGAAATTGGAAAAATAGAATTTAATATAGAATTTGAAGGGGCAACCTTCCCAATTTCAGTTTTTATTCATTCTTTAAAGATGATACACCAATGGGCCATTTTAATCATTGTACTAATTGTTGCTTCACTATTCAAATTTCAGTTATATTTGAAATTTTAATTAATTTTATGATTGTATTTTCATTTCTAACTCGTGCAATTTGAAATTGCTTACACTTTTAGATTTTTTTAAAATAAAAAAAAAGATATTAAAAGAGATTAATTAATTTAAAATTTAAATTCACTTTAAATATGAAGACAATATTTAATATAGAAGTTGATATATACATTATATATCCCTTAATGGGTGGACCAAACCAATTTCGACTTTTTTTTGGTATTTTGTTTTCTTGTTTTATACCGACGTAGTTTATTTAGTCTCTTGTGATTTCAATTTTTTAAAAATAAAAAAATATATGAAATTGAAAAAATAGAATTTAATATATAATTTGAAGGGGCAACCTTCCCAATTTCAGTTTTTATTCATTATTTAAAGATGATACACCAATGGACCATTTTAATCATTGTACTAATTGTTGCTTCACAATTCAAATTTCAGTTATATTTGAAAATTAAATTAATTTTATGATTGTATTTTCATTTCTAACTCATGCAATCTCCATTGCAAACCTTCGTGTTGTTATTCATGGTTTATTTCCTTGGATCTTATATTTTATTTTGATTCTCTTGGACATAAATGTTGTCTTCATGACTAGCTGAAGGGAAAATACGACTACAGTTTCATGGTAAGAGATAAAAATATCACGAGACAAGATTGAAATAATACAAAAATTACGAAAACCTCTTGCAAAGAGCTTGAAAAGGTTAGTTTTTTTTGCTTCTACGTTGATACAATAATTTTTATTCACAAAAAAAAAGAAGGTATTTTGTTGTTAATATTCTTTAATTTCCAAATTTTATTTATTAAAAACCTCAACTCTTCATTTGATTCTCTTAGATTTAGCTGTGACAATATTGTTTTTGACATTTTGCTATCAAGGTAAATTTTCTTTTTTGATTTTCATTGATTTGTACTCTAAAGGTATATAGATTTTTATTGAATTGTATTGTAAAGGTGTTGAGTTTTTGTGTATGTTTGTTTCCTTTCTATATATTTGTTTCCCGAGAATAAACAATATAAAAAGTTCAAAAACTAACACAAGATTTGATTTTTTTTTTTTTTCCTTTTATAAATCAGTTCTTCCCCAGCCATGTTGATTGGAAACGCCACAAACGTCATGATGTGCTCCAACGATCGCTCGTGACATTTCCCTATCAAGGTAACTTTTTTTTTCCTGGCAAACGTGAATACTTGTTGCCACAATTACTATATTACTTTTGACATTTTGTTTGTTTTCATTCTCTACTTGTTTGATGAGAATATCTACAAAAAAATATTTCACTGCTTGTTTCCATTCTTTGCTTGTTTGGTAAGACTATCTCCAAAAAAATTCACTTGTGGCTGTAATATTTTGTTTTTATTTTTTTCATTTATGTTTTTTTCTCGATCTTCCATCTTTTTCACCTTTTTTATAAAAGAATATAATTATTACCTATTCCTAAACGTTTCCTTTTCATGAAAGACGTTAATTAAGAGTTTTTATGGTCCAAATTAAATTATCTATAAATATAAACGACGTAAAGACTTTTTTATTATTATTATTTTTATACATTTTTCACCTTTTTAAAAAAGAGTTTGTATATATTTTGGACTCTTTAGAAACCTCTAAAAATGATAATTGTAAATAAGTTTCTATGATTTTTAGCCTCGTTTCTATTTGAAAAAAAAAAAAACTAAATTTATATTTCTAATTTACTATTTGTAGTTTTTATAAATTTTGGACTCTTTAGTACTATTTACTATTTTCTAAAAAGAGTTTCTATAAAACTATTTGGACTCTACATTCCTTTTTCAAAAATTCTGAATTTACCTTTCTAATTTTATTATTTGAAAAGAGTTTTTATAAATTTTGGATTCTTTAGTTATTTACTATTTATTGAAAAGATTTTCTATAAATTCTAGACTCTTTAATTATTTATTATTTTTTTCAAAGAGTTTCTATCAATTTTGAACTCTTTAGAAACTTATAACAATCAAAACACAATAGTAATGATTATACATAAGTTTTTATGAATTTTGGACTCTATGTTTCTTTTTTCAAAAAAATTAAATTTAGGTTTCTAATTTATTATTTGTTTCTATTCTCTCTCTTTTTTTTTTTTTTTTTTTTTTTTTTGGGACTCTTTAGTTATTTATTATTTTTTTTAAAAATAGTTTGTATAAATTTTGAACTCTTTAGTTATTTATTATTGTTTTTATCATATTTTGACTTTCTATTAATTGTAAATAAATAGTTATTTGGACATACCTCGAGTAAAGTTGTCAACAAAGCGCGAAAGTGCTTTACACATTAAATTTTGAAATTAAAAAATGTTAAGAAATTCTTTACACTTTTACTATTTTTTTCTTTTTTTTAAAATATTGGGGATTAGGGCATGGAATTTTTGGGGAAGGAAAATGGGTTGCTTTTTAAGAAGTGGGATGAAAAATGTTTTTCTTTTATTTTTTTCTCTTTTTTCTGAATATTGATTCCGGTATGTGTGTATTTAGTTATAAAAAGTATTTTTATTAACTCTTTATTTTAACTATTAAATAAATACTCTAATTCAAAATTGTTAAAAGTGATAAGAAATAATAAAAATATATATACACTCATTAATCATATGTGACTATTGGAATTCAGAAATTAATCATATTTAAAAACAAACACGTTCCTTCCCAAAAAAACTTTGTTTAAAAAGGGAAAGGAAAAAAATGTACCATTTTTTGTTTTTAAAACATACATCTATCCAACTTCAGACATTTTCTCTATTTCCAAATATTTTTTGTTATTTTAAATTTAGAAATTTTATTAACGTATATATCAACTATATATAATGGTTTAAAATACCCCTAGAAAGGTTAAAACAAAAAAAGTTGATTAAAGCATAATGAATCATGCCTCATAAATAATATAGATTATAAATGTGTATATATTATAAATGTGTATATATTATATATGACCTAATATTTTATGAAAAAAGTTGAGGAAAACCAAAAAAACAAGTTTTTAATCCGATTAAAAGTGAAATGTTACCTTTGGAATTTTCAACCTTAAATTTTATTAAAACTGTATTATTTTTATTTTGATACTTAAAATCTCCAACCAAGTATTTTTTAACTCTTCTTTCTTTTCACTTTAAATTAAATCCAATTTCATTAAAAAGTATTAATGGACATTAATTACTTGAATTTCATTTCATGTTTTTAATGGTGTCATTAAAAGTGGACTACAAAACGTGTACAAACTCTTGGAATATTTAACCTTAAATTTGATTAAAAGTTTATTATTTTTATATTTAATGCAAAACTTTTGTAATTCTTGAAATTTTCAAACTTTAATAGTATTTGATGTCTCTTAAAATTTTGAACAATAACTTAAAAGTCTATTATATAAATAGAGGTAAAAATTACAAGATTAAGCTCCAATATTAAGGGTGTAGCAAGATTAGATGTTAACAAGAGCATTACAAGTAGGGATCATAAGAAGAAGAAGTATCAATGAGCATATTTCATCAATTAGCTTTGGTAGTGAGGATGAGAATTCATGCGCGACAAATCAAAAGCATCAATTAGTTTGGTTAAGTTATTTGCTTGTTTTGAATCATTTACTCAGTTCAACTCATAGTGATGAATTCATATTAATTGTTTTAATATTAGGCGTAGTGATGATAAAATAATTGTTATGTTTCGTTCAACAAATTAATAATTATTGAGTTTTCTTGTACTAATGTTGAAGTACTTATTTGAATATAAGTATTTTGTTGTATTCTTCCTTTGGATTACATGTACATATATATATATATATATATATATATATATATATATATATATATTGGTCCTAATGAGGACTTGAGTTTGGTTGTTCATGTTATCCAAAGCCTTCAATTGTTTTGGTTTTCATTTGATTTGTATTTGTTAATTCAATTTTTAAAACATTTTTGCTTAATCTTCCTTGGTCCCGTTTCTTGAAAAAATTTAGATGGTATTTGTATGTCAACTTGTTTTTGTGAGTTTTGGATTGCTATTTTTTCTTTTTTCTTTCTCCATTGTATTTATTTTTTGAAAGTTCGTTCATCTCGAGAAACTCGAGTCCATGAAAGGAAAGTATTAACAAAAATGTTATAATGTTATAAAAAGAATAAGTGTCTTCTTTCTTACAATGCAAAATGCTGCAAGGTTATTCCTTTCGTGCTTGATTCATGTGGATTACAAAATGATAATTATATATATATAAACAATTATATTTTAGTGGTAATCAAAGGATTGTTAGGTTTCGTTCAATAAATTAACAATTATTGAGTTTTCTTGTGCTTGATCCATATAGATTACAAAATGATATATATATATAATTGATTAGAATCTAAATTTTAGAATATATCTTAATATACATGGTTTTGAGTTTAAAGCCCAAGAAGCGAAATAAGATATCTTTTGATACATGATGATCATTTAAAATATTTGAACGTGAAAATATATGAGAATTACTTTATTGAGATTTCTCTACATAGAATGATTATAGATAGAAGTGTGATAAAATTAAAAAAATATTTAATACAAGTAACAAAAATGCAAATTAAAAATAGAAGCTCATTTGTGATATAAATGACATATGAATTTATATTTTCATGTTCTTTGCTTTACATTGAAAAATATCAAATCAAATAAATTATAATTTATCAACTTAATCACTGATAAAATAATTTTTAATTTTTTTTATTATAATCTTATTAATAACTTAGATTTACAACACGTGCATCTGCACGTGCTTTTTTGCTAGTGTGTGTGTGTATGTATATATATATATATATGAATAACGAGTTTTATAATAATAGGATGGTGGGCGGTAGTTGTGGGGTGACGGTTACGATGGTAGGTGAGACTTTACAAGCATTTTTAGAGAGAAAAATAAGACAAGAGAGGTTTTTTTCCGCAACCAAACATGAGAATGAGAATGGTCATTCTATTTCCATTTTATTTCATTCAACCACACCAAACTAGTCCTTAGAAATATAATTACCACATATAAGCACTTTACCTTTACCTCACATATGTGATGTGGAATTGTACCATCTTTAGTTCATCTAATGTCTCTTGCACTCGCCCCACATCACTCTCACCACATGGGTCGCCACACAAACCCTTGTACTCAATCCAACGTCAAACACCACGACTTGAACTTAAATTTATGTTTTAAGTTAAACTCATAGTAAACTGTTTACTTCATTTAGTTGGAGGATGAAAAAATGAATGAAAAAGAAAATGAGAGGGATGAATGCATGGCATCCCTAGTGAGGAAGATGTTTATCTATTTTTTTATTTGGTTGAATAGAATGGATAGTATAAAATATAGATGGAATGAGATTTTTTTATTTTTTATTTGATTAGAAGGAATTGAAAAAGGGTTTTAATATTTTTTTTTACCAACACAACCTCATCCAATAAAATTATAAAAGGCATATATCCATTTCAAATCGTTTGAAAATGTTAAAATTATAAATTATATACTTATGGGTAGTCATCCTTTCTTTACTTCTTTTCCCCCAAATTTGGCAGGAGGGATGAAGTCTTTACTTTTTCTCTCTGACATTTCTTTCAACTAAACACAAAAAAAATTCATCCGCCCCTCCTCTTATCCATTCCCCTCCATCATTCCCTCTAACCAAACCTCGCATTATGAATCACAAACAAGTTTTTGATTTTTTTTAAAGTTGTAATTGTTGGGAAACGTGCTAGTTTTAAAAACTTTTCAAGGGATTTAAATTCATAGATCTTGATTCATCACATAGAGACAAGTTTTATGCAAAAAATAAAATAAAATATGATGTATTATTCAACTAAAAGATTGAATACTTACATCAAGGTTTGAGTAAACCTCAGATCTCTCCTCTAAAGTGAATGTTCTCACTTATTGTAGATCCCTTTTGCTAGACATCTTTTCCATGGATCTCCATCTTCTTGGTAATGGTCTTGCCTTTAGGAATCACTCATAAGCCTCCTTGAATGACCTTGGAAAACTAGGCTTGTGGGAGCCTCCATTAGATGAGAACATAAACCCTAATTTTCTAGAGAGAGAAAATTTATTCCTTTTTCCTTCTCATAAAAATCACCCCCTAAAATATACATAGACCATGTATATTTATAGGTAACATAAAAATAAAGAAAAGGAAACAACAAATCCTTTTCCATCTCTAATTCATATGTCTCAAATCTAATATGATTCCAATATCAAGTTGGGCTATGAGTGAGAATCCATTGGGCCTATTATTTTATTGGCTACAATGAATTAATAATTGGCCCGGTCCATGTACCCAATTCAATTAATTCATAAATTAATTTCTACTCCACTAAAAGAAATTAATTGAACTCCAATTAAATAATAAATAACCTCTAAGTCAATATTGCACTTTGACCCCTCTATGCATAATTAGTTATCGGATAAATATAGCCATCAATCCGACTACTTAATTAATATATTTATTTTGGTACCTTTGATTATTTCTGGCTCGATCACAATAAAACATTTGTTTGACAAAAATAATAATTTAAATAAATAAATATATAATAAATCATTTTGTCTAAAAACATACGAAGGCCTTCGAATTTACTTTGTGATCAACCATAATCAATACAAAATAAATACAAGTAGCAATGATGCAAATATTGAAAATATAACCCTCTAACTATTAATTACATAACTACCCAAAGTGTCGGTCTAAGGATCCCGAAGAATCCGCCGAACAAATCAAAGTAATTATTAATTAATAAAAGAGTCTATACTTTTCTCATGTTTAAGAGTCAAATGTCATGACGGTGATAGGGAGTAATTGCATACGACGGCTCTCGCAATATATCTCAACCTAACGCGGATCCAGTTCAAGTCTTAATTAATTATGAGTCCATCCATAATTACCGACTATGAACAATATATAATTACTATTTATATATAATGCATTGATTGTCATCACATACATATATATAAATATTTCTTGTAATTAACTGGATACTATCAATTTCATAGTGAATTGAAACATAATACATTAAATTTACCAATTATATAAATCATAAATATTTCAGATATGTCAGGAACATATGTCAATACAATCCAGATAAGAATTTGCTATGCCAGGGCATATAAATTCCAATAGTAATGACATCCACTACTGCTCTCACAGTGTTAGAAATGTCATGAAATTTGATTATTTTTTAATCAATTTAACTGCTTGACGTGGGTAGCAACCCATATCGCGATAGCAATTGTTTGATGTGACTGGAGACATTATGATGTGGGACTAAAAGTTACAAGATATAATGCTTTCAATAGAATTTTTATATATTTTTTACTAATATATTCCCACCGTAGACAATAATAATTGATAAATATTCATCTAAATTTCTTTGGAAAAGTTAAAATTAAAAATTATATATTTATATCTAATTATTTATTTTCTCTCTCTCCCTCCCCCAAAATTGTGCGGACGGAGGAGGAATGGGATGATAATCCCTCCATGCTTCTTCCTTCTGGTCCTTTCCCTTAAATTAAACAGGAAGCTTTATCCATCACTCTTCCTCAATTATTTCCTCCGACCAAACATTCCATGAGCTAAAGGATACTTTAGATGCGGACGTGAGTATTTTATTTTTTATTTAATTAGCCATTAAAGTAGCACACACCGTTTCACATGTAGCGCGAGTCACGTGAATGTGGGCGTGCTGTTAATTGAACTATCTTCTCCCTCTAACCTCCTAAAATCCCGTGAATCTCAGGACTCTTACCAGAAATAAATATTTGAAAAAACGGATAAATTTAGAAATCAAGTAGTAAATGGGTTAGTACGAATAATTTTTATTTCTCACTCACTCACTCACACACTTTCTATTTACATGCATAATCATCATCCGTGTCTCTCGGAAGAGTTCAAAATCAGTAACGCAAATCACAATTTCCATTGTTTCGTTGCTATTTTTCCTGATTTTTCTGCAACATTCAACTAACACTAACTCCGATTTTCCCTCTTTCCCTCTCGTCTCAACAGCTACGCGTGCTTCGTTGCCATTTGCCAACAATAGAACCACAAAAAGCACTTCATTTATTGTTTTGGACTGTTTTGATTCCGAGACCAATCTGTGGCTGTGCTGTATTTTCTTCCCTGGGGTGGCTCCGTGAAGCAGCTGCGGTGCCATCTCTGTTGCGACAGAGCGTGAGTCGAAATGACTAGTAGGGATGCGTCCATGAAACCGCCGCCGGTGATGGGTCAGCTACGCGACGTCGAGTCCGGCGACGGTGCTAGCTGTTGGGCCCACGAGGACGATTCTTCGGACCCTTTCGACATTGCTAACCCCAAGAACACGTCCCACGACACGCTTAGGAGATGGAGGGTAAGATTTTCAGTACAATTGAATATGTCATTTGTTGTTTCTTGTGTGTATCTCTCACCTGCAAATGTTGCATGTACTGTACATCAAACAATGTAATGAGTAATTTTTTGGATTTGAATGAAATTGGTCTCTTTTAATTTTTTGAATTGCGATGTGGTTGAAATGCTTATTGGTTATTTCAGCATTTCCATTTATAAAGTGCACATTTGCATAAGTGCATCCAATGTTGTCTGAGAAATTATTACTGCAAATTCATTGTCGATATATCGACTGAGAAAAGCCCATTGTTCGGAAAATGAAACAGAATGCCGAGGAGTTTAACAGTATGGCGCTTGTGATGATCTGTTGACACTGTTCGGAATAGATATTAGGAGGCTTTCTCTGTCAGCCGTAGATCTTAACTATTGAATAGTAAAGTGACTTTCAACATATTTGGCTTTTGAAATAAAATGAGATTACACCCTAATTGAAGCAATAACATATTTTAACAAAATTAGAAGTTGGGGAAGGCACTGCAGTAATGCCTGCATATTTCAGTTTAGACCCCATATTTTTTATTTTCTTTGAAAAAGTAGTGCTCATAAACCCACCTGAATGGGAAAAATATTTGTCAACTTCAACCCAGCTTTGATCTGCAGTCAGGTCCGCTACATGAATATTATTTTTCTAGTGAAATCTATTCAGAGCCTTTTGAACTTTCTTTGGCCAAACTAAAAAGCTTTTGCCACTGTAGACTGTAGTATATAGTTTGTATCTCCTAGGTTTAGCGGTTAAACCTAAAATGTCCAACTTGAGCTTGTTGCCTTCCTATTCGTGTTGCGTGATCTGGAGTTGAATTTGATCTACCTAATCAACGGTATTTATTATTTATATTAAAATTAATATATTATTATTCAAAAAGGAAAGAAAATGCTATTAAGGTTAGCTTAGCAGGAGCTGGGTCTTGAGTGCCTATTCTTTTCCCCTCCATCAATAATTGGCCTGGACTTCGAAAGTAATTATGAAAATGGATAACCAGATAGCAGACTCTGCAACTGCCACATCTGGTGGCTTAAAATGGAACGTGTGGGCTAGGGCACGAGTTTGCTTGAATCTGGGTCATATATTTTAGATCCCAAACTCATTCACATGCTATGGGAAAGTCTGTCCTGGACTTCCGGCTCGTATTTATTCTAAGTCTCTAAGTGGTATTGTTATTGCATTGTAATGTATTGGAGTGGAATTTTTTTTACCCATTCTTGATGCTAGGTTCTATGTTGTCGGGTTCTTTTGGAAGTAATAATATGAGGATAATGCAAGGTTTTATACTGCAACCTCTCTTTCTTGAGTTACCAATTGAGAGCATCGGCCTTTTTGTTTAGTTTAAGTTCTACGATTGATAGTGGGTTGGTGGCAATGATGGGGGCAAGAAAAGCAACCTAAAAGTGGATAGAACAGTCAACAAAATGTATATAGGAGAGTCCAGGTGTCAAGGTGGCTAGGATACCAAGTCTATGACCCTGGGGATCTTGCATAGTTATTTTGGTAGGACTAAATAAGTTTGCTATCTGAATGAATGCAGAGACTCTGTGCCCTCAGTGAGGTACGAGGTAAGGTGTTATTGGGTCATAGATGGTTGTATGCTTGTAGTGTGGATCACATCTTCGGTGACATTTGCTTGAAGATAAGTTGCAAACTATTTTGTTCTCAGGTTATATGAATGCTTAACAGAAAATTAAGTACTTCTATTAGACACGAGACATGATACAAATCGTGCATGACTCATCCGTTTGCCAAGCATTACAAGTTTAAAAGTGAAGAAAAGAACATTTTCTTATATAACAAAGAACTTCTAAATATATTACCTTAATTGGCTTCTACTGCTACATGAATATTTCAAAACGAGTGATGATATCATGTTTTGATATAGTATGTCAATTGTCATATACTAAAACTGTTTGCTTACAATAAATAAAAAGAATTATTAGAACTTTGATTGTTCAATTGTGTCTTACGCCCCATGATTGGAAGATTCAATGAATTTGATCGCTGAAGCTTAGATAAGCATCCACTTTACATGCTATTTGAGTTTATATAACGTAGCCCTTTGCAAGGTTATTGTGGCAATAGTTGCTATTAACGAGCAGGAATTGCTTACTTGTCTCCCAATCCTTTTATTCAGGTTTGGAGTCAAATATCCCTAGGTTATTCCATAAGCTATTGTGGGGTACTCGTGGTTCTTGAACAATGAGAAATAAACCACTTGGAGCTTTTGGGTCCTAATCTTAGCCTATGTAATGTACATATCTTCTTCATATAACCCTTTGGTGGCCTTAGTTAGAGATATACAACATTGGGCATTAGCCCAGAGGCAAGTATGCATTGCTACATAAACTTTTGATACAACTGACATACGAATTTCTTTTAGTGATGTCACTTATTTAAATGGATTTGTTGAGTATGGGTATGTTTCTAGGTTCTAGAGTATGGATATCGTGACTATCGTCACTTATTTACATAGGGTCTTGTTCTTTCTAGGTAGGTAGGGCACATATATATTGTTGAAGTTTCTAGTTTTTTCTTCTTCTATACCCTTATGTTACATGAACTCTTTTAAATGTGTGATTATACTTGTTGGGTGCACGAACCTGAGTATGGATATACATTGACAAGCGTGATTATTCCTTTTTTACTTCTTTCCTTAGTGGTTTGACTACACAAACCTGGTCAATATTATAAACCAAATGTACAAAGCATCTCCATTTCACAAGTTTTGATCATTTAATTGGCTGTTTGTCTTTTCAGTCATTCTGAATCGCTTAAACCTACCGATATTGACACATATCTTTTCAGTTCCTTTTCCTCTTTGGCGCAGTTATGTAGGAAATATATACATTTTTAGTTGTGTAATATAAAGGTAATACTTCATTTAAGGCAGGTCTTGAATATGTTTCTCTACTCGGGGACAGCCCTAGTCGTTCATATTCGTGCGTACAGCCTATTAGATATAAGGATAGAGCAGGGAATAGGAGAAATTTTGGACTTATTTTGTAATATTTGTTAAATTCGGCTTTTAAATTTTATAGAATTGTTATTGAACTAAAGAAGATGCACCTAAATTGGGATTTTAAATTCTGTAAATTTTGATTGCACTAAAGAAGAAGATGTACCAACACTTCTACAAAGAAAAAGAAGGTTCAGTCTTCTATAACAGTTCCTAATGATTGCGGTAATTAGATCTTGGAAGTACTGACAGGTTTTGAGTTTGATGAGTTGATATGAAAGGAAGGCCAAAAAAAGAATGCTGGTCGAGGCTATGAGTAAAGTCAATTGCTAAGGTCCCATCTTTTCAACGGCTTCCAATGATTATGGTAGCTAGAAACACTAACAAGTTTTGAGTTTAAATGCGTTGACATAAAATGATGGCAAAAAGAAAATGGGTCGAGGCTATGAGTAAATCCAAATGACAAGTTCCCATATTCTGCAACAGTTCCTGATGATTCCGTAAGCTATAAGTACTGACATGGGTTAAGGCTATGAGTAAGGGCATGGTTGTTTATGAACTTGATGGCCAATATAGAGCAGAAATCTCATAAGGATTTTGTCCAGAACCCATCCCCATGTAATTGACCGAGGTTCCGCTGAGTTGATTTTTACTGGGAAACACTTCTCATCAATTTATATTTGTCTTCTTACAGTTAACTAATCCATTCTAATAAAAATTTAAACTTTGAAATACTTCTTTGTTAATTTCAAATACTATGTCCCAATTTTTTATGGTATTAAATGACTTCAACTCTTTACATTGATTTCTAGTTATTCTGTGTTGAGATTCTACAAGGACTTCAATTTTGAGATATGAGTAATTAGCAAGCTTCACCTTTCTTAGTTATAGGGTTTTGATATGATAGCTATTCTCTGTTGAAACTTGTATCAAGGCCATATGAATTTTGTCTCCATCATGCTAGAGGCTATATTTTGGTTTGTGAGAAGTACAAATGTCATGCCATTTATTCTTGATACCTGTTCTATTTAGTTAAGTATGTATGCTGTTTGTCTTTTGCTTTGTTGAAGCTACCTCTGTTGAAATTATTATTATTATATGCACTGTGTTTCGATGATTTATTGTGTATTGGGTTATTAATTCTTAATGCTTTACTTGAACTAAATGGATTTTTGGTTTTTTACAGCAAGCAGCACTTGTTCTTAATGCTTCTCGTCGTTTTCGGTACACATTGGATTTAAAAAAGGAAGAAGAGAAAGAACAACGAAGAAGCATGATCAGAGCACATGCACAAGTCATAAGAGTAATGTTATATATGTTCAAGGACATTTCTTCTGTGAATCTTATATTGTTTTATCATTTCCTAATTCTTGATTATGTGTTTTATTAGGCAGCATTGCTTTTCAAATTGGCTGGGCAACGGGCAATTGGTATTACTCTGGAAATTTCTTTTTGGTTGCTTTTTGTTTAGTGTTGAGCAAATTGTCCTTTGGTTTTTATTTAGACAGGGAAGTGATTTCTCTTAAATCTTACGTGCCGCAAAAGATACTCATTTAAGCATATCAACAGATATTTTTCTTATTTTTGGAGATAATCAGTCAATTAGTCTGACAAATTGAAAATGGTAATGAATCCGAATTCAAGAGAATTTTTTATGAGCAGAGGAGGAGAGAGGGGGCTCTAATGCGCATATATAGCAAATAGTGTTCTATTGAGGGTTAGAATGATAAATCAGAAAGTAGGGCTTTGAGAGTGTACTTATTGATGCTTAAGATGGTCTTCTAAACTTAGGTTTGGAATTATGTATGGTTTAAAATTAATTATGATTATACTCGATTCTTTTCCTTAATCAGTACTTCTTTAATCTCCGTATGATATAATCTATATGTATTATATATAATCTAAGTGGGGCGTTGGATGTTCAGGATTTTCTTCCTATCAGTTTAGTGGGGAGTATCCACAGCCAAGGTCCTTGCTTCTAGATTGAGGAGAGTTTTGGATGGGGTCATCTCCGACTCTCAGAATGCTTTTGTTGGAGGCCGTCAGATTTTGGATTCAACCCTTATTCCTAGCGAACGTGTGGATTCTAGATTGTGTAGTGGGGTTCCTGGTGTTCTTTGTAAATTAGACATTGAGAAGGCATACGGCCATGTGAGTTGGAGCTTCTTTTTCTATCTGTTGAAGAGGATAGGGTTTGGTATGAGATGGAGGAGATGGATTCAGTTTTGTATTTCCAGTGCTTGCTTCTCAGATTATGTGAATGGAGCTCCGACAGTTTTTTTCTCTAGTTCGAGGGGCTTGATACGGGGGATCCGCTTTCGCCTTTTTTTATCCTTATTGTGATGGAGGTCCTTGTTAGATTGTTGAGGAGGGCTGTAGACTTGGGTTTTCTTAGAGGCTTTCGGGTGGGCATAGATGCTGCTAATCAGTTGGAGATCTTCCTCTTGATGTTCGCGGATGACACTTTAGTGTTTTGTAATGTGGATGTGTCCCAGATGAGATATGTGAGATGTGTTTTGATTTGGTTCCAAGTTGTGTTTGGGCTTAAGCTGAATGTGGGGATGAGCGTTTTGGTGCTGGTTGGGGAGGTCCCTAAGATCGCGTCATTAGCAGATATCCTTGGTTGTTGTATTGGCTCCTTTCCTATCTCTTATTTGGGTTTACCCTTTGGATCATCCTCGAAGTGTGTGGGGGGTTGGGATCTGGTTGTGGAAAGATTCAAGAGGAGACTGGCGGGATGAAAGAAGCAGTAACTCTCCAAGGGTGGAAGGGTCACTCTGATAAAGAGTACCCTTTCAAGCCTTCCCACTTATTTCCTCTCTCTGTTCTAGATTTCCTTTTCTATGGTTGAGAGGAAAATTTTCGGCCGCCTGGGCGGGGGGGAATTGGGGAGAAGTTCAAGTTGCATCTGATTAGCTGGGAGTAGGTGTGCAGGCCAATCTGGGTCGAATGCTTGGACTTTAAAAGGTTAGTGCCTTTCAATAAGGCTCTCCTTGGGAAGTGGCTTTGGAGATTTGGGGTGAAGAGGCATAGGCTTTGGAGGAGGGTGGTAGCGAGTAGATTTGGGGAGAGGAGAGAAGGGGGGAGCTCTCTTGAGGTGCGTATTCCATGGGGTGTGGAGGTATGGAAATTCATTCGGAAGGCTTAGGGAAGGTAGTAGGATCAGTTTCTGGGAGGACGTTTGGTGTGGGGATTGACCTTTTGCTCTTGCTTTCTCTCGACTCTTCAGGATTGCCACGGATAAGCAGACCATGGTGGTCAATTGCTATCAGCTTGATAGAGGGAAATCATCTTGGGATGTTCGCTTCAGGAAGCACTTTCAGGATTGAGGATGCCATTGGTTTTTTGGAGTGGCTGTATCGCCAGGAGATCACGGGTGGAGATTCTGATGGTTGGGTGTGGGTTCTTGCTTCTTAGGGTTGTTTCAATGTTCGATCCTTCTATAGGTCTCACGGAGGAGCCAGGGGCTCCTTTCCCGTGGAAGGTTGTTTGGCACTCCAAGGCCCCCTCAAGGTGGCCTTTTTTGCTTAGACGTTTGTTTTGGGGAAGATTTTGACACAGGATAATTTGAGGAGAAAGAATCAGGTTGTGGTCAACTGTTGCTGCATGTGCCTTTGTGATGAGGAGACGGTGGATCACCTCCTTTTGCACTGCACCATGGCCATGGATTGTTGGGATTTGATGCTTGGTTTGTTTGGGGTTCAGTGGTCATGTCCAGATAATCCAAAGGGTTGATTGAGTCTTGGAGAGGTTGTACAGCGGGGACCAAGTCTGGGATGCTTGGAGGGTTTCGCCCTTGTGTGTCTGGTGGTGTATTTGGCTCAAGAGGAATAAGAGATCTTTTGAAGGAAAGGAGAATCCTATTTCTATGCTTAAGTTCTCTATTATCTCCACTCTTTTTTGTAGAGTTGGTTTGTAGGGATAAATTATAGATCTTTAGAGGAGATTGTTGATTTTTTGGACGCTTTGAAAGTTTAGAGGCCCTATTTGGCCTTGTGTAGTTCTCTTGGGCTTCGCTTTCCTTTTGAGCGCTTCTATACAATTGTCTTACTTATATATATATATATATATATATATATATATATATATATATATAAAATAAGTATCTTAATATAGAAGGTTCTTTCACTTTTGGTGGAAATAGAATGTATGCTGAAACATTAATTAAGAAAAAAACATCACAAGGTGCTGCTACAGGCAATACAGGATGCAAAAAGGATAGACTAGTGTTGACGCTAAAATCGGCTGACTAGAGCCTATCCTAAATTGATCTGTTGCGGGCGTGCCAGAACCAATAATGTGGTTCGAGTGTAAATTGTCAACTAAAGTCTCTTTGAGAACGTTGACTTTCAGCCGATGCGAAGAGAAAGAGAACAATAAAACTCCTCTTATGAGTTCATGAGTGAATAATATAGTAACAATTTGAGAATAGAAAGGGGAGAAAATATAGATATAGAAAGTGATAGGGAGAAAGATAGAGAGAGAGAGAGAGAGATAGAGGGAGAGAAATAGATCGAGACAGAGAGAATGAGATAGAGGGGAAGAGAGAGAGAGAAATAGCAAGGATGCTATATGGGGAAGGAGCTTGAGAAAGCAACAATAATAATAAAAGATTCTGAGGGTGCTGGACCTCTATCACAGCATGCCTCTACAATTATGTATAGAAAAATACGTAAACCAACTCATACACATAGTATTTCACTTACATTACAACTTTATAACCCAACTAACTATAAATTTGAATTAAACTAATCTATGGATAACCGCTAGTATTTAACTAAAATCAACTAAAAGATAAATGCTAGCTCTTGATCCCTATCCATTAGCTAATTCAAAGGCGTCTCCAATCTTTATCACTCTTACATGAAATTCAAACTCTAATCCACGTGAAAAATACCATCCACCTGTAGTTCAAACACTGCCACGTCACTACCCATTCAATTTTACCAAAAAGGGTGTCAACAACTGGTTGCACACTTAACCTTGGCATCCTTTGAGAAAGTGGCTTGCCTCAAACTTGGATTGCACTTGACATCCTAAGCTTTTATCATTGCTCCAAATAAGGGTCTTAAACTTGAAAGTGATGTATCTATATACCTGCTCACCATGTGGATATATTTTTCCATGGTGTATTGTGGTAATATTGGTGTTTCCATATGCATTGGTATTCTAAAATTAAGAAAAATATCAATTCCTTTTTTTATCTTTCTTGGAATTGTTTAATAATTTATGGCTCTTGGGCAAAAATATGTACTTGTATTATCGCCTCATACATTGTTTTTGTGTTCATTGCATATCTGCTTAAAGGTATTAGTCATTTGTCAATGCTCGGTGTTTGGCGTTGAAGGTGGACAACAAATGTAACAACCCTCACCTTATCCAGACACAATATTGTCCACTTTTAGCTCCCCTGGACCTGAGACTTCCCAGGGGGTCATCTCATCCATCCTGGTACTACTCAAGGTTAAGCATGCTTAATTCTAGAGTTCTGGTTGGTTCACAGCCATCGCGTCTTTAAAACGTGTCGTGTCATAAAAGGGTGTTGAATCTACATATAGCACTTGCCCCTCCCCACCTAGGCGATATGGGATTGTGCACCTGTAGCTCGCTTAATGTGGTAGCCTACTGGTGCCACCTTCACACGCTTGCACACACCTGCCCATAAGATTGCCATAATCACCCCCCTTTGGGACCAACGTCCTCGTTGGGTGCACTTCCGGCTAGGTCGGGCTCTGATACCATTTGTAGCAACCCTCACCCTAGCCAGACACAATATTGTCCGCTTTAAACTCTCCCGGACCAGAGACTTCCCTAGGGGTCATCCATTTTGGTACTACTCCAGGTTAAATACGCTTAACTCTGAAGTTCTGGTGGGTTCACGACCATCATGGCTTTAAAACGCATTGTGTCATAGAAGGGTGTTAAATCAACATATAGCACTTGCCCCATTCACACCCAGGCGATGTGAGATTGTGCACGTGTAGCTTGCCCAGTGTGGTAGCCTACTGGTGCCACCTGCACACGCATACACATACCCGTCTACAAGGTCGCCACAATAAATATGGCTTAAGATTAGTACGAAGGGTGGACACGTTATTTTTGTCCCTTGTAGTTCTTCCTACAAGTGTTCCAACTTCCAAAATCTAATTGTGTTCTTCTGGTTGGAACATATGTTAACTTTAGGCAATTTCTACCACTCCTAAATTTTTTCTAGTTGTGTTATAGGTGTTCAGAATAATAGTGCAATAGCTAGAATTGCTTTAGTGAAAAATTGAGAATGGATGAGAGAAGAAGATAATTTGGGAAATTTTCACCACACTAAAGTGATTGTGTTCTATTGTGTATTTGTAGTTACAACAATAAGAGAGAGATGGAGAGATTTTCTCAACAAGCTCATCTGTTTATTGTTTCAAAAATAAGATAGAGATAAAGAGATTCTCTCGACAAACCTATCTGAGATTCTCTCAACAAACTTATGTCAACAAACCCATCTGGATTTCCCTTTGACCTGATTTTCTGGTTGATCCAATATATCATTAGCTAATATCTTAACATTCCCCCCCCCCCCCCCCCCCCCCCCCCCTAAAGATGATGGTGGAGCAAGGACAAACCAGTAACTTGTCTCTTAGTAGCTGAAATTGGGGTACCGATAGAGCTTTGGTGAAGAAATCTGCTTTCTGGTGAGCACTTGGAACAAACACATTCCCTTAAGAAGTGATAGTTAATCTCAATATGTTTGGTTCTGGCATGACGAATGGGTTGGAGACTAAGTATGTAGCACTGATATTGTCACAGTGATGGATTGGAGGATGGTGTAATGCGATTTTCAACTCTCGAAGACGGAATGTAAGCTACTGGATATCAGCTGCTGTGTGTATTAATGCCCTATATTCTAATTCAATACTTTATGTAGAAACAATGGTTTGCTTTTTAGTGGCCCAGGAGATGAGGTTAGGACCAAAGTGAACACACAAGCCAGTAGTAGAGCGTCGATTATCTGGAGAACCAGCCTAATCAGAGACTAAGTATGTAGCACTGATATTGTCACAGTGATGGATTGGAGGATGGTGTAATGCGATTTTCAACTCTCGAAGACGGAATGTAAGCTACTGGATATCAGCTGCTGTGTGTATTAATGCCCTATATTCTAATTCAATACTTTATGTAGAAACAATGGTTTGCTTTTTAGTGGCCCAGGAGATGAGGTTAGGACCAAAGTGAACACACAAGCCAGTAGTAGAGCGTCGATTATCTGGAGAACCAGCCTAATCAGCGTCAGAAAATCCCCTTAGATGTTCATCACAAGATTTAACAAGATGCATGCCAAAATGAGGAGTGTTCTTGATGTACCATAGAATCCTTTTAACGGTAACTCAGTGAGTCTCACATGGCTGATGCATGAATTGGCAAACTTGATTCACAACATATGTAAGATCTGAGCGTGTGATGGTCAGGGGCGGAGCCAGAATTTTATTTCAGAGGGGGCACAATGCACTTGTTAAAAAAAAAAAAAATGACAAATAGGAAGTATAATTTTTTTAAATCAAAAAGGCAAATAAGAAAAAAATAGTTGTAAAATAATATGCTAAATAAATACTGTAAAACAATATAGTTACAAATATAAGAATCAAAATATTAATTAATAATATTTTAATTAAATACAATCACAAATGTCATTAATAAAAGAAATAAGTTTAAAAAAATAGAAAAATACATAATTATACATAAGTGAAAAAAGAAATTTTTTTTGAAAAAGGAAACAAAAATTAGAAAAGGAAAAATATATTGTATACTTGGAGAAGGGATATATGTTACTTTTTTTTTTTTCAAAAGGAAATTATAAGAATTTGAAAATTTGAGGGGGGGCACTAATAAAAATTACCATGTAAGTATATGTATATATCAAAAATATGTACCTATATATAGTAGTTTAGAGCAAAGTGAGGAGGGGGGGGGGGGGCACGTGCCCCAGAGCCTTAATTGGCTCCGCCCCTGGTGATGGTGAGATATTGTAATGCACCAACGAGACTAAGATAGGATGTGGCATTTATAAGGTCACCAATATCATATAAGGATAATTTTGAACCTGCAACAACGGGTGATAAACACGGTTTAGTTAGAAGGAAATTAGCTTTCTTTAGAAGGCTGAGAGCATATTTTGTTTGACTCATTTGGATGTCACAAGAATCACGGTAAACTTCAATCCCCAGGAAGTAGTGTAATGACCCAAGGTCTTTAATCGCAAAGTTCTTGTGCAGTTTGGTGAGGACTGTTGAGATGAAAGCATTGCTGGAATCAGTGATGATAATAACGTCCACATAGACAAGGAGAATAGTGATATCATGGTCAGCATAGTGGAGAAACATAGATGCATCAGTTTTGCTTTGAACAAATCCGAGATCAAATAGTGCAGCACTAAAGCCATCAAACCATATTCTTGGTGCTTGTCGCCATCCATAAATGGATTTGTGAAGACGACAAACATGATTAGGAAAACCCTTGTTGATAAAAACGTGGTGGTTGCTTCATATAAACCATTTCATAAAGAATGCCATGTACGAAGGCATTTTTAACGTCAAGTTAACGAATAGGCCAACATCGATTTATGGCAAGAGGGAGGACAAGTCAAACAGTAAAGGTTTTAATAACATGGCTAAAAGTTTCATCAAAATCCAGCCCATATTGTTGATTGTAACCTTTTGCAACAAGTCTGGCCTTATGTCGTTCTATAGAGCCATCAACATGTCGTTTGATCTTATAAATCCATTTGCATTTGACAATATTCTGGGCTTGAGAAGCTGGACCAAGCGACCAAGTTCGTTGACGAATAAGGGCATTAAATGCATCAAGCATTGCAGCTTGCAAATGAGGTGATTTGGATGCTTCAGTATAACTTGTAGGCTCGTCAACAAGAGAAGGGACCACACTTTTGAGGCATATTGGCAGTTGGTGTTTGCTCACGTGACCTGTAAAAAGGTTCTTAGGTTGAAGAGTACTATCACGAAGTCGAGTCACCATGGGATGTACTGATCTGGATGGTTCTAATGGCGGTTGGGTTGAGTTAGGACATGGTAACGAGTCAACATGGTTTGTAGCACTAAGCTGTAAGGGTAAAGTATGTCGCCTGTGATAAGTGATGATAGGTTTTGGTGGCACTGTGGGAATGGGAATTGGTGGTATTATGTGAGCAGTTGGAGGTGTTGGTGGCAGTGTAGGAACGGTAATTGGTGTGACCGTGGTAACAGTTAGTGGTGTAGGTAACAACGATGGAGGTAGGAGCAAACCACGAGATGTAGGTAATGTAGGTTCAATTGGTGCAACCTAATCTTCAAGCAATATGAATGGCTTAAGAGGACCATTGACAAGTAGTTGAGTAAATGGGAACACATCTTCCTTGAACCGAACATTCGAGAGAAATATACTTTACCTGTTTGTTGGTCAAGGCACCGATAGCCTTTTGGTTGGTACACATGGCACCGATTTTGGAGAAAATTTGTCTTTCCTTGTATCGCTTAGGAAGGGAAAACATTGACACCCAAATGTGCAAAATGTAGCATAATCTGAAGGTCGATTGAAGAGCATCTCATAAGGTGACTTGTGTTGTAACCCGAGATAAGGTAATCTATTTATGAGGTAAACTGAATTAGAAAAGGCTTCCATCCAAAGTTTTCGTGGAAGGAAGGCATGATGACAAAGAACAAGACCATGTTCAACAATACGACGATGCTTGCGTTCTGCCTTGCCGTTTTGTGTTGAAGTATGAGGGCATGTAATACGATGTTCAACGCCACTATTAGTGAGAAGAGCTGCAAAAACTTTGTTAATATACTCCTTTCCTCCATCACTTTATAGTGGTGCAAAATTGATTTTCAACATGAAGCTTAAATTTGCAAAAGTAGTCAAAAGTTTCAGATTTTTTAATTAATGGATATATCCATGTATATCTAGAAAAATCATCTACAAAAATTAGATAATAATGAAAACCACCATAAGATAATTCAGGAGCAGGCCCCCACAATCTGAGTGAATAAGATGTAGAAGGGCAAGAGATTTTGTAGTGGACCTTAAAAAAGACAAGCGACAACTTTTATTAATGGAACAACTTAAGCAACTAGAAATACTATTGTTTCCAACAAAAACATGCATTTATTTCTAACTAAATAATCAAGAACATGTGATCCAGTGTGGCCCAAACTCTTATGCCAATTATCAAGAGAAGTATTCTTTCGAACCGTAGTTGCAATGACATTGGAAGAAGGAGAAGGATAATGGGGTTGTGCTTGTAGAGGAAATAGGGAGTCTATACTCTTGCCTTGGTGAAATACTCTCCCTATTTGTTGGTCCTTTATAGAGAAACCATCACGAGAAAAGAGAGGACACAATTATTATCATGGACAAAACAAGAAACAGAAAGTAAGTTTGCTGTTAAATGTGGCACATGTAGAGTGTCTTTTAACTTAAAATTAGAAGGGGTACAAATATGTAAATCGCCAATAGAATGTATAGGTAAGGTATTACCATTTGCGACCACAACTTGATCTGAACCAATATATGTTTGTCAGTTCACCATGTGTGAGTCGTCATGTGTCATGTGATTGGTAGCACCAGAATCTGGAAACCATGTGGGATCTAATGGAGAGGAGAAACTCATGGCAGAGAATGTTGCAGGAAGATCATCAAGTTGTTGTGCATAGTTATAGCGTTGGCGGCATGTGAATGCACCATGACCTCCCTTGCTGCAAATCTTGCAGATAAGAGGCGAATTGGTGTTGGAGTTTTGAGAGTAGGTTGGAGACCTGTTACCACGGCCACGATAAACGCCTCTATGAGTGCCATGATTGTGAGAGGAGTGATGCTGATTGTTATGAGTGTGATGCTGATTGTTACGCCATCTTCCTTGATTGGAAAAATTTCCATGATTACGGTTGTCAAACACGAAGAGAGCAGTAGTTTCACGACCTGGATTTAGTTTATGATAGATTTCGAATCGTTTCTCACGATTAAGAAGGCTGTAAAGTTCTTCAAATGAAGGAGAAACAGACATAGTCTGAACAGAATTGATTACAACATCATAGTCAAGATCGAGTCCGTCAAATGCACAACCAATCAAATCCTTACCGGTCATGGGTTGCTGAATAAGAGAAAGCTCATCTGAGAACATTCTGATACGATCCATATATTCAGGGATTGAAGAAGATCCTTTCCGAATATTGGGAAGTTCATGCTTGATATGCTAATACCTAGCATTTGTTTGAGACATGTAGGCACAATCTAAGGCTGCCCATGTACCATAAGAAGTCCTGTAACCCACAACCCGTGTGAGTACTTTAGGAGTTAACGTAGCATGTAGCCAGCTAAGAAGAATCCGATCTTTCTTCTTCCATTCAAGGTATTTTGGATTTGGAGCCACTGCAGAATTTTTGGAGATAGTTGTTGGTGGAGCTCTGATTGTGCCATCAACCATACTTAACATCTCAGTCCCATAAAGAATGGGGAGGAGTTGGCTCTTCCACAACAAATAATTTGATCTATCAAGCTTAATAGATGCTTGTGCCAAGTTTGTGATTCCTGGAATATGTGATGGAAGAAAGGGGAGTGATAGAGGTGAAGCATTTGTTGAAGTGGAGGAAGTTAAATCGGAGGCCATGAGATCAGATTGTGGTAGAAAGCAGAGAGGAATTTTGATCTAAAAAAAAAAACTCCAGGTATTTTAGGTTCTGTTACCAAGTGAAAAACTGAGAATGGATGAGAGAAGAAGATAATAATTTGAGAAATTTTCACCACACTGAAATGATAGTGTCTTATTGTGTATTTGTAGTTACAACGATAAGAGAGAGATGGAGAGATTTTCTCAACAATCTTATCTGTTTGTTGTTACAACAATAAGAGAGAGATGGAGAGATTCTCTCAACAAACCTATCTGAACTTCTCTCAACAAACCTATCTGGATTTCCCTTTGACTTGATTTTCTGGTTGATCCAATAAAGCAGGTTGATCCAATATATCATTAGCTAATCTCTTAACAACTTTATCAGAAAAAACAATTAAAAAAAAAAAAAAACGTTACGAGATGCATATGATGGTATCTTATAATGTTATTTTTTTTGATAGGTTTTGGCACTTTAGGTGTGTTAGATCACAGGATTCCAAATATTTAGTGCTGTCACACAATAATTTTGATCTGCATTGCAAATATTAATATGTGTGGATCTTGGACAAATAGTTGCTGTACTTATTGTTGGTTAAGCCATATATTGCTCGTTCTTGTGTTGATTTCTGTTTGGTTTATTTAGTCTTAGGTACCACGGCAACACCTCCAACTCCTAGTGGTGATTATGGAATTGCACTTGAACAACTTTCTTCAATGACCAGGGACCATAATTTTTCTTCATTCCATCATTATGGAGGGGCAAGTCAATTATGAACTTATGTTTTCAAATGCTATATATTATGTGGTCATATGTATAATTTACATATAGCAATTATCATGTGCAACAGGTCAAAGGGTTATCAGATATGTTGAAAACAAATCTGGAAACAGGAATTATTGGTGATGACGGCGAATTAGTAAAGCGAAGGAATGCTTTTGGATCAAATACATATCCTGTGAAAAAAGGGCGGAGTTTCTTGGTACATTAAAAATTGTCTATGCGGTGGTATTTTGTTATTTGCTATTATCTCAAGTCGGAGGTCTTTTTCTTTGACTGCTATTCATTTGTATGCCTCGTCTTACAGAGGTTCCTTTGGGAGGCTTGGCAAGATTTAACTCTTATTATCTTGATGGTAGCTGCAGCAGCATCATTAGTACTAGGAATAAAGACAGAGGTGAGTTTGGTCGTATGCATCTTCAATAATATCCAAAATGGATCTAGGGGTTCTTGATTGTTTTGCATGTTCCGAATACTCCTTTTTAAGTTTTATTATTCTTTTCCTGTTTTTCTTACTAGCCATGTCTCGTTGACACGTGACAAAATAATTTGGGATCTTAATTACTTCTCAAAGTTCATATGATGTGATCAATGAGATTGTGGCTTGTCATTCCTAAAATACAAAAGGAGAAATGATTGTTGCATCTGGTTGATTTCTCAGTTAGTATGTGCATGGAACCTCTAAACTGAGTGAATTGTCCATGTTAGACACCTCTGGACTTTGACTTGCCACAAAATTTTAATGAGACACCCAACTTTTTTCCCCCTCGTGCCATTCTCAATTTATATACTTCCAAACTCATTTTCTTAAGTGGTTGCCGTTTGGTTCTGTTGGATCCTTGAGAATGTAATTTTTTATGTAAGAATTATTGTAACATGATTGAATCGACCAAATTTCTATGTTTGCCATGGTAAATTAACTACTTGTAGTCTAATATCAGTACCTCAGTTAGCTTTAAAATAATTGAATGTCATATCATTTTTGTGATGGTTTGAAACGTAGGTGCTTGGCAAATAAGGCTAAAAAACTTACATGGTGTTGAATGTAAGTTTTGTAGTTTACTATTATTTTTTGAGATGTATTTTTTATTTTGAGTATAAGTGTGTTGGTGGGTGAGGGTTAATGAACAAGAGAATTGCTATTACATGTAAACAGGAAAATAACGTTTTTTGTTTAGGGCGGAGATTATGCTAATCGTGTGGGGGATAGATAAAACGGTTGTAGCAAATAACTAAAGATTCAACAGGGTCAGAGCCTCTTGAAGTGATGGTATCATTGGGTGGGGGATAGATAAAACGGTTGTAGCAAATAGCTGAAGATTCAACAGGGTCAGTGCCTCCTGAAGTGATGGTATCTTATCCTTAATTTCGAGTACCGTTTCCCTGTTATAGGCGAATGAGGTACCGTCATGGTAATTTATGTAATACTGTATGTTTCACATAACCTCGCCTCCAAGCCACAAATACTTCATCATCCCGTTGAGCTGTGTCGTAACTACATATCTCGAGGTGAGTAATTATAAATCAGCCATGTGAGCTTGAGTTGTACCGTATCTGTGTGCTTCAAGATGGACCATGACAAATCAGCTGCACATTGAGGGGTATACACTTGCTCAAATCTGATTTTCTTCCTCATCGAGCAAATTTTATTCAAAACCAAAAAACAAGACCACCAAGAGGGGAGACCCTACCAGCAGGCAACAGCCAACAGCCAACAGCCACCAAGCAATCATTATTATTTTTTCCCCCTAAATCTTTGTCCCAGCTTGGGCAGTGTACGAAGTCCAAAATGCTGCCTTTTGACATAGTTTTCAAGATGGTAGGAGTAGGCCACAGATGGAGATCTGGAGATCTCTCCCAATACAAAGGCCGGCTACAAGCTCCTACCATGGAGAGGAAGGATTTTTTGCAATAAGTGGCGTTAAATAAGGGCCCCTTTGGAGAAATTTCATGAGAATTAATGGCTGTGTCTCTCTGCAGCTGGATCAACCTGGAGATGGATGATTCTTCATACTCGCAGTTTGGACTCATGTCTTTTCATGGATGCCCTCGGCCATTATGACTTTGTGGGTACCAGTTCTGACTTTAGAAGCATAACATATTAACCATTGATGTACAAGCACTAACAACGCGAGCATGAATTAGGTCCTACTCCTACTACTCCTTCTCCGCCGTTCTTTCTGACATAATGTTCTAGATTATGTGGTCCTGATAGCCACACTGGGTTCAACTGTTGCTCTGCGCAAAAATGTGTAACAAGAGTACGATTGTAATAAATTCCAAAATTATAAGTTGAAGTATAAGAGAACACAATTGAAGCAAAAGAATGAGTAAAAGCAACAGCGTTCTGCATATGATATAGTAATTTCTTAAAAGGTTGTACTATCGCAATTTAGTTGCGAGGCTATTCTAGTGGCTGACTTTGGTTTATGTACCATTGTATTTTATATCTACTGTATGTTCGTCGAAAGACAGATGAGATTACAAAACCCCAATGAAGAAAAATATTTCAGGTTAATTCTTGCAATTTATGAACTGATCATAAATGTACGAGGGAAACTATAAATAACTTTAAGAATCTGACTTCTCAACTAAAAAGAATACAAGTTACTGGAGAAAAAATCATGAAAATAATTGGGAATTTTATCTGTTTAAATGAGAAAGGAAATAAAGTTCTCAAACTTTTAAATTTCAAAGTTTTTAGAAGGTTTTTTCTTCACCTTGGAAGCCCAATTCCACCAAGTGATTTCTGAAGTTTGGTTTTGGAGTTCCCCTAATATGGTCAAGGTGTCTGTTAGTGATAGAATTACTGATATGAATTAGTGGTCCAATATGATTCAAAGGTGCCTAATAGAATTATTCATGCTTCCTAAGGAATTCAGTGTAGGAGTATATAGCTGGATTGTCACAATGCAATATTGATATATGTCAGGTGATACCTAAAATTATATGTGCGCTTAAAGAAATGAGCTCTTTTAGATCTCGTATCAACACAAAAATCACTTTGTTTTCTGGCATGTTCAGATCCATATTTATTCACTTTCTTTTCTTTTTTTGTTACCCCCATTTTTCTCTCTTCATTGGTTTAAAAACTGTTGCTTAATCCTTGAATTTGTGATTGTCTTGGCCATTTGTTGCCTAGTTTCTCTTTGAATTGGGGTTTTACTCTCACAGGGTCTAAAAGAAGGTTGGTACGATGGGGGAAGCATTACCTTTGCTGTTCTTCTTGTTATATTTGTTACAGGTAATGTACCTTATGTTCATTCTTACCATCTTACTTAAATGTCTACTTGTTCCATCTAGTGACAATGATTATTTCTTGGATAGTATATAGAGTCTGTGTGAGTGAAGTCAAACCTTGTCTAGAAGCATCTCATAATATTTGAGGTACCTGAAAGGAGCAAAGGGTTTTGGGTTTGAGGCCTTTTGATCTGTTGTGCCCTTGGGCGATATGATCTTGTGATGTGGTGAAATAAGAAGCACAATGTAGGTGCATGATAGAGTGCTGGGATTTAATATGTAGTAATAGTTCATACAACTTGTGAAATAATGTGTTTTGTCTTTTATGTGATCGCCTTCTTTGCTGCCTCTGTTGAAGATTTTTTTATATAATTAAGTTGCCTTGTAAATTAATGAAAACCTGTATAATTAAAGATGACTATATAGTGAAGTTAAAGATGTCATCTTATTAGATATATGTTGAATAGTAAGATTGTTCTTGCTCATATGAACTTGAAATGAGCATCACGTGAAAGTGAATTTCATAGCATTTTATTCTGGTTTGGCATCATAAAGTGTCCCTGCGCCAGATGATCTATTAAGGTAGTGAATGTGCAAACATTTGCTATTGAAGTTGTATGCACAATGTCTTTTATGTATTTAGTGGTTCTTAAAATATTGGTGCAGTTGTTGCTCTTGTATGAAATATGATTGTATTGTGATAGAACCCAACTAATATAGCACAAGTTTTTTCTTTTTCCTATCTTTTTGTGTTAAATAGATCTGGACCTCTGGTCTTGGAGGATTGAAAAATTTATGATTTTTTTTTTCTTTTTTTCTTTTGGATTCGATTTAGAAAAGTGCTATCACTTGGGTTTTTCATAACTTAACTTTGAACCTTGAAACGCTACCCTATCCCTGTGCCCAAGTGCGTGATGCATCTTGTTTGATCATGACTTATGATTCGATGCAATGGCTTACTTGCTGTTTTACATGGACTCTCCTATCTTCCTTCACGTACCTGTATCAGCACAACACAATATGGGTGTGAGTACGGATGTGTGTCTGACACGAACCCCCAAATTGATATCCCAATCCTTCACTGTGATGATTGAAGAAGTAAACACTGAAAAGAGAAGAAACCCCCTTTTCTACCACATGCCATTTAATTAAAATCACAATTGAGTATATTCTTAAACAACATACATTTAACCATTTATATAACATATAATGAATGTGAATACATATTACGTGTCTACGTACTCGCATCCAAGTTTTTGGACATATTCCCCCATGTCCTAAGATTTGTGATTTAGGGAGGTCCTAAACTTAAGCACATACCCGCACCCGATAATTGTACTTGAGTCCATGTAACATAGGTTACTTGCTGATTTTGGCCTCTGTTGAGTTGAATAATGTTTTTTCCCTGTACTAATAGGATTTTTTTCTTTTTTGGGTTTTTTCAACAGCTATTAGTGATTATCGGCAGTCCCTCCAGTTCCAAAACTTAAATGAGGAAAAGCGAAATATTCATTTGGAGGTATGTATAACCTTGCATGTGCTATTATTCTATCTTTAATCTTGGGATGCTAAATTGTTATATTTATGTGGACATTTTGGCAGGTTGTTAGAGATGGTAGACGAGAAAATATTTCAATATATGATATTGTTGTTGGTGAAATTGTACCTCTTAAGATAGGTGATCAGGTGAGCTAGTTTAATAAGTGATTTTGATTTGTTGGACATGGAGTTTTGTTTTACCAACTGGGTTGCTACTTTCTTAACCCAGGTCCCTGCTGATGGAATCTTAATTACTGGCCATTCTCTTGCAATCGATGAATCCAGCATGACTGGGGAAAGCAAGATTGTAAGCTGGTTAGATTTTATTGTGAAGTATTTGAGATTATTGGTTGTACTTTTCTCATGTGTAATGTCATTTTGTAGGTTCGTAAGGATCAGAAAGCACCATTTTTGATGTCTGGTTGCAAGGTAGCAGATGGTGCTGGAACTATGCTGGTGAGATATGTTTAATATTTTATTTTACCTGATGTATGCAAGAAATTTTATATGTGACAGCATCATGTGCATTAATATTGGTTGTTTTATCATTACACTGTTGGCGAATCTGGTGATGGTGAGCACAGAGAAGTTGTAGTTGTCTTTGACCATATTACAGATTGTTTATATGATTTGAAAATGCTTTCATCTGAATCTGAAACCAAGCTGTAGTAAAAATTGGGCAGCAGATTGGTGTCAGGAGATACAATTGACTGCATTTTTTAGTTGTTTTTATTTGTCAAAATTGCTCTTGCTTTATGGTATATAAGAGTTGCTAACTCCTCTTTGCAAAAATCATACCACATCAAATTGGAAATTCTCACCTTATTGATCCTGTTGTTAGTTTACAGTTCGTAATTTAATTGTAATGAAAATTCATTTTATGCTTTTAACTTAATACTGTTGTGGTGTAACTTTTTTTTTAACCTTAAAAGAAAGTTGAATTTTCGTAAGTTTGTGATCAAACCTATTTATATCACAAGGTTTAGTTCCCTACTGCTGTTTTAATGTGAAAATATAATTAAATTTCACACTGCATTCAAGAAGAAAATTTTCAATTTTTTGATCCATAGGTAACTGGTGTGGGAATCAATACTGAATGGGGATTGTTGATGGCAAGTATATCAGAGGATACTGGTGAAGAAACTCCCTTGCAGGTCTCTTTCCTCCTGAATTATGTTGTTCTCAAATCAGTATTTACAGTTTGCAGATTGCATCATAAGGCTGTCTTGACCTATGTTAGGTACGCTTGAATGGAGTAGCAACTTTTATAGGCATAGTTGGGCTTGCTGTAGCTATTTTTGTGTTGGCTATCCTCTTGATCAGGTAAATTATATATTTTTTTATAAGCCACACCTTGTTATATGATTCACATGCCATTGGATCTCTAACATCCTGATTCAATTTTCCCAGATACTTTACTGGACATACAAAAAATTCTAATGGAACAGTCCAATTTATCCATGGGAAGACCAGTATTGGTGATGCAGTTGATGGAGCAATAAAAATTTTTACTATTGCTGTAAGTGTTGTTTTCTATATGTTTATTTCATCTACATTAATCTCCTTTCTTGACTAACAGCCAATTAATTTAGGTCACCATTGTGGTTGTTGCTGTCCCTGAAGGACTTCCTTTGGCTGTTACCTTAACGTAAGTATGAGTCAGGATTATCTATATTGTGACCAGCAATTGATTTTTCCTATTAATTTTATTGCATCTCAAATAATCTTTTACTTCAACTATGTGACAGCCTAGCTTACTCGATGAGAAAAATGATGGCAGACAAGGCCTTGGTATGTGCCATTGTTATTCTTTCTTAAAAATTTGTAGTTCTGTAGCATCTGTATTAAAATATTGGCTCTGTAAGACCTTATGGTTTTATATATGAAGTTGTTTGACAGCAAGTGATGTGCAGGTGCGGAGGCTTTCAGCTTGTGAAACTATGGGCTCTGCAACAACTATTTGCAGCGATAAAACTGGAACATTGACCCTTAATCAAGTGATTTTTCTGTTTGGAACAACTTTTACACATTCTTATTGCTTCTTTTTCCTTCTTTGTTCTGCTGGAAGTGTGTTTTTGAAGTCTTTAGGAATTTATTTTATTTGGAAATTTTGCCAATTGGTTAAAAACCTTGATATACCATATTTTGAATCGTGATGAAATTGTCTGTTGTCTCAGATGACCGTAGTTGGGACTTATGTTGGAACAGAGAAGATTGATCAACCTGAAGACATCTCACAGTTGGATGCTGTGGTTTCCTCTCTTCTAAATGAGGGGATTGCACAGAATACCACAGGCAGTGTTTTTCCCGCTAAGGTGGTCACTCTCTCTCTCTCTCTCTCTCCCCCTTCCTCTCTCTCTGATTGCTAAGAGGAAAGAGGAGGGGAGTCGGTTACAAATCTCAGTTGGTACTTCCTTGAATTCGTTCAAATGAGTGAATAGTGATATTATAATATTGCTCTTTTTCTAATGTCCTTTTTGCTCAAAGAATAGAGTAAGCATGAAAGGACTTTAATAGAAGTAGTCTATGTTCAACTTCTTTGGTCGTCTTTGAAAAATATATAATCGTCCTTTCCTAAGGAGTCAATAAAGATGGATTGATACTGAATATGCAATAAAGTTCTGTTGAATTCCATAGTCTCTTTTGTGCTCATCCCTGATTATCTTCATAAGTTGTAGTGCTTTTGTGGGAGGATTCTAATTTTGATTCTTAAGCATTTTTTTTTCCTCATCTCATCCATTGATTCTTGTGTTTTTCGATTGACCTGGTGTTTGTCCATTACTGACAAGAATTCTGGTTGACTATCTGTCTCTGATTGTATCTATAATGCTAGGATGGTGGAGGGATAGAGGTTTCTGGGTCTCCCACAGAAAAAGCTATCCTTCATTGGGGCATCAAGGTATCTCCTTTTTAGTATTTTAGTGTTTACTCTTCTTCTTATTTTATTTATTTTATTATTTTTATGCACTGAAATTGATTGATATTGTTATTTTTTGTTTTGCAGTTGGGGATGAAGTTTGATGCTATCAGATCAGAATCTACACTTTTCCATGTTTCTCCTTTTAATTCTGAGAAAAAGCGGGGTGGTGTCGCTCTGAAACGGGTAATGGATTCATTTTTGTGATTTTAATGCTTTTACATTGGTGATTTCTAAATCTGATGACTTTTTTCTGTCTGCGTCTGAAGATTTTAAAATCTGATTACTTAGACCTTATAGAGTTAATTATTTGTTGTACACATATAGTAGTTATAAGATTGCAATGCAGCAATAAAGAGTACCATCTTAGAAACGTAACGGTGAGAACCTTGTCTGTTGAAACACACTGGTTTAGATATCTATAAGCCAATAATTAGTTTCGGAACTAGGATATTGTACATAGAAGTTTTTTTTTTTTTTTTTTGCCCTTTCTTTAATCGGGTGGGGGAAAGGAAGATGCTGGTGTTGTCTTAGATTGGAACATGTTGTTTGCATGTAAGGAAACTTTGTGTAAAATTTACACATGTTTGGATGCAAATCAACACTGTTTTCACTATGTTCACAAAAGGTTCTTAAGAATACCCATGGAACAAAGCTTTAAAACATTTAGTCAGTGACTGTTGTGGAAGAGTTGATTTGGATGAAAACGCTAGCTCATTTGAACCCATTTTGTAAATATTTGCTTGAATACCTTTTTGTTGTGGATGTAAGAACATATAGATTTGATCAATGCCACATTACAGGGATGAAGTTCTGTCAATTTTGTATAATGGCCTATATCAGTTAGATTTCTTGTGTTGCTTAAATGGATAAACTTTAGAATCTTTGACTTGTGTTGGGTAATTGGCGATTCTTGATAAGCATTGCCGACTGAAAATACCAAAAAGGGAATAAAAGAAAGGAGCAGCAAAAACCTTTTATTTTTTATTTTAAATTTTTTTTTTTATTCAGATGTTTTCTTTTACACGAGTTACATTAAAGTAAATTGGTGCTGTTACAAACTCTTAATTCATCATGAAATTCAATGGTTCATACATGTTGCTTTAAATTAGAAAAGAATAACTATCAGATGCAGTACTCGATAAGACAACCTAGAGTAGATTATTGCTTAAATAAAAAAATGAAAAGGGAAAATATATTTTTGGGTGTAGGCAGTTAGCTCTTGGGCAGATTTTGTTACAGCTCCGTAGAATGCACGTGCTTTCTGGATTGGATCAAACCTTGAAGTATGTAAACTCGGTCCTTTTAATCAGGGCTTCAGTTTTAATGGGAGGTTGGGTTAGGCATAGTGGGTTGGCTATATACAGGCTGTGTCAGATGGACTTGATACATATTACAAGTGCGGGTACATAATGCATATATAGGCTTCAAATATATGTGATTCAAATATGTCAGGATAAGAGGGCATAACAGAATTATCAAAATGTTTGATTTTGAATTTCCCATCCTTGTTGGGATATTGTTTTAAAATACTACTGTTGCTTCTTAGTGATGTTCGTGTATTTTATGCTCTTTATATAGAAGCAGTGATGGACATTCTGTCGACTTCTAAAGTGTCTGTTACCCAATTAGCTGGACTTGTGCAACTTCCCATGTTTTTTTTCAAAACTGTCCATGATAATCATCTGATCAGGTGTCAAAGCAATGATCAATCTGATTGGTCTTCATTTTCATTTTGATGCAGCCTGACTCTCAAGTTTGTATACATTGGAAGGGAGCAGCTGAAATAATTCTGGCCTCGTGTACGGGATATCTTGACACAACTGGTTGTTTGCATTCCATTGATAAGGATAAGGTCAAATAATAAGCCATGGTTCTCTAGCTGAAATGAAGAAAATGCTATGATAAGTTCTGATGAAAAATTAGTAAAGGACATATATCAGGAACTACAAAAAATTGAGTTTGAAAAACATGAACTTAGGAGGAATCTGAGCTGAGCGAGTCTAGCAATTATTTTATGTATATGACCAACATCTTTCTGTACAAAAATAGAATAGATCCATAGAGCTTTAATTTTATTCAAACTCCAGATGGTGTTTTCGACTCTTTCTGCAGATGTTTTTCAAGGAAGCTATCGATGATATGGCTGCAAAAAGCTTGCGCTGTGTTGCCATTGCATACAGATCATATGAGAAGGACAAAGTTCCTGCTGGTGAAGAACAACTAGCACAATGGGTTTTACCTGAGGATGACCTTGTTTTGTTAGCTATTGTTGGTATAAAGGTATACAGCATAAAACAAATATGTTCTTCCTGCATGTTGTGAGCATTTAATTTTGAATTTGTCCGTTGTGTTTAGATTAAATTATTAAATGTCATTTCAATAGTTTTTATTGATCATAAATTTCATTTTCTTTTCCCATATGATGGTAAAAGTCCCAATTTAGCTCATATGTGTATTTGTTTGCAGGATCCTTGTCGTCCAGGTGTCAGAGATGCTGTGAAACTATGCACACATGCTGGTGTTGAGGTAATAACTTACATCTAATAAATTTGTGGCTAGTTATGTAAGCATATGCAGACGGTGGCTACCGTATGATTCACTGGCTCAGCATGTTCTGCGTTAACATGCTGAGATCTTTGGTGGTTTACTGAAGGGTACATGCTGTTGGAATGAACTATACATTTTCTCGTCCTCCATCTTTTTTGGAAAGAAATGATGAGATTAAAAAGTCTGTTGCTTCCATCTCTAACTTTTGATCAATGCTATGTACTTAGTCTCTGGTTTAGGCAAATTCCTGGTCTTGAGTTTATCGGTAACTCTTTTTGGTCATATGGCTGCAGAATTTTCAGTAGCTACAGGGTTGGAATACGCTATTTACTTCTAATAGAACACATGTGGGCCTTATTGGTTGGGTTATGTAAAACATTGGCAATGAGTTGCCAATTATTGAATAGCTTATACTGATAAAAGTGCACATATACAAACTAGGAAGCCAACTGTGTTTGGAGAATCCAAAGCAGCAAAGTCCTTTGTCTCAAAATTATGAAGCACTGACTATGTTGGATGCGTGTTAAACACCGACATTTCGTGGATACTTGCGGACACATGTCCAACATTACATGGACGTGTCCGTGATTTGGAAATGAATTTCATTATTTTGGACTCTTATCCAACATATTCTGGACACTTAGCCGATACATCATGGACACTTGCCCAACAAAAGTCTTATATAACACAAGCAAATCTAAGAGTAGCCACCTACAAGCTTGAAAACTGTTGAAATATATAAAAACAATATGATTACACCTTAAAGGTGTCCAATTTTTTTAGAATAATTGACATTATACACATGGTTACTGCAAGTCAAGCATTCAATGAAACCTGGCATATAGAATATAATAATTTTTACAACATTTTTATAGTTTCATCTTCTAAATTATATAACTCTTAGTATATAAATTAAAAATTAATCAAAGTTCAAAATGTCTTAGTCAAATAGATGTATATAAATAAAATTTTATATTTATTCACAGTGTCCGTAGCCTACTTTTTAGGATTTGGCATGTCGGCGTATACGAGTGCATCTTTCTTTCTGTGTTTGTGCTACTTAGGTTTTAAAAGTTCTTTTGGTTGTCATGATATTGGTTGATTGAATCAGTAGTGCCCTGTAGACTTGAGCTATCCTTCTTTCTTAGTTGGCTTATTCGACTTAGGCCTTGGGTTTAAGGAATACACTTTCTGAGCCTCACGCCCTGTAGGTTGTAGCTATGCTTCTTTCGTAGTAGGCTTATTCAACTTAGGCCTTGTGTTTAAGGAATACACATACTGAGGCTCATACCCCAAATGTGTGAGGATGACATGCAGTGGAGCGTCGTAACTTGAGGGTCTTCTTGTGTCTAAGGCATTGACTGGATTGGAATGCATGAGGTGCTCATCTATGCTTGTCATCCGACTGTACCACCAATTTCACATCTGAGAGAGAGGAGAAAAGCAGGGGGGAGGTTATGTTTACTTGTGTACTGACCCCTAAAAAATGGTTTTTTTTTATAAAGTTCCATAGTCTTTGTAGATTTGCTCAACTCTTTAATGTCGTTTGATGACTGCTGCATTCTATACATTTGTATATGGTTTTTCTCTAGATAAACTATAATGTGGTCCTAGATGATTGCATATCATGGAGTGTCGAACATATGACTTCTTATAATTTTTCTACATAAAATAATCTTTTTCATTGATGATTTTTTGAACTTCTTTTCAAGCTAGTTCTAGGTTTTCTTACCGTATGATTGTGGTTAGGTCAGAAAAGAATTGCAAATCTGAAGGTTTATTGGTTTATTGAGTAAGAAGTAGAAAATATTGGTTCTACAGTGAAAGCATCACTTATAATGGGAATTTATTTAATTGAGGAATGCAACTTATTACTGCTTGAGGAAAATTACATTTGTAGGGGGTAGTATGCTATTTACTTATGATAAAAGTGATGACAAGGACCATACATCTGTGAACTAATAGGTACGCATGGTCACTGGAGATAATCTTAAAACAGCAAAAGCTATTGCTATGGACTGCGGAATACTGGGTTCAGATGCAGATGCTAATGAGCACGTTATTATGGAAGGAAGGACATTCCGTGCATTATCTGAGAATGAAAGAGAACAAGTTGCAAAGTCAATATTGGTATATTTTTTAATAATATGAAATTATTATTAGATGTGTTAGCAATAACTTATTCCTTGTTAAAAAATTCTAGTATAAGTTACTTGTTATTGGGCCCATTTATTAGTAAGTTACTGAGTCATGATGTATAGGTGATGGGAAGGTCTTCTCCTAGTGACAAGCTTTTATTCGTGCAAGCACTGCGTAAAATAGGGGAAGTTGTTGCTGTAACTGGAGATGGAACTAATGATGCTCCCGCACTTCATGAGGTTTGACTTTCTTATTAAGTTTTTATTTTTCTCTCTAATGAATTCTGTGAGTTTGACATTTAGGAATACCTCTGGCCTTTCCGCCTTGTTTTAGATGCTATAGTTGGAAGCTATTGACATGGAGATCTCCTACATCCAGTGATCTGCAAGAATGCCACATATCCCTGTATGTGTGGGCTTCTGTGTCCTTGGACTGCACTTCTTATAAGTGACTAAACAACGAAGAGGGGTTAATTTTGTAATAGTTTCCATTGCAAAAATTGACAATTCAAAGGTTCTTTCACACATTTACCCGGGTAGAGAAACATGGCTTGGGCTCATGCAGACACATTTCATGTCGACAAGTGCCTTCATGCTAATAATTGTTTGGAACTAGTGTCGTTATCTTAAATTGTATAACAAAACTAAATATGCTATCCTTGGTAAATATATGTTGCAATGAAGTTTTAACTGGCCAGTTCACAATAGGGGGTCTTAGCTCCTAGGTGGATGCAGCCTTTCTGTTACCTCTTATGCAGCTTGGATTTGAATATTGTGTTATGCTGTTAACTTGCTTGGCATTTCTGTTTAGTTACATTTGCAAAGATTTAAAACCTACTGTAGAAGTTGTAGCTTATTGAATTCATGCCTTTTTGTGTTTTAGGCAGATATAGGTCTTTCCATGGGCATCCAAGGAACTGAAGTTGCAAAAGAAAGCTCTGACATCATTATCTTGGATGACAATTTCGCTTCAGTTGTAAAGGTTTGTGTGATCAGGTCATTCATACAATAAAATTGTGAAAACTGTTCTCAGTGAATAGTCTTTGTGTTTTATATCCTTCTTTTTAGGTTATTACCTTATTTATTATATTCGTTCTAGAATTACTTCAAAAGTGTACGATGTTTTACGCTGTACACCTTAAAGGTTAGCCTTGCTTTATGGGACAACAGAACTTATTTGCCTCTACTTTTCTTGCCTGATAAAGCAATTTACAAGGATTAAAGTGTGAAAATGGGCATATGAACTGTGACTTGATGAAATGCACTTGATGCAGATAATAAGACTCTGTTGACTAACAACGATGACAGTTTCAACCTAGTGTTAAGCTTCTGGCAACTTTGTTACATATATTCTGTATATATATGCCTACACAATGTTGTATAATTAGCGATACCAAATAAAACTGTATTCTTGCAGATGGGATTGCATGTATACTTTGTTTTTCTTTGTGAACTGAACCCACCAATTGTTTAGTATAGTTTGTGTGGTCTCTTGGATCACTTTTGCTGAATAGGATGATTATGAATTTCAGCCTGCTCTGTTATGATATTGAATTGGAAGTGGAAACTGGATGTAAAGGCTGAAAAAATTGTTGCTTGGAATGGGAAATGGATTATTTTTTTATTGGGCTCTGAAATGTTGGTTGTTTAGATGGTATACACACAATATGTATATATGAATGAGTAGGCATGGCCTTCGGTGATTCCCATTGTTTCCTTTATTTATTTTGTGGCACTTAAAAAGTGAATATTCCAGGACTATGCCCCCCTTCATGGGTGAGGTATGTCTCCCATGTTCATGGAGATGTTCTTGAAGTGCATAATTGTAATTCTCTTTTCTTTTATTTTTTTCTTTATCTACATTCCGTGGCCGGGGGTTATAAAATGCTATATGGTTTTCCCAAAGAGGATGGTGATCAAATCTGGTTTGTTTTCCATATGTTTTCCCTCTACTTGTAGTTTGTTTTGGTTGTGTTTGGAGAAGAGGCTATTTTAAATGTTAGAACCACCTTCAGTTGGTGTCATCATGAGTAAATTTGTTTCGTATAGGTTGTTCGTTGGGGCCGTTCTGTATATGCAAATATTCAAAAATTTATCCAGTTCCAGCTCACTGTTAACGTTGCAGCTCTAATAATTAATGTTGTGGCAGCAGTTTCCTCTGGCACTGTTCCTTTAAATGCAGTGCAGGTTAATAGCTCTCTGACTCTCTCTCTCACTCAAAGTTCATGAACCATTTTATTTTGTTGTTAATACAGTTTTAAATATATTGTATGTATTGAAATGCGTCTGATTAGGAATCATGGAGATAGGTGTGGCCCAGTATGTCCTATATAAATTTTGGGCCCGTTTAATTTGAGGTTTCTGTATTTATTACCCAACAGACACCAGCCCCTGAAGAAAAAAATAAAATAAACATAAAAATAATAAAATTGATGGTGATAATAATAATAACAACAAGGGAGATGATATCCACTCTCCATTTTTCACCACTTACCCTGTTTCCTTTTCTAAAAAAGAAAATGACACAGTGTCCCTCAAAAACACACTCACACTAAACTATTATTCCAAAAAGTACTCATGCCCTCTACTTGTGAAAGATAATCTTGTCAGTTCATTTTTAAAAAATAATAAAAAATTAGTGGAGATGCAAGTGGAGAAATTGGATTTTTTTAATATCATCTTTGTAATCAAAGTTATAATTGTAATTATGAATTTATAATAATATTTATCATTCAGCATTTGAATTGCACAAAATTACGGTGAAGAATTCAGAACATTATTTATCTTTAGACGGTTACTTTTGTGAAAAGGAAAGAAAAGAAAGTAAAATTTATTACCTTAAAGAAAAGAGATGAAAATTTCATTAAATTCAAGTATTCGGTGGGTCGATTTTTTATGAAATATTCTTCTTGAACAGCTTCTCTGGGTTAATCTCATCATGGATACTCTTGGAGCACTGGCATTGGCTACTGAACCACCGACTGATCATCTTATGGATAGATCTCCTGTTGGTCGAAGGTTAGAACTTGTGGAGCTGGCAGTATATGTATATTTTGCGTACAAATCTCAAAGTTCTATCTGCTTATAATTTAAATCGTAAAGTGGCTTTTTGTTCTCAACTTATCATAATATGTCATGGATAATACTCGACCAACATCCTCGCTTTCTGATGTTGATATGAGTTCCTTACATTCCTTCTTTCTATAGAAAGGCCACAGGACCAATGCATGCGAGTGGCATTTCTCTTATCCCAAGAAACATGGGGGAGGGGCTGGAATTGTCAATCTAAGTTTTGATTCAACCATGATAATCCCCATTCAAAAGTGCTCACGAGTGCCAAGTTTGTGGACAAATTTTGATAATATATGAATTAAACACCATGCCATATACCAGAATGTTTGTGGCGTAACAGATAGGATAACTTGTACGATGTTAAAGACATTTTTCCTTGAAGTGTGGTTTCTTTGTTGAATTCCCTTCAAATGCAAGGTTTGATAGGTTATTTACATTTTGCTATACGAATAACATGTAGTTTTGAATGGCAAACTTATGCAAATTTGACGTTTCACTACAATTTCGTGAAGCTTCTTTATGGTTGACTATTTGTGACTTTGTTTTACTGGATTTAAGATGAATTTGAACCTCATTTTGTGGGAAGTTTAGTATATATACATATTTCAATCATATCTGAAAACAGTGGAGAGTAGGAGTTAGTTATAAGTTGAAGTATAAACCCTTGGATGCAACATACATTTGCAATATTAACAGGGGTAACTTGCTGTTCCATGTCATTCATCCTATGTGATGATATTTAAAGCTTTGTGGCATCCAAAATGTTGTTTTTAGATTTGCCGTGGCTGAATCAGCTGTTTCACTTAGAGTATACAAGGATCCCCTACTCCCCCCCAAGAAAGAGAATCCACAGTTAGAAACTTCTTGTTGAATTGGATAAAATAGAGAAGTATTTTATTAAGCAAGGAATATTTGTATTGTGGAGTCCCTATCTGATAGATTGTGCTTCCTCAGTAAAATTTCAGAGAGAACTTGCATTTAATGCTTGTATAATTACCACATTGGTACTATTAAAAAAAAAAAAAAAAAATTAAGTGTTTTGTGGTTTGGGATTGTTTTGCTGGCCAAGATTATTGTGTCAAAATTATCTTTTTTTGCTAATTTTCAGAACATCACCATTCACTACCTTAAAGTAGGAATTTCAACATGTAAATGAGTATATGATAGTTATGATTATATTCTTTTTAATTTTCAGGGAACCTCTTATAACAAATATCATGTGGAGGAACTTAATTATACAGGTTATTGCAAATCAAAATTACCTTATTTTTCTCTGGGGGACTTTTTTGTTTTTATTTTTGAGTAAGCTGGGTATCTGTTCCACCTTCTTTTACTGTTCTCTCATAGATTTGTACTTTGCAGGCTTTATATCAAGTTATTGTCCTCCTTGTTCTCAACTTTTGTGGCACAAGTATTCTCAACTTGAAGCATGACAGCACAAAACATGCTAATGATGTAAAGAATACTTTTATATTCAATACATTTGTACTCTGTCAGGTAAGTCTCCAAGTGAAGTTGAAAAAGATAAATGTCCTTATTGGAATTACTGATACTCAACTGCAAAGTTCAAAAGTGATAACTAGTTGAATTACAGATATTCAATGAGTTCAATTCAAGAAAGCCCGATGAATTTAATGTCTTTAGTGGAGTTACCAGAAACCGTCTTTTTATGGGGATAGTAGGAACAACCTTTGTTCTTCAGGTGAGAGGTTTTACATTTTTTACCCTCATTCCTTCAGGGGGTGTGATTATCTTGCAATTTATTGATATTAATAATGCTGGTCCTTTTGTTATACAATAGATAATTATCATCGAATTCCTTGGGCACTTCACCTCAACAGTAAGGCTTGACTTGAAGCTATGGTTTGTTTCGCTTCTCATTGGCCTTTTAAGGTAGGCTCATTTGCTTGTATTGCTGGTATCTATAACATAGAAAATTAGTACAACTCTCTTTCTGAAATAGCCTCTATAATGTATGTGTGGCTTTTTACGACTTTATGGTCTCACAATCAATGTTGGTCTCATGCAAATAATCAATAATCAGGTTATAATATGTCTCAAAACCTAAAATTTCCGATGTTACATGACTCTTATAATTGTGAGGTACCTTTTCGACACACTTAAGAGTCTGGGTGTGGAATATTGCATCTTGCATGTCTGGTTGGACATGCATTTAGCCAGTATATCCGATCTAAAGTTTATTATATATAATTGTAAATAAAGATCTGATATTATTTTTCTTTTGTTGCATTATTGCTACTAAATGAGTGAAATGCCATTGTTGAATATTCTATGTTACTTAAAAGTACTTTTTTGTAAGAAAAAAGATATAAATATGTAGTTGTATCTCCATATCCTTGAGTTTGAGGATTTGATAAACTTTACACCTAGACACGATACTTACATCTGACTGTACGTACAGAATCAAATGTAATACAAAAAATTTCTCCATGTGCAGTGTGAATCATTTGACAAATGTCTGAAGTTGGCTTTTTTTGGATTGATCCAAAATCAAATATGTGTCAAAGTGCTTGAGAGCTGGCCTCATTTTCACTTAAATTGATTAATTACTTTCATAGGATTCTTAGATTATCATTAATTATCATTATCCTCTTACAGCTGGCCCCTTGCTGCCATTGGGAAACTAATACCAGTTCCAAAGACTCCCCTTGCCAAGTTATTCACGAAGCCACATCGGCGATAGGTAGCTGCTCGTACTGCATAACTTCCAGGATTGCATGTAGTAAGCAAGGAGCCTTCCTAGAGATTTTTACTCTTAGTTGTACACAGCTGACAAATGAGGACTTAGCAACTGACTCTAACAGCTTGCTTCGCCTAGGTTACTTTGTAGTTTGTACATTTTTTTAGTTGTACACCTTGCTTTGCGGCTTGTAACCATTGCTGTACATTTTAATCAGAAAGTTTAGAAGAGGTGTTAGAAGACATTCATCTACATTTTTTGTGGTAAATTTTTTCCCGGGTTTTCCTCTCTGGCTGACCTTGTGTTTCATTTTTTTGGATAAATAAATCAATTAATAAAAATAGAGGAAAGTACAAGGAAAATAAAACTATGCCCAAACACGGCACAAAGCCAAAGCAGAGCACAGAAACACAAAAACAGGGACAAATCCCACAACCCAACAACCTAGCTAACTGCTCCATCACCAGCAAGAGCCAGAGATACAACAGAAGCAGGAAACAAAGCAAACCAGAAAATCAAGAAGACGAGGCATGCTCTTCCTAAAAAATTGAGCTCGGAAGACTGCACGCGGCTGCAATCCTTCTACCTTCATTGTTATTGGGAAAATTGATAGACAAGAGGCGAATGCTAACATTGCCATCAATCAATTTGGCAATAACATCCACGAAAGAAGCTTTGATAGAGAAGGAGCGGTTATTCCTTTCATTCCAAATAAAGTAAACACATCCAGCAAAACAGAGCCGAAAAGCCATGCCCACAAATGACTTTGAGTTGGGACTCCATATAGAGCAAAACCAATTGGCAATAGAGTTAATTTGGTGGTCACCATATTACACACACCACATTTATGTTGGAAGTACTGCCATATTCGGATTGAGAATGCACATCTGAAGAAGAGGTGCTCATGAGATTCCAATTCCGCAGAGCAGAGGGAGCAATTCCTGGAGCTGTCACTTCCATTCATGCTGGGTCTGTCTCTGGTATTTAATCTTCCATTCAGAGTAAGCCAAGCCATGAAAGCGTGTCTTGGGATGTGGTTGGTAAACCATATAGAATGGGACCATGAAATGATGGATGGATGGTGGAATGAGAGCATGGTAGGTGTGCTTGAGATTGAAAGCACCAGTGTTAGATAGTGTCCAAATGGGCTGATCACAACCATTTGGTTGTATACAAGGTGTTTGCTCATTGTTCCCAATGGTGGGGACGATCTCTCTGAAGGAAGTGGGCAGTCTCCATTGAGAATTTCTGATTAAGGAGCAGACCTTAGATTCATCATTCCACATTGTGTTTCATTTATTCTCGCAATGGTGTTGAACTTAGAATGTGATTCTTCTCTTTGTAAACGATTTACAATATAACCTACAACACCAGCCTCTGTGGGCCTGTGGCACATCATTTTTTTGATAATATGCATTTCCTTTTCTTTTATAATTGCACCACTCTATATGGTTGCAAATAATATCAAAATTTGTGTCTGTTTTTAGTGTGCCCCTCCTTAACACCCTCTATGGTGATGACCCCTTTTTTTTTTCCTGAACTATGGGGTTTTGCAACTAATCCCCAAAAATCCCCCTGAACTTTCAATTTGTTGCAATTTGCCCACTCATGCCACCGGAAAAGAAAAAGACGATGCTGCCCTTCCTAAATTGACTTATTTACACATACACATATGTATGCACTGTTCAAACACGTGTTTTTTTGTTATCCAAAGTCCAACATCTGTTGGCGACGGCGACGACAAATCAGAAGGGAACAACGACTACAGAAGTCGCAATTCCGGCGCAAATCGAAAACTGGCACAGCGGCGACGGATCCGGCGTTGGAGACGGCGGCTTGTGCACGCCGGCGATTGACAGAAAAGCAGGCAATATGGGTTGTGGATGAACTTCTGAGTTTCATCAATTTCGTCCTCCAACCCTTGATTCTCGCCCTAGATTCCACCGCTGCTAGTCGTCGGAGCCCAATCTGTGGCTCAGTGACGGCGAGGATACGACCAAGATTGCTGGCAAAAATGGTGGTCGAGTGGACGGATCTCGCTGCTGAGCAACCTCATCGCCTGAATTACGCCATATCCTCGCCGCCTCATGGTTTCCCCTGCCCCTCATTCACAGACCACTCACGAACCCATTCACAGACTTTAACCCAAAAAAAAAAAAAACCCAGATCATTTCCGTACGATCTTAAATTCCTATATATATATATATATATATAATGATAAAATACTGTTCATCTAGTCTATCATCCACACTTTTCCAGACTTCTTTGTAAAGCTCTCACCATTGGAGGCACAAAATCTCTAATCTCTCTCTGGCATCGTCACCATAATTCCAAAAAAAATTCGGCAACTACAAACCACACAGATCCCTGGAGTTTTTGAGGTAAAAAAATTGATGGACAGTGCTTTGTTGTTGAAGTTCAATTTTGGGTCAAATCTGATATTCAATTTCATTGGTATGAGATTTTGGCCGGAGAGGTATAGCTTCATCAATCGCAGACTTGGTCCCGTGCCGACGAGGTGGGAAGGATAGTGCTTTTTGGGAAAGGACTTTTAAGCTAAGTTAATTACTCGAATCTTTGAACCCTAAATCAATTAATTTTGATTTTATAAAAATTTAATCATGAAAATGGTTTTCAAGGTGGACTCTTTTTCCTTCTTGTTGCTGTTATTGAGCTTTAGTCAAGCTTCAGTCTTGATACATGATGATAGTTTTCCTCTCCCAAAGCCATCAAGATTAATAACACCAAATACGGTGGTGAGCTCGGCGGGACTGAACTGGTGAAATAGTGTCCGGCGAGACGTGGGTTGAACGGATGGCAAGGACAACACAACAGGAAGCTTCGAGGACGATGATGGCTTCACAGAGAGCATGGACTGAAGAATCATACGCCGGCGAGGATGATGGAAATTAAGGGCATTTTAGTCCTTTCATGCATCCAAGGGTAGTATTGTATCTTAAAATAAGTCGACTATTTTTAGCGGTTATATGGTTTCTTGCATTTTGAAAAGTTCACGGAATTAATTGTAAGTTTCGTTATAACCCTTATTTATTTATTTTTATATACTTTTCCACAAATATCTCCAGGAACCACTCCCTTATTGGCAAATGCTGGTGTCTTAACAAATATTTTGTATATGTGTGTGTAAAATGTGCAGTGATTGTTGTTGGTTCAAGAACAAAATATCCAAACAAGCCGAAAAGGCATAATTAGACCAAGCCCAAAGGCTCAAACAACCGACCTCCTCTTTAGGGAGACGGACTTGTACCAGCTGAGCCCATTTGGTGAGTCCTAAATCAATCTCAGAACATTGTTGCTGGTTGAAAGTTAGATTACGAATCCGGTGGTTGTCGACAATGGAGGCAGAGCGTCATCTTTTAGCATAAGTAACCATATTAGTTTACGAACGTTAGAATACTTGCATGTGGTACTCCAATAAATAAACAGTCATTGAAACTATTTAATCTCTATTTGCTTCATTATAGTTTCAAGAGAAATAATGATTAGACTGGGATACCATATTAAGTACCCTAGGTATTATAAATAATTAAATATTATGGTTATACAAAAGGTCATTGGTTCTACTGAAGTGATGTAAGAAAGAGGCTCATTTCTTTACTCAATAATGGAGACAGATATTTAATCTTTTAACATTATCAAGGATACACAAAATTCAGTTATACAATTTATGTTGTATAACGAATTGGCGTTAAAAAAATAATAATAATAACGAATTTAGTATTTCTGAACCATACTTTAGTTGACAATTTTAGAAATGTTTAGACCTCAATTTTGTATTCCTGACCCTTAAGTATCCAAAGTGGATTATCAAATGAAGCAACTCAAATTGTTGGATTTAAAAGTAAAGTTTTCATTTATATTTATTTTATTGGTCTTGTAATTGAGTGGATCATCGTAAATTCAACATACCCTTAAATGTCATTTATGTATTTTTAATGTAAAACTTTATATGCCACAAATGACAAGTCTCCATAAAAAAAAAGTGAATTTTTAATGTAACTAATGTCCACTCTCCCAGTACTTGTTATTCATCTTATGGATGATCATACTAATATAGGAGTGACGTGTGATTTTTTTATACTACGTATTTATTTTATACACAATTTAATATTAATTATCTTCCAAACCTTTAACTTTAAATAATTCAGTGCTATATTTTTCTTTTTCTTTTTTTTTTTTTTTTTGGATAAAATTCTCAATTTCCAATGTCCATGTATTTTTGTCACATGCTTTTGGCAAAAGTCCACCCGTTTGTATTTATATATAAGAAAAGTGCAGTAAAGTATACACTCTTTCCATTCTACACTTTATGTAAAGTATACAGTCACATCAACAACTTTATATAAAGTGTACAACCACATCAGCAATTAGTTATACACTTATTTTGGTGATTCCAAGTTCTTGTTGTGCACTCATTTTTTCGTTCTATATTTTATTATATTATTATTTTTAAAATAATACTAATGGCTATAATTGTTTGCTCTGATTATATATCTAGATACAAGATTTAAAAAAATAATAATATAATAATATATAATCAGAGCAAACAAAATAAATCTTGTATCTTGTATCTAAATATATATATATATATATAAGTGCATTACATAGCTTCCTACAAATAAAATAAAACAATACAACTCAGGAAAAAGAAAAATACATTAATACTTCCACACATGAAAAAAAAATAGAAATTGTAAATGGACATCGACGTACAATGGGGTATTACTTATATGATGGTATTTATTCCAAGTGAGCAACTTTGATTCAGACCATCCCACACCCAACAACTGGCAAAGAAAAATTGTTTGCTAAAAAACAAGAAGCTGTTAAGAAAGATGTTGAATGAGCGTTTGGCGTGTTGCAGATCAGGTGGGCTATAACGCAAGGACCTGTGTATTATTGGGATAAACAACATAATGAGAACGTGCATCATATTACATAATACGATCATTGAAGATGAGTGCGGACACATTTTGCAATGGACACCTCCGCCGGATGAGCCAATATCCCTCCCACAATACATTCGAAACCCAACAATGTTGGCGGCACACATTTCCGGTCGTCTTAGAAGAATTCGTAATAGAACAAATAATGCTGATCTCAGGAGACATCTGATGGAACATTTGTGGAATCAATTTTGTGATAAAGATGTTTAAATTTGGTATAATTGAATAAAATGTAATTTTTATATTATTACGCGAATTAATTAAATCAGTACGTGATGAAGATGTTTAAATTTATTAATCGAATAAAATGTTCTTTTTTATATTATTATGCAAATTAATTAAATTATTATGTAATAAATAAATTAATTAAATTGATAAGTAAAAACGTACAAACATTTAAAAAAATAATAATAATTAATTAAATTCTTATGCAAATTAAATAACTCTTTTTATTTATTTAGAAAAAATGACTTTTTTTTTAATTAATTAAAATTTGACTATCTTTACATTAATTAATTAATTAATCCAACACATATACAATAATTATTTTACACATTATCAAACAGTATCACTTTTTCATTTTATATCATTATCACATACAATGGCCCATTGCGTCAAGCGCTACTTCATTCTTCATCTGTGGAGTGTGTAATATGACATGGGCCCCACTTGTGTGCAATGTGCATAGTAGAGCATTTCATTCCACACAGGTTAAAATATTATACACTATTACCACTATTAGAGCAACCCCAGGGGTTTTTTCCCATTTTACACTTTATTTAAAGTGTATAGCCACATCAGCAACTTTATGTAAAGTGTACAACCACATCAGCAATTAATTGTACACTTATTTTGAAGGCTCCAAATTCTTCTTGTGCACTTATTTTTTCATTCTACACTTTATTATATTATTATTTTTAAGAAAATAAAATAAATTTTTTTATTGTTTTTTTTTTCCAATAGTTTTATTCTCAACAACTATTACTAACGGCTATAATTGTTTGCTCCGATTATATATTTAGATACAAGATTTTAAATATATATATATATATATATATATATATATATATATATATTTAAAAAAAGAAAAAAAAAGAAAAAAAAGTGCATTACATAGCTTCCTACAAATAAAATAAAACAATACAACTCAGAAAAAAAAAAAAAAAAAAATACATTAATACTTCCACACATGAAAAAAAATATAGTAAATATTACAATTAATTGCCCTTTTTTACATAACGCGCCATAATTTCATTTTTGTTGATCCTCGATCCATACTTTCACCGCCAGTGTTGCAGTATCATTTGGATTTTTTTCCATCATTTGTCTTTCCCAAAGAACTTGCTCCCGCTCAATCTCCATCATCTTCATTTCTTTTTGCGCCTCAAGCTCCTTTAATTTCATTTCTTTTTGTAGCTCAAGCTCCAATCGCCGTGTCTGTTTTTGCTCCATGCCCAAATCGAATTTCGATTTCACTTTTAAAGTACGAGATTTGAGTGTTAAATTATCCATCAACTTATTTTGCTCGGCAAATCTTTGAAACGATGTAAGAAATAAGTCATTATGTACCTTATCTTTACTTTTACGACCCTTCTTGGCAGCTTTTCGCCTAATAAGTCGTGAAGTGACATGTGAACCTTCGTCAATGGCCGGTGAGTCGTCATCGCCAAGGTTTACCGAACCTGGTCTGCTGGAGTTGACTGAGTAGATGAATTAGTTGGGATTGAACCTGGTGTTGATGGAACTATTTCGTAACAATCTTTAGGCTCATTCATATCAAGATCTCTAGCTCTCTTATTTGTGTTTGGTGTTTGTTTTTTCTTTATTGTATCGCAATTTTGGAGCCATTTTGAAGATTTCCGTAGAAGATTCCAACAGTGCTCCAACTTAAATGGCTCCCCATCTTCATCTTCATACAGTGCTTTTGTTGCCATGTGCTATAAAAATTAAACAAAAACTATATTTAGACAGATTGTCAATTAAAATAAATATTTATTTTTAAGGAAATTTAGATAGTAAGAAATTTATTACGAAGTAAGAAACTTACGACATCTTCAACGTTGTATCCACTTCGACATTGGTTTTGGCTCTGTTAGTGGTATCCTCTAAATTTGCTGACTACTTACTTAATTATTGTGAATTGATTCGACAAACCTGATTGTTGCCGATTCTTCTCCATGTCGCCCATTTGGCGTTTGAAATCAGCATGGATACGTCCCCAATATGTGCCACTTTGTTGATCTGCACCTGTTATTGGATCTTCCCTAATATTAGTCCACGCTTTGCATAACGTGTGATACCCCTCTGATCCGAGACACGGATTGATCACAGCTGGTATCAGATGTAATACCCCTAATTTTAAAAAGGATATTCCTGGTATTTAATTTATTATTTAAGTGCATTTTATTTGATTATGTGTCATTATTTTTTTTTATTAGGTGCTTAATTTATTTCTTTTGTGGTGATTTAATTTATTTAAATGATATTTATTTTTAGTTATTTAATTGGACTTACTTGTTAGTGTTTTAATTATTTAATTGGCATTAATGGTTTAAGTGTAATTGGTTTAGTTATTTGATTGGAATTACTTGTTAGTGTTTTAATTATTTAATTGGCATTAATGGTTTAAGTGTAATTGGTTTAATTATTCTATGTGTGTCGTATTTTATGTGTGTCTTATTTGGTTTAATTGGGTTTACTAATTATTATTTTGTTCAATTAGATTATTTGTTAAGTATTTAATGGTGAATAGGGTAATTAGGTAAATACATCTAACTAGGGTTTTAATTACAGTATAAATTAGGGTTTTATATTATAACCGTCGTAGGTTTCTACGTTAATTGGATGGGCCGGTTAGGATTGTGAGTTTGACTTAAATGAACCTATGGTTTAGGAAAACTCTATAAGTATAAGGTAGACGTCTGTGTAGGGTTTTTTTTAAACAAAGCACATGTTTTGTGGAAGTGGAGAAGGAAAAATGCAGTTTTTCACATTCTGCCAAGGTTTGATCAAAGCTCCGATCCCGCTTCGTCCGTGGTCCGATCGAGCTGAATTTTGGAGGAAAGGTTCATGACTCAGTGACGCACAATCTGAACGGTGAAGATCAGAGTTTGACCTCAGGAACAGTGATTCGTACTCGTGAACAGTAACTGGGTCGCACAGGTTTTTTTCCATTCTGCCCAGATTTCATCAAACATCCGATCCCGCTTCGTCCGTGGTCCGATCGAGCTGAATTTTGGAGGAGAGGTTCACGACTCAGTGACACACAATCTGGACGGTGGAGATCAGAGTTTGACCTCAGGAACAGTGATTCGTACTCGTAAACAGTAACTGGGTCGCATAGGTTTTTTTTCCATTCTGCCCAGATTTCATCAAACATCCGATCCTGCTTCGTCCGTGGTCCGATCGAGCTGAATTTTGGAGGAGAGGTTCACAACTCAGTAACGCGTAATCTGAACGGTGAAGATCAGAGTTTGACCTCGGGAACAGTGATTCATACTCATGAACAGTAACTGGGTAGCACAAGTTTTTTTTCCATTCTGCCCAGATTTCATCAAACATCCGACTCCGCTTCGTCCGTGGTCCGATCAAGCTGAAATTTGGAGGATAGGTTCATGACTCAGTGTCGCACAATCTGAACGGTAGAGATCAGATTTTGAGTTCGGGAATAGTGTTTCGTACCCATGAACAGTAACCGGGTTTTGGAACTCGCCAGGATTTTTCTAAGAAAACGACGTTGAAACTTTGAACAAAAGTTTCTGAGGCAAGATTTTATCCTTACTCTTTCCCTTAGGCTTCATACTCTTTGCACTCTTAAATGATTCCAGGATTAATGAAGATTAAACCAAACGAAAATGATATCTGTTTTGCAATGAAACTGGTAGTTACAGTAGTGTTGTATGCTTGTTCAACCTAGACTAAGCATGTTTGTGGATGCATTGTGGTTCTGTGGTTCACGTTTTTCCTTACCACTGCTAGTATAAATTATTGGAAGGATGGGTCAAGATGATAGCTATTTTAACTTCTGTAATAGCAACTGTTGGAACTTAAATACTAGGAGGATTTGAGTTTAACACTAGATCGGTTTTATGGAACACTATAATTTGAGCATGTCTACATACATACTGTGAATATTGTTTTGATGCTTACATTATCACAGTTAGTATCAACTGTGGAGGTTAGGATTTTGTGATACATACCCTACATATCTGTATGTCATTTGTAAGGTGTTAAATTGAAGTTTTAATTAATTCTATCTTTATATCAGACTAAAGGGAACAACTTAAACTAGGCAAGTATATGTTGTTGTTGTGACCCTATTTATCAATACTTATTTTATCACTGCTAACATTGAATGTTGGATGTTGGAATTTAGTTGATATATACTTGATTTATTGGTATTTTTGACTACTGGAGGATTGAAAAGTAGGCACCGGTATGGGACGGTGGCATACTAAGGATGGGTTTGGTTTTTAAAATAATACCATTACCCACCTACTTGGAATAAGGATGGGATTAACTAAAAGTTAAGTCCCGTGGATTTGTATTGTCATGGCAACTACTTGTTGAGCGGCAATACCAGGGATTTTGGATGGATTTTATATATGTACTGTTATGGTGCCTCGGTATGAGCTTGAGCCTTAGGACCGATGGCTAGGGAGCGTATATGCATCGGGATGTGTAGCTGGCTACGATGGTTGGAGGTGTACCCTGTTTAGGTATAGGTACATATGCCCACTTCGTATGCGTTTTAGCATGTTACCTCTATTCAGGTTGAGACCGGCCTGTAGTCCAGTGAGAGTCCTTTAGTGTGACTATATATATATTTACGGACTATTAGCTATTGTTGAATTGTTTAGGATGTACATGCGTATCGGGCCTCTGTTTGGATTGTAGTAGTATAGAACTTGCGCGTGGGCCTGACCCACTTCTATTTTTCAGGTACACGACAGTTCCAGGCTTAGACGTGTTCGTGCTGAGCAGAGGTCTCTATTCACTCTTCCGACGATGTAGGGCTCTCTCTATAGTTTTATTTCTGGACGTTTATTACAGTTGTTTAATCTTCCGTTTGGATGTTTAATAGGGGTCCACTAGAGATGGATTCCCAAGTTGTAAACTGATGGAGTTTTGGAGTTTGGGTTTGATGGATTTTAATAATTATAATATTTTGCAGATTCTATTTTTAGTTTCTTCCAGCTTTAATTTCATTTCTTAATTTATTTTGTATTCCGTGTTCATTATAAAATATTAATTGTTTGATATTCCCTCGGGTTTGGGCCTGGGCCTGATCAACCCGTGTCTCGGATCCGAGGGGTATCTCATCAGAGCCCGAGGGAATATCAAACAATTAATATATTATAATGAACACGGAATACAAAATGAATTTAATAAATAAAGTTTAAGCTAGAAGAAACTAAAAGTAAAATCCTTTATAATTAAATACTTAGAATCTGATAACCCAAACTCCAAAACTCCATCAGTTTACAACTCGGGAATCCATCTCTAGTGGACCCCTATTAAACATCCAACCGGAAGATAAAACAACTGTAATAAACATACAGAAATAAAACTATGGAGAGAATCCTACATCGTCGGAAGAGTGAATAGAGACCTCTGCTCAGCACGAACACGTCTAAGCCTGGAACTGTCGTGTACCTGAAAAATAGAAATGGGTCAGGCCCACACGCAAGTTCTATACTACTACAATCCAAACAGAGGCCCGATACGCATGTACATCCTAAACAATTCGACAATAGTTATTAGTCCACAAATATATATATAGTCACACTAAAGGACTCTCACTGGACTACAGGCCGGTCTCAACCTGAGTAGAGGTAACATGCTAAAACGCACACGAAGTGGGCATATGTACCTATACCTAAACAGGGTACACCTTTAACCATCGTATCCAGCTATGCATCCCAATGCATATACGCTTCCTAACCGTCGATCCTGAGACTCAAGCTCATATCGAGGTACCATAACAATATATTTAAAGTCCATCCCGAATCCTAGTAGTGCCGCTCAACTAGTCGTTGCCATGACACTACAATTAATAGGACTCAACATTTAGTTAATCCAATTCTTAATCCAGAGTAGGTAGGTTTTGGTATTTTGAAACCAAACCATCCCTAGCATACCACCGTCCCATACCGGTGTATACTATCCAATCATCCAGCAGTTGATAACATCAACAATTAAAGTAAACATCAGCTAAATCCATATTTCCATTACTGATACTAACAGGCATAGTGTAAGCATCAATAAAAAGAATCAGATATATACATAAACAGATTCAGTTTTATATCCAACACTGATACTAACAGACATAATGTAAGTATCAAGAATTATAGTTACTGTATAAACACAAACTTACTCAGTTTAGATTGTTTCATTCAATCAGATATAATGATAAGATTATTTCCAATAATCATTCAAAACTCAGCAGTTAATATTACAGACATTTAAAGTAACCATTAACAAAGTCCATTCCTCCAACAGTTGATACTAATAGTATTAATGCAAGTACCAAGACAAAATTACAGTATGTATATATACATGCTTAATCCATGGTATTTCCCAGAATCCAGTAGTGCTAAGTTGTCTGAATCTTAATATTATTGAACACTAACTTTTCCAAAACAGATGTCATTCAGCAACTGATCATGATACATGGTGAAACATGTTCCAGTTATATTGTTCATTCCAGAAAAATTTACTAACATAACTGATTAAGCAATTTAAATCTTCTAACTCTAAGCAGTGCGTTAATTTGTTTAAACCATCCACTGTCCAAGCTACCTAGATATTTAGTTTATTAATACACCTCTTGGAACCTTAACACAGCCATGAGCCTCATCTAAACCTTCCACACTCAGACCTAAACTCATCCAAAAATCCCAGAAATCACTCTGCTGCATGAAAAACTTACAGAGAACGAAAAGAAAACAAAATTCACCAAAGGAAATAAACAAATGCAATTTAACCAATTGATTACATAAAATACAATTTAAACAATTAATTAAATAAAAATACTATTTAAACAATTTATTAAATTTCAGGACTGTCCCTTTTAAAATTAGGGGTATTACATTCTTCCCCCCTAACAAAAGGAATTCCGTCCTCGGAATTCGCTCTTACCTTCTTCCCATAATGTAGGAAACTACGAGCGACTCCAACCTCCTATTCCCCAGTGGACTCAGCCTCATTGTAATGACTTTACTGAACACGCATCAAAGAAAAACCTTATTACGAAGGATTTAATTATCCCTACAGTTAATAATACTATTCGGTGACTTTAAAATAAGTCGCATCTGGCTGCAACTCAAATTCCCCAACTTCGATATACTAATACCCTCGTCCTCATCCCAGATAAAAAAATATAAAGACCGAAATATAACGAGTGTGTGGCACTCCACAAAACATGTCCTAGTAATCATGAATAGGAAACTTACCTTCAATAGCCTGAGGTGCCTGCATATCCTGTGGCATGGGGTTGTACACCCTGCCATAGTGCAACTGCTGCGGTGCCTATCCCTGAGGCTGCGGCAGTGCCGGTAAAGCCGGATAAGTTTGTCCTTGAATCCGAGGTACCTGTGGAGCGGGTAAAGGTACTGAAGCCCTCTGCCCCTGCTGCACATGCTGCCCCTATCCCTATCCTGCTTTAGGACACTGCCTGGAGGTATGACCATACTCTCCACAAGTGTAGCAACTACCCTGGAAAGTACCAAATGGCCTCCTCTGTCTGTTAGCCTGTGGCTGACCTTGTCCAGTCTGTGGTCCCCCATTCTGCTGCCAAAAATAGGTGACAGATCCCTGTTATCATCTGAACCACCCTTATGTTTCTTCCAAGGCTGCTGTCCCTGGAACTTACCCTTGTCATTCTGTCGATGATCATTTCCATTTCCCTTCTCAACTGACCGATTAGCAGAGTCTTTATCACCCCACTTCTCACCCTTGTCCTGTTTGATGTCCACTGTCAGCTGATACTGCTGCAAAGCGGCGTCTACCACCTGAGCTCTGATACCAACTGTGATACCTCTCAGATCCGAGACATGGGTTGATCAGGCCCATACCCAAGCCCGAGGGAAATCAAACAATTAAAGTATTTTAGAACGAACACAGATGAAAAAAAATGAAATAAAAATAACTATTAAAAGCTGAACAGAATACTAATATAAAATCCTCAATAGCCTGATAAAACTTAATAAAATCCAACTTCCAAAACTTCCATGAATTACAACTCGGGAATCCATCTAGTGGACCCCTAAATAAAAATCTCAACTGAAATGTAAACAACTGACATAAAACCAAATACTAAAATATGGAAGGACATCCTACGTCGTCGGTGGAATGAATGATAATCCCTGCACAGCACGATCAAGCCTAAGACTAGAACCGTCCGATACCTGAAAAATAAGAGTGGGTCAGGCCCACGAACAAGTTCTAATCTAATTGCAATCCATACAGTGACCCGATACGCAGATACACCTAAATACCTCACAATATCTATCTAATCCATACATAAATATATCCACACTAGAGGACCTTCACTGGACTATAATGGGGTCTCAACTTGAGTAGAAGGCAACATGCAAAAACGCACCCAAAGGTGGGCATTAATACCTAGACCTAACAAGGTACACCTCAACCATCATATCCAGCTATGCATCCCAATGCATATACGCTCCCTAACCAACGACTCTGAGACTCATGCCCATATCGTGGTGCCATATCATATATATAAAATCCGTCTAACCCAAGGTATGCCATTTTATTGTTTATTGAATTGACATAAGAATTTTAATCCAGTTTAGTCATTCAACTTAATCAGTCGATCTGACTTAAACACAACCAACATTTAATCCAGGTAGTCATTCAACTTAATCAGTCGATCCGACTACACACAAACACAATTAATCCAGATAGTCTTTCAACTTAATCAGTCGATCTGACTAAACAAGGTTTATGATTCAATATTTTACAATCCTTCTCTTAAATCCAATAGGTTAGGTTTATGCGTTTTGAGCTAAACCATCCCTAGTATGACACCGTCCCATACCGGTTCATACCATCCTCCACAACCATGTAATTGACAGAATCTATTAATTCAGCAATTAAAATTCCACATATATATATAATCGTTTAGCGATTTATAATCCAAAACCAATATCCAAGTATTTGCAATTAAATCCAAGCATTTAAACCATATAGTTGTAAGGAATGATTTCATAATTCAACAACTAACATCCAGACATGCATAGATCAAATCTAATATATCATTGACACTATCATGCATTTAAAATCCATTCCATAATCATATTATAGTCCAATAAATTGTTAAAATTATTCTAAACAATTTAGTTCCTTCCATCAGGTAACAGCGTACTAAGTTGCGTACTTGTACTCTGTTTTATTCCTTTCAACACAGGGCCGTACACTAATCCATAAGTCTGATTTATTAACTAAAAGACTTCTCCATGCATATAAAACTTAATTTAGAATCATGTTTTAGCATCCTAAATTTTCAAATTAAAACTAGACAATTTATTACCTTTCAGCCGTCAACCGCATAGAAAGTTCACAAATTTTCTACTGTTTGTCCCATAGACTTAGAGGTCAATTTTAATCAATTTATGGTCTTAATGAAACCCAAAATAAACTATCTAATCCCTCTGTAAATTCCCAGAGGTTTCAAAACAATTCCAATGCTCCAACAGTAGCAGGTAATTCGTAAATAAATAAATAAATAAATCAAAAATGAAATTACAAGAGAGCCTGCTCAATTTTTGGAAAGAGCAGGCTCTTTTAGAGCCTTGAGCCGGCTCCATTACTTCATGGAGCCGGCTCTTTACCTAGAAAAGATGAGGGAGCCGGCTCCCTCATTCCATGGAGCCGGCTCTCTCCCCTTCTAAGAGCCGTCTCCAACCTTTGCAATTCCTGCGACTTTCTGCTTTGCTTCCGGTCACTTTCCACCTCTACCAGCCTTTCTGTTTGGCTTTAACACTGATTCTAAGAGTCTTCTTAACCCCTATTAACATCTTCATGGTTGGTTTAAAGTAAATAAAAACAAGCACAACAAACCAAGTTACAACAGAACTGATCATGCTTTAAGGAACAAAACTGGAACAGATAATAACGAATGTATTTCAGACCACTTTCTCAGTCAACAGATAGTGCAAGTTTAGCATATAATAATCATAAGAAGGAGATTGAGATTTGATAGGAGGTGGGTATTAGGGAGGAAGTGGGTATTAAAAATGAGATTGGTATTAGGAAGAAGGTAGGTATTGAGAAAGAGATTGGTACTGGGAAGAAGGTAGGTATTGGGAATGAGATTAGTACAGGGAATGTGGTGGGTTTTGGAAAGAAGAGAATTGAGATTGAGATAGGTTTTCGGATTGGTAAAATCCTGAAAGTTAAAAATCATAATTGAATTGTGGTTGTACTTCAGAGTTTTGCGATAAGGGTAATGGAGGTCGTTGATCCATGGAGTGTTCAAGGAAGAAAATTTCGTTAGAAAAAACTGAAAGGAAGATTAAGAAAGAGAAAGATAATTAACTGATGAATGATAAGAAATTTTAATAGAAATGCAATGGTATTTATAAAGAATATGTAATATTACAGACGGTTATATATATATATTTTTTTCTCAACAACTATATTATGTTTATCTTTTTCCTAACGGCTATATTCCCAACGGCTATATTATATTTGTCTTATTCTAACAGCTATATTATGTTTGTTGTGATACCCCTTAAATTCGAGATATGGGTTGATCAGGCCCAAACCCAAACCCGAGGGAATATCAGACAATTAATATTTAAATGAACACAGATTTCAAAATGAAATAAGAAATAAATAATTACAGGCTGAAAGAATTCTAAATTAAAAATCTCAAAATATAATTGTTAAATCCAATAATCCAAAACCCTCCATTTATTTAACAACTCGGGAATCCATCTAGTAGACCCCTAATAAAATCCCAAATTGAAAAGGAAATAACTGTAATAAAAATCCAAAGCTAAAAATAGAAAGCAATCCTACGTAGTCGGAGGAGTGAGTCATTGTATCTGTTCTGCACGACCAAGTTCTAACCCTGGAACTGACGAACACCTGAAAAATAAGAGAATGGGTCAAGCCCATATGCAAGTCCTATCTTACTACGATCCATATAGAAACCCGATACGTAAATACATCATAGATAGCTCAACAATAACTAGAATAGTCCACATATGTATAGATACACATTACAGAACGCTCACTAGTTCAATAGGTCTGTTTCAGCTTGAGTAGAGATGCCATGCAAATCGCACATAACGTGGTCATGTGTACCTAGACCTATCAGGGACCAATACTTATGTCCAGTTATTTATCCTTGGCGATATACGCACCCTAACCATAATTCTGAGACTTAAGCTCCTACCATGGCTCCATAACATAAATATATAAAATCCATATACTCCTAATACAAAATATCATCCATCTGGTATAGTGGCCTGATATATGTATAACAATCCATCCAGAAACCAAAGTAGGTCATTCAATTATTTTACTGATATGACACAAATATGAGTAGGACTTAACCGTTATGGTTAATCCATACCTCAATCCAGATTAGGTAGGACTTAGTATTTGAACTAATCCATCCCTAGTATGCCACCGTCCCATACCTGTGCATACACTCCTCCATTTAGCATAATAGATTAAATAACACTAGGTATTCATCAACATGTCTCCAAAATATGCATCAATATAAACTAATACATATATAACGATATTAGGCATTCATTACAGAACCTAAAAATCATGTCCCATCTATTTAAATTGCTAAAATAAATCATAGCATTTAAATCCCCCATATCGTCCATAAATTGATACAGTTAAAAGCAAGTTAAATATCAATTTAAACCAAACCAAGCAGAGTTAATTACAAGTAATTCACTACACTTATAACTCTATTTAAATATGATTAAACAGTACTAAATCATATTTACAATAATTTCCAAGTTCCAGTATGTAAGTTGATTAACAACCAAAATGCAATATGTAGGATTTTTCTCTAAATTCACACTGTCCATTCCTTAATCCATTTATGAATTATTGTTTCCCTATATTTTTACAGGTATGTAACAATTATATACATCATTTAAAGCAGTTTAAACGAAGTGAAAATACCTTGTACAATCCAAACAGCGCCCTAAAACCAACAGTACACAATTCTAGGCGAGAGCAAGCTCTCACAAATTGAGAGCTTGCTCCATTAACATGGGAGCCAGCTCCCTAACTTTGGGAGCAGGCTCTGTGGAGCTAGGAGCCGGCTCCACACTCCTTAAAGCCGGCTCCATTGACGAGGGAGCTGGCTCCCTCCTTTTGGGAGTCTGTTCTCTTACTCCTTGAAGCCGTTCTGTGTTTCCGCATCGTCTTCCTCACCTCCGGCGATTCCCAAGGCCTCTATAGTATTTTAAATACTTATTCCAGTGTTCAATTAATGTCCCAGATTATTTATAAGACATCATTATGCATCAACGATCTCAATTAAACAAAACTTAAACGCAAAGACAGCAGGAACCAGTTAACAGAACTTTAAAAATTTGCAAACCAGTTTAATTCAACGAGATTAAATATAGTTTAAACATGTATAAAAGATTTGTTTTAGCATTAATTAAACCCCTGGAGTCTACCTAGGCATGCATAGAACACAGGTTTAAGGGAAAGAGTTAGAATAGAGACTTGCCTCTGATTTCACTTTAGAAATCTTAAACCGTCTTCTCTAGCAACTCCGACGACCTTAATTGCTTTTACTGACATCTGTTGCTCCTAATTCAACCCACAAGCATGCGTCAATTGCTTCTCCTTGGTTCAGCCCTTGCCCCTAACCAAAACCCTAGCTTGTCTCTTTCTATTCTCCCTCAACCTCCACAATTCGTAAATAAAGTTCTAAAAACCCTTGCAGACCTTAAACTGTTATATTTATAGGCCTCTTAGGTTAACCGAATTCTAATTACGTAGGGAATGAAAAGCACACACAAGTCGGCAACACCGTGAATCATAAAACCCTAATTAATCCAATTAACTTACTTAAATAATTAAACAATTACAATAATTCAATTAAATACAAATAATAAATAAAAAACAATTAAATCAATTAATTCAAATAATAACAATTAATCCAATTAATTCAATCAATTCAATTAATTCAAATAATTCAAACAATTAAACAAACAAAAATGTAATTAAATAATTAATTAAAATACCAGGACTATCCTTTTAAAATTAGGGGTATTACATTTGTCTTATTCCTAACGGATATATTCTGTTTGTTTTTTCTTCAACAATTATATTCTCAATGGCTATATAAACCACTCATTCTCTCATTTTTTCAATTATCAAGTCCACTTCTTTACATCTTCGAATTAATTTTCTCTTATTTGAGTCTTTATCTTTATTATAGAAAAAAATGGCTTCATTATCATAATCTATTCTAATGTCCAGGTCAATTTTTCCATTGAGTTTCTTTTCATCTTTTGACGGGGAACAATTTTTTGAAGAAAGTCAAAAAAGGATGAATGGAGTGATGCAACTGTTATCGCCTGAGAAGGTAAAGGCATTATTTCGATGTCGTAAGAAAAGATATATTAAACGTGATCGAGAGGAAGTAGCCCAACGGCTATTCCAAGATTATTTTGCTGAAAATCCCATTTTTTCACCCAAGATGTTTCGTAGACGATTTCAGATGCGCCGAGAGTTGTTTATTCGCATTTTAAACGGTGTTACAACATATGACGAATGGTTCATCCAGAAGCCTGATGCCCTCGGTTGTATGGGTTTCACTCCTATGCAGAAGATGACAGCTGCAATACGTATACTCGCATATGGAATTTCAGCAGATCTTTGTGATGAGTACATAAAGATTTCTGAAACCACTGCGGTTGAAAGCTTGGAGCGCTTTTATGATGCTGTAATTGCGGTGTATATAGAGCAGTACCAATGCACACCAGACGAAGAGGATATTGCACGCCTGCTTCGAGAAGGGGAAGAAAGAGGCTTCTCAGGTATGCTTGGCTCTATAGATTGTATGCATTGGGTATAGAAGAACTGCCTTACAGGGTGGCATGGCACACACAGGGGAAGAAATCATAAGCCTACCCTTATATTGGAGGCGGTTGCATCGAAAGATCTGTGGATCTGGCATACTTTCTTTGGTATGGTTGGTTCAAACAATGACGTGAATATTTTAGATCATTCCCCAGTATTCAATAGCTTAATCAATGGCACAATGCCTCCGATTAATTACGAGGTAAATGGGTATCGACGTACAATGGGGTATTACCTATCTGATGGTATTTGTCCCAAGTGGGCAACTTTGATTCAGACCATCCCACACCTAATAACTGGCAAAGAGAATTTGTTTGCTAAAAAACAAGAAGCCGTTAAGAAAGATGTTGAACGAGCGTTTGGCGTGTTGCAGATCAGGTAGGATATAACGCGAGGACCTATGTATTAGTGGGATAAAGAAGATTTAAACAAGATAATGAGAACATGCATCATACTTCATAATATGATTATTAAAGATGAGCGTTGACACATTTTGCAATGGTCACCTCCACCGGATGAGCCAATATCCCTCCCATAATACATTCGAAACCCAACAATGTTGGTGGCACACATTTCCGGTCGTTTTAGAAGATTTCGTAATAGAGCGGATAATGCTGATCTCAGGAAACATCTGATGGAACATTCGTGAAATCAATTTGGTGATGAAGATGTTTAAATTTGGTATAATCGAATAAAATGTAATTTTTATATTTTTATGCGAATTAATTAAATCAGTACGTGATGAAGATGTTTAAATTTATTAATCGAATAAAATTTTATTTTTTATATTATTATGAAAATTAATTAAATTATCATGTAATAAATAAATAAATAAAATTGATAAGTCAAAGAGTACAATTTTTTTTTAAAAAAAAAGAATTAATTAAATTATTATGCAAATTAAATGACTCTTTTTATTTATTTAGGAAAAATGATTTTTTTTTAATTAATTAAAATTTGACTATCTTTACATTAATTAATTGATCCAATACATATACAATATTTATTTTACATATCATCACACAATATCACTTTTTCATTTTATATTATTATCACACACAATGGCCCACTGCACCTGTTGCAACTGCCCACCGCCAGGCGCTACTTCATTCTTCAACTTTGGAATGTAGAATGTGTAATATTGCATGGGCGCCACTTGTGTTTAATGTGCATAGGAAAGCATTTCATTCAACACAGGTTGAGATATTGTACACTTAATGCTCGCGCTAAAGTTGATCTTATGACCTCTAGTTTTTTTTTTTTTTTCCCTAGATAGTTTGAATTTTTTTTTTTTTTTTTGTTAAATTAACAAAATAAATAATATAATTTATCCTTTTTTTTCTTCTTATTTTTCCTTCTCTTCGATCCATTCTAATCTCTCAAATCTATGAAGTTTAATTTTGAATGGTACATGTATATGTGTATGTTGAATTTTATTTAAAAAAATAGTAATATATGGATCGAATTCGCTAATTACGAATTCAATTTATGTGAGACGGGTGATAGGTCTCATCACACTATGTCATGATAACAACATTTGAGGCCCACTACCACACCCACATAAATAACATTTTTCTATTACTCATCCTATTTTTTTAGGAAATGAAAATCTTCCAAACAAAGTTTATCCTTAGTATTCAAGTGTTGAAAACCATGAAAAATTAATTGAAGCGAACACATATATGTTTTAGTAAAATATATTATTTCATGCGGGTATTACTGTAACGGGTGAACGCTTACCCATTTACCAAAAAAGTTAAGTTATTAGGTAGTTTTACATACCCATCTATTTATACATATTTCACTTTCTATCCAAATCTGATGTAGAACAAGTATTCCCTTGTAACATTCTCCCCCATCCAAACTCGCAACGATCTTGTTGCGGTCGAGCCACCCTGCCTACTCGAGTCGCTTACCCGGACACTTTTTCGAGCCGGGCGCTTAGCGTGGCACTGGTTCAAGGATTATGTCTGCCTCTGATACCAATTGTAACCGGTGGGCGTTTACTCATTTAACCAAAAATTTAAATTATTAGGTAGTATTGCATACCCACCCATTTATACTAATTTCACATTCCATTCAAATCCGATGCAGGACAAGTCTCCTCCGATAACAACTACAATGTATTAAGGTGTTGAAATTCAAGACCAACTCAAATGGGCTATTTTGTCTGGTCTAGTACTAGAGCATTTATTCGCGGGTTCAAATCTAATACCAACTCAAATGGGCCCAAGTGCTTGAGCCCAGGGGATATGAATGGCATATATTTAATTTTAAAAAATAAAAAGCAATCTAAATTTTAATCTCTAAAATTAAATAAACTAACTTTTGCATTAAGAAAACGTAACTAAAAATTAAATACAATAAACATTATAATGATAAACTTAAATCATGAATATTTAAGTACCATATTCAATTTAGAAGTAGTATTAATGTCACGCCCCAAATTTATAAGGCGCGATAAATTATTATATAAAAAGAAATTGGGACAGCAATCCTTGTTGGAACAAAATTTTGCGTAATGCCCAATAAAAAATTCGTATAAAATTCGATTTTAAAACAGGGCAAACTAAAATTCTTTAGAGACTAGACTCAAAGGTTAACGTGACCAAATCAATCCCCACGATGAAAGTTCGCCAATGAAATCAATTTTCAGATCGAAGATCGGCCATAATGATTGAACTGAAAACAAATAGTGTAACCAACTTTAACCATGATGGAAAATTACAGAGCTGACAAAATTGAGAGGCCTTGGATTTTAGGAACTAGACCAAAAGGACTATAGACCGGGAAATTTTAATATTATTTGGGGTTAGAAAGTGACTCAAATAAAATTTTCAAAAACCGGTTTACACCCGATGGAAATGAGTTGATAACAGCCACTATGGAATTTTTATAAAAATCATCACTTGCCCAATGATCCTCAAATTTTTCGAAGAACAATTAGACCAATAAGGCTACGTATGGTAAAATTTTTGGAGCATTTAGAAGGCAACAACTCTATAAACAAAAATTTAAAATTCATTCTAACGCGTTCAACAAAGCTAGGAGCAGGCACTGTATGTAAACTCCTTCCATAACGAGCAGCAAACAAATTATTATTATTTTTTTAGCTAAACAATACAAACATAATCTATTCATTCCATTTTACACAAAACACTTTCCCTTCCTAACCCAAACAAGATTATACAATAAGCAAGGTCGAGGAAAATCATGTTAGCACCTCACTATGCTAAGTAACAACATGCTGACATTTACATACTAAGGTCCCTTGTAAGATAAGTTCAACATGTTTCACACAAAAAAACAAAATCATCCATGCACAGAGAGTACAACTCTCAAACCAAAACAAACTACGTGCATACATTAACACCCTAGCATGATTTTTATTTTACTATAGGGCATTTATATACAATCCCAAAACTAGGCAAAACCCCTAGAAAAATGTATGTTATCATATTCAATTTAGTACAGCAACCTCGGCTTCATGTAAAACACATCCAGCACTAAATAAATTCAAATTTCATAGCTAGCATCCTTTAGTCTACCATCTCGGGTGATAACCCCTGAAAAATGTTAGGAGTGAGCAAAGCCCAGTATGAAAAATCTAATAAATGCTTCTATGAGGTTTTATGCATATGATTTGAAAAAGTATTAAGGTAAAACTGTACAAAGACATTAACAGAGTAATGAGAACATTTCAATGCAAAGGAAGTTAATTCTTTAATTTATCAAAATTCTGAAACTGAACTAAAAAGAAAGATGTAACTGAATTAGAAACCTTTCCAATAGGAAACTCAAATACGATTTTTATTATTGGGACATTTTATCAATTATCCTTATAACAGACCAGAGTGTTTCGCTGCTGTCCACTCCCCCTTAGAATAAGGGCGAAACTAACTCCAAACTTCCATTGTCATGGTCCCCCACGTGGGTAGCGGGACTTGCACCCGCGGGTAACTCGTACCCCTTTCAACTGGGACATTACCCTCCTAGCCCCCAAATTCAAGTGTTAAGTTTGTCCCAAAAACATTTTAAGTACCAATCACATGATATAGAAAATTTATAATTCAGCCCAAGACTTTGTTTTTCAAAAGGTTCAGCATTGTATATCTATTAAACAAAATTTATGGACTCTAATTTTTCTGGAAAACATCAAATAGTAAAACCCCCTCTTGGGTTTCTAGAGTAGCCTTGGGAATTCAAGTTTAACCACTAATATATGATGAAAAATTCAATTATAACAGTCATTCCCAACTTTTGAACCAGATAGATACTTGAATCTCAAAGAATATGCTTAGTCAAATGAAATTGAAACAATAAAGTCATAACAAGATATAAAACATCTTCTAAAATAGGGAAAATTCATTAGCTTAAAATAACATTCAATGTATGAAAGAAAAATTAACAAAGAGACGAATTTAATTAAAATCTCTCAAAGCAGCAAGTATTAGAATAATCCCTACCAATGGCAAAAGAAGAATAGGTGGTGATGAAGAGTTCAATTTTCCTCCTTGATTTTCCTCCTCCTTCTATTTCGATCTCCTTATATCTTTCTCTCTCTAGATCCCGCCAGTACCCTCTCATCCTAACTCTCTATTCTTTTTTATTTTTTTTTTTATTTTTGTTTTTAAGTTGCTGTAAGCAGATAAATATAAAAATAAATGGTGCTTTAAAGTTTTGGTGTCAACCTGATGCACATAAGTGTCCTAAGCATGCGGTTTGGACACCTGCATTCCACTAAACTATTTGTGGACACCTGTTCCACTAAGACTAAAACTATTATATATAATGACAATTATGCATAACTTAACACTATATTTTTACTTAATAGCAAAATGGCACCACATAAGTAAGTAAAAATAATAATACTAATAATGATATAAATAGTAGGTAGGATGAACAAAAGTATGCGTCTCATAAAACATATAAATATATCTACATAAAATATATTTAAAAGTAAGGCAATTAAATCCTTTCTAATTAAATTATAGGGTGTTACAATTTAACACCGGCATTAAGAGAGAATAAATAACATATCTTATCTTCTTCCACATAAAATTACATGTCTTTAAATAATACTATCTCCGTTTCAAAATTGTTGGGTGTTTTGGAAATTTTAACTTTTTATGGTAGTGGGGTAAATTTTCAAAATTATCCTTACTACAAAAGACACTCTGTAATTAGTGCATAAGTCAATGTGTAAAAAATAGTTTAAGTATATTAAGAAAAAATTACATTCATTTTTAGAATATTTTGGGACATCTCATAATAAAAAGATAGACAAAAATTTTAGAAAGGAGACAGTATAACACAACAAATTAATAATTCAAACAATTTAATAATTTACAAATATCAATCTTACTTTTATAATAATTCACCACAAACTTTCAAAACTTTTATCGAAAAGTAAGTACCTTTATACCTATTTAATTCAAGGATTCACAAAAATAAAATAAATTCAAAGCTTAGATATTTTATATATATATATATATATATATATATATATATATATATATATATATATAACATTATTTCAACAGTTATATATTATTAGATTTAAAAACCCTTCTTTGTTAGCTATCAATTGTATAATTATATATTATTAATTTAAAAAATAAAAAATAGAAACTTCTATATATATTACACTCTAATTACAAATTATTAGTTTATTACTCATTTACTTGAAAGAAGAAAAAGAAGAAGAAGAAGAAGCATTATTTGCTTATAAAAAACGCATTACTCTTTGGTAGCTTTAAAAAAAAGCAGAGATCCTATATAAATCGCCTAGGCCGTATTAGCAGTTTCATCTGAGGTTAGGGTTATACATTGCGTCTGTCAAACAAGTGACGGCTAGTCAACATCTTTCCTTGTATCCGAGTATGATGAGAATTGATCGATACTCTCTCCTCCTCTTAAATTTCTTTCCCTAGCAGCGATCCGCGGCGGACCTGGTTCTCTGTCCTCTCTTTCACCGGCGCATATCGTTATTCTCTCTCCTCCAAACGCCTCTTCGTCACCCAATCGTCTGGTCGTTGACAATAAACCACAAGAAGAGGTAAACCCTAACCCTAGTCTCTCTGTCTTTCTCTTTGTCGTCTGCCTTTTTTTACTTTCGTTGATTGATGTTGATGATTTATGCAACCCCATGGAAACCCTAATCTCTCTGTGTTCCTCTATCGTACACTTATGTGCCACATGCAAAACCTAATATTTATTTATATAAATATTTGTTACATATATATTTTTGATATCACATGAAGGCATAAATATTTATTCATTGTCACACACTCACAATGACTCAACTCCTTCGAATCATTTTTCTCCTCTTTCCTTAGCCTTCGCCTAAATGGCGCAACCATGCAGAGGTAAACCCTTACCCTAGTCTATCTGTCTGTCTCTCTGTCTTTTTCTTACTTTTTTTTTAATTGATGATGATTTAGGCAATCTCTCTGTGTTTCTCCTCTTTCCTTAGCCTTCGCCTAAATGGCGCAACCATGCAGAGGTAAACCCTAACCCTAGTCTATCTGTCTTTCTCTTTGTCCTTCTTCTACCTTTTTTTTTTTTTTTTTTTTTTTTTGATGATGATGATGATTTCTCTGTGTTTCTGTGTGCCAGAGGTAAACCGTAATATTTATTTATATAAATATTTTTTGATTTTGTTTTACAAGGATCTTTATTGCTTTTATACTGATTTTAAAAAAATTCGTTAAGATTTCTTCTTGTCTAATTTCATATGTTCAGTTCAAATTTGTAAAAGATTTTACAGCAGAATCTGCACACTTTTATGTTGTATTTACAAGATGTAATGTTTCTGCGTTCTGCCTCTGTGCTGGCCATGGTTTGTATGCCAATAGTGTTTTGGTCTTATTAGTAAAGCTGTAAAATGCTTCGTGCTTCTCCTTTTTTTTTTTTTATTTAAAAAGTATAATTGGGTGGTTGTATAAGATTTCATGATTTTTTTCCCCTTTCTTCCTATATAGTTGTTCCATTCTTTCATTTTTTGTTGAAGATGTTATCTGCTGATACAGATGTTTCTTTAATCTTGTGCTTCACACATTCCATGTTCCATCGTCAAATCTGTCAGCTCATCTCATTCTTCCTGATGTTTTCTTGCATTAGATGTTGGCACTTGTGAGACAAGCATGATAGGAGCTTCTTATCCAATGGTAAGCTTGACCAATGAAAGAGTCCCACAAAAATTTGCACTATTGTTGAGAATCGTGTTAATTAATGCTTAATTGCTGATATATATGTGTGTGGCGAGCCTCTTGTAGTATTCTTGTTTGGATTTTGCTATTCTTTTAATTCCTACCTAACAAATAATGATACAAGTGTCTTGGGTTTCTGGATTTTTGTAAGATTAACATTCCGAGAACCAAATATTACTTGTAAATTTCTTGTCTTTTCAGGGGGTTGTGATTGGAAGTTTTGATGGTGTTCGTGTAGGGTGTGAAGGAACAGTCAGTGCCTTTCAAATCAACTGAGAGTAACGTGTTTTATTTTCTGTTAAGAAATTGAATTTCTCAGCTCATTTTAGTGGCCATGCACACAATTATCCATTTAACAAGTCCTTGCAACTAATATTTAAGATGTGGAATACCATCTAATGTGACACATTGCTTTCTTGGCAATTCACTTTGTTATATTACACACGATATTGTTCCACTCCTTTACTCTTGCTTTCCTACTCTTACACTACAATTTATAGGGATATGTGCAAAATGACCGATCCTTGTTTATTTTATTTGTATAATATAGTACAACATAATCTACTTAACCAAAAGTGGATCATGTCTTGTTGGGCCAATTGGGGTAGCCCCTGCAGTATTGTATATTTATATGGCCGAGACATGTTTTTACCCATATTGTTGCTGCTATTTGGCCAATAATTAGAAATTTTTAGTTTTCGTCTTTGATCTAAGTATATTCCAGTTCAGGTTTGCAGGTGATGTAGCCGAGCCTGCTATTATTAGAGCTGGAGATTTCATGAAAGTTCTAGCAGTTTGAATCCACATTTGCATTTGGTATGCAAAGAGAAACTTGGCTTTATGAATGATGTGAACTTTGATACGTTGATAACATGAATTTTGTGTGGTGTTGATTAATTTGGGTTCCTACTGCTCTCATATCAAGGTTCGTATCTCATTGACAGAGCTCAACCTTCGTATTTGATAGTTGCTTGCTTGATTTTTTCACTCATAGAGTATGTTTTATGTGATTTTTTTGACATATCAATATGACAATTGCATCTTTCAGATATTTTTTTTGGCAACTATTGTTATTTTAATTCAATTATTTTGACAGTGAGGAGTGAGAAGACATCATAGGAGTTAGTTGTTAAAATAACCGACTACACCTTATAGCATGATATTAAAATACCAATAATCTGACGATCACCAACCCAATCGCATTGTTTATTTCTTTATCTGATTTGTTGTTTCTCTCTTTTGGTTAGTTGAAATTATTGGCAAAAGCACATTCTATTTACAAGATTTAAGGGGGAGCAGATTGTGATCCTATTGTAGGTAATGGTGTGCTTTTCCCCTAAACAATATTCACGAGATGGCAGATGATTGCTCTGGTTAGCTTGTTACTTCTCTCGCGCGTGCATCCTCTTTCACGCATTGCTTTGTTTTGTTTTCCTCTCTTTTTGAAAGTTGAATCTGAACTCTATAATAATTGGGGACAATAACGGGCCTGGTTAGTATTATACTTTTTCATCATGTTAAAAGAGGAGCGCTGATTGTCAATGGGATGCAAATAAAATACATTCATCACCTAGCTCACCTGGATGATTGTAAGTGCTGGCATCTCTTTCATCTTACCGCTTTTTCCCTAGCTACCATAGTCCGGACAAATGTCTGGCTTTGCTCAGCATGCAAGGGCAAGGATCCTGTTTGCGAATTTGAAGACATTTCCTTGCTGTTTGGAAAGGGAGGCAGCTACTGCTGCCTCATCCTGCATTCTCAAAGGTCATAATTTCCTATCTGAATGATATTCTGATCGGAGCCATATGTGGAATATATTGGAGACAACAAGCAATAGATGAAAGGGATGATTTTGGATAGTCCAGTTTCAAATCATGAATTTGGATTTGATGGGCTTCTTTGGGCGTAATCACTGATTGTTGAACGAATACATGATTGGTATCAAATAGGTGCGCCAAAAGCCTACACAAACCGTAGTCCTTCCAATCCTCTTCCTATCCCTCTCCCAAATCCTAACCATAACCCTGATTGCAACTCCAAATGCCCTACACAACCACTGGAAAACATCCTACACACGCCTGAAAACTGCTAAATCCCTCACTCTGCCCAGCCCAAATCCAGAAATTATTTACTGCATGTTCTCAACAATGATCTGTTGTGTTTGGTAAATGTCATGGTGCATTTGGAGCACTTGTGGGAGGTAGCATTCAATTGGTGTAGGTTTGTGCTTCTCACGTTTTGAATGTGAAACCGTATCTGTGGTATTATTTCTCCATGTTTTCATTTTTTACTGTTGTGTTAAGTTCTTAATCTTCCTCATCTATATTTCACTTTTCCACCATTTTGTTATGAAAATTGATGGATTCTTCATCTATATTTTTCTTTTCACTGCTATGTTTAGTTGTTAATCTTCCTTAATCTATATATATATTTTAATAATTTATCAGTCTATTCTCAATAAATTCATCTGATTGTAAAGGTTTTTATTTATAACCTTTAAAAGTTGAATTCAAAATTACATTATTCATCACCTTGTGTAATCAATAAGAATTCATTTATAAGCAATCAAATTTTTATATATCTAAAAGATTTCAAGGTTTAATGTCATTGTATTGGAGGCAACTAGGGTTTCAGGGGGAAAACTTTGGTTCTTTAATTCCAATGATTGATTTTGAAAATTGTAAATTTCATGGATTTGTTGTTTCTCATTGCTTATTATCGGAATAGTAAGGTGCACGTTCATTCCTTGTTTGTCTATTAGTTCTCAATTCTTCTCTTTAGTGCGGAGTAGAGCAGTTTGGTAGCTTGCAAGGTCATCACCTTGAGATCACGGGTTCAAATCCTGTCTCCGCTACATTTTCTATTTTTTTTTTCGGTTTTTGTTTTTCCGCCGGAGGAGTGTTTTTTCCCCCTCTTTTTTGTGTACACTCTTTGAGTAATTGTTGGTTTCTCTTTACTTTTGCTCCTGTTTGCAGTCACATTGATGAACTTGCTGAATGTTAAATAGCTTTTTGTGTTGCTGGACTTAATAATGTTATTGGACTATTAAAGAGCATGATCATGTTCAAGCAGCAGTCATCTAGTTATTTGATAATTTTTTCCCCCGCTCTTTTCCTTTGCGACATTACTGTATGCTTGGACCTTTGAGGAGGTTTGCAGTTTATTGCATGTTTACATAAAGTGGCTTAAGTAAAGCTCCTGCATGGATGGTCTTTGAACAGTTAACCAAAACGTTTTTGAAATTAGGTATGTTAGATCCAAATATTTATTGCTGCGACACAATAATTTTTTTCTGCCTTGCATCCTGGAGATGGGTATTCTCATATGTTTCAATCAAATATTCATATGCGGATCTTGCACAAAAAGTTTCTGCACTTACTGTTAGTTAAGTTTCTTGTGTTAATTTATGTTTGGTTTTTTTAGTCCTAGGTACCACAGCAACACCTCCAACTCCTAGTGGGGATTATGGAATTGCACTCGAACAACTTTCTTGAATGACCAGGGACCATAATTTTTCTTCATTCCTGCATTATGGAGGGGCAAGTCAATTATGAACTTATGTTTTCAATTGCTGTATTATGTGGTCATATGTATACTTTACATATAGCAATTATCATGTGCAACAGGTCAAATTGTTATTAGATATGATGAAACCAAATCTGGAAACAGGAATTATTGGTGATGATGGTGAATTAGTAAAGCGAAGGATTGCTTTCAGATTAAATACATATCGTGTGAAAAAGGCGGAGTTTCTTGGTATATTCTAATTGTATATATGGTGGTATTTTCTTATTTGCTATTATCTTAAGTTTGAGGCCTTTTTTCTCCGACTGCTATTCATTTGTATGCTTCGGCTTACAGAGGTTCCTTTGGGAAGCTTGGCAAAATTTAACACTTATTTATCTTGATGGTAGTTGCAGCAGTTTCATTACTTCCAGGAATAAAGACACAGCTGATTTGGGTCATATGAGAATTCATATAGATCTTCAATAATATCCAAAATAGGGTTTCTTGATTGTTTAGCATGTACTGAATACTTCTTTTTAAGTTTTATTATTTTTTCCCCAGTTTTTCTTATTAAGTGTCTAGTTGATGTGTGACAAAATAATTTTGGATCTTAATTACATTGTCAAAGTTCATATGATGTATATGTCTTGCATGTTTGTCGAAAGACGGATGAGATTACAAAACCTCGATGAAGACAAATATTTCAGGTTAATCCTTGCAATTTTTGAACTGATCATCCAAGCTCCGTAGAATGCACGTGCTTTCTGGATCGGATCAAGTATGTAAGCTTGGTCCTGTTGATCTCGGCTTCAGTTTGCATGGGAGGCTGGGTTAGGCATAAGAGTGGTACCTATATACAGGCTGTGTTACCTGAACTTAATACAAATTACAGGTGCAGGTTTATAATGCATATATAGGCCTCAAATATATGTGATTCAAATATGTTAGGATAAGTGGGCATATAGCAGAAATTATCAAAATTTTTTGATTTTGAATTTCCCATCCTTGATGGGATCAATATCATGTTTAAAAATACTACTGTTGCTTCTTAGTGATGCTTGTGCATTTTATGCCCTTTATATAGAAGCAGTGATGGACATTCTTTGGACTTCAAATTGTCTATTAGCTGGACTTGTGCAACTTCCCATGTTTTTTTTTTTTTTTTTCCTTCCTTCCGAAACTGTCAATGATTATTATCTGATCAGGCGTTCGTGCAATGATCAATCTTATTGGGGTATCATTTCATTTTCATTTTGATGGCAGCCCGACTCTCAAATTTACATTGGAAGGGAGCAGCTGAAATAATTCTGGCCTCATTTACGGGGATATCTTGACACAACTGATTGCTTAAATTCATTGATAAGGATAAGGTCGAATAATAAGCCATGGTTTTCTGGCTGAAATGAAGCAAATGGTATGATAAGTTCTGATAAAAAATTAGCAAAGAAGGAAATATATCCGGAACTATGAAAAATTGATTTTGTAAAACATGAACTTGATTGGAATATGAGCCGAGGTGGTCTGCAATTATTTTATGTATACGACCAATATCTTTCTGTAAAAAAATAGAATAGATCCATAGAGCTTTAATTTTGTTCAAACCCCAGATGGTGTTTTCGACTCTTGCTGCAGTTGTTTTTCAAGGAGGCTATCGATGATATGGCTGCAAAAAGCTTGCGTTGTGTTGCCCTTGCATACAGATCATATGAAAAGGACAAAGTTCCTGCTGGTGAAGAACAAGTAGCACAATGGGTTTTACTCGAGGATGACCTTGTTTTGTTAGCTATGGTTGGTATAAAGGTATAACATAGTTTTGCTTCTCAATTTTTATGAGAATTGCTCGACTGCATGTTGCGAGCGTGTAATTTTCAATTTGTCCATTGTGTTTAGATTAAATTATTATTCAATATTTTTTTTCTTTCATAAATTTGGTTTTCTTTTTCCCATATGATGGGAAAAGTCCCAATTTAGCTCGTATGTGTATTTATTTGCAGGATTCTTGTCGTCCACGTGTCAGAGATGCAGCTCAAATGCTGGTACTAAGGTAATAATTTACATCTAATAAATTTGTGGCTAGATATGCAACTGTATGCAGACGGTGGCTACCGTATGATTCACCAGCTCGGCATGTTCTGCATCAACATGCTGAGCTATTTGGTGGTTTACTGAAGAGTACATGTTGCTGGAACAAACAATGCATTTTCTCCGTGTCTTTTTTGGAAAGAAATGATGAGATTAAAAAGTCTGTTGCTTCCATCTCTAGCTTTCGATCATTGCTATGTGCTTAGCCTCTTGTTTAGGCGAATTCCTGGTCTTGAGTTTATTGGTAACTCTTTTTGGTCATATGGTTGCAGAGTTTTTGGTAGCTACTGGATTGGAAAATGCAATTTGCTAGTGGGTTGAGGGGTGGATGCTTGGAAGGAAAAGGTAGGAAGACTTGGATATGGAAGGAACTGTGTAAAACTGGGGAAAGAGGTTGTGATAAAAAGAGATGTATCATCTATCTCATAGATAAGAAACTGTTCTTTGCTGTCAAATTTGAGCTTTTCTGCTTCTTTCTTCATCACAATTAGAGGATCCCAGTGTTCGATTTGGTTCTTGTGTCGGACATAGATCCCATATTGTGACCCATGTCATGTTAACACGGTTACGTTGAGAGTCCACGTCACACAGGTTAAAACATCAAAGCTCTGTAAAACGGTTAAATTGTAACTAGTGGAACTATGCCAAAAAAAAAAAAAATGATACCATGCTTGTCATGCATGTGGAATATCAAGTTGATTGGTTACAGGTCATCCATAGTTGCGTCACATTCTTTAAAACAAATTTGAAATAAGAGATTAATTGGTAGTGCAATACTTTTTGATAAGTAATTGGTGGTGCAATATAATTCCCATTTTCCTTTGAAATTGATCTCTGGCTTGTGTGACAAGCATGATAGGAATTTCTAATCCAAAGGCAAGCTTGACCCTGGAAGAGTCCCACCAAAAGGTTCATGAGTGTTGAGAATCTTGTTAGTAATACTTGATTGCTGATACATATGCGTGTGGTGAGCCTCTTGTAGTATTCTTGTTTGGATTTTGCTATTCTTGTAATTCAGGAAAAAAAAAAGATTTTGCTATTCTTGTAATTCCCTATCTGACAAATAATGATACAAGTGTCTTGGGTTTCTGGCTTTTCGTAAGATTAAGACTTTGAGAATCAAATATTACTTGTAAATTTCATGTTTTTTCAGGTGGATGTGATTATAAGCTTTGATGGTTTTCGTGTAGGTGTGAAGGAACAGTGCCATTCAGATCAACTGAGCGTGTTGTGTTTAGTTGCCTCATTAGTGAAAAGTAACGTGTTTTTATTCTCTGTTTAGAAATTGAATTTCTCAGCTTATTTTAGTGGCCTTTCAGAGTGACCAATTTAACAAGTCCTCGTAACTAATATTTAAGATGTGGAATACCTTGTAACGACACATATTACTTTCTTGGTAATTCACTTTTGTATAGCATACACGATACCGTTGCACTCCTTTACTCTTGCTTTCCTACTCTTACACTACAATTTACAGGGATATGGGGAAAATGACGGATTCTTGTTTATTTTACTTGTATAATATAGTACAACATAATTTACTTAACCTAAAGTGGATCATGTCTTGTTGGGCCAATTGGGTAGACACTGCAGTATTGTATTTTTCTCTGGGTGAGACATGTTTTTACCTATATCGTTGCCGCTATTTGTCCAATAATTAGAAAGTTGTAGTTTTCGTCTTTGATCTAAGGATATTCCAGTTCAGGTTTGCACTTTGCAGGTGATGTAGTGGAGCTTGGTCCTATCAGAGCTGAAAGTTCAGTAGTAATGACACATATTCCAGTGATTGATTTTGAAAGTTCAAGCAATTGGTATTGTTAGAGCTGGAGCTTTCATGAAAGTTAGCAACTTTGAATCCACGTGTGCATTGGTATGCAAAGAGAAACTTGGCTTTCTAATGACATGAGCTTTGAGTCTTTGATACCTTGATAACGTGAATTTTGTTTGTTGTTGATTAATTTGGGTTCCTAATGCTCTCATTTCAAAGTTCCTGTCACATTGACGGAGCTCAACCTTCGTATTTGATAGTTGCTGGCTTGGTTTTTTCACTCAGAGTAAGTTTTATGAAAAAAAAAAATTGACCTATCAATAATCTGATCATCATCATCCCAATCGCATCGTTTATTTCTTTATCTGATTTGTTGTTTCTCTCTTCGTTAGTTGAAATTCCTGGCAAAAGCATGTTACTCTTTGGCAAGATTTAGGGGTGATCCTATCGAAGGTAATGGTGTGCTTTTTCCCTAAACAAATATTCACGAGATGTCAGATGATAGCTCTGGTCAGCTTGTTAGTTCTGTTTTACCTGCATCCTCTTTCACGCCTCTTTCACGCAATGCTTTGTTTTGTTTTCCTCTCTTTTTGAAAGTTGAATTCTGAACTCTATTATAATTGGTGACAATAATGGCCCTGGTTAGTATTATACTTTTTCATTATGATAAAGAGGAGTGCTGATAGTCTTTCTTGGGGACTTCTAATCTCTCTCTTCCATCGCAAGGTCTTAGCAAATGAAGTAAACATTGGATATTATGAGGATATGGGCAATCTGCAGGCAAGTTGTTTCTTACCACTTCAGATCCGGAATGCTTTAGCCAATTCATCCAGCTCAAAATAAAGATATGCAGGTTTTGAAGTTCAATAGGCCTTAAATAAAAAACATTCTTCACCTAGCTCACCTGGTTGATTGTAAGTGCTTTCATCTCTTTCATCTTACCGCTTTTACCCTAGCTACCTTAGTCCTGACAAATGTCTGGCTTTGCTCAGCAGCAAGGACAAGGATCTTGTTTGCGAATTTGAAGACAATTACCTTTCTGTTTGGAAAGGGAGGCGGCTCCTGCTGCCTCATCCTGCATTCTCAAAGATTATGGACTTCCTTCTAAAAGATCTTCTGATCGGAGCCATATGTGGAATATATTGGAGACAACTAAGCAATAGATGAAAGGGATAATTTTGGGGACAGTCCAGTTTCAAATCATGAATTTGGATTTGATGGGCTTCTTTGGGCATAATCACTGATTGTTGAATGAATGCATGAATGGTATCAAATTGGTGCGCCAAAAGCCTGAAACCCTACACAAACCGTAATACTCGAAATCCTCTTCCCACCCCTCTCCCAAATCCTAACCCTAACCCTAATCCTAACCCTTACCCTAATCGCAACTCCAAACGCCCTCCACAACCACTGGAAAACATCCTACACACTCCTTAAAACTGCTAAATCCCTCTCTGCCCGGCCCAAATCCCCAAATTTTTTTACTGCATGTTCTCAGCAATTGATCTTGGTTTGTGCTTATCCACGTTTTGTAAGATGTGAAACTGTATCTGTGGTATTACTTCTCCATCTTTCCATTTTTTACTGCTGTGTTTAGTTCTTAATCTTCCTCATCTATATTTCTCTTCTTTTTTTTTTTTTTTTTTTTTTTTTTTTTTTTTTTTTTTTTTTTTTTACAATATTTGTTTTGAAAATTCGTGGATACTTTATCTATATTTCTCTTTTTACTGCTCTGTTTAGTTTTTAATCTTCCTTGATCTATATATATTTTAATAATTTATCAATATTTTCTCAATTAATTCATCTGATTGTAAAGGTTTCAATTTATAACCTTTAAAAGCTGAATTTAAAGTTACATTATTCATCCCCTTGTGTAATCAATAAGAATTCATTTATAAGCAATCAAATTTTTATTTATTAAAGATTTAAAGGTGTATTGTCGCTTGTATTGGAGGCGACTAGGGTTTGGGGGGTAAACTATGGTTCTTAGATTCCAATGATTGATTTTGAAAATTTAAATTTCGTGGATTTGTTGTTTCTCGATAGTAGATGGCCACATTCAATCCTTGTTTCTGTTAGTTCTCAGTTCTTCTCTTTAGCGCGGAGTAGAGCAGTTTGGTAGCTTGCAAGGTCATCACCTTGAGATCACTGGTTCAAATCCTGTCTCCGCTACATTTTTTTTTTTTGGCTTTTTATTTCCTGCCAGAAACGTGTTTTATTTTATTTTATTTTATTTTAACTGTTGGTTTCTCTTTATTTATTCCCTTGTTTGCAGTCACATTGAGGAACTTGCTGAATGTTAAAGAGACTTTTTGGTTGCTGGACTTAATAATGTTATTGGACTATAATCCTTTGATTATTTTGCTTACTTTTCTTGTTAGTTTGTCTTGTAAGGGTTCCACGACTACTTTGGACTTGGAGAATCCATCTCTACATGTTTGCTTAAAAGTCTCATTAGGTTTGTCTATATCTAGTTAGATGCCAAATGGGCCCTTGGATTTGTTGTGGTGAATGAACCCCCATATATATAAATATATATTTCGTTTTTTTTTTTTTTCTTCTTTCCTTTCAGCATACTATCTTTCATAGATTTTCTGGAAAAAACTAGAAACCGACCATTGTTAATTCATAAACTAATATTTGGAATTTTAATATCCTTGGTTGGTCCGTATTAAAAGATTGCTTGTTCAAATTTCTTTTAATGCGAAGCTTTATTGTTATGGTAATAAAACTTTAAGTATGCTTCAGGTCGAACAAAGAGGAAATATAATTGATCATTGTAGTCTTTTGCATAGTGAACGTAGCATGTTGTGTGTATGTCATATGTGGGTGGGTTTTTTTTTTTTGTCTTTTTAGGAGGTTGCTGATTAAATTAACCAAACACCTTCATTGTTACCTGTATTACTCCTGAATGTTGAAGTTGTCATGTATCATACTTCACTTTTTCTCCACATTTGGGTTATTTACTTGCTGTGCAAGAACTATAACATGCTTGTAATATCCAGAATTCGGAGTTTCACATTTCTCGCTGGTGAAAACCAGAAGATGGTAGTTGTAGTTTAATTTTTATCTTATTATTATTATTTTTGTGTTTGCTGACTAGTCAAGAATTTTTTTATTTTTTATTCTCAAATCGTTTATGTTTAAAATAAGTAATTGTTGCTGCTTACGTTTCTCTCAGGGATCTAATATACAGGTTTTAGCTAGAGGTGTTGAGTGTGACATAGCTCTGCTTGTGGTAGAAAGCTTGGGAAAGGAGCTGAACCTCTCCATTTTGGACGTTTGCCTCCTTTTAGGTTGTGTTGCTTTGATACTTATTCCTAGCCGAGGAATAGTTTTGTTTCCATCCAGTATGTAGACAGAAATATATATAATGACAAAAACTTACACTATGAGAATGACAGATGTATATATTTCGGCATTCAGTCTCTGTGCTGGGCCATGGTTTGTATGTCACAGTGTTTTGGTCTGATTACTAAAGCTATAAAAGACCGTTGTTTTTTCCTTTATTTCTTTCAAAAGTAGTTGGGTGGTTGTATAAGATTCATCATTTTTTGTTTTCCTTTCTTCCTGTATGGTTGTTCCATTCTTTCATTTTTTGTTGAAGATGTTATTCTATGTTTCTTTAATCTTGTGCTTCACACATGCAATGTTTCTTTAATCTTTTGCTTCTCACATGCACCTGCATGCACACGCCACACTTAATAGAGATTTTAATGGTGGGAAACAAGTTGGCACTTTCATGATGACACTGTCAAATCTGTCAGCTCATCTCATTCTTCCTGATGTTTTCTTGCATTAGATGTTGGCACTTGTTTTTTGTTTTTATCCTGACAAGATCTAAATTTGGTTTTTGAGCATAAGTTGCTAATTGACATGAAATTATCTCAAATAATCATTTATGCATAAATTTCCAGGATTCCCTTGCCTTGGTGTGGTGTTACAGAAATTAGAGAATCCAGCTCTACGTGCCTGCTTAAAAGTTCCCTATAATGAGGTTTGTTTTTATCTAGTTAGAAACAAAATATATATACACTTGGTTTCATTTCAATTCTTTTGTTAGTTGCTACGCTATGTGTTTGATTGAGAGTGACAGTATTTGCCAGTGGGTTGAGGGGTGGATGTTTGGAAGGAAAAGGTAGGGAGAGTTGGATATGGAAGGAAGTGTGGAAAACTGGGGAAAGAGGTGATGATAAAAAGAGATGTATCATCTATCTCAAAGATAAGAAACCGTTCTTTGCTATCAAATTTGAGCTTTTCTACTTCTTTCATCATCACAACTAGAGGATCCCAGTGTTCGATTTGGTTCTTGAGTTTCATTGATCCCATAGTACCAGTGTCGTTTTAACACGGGTACGTTGAGAGTTCACTCACACAGGTTAAAACATCAAAACACATCAAAACTCTGTAAAACGGTGAATTGTAACTAGTGGAACTATGCCAAAAAAATATTGATATCACTCTTGTCATGCATGCGGAATATCAATTTGATTGGTTACAGGTGGCTCTATCCATAGTTGCATCACATTCTTTAAAACAAATTTGAAATAAGATATTAATTGGTAGTGCAATATAATTCCCATTTTCCTATAAAATTGATCTCTGGCCTCTGCGACAAGCATGATAGGTGTTTCTTATCCGATGGCAAGCTTGACCATTGAAGAGTACCACAAAAAGTTGCATGAGTGTTGAGAATTGTGTTAATCAATACTTAATTGCTGATATATATGTCTGGTGAGCCTCTTGTAGTATTCTTGTTTGGATTTTGCTATTCTTTTAATTCCCTCTCCTTAATAATGATACAAGTGTCTTGGGTTTCTGGCTTTTCATAAGATTAACACTTAGAGAATCGAGTATTACTTGTAAATTTCATGTTTTTTCAGGGGGGTGTGATTGTAATTTTTGCTGGTATTTGTGTAGGGTTTGAAGCAACAGTGCCATTCAGATCAACTGAGCGCGTAGCATTTAGCTGCCTCATTAGTGAAAAGTAACGTGTTTTTATTCTGTGTTCAGATAATGAATTTCTCAGCTCATTTTAGTGGCCTTAACAAGTTCTTGTAACTAATATTTAAGATGTGGAATACCGTGTAATGACACATATTGCTTTCTTGGCAATTCACTTCGGTATAGCATACACATTACTGTAGCACTCATTTACTCTTGCTCTCCTACTCTTACACTACAATTTATAGGGATATGTGCAAAATGACTGATTCTTGTTTATTTTACTTGCAAAATATAGTACAACACAATCTACTTAAACCTAAAGTGGATCATGTCCTGTTGAATTGGGTAGACCCTGCAGTGTTGTATGTTTCTCTGGCGGAGACATGTTTACCTATATCGTTGCTGCTATTTGTCCAATAATCAGAAAGTTGTAGTTTTCGTCTTTGATCTAAGGAAATTCAAGTTCAGGTTTGCAGGTGATGTAGTGGAGGTTGGTATTATTAGAGCTGGAGCTTTCATGAAAGTTCAAGCAATTTTGAATCCACTTGTGCATTTGGTAATGCAAAGAGAAACTTGGCTTTCTAATGGCGTGAACTTTGATACCTTGATAACGTAAATTTTGTTTGGTGTTGATTAATTTGGTTTCCTAATTCTCTCATCTCAAGGTTCCTATCTCATCGACGGAGCTCAACCTTCATATTTGATAGTTGCCAAAAAAAAAAAAAAATGAAATCTGAAAGACGTAATTGTCATATTGATAGGTTAAAAAAATCTCATAAAACGTACTCTGAGTGAAAAGCACCAAGTCAGCAAATTTAATAATTTTGACAGCGAGGATACTAATAATGTTATTAGAATCCTAATAATCTTATGATCATCAACCCAATCACATCGTTTATTTCTTTACCTGATTTGTCGTTTCTCTCTTTTGGTTACTTTTGAAATTCCTGGCAAAAGCACATTACTCTTTGGCAAGATTTAAGGGGGAGCAGATAGTGCTCCTATCGTAGGTAATGGCGTGCTTTTTCCCTAAACAAATATTCACGAGTTGCCAAACGATGTCTCTGGTTTGCTTGTTAATTATCTTGCACTAGCATCCTCTTTCACACAATGCTTTGTTTTGTTTTCCTCTCTTTTTGAGAGTTGAATTCTGAACTCTGTCATCATTGGTGACAATAACAGGCCTGGTTAGTATTATACTTTTTCATTATGATAAAGAGGAGCGCTGATGGTCTTTCTTGGGGACTGCTAATCTCTCTCTTCCATTGCAGGGTCTTTGCAAGTGAAGTAAACATTGGATATGAGGATATGGGCAATCAGCAGGCAAGTTGTTTCTTACCACTTCATATCCGGAATGCTTTGGCCAATTCATATACATCTCTCAAAATAAAGATTGTGCTGGTTTTGAAGTTCAATGGGACGCAAATAAAAAAGCATTCATCACCTAGCTCACCTGGTTGACTGTAAGTGCTGGCATCTCTTTCTTCTTACCGCTTTTTCCGTAGCTACCTTAGTCCTGACAAATGTCTGGTTTTTCTCAGCAGCACGGACAAGGATCTTGTTTGCGAATTTGAAGACAATTACCTTTCTGTTTGGAAAGGGAGGCGGCTACTGCTGCCTCATCCTGCATTCTCAAAGATTATGGAATTCCATCTGAAAGATCTTCTGATCGGAGCCATATGTGGAATATATTGGAGACAACCAAGCAAAGATTAAAGGGTTGATTTTGGGGACAGTCCAGTTTCAAATCATGAATTTGGTTTTGATTGGCTTCTTTGGGCATAATCACCAATTGTTGAGCTAATACATGACTGGTATCAAATAGGTGCGCCAAAAGCCTGAAACCGTACACAAACCCTAGTCCTTCAAATCCTCTTCCTACCCCTTTCCAAATCCTAACCCTAATCCTAATCGCAACTCCAAACGCCCTCCACAACCACTGGAAAACATCCCACACACGCCTGAAAACTGCTAAATCCCTCACTCTGCCCAGCCCAAATCCACAAATTATTTGCTGCATGTTCTCAACAATTGGTCTTGGTTTGTGCTTATCCACGGTTTGAAATATGTGAAACCATATCTGTGGTATTATTTCTCCTTCTTTCCATCTTTTTCGGCTGTGTTTAATTCTTAATCTTCCTCATCTATATTTCTCTTATCCACAATTTTTGTTTTGAAAATTCATGGATACTTCATCTATATTTAGTTTTTAATCATCCTTGATCTATATATATTTTAAATATATATATATTCTTAATAAATTCATATGATTGTAAAGGTTTTTATTTATAACCTTTAAAAGTTGGTGTAATCAATAAGAATTCATTTATAAGCAATCAAATTTTTATATATAAAATATTTCAAGGTGATTGCGTATTGTAGGCGAATAGGGTTTTAGGGGGAAAACTATGGTTCTTAGACTCTAATGATTGATTTTGAAAATTTAAATTTCATGGATTTGTTGTTTCTCGTTGCTTATTATCAGAATAGTAGTGGGGCACATTCAATCTTTGTTTGTCTATTAGTTCTCAGTTCTTCTCTTTAGTGCGGAGTAGAGCAGTTTGGTAGCTTGTAAGGTCATCACCTTGAGATCACGGGTTCAGATCCTGTCTCCGCTACATTTTTTTTTTTTTTTTTGCCAGAGAAGTGTTTTTTCCCCCTCTTTTTTGGGTTCACTCTTTGAGTAGTTGTTGGTTTCTCTTTACTTTTTCCCTTGTTTGCAGTTACATTGATGAACTTACTGAATGTTAAAGAGACTTTTTGTGTTACTGGACTTAATAATGTTATTGGACTATAGTCCTGTGATTATTTTACTCGTTAGTTTTTCTTGTATGGGTTCCAAGACTACTTTGGACTGCTGCTTGATGTGGTGTTACTGAAATTAGAGAATCCATCTCTACATGTTTGCTTAAAAGTCTCATTAGGTTTGTCTATATCTAGTTAGATCCCAAACGGGTCCTTGGATTTGTTGGGGTGATGGTGAATGAACACTGACACCCCCCCACCCCCCCCCCCATATATATATTTTTTCTTTCTGCGTACCATCTATCATAGATTTTCTGAAAAAAATTGTGATATATTTTACTGAAATTTCTGAAATTTAATCTTTGAAAATAGAAACTGACCATTGTTAATTCATAAAATAATGTTTGGAATTTTAATTTCCTTGGTTGGTCCGTATTAAAATATTGCTTGTTCATATTTCTTCTAATGCGAAATCTATATTGTTATGGTAATAAAACTTAAGTATGCTTCAGGTGGAGGAAATATGTTACTCACATAAAATTAATCATTGTAGTCTTTTGAATAGTGAACGTAGTACTGTCTTAGAGTTTGACAGAGTTGACAGAGTTAAGTGCATGTTGCGTGTATGTCATCTTTGGGTGAGTGGTCTTTTTTATCTTTTTAGGTTGTGGCTGATTAAATGAACAAAAACAGCTTCATTGTTACCTGCATTACTCCTGAATGTGAAGTTGTCATTTATCATACTTCACTTTTTTCTCAGATTGGGTTATTGTTCCCTAAATTAACCTGTCACTGAAATTAACAGAACATGATTTTTCTACAATGACTAATTCATTTAATATTCTTGCCATTCAAGTAAGAAATGTCTTCTTTTCCTATTTTCTTATCACTACAGTTTTCATTTATTTATTTATGTTAGAAGCGATTCTTAATTTTTGATGAACAATTTTTTTTTTTTCATAAATATTTCTGATAAACATTGTTGAGCTGGAGGACCATATTACTGTTTTGTCTTAAGTATAGTTATTGCTGCATCATTTGCCGACTCTATCTGGAGGTGGAGTTGGCAGTTTTCTAAGTTTTGTTGTTTGCTAAAGAAGGTATTGGCATTCTAGGTTTCGTTGTTTGCAGTTTTCATGACTGGTGGAAAATATGTGCATAATCTCTGGTAGCCAGACTTGTAATTTGGTTGGCTTTCAAAAAATTGGATATTTTGTTCTCTGCAGCTAAATCTTTCATAGTGTTGAATGGTCCTTGATAGATGCTTCTTTCTTGTACGTTTTACCAGCTGTTGCCATTGAATGATCTTAACATATTTAATAATGTGAAAGGATCAGTGAGCTCATTTATTATTTATTATACACATTCCTCTCACGTGGACTGTGTATTTTTTTGGTTGGACTGTGTAACCTTCTTTGAAGGCATTGTAATGCTCTTCTTTCTGTTAAATTATATGCACCTGAAAAAAAAGAAAAAAAAAAATGTACAATTGATGTTCTATATTGAAAGCTCTCCCTTTACACGTCATTGATGATTTTAGAATGTCCTGGAAGAGGGGCTGAAAAAATTATTCTGAATCTTCTCTCTTTCCATGTCTAATTTCCCTGTAGGCGCAACCTTGGAGATGGTTTAACAAATTACAAAGTCTGAACTTTTTAGAGTTCCTGTTAAAGCTGGACGTGAACCATGAATACATTCTTTTTCATTCTTTTCTTTTGTTTTCTTGTAAGGAATTAAGTTCTTATCTATAGTCTATAGAATTTCTATGGTACAAAATTATTATTATTATTATTTTAATATATTTTTTAAATTCTTCACATTTCAAGAGGTAATTCTGCATATTTTGGGCTTAGTGCATTATCTTTACACAGGCGGTTCCAAAGAGTGAGTTTTGCTAGGTGCAGTAGCTTGGCAGCCCATTTTGAACTTGTCTGTATGGCTTAAAAGTTTTCTTTTCTAACGTACTCATGCAATATACATGAACATGTGTTTGCATGTTGGAGAGTTGTTAGTGAGGCGAAGAATAATGATTTAATTCTTTGGAAGGTTGAAATCTTGTAAGAAGCTTCTTATCCTTTTTCTATTTCTTTTTTTCTTCGTGGAGTTGCTGCCAGATTGTTTCCATTGTTTGCTTGCATCTAGTTTTTTAATAAAGTTTTTTTCCCCCTCTTTGCCTTTGTGACATTACTGTATGCTTTAACCATTGAGGTTGTTTGCAGTTTATTACATGTTTACATAAAGATGCTTAAGTAAAGCTCCTGTATGGATGGTCTGTGAACAGTTAACCAAAAACTTTTAAATTTGGTATGTTAGATAACAGGATTCAAAATATTTATTGCTGCCACACAATAATTTTGATCTGCATTGCATCCTAGAGCTGGGTATTCTCTTTTTTTCGAATAAAATATTTATATGCGGATCTTGCACAAATAGTTGCTGCACTTATTGTTGGTTAAGTCATATAATGCTCATTCTTGTGTTAATTTATGTTTGGTTTATTTAGTCTTAAGTACCACAGCGACACCTCCCAGTCCTAGAGGTGATTATTGAATTGCACTCGAACAACTTTCTTCAATGACCAGGTACCAAAAGTTTTCTTCATTCCCGCATTATGGAGGGGCAAGTCAATTATGAACTTATGTTTTCAAATGCTATATTCTGTGGTCATATGTATAGTTTACATATAGCAATTATCATGTGCAACAGGTCAAATTGTTATCAGATATGATGAAACCAAATCTGGAAACAGGAATTATTGGTGATGACGGTGAATTAGTAAAGCGAAGGATTGCTTTCAGATTAAATACATATCGTGTGAAAAAGGCGGAGTTTCTTGGTATATTCTAATTGTCTATATGGTGGTATTTTCTTATTTGCTATTATCTTAAGATGGAGATCTTTTTCTGTGACTGCTATTCATTTGTATGCTTTGGCTTACAGAGGTTCCTTTGGGAAGCTTGGCAAGATTTAACACTTGTTACCTTGATGGTAGCTGCAGCAGCATCATTACTACTAGGAATAAAGACTCAGGTGAGTTGGGTCATATGAGAATTCATATAGATCTTCCATAATATCCAAAATGGATCTAGGGGTTCTTGATTGTTTAGCATGTTCCGAATACCCCTTATTAAGTTTTATTATTTTTTCCCCAAGTTTTCTTATTAGCCATGTCTAGTTGACGTTTGACAAAATAATTTAGGGTCTTAATTACATTCTCAAAGTTCATATGATGTTATCTGTGAGATTGTACCTTGTCATTCCTAAAATACAAAAGTATAAATGATTGTTGCGTCTGGTTGATTTCTCAATTAGTGTATGCCTGGAACCTCTAAACTGAGTGAATTGTCTATGTTAGACACCTCTGGACTTTGACTTGCCACAAAATTTAACAAGACACCTAACATTTTTCCCCTCATGCCATACTCAATTTATATACTTCCAAACTCATTTTCTTTAGTGGTTGCCGCCTGGTTCTGTTGGGTCCTTGAGAATGTAATTTTTTATTTAAGAATTATTATAACATGAAATCGATGAACTTTCTTTCTTTGCCATGGTAAATTAACTACTTGTAGTCTATTATCAGTACCTCAGTTAGTTTTAAAATTAATTGAATGTCATATCATTTTTGTGATATTTTGAAATGTAGGTGCTTGGAAAATGAGGATAAAAAACTTGCATGGTGTTGAATGTAAGTTTTGTATTTTACTCTTATTTCTCGCGATGTAATTTTGATTTTTAGTTTAAGTGTGTTGGTGGGTGAGGGTTAATGAACAATAGAATTGCTATTACATATAAACAGGCAAATGAGGTTGGCTCATACCGACATGGTAATTTATGTAATACTGTATGTTTCACATAACCATGCTACCAAGCCACAAATCGTAACCACGTATATCGAGGTGAGTAATTACAAGTCAGCCATGTGACCTTGAGCTGTACTTGTGCCATATCCATGTACTTCAAGATGGACCATGACAAATCAGCTGCACAACGAGGGGTATACGCTTCCTTAAAGTTTTTTTTTTTTTTTTTTTCTTACTCGTCAAACAAATTTTATTCAGAACCAAAAACAAGACCACCTAGAGGTGAGACCCTCCCAGCAGCCAACAGCCACCAAACAATTTTTTTTTCTTTTTCCCTCAAATCTTTTTCCCACTTGGACCAGTGTACTAATTACATGATGATTCCTTTTGACACAGTTCTCAAGATAGTAGGACTTTGGAGTAGGCCACAGATAGAGATATGTGGACAGCTTTTCCAATAAGGTCGGCTACAAGCTCCTACCATGGTGAGGAAAGATTGTTTGCAATAAGTGATGTTAAGAACAATGATAGGGAACGCCTCGAAAACTCCTGGAATCATACGTGGCTAGTCCATGCCAGCCTCTTGAAAAGAAAAAGAAAAAAAAGAAAAGAAAAGGAGTCCTTCTTATGCAACTGCACATCTGCACTTTCTGATACCTTAAGCAACTCCACATTCTCTCTCTATCCTCTCTCCGGGCATACCCAACACTCAAATTTCTGGCTATTTCTCTCTCTACCTCTTGCACTCCCTCACCACATCCACACTTTACTCACAGAATTTTACATTCACCCTTTACTAGCAGAATTTTACTTTTGGGCAAAAATTAGGGTTTGAGAGAGATGTGAATGTTGTGAACTGTAATGATGGGTACTCTGTGTGTTTCACTGAACCCTAGGGTTTTTGGGACTCTCATGAACCAGGTGGTCTCCGCACCGACAATGGCGTCGCTGGCAATCGGAGACCTAAGTCGAGAGAACTTGCCTCTATGTACGTGTCTTTTACTTCAATAACTTCAACAACTTCGTCCTTGGCCATCTCTTCCAATTCTTCTTCTTCGAGGTGGCTAATCACGTTTTGGCCTACTACGTCGTTCAAATCCGGCGAGCTTTCAGCAGCGAACAAGCTATTGAGCACTACGACAAGGAGTTTGTGGGTTTCATTTCAAGGAGAGTTGTTTTCACTTTCTGTTAGTAAAGTGAAGCCGGTGAATAATTTGAGTAATGTGAGGAAAGGTACGCCAGAGAGGAAGAAGCCGGTGATGGCGATGAGGGATCAGACGGCGAGTTTGGATTGTAATGATGAGAAGAAGAAATTGGGTAGACGTGGGACTTTTTTGTTTTTCAAAGAATCTGATGTGGCCAAGCCACGTAAGATTCGGGGAGTTTTTGTGTGTTGCGTTCCCTTGGGGCCCCTTTGGAGAAGTTCCATGAGAATCAATAGCATTGTCTCTCTGCAGCTGGATCAACCTGGATATGGATGATTCTTCATAATCGCAGTTTGAACTCATGTCTCTTCATAGATGCCCTCAGCCATTGTGACTTTGTGGGTACCAATTCAGACTTTAGAAGCATAACATATTAACCATTAATGTACAAACACTAACTGATGATGAGCAACGCGAGCACGAATTAGCTCTTACACCTACTACTTCTTCTCCGTCGGTCCTTTTAACATAACGCTCTAGATTAAGAGGTCCTGATACCTACACTGGGTTCAACTGTTGCTATGCGCAAAAATGTGTAACAAAAATACGGTTGTAATAAATTCCAAAATGAAAAGGTGAAGTATTAGAAAAACAATTGAAGCAAAAGAATGAGTAAAAGCAATAGTGTTGTACCAACGGGCCAGTGGAATAGTGGTATCAGGCTTTTACTTCTCAAATGAAAGTCAATGGTTCAAGTCTTAGTGGAGACATGTGTGTGTGAGTGTACTATTTAAATTTAGTTGTGATGCCATACTAGTGGCTGACTTTTGTTTTTGTATATCGTGTATTATATGCTCATCGAAAGACGGATGAGATTACAAAACCTCAATGAAGACAAATATTTCAGGTTAATCATTGCAATTTAGTACGACCGAAACTATAAATAACTTTAAGAATCTGACTTCTCAAGAAAAAGAATACAAGTTACTGGAGAAAATTCCATGATAATCATTGGGAATTTTATGTTTAAAGGAGAAAGGAAATAAAAATTCTCAAACTTGTAAATTTCAAAGTGTTTAGAAGGTTTCTTCTTCAGCTTGGAGGCCCAAATCCACCAAGTGATTTCTGAAGTTTGGTTTTGGAGTTCTCTTAATGTGGTCAAGGTGTTGATTTTTTTGGACCCTTTGAGGGTCTAAAGTCCCTATTTCGCCTTTTGTGGGATGCATTACCTTTTTGAACGCTTTTAATACAATATTTACTTATAAAAATAAAAAATAAAAATTGGCTCTGTAAGACCTTATGGTTTTATATATGAAGTTGTTTGACAGCAACTGGTGTGTGCAGGTACGGAGGCTTTCAGTGTATCTATAATACTAGGATGGTGGAGGGATAGAGGTTTCTGGGTCTCCCACGGAAAAAGCTATCCTTCATTGGGGTATCAAGTTATCCTTCTTTTTAGTATTTTAGTGTTTACTTCTTCTTCTTCTTATTTTATTTATTTATTTTTGGACTGGAATTGATTGATATTGTTATTTTTTGTGTTGCAGTTAGGGATGAAGTTTGATGCTATGAGATCAGAATCTACACTTTTCCATTTTTCTCCTTTTAATTCCGAGGAAAACTGGGGCGGTGTCGCAATGAAACAGGTAATTGATTCATTTTGTGATTTTAATGCTTTTACTTTGGTGATTTCTGAAGACTGTTGACGACTTTTTTTGTCTGCATCTGAAGATCTTAAAATCTGATTACTTAGACCTTATAGAGTTAATTATTTGTTGTACACATATAGTAGTTATAAGATTGTGATGAAGCAATAAGGAGTACCATCTTAGAAAGTTAATGGTGAGAACCTTGTCTCACCATGTCTGTTGAAACACACTGGTTTAGATATCTGTAAGACAATAATTAGTTTTAGAATTGGAAACGTCTACACAGAAGTTCCACCCCCCCAACCCCCGCCCCCCCCCAACACCCCCTTTTATCGGGTTGGGGAAAGGAAGATGCTGGTTTGTTTTAGATTGGAACATGATGTCTGCATGTAAGGAAACTTTTGAGTAATATTTACAAAAGGTTTTTAAGCGTACCGATGGAATGAAGCGTTGAAGCATTTAGTCAGTGACTGTTGTGTAAGAGTTGATTTGGATGAAAATGATAGCTCAAATGATACCAATTTTGTAAATATTTGCTTGAATACCTTTTTGTTGTGGATGTAAGGACATATTGATTTGATCAATGCCACATTACAGGGATGAAATTCTGTCAATTTTGTATAATGGCCTATATTAGTTGGATTTCTTGTGTTGCTTAAATGGATAAACTTTAGATATTTTTTATTTTTATTCAGATGTTTTCATTTACATGAGTTACATTAAAGTAAATTGGTGCTATTACGAGCTCTTAATTGATCATGAAATTCAATGGCTCATGCCTGTTGCTTTAAATTAGAAAAGAATGACTATCAGATGGAGTACTTGAAAATACACCCGAGTAGATTATTAGTTAAATTAAAAATTGAGAAGGGAAAACATATTTTTAGGTGTAGTCAGTTAGCTCTTGGGCAGATTTGGTTGCAGCTCCATAGAATGCATGTGCTTTCTGGATTGGATCTAGCCTTGAAATATGTAAACCTGGTCCTGTTGATCAGGGCTTCAGTTTTCATGTGAGGCTGGGTTAGACTCCCCTTGCCAAGTTATTCGCGAAGCCACATCGGCAAATAGGTAGCTGCTCGTACTGCATAACTTCCAGGATTGCATGTAGTAAGCAAGGAGCCTTCCTAGATATTTTTTAATTTTAATTGTACACAGCTGACAAACGAGTACTTAACAACGGACTCTAACAGCTTGCCAAGTTATTCACGAAGCCACATTGGCAATAGCTAGCTGCCCGTACTGCATTACTTCTAGGATTGCATGTAGTAAGCAAGGAGCCTTCCTATATATTTTTTACTTTTAATTGTACACAACTGACAAACAAGTACTTTAGCAACGAACTCTTAACAGCTTGCTTCGCCTAGGTTATTTTGTAGTTTGTACACTGATATAGTTGGGTACTTCCACAGCTCTGTGTAACTATTGCTGTATATTTTTATCAGAAAGTTTAGAAGAGGTTAGAAGACCGACATCCATCTACATTTTTTGTAGTATTCCCCCCCCCCCCCCCCCCGGGGATTTCTCTTTATGGTTCACCTCGTGTTTCATTTGTTCTCGCAATGGTGATCTTGAACCTAGAATGTGATTCTTATCTTTGTAAATGATTCACATTATTGTGCATTATTTTGCACACACAGGCTACTCATACTGGTGCCTTCCATGACAAGTGTTAAATCTAAAATTTAAGGCAAATATATGATGTTGAAAGTCTGTCAGGAAGCAATTTCAGGGAGGGAATGAAAACAGTGTATAATTCAATTGACAATTTCTGATTACAGTGTGGATGCATCAATTTCCGTTGTATAATGAATTTAGTATATTTGAACCATACTCTAATTGACAATTTTGGTAATGTTTAGACCTCTTGTAATGAACTTTGTATTTCTGAATTCTGGATTCTCAAATGAAGCATCTCACATTTTTTTGAATGTGCAACCTTTTTGAAAGTAAAGTTTTTATTTATATTTATTTTCTTGGTCTTATGATTAAGTAGATCATCCTAAATTCAACTGACCCTAAAATAAATATGCTCTTAAGCCAGATTTGCTCATCAACGCATTATCCCAACTTCCAACTGGTAGGGGTTGGTTTGTTTTGCAGATAAAATTTATGCTTGGTTCGGTTTTATAAGAATAGTTTTCTTCAGATTTTTTGAAAATTAAAACTATTAAAAAATATGTATTTGGTTCATAGTTTCTTTTAACATCCTTTTTTAATGACATTTTTCTTTCTTTTCTTTTCTTTATTAATTTATTTATTTTTATATACTTTCCCACAAAGTATATAAAAATACGGAGTATTATTACACGCACAAGAGCAAGTACCATGCTACTATGCTAGTTCACTTGCATTAATTACCAACATTAGTCCCTTCGAGACTCAGTTTGGTTGGAGGGTAAAGGATGAAAAAGAAGGAAAAGAAAAGAAAGGAAATGGAGGGAAATGAAATAGTGTGGTTGGTATAGTTTTTTAAAGGAATAGAAAGGAAACAAAGAGGAATGTTAGTTTTGTAGTCTCCCCAAAATGAGAGGAAATGGAAGGAAAGATTAACATTTTTAATGAAACTTTATTAATACTAAATTTGTCTTTTTTTTTTTTTTTTTTTTTTTTAATAAAAGACAAAATATATGAAAAAAAGGTATGATAGTAAATTTATTTAAAAAGGTATGAAAGGTCTCAAGATGCAAAAACACATAAAAACCTTTTAACTCTAATTAAAAACAAAATGGTCAGGAAACTCGGTAAGGTAAAAACATTAATAATAACGCTAATAATAAATAAATAAAAATAAAAAGTTAAACTAGCACACTCCTACTAAATAAATAGAATGCTAGTTTAACTGAATGCAGAGAGTCACAATCCTACTAAAACACAAACTAGCTTATAGGAAAGAGAAAGCAAGTTATAACTAAACCAATGAAAAAGAGAAACAAATATAACAGTAATGATGTAACTAAGACAGCAATGGTTGCTGCTCAGTCCTCCTCTTCCTCCACCAGTACTTGTGCTTGATTCTTCGGCACACAAGGATACAATTTATGCAGGTGAAGTAGAGTAGATATAGAGCACATATGATAACAAAGACAGTGACTATCACGTGCCTTACCAATTGAAATGTTGACATGCGGGGAAGGGTTACTACTTCTTCTCTCTTGTTGTCCCTCACCAAATACCAAATGATCCCACCACTCATGCATGCAAACACAAATGCTTTCACCAATGGAGCTCCGTCGTCGGCTTTATCGTCGTCATCATCTTCCATACAAGTTGTCTCCCTCTTCTTTTGCATTTTTACATATCACTCCAAAATTCGCAATCGCGATATCAGTCGCTCTAGAGCTAGTCTAGAGCAACAAACAATATATATAGAAACTCTAAAAAAAATAAATTTCACTTCTTTGTACTCGTTTATTTCTCTCCATTCTATTTTTCTTCTCTTGAATATCCAGATAGAGAGAGAGAAAATCAATCAAGTTAGAAGTAGAACGAATATTCATGTATATGTTGGATGATTTAACTAATTCTATCCATTTAGGTAGTGCAAATCTACAATTCAAAGTTAAGCGTCGAAGTCTATCTAACAAATTTTATTCGTACAATACTATGTCGTGTGGGCCTCTATATGTGTATTCAGGCGTTGAAATCAAAGTCGTGTTGAAATTCAAGTGATATTCAAATGGGCTTATTTTGTATGGGCCGGTTTCTAGAGTATGTATTTAGGTGTTCAAATCCAATGCCGACTTAAATTTCAGGGTACGAGACTCATCGTGTGAAGTTTTGTTATGTTTGTTAGAGAGATTATATTTTAACCAATTCAAGATGACAAATGGGTTCTTTTGCTTTATTATTTATTTATATATCAATTTTGGCAAAGATTAAGTTTCCATGTGATTTACTCTTCTCATCAATCCAGTAAAGGGGATCAAGAAATCAACAAATGCTCTTTAAAGAGCTTGAACTTTCAAGCTTCCATTTGGAAAAGAAAAATTATATCATTCTGACAAATGGCATAGGGGCAGTCACTATATCATTTTACCTTTCAAGAAAAAAAAAATAATAATAAAAAAATAAAGGAAACAATTAATATATCATTATATAATTGATCATTTGTAACTTCTATTAGACAACTATAAAAAAATTAAATTTGCTCTGAGCAACCAATATATATATATATATATAAATAACTAGTTGCACAAAAACAAGGAAATATGGGTCCCTTAGATTGGCACCTTCTCTCTGGATGATTTGTTATTTTTCACTGCATATTCCTTGCCCAGAAAATGTGAAATAAATCAATGTGTTAGTACAATAGTCGTAACTCTAGAACTACCACATTTCAAACCTAATAAAAAATAGGGAGAGGCATTTCTCTCTCAAGTATTACTGCTACATTTTATATAAATTGGTATAATGCTCAATGGCATGATGTATAAAATATACCATTCTGCATTTTTGTATTCAATCATTTAGAATTAAAACATAAAAGTTTCATGGTGCTATCTACAGAATCATTTGACGGCATAAACGATCAGGCTCGGCATTTGAATACAAGTTCAATAACACATTTGCTATGCCCAGAAATGAAATGAATATGAAGGGGACACTAGCTCAATTATGAAATATTTTGGTTGCCTCAGAAACCCATGAAAGAAGGTTACATACAATCTCTTTTATCTTAAAAAAAAATTGGGCACCATGAAGCTAACAAGGAAAAACAGTCATTTTCGTGCAAGAAATCAATAGAACAAAATGGAAGAGGAAGGCCGGGATGCATTCTGATGTATTATAACAACACAAACTTATTTTCCAATTGTCATACTCTACATGCGATCTTCTTTAATTGCTTCACCTTCTTAAAATCTGGAGCATGGTAATTCTTCTCCACCTCCCAGGCTCGTTGGGACATGCAATTAAAAGATGATTTTGCCCCCTTCTCATCCATTACTTCTCTAGGGAAAGGAATTCTGACCTCAAATATACCATTTTGGGGACAGCTAAGACGCATGTCAAAGCCTAACCGATCAACCCAAACCATCTTTGCCTCCGTCACCTGCCAAGCCAAACGGAACCCAATAAACCACCAAATGAATAGTTGAAATCGAACTTTTAAATCGGTTATCCAAACTTGTCACACTTTCTAAAGAGCTCATAGACACAGACACAGCCAAGTTAAGATGGATAAAGAATAGAAACAGAATAGGAATCAAACAACAGAGGAAAGGAGCAAATTTTCATCATAAATTATTGTAACAAAGGAAAATACAGAGATCAATAACCAAGAAACCCCGCATATCAGTCTATGGTGATGTTAAAATTTCTCTCTCCTACAAAATGATTTAAACAATATTTTAACTATTTTCTGTTACCCTCTTTCTTTACAAGAGGTTAACCGTTTATTCTTCAATATAAGTTAAACTATAGTCCAGAAAAGGCAACAATATGGTAAATAGGAATGAGAGATTTAAGCATCCTCTGCATTGACGTCAAAATTCAACCACTCCTCTCCTATGATTGACCATTGATATATGTAATGAGTGCTTATTTAGCTCAAACTTTGACAATTCATTCTCCTACTTAGGATCAATAAAATGGTTTCTCCTATCACACTCCATGAGTATCAGAAGCGGTATCATACATTTAGATACTTCTAGTGGTATACCCAATTTTAATTAAGATGTTATATCTTTCAGCTATGCAAAGAATGGATCTTAAGCATGATTTATTCTTTCAAATAAGTGTTACTTAAAACACGCATCTGTTAGTAAGTTAAAACATTTGTGCATGCGCATGTGTGCAAGCCCCATCACTAATCCCCATATTGTAGGAATAACCGAAAATAGGAATGAAGAAAAAAAAAAAAAAAGGTACTGCATGCCTACCTGAAAATCCAGATCAACATATATGTTGCAGAAGCGATGAATATCTTCTATGTTATGAATGTTTATCTCATTAACAATCTTTTCTGCAAAGTCTCGGAGTGGATCTGGGTTTGCCATTCTATAATCTGACGAAGTGACCCATATGCCATCCTGATAAAGTTCATAATCAGGATTACACTAACAAATTAATCAATAAGACCCAAATAGTTCTCTACATAAACACCAAAAAAGAAGTAGTTATCATTATGACAAATAGCAGACTCAAATGCTCAAAAGAATTAAACATGTCAAATTATGCTAAAAACAGTGAATGACCACACCTCCTTAAAATCTTCAATCTGAAGTACCCGTTCCACAGCAACAACATAAATAAGGTCTTCGTCCACTTCTTCTTCAAACTTCTTTTTCCATATCGAATGAAGTTTCTGTCAGAAGGAGAAAGAGGCTTAAAAATGAAGATCAGAATTTAGATTAAACATTCTTCAATCAATGCAATAATAAATAGCAATACACCCATTAATTTGATTTCTATGAATTCTATTGGGTTTACAATATATAAAAAATAAAATAAAATAAACATACATAGTGTAACGTAGCTATTCAACTACATAGTTTTGTCCAAATGTTCCAGGCTATAACTACAAGTGGTTGGACTATTTGGCAATCAAGTATGATTTCCGTTTGTTAATACATGTAAAATTGACACAATGTGCCATTAATGACACATAACCAAAACTTCACAAACATCAATGAACCAAATATGGCAGGTTGTCTCCCCAGCATTACACTCAAAAATGAACTTAACTGCAATTCATAAAGTAGATTTATGAAGGCATGGAAGGATCACAATATCTTTAATAATGTTAAGTGTCCCTTCATATTTTCAATCCAACACTGATATTAAATTAACTAATTTTGCATAAAGAATACACAAGAAGACCACCAAAAAACTAAAAGCACCAGATGTCAGTCTAAGCTGATCACCAAACAACACTTAAAGAGTGATAATAGGAAAAGAAGAGAGGGACAAAACTCACTATATACCAGCAATGAGAGTTCCACAATGAAATAGTATGTCAACCTAGCCACCATGTATGTAGTTAGTGATGCAAGGAAATTTTTTTTTAACACATAGCCACATCATTGTTGGTGACATGTTGAAAGAGTCTATATGGTATGAACAAAATCCCTTTCATGATTTAAAGAAATATACACCATTTGCAGTTTATTAATCAATGGACTTCAGTGATAAATCTATATTATAATAAACCAAGTGAAAATGGATGGATGAGTGGCCTTGGGTGTGATGAAATATAAATTGAAAGACTGCTTATCTAGAAGGCTGTGAAATAATCCCAAACCACAAATTTTAGTTTTTTTTTTTTTTTTTTTTTTTACATTTTAGTACATGTTACAAGAAGAGAACATGGCTGAAATTTCAAAACATCAGGACCTTGAGGTATGACAAGCTTTTATCAAAGAAATGGATCGGAAGTTTGTGTCGAAATACAGACGGCAAAAACCATTAGCAAATTTTTACCATAAATTTGATTTTGTTATTTAAGGTTGCTCAGAGACTTATATGACAACTCTATTGAAACAAAGCATTCAAGAAAATGCATTATGTAGCACAGTGATAAATTGACATTGGCAATGATATGGTTGCAATGATCCAAGGGACCGATTACTAAAATGGAATATCCACCAAAAGATTCACATATCTCCACAGTAGTCAATTTCATACTCCCAAGTCTGTGAATTCCAGAACCAATAAGTAAATGAAAGAATTGACAATATATAATGGAAGGGCAGAAACAAATCTGTTTATTTAATTTGACATAATTAGACAAGGCCTTGTTGAATTAGGTTGAACTGAAATTTGTAGTGATTATTAGCTAAAATTCAAATTCAGTTCAAGAAATTCACAGTGTCCCGAATGCAGAAAACCCAGTTCCCATTAAGTAAAAGCTAGCCAGACTCAAAAATTAAAAGCTAGTCAGAATCAAAATGTCAGGTGCAATCCAATTACTGAATTAACCAGCATTCCTCTAACACAGCAGTTATAACAGGTTAATCAAGTTGTGTTTGAATTTCCAAAATTTAAAAATATGAATCTTACATTTAAAACCATTCTGTCTCCTGGTTTGTCAAGGTTACCTTGAATGGTGCACTGCGGAGTCCGCAACCCACATTGCTCTAACTGATAAACAAATCACAATTGCAATATATCATCTTTTCATCTTCATAAGCATAAGCACACATATAGAAAGTGACACATATAAATATAACCTGTTAGATTATTAAACAATTAACATAACAAAGACTGAAATTTTCAACGAATTGAATCATGTAGCAGGTAAGTACCTGGACATGGAGGCTAGACCTCCTGTCGATAGAGAATTGCCTATTTGAGACATTCAAGCACAAGACTGGAGTGCCGTCGCTGTCGACGGCGAAGCGGACACCGATACCAAGAGGCCAACCATCTTGCGTCAACGTAGAAAGAGTGGCCACAGAGGACAACTCCATGATTGTTCTTGAAACCTCAGCTGGGAATGGTTTATCATTGCTAGTCGACTTCAGCTGGGTAGGCTCTGAAACGACAGAAACTGAACATTTGAGAGGTTGTACCAAAGATTTGCGAAATGGGTATGGCTTTGAAATGTTGAATTGGGTTGTGATGGTGGGTTTAGAGAGAGAAAGTGGTGGTCTGGAGAAGTGGGCAGTGGGGAGGACTGAAGGTAGAAGATGGGTTGTGAGAGATTGGGTTTGTAAAACCATTTCACTTCACTGTGTGAGGTCAATCGCGCCTTCCAAGATTATTGCTTTGCGAGATAATCTGGGAAGAGGAGGGAGAGAGAGGGGAGAGAAGAGAGTTCGTAGAATTGGATCCGGCTCGCGCTGACCGTGGGTCCCACTTCTGCATCCAGCGGGCGGAAAGAGCGCCACGTCATCGCTCTGCGGATGTCTGATGAAGTGAAGATGCTAGAGCAAAACAACGTCGTTTTGCTCTAGGTCTTTTAAAACCCAGTCCAAAACGGCGCCGTGCTAGGTTTCTTCTAGAGCCTAGCACAGGTTCCTGACAACATATACACAAAAACCCTAAACCCTACCGTCTCTCTCTCCATACACACACATTCAAGAAACACTATATTCATAATCTATCACAATTTCACAATCTTTTTTTTTTGTTCTTTGAACCGATTTCGATTGGAGTGTAGAGGATGGCTCAGACAACGGAGGTGATTTTCCGCCTTTTAAAATTATATTGCTATTTGCCAAAGGAAAAAAAAAGTTCTGGTTTTTCTGTTTTTGAAATAGTAACGGATAGATATGTAGCAGAGTGATCTTTTTTTTCCTTTTCTTTTTTTAACTCCATGGTTTATTGCAGGGAGTATCTGAGACTGTGGAAGCAGTCCGGTTCAGTTTCATGACGGATGAAGAAGTGAAGAAGCATAGTGTTGTCAAGATTACAAACCCCAATTTGGTTGACAATATGAACAATCCAGTGCCTGGTGGGCTGTATGATCCGGCAATGGGTCCAATGCATGAACAGGCAGTGTAAGTTTCTAGCTTCTTGCATTCAAACTTGTTAACGACCTGATTGTTTATCTTTCTGTGTGAATCGAACATCTATCCGTTGGCATCCTATGCTTGTAGCTACTTAATTATTAAATTTATCAACAATGATCAGTATCCTGATGGAAACCATTAAGTAAAGGAAGGAGGGAAACTGTTTTGTTGTATGATGGTGTACTAAAGGTATAATTAAAATGTTGATGGAATGGATATAAATTTTTTATTTAGTGACAGATGAATTCATTTTGCTTGGGTTCCGTAGAGGATATATTTTGATAAATCTATTTTTCGGCTGTGGTATGTGCTTTGTGAGATTTTGCCTGTCGTGTATGTATTTTAGTGTTACCACCAAAGGGCTGTAGCCTAGTGGTACTTCCTCATCTTTCAAATTAGAAGGTTGAGGGTTCAAGTCTCCATAGGGGCAAAATGGGTGTGTGAGTTTCAACTAGGGAAAAAAAAAGGTACCTTAGTGTTGCCACTAGTTAATGCAACTTATACATATTTGATTTGCCTATGGATGTTGCGGGTTGTGATTCTCTGCCCTATTTTTTTGTTGGGTTGTGTTACCTGATAAGATTCTAGCACTGAATAATTGATTTTTGAGATATAGGCAAAGGTTGCTTTGTGGTCCCATAGTTGGGAAAAAGAGAAAATTTCACTCTTGGAGAACGGTATTCTAAAGTGTTGAATATTCTGTGCTTATGTTCTGACATGTGTTTAATATAATTATTTTTGTATCTGTGCAGTTGTACTTCATGTAGTCAGCGTTTGCTTATTTGCCCAGGTCATTGTGGTCATATTGACCTTGTTGAACTGGTCTACAATCCCTTACTATTTAATATTCTTCACAAACTTCTACAACGAACCTGTCACTCATGTAAGCATTTTAAGGCGGGCAAATTTGAGGTAATTATATTTTATTGGGGCTTTTATTTAGGTATCATCATGGGCATTGTGCTCCAGTCCTATTTTTGCGTTTGTTGTTGACGTTTATCTGGTTCTATTATATTTCCACTACTGACAACCTTTTTTCATGGTTTCTTGCACATTAAAGGTTGAAAAATGTGCTTCTCAATTGGAACTCATAGCGATAGGTGACATTATTGGGGCCAAAAGGTTGGATTCAATCTTAGATTTGGAGGATAGTGATGAGAACCATATTCCATTTCCTACAGTTCATTTTGGTGACAGAAATATCAGCTCTAAGCAGTTGAAGCAAGATTGGACCTCTCTTCAACTAACTGAAGCAATGTCTGTTCTTGATAGATTCCTGAAGCTAAATTCTGTAAAATGTGTGAATTGTGAGGCCATGAATCCTACAATCGTTAAGCCTACTTTCGGATGGTTTCATCTGGTAATCTGCTAATGACACCTATTGTATTGATTGATGTCAGATGGCTATCCATTATAATGTGTTTACATAGTATGCAACTCTTTGTCTGTCAATTCTTTTAACTCCATAATACCCTTGCAAAATGGAAAATGAAGTCTTTGAGAAGCTAGGTTTTCACTTTAATCTTTAACCTTAATGGTCTTCTCTGATTCAAGGAATGAACAGCAAACGAAATGTTTTAAGACAGCTTTATGATATGCTGAAACCTTTATGATAATAAGTTTACAAGGGTATGAAGTTCTTGCATGCTCAAAAGGTGAAAAAAAGGACTGTTCAAAAGTAAAAATCTTAGAATTTTTATATAATATCTTTATTTTGGTTGAATATCTGTGTGAAAATGAAATCATGTCATCATGCTTGATAATAATCATTATTTTTTTATTTTTCTTTTTTGTTTCTGTTATTACTTGTTGTGGGTCTTATAAATCATGTCGTTATGCTAGCTGATAGTTCCACTTCTAACCCACTATTTGATGTGAGTTCTCTGTAGTTTTTCTGCCATATTAAACTTCTTGTGGTGTTTAATTTAATTACTTTCCTTGTTTCCTATTTAATGCCTGTAGCAAACGGATAGTGAGCGAGCTAAACAAAACATTATTAGAGGTTGCGAATTGGGAAGACAAGATAGTGGTGGAGCTGAGGAGAATCCTTCCTCTGAGGTGGTAAATGCTAACAATTTTCCTTTGGAAGATGGTACTGACACTGCTGAAATCAATTCATTTAACGATTTTATGACAAAACGGAATTGGCACAAAGAGGGGCTTGTGCCTTTGGAATTTGTTGAGCTTAAGAAGAAGAAGAAGAAGAAGAAGATCTATTCACGAACTTTCTTGCCAACTGAAGTATGTCATCAAATATATATTTCATGGTCATCTTGAGTGTCTTGTATAACATCTTTGTTTGTTGTCTTGCATGTGAACCTCAGCTAATATGACCTCTCAACCTATATTGTTTTGGAAATGCATTCAGAATCTTCATTTGTTGCAAATCACAGGCTAGAGATCTTATGGAGGGATTGTGGGAAAAAGAGGCCCGCCTTTGCTCATTTATATGTGATTTTCAGCGGGAGCGATTTGATACGTCTGGCAAGATCTCTGGCCATGCGATGTTTTTTTTGAATACTATTCTTGTGCCCCCAATCAAATTCCGCCCTGCTTCCAAGGGAGCTGTATCTGTAAGTATTCTGTAAGCATGTTATTATATCATGTTATTTATAGAAGAGAATTGGTGTATGTTACTTACAAAACGTTATGTGATTGGTGCAGTTCATAATCTTGCACAGTTGCACCCTTTTCTGTTTTCTTGAGAAACCATGATGTTCTGTCAGTGTTGGACTAGCTGTAGACAAATTCTTGTTTGACAGCAACTCAATTATTTTCTTCACTGGAGTAAATTTGTAATCTAGCTGAACAAGCAAAAGACGGTTTACTTTGCAATTCATAATTAGAAGATTTTGATATTCACATAAATCCTATTCTTCTGAACTTTTGGACAGGAGAAAGGGAAAACATCTCCTTACTGATACTTGCAGCTAATATCTTCTTATTTGACTATTAATACGCGTCACACAAAAACAGTGTACTAAACTACAAGCGCAACAAATATCTTCTCTCTCATTCTGATTCTTATCTTGCTAATTCACAGTTCTCTTTTCTATTTTTCTACTTCACGTAAGCATGAAACTGTATGTAGTGCCAAAATGGCGCACCAAAAATTTTCCAATTAGGTATGTTCCGTAATGTTCTAATTGGTTATGAAGAAAACAACAAGGCCACTAAGTATACACACAAATTTGGAGGTACGTAGGCTTTTTGAGTCAGATTATCTATTGTGAGGTCATCTACTGCCTATGTAGAGCACGACTGTCTATGTAGAGAAAGCCACTTTAAAAGGGCCTCTTTTGTGCCCTATAGCATTCAATGGAGAGCATGATGGCTCCTCACTAGTCAACACGCTATTTGGATTTCACCTCGAACCACATGTTCCTTTTTTTTTGATAAGTACCTCGAACCACATGTTCCTTGTGGCTACCCAAGTTAAAAAAACCTTCTTCACCCTAGTGTGGGTAGCATATATTACAAGAAAAGCATTTGTTGACTCAGTTTCCTAGTTCTGCATTGCCTACTAGACCCGGGATACCAAATCATCCCTTCTTCATTCACTTGAAGGTACAAGAGCCTCCACTACAATTGTAAACAAAACTGGTTAGTTCTTACCATACCAAAATTTCATCATCTGCCACTATTCTCTTTGAACTTAGTGTGTTTGGAAGACTCCTCCCACCCTCCTAATATATTTCCAAGGACCTGACTCTTACATCAAATGCACTTCATGGGGATTCAATCACCTTTACCACCTTCATACTTAGTTGATACAACCCTTCGACACAGGCTATTTTTGAGGCCTTCATAGTCCAAATGCCTCTCTAAGGGAAGCCTAGGACCCTCCCCTGGTCAAAGCCTCATAAAATGATTGGAGCAAAAGACATGTTTAGCCACCTTCTTAATTTAATGTGCAGGGGAATTGCGGGCTCTTCTCTCCGTGTTGGGTGTTGTTTGGATGATGACAGTGATGGTAGTGGATATGTTAAAGGGTTGGAGAGGGTGCTGTCAAAGGCAGGGCGTTAAATAACGTAGCTGTCGTTCACCTAATGTGGTGCATTTGGTGAAAATATAACAAATACTATCTCTATTGAGTTTCTGTATACTTCTTGCGAGATATGTTATTGCTAATTTGTGGAATTGTATAACCCCATATGTGCATAGGTTGCTTCCCCAGTTGGCATTCTCTCTGAATTTGTACTTGTAAAATAAAGTAGTTCCTTCTTCTGGAATTGGATGTAGTTTAAATCTCTTGTGACTTTTTGAATATTATGATCAACTTCTATTTCTTATCCTGCATAAAAGTTGGAAGTTGGAGCTAATGTAGATGTATTATCAACTTCTATTTTTTTTTTGTACTTAATGGATCATGGTTGTGGTTTTAAAAGTTCTTTAGTTGATGATGTTATTTAGATTTTGTAGTTTGTTATTTCTTTCAGGTGATGGAACATCCTCATACTGTTTTGTTAGGCAAAGTGATCCAGTCCAATATTGCTTTGGGGAATGCTTTTGATAACAAACTAAAGTCCAAAACCGTTGGTCGCTGGATGGATCTTCAAAATTCTGTAAATGTGTTGTTTGACAGCAAGACTGGCATGGGTGAGTTTGCTCATTGTGTTCGTGTTTGTTACTTCATTGTCTCTTTAACTATCTGCGACCCAGTTATTCTCTATTTATTTATATTCTTCTGTGGTCACCTATATCTCTAATTCTCTACTACAACTTTTATTTCAGTCAATATAGTAGCTTCTCGGATGCCATCTCACAAAGCCAACATTGCAACTTCAATTGGCCCCCTCTTCCCCCCCACGTTACCCCACCCCCCACCCAACACGGATGCAGAGACGCACACATGCTCTTAGGATTAGAAAAGCTACACATAATTTGGACCACAGCTTTCTTTGAAGTTGTATTTTTATTCTCAATTTAGTTTGAGTACCAAGTTAATATATTTAATTAAACTTGAATTTTCCATATGATAAAGTGATCTAAAGAGAGAATGGTAATTCCATCACTAGAATAGGAATATCAGTGTAAAGTGGCTGTCAAGATAAAGATGGAAAGTTATCCTTTGAAATCATAACAATTGAAGCCTGATAACTTCCCTCCACATTTCCACGAAATTTCACCCTTAACTTTAGCCATAGCAAACCACGAGTGTTGTCAGATGAGTCTTCAAGTCAGGTTAGGTCATATCCCCATGACTTTTGCTAGTTAAGTTCCAGAGATAATGTGACCAAACAAGCTTATCTTACTACTACTGGAATGGTAAGCAGCAGAACATGTGAAGAAAAGAAAATTATTGACCATACTTCTATTGACCTGGTCATAACACATGGGTGCATGTGCTCTATGGGTTTCTTTGCTGATGCATATCATTGGTAATTAACTTTCTGTGAGCTGTTGACTGGCCCAACCTTTCCCAAATCACCTTTGGGGACACTTTGTCATATTGGATTAATTTAGTGAAGCGAGAGGTGATAGTGGAGTTTTAGTATGAGTAAGAATAAGTGATTTGAAGCATGAATCTGCACAGGAATCCAAGTCAAATATATTCTATGGATGCAAAGCGGTTGAAGTATAAACTATTGCATATCTCCTGATTCCAATCTGATACAACACGACCATTTCCCGTTTTTGGAATCTTGAGTTAGCAACCAATAATGCAACTCCAAACTGTGGATGGAGATGGAGTTGTACACTCAGGAGGATTATAGAGGTGTGCGCAGAGGAGTCATGCAGAGGAATCGGTTAAAGAGTTGACAAAGTCACTTTTTGATCAATTTTTAGTTTTGGCGTTTGGGGAGAAATTTATTTCTCTCGATTCTTATTTAGTTTCTACGGTGATGTGGGTTTATGGTTTCGAATCCTTGAGGAACTCTTTCTGTTTGGAATTTTGTCTTTGCTTTTGATTTTCGTATAGTTCATGTGATGTGTGTGCATGGATTGCGAGCGTTGGCACTTTTCGTGAATCTCTTTAGTTTTAAGAAAAAGTCAAAAGGTCAGGTAAGCGTGGGAAAATATCATATGGTACTTTAAACTTTCCAAGAAAAGAAGAAATAGAGAGCTCAAACTTGTGTTGCAATTATAGTTTGGCTTTATTAACAATTTTAAGGTGAAGTTGCATTTTTGTAAGCATCAAAATCGGGGGTTAAAGCAATTTGAAATGGGCTCAAACCTTATTTTCTTGTGGACCACTATTGACGATAATCATACAATAAGAAAATAGTGAAGCAAACAGATATGAATAGATATGAACAGAAGTCTTCTTGTAACAGTAAGAAAGACTAGGGTTACTCCAACCACCATTGGAGCCTAGATTTCTAAAGGGAAATCTAGCAAAGCCCAAAGAGAAGTTTAAAATCTGATAATATCTCAAAAGTATTTTTATAAAGACTTGGTTACAACAGATAATAGGGCTGTCCCTTTAATAGGACAACTATTAATGACACCTGACTTTTTTCTAGATTGACTTTTCAACTACCAACAAAGGATTAATAGCAGTTTTTACTATTCCCACGACATCTTCAGTTTCCCATACAACAGTTACTACTTTATAAACTTTGACTACACTTTTCAAGACATTATTGATTGCATCAATCCTTCCTCCTTAGAAGAAACTCGTCCCCGAGTTAAGTTCTATCATGGTATGCATACAGATGTGAAACATTGAATGTAGGATTAATAACCAAGTGATGAGGTAAATAATTTTTTTATATGCATTTTCTCCAACATGTGATTATGTGGTGTATTTTATTTGCCGATGATATTGTTTTAGTTGATGAGACTATAGAAGGAGTTAATGCCAAATTAGAGGTCTGGAGAGAAGCTTTAGAACTAAAGGGTATAAAATAAGTCAAAATAAAATTGAATATATGGAGTGTAACTATAGTAAATCTAGAAAGAAAAATGAAGATGCAGTGATGATTTTTTTTTCCTTTTTGATAAGGAGAAAATGTAGTGAGGATTGAGAATCAAGAGGTACAAAAAAGTGAAATGATCCTACTTTTTGTTGTTGAATTGATCCTACTTTTTGTTGATTTAGTAGAATGTTTATACAATATGAAAGGATATAAGAACTTAATTTTAATTCATATTCTCAATTAATGTGTCATTTTTTCTATTGTTGACTAGTTTGTGTTTCCATTTGAATTGGTTTAGTGGTAACCATATTTATCCAGCTTTCTATGGCACATATATCTTACTTCCATCAGACTGGTGCCACACCTAGTGCTTAGGCTCTTGGTTATCTTGGCAACTTAGCAAATTTTCAAACTTACTTCTCTTGTGTGGTCATGAACATTGTTGAATTAGTTAACACATGTAGCAGCTAAGCAATGGTTTTCTATACTTGATGGCAGGTCAAAAAGATGTTATTTCTGGAATATGTCAGTTGCTGGAGAAAAAGGAGGGCATCTTCCGCCAGAAAATGATGGGAAAGAGGGTTAATTATGCATGCCGCTCTGTTATATCACCAGATCCTTATTTGGCAGTTAATGAAATTGGGATTCCTCCATATTTTGCACTGAGGTTAACCTATCCAGAGGTACGTAAGACAAATTAAATTCATATATATATATTTTTATAATATAATAAAAGTGCTTACAAAAAATATTGCTTACTGTTGATAGAGATTCGAGGCTGCACATGCATAACATACTCAGGACACATAATTTCATTCAGGACGGAGTCAGAAAATTGTTTCAGGGGGTTAAATTGTACACTAAATACATATTTACGTAATAATGCGTATATATTTTAGTGACCAATCCTAAACAAAATTGTTAAAAAGTAACCTTAAAGTCAACAAAAGATATATAGTGACCAATTTTGAAACTTAATTGCTAACAAGTGACCATTTCATGATTTATTACGTAAATATCCTTATTAAATTTATACAACATTAGACCCAATTAAACAATTTTAAACATTGAACCTAATTAAACAATTTTGCCATCCGACAATCAGAGGGCACATTCTATCACGTCGGAGGATAAGATGAAGACGAAGAAGGAAGGGAACTAAGGAGGAGGTATATTTGAGTAGTATTCTGGTTGTTTAATCTTCTTCAAATTGAAGCATATGTGCCTTCTCTTGTTCTCTCACAACAATACATCAAACCGCGAATACAACTAATCATATAAATTTAAGTCTATAAACCTCTTCAGTGTGATTGATTTTACATGAGTAATATTTGTATTGATGCGGTACTTAATTATGTGCTTAGCATGTTTTTCCGATCATGGTGGAGGAGAGCTTTGAAAAAAAATAAGGTTAATAAAGAAAGTTTAATGGATAAGGTTATTAAAAAAAACCTTAATTTTTTAATTGGTTGGCTACAAATTAAAAAGGCAAAAAATAGAACAAGAGAGAGGAGAATGAAAAAATGAATCATGCAATATTGTAAAGAAGAAGAAAAATCATGCAATATTGTCATATAAAAATTATTTCTAGAATATTTAATAAACTAGTTAGTGTTCATTTTTTACCAAATTGCCCTAAAATGGTCACTTGTTAGCAATTAAGTTTCAAAATTGATGACTATTCATCTTTTCTTGAATTTAAGGTCACTTTTTAACAATTTTGTTTAGGATTGGTCACCAAAATCTAATTTTCCCTATAAATAAATTATTGTTATGGAGTATATATATAGAAAGAGATATAGGTGGATATGTATATATAGATTGATATTTTTGGGATGAGGTAAATTAATAAATTACTTATATAGAATGTAATGAAACAATTTAAGAAAACAATTTAAGGAAGCATATATTTAGGATGGAGAAATTTCGCCCCGGGGGGTGGGGGGGGTGGGGGCATTTTTACGCATATCCAAAAAATCTATACATATTATAGGAAAAAATATATACTCCCTCTATCCCAAAAAGAATGTCCATTTTTCCTTTTTGGGTTGTCCCAAAATGATTGTCCACTTTCCTTTTTCAAGCATTATATTTTACATCTTTCCATATATGTCCTTGGATTTTAAATTTTCAAACTTGAATATTCAAAACTTAAAAGGGCAAGTTAGTAACTTTTCAGGAGACAATACATGGCCCACATGTCCCCTTAAAAATTTATACTCTCCAAAAAGGACATTCTTTTTGGGACAGAGGGAGTATATAATATGGGAAGGAAAAAATCCAGGGGGGCATGTGCCCCCTGGTCCTATACTGCCTCCGTCCCTGATTTCATTCATGTAGATGCGATTATTTTCCCTCTTACACAATATGAATCCAATCATTTTACCTTATAAACATTCTCAAGCCTTGTTTATATACAATCAGCCCTCTAATATGTTCTTGCATTTGCCAATCAGCCCTCTATTAATTAATAATAATGGGGGTTGCAGATTGCAGATGCTATAAATTAATTGGATTACTACGTGTTGAAACTTTTCTACCTTCCCTTCTTCTTTTTAATTGTTAGATTTCTTAGTTTTTTAAACCAAAAATTGTTTCTTACGTATACTATCTCTTAAATTAGATTAAATCTACAATAGTAACTTAGTTAGACATTTGGATGATATGATTTAATTAACATATGGAAAACATTAAAAAATTTATGAAAGGTAATATTCAAAGTCAAAAAAATTGCTTTTGTTGAGATTGACCTTGATATGGTCTTTTGATGCAGTGCCACATGCCATGTTTTATTTCCTCAATAATTAGTTGCCAAGGTGGTGTTTTCAACAACCGTGGGAACTTCTTATGATTAGCAATTTTATTAGTGCAAAAAAATTCCTCTTAATTAGCGTTGTTTGCACAAGAAGGAAAGGAAGTTGATTTGTCTTGTCCTAATTTATATCATAGTGTGGTTAAGTGATCTATTGGTTGAGGCTCCCATTCGTTACATTACTTGTGGTTTTTGTATATTCCCAAATAACCATGTTGCAAATGTCAAAACTTTTATAAAATTTTCTTTATAGATAATAATTTTGGAATTTTTTTCCTCGTTGCTGTACCACGCCCTTCATCAAAACATACTTTGTGCATATACTACAAAAATATTAACCTAACTTTGTTCCTCATCCAAAACCAACCTTCCAAGCAAACAAATTCATGGGCCTAAGAACCTTGGTACTTTTCCCTCTGTAAAGCAAGTACTCAAAACCTTTTTGATAAGTACAAATAGAACCGAAAACCTCAGAATTGTGTAAGATGATTGTGCTAGCTTTTCTTTTTCTAGCAAATAGAAGTGAAAGCATTTGCTAGGTTGCAGCTTAATAGTTTTGGTTGGTACTATAAGATGAACGCTTTGTTTTTTTTGTTTTTTTTGGGGGGTGGGGGAGGGGGAGGTTGTGATAGGTAAGCAGCACACTCACTTTTTACCCCAAGTGGGGCTTGAATTTTCAACCTCCCCTTTGGAGAGGTGGAGGGGATACCAGTAAAGCAAAGGGCTTGGTGGTACACGCACACTCATGTGTGTATATATAATATGTTTTTGACAAGAAACATTTTAAGTAATCACCCTTTATGCCTTTCAAGATACCAAGGTATTATTAGAATATGCAGCTAAATTGTACCATAAGTAATCACAAAGCAGGAGGGTTGAATGAATGGCTTTCAGTAGTAGTGCAGATGATCCCTTTCTTATCAATTACAGAGGTGCAAATCTTTTGGATCCTGGAAAATGTTGATTTTAAAACTTGTTTTTGAAAGCCAGAAGCTCAACTCTAAACTTGTGTTTTTTGTGAATCCAAGCTCATCTATTTCAGTGTTTTAAATTGCTTGTCTCAGACATATATCTTTTCAATATTTCATACTTAGATATTATATTATGTTTGGTGTATGTGGTTTCCATGGCTTTCTCTTGGAATAACAATGCAAGGCAGGTTTTTCCTGTGTAAAATTAAAGCAAGATTTCATTATTTTGTCCTTTCATTGCTAACTTCATAATATGTTTTCAAAATTTTCTTAATATTCTTGCAGAGGGTGACTCCTTGGAATGTTAACAAATTGAGGGATGCCATCATTAATGGCTCTGAAATCCATCCTGGGGCTACACACTACGTTGATAACTTGTCTACTGTGAAGCTGACACCAAACAGAAAAATGCGTATGTCAATTTCTAGAAAATTACCTTCTTCAAGAGGTGTGGTTACGCAATCTGGGAAGACTGGTGACTATGAATTTGAGGGCAAAATTGTATATCGCCACTTGCAAGATGGAGATGTTGTGCTTGTCAATCGACAGGTACTGCAATTTCTTCTCTTGGCTGTATATCAATGTCACTTGTATAGTTGGATATGATGGTATGTGCAAATTTTTTTCGCTTTCACCTAATTTGATGAGAGTAACCAAATATTGTGAGGTGAGGCACTAGGAGCTGCTTATTTGTGCATAATTACTTAATGCTCCTCATATTACAGCAAACATCTCATTGGCAATTGTTGGAAATTGTGTCTCAAATTCCTATCTTAATTAGATTTCTATTTTAGAGTTGTATTATGTTAGGAAATTTCTTGTCAAGCAAGTCTTGGGCTTTAAGAAATTGTAATCCATGTCAAACAAGGAATTGGGTTTGGAACTCTATAAATAGGTACCTAGGTTATGGGTTGAGACTTATGAGATTGAGAGTGATGTAGTCTCATGAGGGAGTTGATGGGTAAAGGTAACATGTGGGTTGGTAGAGTAGGAAAAACACCAGTGGCATCGGTAGCGAGAAGATAGACTCGTGGAGTGGTACATGTTGAAAAGACATGTACGTGGTGTTGATACTCTATTATTGTAATATCTCTATAAATCATAATGGAATCTCTTCTCATCTGTGGATGTAAGCCGGTTTTGGCTAAACCACGTTATATCTTGTGTTTGTGTGTGATTGCTTTGTTAGTTTTCATTGTTGGATCTTTGTATTTGCGCGCTTCTACTGCCCCAACAAATTGGTATAGGAGCCGAAGGTGAAGGAGATCCAGAAAACACAAGGAGTCTCAACAGGTGCTGCAACGGGATTCAGTTGCAGGTGGAGTCAATCGGCTTGGTTAGTCACGATGATTAGAAAATCGTGGTGTGTTACATGGCATGGAGCTTGAGTAGTCAAAGTGGAGCCTTGGAGGTTTGATTGATCGAGAAGTGCAGTGTGGACAAATAGGAGGATCGTCAAGATTGAAGGTGCAATGAATTGTCTTGATCAATGTTGTGGAAATTGATGATTGACTGGATGGAATTTATTGTTGGAAATTGTGTCTCCCGAATAATATAGGACCGTTATTAGGCCAACTATGCTTTATGAAGCGGAGCGTTGGGCTTTAAAAAAAAAAACAAGCAACAATGTCTTCATGTAGTGGAAATGCGAATGGTAAGATGGATGGTTTGACTAGAAGAGATAGGGTCTCAAATGTAAGTGTAAGAGAAAAATAAGAGAGTAGACTTAAATGGTTTGGGCACATACACCGGAGACCTATAGATGCACCGGTGAGAAGAGGAAGTTTAATTTCCATTGAAGGTAAGAGACGGAGAGGGAGACCAAAATGGCTTCAAAAATTTAAACATAGTAGGACATATGGTGGGATGTAATTCATGTGGCTGGCCCTATTCATATGGGAATAACGCAAGGATGATGATGATGAGAGTATAGCACATCGACTGTTCCATCTTGGTTCTTTTAGATGATACTTTATCTATCAAAAAATGAAATTATCTCTATTGTTTCCAGGAAAGACACGCTTCGAGTCTGAAGAAGGAGGATCCTGCATCCCATTAAATCCTTTGCTTTAGATCTCTAACCATTCTAAAAATTGTCATTTAGAGGACAGTTGGAGCCAATCATCTTTGATAAAAACAAGCTGGTGGGAACTTTGATGTATCCCTGTAGTTTTTTTTTTTTTTACATTACTTTGGGAGAGTTCTTACCCTCTTATGTTTGTCCAAATTTTGGTTTTGGGCATTCTGTGATTTTGTATGAGTTTACCTAGAATATGAAGGTTAACGATTCAATAAGGACAATTCCATAGATAAATAGACGTAGGTTGAGGGTGGTAGTTGTGCAATGTGAATGTGGTTAATATATCAATTAGATGAGAGCTAGAGAAGGAAGAGAAGGGGGGGGGGGGGGGGGGGGGGGGGGGTGGGGCGCGGGGGTGTCTAGTTTACTCTTTTTGCCTGATTTTGAATTGATAATAAAATTTAAATGTGAGCACAATTACAAATGAAACAATTAAATATAAAAAATAGAGAAGGAAAGGCACTTCTTTTTTCCATGGAATAGCTCTTTGAAATAGCTCCCACTACTACTTGTCTTCAAAACCATGTGTCATTGCCTCCTCCGTGCCAGCAGCTGCAGAAAGGGGGCGGGGGGTGGCGCAGTGACCGACGTTGGGGTGTGAAAGCATAGGGAGCGATGCTTGTTTACTTTTAAATTTCGTAATATAAGTTATGCTTGTTACTTTTAAATTACTTAATATTAGGTTCTGTATAGTTTGTTTTGTTTGTTTGTTTGTTTTTTTTTTTTTTTTTTTTGTAAAGTAATATATTTTGTATCTTATTATAACACTGATTTCTTAGTTACCTTGAGGGTTCTGATTTAACTTGATAAATTTTTTATGGCAGCCTACACTTCACAAGCCAAGTATAATGGCACATGTAGTTCGTGTGTTGAAAGGAGAGAAAACTCTTCGCATGCATTATGCAAATTGCAGGTTAATTTTATGTTTACTTATTTTTTTCGTAGGTTATGTTTATACTTTTTAGTTGTTTAATCATGTTACATTTTGAGATTTACCTGACTAGCATATGCCCACAAATGATCTCACTTCAGTTCCTACAATGCTGATTTTGACGGTGATGAAATGAATGTTCATTTTCCTCAAGATGAAATTTCGCGTGCTGAAGCTTATAACATTGTAAATGCTAATAATCAGTACATTGTTCCAACAAGGGGAGACACTGTTAGAGGCTTGATTCAGGTATCATTATTTCAAATTTTCAGTTGTTAGAGGATTTCAATGTTAAAGTTATACCCTTTCTAACAACTTAAGCTCTTTGAGCATATGGTGGTTAACTTGGTATTAGAGTAGGCAACGTCCTGAGCTGTTACCCTGATAATTAAAATTGAACACATGTTGGACCAAAGGAAGGCCACATGTGAGGTAGCATGTTAGATGATTTAATTTTAAATTTATACCCTTTCTAATAGCTTAAGCTTTTAGAGTAGATGGTGGTTAGTATCATATGTTTTTGCCATAATGTTTATTATTAATCCATTATTTATTTATTTAATTGTCAGGATCACATTGTAAGTGCCGTGCTTCTTACAATGAAGGATACGTTCCTAACTTGCAACGATTTCAATCAGCTTCTCTACAGTTCTGGTGTGTTTGTTGCTCGGCCTGGTTCATTTGCTGGCAATCGTTGCCCAAAAATATCTGTAGTGAACTCTGAAGCCGTGGTGCAGCCAGTTTTGCCTGCTGTATGGAAGCCAATGCCACTTTGGACAGGGAAGCAGGTCATATATGATTTTTTTGGTCTTTGAAACAAAGTCTTGTGTGTTTAACTTTTGGAGTTTGAGAACCGGGGACACTGTTTTACATTTGGAAATGGATTTATTGTTTTATTATCTTCTGCTTTTGTTGTCTCTTTCTAGGTCATAACTGCAGTGCTGAATCATCTAACTAAAGGTTGCAAACCTTTTACTGTTGAACATGAGGGGAAGATCCCCAGTACATATTTTGCAAGTAAAACTGGTTTAAATCAATCGAGCGAAGATAAAGAAGAGAATTCTGAACATAAGTTGTTAATTTGGAAAAATGAGCTCATCCGTGGTGTGATTGACAAGGCACAGTTTGGCAAATATGGTTTGGTTCACATGGTGCAAGAGCTCTATGGCTCAAACACTGCAGGCATTTTGCTTTCTGCTCTCAGTCGCTTATTTACAGTATTTTTGCAGGTCAGCTTGCTTTTGTTCCTAATTTTCCTTCTCTTTGAAAATTCATTCTATGCGACCTGTTTGCTGGACGTAGTCTTTGTGTTCTATCATAACACATTTGTATCAGATCAATGGATTCACTTGTGGGGTAGATGACCTTATTATATCACCACATTACGACGTCCAAAGGAAGGATAAACTTGAAGGTGAAGATGTTGGTGAGGAGGTTCATTATCAGTTCGTTAACCTCACGCGTGATAAAATAGGTACGCATTTCTAAGATATGCTTTAATGTCAAAACTTTCTGAAAAAATCACATATCAAAATTGGGAAGTTTGGATACTCAAATTGTTGACTCAAAAGTTTCAAAAAGATTTTATTATCTACAGTTCACATTTGAAAAGTAATTTTTATTTTTATAAGGATTAGGAGTATGAGTTGAGACACTAAAATTGGTTTCAGGTTAATCTAGCATGTTGACAGTGTATGCTTTTAAGAGTGTATCTGAAATGATTGCGATAGATGAGGAATGACATGATTGCCATGGACCCTTAACAGAAGGATCCCCGTTACCTTCCCCAATTAGTTAGGATAAAGGTCTGAGGAATGACATGATTGCCATGGACCCTTAACAGAAGGATCCCCGTTACCTTCCCCAATTAGTTAGGATAAAGGTCTGTTTAGTTAATTTGATATAGATATAGGAATGAAAAATTGATTGGGTGAGCTATTTGATCAATTGGGTTTTTTTGCCAGAGGCTCCTGCTCGATCAAGCACATAGACTAGTATCAAACTTCACTTTATAGATCTCGAGAGATATGATTTTTGAATTTACGTGTTACTTTATGCTTTATGATTCAAGACTTCATTTGGTCTTTGGCAAATGGTGAACTGGTTCCGTAAGCAGTAGTAGTGTAAGAGTGCTTTAATCGAGCTATCTGATTTTTGTTGTGGGTAACTGGAGGTTTTTTGGTGTCCTTCATCTTTTGCCTCAATTTTGTCTACTTCGGGCTTTAGTAATAGTTCTTATTCGGTTCTGTTGTTTGATAGTCATGGGACTGCTTGTGTTGGCATGTATTTGTATATCTTCTAAGTTGTGATGTTCTACTGAGATTGAATTAGGTTATGCTCGTAATCTTTTTTTATCTAACTTTAGAAGTTATGTTCAAATTCTTCTTATTCCACTTAAATGGTGGATCCACATACCCTCCTGAACTTAAGAAGATAGCTGCGGAAATAGCCTTGTCCTCTAATTGTGTGTGTTGGTATAGCACCTTTAGCCACATATATACAACAAGAAGGCGAAGCCAAGGGAAGATGAATAAAATTTTATTTGGTGAAAATAACCTTTAGCTCCATGGTTATAGGAGAAAGAAGAATCAATGTTAGACGGCCTAGACAATTCTGATTTTGTAAGCCTTATTATGGACAATGCAAACATTGTACAACTTGAGCCTATTAAATTTCAACTCCTTTTGTGTATGAGGGACACGTTCCCCTTTTGAACGCCTTTTTATTCAATTGGAGGTTTCTCATTTGATGTTTGCAGATGACACTATTGTGTTTTGTGATGCGGATGCGTCCCAGCTGAGGTATTTGAGATGTGTTCTGATTTGGTTTCAAGTTGTTTCTGGCCTTAAGGTTAATGTTGGCAAGAGTCTTCTTGTGCCTGTTGGGGATGTTCCGGAGATTGAGTTGTTTGCTTAGATCCTTGGATGTTGCACTGGCTCTTTTCCCATTTCTTATTTAGGATTGCCTTTGGGTGCCCCTTCGAGATGTGTGGGGAGCTGGGATCCGGTTGTGGACAGATTCGAAAGGAGGTTGGCGGGTTGGAAAAAGCAGTACCTGTCCAAGGGGGGTTGGGTTACCCTGATTAAGAGCACCCTTTCTAGCCTTCCTACATACTTCTTATCTCTGTTTCAGATTCCTTCTTCAGTGGCTGAGAGAATTGAAAGATTGCAGTGAGAGTTCAAGTTTCACTTGGTTCGGTGGGATCAAGTGTGCCGTCCAATTCGGTTTGGAGGCTTAGGGTTTCGGAGGTTGTTGCCTTTTAATAAGGTTCTCCTTGGTAAATGGCTCTGGAGGTTTGAGATCGAGAGGCATTGGTTATGGGGGAAAGTTATTGCTAGCAAATTTGGAGAAAGTCGTGGTGGGTGGTGCTCTCTGGCAATGCGTGGTCCTAGGGGGGTGGGAGTTTGGCATTTCATTCTGAGGGGTTGGGATGACTTCTGCAAGCATGTTCGTTTTCGTATGAAAGATGGAAGGAGGATCAGTTTTTGAAAGGATCTCTGGTGTGGGGAACTCCCTCTTGCTCTCGCGTTCCCACGGCTTTATAGGATTGCTTCTCATCGACAGGCCATGGTTGTTGACTGTTATCATCTTGATAACGGGAGACTGTCTTGGGATGTTCAGTTCAGGAGGCATTTTCAGGATTGGGAAATCGAGGATGTTTCTCGTTTTCTGGAGCTGTTGTATAGCCAGGTGATTTCTTTTGGGGAATCGGATGGGTGGTTCTGGATTCCTAACTCACAAGGCCGTTTTGAGGTTAGGTCCTTTTTTAGATGCCTTTCGGTTGGTCATGGAGATCCCTTCCCTTGGAAGTCTATTTGGCGGTCCAAGGCTCCCCGCAAGGTCGCTTTTTTTGCTTGGACCTCTGTCCTGGGTAAGATTTTAACCCAGGATAATCTGAGGAGGAGGAATCAGGTGGTGGTCAATCACTGTTACATGTGTTTGTGTAATGAGGAATTTGTTGATCACCTCCTTTTACATTGCAGCATGGCAAGAGATTGTTGGGATTTGATGCTTAGATTATTTGGGGTCCATTGGGCCATGCCTTATTCCTCTAGAGGGTTGATTGAGGCTTGGAGAGGCGTCTCTGTTGGGGCTGGCATTAAGGACGCTTCGAGGGCTACGCCGCTTTGTATCTGGTGGTGTATTTGGCTTGAGAGAAATAGGAGATATTTTGACGGAAAAAAGAAGCCTGTTTCTATGCTTAAGTTCTCTGTTATTTCTACTCTTTTTTGTTAGGTTTCAGGGAGAGATTATAGATCTATGGAGGAAATTATTGTTTTCTTGGCCTCTCTGAAGGTCTAAAGCGCCCTTTGGCCCTTTTGTTTTCTTTTGTTTCTTTGGGCTTCGCTCCCCTTTTAAGCGTTTTTAATAAAATCTTACTTATCAAAAAAAAAAAATTATTGCTTATCAAAAAAAAAAATTCAACTCCTTTTGCTAGTCAATTTGGTTGTAGTGGTAATGGACTAGTAGTGCAAACATAAAACTTTTTGATAATAATGTTTGGGTTGGGATAAGTTATTTCTTATGACAAGCAACTGCAATTTTGGAAGCCAGAACTTCTGCACATGATAATCATGCTGGAAATCTTACATCTTATTATGGGAAGTTGAAATGTATGGATTTTTTTATGATAGAAGAAATTGAAGAGTCGCAAGCGCTTATAGGCATGAATGGATTGAAGGGATGTTCGCGTTTCTGAGTAGATAATGAAAATCATAGTAATGATGATTATCATATAGAACACTGTTTTTGAGAGCTTGGAGTTGGAGTCCGTCAGGGAATAATTCAAAATTATAAGTATTGTACCCTACCCTCATACTATCAACCAGCAGCATAATATTGTAAACCACCAATTCTTGTAATGCACTCTGAGTCTCATCACCATCCACCACCATATAGTAGCACTACGATGGTTACCATGTTTGATATTGGGGAACAATTCTAGTGGCACTATGGTAATGAGGGGTTTTAACGACTTCTCATGAACATGGATGGACATAATAAGGTCAAAATGATGATGATATGGCAATAGATGTGAGTCACTAGATCTTTATATGGTGATGATATGGCAATAAACTACATTCTACCGACAAATATTTAGCTGCAGTTTATGTTTCCTTTCTTTTTCTTTTTTCCCTTTTTTTTTTTTTTTTGGTAAAACACGTTTATTAGTTTTGGCTGCTTATTATATTCATGCTAGTTATGTTGTTAATGTAAAATGACATTTTTTTTTCCATTGGCAAGAAACACACTCACACACCCACTTTTGCCCCTATGGGGGCTTGAACCTAGACCTTCTACTTTGAAAGACATACCCTGCTTAAGTTGACTTAAAATCAGTGTGAAGTGCAGTATCATTTGCAGAACACATTTTTAGGTGTTTTAAATTGATTAAAAATGTAAATGGCATTGAAAAAGTGAGAAACTAGGGCCAAAATGAGCACAATGAGTTTAGGATGTTGTCTAGTAACAGCTACAGTAATTGATCCTGTTACACATTGACCAGTACTCAAGATACACGATACATTACACCATGACACAACCACTACAGCTGTTGATTTGTTTGGTAAGAATTTCCCTGATGATAGAATTTGGATTTTCCATTGTTTTTTGTAAGTAAAAAAACCACTTAGATTATTCAAAATTTCCCTTGTAAAATCTTCATGCCGATGATTGTTATTATGTTTGATGAATTTGTGATGTTTTCATCATTTATTTTGTTTTGCAGATGAAAAAAAACTCCAATTGGAAATAGAAAAGGCTATACGCCGTAATGGACAATCTGCCATAACAAGCTTGGATATGAAGATGAAAAGTAAACTCAGTGAGAAAGCTTCTGAGATCAACAAAGATTTGTTGCTTAAAGGACTTTTAAAACCATTCCCAAAGAACTGCATCTCTCTTATGACCATAAGTGGGGCTAAAGGTAGTACGGTAAGTTGCTTGAGTTCTGGTATGATATAAAATGCATTTGTACTATATTTGGGGATGAATTTTTTATTTTATATCTGGATTGTTGGGTTTGTGAACCATTGGGCTTTTTCAATCATTGGTGGGTTTTGGGTGTGTATGTAAGGGTCCTTGTCAGCTTGAGCATTATACACGTTCTACATAAGTTTTACGATTGATACATTAATGGAAGGATGGGAGAATTTTAAGAACTATTTGCAATAGTGTTTTTTGAGCCCAAATTTTGTTGCAATGGTATTTTTTGACTCCTTAGATTCTAGATTATTGGTGTACTTTATTTATTTCATGGTTTCATTGAGTTTTTTTAATTACCTCTAAATTTAATGCTTTTATAATTTATTTATTTTTAAGCATATTGTTCTTGGATCTGGATTTGTCCCGAGTGAATTACTGTATTGCTTTGCTGAGTTGTTCTGGTGCTTGCTGATATTGAGACCAAGAGTAGTAATACTTTATGCTGGTGTTCCTCCCTTGTTTAAAGATATTGTGGTTATTAATGATTCAAGTATTGTGAATGAATATGTGATGTCACGATCTTTTGCGGCTGCAAGTCAGAGTTTGTTGTGATGTGTTATTCCACCTGTATATGTCATATTATTTATCAGCTGAAGGTGAACATTTGCATATCACTCACTAAGTTTGTCGGGTTATACAATGCCTTTATGACTTTCTTGGTGTCTAATATTAAATTATATGAGACCCTATAACCAACATTCTCAAGTTCCTTTTAATTTTTGACATTTCGGTTCTAGTCTTCTAGACCTATCATTGAATTGGATGCTAATATATTAGGGAACAAGTTGAAATCTGAACTAATATTTTTATTTTGATTTGCTATTATGAACCTCTTTCTCAGACCATAAATAGTTTAGCATTGCCTGCTAATTGAATTGCTTTAAACAGGTTAATTTCCAACAAATTTCTTCTTTTCTGGGGCCACAAGAATTAGAAGGAAAAAGAGTGCCTCGAATGGTTTCTGGAAAGACCTTACCCTGCTTTGTTCCGTGGGATTTTGCCTCTCGAGCTGGAGGCTATATTACTGATCGCTTTCTTACCGGTCTTCGCCCTCAAGAATATTACTTCCATTGCATGGCCGGTCGTGAAGGGTAAAACAAATATTATTCTCCACTTTTTTCTTCTTCTTTTTTTTTTTTTTTTCTTTTTCTTTTTTTTTTTTTTTTTTTTTTTTTTTTTTTTTTTTTTTTTCTGTTACTCAATAACAAAAGAAGTAAAGAATAATTTCACAAAGCAAGAACACAAGGTTTACATAGCTCAACAAGTCACCAACGTTCACAGAGGTGAGGGACATCCAAATTACTATCCTGAAAAACCTTAAACTGAACAATGGAATATATTTTTTGTTAAACTAGAAATGTAAGAGGCAAATAATACCTCCATAGAACTAAAGCAAGATGGGTTAATTAGATAATTTTTGTTCTGGCATATTGACATTGTATGGTCAGCATATACTATTGACTTGAAAGATAAATTTAATAAAGCAACCATTATCTTTTCTTATTTTACCGTACACCCAACTCAACATCCGTACTTTGACCAATGGCGTATTGACATTGTATGGTCAGCGTATACCATTGACTTGAAAGATAAATTTGATGAAGCAACCATTAGACAAGGCATACTTAGACAGAATGGTGGGTGTCAAGGAACATTTTCATCAAATGAGGTTGGTCAAAGTACGGATGTTGAGTTGGGTGTATGGTAAAATAAGAAAAGATAAAATTTGATGGTGAAAGTAGCACCAATTGAAAATGAATGAAAGAGAATTGCCAACAATGGTTTGGTAGTGCAACAAATTCCAATAAATGTATCAGTGGTTTGGTAAAGACAAAATATGTGACTTCTAGTTACGGTCGGGCTTAAACAAGGATCGATATTAAGTCCTTGTATTTTTCTCCATGTTAGTGGATCAATTGACACATTCACAATGGGGTTCCATCATATGTGCTATTTGTAGATTATTATTGCATTGATGATGAATTAGTGTGTGGATAAATGTTCATAAAAAATTAATAATGTGTGGATAAATGCTAAATCAATAGTTTGGGACTATTCTTATAATTAAGAGGATTTAAGATTAGGAGTGAATTTGGATATACAGAATATAAATTAGGAGGCTAGAGCGAGAAGTTGCGATTGGTTGCTTATAAAATTAAAATGGGATTTTGAAGAAAAGTAATGCTTTTGGCATGGTGTATGGTCAATATATTCTTCTCAAGCTGAAATGTAACTTTTATTTAGTATTGTTTTTTACAAATAAAATTATCAGAGTAACCTTGCTTTATGGTGCGTAATATTGGATGCCTAAGAAAGAACACATCTAGGAATGTGTTGTAACTGTGTCGGAGACACTCCTAGACATGCGTCCGATATTTCATATAATTGTCCACAATTTTAAAATAGAATTTTATTATTTAGGACACTTAGTGGAACCATGCAAATACTTGGCCGATACATCTGGACTCTTGCTTCATTAATTGCTCTTTTTTTGTTGTCTCTGTTGTGAACCTTGTTTTAAATCTCTGAATCCCATATATGTTGTAAACTCTAGATTGATTTCACAAAGCTGTCTCTCTAAAAATATAGATTCTCAATAAAATTGTAGAGATCTAAAGATTCTGACTATAACCTAATATTTATAGTCGATATAAGAGTCATATTTAGAATAGGAATATAAATTCTTTTTGATAGTCTTTTTTGCGTGAGTTTTCGCACGGGTCGATCGATCGATCCTTCAATCAAGTGACTTGGCCAAGCTTCAATCAATTGAGTTTTTTTTATCAAGAGCTTCTACTCAGGATTTAATCGATCAAGTTATTTTTTACTTGAGTTCAAAATTTTCTGGGAATTGCTAGTTGATTGAGGTACTGCCCGAGCAACACTGTTTTTGTGAAATTCCCCATTTAAGAAATTTATTTAGTTCTTTGGGAAAAGCCATGATCGAAACCTATTTTACTACTTTTCTGGATGGAATGAAAAAATGAAGTTGACTCTTGCTTTTAGAACTTATAAAAATATGAAATCCCGACTTTGAAACAAATAAGATTCTGATATTTGATATTTTAGTCTGACTTATTTCTCAAACCATAGTAGTCTTTTAGTGGCATGTTTCAATTATCTCCCCCATTAAAATTCCAACGGAACAGTAGTACTAAGTGAAAAATCTGTTGTCAGAAGTTGTCCATACTACATGCCTTGACATGGTGTTCCTAAAGGTTGGAGAGATGCTCTTGTTATGTTTGGTTGCATATTGTAAATTCAAAGCTGTCTGAAGTAATTGAATTTCATAGATCCATCAAAACCTTTGTCTTGTTCTCATTTCTTCTCCATTGAGTCCTTGCCTTTTGTTTTTTCTTCCACTTCTATGGGCATGTTTGGTGTGCTCTGATCTTAAATTTAGGAAATATGTTTTTGTTAATTGTTAGTTCAGAAAGGTTATAAAAGTGTTATCATCTGATAACTTGACATTCATTCCTGTGATTTTATTTTTTGGAGCGATGCACCATGAGAACATGAAGTTTAATTTCCATAGAAGATAATAGACGGAGAGGACGACCTAAAATAACGTGGGATATAAAGTTATTTGAAATGCCTTTTAAAAGTTAAAAGTAGGTGATATGGCAGGTAATAGAAAAGGATGGAGACAGAGAATTCATGCCGACCCCATTCATATTGGAATAAGGCAAGGATGATGATGATGATGTTATGTTATTTAGTTATCTCACAAGATTTATCCGTTCCCCTTCTCATTCTTCGCGCGTATTGACAGTGAGGTTAGGATGGTGAGTCTGGAGAATATAGCGGGAGCTTTATGTTTTCAGAAAGAGGACGCTATCTCCTCTTGGGTTCAAGTTTCTTCTTCGCTAGGTGGTAGGTCAAGGTTTACCAACTTGGGGTCGTCCAGAGCCCCCCAAGCCCCCAATTTTTATGAAATAGAAGATGCTCATTGAATGATACAGAACTAATCTTCACTTATACAATTCTATATATTCAAGGATTGTACCTTTTGTTCTAGGGGAGAGAAGCCAGAGGACATGAAGGATTTGGAGGAATTCAAGAAATGAAGTACTGCTTGGGAAATCATAAAGTACTACCAGCTATATACATGGGGACATGTGAGCCAAAGAGAGAGAGAGAGAGAGAGATAAGGGAAAGGAAAAGGAAGAATAGAGCTTGTGGATTTAACATGGTGAAGAAGGTAACTAGTTGCAATAGGTGTCGACACTGAAGTAGAAATTTCATATAAAAAGGACATGCAACAATGGAGGAAAGCAAGGGAAATATAGTAGCTGAAGGCTTGATAAAAATTCATGGTACTAATTACGAGCGTAAAATTTCTCAAGGAAATGATAAATCTGGCCTAACTAATCCAATTGGTTGATGCTGCTGTCTGATTTGAAGGATGTATCCTGTATGAAGATATTGAGGAAAAAGCTTTTGCATGCCGTCTCTGTTAAAGGCAAAGCCTTGAATCAAGGAAAGCTCCATTCTCTTCATACAGTTACTGAGATCTTGTTTTGAGAGAGATTTTATGAAGTGCCTCTTCATTTCAAGTGGATCACAGTTTGTATTGAATACTCTAGATGAAAATTTTCAAAATGTTACAGTTTATGTGGATGGTGTTGTAATAACAGGTAACGATAGGGAAGAGGTGCACAAGGATGCGACTCATATGGCTAAATATGTTTAGATCAAATGTAGGGACTTGGAAAAGGCTTCATTGGGATTAATATGATTCCAACTGATGTAGTTTTTGGAAGTTGGAACATATAAGGATATCTACAATTACATGAAGTCTAGGACTAGAGATGCAGTAATGATGAGGATTTGAGCTGAAGAATAAGCCCCAGACCCCCATCTGACCACGGTTCCTCCAGAATATGATTGATTTTCCAACTACTTTCTTTACATCAAATTATTTCATTTTTTCTTCTGCATTCCATTCTGACTCACTCTTGAGCACCAAATGCCAAATGGAACACCATTCTTGCTAGAATCTTTACACAAGGGCCCCCATTCCTCGGGATTACTTTATCTAGCCTAAACACGTTTTAATCGTTGGACTAAACTTTTTGTCTCAATATTTGAACATTTTCTTTCAATATCTTGTACCTATGCACATTCCCTCTTGATTTTCTATAGCAATGAATGATAGAAAATGGGGATATTTGAGTGGCAGACCAGGATCTAGTTGTGCTACTTCCTCAAGTAATATGTGATACCCATCTAGTTTCATGAAGTTTATTAAACCAACAAGGTCCATACACGTGGTGCTAGTGTTTCTTTACCCACTATATACTTTTTGGCACTTCACTCTGGCCTATTAGAGTGGCTTCCTTATATTCTAACTCAATGGTTAGTGCAAATGAATGCTAAATTGTGATATTAACAGAAAGTTCTGAAATGATTTGAGAAAGAAATAGTACAAACATCCGATCCTTGAGACACTACTGAAACAATATTCTCATGATACCCTCGATTTTTGCAACACTGCAATGATTGCTTGTGCACTTTATTTGATCTGTTTGCCCGCAGGGCCAAATGGGTTCATGAGTTTCTTTCCAATGAAAAAATAAAATAAAAAAAATGATGTATTTCATATTGAGAATTATGCCAAAGTTATGAATTTATGACTTCACTTTGCTGCCAGTTATAATTTATCATTTAAATAATCGTATTTGCTTCATTATTTCAATGTTATATTCCGAGTGAGTCTTATGACTCTAGTTTAACACTCCTGTTTTGGTTCTTAGGGATTTTATTGTACTGATTCCTCTTGAGAGTAATTAGAGGTTTGTTAGCTGTCTATTGTGCCTTATTGGTTAATTCTCTTGTTTAGGTTAGTTGATACGGCAGTCAAAACATCTCGTAGTGGATACCTGCAAAGGTGCTTGATAAAAAATCTGGAGTGCCTGAAAGTTTGTTATGATCATACCGTTCGTGATGCAGATGGTTCCATCATTCAATTTTGTTATGGAGAAGATGGTGTAGATGTACATCAAACAAGCTTTATTACAAGATTTAAAGCACTGGCAGAAGTAAGTACTTTAATCCTGCTTTATTGAATTTGAATTCTTGAACAAAAATAATTACTTATTGTATATGTCTTTATATTTATTGATTTTCAGAATCAAGATATCATTTCCGAAAATTTTCAACATCAGCTTGAATTCAATACCTATATTAAGGAGTTGCCCGACGGGCTCAAAAAGAAAGCGGTAAAATTTGTTGATAAGTTACCAATGGAAGAGAGAATTTCTTTAAAACTAGAGAGGCAAGAGGATTTCTTGAAGTTGATGAAGCAAAAGTACCTCTTAAGTCTTGCACAGTCAGGAGAACCAGTGGGTGTGATTGCTGCTCAATCTGTAGGTGAACCGTCGACACAGATGACGTAAGATATTCTTTTCCTTGATCGTTTCTTCTCTCAGTAAATGCTGTCATTATCTTATATCTTGTAAACCATGTTTTGCCTACAAAGATGGTTGTCTATTTTGCCAAATTGGTTTTTTTTTGGCAATGATGCATTTGCAGGGGTAGCAAGTTTATTTCCCTGCTAATTTGGGCTGTTTACTAGATATCAGTGATCTTTCTTAAATGGTTTTAATATTAAATGTTCCCATTTGGAGGAAATAGATTCAGAATTTAAAACAATTTTGAACTTTGAAAGTAATTTGTTTTAGCATTTCCAAATGGCCCTCAGGGTATTATAGCATAATTTAGGCAAACAAAAGCCTGGTATATTGGCAAGAAGTTTGACCTGAAGCTACCATTTAACCATTATCGAAAGCTGTAGAACCAACCAACCACCATGAGAAGGCCAAGGACTGATGCAAACTGCACTCTCCTCAATCCTCACCCCATCAGACTCCATTAATAGATGGGTGAGTGGCCTATCTGAAACCTCACTAATAGGGCAAATTTATCTCACACAAATATTCCTCCTCCTGAAAGCTTCTTAAAGTAGTAGGAAATCATAGCTTTCCAATATATAACTGGAATTCAGAAGGCATACAATTTCCGTACTAGGTACCACAAATTGCCATTTGATACTACCTCCGCTGCAAGGCAATTGGCGTGCTCCCAACCTATAAACAATTGTTTTCAATAAAAACCTGAATTACTATATTGCCAGATAACAAATCATTGAGCTCATTCTGGTTGGGACAAACAAATCTTGCATACCATATGTGCTCAGTAAAGATCTTGAATATGTTCCTCTCCATGTATGAAATGCATAATAGAGCTTGAATCTCGTAGAGGATGGATCAGCCCATTAAATGGGATATGTATATTGAAAGTAGGAAGTACAAGAATTGGAAGATCGTCCTTCATCTTATGGACTAAATCTTTTCCTTCACCAAATGCTACTTTGACAAGGGACCTCCAACTTAGAAAGAATTTGATGGGAAGCACTTGCTGAACTTGGGAAAGTTGAATTCCATCACCAAATGTTGTCACGAACCATCTGGCTTTGTAGATAATTTCCGCTTTGCACACTCTCCGTGCTCACGGTTTTAAAAACGTGTCTACACAGTTCGGAGATGTCCACACGTAAAAGTGCCACCAATCTCTTTCCCCCTAGGCGATGTGAGATTAATGTAAGTGCAAAGCAAACAATATCTACTCAATAGGGCGGGTCGTGACAGTTGGTATTAGAGCCAATCCAAAGCCAGAAATGGGGGAGTGTATACAAGCCCATGAGGGTCAAGCCAAAGAGGACACTGGATTTCAAGAGGGGCTATTGTGTCGTCCCCGCCCGGGGGGGGGGGGGGGGGGTGGGGGTGTGGGTGGTTCTCATAACTGTGTGAATGCTTTTTGATAACCTTGAGCACAAAGAGTGCAAAGCGGACAAAATCTACACAGTGGGGCGGTTTGTGACAAATGCCCATTCAACTTATTTGATTCTCACTAATAAAATCCATAATCCATTCTTGTTCCTTTCAATTGGCAAGCCATTAGAGTTGGTGAGTGCAAAACTAACCTCAAGGCATTATTCACACAAGTGGCTTCTTAGCAAGTGATGTTTGATTGGAAAAATAAAAATAAAAAATCCATGTATTCAATCCTTATCTACTCTTAAATAAAAGCATATATTTCTTTTCAAGAGAATGGGTTTTCAATCCTCTTTCACTTGACATTGTCGAAACTATTCCTATAGAGTTAACCTTGTTGCATTGATAGTCAAGGAATATTAATTTTGACATTAATTGAATGGGCAACCATCAATTACTATGTGGATTAATATGCACCTTCCAACTTGGAGAAGTAAGTTACATCTCCAACTTTGAGGTTTCAATCTAATTTAAGGAAGGCAGACACTTCTACGAAGGTACCGTGTCCGACGCTGGACATTTCTGGACATGTCTTAACACTTCATGGCCGTGTCCAAAATGACAAATAATTTTATTGTTTCGGACACTTGACCAACACAACTTATACAAAACAAACACACTATGGCCTGGACACAATATTATGAACATACACCAAAGTGTTGAACTTCTTTTTCTTTAAAAATTTGATGTTAAACACGTCTCAGTATGTAATGCATAACTATAATGACATGATTGGAGAGTAATGTGATATATATATATATATATATATTGTATTCGAATAGCCTCATCTTTTAACTTCTTCTTTTTTTCATAATTGGTGTTGTATTATAAAAGATCAAGAATTCCAGGTGCACAGAGGGCATACCCTCAGAGAAATAAGCGACAATGAAATGAAAAAGAAAAAGTGAAAAGGCCCATTTTCAATACCAGCCAAAAGCCAAAACAATCAAAAAACTACAAGAGATCCTGAATTGAGACTCAGTGCACATCAAGTACTTCAAATATCATTTGTCAAGCAAGTACTTCAGGAGCTCTAGTTGCAGCCCCATGAAGCCTAGCATTCCTCTCCTGCCATATACCCCAAATGATAGCAATAAAAAGAGCACTATGAAACTTGGAGCTATGGTACATGTGACCAAACCATGCAATTAAATCCCAAAAACTTTGAACCTCTGCAAAAAGAACATCATCCGATCCAAGTAGGTCACCAACCCACTGCCATATTGATCTAGCAAATGTACATAACAGGAATAGGTGATCTCTAGTATCCACATCAAGATGACAGATAGGACATCTAGCTGCCAACATAACTTTCCTCCGCTGAAGATTCACCATAGAAGGCAGCCTATCCAGCATCACAAATAAAATTTGACATAACTTTAATATAAAAATTGTAAATTAATTAAAATTCTATAATTATCTTAGTCAATAGATTTATATATGAAAATTTATATTTATATTAGTTGTGTCCATAGAATTTGACATGTTGGCTTATCCGTGTCGTATCGCGTCCATGTTTCTTAGGTAGTACTTTGGATTATATCCCTTCGGAGCGCCAATTGCTATGTAGATTTTGTGGGGACTAAGTTGTGGAGACTGGTGTAACCTTTTTTTTTTTTTTTTTTGGTGGGGGGGGGGGGGGGGGGGGGCGGCGGGAGGGGTGTTGTGGTTGGGGAACTCGTTTGCAAAAAGAAAGTAGAAGCTCAATCATTTTATCAACTTTTACCAAACTGCAACAACTTTACGGAACATGTTTTCTACCTTGTTTTTGTTTTTACAAGTAAAAACACACAGCAAAAGCGGTTGCCAAGCAGTCCCTAAGTTGTTGCGACTAGTTGTTTTCCCTTTATCAAGTTCCTTTAATCCTATTGATACATTGTACATGCAATGGCCGAGCTTTTACTATTGCACCAAGTACCTCTTGTCGTGATGCAATATTTTCTTGCCAGGACCTGCAACAAAAGCACCTTGGAAATGTGGTCCAATTGGTATTAAACAGTTTGATAGGGTTTTTCAGATAATTTCGTTGGAATGTTGTAGAGACCAATGATGAGACCTGTTTCTGAAATTAGTAGCTTCCTCTCCTGCCCAACCCTAACAGATAATTGAAAAAAGAAAAAAGAAAAAAGAAAAAGGGCTCTTGGAGATTGACATGACTGCCACCCTTTGTATGTAGTTTGGAAACCTTTTCTAGACCTGCCATTGTTGATGTGGGTCTGGATATAAAGTCCATTTTTCTGTAGGGGTTGAGTGGTACTAGGGCCATTGCTCGGTGCAGTGGTAAGAGCTTGGACTGCCATGTGCGTTAACGCAGGTTTGTGCCTGAGAGTATATAGACTTTTTTGGTATCTATGCTTTTGAATGGCATATGCTACACATCTTCCAATTTCTTTCCCTTAAGTGGTCTATGATTACATTTCATGTTTAGTACTTGTAATCCCATGTATTTGTATATATTTCATGTTTAAATATGCTTCTGCATATTAGTTATGAAGATAATATCAATTTTTTTGTGAACATGCAATTTGTTCACCTTCCTATCGGTTCCACAATGTGAGTCACCTCCTAGTTTGTCGCAATGAATTTGTTGGATTTTGAGATTTTCACTTAATAGTTCAATTGCTTTGTACTATTTTTAGTTTTTTATTCCCTCCCCCCGACCGCGGTGGTTAAAGTTTGAGTTGTATTTGTCTTTATGATGGATGTTCCTTTCCTTATAACTAAGAATGACATTTCTTTCTTTTTTTCAGACTAAACACTTTCCATCTTGCTGGCCGTGGAGAAATGAATGTGACACTTGGTATACCACGTCTGCAGGAGATCTTGATGACTGCTTCAAATGATATTAAGACTCCTATTATGACATGTCCTTTTCTAGAATTGAGGTCAAAGTAAGTTGCTTACAATTCATCATGTGTACCATTGCCTACAATTCATTTTGTGTGCCTTTTTTTTTTTGTTTATTAGCCCAGTATGCTACCATTAAGCAGGTTAGAAGTTCCTTTTGCATTCCTTTGTTGGATGGTATTTGAAGGTGACACAGCATGTTATGTTGATGTATAAGTTGTTTCTCAAAAAATAAATAATATGAAGTAAAAATGCCAGTGCTACCGCAGGATTGATGTGAACAACATTGGTTGAGGTCTGTAAGTGGACAAGCTTGCCAATGAAGAACTATAAATATGTACAAGGATTAAATAGAGATATTTGTACTAAGTTACGTAAAAGAAGTTTTTAGAGCAGACAACCTTCCACCTACATAGTTTTCCCAGGCTTTTTTCTTTTTTCCCTTGTTTTCTAAGGCTCCATTTGGTTAGATGGAAATAGCATTAAAAAATAAAAATAAAAATTTTTAGGAGTTTGGGTTGCAGGAAAATGAAAATAGCGAGGGAAAGCAACTTTCTATAACCACCTAAGTTTCTCATTATTTTTTCTACGAAGACATTGAAAATTTTCGCTTTCTTGAGAAAGTTATGTGAACTTACAATTATTCCCTTTTTTCTCTTAAATAAAATGCGTTCTTGCATAACTTTTGATAAGAATAAGAAAATGATTTATATCTTCTCTGAACGTTCTAAAAAATTAGGTAATACTTTCCCACAACATTCCGAGGGAAAAAAAATGCTAACCAAGTGTATGCTAGAAAATTGATTTTCTTATCGTTCATTACTTTCACTTTCCACTATTAATTTCTATCTGACCAAATGGACCCTAAGAGAGAAAGGGCAGCTATCTTTTGTTCCAGTGGCTAACCTCTTTATTATTTAGTCTTAAAATAGAGCAATGACCTGCTGAGTGTTAGTTGTTCCATGGTGGGAAGTGGGAACCCTTGGTAACTTGCATTATCATTGATTTATCTTCAATCTGAACATTTCAGTGGGCAATAAGGTTGCAACATCTCTGAAATTAATTTTTTGATTGGCTAAGATCACCTGTGGCCTCTTTTCCTGATTATGTTATATGTGATTGTCGATTTTTGTTTGACATACATGCATCTATGTCCCTCTTTCTTTCACAAGCGCGCTCATGCACACGCACATCACCCCTCACAGACATTCATGCTCAACAATTTTTTTCATACATTTTTCGTGCAGGGGTGATGCTAAGTGCCTTGTGGATAAAATGAAGAAGGTAACAGTTGCTGACGTGATGGAAACTATGGAAGTACATGTTTTGCCATTATCCGTTAACAATGGCGAAGTCTGTAGAATTTATAAGCTGACAATAAAGCTATCCAAACCTAAACTCATATCATTAGGAGACTGTGTGGAGACCTTGGAAGAGACCCTGGAAGTTATTTTCTTGAGGGAGCTAGAGGACGGGATACAAAATCATCTGGTTTTGCTCTCCAAAATTAGCGGCATCAAGGACTCAGATGAAGATGCTTCTGGCAGCAGATCACGAGGAGAAGGAAGTGGTAATGATGGTGATGGTGATGGTGATGGTGGTGGTGGTGGTGGTGGTGGTGGTGGTGGTGGTGGCGATGGTGATGGTGATGATGACGACGATGGAGATGGTGATGAAAAGGCTGATGAGGATCTAGGTTTGGATGCACATAAAAGAAAAGAACAAGCTACAGATGAGATGGATTATGAGGATGGATCTGATGAAGAAGAGGCATCAGCTGAGCTTGAGAAAGAAATTAGGGATGATGATGAAATTGGGGCTGGAAGTGAAATTAAGGATGATGATGAAATTGGGGCTGAAAGTGAAATTAGGGATGATGATGAAATTGGGGCTGGAATTGAAATTAGGGATGATGATGAAATTGGGGCAAATGAATCCTCCGAAATGTCATACAAGGATGACGTTCTCTCGAAGCCTAAATCAATGGACAGGAAAACCAAATCAAAAGACAAAAAGAATAAGGTTAAGGTGAAACTAGCCCCAAAAAAAACTGATAAAAATATTTTCGTGGAAGCTAAAGGATTGCACTTCGAGGTCCACTTCAAATTTACCCATCAACCTCATATTTTGCTGGCTCAGGTAATCTAGAATTGTCTATTTTGCCTTTTTTTTCATTAGTTGTGCATTTTTTTCATTTACCAATGGCACGTATGATTTGCCTCTCTGTTCTTTTTCCCCCCCTGAACGTTTTGCAAGAATTGTAATTATATTGCAGATTGCTGAGAAGGCTGCCAAGAAAGTTCAAATCAAGAGCTCTGGGAAGATTGATCTGTGTCAATTGATTAAATATGATAAAAACGAACAAGTGATTTGGAAGGAGGATGAGGAACAAAATACATTGGCTATAAAATTGGAGAACATGAAAGTTTCTAGTGTTCAGGAATTGCAGACAGACATCAAAGATCCCAATGCTACGTCACTACAGGCAGAAAAGACAGACCAAGATAATCAGGCACAGCGGACAGATGCAGATATTCCCGCCCCTTGGGCACTGAAGACAGCTGGAGTGGATTTCTGGGCATTTTGGGAAATGCCAGAAAATCTCGATATCAGCCGTATTTACTCCAACAACATCCATGCGATGCTAAATACGTTTGGAGTAGAAGCTGCCAGGGCAACCATCATAAGGGAGGTGAAACATGTTTTTGGGATTTATGGCGTAGAAGTTGATTACCGGCACCTTAGCCTAATTGCCGACTACATGACCCACTCGGGTGGGTACCAGCCGATGAGCAGACACGGGGGCATAGCAAAATCAACATCGCCTTTTCTAAAGATGTCTTTTGAGACAGCTTCCAAATTCATTGTTGAAGCAGCATATCATGGGATGTCTGATACCTTGGAGACACCGTCTGCTAGGATCTGCCTTGGCTTGCCGGCAAAGGTTGGTACTGGCTGTTTTGACTTGATGCAGAAATTGGAAATCTGATGTACAGAATTATAAATTTATAACTTAATGTAAAATGTTATTGTTATTTGAGTAATTAGTATGCTGTTTCTACTTTGAATTGTTTGGGAAATGGGAATCTTTTTCAACTGTAACATGTACAAGTCAATCAATTTTAATTTATTTTTTTAGTATAATAGTAAGAAATAGAAGTTGCGAGGAGGTGAAGTAGTGTCAAAATTAACTCTCTCCGTACTTTTCTTTTGAATATTTCACAATACTACACCTTCAGTACAGGATGGAAGTCATTGATGGTAGCAAATTAATCAACCCTGTGTATGGAACATTTAATTGTAGCAATATATTGAGGTCATATAATACCATGCGTTCAGATTTTTAGCTTAAACCATCACTAAATTTAACGTTAAGATATAAAACCATATAATATGATTGACTAGTTCTTCATGCTCAAGAGCGGTTATTTATTTACCATTTACTGTTGTTAGCACAATGTTTTTCGAACTAGAAGAGTTGGGTTGTGGGCTCAATTTCCTCAGTTTGGATTCTTTTCAAAGTATAGATATGCTAATATCAAAAGATGAAATGACCATCTTGGACATGCCAAGGACAATGGTGTCAAAGTTCAAAGCCCAAATCGAAAATCTTTAAATAGTTGGAATGGTTTAACATAAGCATAGATAGATTTTAAATATCAAGTGTCTATCTGTAAAGAATTCAATTTAGGATAACTTAGAAATCCAAATTCCTTTAAATAAATAAAAAGGTCTATCATGAGGGTAAACGTCATTGCAAGTGTCCTTTTTTACGAGTAATTATTTAATATCTCGGTGTATGAGAAAAATAGTACCCTGGCCAATATTAATTTATAATTTCTTACTGTCGAAGGAAAGATGGTGTTTTTATTGGCGAGAATATTACATAACTGTTACCCTTTGGGTAATCGTAAGTGGATGGTCTTGCTGTTCTCGGGATGTGAATATTTTTTCTTTTTTCTTTTTTTACCCCTAAATTCTACAAATTTCTTACTGTTAATCAAGTAATTCAAGAGGACACTCGTTTATTCATCGATAACGTAATGGTCCACACATTTGATTGTTAGCTTAGAAGTATCTATTATGGTCCACAAGTTGAGGTCTGTACCGAGAGGGTATGAACCAACTCAATGCAATAGGACACACTTAGACTTGCACTGTCTTGATGCTATATATCTTAATTAATTTCTCATTCGCAAAAACAAGGTAGCACATGGCAACTAGCCATCTCAACATCCATGGTTACATGAACTACAATTCAACTTCTCCAATGAGATATATATACACATATATATAGATGGGAATATATATATAGAGAGAGAGAGATGGAAGCTGAACATCCACAAAAGCCAAACAGGATTTGCATTTGTCACATTCCTTTCATGTTTTGGGGCAAAGATCCAAAAATATTATATCCGTACAAAGTGAATTGAAGTCCAAAAGATCAATTAGCTCTCCCCCACTAACACAACCGACACATGTAAATAAAGCAATGTTTTTCTGAAAAATAAAATAAAGCAATGTTTACAAAATTCAACAATGCCTTCATCTCTTAAATGAATATTATGTCAAGATTTTAATAGAGAATTTAACTATTATTATCTTATTTTTCCATCTTCATTCATTAGCTGATAGGGTTTAAGTGATAGGGTTTAAGTGATATAATATTAATATGGTCATAGATGTTAGGAATTTAGAACAATAATTGGGCAATATGAGACACTATTGTGGTTCTTGTTAATTGAGGGTTTAAGAAAGAGTGCTTGTGGATTATGATCCCCCATTAATCGAAGGAGGAATTAGGAATAATACATATTTTTTTAACAAAAGTTATTTTTAGTAATACAAAAAAATAATATAAAAGAAAGAAATATTAAATTTTACGTGTTCCACCTAAAATTAAAAATGTCGACCGAGTCAAAGAAATTTCACTTTATATATATATATATATATATATATATATATATTTTTCACAACAGCAGGCATGCAAAGGGGTGGATGTCACATGAAAGAGAAGTAGTAACAGGTGGTTAGGTAGTCGTGTCAACTAGATTTACATTGTGGCTTTCTCATGATATGTATATACGGTAGGTGTGAAAAGTTTTTTAAGTTGGTAGCAGTGACATTTCAGTATTATATGTGAGTTTGGTTATTTATTTAAATTTCAACAAATCAACTCTGGGCCCATCTACCTTTTTTTTTTTTTAATTAAAAAAATATAAACACCATTTAAATTAAGAGTGCGAGCCAACCAACGCCATTATTTTTAATTAAAAAAATATAAATTTATCACTCGTAATACTAAGACTAACTTATGTGACAATCAATGATAAAAATACCGACAAAGAATGACGGTTGGACTCCATTTATTGAAGTCACTATATAACCGAGCATTGTAGCACTAGTCTTTTTAATTTGATTTGAGTTGAATAGTTAATCACATATTTTTAATTATACATTTAACTTTCTTAGCAAAACCAAAATAATAATAATAATAATCTTCTTCTTTTCTTTTTTTTTTTTCCTATTTTTATAGGCATTAATGATTCTTTACTGTCCAATATTTTTTTTATAAAAAATAATAATAAATAAGTAGTATTAAAAGTTCTAACCACTTTATTCCCAAAACATGCATTAACATTTGTTATAATGAAAGAAAATAGTTGTGCCAGCTTCAAAAGTGTTGCAAAGGTAGAAAAGGCTTCGGAATAGAGGAAAAGGCCCACATGAGTTGCATGGAATGTAGAGTTGTCTCTGGCCCACCAACATTCAACCCACAGTTGAGTGGTGATGGTCTATGTTTAAATAATTGCTAAGCTCCAAATGGCACCAAACCCAAACAGATCATATCAAGTTGGGACTCAAAGTAGGACATGTTTAACGATGAAATTCATGATGAGTAATGGGCATGCCACCACCAATGTTCAGGGTCTACTGTCACACTAGCTTGGCAGCCTTGGCCTCCTCACTCTCCTCCATTGCCTGCCGACACATTTTAGCTCTTCACTAATTGATTTCACCATCAAAACTAGTTACATTTAAAATTCAAAAGATAAAAGGAGAAAGAGAAGAGTGAACTATAAAGAATAATGTTACAATAATCGATCGATCTTTCTAGGTGTTTATCTCAATAAATGACACATCAGTCGATAATAACAACTAATCGATATATCTGTCATTTTCTACTATAAATTCACAAATACATTGCAACTTTGAACTACCCGGTAATTTTTTTTTTCAATTCTAATTTCAATGCACCAATTAGCATGTGTATATTAAGCCTGGAAGTTTCTTTGAATACAAAATCATATACAATGAAGTGGAGTATTTAAGATCCAGACCAAACCCAACCAAGAATCCAGAGGCAAAAAGGAAAAAGAGAGAATGTGCACAGTTAATCAATAAGAACCAAAGAAGTGGAAGAAATTAAATATATGGTGATAATGATACAATGTTGAAGATACAAAATCATATACAATGAAGTGGAGTATTTAAGATCCAGACCAAACCCAACCAAGAATCCAGAGGCAAAAAGGAAAAAGAGAGAATGTGCACAGTTAATCAATAAGAACCAAAGAAGTGGAAGAAATTAAATATATGGTGATAATGATACAATGTTGAAGATTTATTGCAGAGTGAAACAATCAATAAAGTAGCATGAAAAAAATTTATTTACAAGGAAACTATAATTGGGTTTAAGCTTAATTGAAATGGTGAGCTAGTTAGCTTTTACCTGCAGCACCAAAGGGGCTATTAGCCAGCAGTGTTGGTTTCTGTTAACCGAGGTTGATGGGATGCAAAGGATTGACTGAACACAATAACAGTAGAAATGCCAATGTAATTTTTTTAACGGATTGATTGAGGATCTTCCTTGCTTACATTTACCTTCTCTTCTCCCCCTAATGTTCTTTTCTAATTCTCCCACAGATCATGTTAGCTCATTTGTTCACCGATTAGGTCAAGACCAACGAGGAGGAAGGACACGCCCTGAAATAGTAAGTAGTAAAAGTGCACTCCTTGAGCTGATAACAGGCTCCTGAGTGCAGCCGTGAGAAGTAAGAAAGCTAGAGCAAGCTCTTTCTTAAATATCTTGTTCATTTTCTTCTTCACGGGAGGTAGTAAAGCTACTTCTTGGTGTTCTTTCAGCTTGTTGAGCTCAGACAGGCCACTATCAGAAGCACCTCTATGAAGAGGAGGTTGATTCATGACTTCGGAATCCCTCTCTGCTGCAGCCAATAGGTTAGGCTCTGATGATCGACCTGACTTTTTCGTGACAATCCATTCATATGAGCTTCCTAATTGGAACAATCCAGATACCATGGCATTGAATTTGGTCACGGACATTGTGTTCTCAAATAGAAGGTAAGGAGCAATAAAAGGGAAGGAACTTGGTGAGGGAAGTATGCTTAGAAATGACAAGCATACCGGGACGTAACAAATAACCCAGGCAGGTAGCTCAGCTTCGGGGACAAACATGGTTAAAGGAAGAATAATACAAAACAATGTGAAAGAATAGAATGGGAGGATAAGTTTCCTCAATAGGAAAAATAGAAGAATCAGGTTTGTTTTCTTCCAAAATGATATCTGCAAAATCATGGCATTAATTTCAACTTTTAGAGACATTATGGTCGAAATTATACCCTAGAAAAGAAACAAAAAGTGTGAAATTGAGGCCAACCTTGGACTTAATGATGGCTGGAAGGCACAAACGAAATAGTTGCATTGGACCTGAATGCCAACGATGTTGCTGTTTTCTGTAAGCTTCAAAAGACTCGGGAACTTCACAAAGGACCTGAAAAGTAGTTCCATAATGCAATGATTTCCAAATCTTCAGGGATGCATTAAATTGTATCCAACTTTCTCATCAATAATATGTACTTAACATGTAAGGTAATATGTGAAAAGTTATTTAATATCCCAATTATTAAGCACCATTCCATTATCAGTTCCCCAAATTCAATCTCTTGTATTCATCTTTGAGATTTAACTTGCCTACTAGTAGTTTATAGGATACCCAATTCAAATTGTAAGAAATATGCTAAAAAGTAGGAGGAAAACGAAAAATGACAAAAATATTGATTACCTTCACATCATTAAGGAAAATAAATTTCCAACCATGGAGATGAGCACGGACTGCTATGTCCATATCCTCTACAGTCGTCCTCTCGAGCCAACCACCAGAATCCTCCAGTGCTTTGATTCTCCACACACCTGCAGTTCCATTGAAACCAAAGAAGTTGAGGAAGACCCCATTAACCTGCTGCTCCACCTCAAAGTGGAAGCACAGATTAATGTTTTGGAGGCGAGTCAACAAATTTTCATCCTTGTTCACAAAACTCCACCTAGCTTGAACCAACCCCAATTCAGGATTGTCCTGCAATGCAAATATGAATGGATGACTAACTATAACAAGCCTCCCACCAAAATCTGTGAACTGGTTTAAAAGGGCCACATGAGTTATACTCACCTTGAAATGTGGAATTGTCTGCTTAAGGAAATCAGGGTTTGGTTGGAAATCAGCATCAAAGATTGCAACAAACTCATAGGCCTTCACATAATCACAATTCATTGCAGATTTTAGGTTTCCAGCTTTATAACCAGTTCTATCCAATCGATGACGATAAATAATGTTGACACCCTTCTGGCTCCACTTGGAGACTTCCCCCATGATTAACCACTGAATGCTCTCGTCATCAGAGTCATCAAGAACTTGAATCAATAATCGGTCCTTTGGCCAATCAAGTTGGCAGACTGCTCCTATAGATTGTTCATACACCTAAACCAGATAATGCCAAAGTCATTGTAGTCACTGTGTCGAGAAATTTATGGGCAGTGTCAAAACACCACCGACAACTTTATATCATTTTCCACGCACTATAATAGTTGTGACACTTCTAATCAAGGGTACTTAGAACTTGAACAGTGAATGTAAGCAACAGATCAAATCAAGAACAGAACAAACAATTGAGCATGAGCTACAATTAGTACTTAAATAACTGATATATTAGAAAAATGAGAAAACTTACCTCTCTCTCATTACACATTGGAATCTGAACAAGAACCATTGGATATTTACATTCTGAACCTTCCAAATCATGCGACTCAAATGGATCCTCTTCGCTTCGCGGCTTAATCTTCTTGTACTTAATCCAGAAACAACCTAGACAAAGCATCAGCCTGTCGACGGATTGAATTAGGAAGAGAACAACACAAAATGTAGAGAGAGCTTGAATTGGAGGTGCAATGTAGTCGGCACGAAACTCCAACCAAGCAATGTATACAGTATGTAGCCATCCTTGAATCTCCATGGTTTGTGGAACGTGCAAGCTATGATTCCGGATATAATACCAGCCATTAAAGTGGGCAAAAACTTCAAAGACCAGAAATACCAAAGCTGTCAGTAGGAATACTAGAATGACTCTGAACAATAGCCTTCCCTTGCTAGGTTTCTCACTCTCCATTGTCACTCCCTGCCCAAGTATCAGTCTTTTCTTGATGGCACCAAGCAATGACCAGACGACATTGCCGAGCCAGGCAAGGCAACCGACAGCTCGATGAGCCTTGAGAAGCAAAACCCATGTCACTTGCTTTGCATTCTTTCCCCGGTCCTTCTCAACCGGCCGGAATGCAGCGTCCGGGCCATCGATTTCTAGTACAGAGTAATTGGGGTTCTCCATGGTCACTACCACAGGAGTTCCCTTCCTGGTAGTATCCTTTGCCCACCACTTAAAAAAATCTGTTCTTGGTGCCATATTTGACACTCAATTGAACTCAATTCACTCAGAGAACCCAAATATACTAAACCCAATGAGCAAAAGCTAAGAAAACTAAGAAATTATCAGAACCCAGATCATAAAATGAAGAAAATCACAAACCCATTCGAGGTCTAACGATATAAAACCTTAAATAACCAAGAAAACTTCAAATTCATGTATGAAAAATGACCAAAAAACTCAGAAATTCAAAAACCCTATTTCAATACCCCTGCATTCCACACCAAATGCAGCAGAGGAAAGGCTGTTTGAAGAGAAGGGTGTGTGGAGTGGCTCTATTCCTCCTATTCCCAAAAGGTACTACAACCTACAACCCAACTTGGGGAAAATTACCAATAATCAATATGGGAAAAAGTTGCTTGCAAAAGCCCTAATCCATGTGGGTATACCGTATATAGTCGAAAATAATCCAAAACAAACACAACCCTGATTTTAACTTCCTACATATTACCATGGGGTGGTTGGGATAAGGTAGATTCTGTTAACAATGACTAGCAGAGAGACAATAAAGCAATAATAATAGAGTGATGGACTAAGAACACACTTAACAATGACAACCAGAAAGACAATAAAGATAATAAAGCAATAAAGTGATCAACTAAGAACACCCACTAACAAGAAACAACCAAACCGTGTGAGAATGGAATGAGAAACCTCGGTCTTCTTTTTAAAAAAAAGACAAAAGAAAAAAAAAAGAGCACTTTGGTAAAAAGGGGTTTGGAATTTTGAAGTGATGAAATAGAAATCACGGAAAATAAGTTAGTTATTAGGACAAATTAAGGGAAGTTAAATTAGTCAGAATAATAATTATAGTAATAGTTAGAAAATACTCCGTAATAATAATGGATTAAGAAGGAAATCCTTATTAGACAGATCACAATTCCAACCTGGCATAAATTTTTCCAATATATGAGCTAGATTGGTGGCGGATCTTCTACATCATGTCATGTCTGTGAGATCTTGGTAGATAGCATTTATTATAGAATGCATTATAATAATATACCTACCATATATATATGATAATAATTTTTTTTTTTGGGAAAGTAAAAAAAAAGATAATAATATTTTTGGTATATATGCTAAATGCCGATAAATTTACAATATACAATATATTTTTCCTGATGAAATTAATAGTAAAAGATAGAGTGAATAGAAGAAAAATAAATTTTTCATTGTGCAGTTATTTAGCATAACAATTTTTCAATAAAATTAAGAAAAAATTATCCTTTTATGATTTAAATAGTATGAAACTTTTCATAAAAGAAATGGCATAATCAAATTGTGTGGCCTAGTGGTGAATGCATATAAAAGAAAAAAGAATTTGGCATATAAAATAAATAAATAAAAAAAGAGCACTTTAATTTTTTTTATTTTTAAAGCGCACTTTAATAGTTCAATGGTGACCAAAAATCTACTAATAAAAAAATAAACAAATAAATAATCTGTTTATTTTTAGTTATCCCTTTTTGTCCTGGCTTAGAGTTCTTTAGGATTGCTTATCTATGGTTTTTATTTTAAAAAATTACGTTTAAATGGATTTAGTAACCATTAAAGACGCCATTACTAAATTTTGAAATTATAATTTGAAACTTTTAAAACTGCATTCTAAGTAAATGTTAAATATTTTAGGTAACTCTTTTTTCATTAGTCAATTATATTCTTTTTATTTTTTATAAAAATAATAACATTCATTCCTTAATAAAGTTTCTATTATCGAATATGGTAAAATTCTGTTAAATTATATTATAAAATTAGCAATATAAATGTTTAAAAAATATTATTAAAAAATAATTTAATAATAAAAATTACTTATTATAATATGTAACCAAACAACTAACATGTTTTTTACTCACCGCAATTTTTTGATAGCTCTATGCATAAAAGTAATTTTTTTATTCCAACCCAAACATGCTCTTAATATCTTTTATGTTTCTTTGCTGCTAAATACATTTGCATATTATAAATTACGAAATTTTCATTTGAGACTGAGCTGATTCAATTTTCCATTAGAGGTTCAACATTTCTTTAATTTAAGAATAGCTGTTGAACCAAAAGTTAATATCTCACTAAATAAAATAAGTTTGATGCGAAAGATATGCAAAATAATGCTCGCCCAAAAAAAGAAAAATTAACAAATTGATTATTGGTGATGTAAGGACATGTTTGGCAATCAGAATTACTTTGCGCTTTTATTTTGATGTGAAGCAGATTAATAATATTTGGAAGTTTGTTTTGGCTTTGTGTTTTGCATTTTTTTTTTTTTAAGCACTTCAATATTATTCAAATTGTAATAAATATTATAAAAAACGCTTCATGCTTTTACTTCACTTCACTACGTTAGTGCTATGTTCGGTAGGAAGAAAAGAAGGGAGGTGGAAGGAAAATGGGAATGAAGGAGAGATGATATAAGGAAATAAGGGATAATAGGAATGATGGATGATCCTTCTTCCTTTACAAATTTTAATCAGTCCAAATGTGAACGCAAGATAGGAAAAATTATAAAAGTTTTAAATTACTATATCACCCTTCATAAATATTTCATAAATTTCATAAATAAAGTAGTGATGGGTTTAATGGTAAAAATAATTTAAAAATTTATCTTCCCTTTTATCTTAAAGATCAAATTAAATCGTCAGTTTTTCCATTCTATTCCATCTAACCAAACCAAACAAAAATAGAAAAATACTTAATTTTTACCCTAGGAATGCCTCAGTCATCCCTTATTCTCTCCCTTTCATTTATTTATTTTTTATTCCTACCGAAGGGAGAAAACACTAAACAAAAAATAATTATCAAACAACCCTAAATAATTTTTATAATTTTTGGGTAGTTATGAGACACCTTGGCTGAAACTCTTCTTACTCCTAAGAACACCAAATGAAAACAATATTATAAAAAATATATATTATAGTAACGCGACAATAAAACAATTACAAGGTTGCTTAGATCATGACTCATGAGTATTTTAATTTAGTTATTTTTCCTCTTAGATCTTGAGCATTGGTTTATTCCAATTTTCAAAAACACTGGACAGTAGGAAACTTTGAACTTGCCAGCAAGATTTCACACATACACGAATATATATATATATATATATACACTTTTTGTTAGTATTTAATAATAGCATATTCTTTGGACATTCCTTGCTGCTTCCATGCAATTAAGACCTTCAACAGTCAACTTTAGGTACAAAAGAACGCCTCAGCAATTCATTGGCCTAGCTGAAAAAATCAAAACAATATTTTCCAATATCCTCAACAACTTAAAGATAATTTTGTCCAAATATTTACTAATTTGGTAACATGAATTTGATGACTTATAATTGGAATTAAAAAATAATAATAATTCAAACTTAGGACTTTTTTTTTTTTTTTCAATTCAATTTCAATTTCATGTTATAGCATATACAAATTTAAAAATTAAGTAATGATATGAAGCTCTGTCATGGAGGATATTAATCCATGTAAATGCAATCCAATTGTCAACATCAAACGTGTGACAAGTTTTTTTTTTTTTTTTTTTTTTTCACTTAGGTGGGACTCATACACATTGCCTCCACTAAGATTCGACCCCTGATATTCCTTTAAGAAGTAGGAGCCTTGTATCGCTAGGCCATACCTGTTGGTAATGTTTCACAAATCCTTAATCAAAATAAAACCTCTCACCACTTTCTTTTTTTTTTCTTTTTTTTTTTTTTTTTTTTTTCACCACTTATTTGAACTGATTGCCTTTTCACTTTTATTTTGAGAAAATTTAGATTGTTTTATATTAACAAGTAAAAATTGGATATTTAATTTTGTCTCTCCTTTTAAAAAGTCCTGTTTAAACTCTAACATTATACTATAATACTACTATAAAATAGTTTTGGCATGCAACTACTAATTATAATACTTATTTGTTCACTAATCAATATAAATTCTTTTAAATTTTAAAGAATAATAATCATCATCTGAATTCAAAGAATACATCACGCGTGGATCCAAATCCACACACAAACTCCATTCAACATCTACAGAATATAAAGATATATCTTTATTATTTTGAAAACAAACTTTGAACCGTTATATGAAGTTCTATAAGATTAAACATACATAATATTACTTTAGCAAGACAATCATTTTATATAATTCTAAGGAGTAAACACAAATTCTTTGAATTACACTTCAAGTTACAAGAAGCCCTCCTCCAAACTTCCAAATTTGCATGAAACTACCTTTTATTATTCTTTTTTTTAGGTAAATTACCCCTCCATTAGGATGTTGTTTGAAAAATACCCATTGGTTCATCGCATGACTTTGATAATGACAAATACGATAAAATTACATCTTTAACCACTAATTTTAAGGGTTGCAACACTGGTTTTTTTTTTTTGGGTGCAAAACATGTATAATTCAAGGGGTAATTTTTACAATTTATTCAATTTGTTAAAATATAAATTTATATTATATCTAACTCCACCATCCCCACACCTTATACAAATATTTAATTTTTAAGTTATATAATATTTATTGAATATAAAACTATCACCATTATTTTTCTTTTAGGTCCGGTGATATTTAATTACTCAATTCAGTGCTTAATTCTAAATGGATTAAGCGTCTATCCAATTGTGTTGGTAGCAATTTGAATATCACCAAAAACAGTAATTACCACTTAAAATGAAATAAAATTTTAAGTGACGGAAATATCACTCATCACTAAATATTGAACACTGAAAATTTTTTAAAAATATAAAAATATTTAATTACCACTTAAAAAAATTAGTATTTAAAATTCAGCTCTTAAAATTTATCAAACAACCATGTTTGTTTTGGAGAAAAAAATTGAAAAGTAAAACTACATTTTATTTATTTATAATTTTCACACTATCTAAATGATAAAATGAAAATTTATTGAAAATTCTTTTCATAATTAACAAAATATTCTCTGAAAATATGTTTCTCACTTGACTTTTTTTATTTTTTATTTTTAATTTTGTTTTTGGAAGTCTCAATCTTCTTCTCTAACCAAACGAATCATTGTGTAATTTATTGGATCGGGTCATATCGGGTTGGGTCACGTTTATTTCAGAATTCAGATAATTATTTCTGCACCGGCCCACCCAGATCCTAAAACCCGGTTTACTTCTTCCTCTTTCTCAATCAACAAAACCCCCTTACACCGTCACAAGCTAGGGTTTCTACCTACTCTCTCTCTAGAAAATCTAAAATCTTCGTCGACAGCAATGGTTAGTTTCTGGACATACCAATTTCACTATATAGGCTTAGTAGTAGTTCGGTTTCTCATAGGATTTTATGTAACTGTTTATTGATTAATGCTATTTTGATGAATTGTTAAGCCGCAAGGGGATTACATAGATCTTCACAGGAAGAGACATGGCTATCGCCATGATCATTTCGAGCGCAAAAGGAAGAAAGAGGCCCGCGAAGTTCACAAGCGATCTGAAATTGCCCAGAAGGTTCAAATTCTTCATTCCTCTATTATTTATATCTATCCAATGTGTGTGTTTGTGAAAATTTTCTGTAAAGTTCTCATTTTTGTGCTTTAATGCGAATGGAACAGGCCTTGGGTATCAAGGGTAAGATGTTCGCTAAGAAACGCTATGCCGAGAAGGCTCAAATGAAGAAAACGTGAGTGTTTTTCTCACATATGATTGGGTTTAATGTATTGATTTATTAACTTGTATGATGCTTTTTTTTTTTATATATATATATAAAATAGCCATAAACAAAATATCATTCCTGATTCCTGAATGACCTTTTGATACTTGGAGAACTGAAGTATAGAGTCATTTAAAAAAAGCCGAGTTTCATTTTTCTTTTTTGCCTTAATGCCTTAATGGTACTCCCTCGTCCCATATTAATAGTTCATCTTTCTATTTTAGGCTGTCTCATAATAGTTGTTCCATTTCAAAAATCAATGCACTATTTGTTTTAACATTCCCAATTTACCCCTAAAAGATAAAACACATTAAAGTCTCAAAATGGCGGACCCCATCAAAGAATAATATTTAAAAGGGATAAATTTGGAAATATATGCTCTGCCAATGTAATAAAAGCTAGTGTCTTAAAATGTGTGAATTTTGAACGTGGACATCTGTAATGGGACAGAGGTAGTATGAAATTTCAGAGAAGTTCTATCTATTCGGTGAAATTTCCTTCCTCTTCAACCAGGATTCCTTCAATATATAGTTTCCACATTATTGAAGTTATGGGCACACTCATCAAGGAGGAATTGGGGCTTGAAGGGTGGTGGGGGGAGAAATTATAGGGTAGCTGTTGTTAACTCTTCGACCATCAATTAAAGATGTCAATGTAAAGTGGGAATGAAACTAATTAAGTGGAACTATTATTTCAGAGTATTTGTTACTTGTTTTGTTACTGAATTGAGTTGAGTGGATTTCCATACGCATAAAAGACTGTTTTTGTGGACAAAAAAGTTTGTTTTATGGGCCAAGGGACAGTCTCAGGTAGACAGTTTAGTTATGTATCAACGTTCCAACAAAAATACTTGTATGCATCAAAAACCCCGGGTTCAGGGGGGCCCGCTATGCCAAAAGCGAGAGAAACCCCAAAACGGATAAATGCTGGGAAAAAAAATTCTAGAAGGGATTCTTCGTCTCCCATAATCCATTTTCTCGTCGGGGGATTCCTTTATTGGCTCATAAACTGACCTAGGTAAATCCAGGAACTCAATTCGATTTTTCTCAACAATGTCTTTGTCATTTGATCCAATAGCGTTCCGTTAGATAGGAACAGATTTGATATCTTTCTATATATCATTAATATTCCCAGAATCAATACACAACTTTTTCTTGCATCATCAACAAACAAAATTATTGATAAATACATTTACAATAATGAAACAAATCAAGAAAGAATTGCTAAAAGAAATAAAACTACAAACCTATGGAACGGAGATAAATAGATCCACTTATCACGATGAATTATATTTGTTCGATACACTGTTGTCCCGAAGGAACCGGACATGATAATTTTTCATCATCCGGCTCGAGCAAGAATCAAAACCCTCGGTACGAATAACTCGTACAACGGATTAGCAATCCGACGCTTTAGTCCACTCAGCCATCTCTCCCAATTGAAAAAAAAAAGATAATTAATTACTATGTTACATTACACATAATGTGTAACATGCCATAACAGATATCTTTGATGAAACACACTCATGACTTTGAGAGTCTTTCTTTGGATTCAATAATCCTATGGCTCCATCTGTTTCGAAGGAAGGAATATATTGGAAAACAGTTGAAGATAAATGAATAAACATTTAATACTCCATCCATGTGATGGATATTTTGAGGTGTGTTTAAGGGAATTGTGTATACTTCTAATATGTCATTTATTTATTTATTTTATGAGATTTGAGCTTATCATTGTTTTTGGCCTTTAAATTGTGGTTCTTTCATTTATTTTTTTGTTTTTGCATTTTCCCCTAAGTAATAGACTTGCTTACCATGACTACAAAGAAAGAGCAATTCTATCTCATCTGTATGATTTGCAATCTTTCTGGTGCCGAAACTGCTTGACCGCCTCTAGAAAATTGTGCACCAATCCCTCTGGCCTTACCTTATGACCCTAACGAACTTTCTTCATTTCTCTTCTATTCCCTCACAAAAGCAACTCGTGCAGCGCCACTCTAATTCCAGAACTTCTATTTTTGAAGTCGAGCATCTGAGATAGTGTTTGTGAAGAATTTGTTTATTTCTTATATTTGCATGTGCCAGATTGCTATTATTCTTATTGAATGTCTAATGGTTCAAGATTGTTTCTGATTCTTTATTTTAACCATGATGACAGATTGGCTATGCATGAGGAATCTTCAACAAGGCGCAAGGTGGATGATGATGTACATGAAGGAGCTGTTCCTGCCTATCTGCTTGATCGTGAAACAACAACACGAGCAAAGGTATGTTATTTTGGTGGTTGTTTTACTTTTCAGTCTCCTTTTTTTTTATACGATTGGTATAATTCTATATTGACTGGAATCTGGATACAATTAATGGATCTGTCGTGCTGTATGCAGGTTCTTAGTAACACCATAAAGCAAAAGAGGAAAGAAAAAGCTGGGAAATGGGAGGTTCCTCTACCCAAGGTAGGTTCTTGTGCTTGTTTTTCACATTTCATCTTTTCTAGAATAAGTTGCACTTCTTCCTTGTTTCATTTCACATACATTGGATGCACCATGTGCTTACAGAAATGTGAAGAATAGAAATGATTTTCAGCTGTGTTAGATGTTTAACATAAAAAATTGGTTCTCTTGGAGTGAAGTTTGAGACTTCATAAATGATTATACAAGGCAACTATACGTAGAACACGTTTCGGCACCCAAATGCCTTCTCAATACTCTTTACAAGGCTGGAAGTTTCTTTCAGTGGTGTAGTTTTTAGTCCTTTATAGCTTATGTGCTAGTCACCCTGACATCTGTTTTAATCCTTTACGTACTTGTACTTCTATGTGCAATGACATCAAACTTTATAAAGATATTTGTAGGCAGATATTCCTATTACTCTTCATAGAGCGAAGTTCTTGTGAAAGTGAACAAATAAATTTTTTAAGTAGCACCTTTATTTGAAAATAGTGTAGTTTTTGTCAACATAAATAAAGTTTATATGGCTAATTTAGATTTTGAATCTCTTTTTAAGTTTTATGGGAGGATTAAAATGTAACATTAAAATGATAAAGTTTACATGGCTAATAGTGACCAACGTATACATTTAGTGTTATCAAAGGCCCAAGGCACACTAAGGCGCTAAATGTCCTTTGGAGCCTAGTGTAACGGGTGGACGCTTACCCATTTAGCCAAAAGCTTAAGCTATTGGGTAGTGCTGCATACCCACTCATTTATACCCATTCATTTTCCCATCTGGATCCGACATGGGACAAACTCCCCCTTGTAACATTCTTCCCCACCTGAATTTGTAACGTCCTTGTTGCGGCTTGGGCCACCCTGCCCACTCGTGGTGAAGACCCAGACGCTCTGTGGGCGGGGCGCTTGGCATGATGCCAAATCAATGACTGGTCTGGCTCTGATACCAACTGCAATGGGCGGGACAAGCTCCCCTTTGTAACACCTAGGCACAAAGCGCAAGGCAAAGCGCGAGCCTAAGTGAAGCGAGGCGCACAATTAAAATTTTAAATTACTATTAAACATATTCATATTCCATATTAAAGGCGCACCTAGGCACACAACAGGCGCATGTATGAGCATAGAGCCTAGACGCGCCTTTAACAACGCTATATACATTGACTTAAAGTTTACATGGCTAATGGTGACTAAGTTATGCATTAACTAAATATGTAACTTCACCTAATTCCATAACATTCGAGTCAATTTTTTGACTCAATTCTGTAGTATATACTACTTTTGAAATATGAAATATGTTTACATGATAAACTACACTGGAGCTATGTGTAGTCTAAAGACAGACAGACAAACAAACAAATTGGTGGTTTATCCAAAGGAGATGAACAATGGTTGTTGAGAAGTTTCAGGAGGCAGGCGGTTGTGCGTGAAAAAGAGGGAGAGAACAAAAAATTAGAGAGTGAGCGTGAGAAACCACAAAGAGGTGAGATGACGTGTCAGCAGGCGATGGCATTGGGTCGACGATGACAGGACCAGCGGTGAACTAAGAGAGAGATTTAGGGCTGTGGGCTGAGAAGACAGATTAAAGTTACTGGGTTAGTAGGTTTATATATATAGACTTATCCTATGTATCGTGGTGCATGATAAGGGTTATTGCCAACCAATATATATATACATATATATATATGTATTTATGTATGTATGTGTGTTTCTAACGGTTCAGTTCATGGTTTGGGGTCCAAAAGGACTGAACCAAAAGAATGGTCCTTAATTTTAGGAACCTGAGCCAAACCATTCGTTCTCAAAACTAAGCCATTTGTTTCACCGATTTTAACAGATTTTTGTGCACGCCTAAGAGAATCTAAAGTACGAATTTGATTTCCAAGGAGTAATGATCGTATGTGTTTGATGAGTTAATGAACTTTAATACGCTAATACCTAGTATCTTATGTTGCATAAGTTGCTGGTGATTACTTCATAATGAGTAGACAATTTTATAAGTGGAAGTTATTTTTGCTTTTCAGGTCAGGCCTGTAGCTGAAGATGAGATGTTTAAAGTGATCAGATCCGGTAAACGAAAAAGTAAGCATTCTACATGGTTTCTTTTGCTTTCTTTCTTTTCCTGGTTTAATTTTTGTGTTTGAATTGTTTATATGTTCCATCTGTTTTGTTCTGAGAAATCCTAATATTAGGTTGCTAAGTTACTTAATATTTAAATTTTCTTTTAGACTAAAAAGTTTGTGATAGTTTTAGCCTTTTAGGGTGGATAGAAAGTGATCAGCAAGGACAGTTCCTGAGAATGCTTGAATATGTAACTTACTGAGCATTTTATTGGATCTGGTCATTGCTTGGTTTAGTGTTAAAATATTCTTATATTGTTTTTATATTTAGATTTATATGAATTATTAAACTTCGTTTCATGGATTATTATTTTATTATTTTTTTGGGGAGTAAGGTACACTCTCACGAACAACTGTCCCCTATGGGACTTAAACCCCATGCTTGAAAAGTGCTCTGCTGGCCTGAATCTTTATAACTTCGGGTCCTTCAACTGGAATACATTAATTACTCGATCCACGATCTGATTGGTATAATATTAGTTTGATTATAGTGTTTGTATGTGTGTCATGTAGTTACCATATAAAAGCTACTTTTGATGATCGACTATTTTAAAGAACAACATAATATTACTCTTGTGATTTCTCTTATGAGGCAGAGTTTTTGACTATGAGACTACTGAAGGAATGAAACATATATTTGTTTGTCTAGTTATGTCACTGATGTCCATGCCCGGTTTTCTTTTTCCACAGCCAAGCAGTGGAAGAGGATGATCACCAAAGCCACATTTGTAGGACCAGGTTTTACGAGGAAACCTCCCAAGTATGAACGATTCATCCGTCCTTCAGGCTTGCGATTCAATAAAGCTCACGTGACGCACCCTGAACTTAAATGCACTTTCAATCTCGAGATCATTGGAGTGAAGAAAAATCCTAATGGTCCAATGTATACATCTCTTGGTGTTATGACTAAAGGAACCATCATCGAGGTAATTTTTCCTTTTAGTTTCTTGTTTTGTTTTGATTAGAAGTCAAATCTGGTGGTGTTTGTCTTTGTTTAATATCCCCTTCCATGAATTATAGGTGAATGTCAGTGAACTGGGTCTGGTCACACCAGCTGGAAAAGTTGTATGGGGTAAAGCTTCTTCTTCTTATGTAATCGTTGTTGTTTTCCCATTTTTCCTCTGTTACCGTCAATTATCCTCATTTGTTTACATGGTGGATGCAGGGAAATATGCTCAAGTGACAAATAATCCAGAAAATGATGGTTGTATTAATGCAGTTCTCCTGGTCTAGAAGGATTAGTGTGAACGGGAGCAGAACAAGGGTTGCTCATGGTAGAAACCAGGTTGAGAAAAACTAACACACTTCAAAGTTAGTGTCTGGAGACTATGATGCTGTTTTGTTCAGGAGGCACCATAATTTTCTCCGTTTCGGATGTAGAGTTATTAGCCCTTGTATCTCTTGGATAGAGTGTCCTTGATAATGGGAGATCAAATATTATATGTAACTTATAATTTTGTCTTCAGAACCAAATCGGTATCTACTCTTGCTTAACATGGGGAAATATCTTTATGAGGTTTTTTTTTGTCATATATTCGTGTCCCAATTTATTCTTTTATTTTAGGTTTTGTATATTTTTTCCGGGCTTGATGTTCTCTTATCTCCATACTAATGGAGATTGTTTAAGTTCTAGTGGCTCGCACACTCAACAATGGGCTAAGAACTTGGTGAACTTGATGAAATATGGTGTCTTTTACCAGGTAATCCGCAAGCAGTGTTTGTTTGTAAATGTTGATTGCATCCGAATTTGTTCTACTCATTGGCTACTGCAGCAAGTAAAAGTTGAATCCAGGCTGGCCTCACCTGATGCATGCCTTCACCCTTATGCTTGGGCTCAGTTATTTTTCAACTAGAATTCATGGAAATACACTCATATTGGCTAAATCCATCTACACTCACATTGGAAGGTAGTCTAGTCCATCTAGACACCCACATTGGTAGGTAGGGTAGTAATAAATGAGTTTTTCTAAAAATAAATTCTAGTTACGAAATATTGAGTACCAGTTAAGGGAGAAACATTCTAGAAATGCCAGCAAAATGGAGATTTCTCTTCAAAGAAAGGGTAAAATAAGGAGTACATAATGATATTAAAAGCTTTCAAAGGTATTTAAAAAAAAAAAAAATGAATTTATCATTAAACTGTTTAGAAATAGTTGAACCAAAATGACAAGCCAAAATTAATTTTTTTTCATATTAGGTTAGTGCCCTAATGACTTAATGAGAGATCTCTCCTTTTAAAAGAATATTGAATGCCAAAATTAATTTTTTTTCATATTAGGTTAGTGTCCTAATGACTTAATGAGAGATCTCTCCTTTTAAAAGAATATTGAATGTCATTTGTCTAAAAAAAAAAAAAAAAAAAAAGCCAAGGATCTAAATCTAGCCCGAGTCGGGTCCAAAATTTTTTTAGTTAAAACTGATATTAAGCCCAATTCATGGTCTTTCGCACCGAGTACATCCTAGCAAGACCGACCCCGATAGCGAAGCTAGGGTTTTTACTCCACCATAACAATACGATACAAACCCCTCTCTCTCTTGTTGTAGGAATTTGTGCTGCGTTTCTGTGAAGAAAGAGACAACTCTGTTACCGAACCACGAAGCAGCCATGGCGACCAAAGTCCAGAGGATTATGACCCAACCCATCGTACGTTCACCTCTCCCTCTATCTCTCTCTATATATACATTGTTTCGGTTTGTTCTGTGGAATTTTTTCTGAAATTTGTGTGTTCTGTAATTTTTTTTCGGTAATTTGTGTATTCTGTGGAATTGGATACAATATATTTGTATGCGGTTTTCTATCTGAGCTTTTATGTCTTGCTATTCGATTTGGCTATAATTGTTACTAATCTACTATGTCTTTTGTTTCATGAACGACTGGTGGTTTCAGAATCTCATATTCAGGTTTCTTCAAAGTGTAAGTGATGTTTTTGATATAAAAGATGATTTTTGTCATGCGTTTGTCTATTATTCTTTGCTAATTGTATTGTGCTTATGCTTTCTCTCTTTGAATGGAAACAGAAAGCTCGTATCCAGATTTGGCTTTTTGAGCAGAAGGACTTGAGGATTGAAGGACGCATTATTGTATGTTTACTACTCTCAGACCCTTTTCTGCTTGTTCATGTTGATTGGGCTTCCTGTATCTATTCCTCCCTACTTTTGTTCTGTGGAAAATTGTTTTTAGGACACCTGGTTATATCATTCAGAAGTTTGGAGATGATATTTATCAAATATCTTCATACCTGATAAATATATATATATAGACACACAAATATAAAACATAATAACACTGCATGGTGGTGAATTTAAATTAAAAGGGAATTTTATTCTCTCATTATGAGTTCTTCAGTGTTATGTTTGGTTCTGTGGAAATTTGTTTTTAGGAAACCTGGATATATCATTCTGAAGTTTGGAGATGATATTTATCATATATAGTCATATCTGATAAATATCTTTACAGACACACACATATAAAACATAATAACACTGCATGGTGGTGAATTTAAATGAAAAGGGAATTTTTTTCCTCTCATTACGAGTTCTTCAGTTTTCAAGGTCACAACTCATGAATACATGAATGTATTTTGATAGTTGGGAGAGATATTCTATTGTGGGTGGCGACTGGTGCATATTATGGAGCTTTAGAAATTAAGGAACATAGAAAGTGATTATTATGGTATGCTTTAAATTGTGTAAAATCTTTATTGAGTTTCTTGCTTGAAGACTTCACACGCTCGTATGTGCCTTCTTTTTTTTTTTTAAACCCAGTGGGTGTGCCTGTTAGAGGATGCCCATGAGGAATAGCATCTCATGGCTAATTATTTTAAGGCTAGATTATAATCTAGATAAATTGTGAACAAACTTCTATAACCCTACCTTTTTTCTTGGTTGCTAAACCTTAGAAAATTTCAGAATTTCTCAACATCAATCTGCTGATTATTGGTTACTCCCTTTCTCTTAACTTTTGTAGATTTCGAAATATCAGAATTGAGATTGACCATGGTCGGCACTGTTTTCTATTAGATTAGCGTTCTTTCTAAATTAATGAGTGTAGTGTGTATTTGGCATATTGATTTTAGATGTGTTGTTTGTATCCTTCTTGAGATTGGGTTTGGCCCATTTGCAAGACGTAACTCTTTTTTATCATGGGCATTTGTTAGACTCAAACCCTCCCAAGTTTTAGTAATCGACTATTGGGGCCATATTTTCAATATGATATCTTGGTATGTCTGGTTGGATTGACGGATGGATACTCCATCCAAACTAACATGGACAATTCATGGAATTCAAAACTTGTAAATGACAAGCTGTCCTAATATAAAACATATCAAATATGCTACCACATGCACATCCAATACCCTGCTCTCCTTCCCAACACCAAAGTAAAACATGTGTTGACGAATGAAATTACTGCCACATCTTCATTGAAAATGAAAAACTTCAAACATATGGGTGCATAAAAGTGAAAATTAAAATTTTAAAAAATAAATAAAATTAACTCATACTCCTAAGCAATTTTTCAAGCATTTTAAAATTTGGGTTTTAATGTAGGAACAAGTCCTATAAACTGCATAAATTCCAGTTGGGAAGAGGGCACTCCTATGGTCAGAAGTCTCTTATGTAAAATCTGGCTTTGGAAATCCTTGTTTCCTCTGATAATTAATGCAGGCGACCAGTTAGTACTATAGTGGAAGACTCCTATATTAGTGCTAACAGTATAGATTCCAATGCATAAATTGTTTATGGTTTATGCATTTTCTCATGTACATTACAAATGCATTTAAAAATTTGCTGATGAATGCACCTAAAATTTATCATGTGAAGGGTGCATGCATTTTTGTATTTGTGTTACTGAATGAATAGCATGTATTGGACCACCACAAGAGTTCTCTCAGTATTTGTGCTGCAAGAAATAGGCCAATTGTTGATTTTCTGTTCCATTATATCACATTTTACATCCTTGTTTATATTGTTTTTATTTGGGATGTTAGGGGTTTGATGAGTACATGAATTTGGTTCTGGAAGATGCCGAGGAAGTCAATGTAAAGAAGAAGAGCAGAAAGTCTCTGGGTGGGTAGCAAAATAACCCTTGGTTTGCATTTCCCACAAGATCTCTTCCCTTTTTAATGTAAATCTTGCTGCTGTTTTTTTTTTTTTTTTTCCAGGAAGGATCCTGCTAAAAGGGGATAACATCACGCTGATGATGAACACGTACGTAAATGCCATGACTCATTTTCCCATATGCATGTGAATACACGCTTTTACACCACAGTTCTACCTCCTAATTTCCTTCTCCTGATATCTTTTGCTTTTTCCTTCATCCAGGGGAAAATGATGGCGGGCTCCTGATGGTGCATGTGCTGACAATATCTTGTCGATGTTGCATTAGTGACAGAAGCCAGATATATTGCAATTTCTATGAGCAATTCTTGTGATAATGATGCTTGCTAGGGACTAAAATAGGGATCAGATCTCATGGCTTTTGTATTGTTTTTCACCTTAATGGTCTACTTCTGTTTTATGCTGCATATCGATTGCTTTGATCTTCTAATTATTATTATATTTGGAAGGGTGGATCACAATTGGTAAACTATGTGAAGCTTATAAAAATAGACAATAATTTGTGTTTAATTGCTACCATATAACCTAGACAGCTATCCAATTTCAAGAAAATCCAATTGTTGCTGGTTTTTTATTTATTTATTTAGTTTTCAGAGATCTCTGGAATCCCTCCGGATTCTGCTGAGCCATAGTTCTTGGGTGTGTTATAGAACTGTTTATATATGCTACATAATTATCTAAAGTACGTACATATTATTTCGCTGCAGAAGTCCTGTGCATGTGTATGCACAACCTACTGAAATTATTAATTGTTCATATTTAGCGGTAGCATTGTAGTAGTAGTAGTAGACAATTTCTTAAAAAAAATCCAATTGACAATTCTGGCCTTTCTCAAAGAAACTAGGCAGCTAAATCTAGCCTTGTGCTGGAAAAGTGAAATTTCAGGTCCTATCAAAGGGCTAAGATCTTTGCTGTAAACAGGTCGTGTCCCACCAAAGAAGGAACGACATTAAAAAAAAAAAAAAAAAAATAGAAAGAAAAAAAGAAAAGAAAAAAAGAAAACAAAATATCCTCTGGTGCTTCAGCACCTTTTTCCCTCGTCACCATCCCGTCATCTCTCTCTCATCACTATGTACCTCAAAATAGCATATCTCTCCCTCATCACTATGTACCTCAAAATAGCATAGTTGTTCAGGCATCGCCTTAAAAAATATCATAGTTTTTTTATTTTTTATTTTATTTTTCTCAATTTGTTTAATTTTGTTCTCAATACTTTTTAATCTTTTTATCAACACTTTTAATCTTATTCTCAACACTTTTAATTTTTTCTCAACACCTTAAATTTTGTCCTCAACAATTTTTTATCTTTTTTCTCAACATATTTAATGTTATTATCAATACATTTAATCTTGTTCTCAACACTTTTTAATTTTATTCTCAACATATTTTAATCTTATTATCAACACCTCTAATCTTGTTTTCAACACTCTTTAATCTTGTTCTCAAAACCATTTAATCTTATTTTCACCACTTTTAATATCTACCTCAATACCTTTTAATCATTACCTCAATACCTTTTAATCTTTATCTCAACACTTTTAATTTTACCTCACTACTTTTTAACATTTTTTAATCTTTTTTTTGAACAACTTTAATCTTGTTCTCAACACTTTTGAATCTTTTTTCTCAACACCTATAATCTTTTTCTAAACCTCTTTAATCTTGTTCTCAACACCATTTAATCTTGTTTTCACAACCTTTAATCTCTAAGTCAACACTTTTTAATCAATACCCCAATACACTTTTAATCTTTATCTTAACACTTTTAATCTTTGCCTCAGGACCTTTTCACACTATTTAATCTTTTTTTTCAACACCTTTAATTTTATTCTCAATACTTTTTAATCTTTTTTCTCAACACCTTCAATTTTGTTATTAACACCATTTTTCATTTTTTCTCAACACCTTTAATCTTAATCTCAATCTCTTCAATCTTGTTCTCAATACTTTTTTTTTTTTTTTTTTTAATCTTATTATCAACACCTTTAATATTGTTGTCAACACTTTTTAATCTTTTTTCTCAACACCTTTAATCTTATTTTCAACATTTTTTAATTTTTTTTCTCAACACCATTTAATCTTGTTTTCAACATCTTTAATCTGTAACTTAACACATTTTAATCATTACCTCAATATCTTTTAATCTTTATCACAACATTTTTAATCTTTACCTCAATACATTTAATCTAATTATCAACACCATTTAATCTTATTCTCAACATCATTTAATCTTACTATCAACACCTTTAATTTTTTTCTCAACCCCTTCAACACTTTTTTTTCTTTTTTAATCTTTTTTCTCAACATCTTTTAATCTTATTCACCTTTAAAGATAACACTTTTTAATCTTTTTTCTCAACATCTTTAATCTTATTCTCAACACTTTTTAATCTTTTTTTTTTTTTTGACACCTTCAATCTTATTATCAAAACCACTTACTTTTATTTATTTATTTATTTTTATCAATACCATAATTCTTGTCCTCAACAATTTTTAATCTTTTTCTCAACACATTTAATGTTGTTATCAATACATTTAATCTTGTTCTCAATACTTTTTAATCTTGTTATAAACACTTTTAATCTTATTTTCAACACTTTTTAATCTTGTTTTCAACACCTTTAATCTCTAACTCAACACATTTTAATCATTACCCAAATACCTTTTAATCTTTATCTTAACACTTTTAATCTTTACCTCAATAGTCAATACCTTTTAATTTTTACCTTAGTACCTTTCAACATTTTTTAATCTTTTTTTCTCAACACCTTTAATCTTGTTTTCGACACTATTTAATCTTGTTTTCAACACCTTTAATTTGTAGTTCAACACCTTTTAATCATTATCTCAATATCTTTTAATCTTTATTTCAACACTTTTAATCTTTACCTCAATACATTTAATCTTGTTTTCAACACCTTTTATAGAAAGACTGATTGAAGATTATATATGATGCAAAGCTTCATAATATAAGGCCATTATTGAAAAATGTACAACTCTTCAGGTACACAAAAGGGTGGTTCTAATAGTGATTTCTGTCTTCTTTTTTATTAACAAACCCAATATTATCTTGATTACAACATGAAATAATAATAATCTTTTTCTTACCTTAAATCTTGTTCTCAAAACTTTTTAATATTTTTCTCAACACCTTTAATCTTATTCTCAACACTTTTTAATCTTTTTATCAACACCTTTAATAATAATTTTTTTCTCAATACTTTAAATCTTGTTCTTAACACTTTTTAATTTTTTTTCTCGACACCTTCAATCTTATTATCAAAACATTTTTTTTTTTTAACACATTTAATTTTATTCTCAATCTCTTTAATCTTGTTCTCAACACTTTTTATTTTTTTATTTTTTTCAACACCTTTAGGGCATGTTTGGTGTGGTGGAATGAATTGGAATAGAATGAGAATGGAGGTGGGAATTGAATGAGAATGGAATGGAATGAGAATAATGATTCTCATTCCACCGTTTGGTTGTAAATATGGAATGTGTAAAAATAAAATCTCATTCTCATTCCTATGTTTGGTAAGAAAGTTAAAATAGAATGAATTTATATTATTTCTTTAAATTACATTTTATTATTAGTAAAAAAAATTAACTAAAAAAATTAATTTGCAAAAATAAAAGGGAAAGAGAAAATAGAGAGAGAAAAATAAACGAGATAGAGAGAGATCATTCCACCTCTCAAGAAGTGGAATGGGCATTCCACCTTTTTGATGGGATGGGCATTCCCTAGGAATGGCCGAATGCTCATTCCACTTGTAATGTGACACACCAAACAAAAGAATGGAAACAAATGCATTCCATTCCACCTTCATTTGATTCCATTCACTTACACCAAACATAGTCTTAATCTTTTTCTCAACTTATTTAATTTTGTTCTCAACACATTTTAATCTTTTTATCAATACTGTACCGTTTAATCTTATTCTCAACACTTTTAATATTTTTGTCAACACCTTAAATTTTGTCCTCAACAATTTTAACCTTTTTCTCAACACATTTAATGTTGTTATCAATATATTTAATCTTGTTCTCAACACATTTTAATCTTGTTGTCAACGCCATTTAATCTTGTTTTCAACACCTTTAATCTCCAACTCAACACATTTTAATCATTATCTCAATACATTTTAATCTTTATCTCAACACTTTCGAAAACAAGATTAAAAAGTGTTGAGAATAAGATTAAATGCATTGATAACTACATCAAATGTGTTGTGAAAAAGATTAAAAATTGTTGAGAACAAGATTTAAAGTGTTGAGAATAAGATTAAAATGTATTGAGAACAAGATTAAAAGTGTTGAAAATAAGATTAAAATGTGTTGATAAAAAGATTAAAAAGTGTTGAGAACAAAATTAAATAAGTTGAGAAAAATATTAAAGGTGTTGAAAAAAAAAAAAGTGTTGAGAATATTTTATTTTTCTTTTTTTCTGTTTTATTTTATTTTTTAGGTGATGCTTGAACAACCTAGTACAACTATACTATTTTGAGGTACACTGTGACGAGAGAGGGAGATGGCGTACGGGACGGTGACGAGGGAGAGAGGCGCTAAAGCAGAGAGGATATTTTGTTTTTCTTTTTTTTTTTTCTTTTTCTTTCATTTTTTTTTTTTTTTTTTTTTTTTTTTTTTTTTTTTTGGTAGGGAGGCCTAAAGCAGAAGATTATATTTTATTTTCCTCCTTTTTTTTTCTTTTTTTTTTTCTAAAGTTACCAATTTAAAAAAATATATATCTTTTTTCACTACAGTATGGTACATCAACAGTTTACAACAGAGGATCTTAGTCCCCTATCAAAAGGTATATCATAACCGGTTTTAACTTTCCATCCTGTTAAATTTGAAAAGATCAGTTTAAGAAATTATGAGGTGCCCTTTTGAGCTTCAAACCAGAACCGAGCCAGAATAAAATCGAACCTGTTTCAGAAATTTATATATATATATATATATATATATATATATTATTTTGAATATGAAAATTTTCAAAACTTTACAATCATTCTGATGCAACATAGTTTGATTTGGTTTCAATATTTCTGTTACCGTGGAGACTGCCAATTAATATAGCATTTTGACATCATTTAAGAGAAGAATTATTAATCTCAGTAATTTAATGAAACAGGAAAGCATCTCATCCCTAATCTTGAAAAGGGTATAAAAGAAGGTTTCATCCATTAGCTGAACTGTATTACAAATTCTACAAGCCATACACACATTTCACTACACCTACTTCCACCTGCGCCCCACCACCAACTACAAGAAAATTTCACAAAAAGTCAAGACACCGCCGCCGCCGCCACCACCACCTACAGGGAAAAATCACAAGAAAGACTGAAGAAATGCATCCACCTGACCATGGACAAGAACATTTTTCCTTCTCGTAAATATAGCATGATGACGTATTATCATTATCTTAACATCAATACTTATAACTTAAATTCCACCAACCACGGGCTGGCAGAGTTACCACTTTATTTTTAACTCAACCGGAGCAAAAACGATGGGTTTTTGCATTTCCATCAGTGCTTCTACAGTTGGAGGAAGACAAACTCTTCAATGGCGGGTACCTCCCCTATTTTCTTGAGGGTATCCACATCTGGTTCTTCGTCAACGCCAATTGCCATGATGGCCTTTGTCCTCTTGACAGTTCTTCCAACACTCATGAAGCTCACATTCACGTTTTGCTCACCAAGAAGGCTTCCAACCCGCCCAATCATACCTGGTTGGTCCACTTGACGGCACAGTATGAGGTTTCCTTCCAGGCTCACGTCCACACTAAACGTGCCGACACGTATCAGATGAGGTATCCCATCCTTCACTCTCCCCTCAATGCTAATGCATCCGTCTTCTAACATACCACTTGCAAATTTGGACTCCACATTGTTTATTTGCACCTGAATTGAGTCAACAGGACATTCAGGGGACGAGTCTACAACCACTCGTTCCTCACTAATGCGGAGACCTTTCTGCTTGGCTGTGAAATCCGCATTGACCAGATTGACAAATGAGCTGGATATTGGCTCAATGATGCCTTTTATGGTCATGGCACGGAGAAGCCTTGTATCCAAGTCATCTGGGTCTCGAGCTGATCTGTAAACCACCTTCACGGATTTAATTCCACTACCCCCAGCCACTAATTGTACCGCTAGCCTACCCAGCTTCTCAGCTAGCACAACATAAGGAGCCAACTCTGACATAACCTGAAAACAAGATCCAGAAATAAGTTTCGGTCCCCATTGAGCAATAAATAGATCATGGGGTCATGAAAGTATTAAGTGCTTGGCATTGTACCTCAGCAGGGACCATAGGAGCATTGACAGCAGTTGCAGAAAGTTCCCCTCTCAATGCTCCAACCACAGCCTCAGCTATCTCAATAGCAACACCTTCCTGAAGTATTAGGTTTTATACAAACGGTTATAGGGATTAGAGAATGTAAGATTAATGAAGAGAAAATGAATCAAGAGCAGAGCTATAGTTCATGTAAATGCTCAAAAGACGTACCTGTGCTTCCTTTGTGCTAGCTCCAAGATGAGGTGTGACAGTAACATTCTCATGCTGCACCAATTTGCTATCGCTGGGTGGAGGCTCCTCCATGAACACATCAAGTGCTGCCTGTTACAAACCAGTATGAGTGGGAAAAGGTCTTCTTGCATAACATTACACCAAAAACCTAGAACTAAATCTGCAATCATTGTACGAAGGGAGGATTATGTATAGGATAAAAATTAAAATAGGTCATCTTTCTGCTTCTTCTCCCTATTTATAAGGTAGCCAAGGTCCAACATTTCCATTGAGTTTTCCTGTTACGCTGAGGTGGGGGACCAATTGGACACCTCTGCAGTAATTTGAATCACCACAGTAGGAAGTACTTATTTCAATTACGTAATCAGACACGAACACCTTTCTTAGAGCATGTTATAATTAGTGGTAGACGTTGATCACTATCTTGTGATTTACTAGCACTTTGACCATAAAAATTCATCATCTAAAAAGGGAAGGTGGAGGGTTGGGAGAGGGGAAGAACGGAAAGGGGGGATTCAACAATCACCTCGAAACTGGCAATTAAAATTTGAAAGCATGAAAACCTACGCAAATGATTATTCCCGTATAATTTTCAGTATTGGAAACTCAACAGCCCAACGAATACTTTGACAGAAAATTTCAGCATTATTGGCAGGGACCAAAGCATACCTGTGCAACAACCCCACTATCAAGGGCCCTCACCAATGCATCTTCATCAATAACTCCTCCCCTAGCAACATTTATGATGCGGACTCCCTTCTTCACCTTGGCAAAAGTTTCATCATTCATTATCTTGGATGTAGCTGGAGTGAGTGGCATATGAAGTGAAATAAAATCTGCAGTGGAGACGGCCTCATCAAAGGAGACCAAATCAACACCAATAGCACGTGCTCTATCAGCTGGAGCATATGGATCATGTGCAATAACATTCATGCCAAGGCCCTTTGCACGTCTTGCGACTTCAGATCCAACTTTTCCAAATCCCATAACTGCTAACGTCTTTCCAACTAGAGAAACACCAACATACTTGTTCCGTTGCCATTTCCCTGTATAAATATATTACGCAGCAAATACAGCTAAGTTAACATGACTATATTGAATTTCAAGCATCCATTGGTAGAAATATACGAGGTGGACTCAAATATATTGAATTTAGCAATAGAAACCATGGTCTGAACTCTATAACCATATGCAACGGTAGCAATTCAAATTATTTCATATTAGATTATATTGGAGACTAATATCTACTCTCTAGTTTTTATGTATTAACAACTTCTTAGAGCAACTTTTCTCTTCAATTGCACTATGTCTTCAAGTAAGATTTACCTGATGAATAAGCGACCTCACAAAAATTGTTGTAGTTTTAACACGTCAATAAGGAAAAAGGTACTCAGCAACAACTTCATGTTAGTAAATAAAGCACTGTTCCAAATTTTAATTTGAAAGGATGAGACAACCGTTAAAGAACATGAAGTTCTTTGCAGGAGGAAAGAAAAACCATGGTAAGTAGTAAAGCTAAATTAACACACAACTTACATAATAGGTCATTCCAAATTAAAGAACATGGATACATAATTCAGGCTGAGAAAAAGGCATAATATCCAAGTCATGTGGCTGAGTCAGAGCAATCCTGAGTGCAGCTTCACTGCAATCACACTAATCTAAATTTAACCTTGATTGTCATTACAAACAATTTCCTTCCGTCCTGAGATTTTAAGGAAACCAAATGGAACATAACAAGAATGATAATAAATGGGATGAGATGTTTTTAACAACGGCAATGCATCTGAAAAACTTTCATCATAATTCAACCACAAGGGAAGGTCAAAGCCATCCTAGCACTACAGCCTATACATCTTAGGTTGGCCGGGTGACTGTTTAAGACTTAAATGTTTTCCAAAATAATAATTATTATTAAAAAATTAAAAATTAAAAAAAAAACTGTAAATATGTCCGGATATGGAAACAATACATACATCCTGCCTGGCAAAATGGGACCAAAATTATAAATTAGGATAGATCTTACTTCCATGTATGCCAGGACATGACATAATCTATTTCTCTATATATAGCCTTTTTTTAAATGTACGTGATAAAATACTTCTACCCAAACTGTAAAATTCAGTTATGCAGTGATTAACAATACTAGTCTTATATAATCCTCACATGTGCACCCGTTTGAGTGTCTGCGAGTAACCATCTGATGTTAATATGCAAGACAGCTCTATTTAAAGTTATAGATACATTAGAGAGAGAAAAAAAGGTAACAAAATGTAAATATATATAAAACAAAAAACAAGCAACCTACCAAAAAGTGGCAGATAAAATTCCAAATACAAACAAGTATAAGTACACAAGCGATAATTTCACCTAGTAAATGTCATCTTACAGTCATAAAATCCAATTACAAACATATACAAGTTCCGACATTTTCTATATATTTAAATTTAAATAATTAAAAAAAAAAAAAAATTTGAAGTTTCTGGTAAAAATTTCCTATTTTACTCAACCTATTGATAACTCATCAACAGATCTGTGAAAAATGGATTGTAAAAACAACAATTCATAACCAAAAAAAGAAAGAAAGAGGAAGCTATACCAGATTTCATGGAAGCATCTGCCTGGGCAACATTTCGCGCCATGGCAGCCATCAAAGCAATGCCGTGCTCGGCGGCGGCGATGGTGTTGGCGGTGGGAGCATTGACGACGAGGCATCCGAATTCGGTGGCGGCCTGAAGATCCACATTGTCGATGCCGACACCGGCCCTTCCCACAACCTTCAACCGCCCCTTGGCGGCCTCGAACACCTGGCGAGTCACCTTCGTCCCACTCCTCACAATCAACGCATCGCAGAGCGAGATCTTAGTGCACAGCTCTTCCGGCGACAGCTCGTAGGAGCAATCGACGTTGCCGAAGCTTCGCAGCAGCTCGAGACCGGCAGCTCCGAGCTTCTCGGAGACGAGGATTGTCGGTTTGGAATTGGATCCGACGAATTCACTCTCTCGGCCTTTGGAAATCGATGTGTCGGCAGATTCAACAGTCTGTATAGAATTTCGAGCAGCGAAGGATTGAGTTAGAGGACGAGAACAAGACCGAGAGTGAGAATGAGAAAGTTTGAAGGAAATTGTGCTTGATAAAGAAGAATTGAGGAAGGACAGCTGAGAAGATTTGGTTGAAGAAGGAGAAGAAGAGGAGGTGAAGGGAGGAGGAGAGAGAATGGGATTTGCAGAAGAAGCGGAGGTGGCCATGGTATTTCTCTCTCTAGGTCTTCTGTGTTTTAGGAGGGAAGGAGAGAGAGATTGTTGGTTGAGTCTCAAAAAGTTTGGGAGAGGGGAGGGTTTTATAACTGTTCGAATCCCTATTTGGATTTTGTGACGTGTTGTAGAAATGTTGTATCCAACCATAGATCTCTGTCATTTTCCCAAAAAAAAAAAAAAAAAAAAAAAAAACATAGATTTCTGGGCTTATTCTAAAGATAAATTTACCTTTACACCCTCAACTATTATCAGTAAATTTGATTATTTTTTTTCTTTTTCTGTAATATTTATTGACCTAATAGTAGAAAAAAGATAAGAGCGAGCTGTGATTGAGAAGAACAAAATGAACGAGTGGGAAAAATTATTAAATATATGAGGTTGAAGAAACGCATATGGTGTGGCACTTTGTGACCGCAATTTCACGTAATGAAAATATTGACATATATCAAGTTATTCCCTTGCATCTCACATCTTGACTACGCATTCTAATTTTCCCAAATAATACTCATCTTATTGTTTCCATTAAAATGATAAACCTAGGAAGAGAAATGGAATGCCAAATAAGGATATATGAGTAAATTGATGTTAAGGTGGCCCCATGTGCTCGTGAATTGTGAGGGTTCCAAGCAAGCGCCTGCCGTTTGTTGCGCCACCTCCATTGAGGAGTACGTCTTTTCTTCCTTCCTTCCTCGGGTCATCCTTTTTTTACTTTTCTGGGTTATATGGTCAATTTGGTTACGCATATGTAAGTGTCATGGGAGCGTGAACTTGGACATAAATGCGGGTCCCACAAATCCACCTACCACAACTTACCAATTTCATACCAATCCCAATCCCAATCCCAATCCCAATCCCATTTGGTGTTCATATTAGTATATACTGTATTTATTTGATGTAAAATATTAAATATACAAACATACATATATATGCCTGTACTTTTTGTCTCAGTGCATTGTTTCTGAGCTGAGAAAATGTCACAACTTTTCAAGAAGAAAATTACATGTTCATCCCTGTTCCCTTAAATGTGGTAAAATATACCAGTAGAGTGGAGACATAAATTATCCTGAAATTGAATGTTTAGATGACGGAGACCAATATATGACTATTTTAATCTGAAGTGGACATGCAGATATTATTACGCACGAGATACATTCTATCCATTTGTACAATCTTGACTCTTATCGTGATTCTAGTGGAGCAATAGGTGATACTTTTTATGATTTTGACTTTTACTAGTTTTTTACTCTCCCATCCCTTTAAGGCTACTATGGCAGAATCTTTTCGAACCAATTTGATGTACATATTCTGAGATTATGTGCATGCACCTGATAATTGGTAAGCATATTCTCCCAAAAAAAAAAAAAAAAAAAAAAACCAACGAATACAAGCCGCCACACACTAATTATTCTAAAATTTCAAATGGTTTTTTTTTTTTTTTTTCAAAAAGTCTTGAATGAGTTGAAATAAACCTAGGAGAGACATTTTTCCAAGTACAGTTGACACCTTTGGAGTGAATGTTAAGAAAGTAAAAGCTATATTCATCTTTTCATATTATCATCATTTTGGCTTGAATCCCAATCGAAATCACATCAATAAATTACATGAGAAAGCTACTAATTAGAACTGTATGTGTGTGTGTGTATATACATATATATGAGTGTGTCAATTGCAGAAACTCCTATAATATATTTACAATGCATATTACACTCCTCACGTGCAAAAACTAACCGTACATTATGATATTTGTGCAAATAGATCATATTCACACATTTATGATAAAATTGGATTAAAATGTCTTTAGCTACACATTTAATAATATATATATATATATGTAAAATTATTATTTTGTGAAATGACTAAAAAGGATAACTAAAAAAAACCATCTTCCCTCCTCTTTCTTCTTTTTCCCCGGCCACAAGTTCCAAAGGCCATTATTTTCGGGTACAAGCTCCACCCAAGACGTGTGGCAGCTCTCTCTGTGTCTCACTAACACAGACCACATGCCCAGTACAAGCAAGAACCCGAAAAAGCCATCAACTAGTACAAGCAAGAACTCAAGTTTGGCCAAGCTCCGGAGACATCTTCGACCCACATCTGCGAAACCCAAAACCCACATTGAGATGATACTGACGATTCACACACTCCATCACAATGGGCAATTTTAGAAGAGTAAAATGGTAGAATTGGCATTACAGTACTAATTTATATCAAATTATTTATTAAGGAGTATTTTCGCACAATATGAAAAGAGTAGGAGTTTTTTTTACACACCTTTTCAAATAGGGATAAAAGTACTACCAAAAGTATGTGTGTGTGTGTGTGTGTTCATTCTTATGACATGTTTTTATTTCTTAAAGTAGCTTAAGTTTGGAGAGCAACCATCTAATTTGACCATGTAGCTAGTGTTGTGTTTCTTGGACTACCTTACAATTTATCACTGAATTGGCATGTATTGTCGATCTTCACCAAGGGCGAATCTAGAAATTGTCAATCGGGGTGCTAGTATTGAACATAAATTTAATTACATAATTTCATAAGCAAATTTTTTTTGAATGGGTTAAAAAGGGGGGCTAATACTACTATTAAAATAAAAAATAAAAAAAATTTAAAAATTAGGCTGAAAATACAATACTAAAAAAAAAATTTTTTTTTGGGGGGGGGGGGTCAAGCCCACCCAAGCCCCCCTCTGTGTCCACCTGTGATCTTCACCAACTTTATGATCTACGTATATCCATATAATAAATTATAGAAAATGATATTATTAACTACTTTAATACCCCAATTTAAAATCACATATATAAAAATTTGACGGGATTATTATAAAATTTTAACTAAATAAATAGACATCATTACTACTCTTGTTTGTTTCGATAAAACACGTTAATTTTCCTTTCGCTTTTTTCATCTTTTCAGTTTTTCATATCTGTTTTCTTATCTTTTTAGTTCACACAGCAATAATTTTCCTTTCCCTTTCCTTATCTTTCAGTTTTTCATATCTCCTTTCCTCGTATTTTTTAGTTCTACATAGCCGTATTATCTTTTTTTTCGTTTTCATTGCAACTTTCATGGTACTCAAATTTAATAATTTGATTTGTATAAAATCTAGAGCAAAAAATGCAATGTTTTTAAAATTTTTCCATACTTTGCAATTTTTTTTAAAATTTCTCTTCTTGTTTTTGTTTCTGGAAGTCAGATAGATCATTAGCATTGACCATTATACCAATTAACAAATGCCTATCAAAGTAATAGATGATTATTAATGATCAAAGACACAATGCGAAGTATCTCAATAGTTTTTACAGAGATGCAATTTGAAATATAAAACATATATATATATATATAGTGGTTGAAACTTTAATTGCCAACAAAGATACTCATAAACTTAGAAAAACGATTACAACTTTTTAATATAATCAATTACCTTATATTTTAAGATGAGTCCCAGTATATTTGACACATGAGTACCACCTAAACTCGATAAAATAGTAAATTTTTATTTATCAGGCCAAATAACATAACTCATAAATTATATGAGGATATAGTCCTAAGAAAACTTAAGTTTATAACCTTTAAATAAGCTATCTCACCAACACGCCTGTGGCCTAGTGGTACAAGACTCCTATTTCCTAAAGGGAGGTCAAGGGTTCGAACCTTAGTGGATGCAGTCTGTGAGTCCCACTTACGAAAAAAAAAAAGTGTAGGAAACTATCCCTTAAAATTGAATAAGAGAAAATATTCGAGACCACAAGAGAAAGGATAAGTGAGAGAGAAAAGGAGAAAAATTAAGTTGGGGTCCTAAAAAAATGGTAGTCATTGCCGCATAACTCGCCCTTTCCCTATCTACAAACATTGTCATAAAAGGCCATACAGAGACAAACAAATCATGAAGCAATAAAAGAAAAAATTGCACCAGCGACCACCAAAGGAGAAGAGTAGTAACGGGAGTGACTCCATTACCAAGGCAATAGCTCCAAGGCTGCATCTATAAGACGCCGCCGACCGGGAGAAAAATCATTCAAACCCCGCACAAAAAGGCACCATCCAAGCCCCGCACAAAAAGGCAGGGACAATAAAACCCTACATAGATTAGAGATTTAGCCGGAGACAAAACAACAGATCCACCTCGTCGAGCCAGAAACAAGACAAATAGGAACAGATCTAGCAAAATAACAGCAAAACGACATGAAACCCACCTGTGATACCCTCGGATTTCCGAATGCGGGTTGGCCAGGCTCACGCCCAATTACCCGAGGACATCAAACCAATTAGCAATTAACGAACACAGAATACAATTAATATAATAGGAACGAATAAAAATTTTGCTGAAAAGAAACTAAAACGAATATCTTTTATTGAAAATCCTCAGAAATAAAAATTTTATAAATAAGAACTAGTTTGATACATCCAACTTTTTCTCCACTTCTAATACAATTCGGGAATCCAACTCGTGGACCCCTACTAAAAATCCAATATTGAAAAATGAACAACTGAAAAGAAATCCAATGCTAAACCATGAGGAATACTCCTACGTCGTCGGTAGAGTGAGTGACCGTCTCTGCTTAGCACGAACAAGTCTAAGTCTGGAACTGATGAGTACTTGAAAAATAGTAGTAGGTCAGGCCCACGAACAAGTTCTCACCTACTACAATCCAAGCAGAGACTCGATACGCATATACATTCTAACCAACTCAACCATAGCTAATAGTCCGTACGTATGTATATTCACACTACAGGACTCTCACTGGGCTATGAAGAGGGTCTCAACCTGAATAGAAGGCAACATGCGAAAACGCACCCATAGGTGGGCATGAGTACCTAAACCTAAACAGGGTATACCTCAACCCTCACAGCCAGCTACGCATCATATTGCATATATGCACCCTAGCCGTCGACGCTGAGACTCAAGCTCACATCACGGTATCATAAAACTATATTTAAACTCCGTTCTTAACAATTCACAATAAATCCAGTAAGTCGTTCGGCGTATTCAACCGCACCGACTCATAAATATAAGGAAGATTTTATTTAATAACCCGCGCCCTTATTCCAAAATAGGTTGGACTGAGTATTTTGAATCAGTCGGTTCCTAGTATGCCATCGTCCCATACCGGCGCATACAATCCACAAAATCCATATAATTGATAGAACAGGTAAAACTGTTCACCAATTAACATCCATAAGGTAGGAATTAGCGCTTTGAGCTAAACCATACCTAGCATGTCACCGTCCCATACCGGTGCATACAATCCTCCATATCCGTGTAAATTATAATAAAAAATAAGCCAGTAATTTACAGTCCAAAACCAAATATTCCTACCATTGCAAAAGAGTATTTAATATTTCAGCAATTTAAATCCAAAACCATGTAAATTACAACCGATACATAACAGTTTAGCAATTTACAATCCAAAACCGAAATCCAAATAATTGCAGAAAGAAGATTAAAAATCTCGCAATTAAAATCCAATATTAATCTATGTAATTGCATCAAAGAATTTAATATTCTAACAATTAACATCCAGAACATGCATAGTTCCAATTTAATATAACAATGACTCTATCATGTATTTAAAATAAGTTTTATAATCATATTATAGTCCAATAAATCGCTAAATTAATTTAAGCAATTTAATTCCTTCCATCCGGTAACAGAGTACTAAGTTGTATACTTATCTTCTGTTTTATCTTTTAGCACAGAACCACACCCTATGCCACAAGTTCAATTTATTAATTAAAAGACTTCACAGTGCATTTAAAATAAATTTAGAATCATTTTATAGCACCCTAAACTGTCAGATTAAAACTAATCAGTAAATCTCCTTTCAGCCGTTAACCGCACGCAAAGTTGTTAAATAGCGTACTGTTAATTCTATTAATACAAAGAGGATATTTTATGCAATATAAGACCTTAATTTCATCCTAAAATAATTATTGAAAACCCCATTAAAGTTTCAAAACTGTTCAGAAACCTCAAGTGCCCAAACAGTAGCTGAAAACCTACAGTACGCATTAAAATGGAAAGAGCCTGCTCTAAAAAGAAATAGAGCAGGCTCAAACCAACATTGAGCCAGCTCCAAAAACTTTTGGAGCAGGCTCAAAGTGCTTGGAGCCGCCTCCAAGAGGGGGAAGCCCACTGGTCCGTTTCCTTCTTCGTTTTCGATGGTCTGCTTCGACCCCGGCCACTTTCTACCCTTCAGTTGGTTTCTAAAACTGATCCTAAGGGTCTTATTAATACCAAATAGCATCCCAATGGTTTAAAAACAACAATTGGAATTAAATACGACATCAAAACAACAATCGACTTAACATGTCTTTATGCTCAAAAACTGAAACGAGTTAAATTCTATATGTCAATTAATCCGTAGCTAGCAGTAATTTAAAACTTAAACATACTTGTTCCTACCACTGTTCCATGATTAACATATTGTAACCATCCATAGTAATCTGTTAAATTAGTTTTTTAAGCGATTAAACTCTTCATCTCCAATGACAATATCCGGATTTCATATTCCGACTTATGTTCTGTATCACCCTGAACAATGGTGTTTTAATACTCAGTAATCAACTCTTGAAAGTTATAATATGAACTTTGATCATCTCAAAACACCTCAATATAGCTCCTGCAAGAACTTAAAAATCCCAAAATCTGAGCCCCACAGCCCAAACAGTCGCCCAAAAACTCAGGAAACTGAAGAACTGAAAAGAGGCTGCTCCAAACAAGTTAGAGCCGCCTCCAACCTAGATGGAGCCGGGTCCAAAACCACTTGGAGCCGCCTCCAAGTTACTTTGAGCCGGTTCCAAAACCTTTTGGAGCCGCCTCCAACTTCTCCCCTCCTCTCTACTTCATCTCGTCAACTATATCTTCTCCGGTGACGTCTTGTTTGATCAGTCCTTAACTCTAATGATTTCTACTGATTAAAATTAAGTTCCAATGTCCTAGATCTGTTAAAAACTTTAATCTTAAATCCATCCTAATTAGGACAGAAAAATTCAAGAACGAAGTAAAACAAGCCAATACGAAACATGAAAAATGTATACAGTTGCAAACGATCCTAAACATGCGAACAGTTTAAAATTAATATTTTTCAGTGTTACAAGCTAATTTAATTCCTTGTATATTAATTCACATGCATCATACATCCCGTTTCGTGAATTATTTTATGTATTGAAATACGTAAACCCATAAAACAAGTAGTATAACTCATGGCTACCTTCAGTGAAATATAACAAAGACATGTAATCCAGTTTAAGTTTGATTCTTATTTAATCCTGGAGTTGAATTAGATATGCAAAGAACACAAGTCTAAGGAATAGAGATAGGATTAGAACTTGCCTTACACCGACATCGTCCTAAAGTCTCCTGCCAACCCTCTTTGTTCTTCCCTCTCTGTTGCTTCCCAGACTTCTCCCAAATTACTTCTGTCTTTTCTATATCGTGAATATAACCCTCAACCCTAGGCAGAACATCACTGGTATATTTATAGACCACCAATTCTAGGTTCCATTAAACCCTAAATGATTTATCCGGCCCATAGACCAACCTATATTATACCAACGTCGGCTGCATAATTGAGGGTGATAATAACACTAAAACCCTAACCTAATCTTACCATAGTGGAAAAAGAAATAGAACAATACAATTAACAATTTAAATAATTCAAATAATTCACATAAAGCAATTAAATCCATCTAACTAATTCAAATTGCAAATAATAAATGCAAATCAATAATTAATTAAATTAAATAAACACATCAACACATAGCCATGTAAGCTCCCAAAAATAATAATAAAAATAATAAAATAAACAGTAAAATTTCAATTATATCCCTTTTTAAGTTAGGGGTATTACACCACCCATCAAACGAACTTATATTTATTAAGTGGTGAGAGGTAAGGATCAACACTCGCCCACTCCTATGGAAAGAGAACGAAGGAAAGGCGATTCTGTGGCATGGAGAATATAGTAACGGCCAGCAAGTAATTATTATTTTTATTAATCGGGTACTAACATAAATTAACTACTCATGGTGGATATTTAAGGTTGCCCTTCCCCAGTCCACATGTTTATACTAAAATATCTCACATTCCTACATTTTAACTTCTTTCTGATATTCGTTCACTCTTTTCTTTTTTGCGGCGACCCATTTTCATTACTTCATGGAGGTTGGACCATTACATAGCGGTTCTGTTGCAGTTGTTTAGAATTTATTTTAGGGTTGCCAGTGAAAAATGATGTATACAGAGTACATAATTCTTTATATATATTTTTAATAAAATTAATATTTAATTTTAAAATAAATAATGACCTGAATGTTAAAAAGAGTAAAATATCTTTCTATAACTAAATAAAAAATAGGTAAAAGACTATTTAAATAAAAAATGACTAAATTGCCCCCCCCCCCCCCCCCCCCCCCTTTTTTTTTTTTTTTTGAGTTTCTTCATCATTATCATTGTCGCCGACGACCTGATATGTCCGCGTTAGTTTATGGTGTGTGTATATATATAAGAGTTATATATATATATATATATATATATATACATATACATACATTATCGGGAGAGATAAAGCGGAAGAGATAATGGCATTTTCAGAATTTTATAATTTAACTGTGACTTTAAGTCTTTCTTTGCTCATCTTTTAACCTTAATGAACTTATATATACACAACATAAAAGATACGGGTATTATTTATCCAAAATATAAATATTAGGAGTATTTTTTTCACTTTACCCTGTATTTTATTTACATTGAATTTTCTCTTTTTCTTATATATATAAATATATATATTTTTTTACTGTGACACATTGTAATTTTAAGGGGGAAAAAAAATCCAACACTCAGTTGTTCTTTCAAGAGTGTGTCACGGTGAATGTTCGAAGATTTAATTGAACCAAACTTGACGTCATGAATATTTAGATTTAATTAAATATCCTAATTTATTTATCATTTGTTAATTTTAAAATAGGGATAGAAGTGCTACCAAAAGTATACTTTAAAGGTATTTTTTTGCACTTACCCCATATATATATATATACATATTTTATTTTTATGACATGTTTTTATTTCTTAAAGTAGCTTAAGTTTGGAGAGCAACCATCTAATTTGACCATGTAGCTAGTGTTGTGTTTCTTGGAATACCTTACAATTTATCACTGAATTGGCATGTATTGTCAATCTTCACCGACTTTATGATCTACGTAAATCGTATAATAAATTATAAAAAATGATATTATTAACTACTTTAATACCCCAACTTAAAATCACATACATAAAAATATGACGGGATTATTATAAAATTTCAACTTAAATAGGCATACATAAAAATATGACTGGATTATTCTAAAATTTCAACTTAAATAGGCATTATCACTACTCTTGTTTGTTTCAATAAAATACGTCAATTTTCCTTTGGCTTTTTTTATCTTTTCAGTTTTTCATATCTCATTTCCTTATCTTTTTAGTTCACATAGCAATAATTTTCCTTTCCCTTTCCTTATCTTTCAATTTTTCATATCTCATTTCCTTATATTTTTAGTTCTACATAGCCGTATTATCTTCTTTTTCGTTTTCATTGCAACTTTCATGGTACTCAAATTTAATAATTTGATTTGTATAAAATCTAGAGCAAATGCAATGTTTTTATAATTTTTCCATACTTTGCAATTTTTAAAAAAATTTCTCTTCTTGTTTTTGTTTCTGGGAGTCAGATAGATCGTTAGCATTGATCATTATACCAATTAACAAATGCCTATCAAAATAATAGATGATTATTAATGATCAAAGACACAATACGAAGTATCTCAATAGTCTTTACAGAGATGCAATTTGAAATAGAAAACATATATATATATATATATATATATATATATATATATATATATATATATGGTGGTTGAAACTTTAATTGCCAACAAAGATACTCATAAACTTAGAAAAAAGATTACAGCTTTTTAATATAATCAATTACCTTATATTTTAAGGTGAGTCCCAGTATATTTGACACATGAGTACCACCTAAATAAAATAGTAAATTTTTATTTATCAGGTCAAATAACATAACTCATAAATTATATGAGGATATAGTCCTAAGAAAACTTAAGTTTCCAACCTTTAAATAAGCTATCCCACCAATACGCCTATGGCCTAGCGGTACAAGACTCCTACTTCTTAAAGGGAGATCAGGGGTTCGAATCTCAGTGGATGCAGTTTATGAGTCCCAACTACGAAAAGAAAAAAAAAAAGAAGTTATCCCTTAAAAACTGAATAAGAGAAAATATTCGAGACCACAAGAGAAAGGATAGAGTGAGAGAGAAAAGGAGAAAAATTAAATTAAATTGAGGTCCTAAAAAAATGGCAGTCATTGCCACATAACAGGTCATACAGAGGCAAACAAATCATGAAGCAATAAAAGAAAAAACTGCACCAGCGGACCACCAAGGGAGAAGAGCAGTAACGGGAGTGACTCAAAGGTCATGCCATTACCAAGGCAACAGCTCCAAGGTTGCATCCACAAGACGCCGCTGACCGGGAGAAAAATCATCCAAACCCCGCACAAAAAGGCAGGGATAATAAAACCCGACAAAGATTAGAGATTTAACCGGAGACAAAACAACAGATCCACCCCGTCGAGCCAGAAACAAGACAAACATGAACAGATCTAGCAAAACGACGTGAAACCAACCCATCAAACGAACTTATTACAACACGCCGAGTTTATTGAACGGTGAAAGTGTCGAGTTTATTGAACGGTGAGAGGTAAGGATCAGCACTCGCCCACTCCTATGGAAAGAAGTGGGAGTAAACAGAAGAGAGAGAACGAAGGAAAGGCGGTTCTGTGGTTTGGAGAATATGATAACGGCCAACAAGTAATAATTATTTTTATTAGTCGGGTACTAACATAAATTAACTACTCATGGTGGATATTTAAGGTTGCCCTTTCCCAGTCCACATGTTTATACTAAAATATCTCACATTCCTACATTTTAACTTCATTCTATATTCGTTCACTCTTTTCTTTTTTGCGGGGACCCATTTTGTTTAGAATTTATTTTAGGGTTGCCAGTGAAAAATGATGTATATAGAGTACATAATTCTTTATATATATTTTTTTAAAAATTAATATTTAATTTTAAAATAAATAATGACCTGAAATGTTGAAAAGAGTAAAATGTCTTTCTATAACTAAATAAAAAATAGGTAAAAGACTATTTAAATATAAAATGACTAAATTGTCCCCCTTTTTTTTTCTTTTTCTTTTTTTTTTTTTGAGTTTCTTCTTCATCATCATTGTTGCTGATAATAGAAGGTGACGACCTGATATGTCTGCGTTAGTTTATTGTGTGTGTATATATATAAGAGTTATATATATATATATATATATATATATATATATATATATATATATATATAAGTACATTATCGAAAGAGATAAAGCGGAAGAGATAATGGCATTTTCAGAATTTTATAATTTAACAGTGACTTTAAGTCTTTCTTTGCTCATCTTTTAACCTTAATGGACTTATATACACAACATAAAAGATACGGGTATTATTTATTCAAAATATAAATATTTGGGGTATTTTTTTCACTTTACCCTGTATTTTATTTACATTGAATTTTCTCTTTTTCTTATATATATAAATATATATATATATTTATTTTATTTATATTTTGACTGTGACACATTGTAATTTTAAGGGGGGAAAAAATCCAACACTCAGTTGTTCTTTCAAGAGTGTGTCACGGTGAATGTTCAAAGATTTAATTGAACCAAACTTGACGTCATGAATATTTAGATTTAATTAAATATCCCAACTTATTCATCATTTGTTAATCTTAATATAATTTTACTTTCTAGAAGATGAAAACTTTAGTCCACCTTGAGTTATCTATTTCCGTGCACGTTTTTTACAAATTTCAACAAACACTGGTCAAATTTTGTTTGTGTCTAATTTTTCATGGATAAGGATATACATTCAGTCAAATGAATGAGTGTGTTTTGAATTTTACCTATTCCATTTTCGCAAACAATTAGAATTATGTCATGGACTTAATTTTCATTAGTCATTCAAGTAAGTTAATACAATTATACAATTTCGAAAAGAAAAAAAGATATACAATTATACAAATTATATAATTTCAAAGATTCTCATCTGACATTTGAAAGTTATGAGTTCAAATTTTTTTTGGACCATTCAGGGAAAAAAATAATAATAATAATTAATAATTATCCTATGCATATAGAATAAGATGACTAAATATATTCGGTGGTGAATTATTGTCTATTAACATGGTTGTCAAAATCCCGATTTTGATTCGTACAATCGCACGATTTTACGATTCAAAATTTAAAATTGATCCAAATCTTAACAAAATCATTCATTTAATAGAATCAGGGGTCGAATCGAGATAGAATTGTAGAATTGGTGTAGAATCGTACGATTCTAAATAATTCTACTGATTCTACAAAATTGATTGTTTGGGCTTTTGTTTTTGGGCTGAGTCCTTTTGTTTTGGATTGGTTTCTTCTAAGCTACTTCCAACAAAGTGTCTTTTTAAATATTTATAAACTTGTCCCAAGTATAGCATACAAAGTTAAATATTTATTCTATAAAATATAAAAGTATAGACTTATTGTATACAAAGTTACAAACTACAAAGAAAGCCCTAGCAGTAGCAAAATTTCAGAGGCGGCGGCCAAGGTTCAGAGCAGATCGGATCCACAGACAGCCCTCCTTTTTATAGTTTTGGCGAAATATTTTTTATTATTGTAAAAAGTATAAATGATTTTGAAGCCAAAATACACCAATAAGTCATTTTCTGATTGTCTTCTTTTTGTTTATTTATTTGACAGATGAGTAACAAATTCAATCCACATGTTTGGACTATTGCGCTATTAAAAAAATTAAATTCCTAACTTTTTACTGTGTGAATAAAGAAAAAATATCACTTCTAACTAAATTCTTAAATTTTTGTCATTCCATCAAATCATGGATGAGGTAAGATAACACCTAAAAAATTAAATTCCTAACTTTTTTGGCCTTTATTTTTGGACTAGTTCCTTTTGTTTTGGGTTGGTTTTTCATGAATATATAATATTATGTGTTTTGACCTTATTTCTGATATATTTTACAGATCTTATTATTTAACAAGTTAGTTTCAATTATTTTTTTTATAATTTGGTAGAATCTTACCATTCATGATCTGATTCTACGATTCCGATCCTACGAACCAAAACGATTCTACGTAAAATTTTGATTTTAACAACCTTGCCTATTAAGCACCTTTATTTTTTATTTTAACAATATTGAGCTCTTTAACTTTGACATTAAAGGCAACTTCAAAGGGCAATGTGTGTAATGGGCCGAATAGGGCCCGATCCAAGGTATATAACCCACACTCAGTTTGTTTCAGCGTTCAATATAGTGATATAAACCCAACTCGAAACTTAAACCAACAAAAAAAAAAAAGTTTCGAGAGAATTATGTTGGCCCAGGGCACAGCGTCAAACAAAAGGACAATAACCTTTTATCCGACTACCCAGACAGAGATCAACAACTCATTTCCATTGATCGATTGTTTCCATCCAAACAATAAACATAGGAAAATCAAGAAAAAAAAACTCTGAACCTCTCTCTCATTTGTGTTATATTCACTCTTCAAAAGCCATTCTGACCCGACGATAACACACGCTCTCTCTCTCCAACGAGGACTTCGATACAATCGGATTGTCAAATTAGTGATCTCGCGCAGTGATCTCGTATAATCTCCAGGTTCCGTCTCTCTCTCACACACATACACACAGTATCAGACACCTTAAACTGTTATGTGCTCATATAAAAACTTGACGTTTCAGCTTTGGATATTTATGCTATTGAACATAATTATGAGTGTCTTGCTTGATCTTAAAATCGAATTTTCCTTTTTTGGTCAATTAATCAAAGAAGTGGAGGTTTAGATAAAAAATAATAATAAAAAAGAAGTGGAGGTTTTGGATGTTAATCACTTCAGAGCTTGTAGTTAAAATTGTTAGTTTAATTACATTTGTTCTCATTAAGCTTGGATTCAATTATGTATTAGTAGTGCAAATGAAGAGTTGCCAGTAACATCTCAAAAAGATCCAACTTTGTAGTTTGAATTATTGATTGGAAAAATCACAAAAACTTTGATATAAATTGTAGAGTATTGGTGAGTGCAGATTTTGTTGTCAGAACTGACAATATATATGATGCTCATTGTGATAATGACAATCGTTTGATTTTAGCTCTGAGCATAACTCTCTATATTTATAGCCGTCTCTGCACAACATCTGACTTTCTGGGATTTTGAGGGTTTTACCACTTTCCTCTTTGGTCTTCTCAGTCATTTTCTATTCCTGCACTATTGTGCTCCTTCTTTAAAGACAACAAAATCCATTGGTGTTATAATTTATTTAAATTTTCTCTGCACGCGGTCAGATCATCTTTGTTGGTTTCTGATCAGCCTCCTGCCAGAATTTCCAGAGCAGCCAAATTCAAAAGCTAGTAGAATTTAGAATCTCTTCTTTCATAGTTAGGCCATTCATCCATCTTATCTTTCTTGTCTCATCAACAACAACATGGTTTTTGATATGTAATGTCTCAATTGCACAAGTCCCATAAAGCATCATGGTTGTTATATGATATCGTGGGGGGAAAAATCTGTTAATGATTCTTACAGGCTGGCCATTTCAAAATCCTAATTTCTGAAGTACATTTCAACTTCAGTCCTGTGACTCTGATTCTACGAGAAACAAGTTTCTGAAGTACATGGACAAAGGGATGGCAAGTTTATTGCATCGGTCAGCATTCTTAACATCAGTATGTGTGTATTATACACTTAAAATCTGAACACTGGCTTCAGAAGAAATGCATTATATTGTAACTGTAAGCTACTGATTTAGGCATGAAATATTGATATGGATTACAATCAATTTTCTTTAACCCTAGCCATGGAAAAAAGATCTTCAGTTGAAACCTCTTTAAAATAATAAAAGAAAATTGTTAAACATATGAACCAACTATTTGAAAATTTCAAGGTAGTTTGAGGGTCTTGATAAAGATAACATAAAGTGTGTATAATTGAAACACTTGTATCTAGATAAAGCAGTTCAGTTCATGTCTTTCTTGTCTCCCTCATTGTGTTGCCCTGAAATAAGCCAAAAATTGAACTTGCAGTATGAAGAGAGTTGTTGGTAACGGCTTTATTTCCCACAGACACTTTACCTGGGGCTTTTGGCATAGCTTAAGCAAAATGAAACTCAATTTCAAGAGAAGGCCATCAAAGTTGCAGTGAGCTTGTGAACTTGTGTGATTCTCTTGACTAACGGAGAAGGGGAGGGTGGGAGAAAGAAAGCCCCTTCCTCTCATCTGTTCCTTGCAGCAAGATCACCTAATTTTTCTCTCTTGATACCAAAAGCTATTTTACCACATACTTCTGAAATAGATTGAGTTATTTTTACCATTTTACTTTTACTTCGTTTTTTATCCAGATTGATTTTTTTTTTTTTATATTCCATTGCATACATCTGATTTGATGTTATTCTTACTGATACTTTTAATTTATTATAAAAGGAGTTACAGTTTGATTTATCTCAATAATACTTAGATATTAGGTCTTAAGATATGATCCTATACTGCTGTTATAAGAAAAATAAAAACTAAATTAATAAAACCTAGTATTCTGTCATATGGAGACTTTCTTTTTCCAAGCTTTTACATTTATAAATTTATAATATTGCTAGTGGCATCTTAATTCATTTTAATTGTAAATTCCTAAATTTGTAGATATCAGATTATGAATTTGTTCTGGTTGACTGTTTGAAGTCCAGAAATTTTGCTTTGTGCAATTTTGATCAAATTCTGCCAAATCCACATGGATCTCAATGATCTTAACAAGGTCTGGGAAATCAAACCTTTAAACAAGGTTCGAGAAGATGAGGCAAAGGAAATTCTTGAAAATGTAGCGAAACAGGTGCAACCCATCATGCGCAAACGTAAATGGAAAGTCAAGATCCTTTCTGAATTTTGGTACTGATTATTCTCTTTTGTTCTTTCAAACACATTTTCCAGGTTTTTATCTTTTCTTTCTCTATACATTTCTGTGGTCTCATCAAGAACTTTATGTTTTCAGTCCTGCCAATCCTTCTCTTTTAGGGCTGAACATAGGAGGAGGGGCTGAGGTTAAGCTCAGATTGCGGAGGCCAAACAATGACTGGGATTTCTTCCCTTACAATCAGATTCTTGATACTATGCTACACGAGCTTTGCCATAATGAACATGGCCCTCATAATGCTGCCTTCTACAACCTTTTGGATGAAATCAGAAAGGTTATTAGCTTAACCTACTTATCTTATTGGAATATTTCACTGATTATTTTATTTTGTTTTTTCTTCCTTCCTCCGATCAGCAGAAGCAAAAATAATACTGTTTTTGTCGTTTATTTTTGTATTTTCAACATCAGAGCATTTCAAGCATTTGATGATTACTTTGAGCTCAAAACCCATGACCACCTGCTAGTGATAATACTATATTATTTTTACTTATAAAAAATAAGAAAGAATAAAAAAAATTAGTCACCACCTTAGATAGGATTTACATAGGAAACACAAGGACTATTCTAGAGAAGATCAAAGTCCTAATCCTAATCAATTTTATAATCATTTCTACTGAACAAGGATGGTAGTAAAAGAAGGAACTGCGTAAGATTTCCCCCAATTGATTTTTACTCTAGATAGGGGTGGAAAGAATTATTCCATTCTTGGGTTCAGAATAGCTTGCCAGAGAGCTCATGTAAGAGATGGGATTGTCATCTCATTTCACACCATGTATTTTCTTGACGATGTTTTCTTTTTGATCGAGATTTAAGTATGAATCATCCCATCCAGTGCTAAACACTTTGATATTGAGCTGTGCAAAGTCCTGCAGTTGCTGGGTAGGGTTTAGAAATGTTGCCATTATAGTTACATATAGAACATTCATACTTTTTCTTGCAAGTTAAATGCATAATTGGATATTACATGGACTGTCTCATGTTGTCAAAAATTGCTACTCCTATAGCATTCCTTGTTCCTTTGAACACTTGCATTACAGAATTGCTTTTAGGAATCCATAGAAATTTCTTTTTTCCTATTCTTCCTTTTGTTTCTATTTATAAGACAAAGCATCAAGGATTATGAATACCATTATATAGAATCTAATTTTTTTTGAAAGATGAAAGGAAAAGGTCATAGAACAGCAAGAGCTCTAGTTTCCAAAAAGTAAAAGAGCTACTGGTGCATTTTAATGATATTAACCTTCATTTTTATTTATGAATTTAAAGTATTCTGATATACCAACTAGAACTATCCCATGGTAGTTTCTGACAATTTCATTATATACCCCTACCCCAACCCCAACCAAACAACATTTTAGTACATATAATGGCCCACGGTGCTGTTCAGTTCCTGTATCGAATAATCTGCATTCCTTGTAATATTGATTGTTATGTACATAAATTGATTGCATCTTAGAAAAACATATGTACTAGTTCTACATGATGACAGCATCTCAATCTTTGGATATGGGGCTTCATTTGCTTATATACCAATTTCTTGACGATCAATTACCTTAAGCTTTATGGAAAAACTGGTAAGCAATTAAGAAGTATTGAACATATCAAAGTGATACTAAGGTTTTATGTATTTTTTATTTAATTGCGTTTTTTTATATTGAATTAGTTCTTTTCTTTTTTGTTTTTTTATAATGGGGAAAAGGGCTATCAACTATTGGAGTGCTGACCTATCGCAGAGTTTTACCATGTATGAGTGTTTCGCCAAGTAACAGAAGTTCTTATCTCTTGCAAACTAAACACAGTTTCTCCATTGTATACTCTTAAGTTCGAATTCATGTATAACAAGGAATATTACATTTGTCATCCTGATTTCCCTTAATCCATGCATCCACACGTACAAAATTTATCTACCATTGTTAATCCATATTCCTGCCATCCAAAGTTCATTTCATATTGGATTATGTGTTCTTCTCATTAATATATTTTTCTCGTGAAAATTTGCTAGGATTTACTGATTACCTATTTCATTCCGCATTCTCTTCTGCAGGAATGTGAGGAATTGATGGCTAAAGGTATTACAGGCACTGGGCAAGGATTTGATCTTCCTGGGAGACGTTTGGGTGGATTTTCTCGTCAACCCCCTTTGTCATCACTGCGCAAGAATGCCCTTGCTGCTGCAGAAAATAGGGCACAGCGTGGAGCTCTGTTGCCATCTGGGCCTAAGCGTGTAGGTGGTGACAACAACATTATGGCTGCACTCAGCCCAATACAAGCTGCTGCTATGGCTGCAGAAAGGAGATTGCACGATGATCTATGGTGTGGGTCCAAATCTTCAGAGAACCCCAATGTGCGGGGAAATATCAGACCTTCTACAGGACACTCTGAAAGGCCTACGGCTTCCTCATTACCAGAGAATGGTTCTGTTCAAACTTTACCTTCTGGATCCATACCTTGTCAGGAAACAAGAGATGTTCGAACAATGTGGCAGTGCCGAACTTGTACTTTATTTAATAAGGTAATGCTTCTCCTCTCCTCTCTCTCTCCCTCTTTCTTCCCTTTCTGATATTGCTGCAACTTGCATCATCTTTAAATTAAATTCTGCACGTCCCCTCTGTATATTGATATCAATATTGAAACTTATGAGGCGTTGTGGAAGGCCTATATAACATCATCCAACACGGCCACATCATTATATGTTATTTGCGAGTTGTTCAGCAAATCTAGTTTGAATATGCAGCAATTATATCTCTCAAGTTCTCAACGCTACCTTGAATGTGCGTATATCTTATTAAGTGTCTTAAGTTGAAAGTGTTAATAGTAATGTACTTTAGCAAAGCAATCATATTGTATGCCAACTTGTGATTATGGAGGTTGCTCTAGTTAATTTATTTGGAAAACTGGATGAAGTCATGTACTATACCAACTCTGTTGTTTCTTATTCAACTTTAGCAAACTTATACACTGTTAAATGGCGGTATGCAAATTCTCTATTTCCGTTTTGAGTTTATCGATTTTAATTTTTCTCCTCCCATACTTAAAACCTAACAGCTTCTCTTTTCTGTGGTCTCTATATTTGCTTTTTCTTGGTGAAAGCATTCTCCACAGAATACTATTAGTTGTCCTCTCAAGCTGATTGAGATAACCATTGTTAGAGATCCCTTTTCCCCCCATTTCAACTCTGAAGTTTCCATTATGTATTGTAATTTTCACCTTTGATCTTTAGTAGTTGAGAAAAATGCTTTGTTGAGTAGAGTTGAGTTTCTTAACAAGGAACAATGAAACATAGTGCATTTATGATGAGTTACCATGTTCCCGGGGAATCGATGGCTCTATTTTGTGTGCGGATGAATGTATTATAAAGAGCAGCTACTTACAAGTGATTGTAATTTTTAAAATGAATTGCATTTGCCAATAATTGAACGTATTACTATCATATGTGAGAATGACTAAAATATTTGACAGTGGATTTGACATGCTCGAATGTTATTATTTACAGCAACTGGCTCTAATATGTGAAGCCTGTGAAACCCGGAAGAGTGAAGGTGATGTAGTGAGGTCCAAGGTCTGGTGTTGCAAATTCTGTACCCTGGATAACACTGTTGAGGTAGACAGATGCTTAGCTTGCGGAGAATGGAGGTACTCCTACGGCCCGCCAACCTCAACACGTGGACCCTATCTTGGCACCTGAAATATCAGAAGAAAACACAGAACACAGAAGAAAAGGAAAGAAATAACTGGAAAGCTGTGCTTGCAGTGGTCAAAGCACATACCCTGGTTTTTAAGAGAATGTCCTCTCCAGTGCAAGTCTGTATATTTACTTAATTCTATGATAGAACTTATCGATAGATTCTATGGAATGGTTACTTTGCAATGGCACTATTGCTTGTTATATGTATTTATAATGTATATATGTACATAACACACACACACATGATCATTTGTTTATGGTTATGTTGTGTTATATTGGTCTAGTTTGACAATACAAGACTATTTTTTATTGAATTTTGATATTTCTGTCTCTGGGTAAATCGATGACATGAACTTTTGCGCCTTATATTATCTAATGTCTCAAAATGAATGTGGTACATGTCTTGAAGCTTGTTACAAAGGAATAAAACAAATTCTGCAAATCAAGCATGAACTTTTGGATAATGGTATTACACTTTAATTTAATGGTTGCAATTGAGGTGTAAAACGATTGTTTTGAGATGCCATATAATGGTGTTGCAGTTTTGAAATATCCTTGTTGCAGCTTCTATTAGAATATACTAAATCGATATGAAACACCATTATTTTGAGTAGTATAAAAAAACGCATACTGCAGTGGATTTAGTTCTGTGATTCTAACACCTCCTATATTCAAATTTGTAGAATTCTTGATATGGGCATGCTAACGATTTTTATTGTTGTAAGAATAATTTACCTTAAAAAAAATATAATAATAAAAGAATAATTGAGCATAACAAGTCAAATGAAGCGTAGACATCAAGATTGACAGTTTCAACTTGAAAAAAGCAGCAGGAAAAAAAGGAATATATATATATATATATATATATATATATATATAGTAAATGAAAGTTCCAAGTCAACGATCTTGGGAGGTTGACATGTGGCTTGTCGTACACCAAATACAGTTTCCGTACATACACGCTTTTATTGGAAATTTACCCCTCTAATTACAAATTTTCAAAGTTGAATTACCAGTCCACCTCTCCTAAGAAAATTTGTCCAGTTGAATAGGTCCACTTCATGAACTAATTAGATTATGTGAGGTTAGTTTAGTAAAATTGGGTACTAGTGCACAAGAAAAAGTGAATTAGTTAATTGTTTTTTTTATGAAATGGTTACAAATCACCTCGTTTTACTAAGAATAATAATTTATAAATGATAAAAATCAATCGAATTTAAAAACAAGCGTCTCTTAACTATTAGATGTATTTAGGTGAGATCTCTGGCCCTTCGAATTTGTTCAATGTAACATATTTTATTACTCTTCTGTCTTCAAATTTGGAATTCAATCCTTTTAATATTACAAGTTTGTGCAATGAATTCGACAATTATGTAATGTGAGCCAATTTAATTTAGTATGCATGGCTTATTAGCTAGTGAGCCACTTGACTCGTCGATGTTCTACATAAAGCAACAACCTAAAACGGCTGAGGCTGCTAAGGGTTAACCCTTATTGACCGGGTCCTTTGCTGTGATGGGACGAAGATGCTAGGAAGTCATCTCATCTTGAAGACGCTAATAATAAGTTTTGTGTGCGTGTGTGTGTGTGTGTGTGAGAGAGAGAGAGAGAGAGAGAGAGAGTGTGAATTGTTTAAAGGAGGGCTGACACAGTGGACTCACAGCTAGGAAAAATTCAACCCCCCAAAAAAGAAGTCCCACTCCTCTCTTGGAAGCTTGTTCCATGACTTGTTAAAACTCCACTTTCTTTCAACCGGGTATTATTAATAAACATTAATCTAGTTTCATTAAAGTAATTTTAATACTTAAATATCTTAAAGCTTTACAAGTTAAAAACTAAAATTGTATTTTCACCGTAAGCTCGAAATTTTGAAATTTATTGAAAAACTATTGAAAGACCCATGGTATAAATATGTCATCTAATTAAAGACTTTGATTTGTCTTCTTTAAAGAAAAGAAATATATACTGAATAAATAAGTATTTGTTTGTTTTAACTTATATATATATATATATTAATTCAATTACAGAAAAGTGACAATATTCTCCTAACTACTTTCTATTTTGACAAAGTCGTGATTGATACTAGACATTCTCAATTAAACAATAAATTACCTCCAAATTTGACACTAACATACTTGGACGCCAAAGATTTATACTAAAAAAGTAAAAAGAGAAGGGAAAAAAAGATCACAAATATTATAATAAAGAGTCACAATTAACACTAACTCATTCATTTACCAATCATCTTTGATATATTGTATGGGTTTTTATAAAAGCAAAGATTAGAAATGAAGCATTTATCATCATTGAGAAGAAGAATCATCATACTCGAGGTCCCATGCTTCAACTCAATAGATGACTAGAGAATGAGTTATATACACACACACACACACATATGATTTGGAGCATCAATGATGATGATCCAAAGATTCTTACTTGGTGGTCCATTATCATTTTCATGGTATTAAACTCCATCCTCGTCAATAATGCATGTTTCCTGTACTTAAATTACGAAGAAGGAGAAAGAACCCTAATTGCAGAATTAGGACAAACACGTGGAGAAGTCGGATTGAATGATTCACACTGGTATGAAATCATGTGGATTCCACGTTAATGCATTCGAAGTCTGATCGTCTTTTTTTTTTTTTTTATGTGCAAATTTAAAATATGCGTAAATTACAAAAATACAGCAAAATTCGTATTTTATTTTATTGGCTCAAGTAAATTTTGTCCTTTGATCACGTTGGCTATTTAACACAAGGGAAATTTGTTTTAAAAACAAACTTAACTAGATAGAGGTGAGTGTAGTTTAGCCACGTTAATTTTAACATTTTCTTGTTCTTTTAACTTTTGTCCAAATAATTGAGAATGTGGCTCATTTACAAACCTGTGTGTAGTCTGTGATGACCAAGTTTATTTATTTTTATTTTTTTCCTTTTATATTTATTTTTAATTGCATTTTGTTATATTGTGGGGCCTAATTTGATTAGTTGATAAGATATGTGTGGATGAGAATGTGTGTAATATGTATATGTGCGTGTACAAAGAGAGAAAGTGTAAAATAAGCCAAAAATCATCTCATTTCTCCCACTCCACTGACACTCTCTCTTCTTTCTCCCATTCTTTTCTTTTTCATTTTACTTCAACCATTTCACCTCCAATACTTGAGGCTTTGAGCTTGCCATAGAAGGGAAGTTGACGGGGATTACAAGAGGAACAAAACCCCTCAATCAATTTCGGATTTGAAGCACATTTTTCCTTTGGAGTAATTAGGGTTTGCTCCTAGCTTAAGGTAGGGGTGTATTGTGCTTATAACCTAGAAGTTCTTGAAATTTTATGACCATTGTGTGAGTTATGCATACACTTGTGTGTGTGGGTTGGATTAGAGAGCAAATATAATGATTAATTGTATGTCCATAATGTTTTACTGAGTTTTTATGTTAATTTTCATATGCAACAAGTTATTTGTTTCATTTTTGATATTATTGATGTTTATTAAAGTGTTAGATTTTAGTGTGTATAATTACTTGTAATTAAAGTACCTTACATATTGTGGTTGATCATAAAATTGTAATGTATTTGTTACCTTGTGAGGGTTAACCTTGAAGATGTATATTTCTATGATGATATTAAACTTTTACTATAATGTCTGTGTCTATATATATATGTGTGTGCATAGGTGTATATATTTGTGTGTGTGTGGTATAATTTAAATCAAAAAGAAAAGTCAAAGGGTGATGGTGGGACCCACCACCCACTCACCTTTAATGGTCTAGAGACCATTTTGCTTTCTCATTTTTTTTCTTCCTCTCTCCTGTAGCTTCTCTCTCTCTAGTTTTCTTTCACTTTTCTTTTCTTCTTGTAAACCAATCTTTGAAGCTTGATAACTTTCTCAATTCTTGGCGGATTAAGGTGCCGTTTGAGGCAAAACGAAGCCCACTACGAGCTCTACACATCCATACGAACAATTCCAGATTTGGTGCCCTCCTTGGAGTTCGAAATTCAAGACTCATTTTAAGGGTTTTGTGTAAATTTGAGGTAGGGGCTCTTAATCCACAAGTTTCTTACTCCTATGTGAATTACATCTTCTAATTTGATGCTAGACATGCTTACTTATGTTAGTTGTAGTTTAAAGAAATTATAGCATGTGTATGTGGTTATGTGAGAACTTGTTTTAAATGTTTTATGTGGAAATTCTTACTTATGTGATGATTTATATATGTTCGTTGTGCTAGATGCATTGTTGTACAAGAGTATGTTAAAATCCCTTGAGAAATTCTTGCGAAATTATGTCTTGCTTACTTAAATAGAGTTGAATGTGAAATGATAATTAAATTCATGGTATTGATGCACTCATACACTTACATTGGGCATGAAACGGAAGAATGAGTTTGAAATGAAAAATGGGATTTTGGGAAAAATGATTTGATGAAATGATTTTGAAAAACCCGGTCGCCGCGGGGGTACCAAAGGGCCGGAGTGTTAATATAGCCTAGAGGGGACTAAGGAGTCGCCCTAGCGTGGTTGAGCCAGCTGGGCCCCATAATGATGCCGCGGGGATACCAAGGGTCAGGGACACTAGCCAATCCTCCTCTCGTGTCGCTGCGGGGTCACCAAAGGGCGGGTTATATTAACAATTTGAAAGTGATGTTTGAGAACAGAAAATGGGGAGTGACATTGGCATGCATTTGCATTTCATATCATCGTGTGCGTTGTACTTGAGTTTGGTTGGAATGTTGTATTATTTCCCGACATTGTATGATCCCCATTTCTTATTGGCCTATTCTTTGTATGGATTCGCAGGGACACAAAAAAAGTGTCTTAAGTGTCACCTACTGAGCGTATAGCTCACCTCATCATATTCTAAATTTTTTTCAGGAAACGGAAAAGAAGTGACTAATGACTTTCCACCACAGGCCTAATTTGGTTTAGAAGACTTCTTTTTGTTATTTTTGTATTATGTCCCATATTTTTTTGGTAAAATCTTAGTTTGTTATATTTGGTATAGAGATTTATGAACTTTTGTTATTGTAACTATATTTTGGGACTGTAAATATGATATTTGGATGATATAGTATGTGGTTGTACCACCATGGAGTGTATTATATGATATATATGTTGGGACAGGTTTAAAATTCTTTTAAACAGGTTGTGGTAGGCCCATTTTTTAGGGGAGGTCATGCCGAATTTTTTTTAAATGGTACCAGTTTAGGGTCGTTACAAATTTAGTATCAGAGCGATAGTTCGAATACCATTAGGACGACGGGTAGAGGCTTACCTAGGGTTGTCTGGGAAGTCATTTGCATTGTTATTTCCTTATTTGCAAAAGTGTTTTGCTATGTGAAAAAGCATGCTTAACTTCTTACTTGCTTACGTGCTTATATGCTTATATTAATGTGTTCATTGCATAGTATTACATGCTAAATGTTTGTACGGTATCTTTTTACGTTGGGTTGTTCATGGTTGGACCTTAGTGTTATCGTTATTGAATTGTTTCCTTTGTTTTATAGAACGATGTCACGGCGTGAGGAAATCAGGGAAGTTGGCCTTAGACCAACTAGGGGTGATGTTGGGGAGAGCTCCAGCTCCAATCCAGAAGAGCTAAATGATGAGGACATACTTCTCAGGGACTTGATTCCCCCGAGAGTTGTCCCCACAAAGAGGGATAATGTTGAAGCACCCGTAGAAGTGGGTGAAGGTTCTGTCGCACTAGAGTTGAATCGTTTGTTGCAAAATGCCGTGAGGGCAACGATTGCTGCTCAGTCGCAATCGGCACCACAACCTACAGTTCAAGTTGAGGAGACGCCAGCTCAGAAACGTCTCAAGATCATTAAGGGGTTTTCTCAGCTGATGCCGGTTATGTTTGAGGGTGGTGCAGATCCAATGGCAGCAGATGACTACCTGGATCAAGTTGAGACTCAACTAATTTAAATGGATATGATGGAGGATCATTTGAAGATCATTCTAGTTGCTTATAAGTTTGCTAAGGATGCCAAACTATGGTGGAAGTCGATTACGAGCGGGTACAAGGTGGAGAAGATGAGTTGGGACAAGTTCAAGGAATTGTTTTATGAAAAGTATTTTCTGATTTCTAAAAGATGGGAGCTAAAGGACCAGTTTCATAACCTTATCCAATGCAATATGTCAGTGGCGGAATATGAGAACAAGTTTATTTCATTTTTTCGCTTTGCTCCGGAAATAGTGAGAGATAAAGTTGACAAGACTCGGAAATTTGTTTTCGGTCTTAATGATCGAATGAGACCGTTGATCACAGCACAGTTCATTAAAGTTTATTCTGAAGCAGTGGAAAGGGCTTTAATACTGGAGGCTGACATTAAAGATAAGGATGCGAGAAGAGAGCAGTGGAAGCAAAAGAGGGATGCAGGGTCATCTTCAGTTTCAGGGGCAACAGTCTGCACGATCCACTCCTACCACTCCTTTGCCAGCTGGGTCTGATAGGAGTGGAGTCGTTTGTTTTTAGTGCCAGTAGCCTGGACATTACAAGTCCAGATGTCCTATGAACTCGACCACAGTTTCTGCGCCATCCAAAGCTTGTTATGGGTGTGGCCAGCAAGGCCATCTGATCCGGGATTGTCCTACTCGAGTAGCAGGCACCGGTAGTGGCAGAGGGTCACAGCAGAGGCCGTCACAATCGGCTACAGTTCAGTCAGGTTTCAGACCACCGCCACCACCACAGCCTGCCGTGTCTTCTCAGGGTTCACGATCAGCAAGGAGGGATATTCCTACTGTATCGGCACAACAGTCTGGTGTTCAGATTAATAGTTCACAGGCACAGGCACCACAGGGACGTGTCTTTGCACTTGCACCGACTGATGCATCTCCTGGATCTTCAGTTCTTCGAGGTATATTTCCAGTGTTTGGTTGTTGGGCCCATGTTTTGTTTGACTCTAGTGCATCTCATTCCTTTATATCATCATCATTTGCACTTGCATCGGGGTTAGAGGTCAGTTTCATGGATCGGGCATTGTATGTTGATACGCCAGTTGGGGTTTCAGTGTCTTTAAGCCGAGTTGTGAGGGATTGTTCCATTATGATAGCTGGACGGACTTTTGTGTTTGACTTTATCCTCCTAGAGATGACTAGCTTTGATGTCATTCTCGGGATGGATTGGTTAGTTTCCTTTCATGCCACGATCAACTGTTTTAGAGGGAGAGTCACAGTTTGCACTTCTGAGGGAGACTGTTTCTTTTTCGTAGGAGATCGGAGTGATTCCCACATTTCATCATTTTGTGGAGTTCGTAGACGGAGTCATGGTGATTATTTCTTTAACTGAAGAAGACGATGTTGTGAAAGAGGATTACCCTATAGTTGTTCGTGATTTTCTGGATATGTTTTCGAAGGATTTGACAGAGTTGCCTCCACACCGAGAAGTGGAGTTCTCTATTGAGTTAATGCCAGGTACCGCGCCGATTTCTATGGCACCGTATCGTATGGCACCAGTTGAATTGGAAGAATTAAAAAGGCAGCTTGATGATTTGAGGATGAAAGGTTTCATCCGACCGAGTGTGTTACCAAGGGGCGCACAGGTCTTGTTTGCTAAGAAAAAAGATGGTTCTTTGAGGTTGTGCATTGATTACCGGAAGTTGAATCGTGCCACCATCAAGAATAAGTATCATTTGCCATGGATAGATGATTTGTTTGATCAGTTGAGAGAAGCCAGTTGTTTTTCGAAGATTGACTTGAGGTCAGGCTATTATCAGCTGCGGGTCAGGGATGAGGATATCCCAAAGACGGCGTTTCGCACTCGGTATGAACATTATGAGTTCCTTGTTATGTGATTTGGCTTGACTAATGCGCCAGCGGCATTCATGGACTTGATGAACCGCGTCTTTCACAATTACTTGGACCAGTTTGTGGTAGTTTTCGTGGATGACATTCTCGTGTATTCACGATCTCAGAAGGAGCATGAGGTCCATTTGAGTATTATTTTACAAATTTTGCGGGAGCGCCGATTGTATGCCAAATTTAAAAAATGTGAGTTTTGGCTACAGGAGGTGAAATTTTTGGGGCATGTTGTTTCAGAAGGTGGAGTGTCAGTAGATCCATGAAAGGTTGAATCAGTTTTGAATTAGGAGCAACCCAAGAATGTTTTTGAGATTCGGAGTTTCCTTGGCCTAGCGGGTTATTATCGGAGATTTGTGAAGGATTTCTCCCGTTTGGCAGCTCCTATGACCCGTTTAACCCGGAAAGGGATCAAGTTTACGTGAAATGAAGCCTGTGAGTTATCTTTTCAGGAGTTGAAGACAAGGTTGACTATAGCTCCAGTGTTAGTGACACATGAGCGTGGCTTGGGTTATGTGATTTATTGTGATGCTTCACGTGATGGTTTGGGATGTGTGTTGATGCAGGATGGTAGAGTAGTAGCTTATGGGTCTCGACAGTTGAAGACTCACGAGCTTAACTACCCTACTCATGATTTGGAGTTACCCTACTCATGATTTGGAGTTAGCGGCAGTTGTATTTGCCTTGAAGTGTTGGAGACATTACTTGTATGGTGAGAGATTCAAGGTGTACTCGGATCATAAAAGTCTCAAGTACCTTTTCTCCCAAAAGGACTTGAACAACAGACAGAGAAGATGGGTTGAGTTCTTAGAAGATTACAATTTTGACTTGCAGTATCATCGGGGCAAGGCAAATGTGGTAGCAGATGCCTTAAGTCGGAAATCTCGTGGAACTTTGGCTAGTTTGGTCGTCCGAAAATGGAAGATGCTTAATGATCTGGCAGAGATGGGATTGCAGTGTTTCGATGAGGATGGTTGCAGTGAACTGGCATTCTTGTTTAGTCTTGTGGCTCAGCTTACTCTTATTGTACGAGTGATTGAGTCACAGAGACAGGATTTGGATTTGGATGCCATTTATGCTTTGATCTCCAGTGGTGAGACAGTAAAAAATTGGGCCTTGCATGTAGATAGGGGTCTACGGTTCAGGGGTTTGTTGGTAGTTTCCACAGGTTGTCTTGAGGACGTCTTACGGGAGTTTCACACTTCCCGCTTTGCAGTTCATCCAGGTGGTACCAAAATGTATCACAATTTGAGACGTCAGTACTGGTGGAACGGGATAAAGAAAGATGTTGCACAGTTTATGGCTAGATGCCTAACCTGTCAGCAGGTGAAAGCCGAGCATCAAAGACCAGCCAGTTTATTGCAACCATTGCCTGTAGCGCAGTGGAAATGGGAACATATCGCTGTGGATTTTGTGACAGGTCTTCCAAGGTCACGGAGGGGCAATGAGGCCGTATGGGTCATCATTGACAGATTGACCAAGACGGCTCACTTTTTGCCTATTAAGGCAACAGATGATGCAGAGAAATTTGGTGTTCTTTATGTGAAGGAGATTGTAAGGTTGCATGGAGTTCCAGTAACCATTGTTTTAGATAGGGATGCCAAATTCACTTCAAAGTTCTGGGAAGGACTTCAAGTAGCGTTTGGCTCAGCGTTGCATCTGAGTACGGCATTCCATCCACAGATTGACGGTCAGTCGGAGCATACTATCTAGATTTTGGAGGATATGCTTCGAGCATGTGTGCTTGATTTGGGTGGTAGTTGGGAGGATCACCTTCCACTTATTAAGTTTGCCTACAACAACAGTTATCAGGCGAGCATTCAAATGGCTCCATTTGAGGCGTTGTATGGTAGACCTTGTAGGTCTCCTGTTTGTTGGATTGAGGTATGCGAGACAGCCGCCTTAGGACCCGACATTGTACTCGAGACTACTGGGAAGATTAAGTTAATAAGACAGAGGTTACTTACAGCTCAGAGCTGACAGAAGAGTTATGCAGATAAGCGGAGACGGCCGTTATCTTTTGAGGTGGGAGACCATGTTTTTCAACGGGTTTCTCCATGGAAGGGATTAATGAGATTCGGCAAAAGTGGCAAGTTGTCGCCACTATTCATTGGACAGTTTGAGATTTTGGACCTTGTAGGAGAGGTTGCCTATAGACTTGCTTTGCCACCACAGTTGGACAGGGTCCACAATGTTTTCCATGTATCGATATTACGGAAGTACGAGCCAGATTCATCTCACATTTTGAGTTGGGTTGATGTAGACATTAATGAGGATGTTTCCTACGAGGAAGGACCAGTTCAGATTCTTGACACACAACAGAAGGTATTGAGGAACAAGACGATACCAATGGTGAAAGTCCTTTGGAGACACCACGGAGTCGAAGAGGCTACTTGGGAACTCGAACAGGAGGTTCGCTCCAAGTATCCAGAGTTGTTTTCTTCTCCAGGTATGTCTTGATTTCGGGGATGAAATCTTTTTTAAAGTTGGGAAGAATGTAATGTCTGTGTCTATATATATATGTGTGTGCATAGGTATATATATTTGTGTGTGTGTGTGATATAATTTAAATCAAAAAAAAAAAGTCAAAGGGTGGTGGTAGGACCCACCACCCACTCACTTTTAATGGTCTAGAGACCATTTTGCTTTCTCATTTTTTTCCTTCCTCTCTCCCGTAGTTTTTCTCTCTCTAGTTTTCTTTCACTTTTCTTTTCTTCTTGTAAACCAATCTTCGAAGCTTGGTAACTTTCTCAACTCTTGGCGGATTAAGGTGCCGTTTGAGGTAAAACAAAGCTCACTACGAGCTCTACGCATCCATACGAACAATTCCAGATTTGGTGCCCTCTTTGGAGTTCGAAATTCAAGACTCATTTTAAGGGTTTTGTGCAAATTTGAGGTAGGGGCTCTTAATCCACAAGTTTCTTGCTCCTATGTGAATTACATCTTCTAATTTGATGCTACACATGCTTACTTATGCTAGTTGTAGTTTAAAGAAATTATAGCATGTGTATGTGGTTATGTGAGAACTTGTTTTAAATATTTTATGTGGAAATTCTTGCTTATGTGATGATTTATATATGTTCGTTGTGCTAGATAGGGATGGCAACGAGGCGGGTTTGGAGCGGGTTTCCCTAAGTCCTGCCCCACCCCTTTTAATTTTTGTCAAGTCCATGCCCGCCCCGAGACCCTCGACGGGTTGGATTTTCATGTCCAGCCCCGCCCCGTTGGGAAATACTGTGCCCCCGTGCCCGCCCCGCTAACAAATTTTTTTCTCCCACTTTTTAGAACTTAAGCTCCTGCTATTTGAATGTGGAAAGCCTGGGAATGGCACAACATAAATGAAATTATGTATCCCAACAAAAATAAAAAAAAATAACATGCACATAACATAATTCGGATAACATAATAAACAAAAATAAAAGTTTAATACAACCAAATCACAAGAAGTTCTAAGCTCCAACTTCCACCATAACCAAAACAAAAGCAAATTTAATACCAAGTTGGCATATATATATATGCTTAACGGGGCGGGGCGAGGTGGGGCCCCTAGGATATGTATACTGAACCCTTACCCGCCCCGTGACCCGCGATGGGTACAAAATTTGTATCCATGCCCGCCCCAACGGTATAAAAAGTGTTCCCATATCCGTTATTAATGGGGCGGGACGGGGTGGGGCCCCGGCGGGGCGGTAAAAATTGACATCCCTAGTGCTAGATGCATTGTTGTACAAGAGCATGTTAAAATCCCTTGAGAAATTCTTGCGAAATTATGTCTTGCTTACTTAAATAGAGTTGAATGTGAAATGATGATTAAATTCATGGTATTGATGCACTCATGCACTTACATTGGGCATGAAATGGGAAGAATGAGTTTAAAATGAAAAATGGGATTTTGGGAAAAATGATTTGATGAAACGGTTTTGAAAAACCCGGTCGTCGCGGGGGTACCAATGGGCCGGAGTGTTAATATAGCCTAGAGGGGATTAGTGAGTCGCCCTAGAGTGGTTGAGCTAGCTGGGCCCCATAATGACGCCGCGGGGGTACCAAGGGTCAGGGACACTAGCCAATCCTCTTCTCGTGTCGCTGCGGGGTCACCAAAGGGCGGGTTATATTAACAGTTTGAAAGTGATGTTTGAGAACAAAAAATGGGGAGTGACATTGGCATGCATTTGCATTTCATGGCATCGTGTGGGTTGTACTTGAGTTTGGTTAGAATGTTGTATTATTTCCCGACATTGTATGATCCCCATTTCCTATTGGCCTATTCTTTGTATGGATTCATAGGGACACAAGAAAAGTGTCTTAAGTGTCACCTACTGAGCGTATAGCTCACCCCATCATATTCTAAATTTTTTTCAGGAAACGGGAAAGAAGTGGCGGATGACTTTCCACCACAGGCCTAATTTTGTTTAGAATACTTCTTTTTGCTATTTTTGTATTATGTCCCATATTTTTTTGGTAAAATCTTAGTTTGTTATATATGGTATAGAGATTTATGAACTCTTGTTATTGTAACTATATTTTGGGACTGTAAATATGATATTTTGATGATATAGTATGTGGTTGTACCACCATGGAGTGTATTATATGATATTTATGTTGGGACAGGTTTAAAATTCTTTTAAACAGGTTGTGGTAGGCCCATTTTTTAGGGAAGGTCATGCCGAATTTTTTTTTAAATGGTACCAGTTTAGGGTTGTTACATTTACACACTTGAAATTTGATATAATGATAACATGAATTTAAATGACCTTAAAATACCTAATTTGTTGACATTGCATCAAATAGTATGCCAATATAGTGATTTAGACCATTGGACATGGATTGTGTGATTAGTATAATTTATGTGCGCATGTGAAGTGCAATTTGGACATATCATGGTATATGGATTATTTTGTGGACTTGTTTGTTGATTTTGGAAAATGCTCGGGGGTTGTTAGTTTAAGAATGCGAGGGCTTGGCGCTCGGGGGTGAAACATGAGTTTCTCCACTTTATATTGGCCAATCGGTTAGTTTCCGGTGGACTAATAATCCGAAAACGACTATTTTTATTTAGGCTCATAGCATGGCTATGTGACCGGGAATGTGGGTGTGTTCCGAGTTATCCCATTAATTGATTTTGACTTTTATTTTCAAGCTGGCATTTATGTGTTATTGCAACTTGTAGACTTATATGCATTACAATATATTATTTATGCTTGTCTTGATGAATAAATTAATATTATTTATGCTATATTATGATGATCCTATTTAGGTCCCCCTTGAGACTAGACGTTAGGAAGCATGTTCCTTATATTGTATGGCCATAACATGTTTGTAGAATTTTGAAAAACCCAGTTTATATTCATTAGACATTCCTACGGAGCAATTCGTTGCTCACCCCGTTTATTCTTATATTTTTCAGGAAAGGGTATTGCCCAAGAAGAGGTTCCTCATCCCTAGCTTGATTGGGATTTTGACAACATTTTTGAGCTACTTGTGATAATTGTGACATCCATTATGTAGCTTACTTTTGAACTTGTATTTTGACACATGGTGTATTTTGGATATTATAATTGATGACATACTTGTAATATTCTTTTGGAGGAGGGAAATGACTTAGGAACTCACCCATCTATCTTTTGGAGTTCTAATGGAATTTCCTCCCCTATCTCTACTCATATAATCCCTTAACATTATTTCTCACTTTATGAATTGTAATGAGGCCATGGAGGCTATAACTTCTATTTGGATCATATATATTGTTTAGAAGCCATGCTCATGAAATTATAATGAAGGCATGCGTTGGATCATATATATTGTTGCTCACCCCGTTGATTCTTATATTTTTCAGGAAAAGGCATTGCCCAAGAGGAGGTTCCTCATCCCTAGCTTGATTGGGATCTTGACAACATTTTTGAGCTACTTGTGATAATTGTGACATCCATTGTGTAGCTTACTTTTGGACTTATATTTTGACACATGGTGTATTTTGGATATTATAATTGATGGCATGCTTGTAATATTCTTTTGGAAGGGGGAAATGACTTAGGAACTCACCCATCTATCTTTTGGAGTTCTTATGGAATTTCCTCCCTTATCTCTACTCATGTAATCCCTTAATATTATTTCTCACTTTATAAATTGTAATGAGGCCATGGAGGCTATAACTTCTATTTGGATCATATATATTGTTTAGAAGACATGTTCATGAAATTATAATGAAGGCATGCGTTGGGATCCACTTAGTAGTATAATTTTATTTAAGTGTTTCATTACAAATTATTAGTAACATCATCATCATCATTATTATTATTATTAATGTGGTGAACGATACCGGTTTTCTCCAATGAATTAATTATTTATTTAATTATCTATTTTGTTTATTTTCTTTTATTTTTTCACGACCCGAGTCATGGGATTCGGGGTGTGATATCGTCAGATGCAGAGATGAGTTTGAGTGATAGTGTTGACAATTTGATGGAGAATTGGGAAATCCTAACTTTAGAGAGGACAATCTAAATTGGAGAGAGTGAGATGAAAGATTTGATAAGAAAGGTAAGAGCTGGGAGCAACCGTCGGGATCCTCCTTTTCAAAACTTCAGTCTTCTTGACACTCTAAAATGACCAAGTTAATGTTACAAAAAGGCCAATTTGGTTGGGAAGAAATGGAAAGAAAAGAAATGAAGGGATATGGAGGCTTGTGTTTGGTAAAAACTTTGGAAGGAAAAGAGAAGAAATGGAAGGATTTGGAGGGATATGTTTAAAGCTTGAATAGTTATTTTGTTATTCCTTCAAAAATTGGAGGAAATGGAAGGAAAGGGAGGAAAATGGTAGCATTTTTAATGAAATTTTTATAATGCCAAATTTGCCCCTTTTTTTTATAAAAGACATGAACAATGGAAAAGATTATAATGGTAAATTCATTAAAATAGTTTCTTTCTTTCAGTCAATCAAACACGATAAGTAGTTCACACTACCCTCTCATTTCCTTGCTTCTCTTTTCTCTTCTAACTGATGTTATCCTCCTTTTCTTTTTGTTTTTTTTTTTTTTTTTCTTTTTCACTTTACCAAACATATCCTTAAGTCACTATTATAAGTACTAGCAATATTTAAGAAAGAGTTAAGTATCTAAAACACCCTTAAAGTTTACTTTTTGAACAAATAACACTCATCTATTTTACTTTGGATAAAGAAGGGCTTAAAAAAGATGAGTGTTACAAAAAAATTAAAATGTTGTACAGAAGGGCTTTTCAGTTGTTACCGTTAAAAATGCATCCTTAAAAAAATATGTCTGGCACATGACTGATTAAATTAATAAATACCAAAATTACCTTTTATTGACTCCCAAAACGCTGAATTTTTATTTTTTTTAATTGTAGGAAGGACATTTTAGTATTTAATTACCCTATTAACTGCCAATTGACGGGAGGTCCTTATTTACCCCTACAATAAATGTTTGGGGATTTTCACAACTTATAAGGAGTTATATGAAATATACGCATATTATAAGGGTGTTAAATGCTCGCGAATCTTTAAAAAATATAAAAGCTAAATAAGGGTATAATTGTCATTTTGCAATGCAATCGGTTCAGCTAGACGCCATATTGTTCTTCTAGGTTGCTTGAATGTTGAGAGGTCAATTTTAGTTTTCCTCCCCCTTATATTCCACCCTTGGACTTCTACTTATAGGCACAATGGAGGGGTGAAATCGTAATCCACTCGCCTTCTGCTAATTATCCCATATTATATATATATATATATACTGTTGCGCTTCAATGTTAAAAAAAATTATACTTGTAACCTTAATTTTGTATTAATTTTCTCTTCACTCTCTTATTAGTGTTTGATGTCCATCTTTATAACTAATAATGGGTATCACACGAACCTCTAAATTGTTGGATAACAAGCGATGACACCTTGAACATAATTATTCAAGCACTCAAATTGACGGTATTGATGTAGAAAAAATGATCTCCTGACTTTTGGTTTATGTATCCACTGACTAAAACCAATAATACTTGTCCTTTTTACCTACCTTTTCTTTTAATAGTGACCGATTTTAACAGTGACCCGTAATTTTACTTTGAATAAATTCATTTTGCGGGAAAAAATAGGAACAGTAGTAGAGGAAGTAAATACAAAAAATTGGATTTTACAGTGAAAATGGTAGATATGGTATTATAAAATAAAAGATGTACGTTGATGAGTTTAAAATTTTTTTTGTCATTTTTTTTAGACTACAATAGTATAAAAGGGGAGTGCCAACTGTTAACAACCATCATGCCAACAGTTAATAACCATCTACTCCAAAAATTTAAACTATTAAAGAGGGTACAACTTTAATATTTATATCCTTCGACACGTCGTATCACGCGTGTCTTTTTTTTAGTCCAACACGGACTTTTCAATTTTTTAATTAGGGTAACGGTGAAGTTTGAACTCAAGACCTTTGACTTTCTGATATCATGTTAACAACCATCTATTCCAAAAGCTTAAGCTATTAGAGAGGGTGCAACTTTAATATTTATATCCTTCAACATCAACACCCTATAATTGTCTTTAATGATGCTTATATATATTGAAGAAAAATGATATGAGAATCGAACCAAACAACCGAATGAGAGGTCGAACTTGTCAAATTATTTTCCTAAAAGTATAAACTTTTGAGATACCTCTTTGTTTATCTCTCCTTGCTTCTTTTAATTCTGGGTTTTTCTTTTCTATTCAATCTTATCTCAATTAATTTTGGTTTTGTGTCTATCTTTTGATTTTGCAAAATTGAAGATAAAAAAAAATAAAATAAAAAAAAAAATAAAAATTTTCATGTTTTGCCAATACAAAAGGTACAAAATAAAAAAACTACAATTATTGTTTCTCTCCTTCAAATTTTGTATCCTCAAAATCAAACAGAAACATTAATATGTGTATACGTTCCATCCAAACGTTTGGACGAGTCTTAAACTAGAATTACTCTTGAGAAATTTGACCACTAGATTTTGAGAAAGAGGAAAGATAAGAAAATTGATGAAGAATATGAGAGAGAAACGAGAAAGAGATAGAAAAAGGAGTTAGTATCTCACGCGTAATGAAATTGTCTGACGTGGCTACAGCCACCTCAAATTTGGTGTTCTTTTTGATAGAAATCTTTGATTTCTCTACTACTGCTCTATATTGAATTGCCTTTATTAATGATAATTATCGTTTAATAGTTATATTTTGGCCCATTTTTTTAGTAGGTTGGACTTTTGGATAATTTGACTTGATATGAGTTGGATCAAAATGATGGCCGAATAAATTAATTTTTTTATTTATCAAATTGTTAGTAATTCACTCCAAATTTTTCTGTGTCTACAAGTCGTTGCTCAAAAAAGAAAATAGACGGAAACTAGTGATATTGATGAACTCGGGAAGAATCTGGTCCGATATTCCCAATGTTCAAATAGCAAGATAAGGTACAATCAGTTGTGGGGAAAAAGAACTGGAATAATCAAGGAATGGAAGTTAGAGACATAGTAAAATTAAAAGAAGATATTGGTTATTTGGTGGTGGAGAGAGAGAGATTGTATTCTGTGAAAATTAGGTAAGTGATATATATACACGCACGCACATGCGAGACTAAAAGGGTATTTTAGTCTTAAAATATAAGTTTTTAACGCTCTATACAAATAGGAACAACCTGTTGCTTGGCTGTTGTTATTGGTTCACAACATTTAGTGTAAAAACGGGGAAGGACAGGACTTGTCTGATTTAATCACAAATACACAGTAATTATAAAATTAAAAAAGTAATAAATAAGAATAATAATTTTTCTTTTGTTAAAAATAAATTCAATCACCCTCTCCGATTTTCTTATCTATCACTTTTCAAAATTTTTAAATTACAGACTGATGTGGGATTATGCACCTGCAGCTCGTCCAGTGTGGTAGCCTACTGGTGCTACTTGCACATGCTAGCAACTGGTGCTACTTGCACATGCTAGCAAGTGTTATAGGTAGATTCAACATCTTTTTATGACAGAAAGCGTTTCAAAACCGTGTGATCATGAACCTATTAGAACTTCGGAGTTAAACCGTGTTTAACCTAGAGTAGTACAAGAATGGATGATCCCTAGAAGTCTTTGGTCTTGGGTAGCCAAAAATGAAAAATATTGTGTTTGGATAAGGTAAGGGTTGTTACAAATGGTATCACTGACCCAACCGAGAGTGTAGCTAACGAGGACGTTAAGTCCCGAAGGGGGTGATTGCAATGGCCTTACGGGCGAGTGTGTGTGCTACCAATAAGCTACCACATTGGACGAGCTACAGGTGCACAATCCCACATCGTCTCGGTGTGGGCAAGTGTTATATATAGATTCAACACCCTTCTATAACACAACACATTTTTAAACCGTGATGGCCGTGAACCCACCAAAACGCCGAAGTTAAGCATGTTTAACCTGAAACAGTACCAGAATAAGTAACCCTTGGAAAATCTCTAATATGGGGGAGCTGGAATATTGCGCCTAGATAGAGTTACAAATTTCATATTCTAAAATTTATGGGTCTGGGATAACTTTGCTCTGGTCTGGGGAGCCATAATAACTTTGCTCCAGTTTTACGTTAAAAGAAATTGTTAAGTGTCTTTTTGTTATTTAGATAATACATCAGAGCTTTTAGGACTATTTTGGAACGAGAATATCGGTTCTCAAGTTAGAGTTTTACGTTAAAAGAAATTGTTAAGTGTCTTTTTGTTATTTCGATAATACATCGGAGCTTTTAGGACTATTTTGGAACGAGAATATCGGTTCCCAAGTTAGAGTTTTACGTTAAAAGAAATTGTTGTGTCTTTTTGTTATTTAGATAATACATTGGAGCTTTTAGAACTATTTTGGAACGAGAATATCGGTTCCCAAGTTAGAATTAACGCATCTTTCCTATTTTTATGGGACTTTAAAACTTAAACTTTTTAGAATCAAATTACCTTTATAAAATTCTTAAGTCTTTATTTTCTTTCATGTTTGTGTGTGTGTATATACGTGTGTGTGCCGCTCTCCTTGATAGATTTTTTATTGAGTTTTCATCATTGCAAGTTGTTATTGAAATAATCTTATTAGGGATGGCAATGAGCGGAGTTAGGGCAGAGTTAGCTAAACCCTACTCCACTTCGTTAAAAATTTCGTTATACCAATTCCGCTTCTATTCCGGAACAAGTTTATAATTGGTATGCCATCCTCGCCCTATTCCAACAGACAAAGTACCGATTCTATCCTGCGTATTCTATTTAATTGCGGGAGTGGGGCGGGTTATACTACTTTTATTATTTAATAATTAAAAAACTAATCCAATGTGCTCAAATTGGACTGATAAATAAGTTAGATCAACTTTAAAATTACTAAGTAGTGAATATTAATATATTAATTGATACTTGCAGCAAAGTAACAAGTGTTATAAATATTAAATATATATTTTAAAGGTACATATATAATCGGGACAAGATGGGATGGGACGAGTTTATCACTAAATTCGTCTCTGCCTTAAACTCGGTTCGAATTTTTAATTATTTTATCATATTTGTCCCAAACTCATTTAGGGAGTTACCAAATCCTCCTCATTAGAGGCGGGACGAAAACTTGTCAGGTCAGAGGAAATTGGCATCCCTAAATCTTATGTGATTTAAGTTTTAGTTGAAGTAAAATGGTATATGAAAGAAAGGTAAGAATGGTTCGTGATCCATTCACAATATATATATATATATATATATATATATAAACAAAGAAAATGAAAGAAACAAAGTAAAGAAAAAATCTATTCATAAAAGTAAGAAAAGAAAAGAAAAGAAAAGAAAAGATGAAAGAATTTAAAATGATAATATGATCCTATAAAAATAATAAAAATTTCAACTAATCAAAAGAGCAACCCAGAGACACTGGCACAACCAACTGCCCCTGTCACTCCTCTTAAGTTAAATTATAAACTTATTCATTCACTAGGTATATGTGCTTATGTGGATAAATGAGTGGAGCTCGAGTTCTTTAAATAGAATTTTCACTCTTTCCCTCTCTCCCTCAAATGTAAAGCGAACCTAAGATAAAAACTACTCCGTATAAACTTCTTAGCTTGCCTTAATGTTTAAAATATCTTATAAACTTAACTATAAAATAAAAACAATAAACTTTTTAACTTGCAGTGCTCAAATGATCTTATTAGCAATTAAACTGAATTATTAGAACTATTAGATTTGTGTGCGTTAGATTTATCGAAAAATTACTAGTGTCATTGTAGTGTCATCCACTTATATGGTATCTATATCAGTTAAGTAATGTCTGGGGAAATATTAACCAAGTGAAAAATAAGTTGAAAATAGAAATGTTGCTAATAATCTGATTTAAAATTAATACTTTTCGTAAATTTTAGAGTACGAGAAGTCTTGTATTTACTAATTTTATTTATATATATATATATATATATTTATTATGTTTAAATGACATTTATGTAATTAAGCTAAATATCACGTCTACTTAATGACGTTAGATTTGGATGTTCAATAATTTCTCAAAGCCATTTAATCTCTTTCCAAATATTATACCCCAAACAAACGCGGCCAATGCATTTCTTTTAAATGCGGCCAACACCAAAAACGAATTTATTACAATTGGATCCTCTCCTTTCTGATTGGAGTTTCTCTCTCACGCATCTCAATCGCGCGTGACTCCCTTCCCTTTGCAACATCGATCCTCTCTTTTGATAGCTACCTCAAAATCAATTTACCATCTCTAGTAGTTTCAACCTTCTCAAAGATCAGAGATCAGTCACTCTCTTCTTCTTGCTCTTTTCTTTCTCCTCTTCCTGGAACCTTCTCTTTCTCTCTCTTGTTTCTCTCTCTAAGAAGAAGTCTTTCCATGGATTGGATTGAAGTAGATGTAAGAACAAGACATCAATCACCAAACTTTGTTATTATTGAATCCCCAGAAATGACGAGCTGTTAATTCAACAGAAAAAGCCCCAAACTCGCTCCAAAACCCAGAACAAAGAGAGACAAGCACCAAGTCATGAGACCGATTCAACCACCACCATCCGCCACCGCTGCTACCGCCAACCGCAACCGCCCGCGGCGGCGTCCAGACCTTACCCTACCTCTACCTCAACGCGACGCCTCCCTGGCGGTACCTCTCCCCCTCCCTCCCACCTCGGCCCCATCCTCATCCTCCACCTCCTCCACTCAGCTCCACTCGGCGTCGCGGCCGCTCCACTTCTCCGAGCTGGATCGACTCAACCGAATCGGTAGCGGGACAGGCGGCACCGTCTACAAGGTATTCCACCGCCCTTCCGAAAAGTTCTATGCTTTGAAGGTGATTTACGGTAACCACGATGATTCCACCCTCCGCCAGATCTGCCGTGAGATCGAGATCCTCCGCTCCGTCGACAACCCCAACGTCGTCAAGTGTCACGATATGTTCGATCACGCCGGCGAGATTCAGGTCCTCCTTGAGTACATGGACGGAAGTTCCCTCGAAGGTACTCACATCCCTCAAGAATCTGCTCTCGCCGATCTCACTCGCCAGATCCTCTCCGGCCTCTTCTACCTCCATAAAAGGAAAATCGTTCACAGAGACATCAAACCATCGAATCTATTGATCAATTCTCGAAAGCAAGTGAAAATTGCTGATTTTGGGGTCTCTAGAATCTTGGCTCAGACCATGGATCCGTGTAATTCATCGGTCGGAACGATTGCATACATGAGTCCCGAGAGGATCAACACGGATCTGAACCACGGCATGTATGATGGGTACGCCGGCGATATATGGAGCCTCGGCGTGAGCATCCTCGAGTTCTATCTGGGTCGATTTCCGTTCGCCGTTGGACGGCAAGGCGACTGGGCGAGTCTTATGTGCGCAATCTGTATGTCACAGCCACCGGAGGCGCCGCACACAGCGTCGCGTGAGTTTCGGGACTTCATCGCTTGTTGTTTGCAGAGAGATCCGGCGAGGCGATGGACCGCCGGCCAATTGTTGCGCCATCCTTTCGTTACACACAACACGTATGGTGGCATCAATCACAGCAACAATCAGGTTCATCATCAGAATCACCAACTACTACCTCCTCCACCACCACGTTTTTCTTCTTCTTGATCTTAATTTTATTTGGTTTGTTGTTGTCTGTAATTTTAAAATGTGCACATTTTAAATTTTAGGAAGGAATTGGAGAAATGGGGTTCTGTTACTTTCAAGGTTTCAATGAATCAACCTTGCCTTCTATAATCTTCATCAGGAATTTTTTTTTTTTTTTTAAATTTTCATGCTTTGCCAACTTTTTAAATTTTACAATGGTTTGCTCTTAGAGCTAATTAAGTTATTGATGTTTTCCCTTGTTCTAGTTGATTTTCCATTGTATTCATTGGACGAACTTTCAAATTGAATCTTAAGTTGCTAATGGTAGACATGATTGCCTTTCTAGTTTTAATGCATGAATGTCTCCCTATTATACACACACACACACACATACATACATACACACACATGGTGAAAGATAAGGCTTTAAGTAGCTAAATACTATTGTGTTACCCAACTTAAAAAGTTAGAATCTTTATCTTGTTATAGAACTATTGAACGTTGGATTAATTGATATCTTCAGAAGCACTGCTGGTGGTCCAAGCTGCAATAGCTACATTATAACTAGGTACTAATGTTTTTATGGTCTTATTATTAGCAAGACAAAAAAGTGTAAAATTTGTAAGATTTGGTCTCTTTATTCATAAGATCTTGTATGCAAATGTGGGGAAAACTTTTTAACCTTTTACCTTCATCCTTTTTGGAAGGAAATCAATACATATAGGCTATATAGCTATACTGTACATAACGACATGTGACCACAGTATGATTTTCTGTTTTTTATTTCCTATTGAGATCATTGGTTCTCTGTCTACCTTTTGCTTTCCTTTCCCTGATATCAATGAGTAGACTATATACCTTGGTTGATCTTTTGAGGTGCTTCAATAATCATTCCATGCATTTATAGGCTACATTTCTCTTTTTGGGTGATTATCTTGTCTAGGCTGGGCCCTTAAGGAAGGTTGATAAAGATAAATGCTTTGGTTTAAAGGGTACATATACATATATTTATAGATATATATGTTATGACTATGTGGTGTTTAAAGAATCTCTACCAAAGGGGTATTTACCTCCTTGGAAACTTCTTGTGGTCTGTTATTCCATATGGCATAGCCCCCTACTCATCTGGCTTTTGAGATTATAGGAAATGTAATCTTTCATTCTAAACTTTTGAAAATGGTCTCCTGTTTTCATTGGATTGTGTCCCTTAAATTTCTAATTCATATATATTCTGATTCATTTCTTTTGTACTAATGTTTATTATCCTTATCCCAACTTTTTGTTTTGCTTTTTCTATTCCTCCTCCTCCATGTGAACATTACATACATGTGCAATACAGCTATGTTTATACCATTCTGTCCTACATAATGTGTTCGGGCCACAAGTCCAGTTGGTTTAATTTCTGCTCCTCCATTCTGTCCTACACAATGTGTTCGGGCCACTAGTCCAGTTGGTTTAACTTCTGATCGCCGGAGGGGAGATTTAGAGTTGGAGTCATGGTAGGGTTATGTTGTAGGTGTTTGTGCGCGTTTGCTTTATCTTTCTTTCCGGGGAAAAAGAAAAGTCTTCTCCATGCGAAAGCATGACATTAAAGAAGTTGCAGCTTTCCAAATGTGCAAGTAATTAGGGACAGTTGCTTGTCATCTATATTTACTGAAATGTTGTGATGAAATGAGTAGATGTAAGAGGAGAATTGATTGGAGATGGAGTATGTGTTGAGTGAAAAGTGATTATTTTATCAATCAAAGAGGCTAGAGTGTACCTGTCATGCAAATACCAGTTGGTGAAGGGGCATAAATGACTAGCATCATACGGAGTAATTAACTTCACAAGTGTGTCCTGCTTTTGTGGGTCATGACTTTAGCTCATTCAAGAGGGTTCCCAAGTCGAACATTGAAGGAAAAGGAAAAGGAAAAGGAAAAGGAAAAGGTTTGTTGGTCTTGTGACCGAACACATAGATAAACTAAAGCCTAGTTGTGTCATCATTTCAAATCCCATCATTGAAAATCATTTCCCAGATCTCTTCCTTCCAGTTAAGAAACAGTACCAAGCCCACTGATTCTGGGTCAAAACCAAAACAAAACAATGGGCTCTAACAATCATCAAAGCTCATGGTCCTGCAACAGCTGTTTCAACATCTTCAAATGGGATTAAGTCATCAACTTTGTCTGTACATAATACACTCACCCACTTGCTATTACCAATGTCCCTTTCTTGCTTGGTGTTATTGAGGGTACAAATCTGTTAGTCCTGCAGTATGGGGGGAGAGACACACAGAGAGAGAGATTGTCCTTTTCCATTATCCGGGGAGAGACACAGATCACGGGGCATTTAGTTCCGGACCATGTAAAAACTTATCGGGTAGAGACAGAAAGAGAGTTTGTCCTATCTGATTATCCATTTAGAAGATTTCAAGTCAATAGGGATGCTGTTCTCTCCAAGTCTCAAATTGGGGCTTTGTACAAAGAGCTTGTTACTTACTCTGACACCAACTGGCTTGCAGCTGGAAAAACACAAACAACCGATTTTCTTCTCTTTTCTAAATGGATCATCTCGGTTAGTTTTTCTCTCCTCCAAGTATCTCCAGGTCATTATTCAACCTAGTAGAGGCTAAATACGATTTTCTAAAGTTGTGAGCCTAACTCGAACAGAATTAAAGTAAAATATAAAAACAGAACTCTGTTCAGTCCTAAACTTTGCAACCATAATAATTCATCATATGTGCATATAAAAATTCTTTATTCAATAACAGTTGTGAAGAGGACCAAACAGCCAATATGGGCCATGTACTATTCATTTCCTATTGGATTGGAAGTTGGAACAGACCATTTCCTAGTGGAGTAGCAGTGTTCTCTTTCTGCATTATCTATGCTTGTGTTTTGGGTTAAATTCTACTGTGTGTTTGTGCACACATTTTAAGAGTGGATTTAAAACCAACCTCTGCAGGTAGTCTATCTAAAATTAGGCAAATGACACTCTCCATCATGACAAAGTTAAACATGAAAAAGGGCAAAGCCAGCATATATTCTCTCACACTTCTATAGAGATTTTGTATCCATTGTGAATCTGTGATAGGAACATTTCATTTTTTTTCTTTCCATGGAAAGACATAAAGTAGAACAAACGAAATGCTAGCAATGCAGTGACTAATGTTGTTATACTGACATAATAATTTCAACAGGCTGACCTGGTGATTGTGATTTTGTGAACTAAATAAAAAAACAGACAATTACGTGCATTTTGAGTTTGCAAATTGTTCAAGAGTCTAAAGTAATTAGCACGTGTACTGCATAAATTTAACTACAACAACATTTAATTTATTGCAATGTTTTAACATAGAATACATATAATAATATCATTTCATCTTTATCACACACTTTAAAAAATATAATTTTTGATTTGGCTCTGCAATTCACTTTTGTGAAAGCATGTTTATTAACTTTTCTTCCTAATTAAAAAAGTTTAGGAGGAAAAAGTGAATGACTATCACTATATAAATTGATACCAAATAATTTTATTAATTAATAAATCTAATGCATTGTCATCCATTATTTTTAAATTGTATTTATCAACCTATTGATTTTAGGGGAAAACAAACCTACTGATTTTATTTTACTTCATAATCTCGAATCAAGTTTGTATGATGCACAACTTCTTAGGTTGAAAAGTAATTCTATTAAATTTCTGAGGATTCCATTCTAGCTTAATATATGCTATTATATCTGGTGTATATCAATATATGTACGTAGTATATATATTTTTATTTTAGTAGACCAATTTTCGAATCGAGTTCCAAAAATATATTGAAGTGAGGTAGTGTTGGATCTTTTACTAAGGGCCGGCCTGTTCGAAATTTGGTAACAGCCCAAACACAACTCAGGTCAAGCCTACCATAACTGATCAATATAATGAATATATTTGGATCCTCCAAACAATCCCTATTATGGTGGGACAGTTGAAAAAAAAATTGTGGTGTCCAAAAATTCACAATGTTGGCCCATGAAAAGGACTCAGCAGTATACATAGTAATAGGTCCATGATAAAACAACCAACCATTATCTGGATTTCAATTTGATAAGGTTTTTCCAAATTGATCCACTCAACTACAATAAATTGTAGGATACTTGCAAAGCAATAAAACAAAACCCATGTCGGCAACCACGTGGTGAATGCACCTTAAAAGGGTCTTGACCCATCCCAAACAGAATTGCTAAATGAGGATTCAAACGTTAGTTTGATTGATGAAGAATGCAAAAATAATCCCAAAAAAAAGAAAAAAAAAAAAAAAAAAAAGAAAGAAAGAAAAAGAAAAAGGAGTGTGTAAAATATTATCATACGGGAATCTTATTTTAAAGGGTAAAGTATAGAAAACCTTTTTAGAGTTGTAGGCTTTTTTAGTAAATTTTTTTGTCTATTTTTTACCAAAGAACATCTCTCAACTTATAACTTTTTTCTAATAAATTTCCTTTGTCTAATTTTTTACCAAAGAACCCACCTCAACTATGTGAAGGGAATATAAGAGTTCAAATTTGGACCAAAATGTCCTTTTATTTAAATCTTAATTCTCCCGAACTTCAAAATTTCATATCTCACAAATCGTACATTTAAAAATTGTGAATGACATATGCACGGAAAGCTTATGTAATAAAGATTTTAAAAATATAAGATTTGTACAACAAACCTTCATAACTAAAGAGAAATGAGTAATTTAAAAATCTACTCCAACAATCTTATTTTATTTTTTAAAAATAAAATACTCGAGATATTTGCAAGACAATTTTCAGAATTATTCATTTAAATATGGAGCCAAATATATAAAAAATTAGCCCCAATAGAGATAGATTTTATGAAATATCATATTTTGCGTCAAAGTATTTTCATTATTTTAAAGACTCACAATTAAAAAAAAAAAGTAAAAATGAATATTCGGTCTTTATTGGGGCTAATTTTTTTATATGTTAGCTCCATATGAAAATGAATAATTCTTAAAATTTTCTTGCAAATAACCCGAGTATTTTATAAAAAAATAAAATAAAATAAGATTATTGCAGTTGATTTTTAGATTGTCTATTTATCTATGGCTATGAAGTTTTGTTAAACAAATATTATATTTTATGGAATCCTTGTTTTATAAGCTTTCCATGCATATATTATTTGCAGTATTTGGATGTACGGTTTGTGAGATATGAAATTTTGAAGTTCGAGAAAATTAAGATTTATATAAAATGGCATTTTGGTCCAAATATCTACTCTTTTACCCCATTAGATAGTTGAGGGGGGTTCTTTGATAAAAAATTAGATAAAAGAGATTTATTGGAAATGGCTATAAGTCGAGGATGGTTATTTGGTAAAAGAATTAGGCAAGGAGGGTTTATTGGAAAAAAGCAACAAGTCAAGAAGGGTTTACCATACTTTGCCCTATTTTAAATTGGTCAAATTCAGTAACTTCAGTTAGACTCATCTTAGAGTGAGTTTGTTCAATGAATGAGATTGGCAATTGTACCATTACATTTATTTAAAAGCATCATTATGCCATGTTTGGTTAGAAAGAAAAAAATTAAATGGAAGGGAGAGAAGATGGATGAGATATTTAGGGAAGAGAGAAGAGAATAAACTAATAGTTTACTTATGTTAGTTAACAGATAAATATAAAGTTTTAATTATTTTTATTATTATATCTAATAATATTTATAATATTATAATTTATAGGGGATAGTTATGTAATTTAATTATGCTTTATTATATATATATTTATCATTGCAAAGGCATAAAGGCCAAGCCATTAATGTTAGATAAAGCCTAAAGACATATAAATCTTGAAGCAGAACAACAAAAAATGAAGAATATGCTTCAAGATTGTTGAGAACAAGAGCCAAAACTCAAGAACAAAAACTATCAAGAGAGAAGAGTAACAAGACTTAAATGCCTGACCATCATCAAGACAACAGCTCCAAAGTTACGTCCATAAGGCGTCTCCAACAGGTGGAAAACCACCCAAACTCGCACAAGTTCAAATCAAGTGGAAAATATCGAATCAAGTCAACAACAACCAAAACCAATATAAATCAGAGATCAAACTGGAGAGAAAACAGCAGATCCACCCATATTAGCCGAAAACAAGTTAAACATGAGCAGATCCAGCTGAACATAAGCAAAAAAGGCTTGAAAAACACCCACAAATCAAACTTATTGACACACGCTGAGTTTATTGAATCTGTAGGAGGCAAAACGGCACCTCCCCCACTCCCATGGAAACGAGCAGGAGAAAAATTGAGGAAAAGAAGGGGTGTGTTGCGGAGAGAAAGGGTAGAGAGAGAAAGTTATTGAAATGCGTATTAAGAAAAAATGATTGAGGGGAAGAATTTTATGAATTTTAATTTATTCAACCCTTAAATATATTATTATTAATTTAATAAAAAAATGTTACTACTATATTTTTTTTAATAAAAAACAATAATTAAAATTTATAAATAGATCATTGTTTGTGGTAGATGATCTTAAAAATTAATAAAAAAACATTAACATTTATAAAAAAATTATTTTTTATTGATTTGTGTGGTAAAAGGTTGGAGATATATATATATTTGGGATTTTTATAAATACATGGGCTTAAGGCCCAAATGTTACTTTAAAATAAAAACAAGGTCTTAAAGTTTCAATTATTGGTTTGACCAACACAATATTGATCTAAAATGGACTTTACTTTTTACTTTAAACCACACAACAACTTATATTATTATAAGAGACCCTAACAATACTTTTATATTATATTGACCTTAGATTTTGGAATATACTTGCTAAAAGATCCTTGAATACTTTAAGAAATAAAGTAAAATTTCACAATATATTAATATGAACTTAGAGACTTCTTTAGACAAAAGATCTTATATATAAATTAAATTTAACGAAACAGTATATGCTCTGATACCAAAATTGAGTTGGATCTAATCAGATAGAAGCATGCAAAATAACATAGAATAAATTTAACAATTAAATCACAGATATGATTGCCGAACCTGATAACGCCCTGTAAAAACGCCTGAACATCGGCAAGAATGGCCCAACAAGTCAACAGTTCGACTCAAATCACAGAAGAAATTGCTAATTTAGTACTAAGGCCGCTTGTACTAGTTGGATTCAAGAAAATTCTAGGATCTACACTGTCTGACTAAATAAAATCTATATATTAGATCTTTTTGTCGATAGAAGTCCTTTGCCCGAAAGTACTAAAAATACTAGATAAAGGAAAGAAAATTTTTAAACAGGAGCAAACTGGATGATTTATTTCATGAAAAATATATACATGGATACATACTGTTTATACATGGATACACTCTCACACTATTATACAAAGGAAACTGAAAAAAAAATACACTGAAAACTGAAGGCTGAAATACTTGATGGTTCTAGACTTGATTGATCTAAAACTCGATGATCGTTACTTGAGCAGAGAAGTTCCTTTTATAGGAGAAGAGAGGGATGAATCTTTGGCTGAGCTTGAAGATGCTGCATAGACGGTTGAGATTCAAGATGCTTTAGAGATAAGATGGCATGGATTATTGCTGAACTGTTGATGTCGTCTTCTGGGGAATTATATCTACTTTTGTTGTTACGAATCTGCTTTCGGTGGATCTGTTTTTCTTGGATGTTGGGGCTGCCTTTATCTGTACACTGTGGCGAATCTGCTTTTCCTCTAAAAATCTTGTATATTAGACAAATTTCTGTCGGTAGTGCTATCTGTTGGACTGTTAACTCTTGCTCTTGCATGCCTGCGGGCCAAGTATTCATCAGTACTGTCTAGTGAACTGGTTTCTTCATTTCCGTAGGCGAGATCGAACTTTTCCAACAATATTTTTTCTTCATTTATTATTTCTTCAACTTCTGGGGATATTTCAATCTTTGGAGGAGACTTAAGGATATGAGGAATTCTTGCTTTAACAAAAATTTTTATGTTGATATTATGATTATAGTGTCTGAAGCCAGGATTGTAGCTTAGGTTAACTTGACGATAGGCTTTGTAGTATACCAGATGGTTAAAAGTAGCTGGTTTTATTTCATTACGAAAGTTATTTACAAAATCAATGTGTCGGGTAAGAACTTTGACTTCTGTGGGATCAGAGTGAATGTAAATTCGATGCTGTCCCAGAATTATAGCTCCATTTTTTACCCATTCTGGGGGAATACTGTGGATTTGAAGGAGAATTGGACTTTCGGGCATGAAATTTTGGGTTAGTTTCTGTTCGAAGGCAATTGCTTGGTTTAAACGGTTAGGAAAATTACATAAAGAATCTAGATATTCTAAAGGCGTGTCCTTTGGTATGGTGACACTGTAGATCATTCCTAATTCTAACAACTTACTTAGATAACAAATGGTTGTTTTTGTAGAGAAAATGGTTTTTCTAGTTATTTTAAAAGGAATAAAGAAAATAGGGTCTACATCTAACAAGATAATGACCATAGGTGTAAGGTTGCCAGTCTGTATAAATCGTAGGAAAAAATAGTTATAACGGGTTCCTTTGGGTGGACTGTTGTTTCTGAGGTAATTTTGGATATCAACCCATTCCTTGAGCCCATTTGACTTAATTTCTTCAAAGATAAGTTCTTTAATGTCTTTAAGAAACTCAACTTGTTGTCTCAGGATTTCTCTGTATGTGGGAGAAAACATAGGTAATAACTTGGCATACTTGGTTTGTACCTGCAGAAATTGAACCTTCTAAAGATTTTCTTCTTCATCAGTCCATTGCTCAGATATAGTTAGCGCTGTGGGATTTGCTGTCGTTTTTTGATAAGCTAAATTTAACTTTTTATAATGAGATATAAGCGTCTCATGTGCTTGCTGTAAACTCTGATATGCTAAATTAAATGATACAAAATATTCACTTAAAGTATTTAGATTTCTGACGAGGGTTCTATCGAGGTTGTTTCTAGAAAACTAAATATTATCTAAAATAAGTTTTTGGTCAGGAAAAATATTATGTCTAGCGCAGAACTGTTGAGCTAGGTTTTGGATAATCAAAAAAGGATTAGAAGTGCCTGGTATAAGGCTATAACTGTTGTTACTCTTTGTTTCCATTCTTGCAAAATTTAACAATCGATTAGTAAACGAGATAGAATATCTGCTAAATAATAGTCTTTTCCTTTAACATGTTCAAATATGGCTTAAAAACCTCTTCCAGTAATACAGTCAATAAAGGAAATCCATTTTTTTGCAGACATTCGCTATTACTTTGATTTGTTTGCAAATTTAACCATGTTATCACAATCTGTTCTTATAAGAAATTCTTTATCAAGAAATATCTGAAATTTTTCTATTGAGTTAGTTACTCCTAAAATTTCTAGATCTATTGAGGGTAAAGTAGATTGTGCTTTATTAAAAGTTCCACTAGCATGGCGACAAATTTGTTCTTCATCTCAAAAAAATTCATTTGTAGGTCTTTGAAGAAGCAAACCTGCCCATCCTTGAGCTGATGCATCTGTTTGAATTATTTTATAACTATTTTCAAAGAGGAGTTGTAAATGTTCTAATTGAGAGACTAAAGATTTAATTTTCTTAACTAACTCTATGTCTTGAGTATTAAAATATTTTTGACCATGTTTTCCTAATTTTGAATACAAAGGTCCTACTAACTATCCTAATTTTGGAATAAAATTGCGACCATAGTTTAATAATCCTAAAAATGCTTGTAACAACTTGGTTTCTTCTAATTTATCAGGAAAGTCTAAAATCTTTTTGACAATATGAGATTGTAATTCTGCTTTTCCGTCTTTTATGTATAAACCTAAAAACTCAATATCCTATTTTTCTAATATCATTTTTTTACTACTTATAATGAGTCCTTGTGTTATAAATTCGTTGAATATAAGTTCAAGATGTTTTCTATACTCTTCTTTAGTTTGACTGAAGACTAAAATATCGTCTATGTAAACACAATAGAATTTTGAATGTTTATTGAATATAGTATCCATTTTGCGCTGAAATTCTTGTGGGACATTTTTTAATCCAAAAGGCATAATAAACCATTCATAATGTCCTTCGGGACATGTAAAGGCAGTCCATTCGATGGATTCGTTCGCCATACGGATTTGCCAAAATCCTGATTTACAGTCAAATTTAGAAAATCATTTTCTATCTTGAATTCGATTTATTAAAACATCTTTATTAGGGATTTTATAACTATCATCATAAGTATTATCATTTAATCTTTTATAATTTATAACCATACGAGTTTTTTCTCTTTTTATTTCTGCATGATTTCTAACCATAAAAGCTGGACTCTTATGTCTACTATTACTTTTAGTAATAAAAGTTCTTTAATTTGTTTTTGGAATTCTTCTTGATCGTCTAGGGTATGAGGATTATGTTGTATCTTTATAGTTATAAAAGGATTTATTATGTTTAATTTTGCTTCAATATTATTTTTATACCAGTGTTTCTAGGGATCTTCGCCTAGAATCTCTACGGTTTCAGCTAGTTTTATAAGATTGTTAATGTTTAGTTTGGGGTTTTTTAATATAACTTTATTATTAAGGAAAATCTTTGGTTCATCTAGATGGCTAAAAAACATTAAGGCTTCAGAAACATCTTCTAAAAATTCGGATATATCTAATAAATTTTCTGCAGTTTCTTCTGTCATAAGTAAAGTATTAACATAAGTAATGACTCCTTTTTCTTTTTGAGGAATACAAGGATGCATGGTTTATGTCCTACGTAAAGTAAACAATTTAGCATACGGTTAATAGATGGGAGGAACTGAATTGTTTAATTTAATTTTAACAATTTGTTGGATTATAGCATGAATATAAATCTTGTTTAAAATGCATGATTTTTATATTTGGCTTTGATAATCTCTTATTTGTGAAAACGTATTTGCAATAGCTCTGTCATGTGTATTTTTCTCGTCTCTGTTTTGGCATAAAACGTCTCACTGTTTTAAGTTTGTTTTGAAACTCACTGAAACAAACAAAGGTCTGAATTAATACTAGATGTAATTTAAGACCTTTAAGATCAATTTAGAGGAAGAACAATAAGGTCAGATGTTGTCGGAGATGAAGCAGAAGACGTGTAGTAAGGAAAAGAGAAGGCTCTAGAATTAGAAAGAGAAGGCTCTATGGAAAGGAGAAGGCTTTGGATTTATAAAGAGAAGGCTCTATGTCAAAAGAGAGGGCTCTTTGTTTTAAAAGAGAAGGCTCTCTTTTTAATTTTGATATTTTGTGTTTTTTTGTTATGAGCTGTTGTTACTGTTGGAGCATGGGAATTATTTTGGTTATTCTGGGACTTTACAGAGTGATTAAGAATTAACGTAGGGTGTTAATAGGACCTTTAATTGGTTAAAGTTTACCTCTGAATTAACGGAACAAACCGTATAAAATCTACGCATCTTGTATACGGTTAACGGATGGAAGAAAACTTAAATTGCCTAAGTTTAATTTTGGCAATCCAGTGGGATCTAATATGTTTATAACACTTATTTTAAATGCATGATAGGGTCATCTATGTATTTGTTTTGATCTATTCATGTTTTGGGACGCTAATTGTCGAAATATTAAACCTTGTCTGCAATTACATGGATTCTAGTCTGGATTATTGTGTTGACGAGATATGAAACTCTTTCTGTAATTAATTAGGTTATGGATGTAATGGGATTTAAATTACTAAATTGTTATGCACTTTCTGTAATTTACATGGTCTTGAACGATAATTGCTGAACTAGTAAATCAGGTTCTAGCAATTACAGGTATGGTATTTGGATTATAGATGATGAACTGTTTAAATTCTGTTTATTATCTATTTGGATTATGTGGATTTATTTGATGTACTGCATAAATGTTGCGTCATTTACGGATTATTTGCATGCATGCACCAGTATGGGACGATGGCATATGGAGAGACGGATTAGATCAAAATGCTAATTCCTACCCATTCATACATACGGAGTGGATTAACTAAAACAGTTAAATCCTACATGGTTGCATGTCCTGTCAACTAAAACGGTTAAACGACATATTGGATGGTTATTTATGTTCTGTATTAGAAAGGATAGAGATTTAATTAAAACATTTAAATCTCAATTTTATGTCGTGTCATGGCAACGAACAGTTGAACAACACTACATTGGTTTGGATGGAAATTTATATATATAAATTATGATACCGCGATCTGAGCTTGAGTCTCATAGTCGTTGGTTAGGGTGCGTATATGTAGTGGATACGTAGCTGGATATAGTAGGTAGGTGTACCCTGTTAGGTCTAGGTACTCATGCCCACCTTTGGATGCATTTTCGCATGATACCTTCTATTCAGGTAGAGACCCCTATTGCAGTCCAGTGAATGTCCTTAGTGTGGATATATATATACTTATGGACTAAATAGATATTGTGAGGTATCTAGGGTGTATCTGTGTATCGGGTCTCTTTATGGATTGCAGTTAGATTAGAATTTGTTCGTGGGCCTGACCCACTATTAATTTTCAGGTAACGGACGATTCCAGGTTGTAGAGCTTGTTCGTGCTGAGCAGAGACAATTACTCATTCTTCCGACGATGTAGGAGTTTTCTTCATGGTTTAACATTGGAGTTCTTCAGTTGTTATTTTCCAGTGTTGGAGTTTATTAGGGGTCCACCAGATGGATTCCCGAGTTGTATTAAAAATGAAAAAGTTGGATGTATCAGAATAATTCTTTATCTATAAAATTTTATTCTAAGGTTTCAGTTTTTGTATTATCATTCGAGTTTCTTTTCAGCAATTTTATTTATTCATGTTTATTTTAATTGTATTATGTGTTCATTTATTACTAATTGGTTTGATATCCTCGGGTAATCGGGCGTGGGCCTGGCCAACCCGTATCCGGAAATCTGGGGGTATCACAGTTGGTATTAGAGCACTCCAGGTTCTAGTGTCCTTAGGAGTGTCTTTCGTTATAGGACTTCCGCGTTGCGTCTCTTAAAACTTAGAGCCATATTAGGATTCGTTGTACTATTTTTACGGTTCGTTAGGAAGAGCTGATGTCAATTATATTCTGGAGATACAGAATGGTTGACACTAGGAGGAGGATGGGGTCCAAGGCGAAAGCAATAAAGACCCTAAGGAGTGAAGGAGTACGTAGTCGGGTTCTTTGCCATAAACAGAACTTGGGATCGAAGGTTTAGTTATGGGATTAGCATTACTTAGAAAGTATAAGCCAAGAAAGAATTAAGGAGTAGGTGTTAGGTTATCGTATATCGGGACCAACACAACTTCAGTTGTTCTCGAAAAGGAGACAAGCGAAGACTAGAAGTCTGAAGAGGATCCGAAGGGAAGAGATTTCAGCGTATCCAAGAAAGAGGATACTGAATCTTGAAGATGAAGGATAGCGCGAGGGTGATTTCATTCACTAGTGGTGTAGCGAATGATATTGGTAGAGTTGGTGTGAACCAATCTACATATAGTTAAAGTTTAGTATTATCTTTCCGGGAGGTATTTGAGAAGTACTCTTCCGGAGGGTCGGAATATGGTGAAGTTCTTATCAAAACGAATACGTGATTTTATATCACATTCCGGAGCGTATGGGGATTAGGTTGTGATGTTCTAAGTTGCTTTGTAAAGCTACGATAGACGGTTTGCTTTCCGCGTATAAGGAGGATAAGGGTTAAGCCTTTGGGTATTTGCTTAGGCAAACGATTGTGCAATTAAGCTATGTTTAGCGGATAGGTTTCAAGGTTAGACGATTACCAACAAAACTATGGAACGAACTTTTGTGAACTTGAGTTTAAAGGAGGTTTTCTTCTCTGGAATGGAGGATGTCCTAAGTAGAGTTATAGTTTGAATTATGATTTGTGTATTTACGTGTTTCATTTGTGTTATTATGTGTTTCATTTTGTTATTATGTGTTTCATTTTGTGATTACGTATTTCATTTTTATTAATTAGTCCGGATTGGGAGTATGGATTGGTTGGGGACACAAGTATGTGATCAGCCAACTACTATTTTGATGACATAGGTAATAGCGCTATGTACGCTAGGATTTGTGAATATATAATCATAGGATTGGGTAGAAATACAAACTCCTAACTAATCTATTGGACCTGGATGTGCCTCAATATGGTATGCTACTTGGGAAGGGATAGTTAACTACCAATACAAGTTAAATAATCTACAATGATTAGCTTGATATGCTCTATGCTAAGTAGGAATTCGTTTTTACAACGCTGTAAGAATGGTGGTTGTTAATATTTAATGCCACTATGGTTCGGATGGAGGATATCGTGCTGGTAAGTACTAATTATAATGACACCAAGAGAGGAAAGCTTCATCAGTCTATTCGTAAACAAGACATTATTCTCAAGAGTGTCATTTTGAGGGGTTACTGGAGTTGCACTTGGAGGAGGAACCACAGGTTCTACATCGTATAAAGTGTGATTTTTTTTTTTTTTTTTAATGCTCCACCAGAATCACGATGCGTATGATTTTCCACCAAAGCAATTGCATCTCTCTCCCATTCCCGGCGAAACTAGGTCAAAGTCACATCCTTTCTATCGAAATCGTGGGTTCATCGCCAAAGTTGTCATCAATCCCTTACTCGATTCCAACATCCCAAAGATTGATACACCGGAAAGCCGTGATACTGCAATAACAACAATTTTCCGACCGGCCATCAACGTTTTGGGTAATAGAGAAGTCTGAAGGTTGAAGGTTTGAAGATTTTGCAGATTTGCTATGGAGAGAGAGTGTGTGGGAGTAAGATCTCTGAATTTGGTTAAGGCTAATAATAATTCCTTCAGGGACTGCATTTGGAACCAAAAAATATTAAAAAAAAAAATACTTTCTCAACAGGTAATACAAAGACGAGATCGGGGACAAAATCAAAATCAGAAGTATAAACAAAAGAAGTGAGAATAATAAGATAGATAGGAGAGGATTTTGCCAGGAGTGAGAAAGAAGGGTCGGGATAGTGCATATCTTTGTACAGAAGAGAAAGAGTCGTCCTATTTTAAGATAGCCACCTGTTCAATCTGTTTTTTTCGGCTAAATAAGTCGTTCAAAATATCATTTTTCATAATTTAAATATTTACTACTAGTATAATTTAGACGGGCAAATGCCATGCCGCTTCCACACTCGAATACTTCTCGTGTAACTTCCATAAAAAAGTAAGATGCACAGCTTCCCGGAACCTTCTTCGTCTTGCTCATGCCGTCCACTTGAATTGAATCCTTTCTATCTCTCTTCGTCTTCGTCTTCGTCTTCGTCAACGGAAGAGGCTAACCGTAACCTATAGGTCTGTAACCCCTCGTTATTAACAAGAAGACGGACTCAGTCACCCCTCAAGAGGCGTGGTCGGACTGCTGCTTATCTTTCTCTCTCCGTTTTTATCTATTCAACAAACCTCTGTCGCTCTATATCTATATGCACACATATTTGTATAGATCTTGTAGATTTGTTACTCAAATTCAATCATATAGTCATCTTTTGGTTTCTATACTTTTGCTTTAACCAAATCGGTGAAATCATTTCCATGTGGAACCTCTGTTTTTATCTATTCAACAAACCAAATATCTATATGCACACATATTTGTATAGATCTTGTAGATTTGTTACTCAAATTCAATCATATAGTCATCTTTTGGTTTCTATACTTTTGCTTTAACCAAAATCGGTGAAATCATTTCCATGTGGAACCTCTGTTTTTATCTCTTCAACAAACCAAATATCTATATGCACACATATTTGTATAGATCTTGTAGATTTGTTACTCAAATTCAATCATATAGTCATCTTTTGGTTTCTATACTTTTGCTTTTGGTTTCTATACTGCTGCTTATCTTTCTCTCTCCGTTTTTATCTATTCAACAAACCTCTGTCGCTCTATATCTATATGCACACATATTTGTATAGATCTTGTAGATTTGTTACTCAAATTCAATCATATAGTCATCTTTTGGTTTCTATACTTTTGCTTTAACCAAATCGGTGAAATCATTTCCATGTGGAACCTCTGTTTTTATCTATTCAACAAACCAAATATCTATATGCACACATATTTGTATAGATCTTGTAGATTTGTTACTCAAATATCTATATGCACACATATTTGTATAGATCTTGTAGATTTGTTACTCAAATTCAATCATATAGTCATCTTTTGGTTTCTATACTTTTGCTTTAACCAAATCGGTGAAATCATTTCCATGTGGAACCTCTGTTTTTATCTATTCAACAAACCAAATATCTTTCTCTCTCCGTTTTTATCTATTCAACAAACCTCTGTCGCTCTATATCTATATGCACACATATTTGTATAGATCTTGTAGATTTGTTACTCAAATTCAATCATATAGTCATCTTTTGGTTTCTATACTTTTGCTTTAACCATATAGTCATATTTGAGAAGTACTCTTCCGGAGGGTCGGAATATGGTGAAGTTCTTATCAAAACGAATACGTGATTTTATATCACATTCCGGAGCGTATGGGGATTAGGTTGTGATGTTCTAAGTTGCTTTGTAAAGCTACGATAGACGGTTTGCTTTCCGCGTATAAGGAGGATAAGGGTTAAGCCTTTGGGTATTTGCTTAGGCAAACGATTGTGCAATTAAGCTATGTTTAGCGGATAGGTTTCAAGGTTAGACGATTACCAACAAAACTATGGAACGAACTTTTGTGAACTTGAGTTTAAAGGAGGTTTTCTTCTCTGGAATGGAGGATGTCCTAAGTAGAGTTATAGTTTGAATTATGATTTGTGTATTTACGTGTTTCATTTGTGTTATTATGTGTTTCATTTTGTTATTATGTGTTTCATTTTGTGATTACGTATTTCATTTTTATTAATTAGTCCGGATTGGGAGTATGGATTGGTTGGGGACACAAGTATGTTATCAGCCAACTATTATTTTGATGACATAGGTAATAGCGCTATGTACGCTAGGATTTGTGAATATATAATCATAGGATTGGGTAGAAATACAAACTCCTAACTAATCTATTGGACCTGGATGTGCCTCAATATGGTATGCTACTTGGGAAGGGATAGTTAACTACCAATACAAGTTAAATAATCTACAATGATTAGCTTGATATGCTCTATGCTAAGTAGGAATTCGTTTTTACAACGCTGTAAGAATGGTGGTTGTTAATATTTTGGGGATTCGTGGAGGTTGTGGTAGGTAAAAATCACTGTAATGTCACTATGGTTCGGATGGAGGATATCGTGCTGGTAAGTACTAATTATAATGACACCAAGAGAGGAAAGCTTCATCAGTCTATTCGTAAACAAGACATTATTCTCGAGAGTGTCATTTTGAGGGTTGCTGGAGTTGCACTTGGAGGAGGAACCACAGGTTCTACATCATATAAAATGTGATTTTTTTTTTTTTTTTTTTAATGCTCCACCAGAATCACGATGCGTATGATTTTCCACCAAAGCAATTGCATCTCTCTCCCATTCCCGGCGAAACTAGGTCAAAGTCACATCCTTTCTATCGAAATCGTGGGTTCATCGCCAAAGCTGTCATCAATCCCTTACTCGATTTCAACATCCCAAGGATTGATACACCGGAAAGCCGTGATACTGCAATAACAACAATTTTCCGACTGGCCATCAACGTTTTGGGTAACAGAGAAGTCTGAAGGTTGAAGGTTTGAAGATTTTGCAGATTTGCTATGGAGAGAGAGTGTGTGGGAGTAAGATCTCTGAATTTGGTTAAGGCTAATAATAATTCCTTCAGGGACTGCATTTGGAACCAAAAAATATTAAAAAAAAAAATACTTTCTCAACAGGTAATACAAAGACGAGATCGGGGACAAAATCAAAATCAGAAGTATAAACAAAAGAAGTGAGAATAATAAGATAGATAGGAGAGGATTTTGCCGAGGAGTGAGAAAGAAGGGTCGGGATAGTGCATATCTTTGTACAGAAGAGAAAGAGTTGTCCTATTTTAAGATAGCCACCTGTTCAATCGGTTTTTTTGGGCTAAATAAGTGGTTAAAAATATCATTTTTCATAATTTAAATATTTACTACTAGTATAATTTAGACGGGCAAATGCCATGCCGCTTCCGCACTCGAATACTTCTCGTGTAACTTCCATAAAAAAGTAAGATGCACAGCTTCCCGGAACCTTCTTCGTCTTGCTCATGCCGTCCACTTGAATTGAATCCTTTCTATCTCTCTTCGTCTTCGTCAACGGAAGAGGCTAACCGTAACCTATAGGTCTGTAACCCCTCGTTATTAACAAGAAGACGGACTCAGTCACCCCTCAAGAGGCGTGGTCGGACTGCTGCTTATCTTTCTCTCTCCGTTTTTATCTATTCAACAAACCTCTGTCGCTCTATATCTATATGCACACATATTTGTATAGATCTTATAGATTTGTTACTCAAATTCAATCATATAGTCATCTTTTGGTTTCTATACTTTTGCTTTAACCAAATCGGTGAAATCATTTCCATGTGGAACCTTTTCAGATCAAATCAATTAGTCACAGAGGTAAGTTACTCAATTCGCTATAATTCATATATAATTTGCCTAGTTCATTGATCTATTTTATAATAACATTTTCTTGGACTCTTGAATGTGTAACCTGCAAGTTGTTTGCTAAACTAAGTATATTATAGGTTGCTCGAGTTGGATTTAATTTCGGGGGCGTAATGTACTTGAATAAAAAAAATAAAAATAAAAATTCAAATGACAAGATTAATTTAGTTTTATTTTGAAATTACTGAGTTAATAAAATTACAACAATGAAGGTAAATAAGAAGACCAAAAAAAAAAAATAATAAAAAGAAAAGAAAAGAAGGGTTACATCCGTCATATACAAGTGCAAAAAGAAAATTTTTAAAAAGTGAAAAAAAAAGAGGGAGAACTTTGAAGAGAAAAAAATTAGGATTTTAATTGAATAGGAATGTAACTTTTTTTTTTTTTTAAAAAAAAAATGAAATTATAGGAATTTAAAGAATAAAAGAAGGGGAAAAAAAAAAAAAAGAGGAAATAAGATATAATTTTAGTAAATGAAGATTTTTTTTTTTTTTGGAGGAGGGGATACTATAAAATTTCTTCACATATGGTAAAAAAATGATAACAAAATAATACATATATAAAGGGAAGGGAAGGGAAGGGAAGGGAAGGGGCTACGCATGCATTGGCTCCGCCCCTGGCTCGAGTTATCTCACTGTTTGAGTTTGAGGTGGTCTGATCTGATTCATATGCTTAGAACGTATACCACAACATGTAGTAACTCATATTCTTTATAAAGGACTATTTTGGTGAAATGGAATTTGGATGCCAGTGTCATTGTGCTCAGTTATGTTGTGTGTGGTGCACAAATGCATCATCTATAAAGCACTATTTTGGTTGAACGGAATTTGGATGCCAGTGTCATTGTTCTCAGTTATGTTGTTTGTCATGGACAAATGCATGATTGCAGGAAATAAATAAAGAATCAAGCAAAAACAATCAAACAAACACACACATACACACATAACATATGATTTACGTGGTTTGACGGCATGCCTAATTGCATATACTCATGGCGAAGAGGGAGATCAACAATCAACTGCTCAAACATATTAAGGTGTTACAGAACCAGTATTTCACTCTACCCACAGCTCTTTGCCCTATTAAAAACTGTCACAACTCTCTTAGGCTCTCTTTAATTTTTCTTTCACCATCAGAAGCTGTTTGTAACAAAAAAAAGTAGATTTGGGATGAAAGCAACATCTTGCACCGACTTTGAAGGAATTCATCAATCAATATGGAGTATAAAAGGACAGTGCAGCAGAGCTTGATTGGTCGATCCCTCCTTTGATTGGCTGAGCACTTATCAGTGCTTCCTTGATCTTTGGTTATTTGCTTTGACCTTTCCATAACTTTCTGGATGATCCATGATCAATCGGGGATTATGCTGATGGAAAAGATTCCGACGGAAAACCTCTCTGCACTCAAGAAGATCCTTTTAGGGCATTTAATCGCTCAAAAACCAACTATAATACATTTCAGAATTGTCTTCACATTGTCTTTTTCAGTCTCTCTGTTATGGAAACATGATGACTTTTCACACTCACCACCAAGGCAGAAGAGATCATATTTTCAAAACCATACTCTTCCTAGTCCTTTGCGACCATTTTCTCAGAGATATATATATCTTCTCCAAGTTGTCAAGTGGCGTGTGATACCTTCCTTCTTTTAGAACTCCTTGAACCCTGTTTTCCTTTATTCCACGCCTTTATCTGTAAGGTACTCCAATTTCCTGTTTGTACATTGCTTAATCTTGGCCTTCCATTATTTGTTTATTGGGCTCATACCTGTGCTTCGTGAAGTAAATCCAGCCTTCCTCGAGAAATCCTCAATAAGGTGATGAATTGCTTCACCTTGTGGAGATATTGGAGTTGGTCCCCAAGCACAAAAATTGTACTTTGATGGTGTGAGACTGTGTCTTGAATCTATCCCTTCAGCGCTATACACGCAGTGCTTTCAGTAATCTAGTATACATAATTTGGCACATTTTAACAATCTTCACATGTGAAGTTCCGACCAACATGTCTTGTCTCATATATCCAAGTTCATATGCCACAGAACCATATCATATGTTCCAGATTCTATTGGGATCTTACCGTTGCACCACCTGGAACTGTATTCCCAACCAGCTTGTACACATTCATTCACTCGTATATATTCGTTCGCTTGTACATAATCATTCCATATTTTTTGGCCTTTCATGATAATCAAGGCCCTTTGTCAATCTTCATAGTTCCACTTTTTGTTGATTAGCTTCGCTCAAGAGAGCCCATTGGTTCTATCGAAATCATGCTCTTCCTCAAATCAGGGAAGTGTGAAATTATCATAAAACATCCTGATCTTCACTGTACTAATTCAAATGACGTCACATGTCGCACCATTGCCCGTTTGAACAATATCTCTGTTGCATGATTCATATTTATCAAATACATTTTATTTGAACACATGTAAAACACTTTTTATTTGAAGTTTTGAACACGTGACAAGTGCGACCAGTATCTAACCAACTTAATTATTGTACTTGGCGAGACAACAAGAAGATCTTTTTCACTCTCGTAGATCTTGTCAACCACATTTGCAAGTCTCCGCGTCCTCTTCATCTCTCCCAGTTTTCTTTTTAGTCTTCGACAATCGATCCTTTCTCATATGGCTTTTTATATTTTTAGTATCATAGTATGATAGTAATAATTCTTCTTGATCTTTGCTTGAGATTTTGATTGAGAATGTCGTAATTCTTTCCTCTGCTTTACTCCTTCCAGAGCTTAATTCATTTTGTTACGCAAGTCTATTTGCTTGGTACTCCTCATTTACTGGCGTCTTCCTCTTTTCACTTGTTAGAGCATCTCCAATACCCTTTCAAATGGCCTCTCAAACTCAAAATATAGCAAGTGTATGAAAATAAGGCACTCCAATGGCCTCTCAAAAGACCTATCATATTTTGAGATTGTCAAAAGTATTGTTAAATATAGCATCTCTTAAATGGCCTCTCAAACTCGAAATATAACAAGTTGATGAAAATAATGCACTCCAATGGGCTCTCAAAAGACCTCTCATATTTTGAAATTGTTAAAAGTTGCTAAAATGAAAATAAGACACTTCAATGGACTCTCAAAACATGATATGGTTCTTGTGTCAGAAAATAACATTTTGGATGAAATGCACCATTGGAGCAGAATGGTAAAAATATGGCATTTTAACACTATAATTCCTCTCAAAATATAGATTTGATATGGAAATACAACATTTTGTATTAGAGATGCTCTAGAAGAGCTGTAGTAGCTTTTGCCAACCATAGGAAACCTTCCTAAGCAACATAGTGTTATAACCCATCCTATACAGAGGAACTCAGTATTATTTCTTGTACTGCTATTATTTGTCTTCAGTTCCGTAGGTAGTATTTTGTATAGTGATGACCGAACACTCATGTGGTTCATATTTATATCCTACGTCTTCAGTAGATTCTTTCGAGTGGTTCATGGCCTGAATAAAAGTTGTTTATCCACCCAAAAATAATAATAATAATAATAATAAGTGCCATTCTTTTAGGATCGTTAAAATTATTTGCGGTAGCAATAAGTTGAATACGTCCTAATTATCATATCTGGTTGTAATGATACTCTTTAGTTTTACGATGAAGTACTCAACTGATTCAGTGATTTGATGTTAATAAATATATCCTGTTAGAGTATCTATTATCCATGGTTGAGGTCCTCATTATTTTTTAATGTAGGCTCCTGATTTGATGCGAGGGATTAAAATTTAGACAGTGCCAATAACTTCTATGTAGAACTTGTGTGCTTTGTACTACCACTATCGCTGATCAGTGAGATTGCCTGTACATGCAGATGGGACCTACAGAGGAGAATTTAGACCTTGATTCTGATGAGGAGATCCCTCTTAGCTCATCAAAGACCTCGAATATTAAAATGCATCCCGTCGATTTTGAGACATCTCATATTGGGTTGCAGGAAAATATGTCCAACTCGTGGCTCTTTAAGAAGATGAGGGACAACAGATCTCTCAGGAGTATATACATTGTCTTAATTAAAGACAAGATTAATATGTTGCTACCTTTTGGGCCCTTGGCGATATTGCTGCACTATATTCCAGGAAAACATGTAAGATGCTTCCTCTCCCAGTCATCATTTCCCCATTTGAAATTTCCATTGAATTTTCTTTGAACCTGTATTAATGACCTCCTGAAATAATGTATGATTATGTGGCAACTGGTTTGATGTTCAAACATCGTATCACTTAACTCTCATGCCTCATTATGATGCCTCTATTCTTGGATTGTAATTATTTGAATGCTACTTCTCACATCGTAGGGATGGGTCTTCTTCTTCAGCTTAGTGGGCATTACACCTTTAGGAGAGCGGCTGGGTTATGCAACTGAGTAAGTATCGGCATTTCAAATTAAAATGTGGCATTCCATTGGTGTTTTTTAGTTTCCATTTCTTTACAACATACTAATACACTTGCTCACCTGCCACTCTGCTGCAGGCAGCTTGCATTTTATACAGGACCTACAGGTATATTTACTCTTTACTTATTTATTTATTTAATTATTTTCTGTGTGATATTTAGTGAGAAACAGATGTTTGAAACTATGGTAAAAACATATTATTTGCATTTAATTACCTTGGAAATAAAATAAAAAATTAGTTCAAGTATGCTTACAACTGTACATGCTTAATGCATAAAGAACAGAGGTATTACTAAAAATTGAAATCTCTTGAATATAAGCATTATTTGCACTACACTCTTTTTATGCAATATCGGAAATCTCATAAGCCAAGGATGAAACAAAGGTGAGAAGATCTTATGTTTTTCTACTATGATTAGAAAATTGGGATGAATTTTGGGGGCTTGCCATTTTAAATTGCATAATTATTTTCATACGCTTCGGCGAGATACCTAGCTCACCTTATGGAATTAAGTCCGTTAATTGACTGAAAAGGATATTAATCAAGTGTCTAAAACTCTTTTTCTTCCCTCTTTAATTCATAACAAATAATATAGATGTATATATATATAAATAGATTACTTAATTCATAACAAATAATATAGATGTATATATATATAAATAGAGTATTCATATGTTATATAGAGGAACAGTGTAACACTTTTTTTCACTGGATTTGATTTTGTAGAATTAAAATTAAAAAGGTTCATTGGAATTTGAAGGGACAACTACTCTTTTATTTTTTCAAACCACCTTTAATGGCCTTAAATAACAATAAAATAGTACCATAAATGGGAAGTTCTAGAAAAATTGAGGGGGACAACAACCCACCTCCACCGGTATCGGTGCGGCCAACTCCTTCGCTACGATGACGGAGCCAAAAGATTTGAGAAAATAGAGTCCATAGTTTTCAATTTTTCAATACAAAATCACCACTAATAACAATAAATTATTACCATTAATAGCCTTTTTAGAATTTTTTTTGGGACAAATCCATAATTTTTCAGGCTGCCCGCTTTTTTACTTTACGCGGCTAGAGCTTACTCATTTACCCAAAAGCTCAAGTTATTGTGTAATGTTGCCTATCCACCCAAACTTGCAACGTTCTCGTTGTAACTTGGGCCACCTTACATACCCCGAGTGGAAAGGGATCGAATCAAAAACTGAATCTGACAGGTAGACGCTTGCTCATTTACCCAATATTGGATAGTACTACATAACCACCCATATTTATACCCAATATTTTTTCTATTAAGATTAACCCTTATTACACTAAGTCATTATCATACCTAATAATTAATTGGACAGGTAAAGTGATCATTATGTTGCCTATTTGTTAGTTCATAAAAGTTTTTTATTTTTTATTAACAAGTATCATTCATTCATAAATTATCAATGATTTGATGGTCAACTTTACATTTCAAGTATTTCAATTAATGGAGGCGGAAAGATATTAATCATCGTTAGAAGATCCCTTAACATCAAATTAATTGGTTACATTTTTATAATCTATTTTGACCATGTCACTCAATAGCTACGTTGTCTGTAGTTTTTTTTATTATTATTTTTTTATTTTTTTATAAATGGTCTTATTTCACTTTATTATATCTATATATGTTGTCCATATAAACACACACACACATTCACAAGCTCATGCATAGACACTACCCTCTCTATATATATATATATTTAGTGTGGGTTTTTTGGTCTCTGCATGCCTGCTTGTGATGACGAAACTTAGATTGCCATGGAGAAAAAATTCTTCTCATATTTCTATTCACTTGAACCTGTTTATCTGTATCAATTAAGAAGACAGTTTAGACAGTTTTCTGGTTGTCTCTGCAGTTGGGGGCCTTCTAAATGCTACATTTGGAAATGCAACGGATATGATAATTTCAATATATGCGTTGAAGAATGGAATGATTAGGGTTGTTCAACAATCATTACTTGGCTCCATCTTGTCTAATATGCTATTAGTGCTTGGATGTGCTTTCTTTACTGGTGGGATCATTCATTGCCAGAAAGTTCAGGAATTCAATAAGGTATATCATCATAATCTGATCAAAACATCTTTCCTTGAAATACTATGTGCGGTGAGTTAATTTACATTCTCAACATAATGAGCCATAGAATCAACATTGAGTTGGTTCGGCAAATGGCTGCAGCTGTTGATGAACAACTTAGACTCAATTCACTTATTGGCTTGCTAGGGCTTGTTCATTTGACAAACGAGGTGTACATGATCCCTTCTCTCAAGCTCGTTGACGGGCAGAGCCTGAACAGTCTCAAGTTCGGCTCCCGTGCGACGCGTGGCCCCCCTGAACGGGTGAGACCGTGGAGTTCAATAGCTTAGTTTTTTTTAATGACTTTGATATAAATATATATATATATATGTATAGGGAGAATTCCAAAAAAATAGTATTTTGGTGGTGAATTGACAAATAAATGGAGTCAAATTTTAGTTTTCCAAATTAATAGAGTTTTCTCAAATGCTGATGTGGACATAAAATTTTACTTAGATCATTTTTTTCATTCCCAAACTGCCCATCTTTTATATTGTTGCGAATTGACCAACTACCCTTTCAAGCTAACCAGACCCAAAAGCATGCGCAGGAACAAACCCTCTTTCTCTTCACGGCCTCTAAGCTCACAGCCGCCGATTCACGACCTCTATGCTCACCACTGTATTCAGAAATTGCTTCTTGTCGGCCCATTCATTCTCACCGTCGGTTCATACCTAGTTCACCGTGGCACCACAAGCTTCACCATTGTTGCCGGTGCCACGCCTCTTCTTCGCCGGCATCACAGTTTCAAGATCAGATTTATTTTTTATTTTTTAATTTTTCCTGCTCTCATCATCATCGCCGGCCGTTCCAAGCCCACTACCCGTTCTTTCAAGCCATCATTGCTCGTCGTATGTGCATAGGAGTTGCTGGTTCGGTCACCAGTCATTCCTTGCTCGCTGCCCACTTGGTTGCGGTCCTTTGTCTTCGCCGGAATCTTCTCTTGCCCGAGGTTCAGGCCCTTATATCATCATCGCCAGTGGGGTATTCCTTACTCACGGCCGTTCCAATCTCTCTGCCGACTATATTTTACTCGTCGTCGGCTGTTCCGGTCACCGTGACCCGCCAATCTGATCCTTGCTCACTGTTGCCCACGTCACCGTCAACCGGTAGGGAAATCGCTGTTCATCGCCAAACTGTTTCTGTGAAACCCAGTTCAGTTCCTCATCTCAGTCGTCCGTTGGTTACCAACTCCTTGAGGGTCTGTTGAGAAATCATCTTTTGATAAGCCAAACAGCTGCAATCAAACTCTCGGTTTTATCTATTTGATTTGGAAGAAAATGTTATTTTTAAAATGAGATTTCCATTGTTACAAAAGAGTTGTTCAATGACTTCAATTCTCACAATCATTCAGGCAGAATGCTTGGATATATGCAAATTGACTCAGGTGGCCGTTGACCCAACCTTGGATGTCAATATACCAGCTAAAGGTGGTTGTGATGGGATCGCTGAAAGTAGTGCATGCAACGCTTTTTGCCTCTGGTGCGCCAACTGGTGAGCCTATTTCCCTTGATGGACCTTGCCATGCTGCACAGGCTTTTGGGTCTTGGTTAGCTTTGGGAAACCTCCATTAATTTGAAAAATTAAAATTTGACTCTATCTATTTGTCCTTTTACCTCTAAAATACCATTTTTTTTTATCGATAGGCAGAACATGGAACCAATAAACTATGTCAAAATATTAGTTGCGAGCAACAAAGTAATAGGGTCCTCGGCTTATGAATTTGCAGGCTGACACTGTAACATTATGATTAGCCTTTCATCTTAACCACATAACTTTTTGACTTGTAACCTCTACTTTCACAGTAAACCAACCAAGACACAAGTGGCCGGCAAATATCACCTAAAGAGCAATCTTACCTGTACGCAAGGCCAAGCCTGAATGGCCTTCAAGTTTGGCAAGTAGCTGCCATGTTGAGCGCGATAGAGTTTTTATGGTCTGTCTTGAGGTCGAGTTGAGTCTAATGGTTTTGCAGCCCTACTTAAGCATCAGCATCCCCCCTTCCCTTCGTCCCCAAAAACGAAAAAAGAAATGAAAAACTAATTCTGTTGACATGTTTCAAGACAGGCGGCTGCCGTCGTGAACTCAGGATTGTTGTTGATGGGTGTTATGGGTATATTATTTCCAGCTGTACTTCACTTCACACACACTGAAGTGCATTTTGGGACATCAGAGCTATCTCTTTCAAGATTTAGCAGCTGTATAATGCTGGTGGCATATGCAAGCTACCTATTCTTTCAGCTTAAGAGTCAAAAGAAACTTTATAATCCTATCGACGAGGTGAGGTCTCTTTGCTTTTTTCAGGGATCGATGGAATGTTGTTTTCGCATGAGGTCTTTTTGCCTGATGTGCATGCACGTACCTTATTGTCGTGATGATTAACCACTGGCATCCGTTGCAGGAAACAGACCCTGCCGAAAATTCTGAGGAAGAAGAAGCTCCTGAGATTACTCAGTGGGAAGCAATTGGGTGGCTTGCAGTTTTGACCATGTGGGTGTCTGTACTATCTGGATACCTCGTTGAAGCTATACAGGTAAGATCTCTCTCTCTCTCTCTCTGTCTGTCTGTCTGTCTGTCTGTCTGTAGGTTTGACATGGTTTCGTGAAACAAGTAGTTTGGCCGGACTGTTCACAGTAATACAGTTACTAAAATAAGTTTTGAACTCATTCTATGCATTCTATTCTGACTGATGGCTAATGTGTGAGTTGTACGGAGTGTTTAGAAAGTTTTGATTATTTTGAAAACCGATCTTGTATTTATCTAACTTCATTTATTTTAGTAATTAAACAATTAATCACATGCAAATAAAATAAAGCCAAGTAAAAGTTAGAGATGACACCAGAATTTTTAGCGAGGAAACCCCAGTTGATAAAATACGTCAACTGTTTGCGCGGACAGTTCAAATTAAACTGATCCACTATGTAACACCCCAAACCTGAGTTCCGGCATACGAACATACCAATGAACATGAAAGGCGAACATATCCCATTGGCTACTAGGCTATCCCGAGTCTTCCACACCTGTCTCAACATACATTTCACAGCCTACCTTCATGTAATCACATTGTACATGAATAATGAGACTGAAAAGCTATAAACGGACATTTATAATTTTCCCCGAATGTATACATCCCAAAACATAAGTCCTTAGAGACAATTAATTACATGCCGTAGAGCAAAGTGTACTAAAAATACAAGTTTAACATTCACATGACTTTTACATAATTACAACATATACATTGACACAAAACAAAAGATGTCACAAAGGCTAGTCCAAGTCAATCTAGGTTTGTGGAGGGAGGTCCTCGCCTACCTCTTTTTCGTGTCCTGAAAAAAAAATATAAGAATGATGGAGTGAGCACAATGGCTCAGTAGTAGTTGCCTAAAACGCACTCCTTAATACTTCTGTGAATCCACACAAAGAATAGCTATAAGTAAAAAGGATCATGTTTGTCGAGAGATACAATCATTTTACAATGCAATTCTATAAATGAAATGAAATGCAATGCGAATGAAATGTCAATGCCACTCCCCATTACCAAAATTTCATCTAACGCTTCAATCGTCAAACCGTTAATGTAACCCGGCCCAAGGTAACTCCCCGGCTCTACGAGAGGAGGATTGGCTAACTATCCTTGACCTAAGGTAACTCCTTAGCGTCATTTGGAATCTAGTAACTCAACCACGCTGAAGGCAAGTTTCCTACGTCCCCTCTCGGTCCTATTAACGACACGGACACAAGGTAACTCCTTGCCTTCCGGTTTTTGCAAACATCTTTTAAAACATTTGCCCAAAAATAAAATTTTACTCCTTCCAAAAATTCAGCTTTTGCCCCATTTGATACCTAATGTAATGCATGAATGATTACATGTTTTTCAATGTCGTAATATTGCAGCATTTCTACATAAAAACTCAGCCAATAAACCATGTTTCTAGCAGAAAATTATCAAGGTAGCTTTCATGTAATAAACTCGTTCACTTTGTCATCAACTCCACATAACTTACAAGGCAAATTGAATATAGTAAACATATAGCAATTCAAGAACTTTCATACACTTGCATATATACTCTTAAACATGTATAATTTCAGTTTTGAGTACATAATACACCATCATTACACAAGCTCAAATTTTAGATTTCTAATTACACAAAACAGTCCCAAAATTTGAGGTACACTGGGCATGAAATTTTCAGTTTTGTTGCAAGAACATTACAACTATTATGAGTACTAATTTTCAGTTTTAACACATATGATATAACCAACATTAGAGAAACAAAAATTCAATTTCTAGTACATGCTACACACCATGACAAAAGCTAGAAATTTCAGTTTTTGAATCACACTTAATGTGATACCCCTCGGATCTGAGACACGGGTTGATCAGGCCTAGGCCCAAACCCGAGGGAATATCAAAACAATTAATATTTAACAAACACAGAATACAAGATGAAATAATAAGAAGGAAATAAAAATGGCTGAAAAGAACTCTAATTGAAAAATCCTCAAAGTATAATCATTAAAATCCATTAATCCAAAACCTCCAATTATTTAACAACTCAGGAATCCATCTAGAGGACCCTTAATAAAAATCCCAACTGTAAAATACAATAACTGTAATCAAAATCCAAACTAGTAAGGAAGCAGTCCTACGTAGTCGGTGGAATGGAAGTCTGTATTTGCTCTGCACGATCAAGCTCTAACCCTAGAACTGGCGAGCACCTAGAAAATAAAAGAGTGGGTCAGACCCACATGCAAGTAATATTCTACTACTATCCAAACAAGAATCCGATACGCAGATACATTCTAAATAGACTCAACAATATCTAGAGTAGTCCATATATGCATAAAATACACACTATAGGACGTTCACTAGTCCAATAGGTCTGTCTCAGCCTAAGTAGAGATACCATTCAAATCGCACATTACGTGGTCATGTGTACTTAGACCTACCAGGGAACAGCACTACTGTCCAACTATCCATCCTAGGCGATATATGCACCCTAACCATGATTTTGAGACTCAAGCTCATACCATGGCACTATAACATAAATATACAAAGTCCTTGTCCTCCTAATAAAAAATATCATCCATCTGGTATAGTGGCTTGATACCTGTATAACAATCCATCCCAGAAATCCAATTATGTCATTCAGTTATTTACTGACCTGACACTAACAGAAGTCGGACTTAACTTTTATTGTTAATCCGAACCTCAATCCAGTTTACGTAGGCTTAGTGTCTGAACTAATCCATACCTAGTATGCCACCGTCCCATACCGGTGCATACTATCCTCCAGTTAACATAGTTGACGAAAATAGTATAATTATCTATCAACCATATTCCAAAATAAGCGTAAGTATAGTTTACATGTGTATAACTAAATTAGGCATCCCAGAAAGGATTTAGAATCCTAATTACAGTCCATTAAATTGGCAAAGTAAGACCATACACTTAACTCCTCCGAACAGTGCCTCAGCTGATGCATTCTATAACAAATTTAAACCATCAGTTAATTCTATCCAAGCATACACATATTTATACTACTATATGCTTATACCACAACTGGAAACATAATTTGCAATTTAAGATCTTTCAGAGAAATCAAAATTAAAAAAAAAAAACAGTAAGCAACAGAAGTTAATTCTCTACTCATCCACCTAGGTATTCTCTGTTTAAACTTAGATTAATTCTATCTCCAATATCTGAATGTGAGCTTGCTTCCCAACATTTTTATAAGTCTTAAGCAGTGAATTACATCATACAGTAGCACATAGATAGCCTTTGAAAAATCCAGTTTAGCCAAATAGACCTCAAACATCAGTTTTACGCTTCAAACAAGAGAAAGAGAAGGCTCTGAAAACAAAAGAGCCTTCTCCACTTCAAGGAGAACCTTCTCCATCTCAAGAGAGCCTTCTCCATCTCAAGAAAAGCCGTAACTGTTCTACGTGTGTCTTCTCCGACTCCGGTGGTTATCAGTCTTTGAAATTGGTTTTATTACAGGTTTTAAAGTCCCATCCTCATCCCAGATTGATCACAAGACAGAGTTATACAATCAAAAATTTAATTACTCATCAATGTTTAAAGCAAACAACCACCATATACAACCTAAACTTGTAACAACAGAGCAACAGATTTAATTCAATGATGCTAAAAACTGATTTAACATGTATAAGCAATGTAATTAAGACTTAGTTTAATTCCTAGAGTCTAATTAAGCATGCACAGAACACAAATTCCTGGGAAAGAGAAGAACAAAGACTTACCTTTGAGTTTCAGATTTGAAACTCTAATTCACCGTCTCTGAAGGTTCTGTTAATATCCTAGACTGTAGTTCCACACGACCATGCTCCTTCCTCCTTGAGCTGCTCTGTAAAACACTCAACTCCACTCTGTGTTCCTTTCTCTGTATTTTTGTATCTCTCTATCTCTCTATTTTACAGAACGTTGTTATATTGTTCTTGTTTTTCTGTCTCCAAACCCTAAACCACAGTAATGCACATATTTATAGGTTTATCCCAGCAACCCTAGTCCATGTTTAATTTAGAGACCAGCCCTAATTCCCCTTCTAATCGGCCCATGAAACTATCTAAGTTCTAACTTATGGCGGCTCACCTATACGTGAATTATAAGCCAAAGTTATAACTGATATCCCTATGTTACAATAGACAAAATAAATCACCATTAAATCAAAAATCACAAATAAATAATATAACAGATGTAATAATACAAATAATTCACATAATAGAAATAATTCAAATAAACAAATAATTCAAATTAAATAATAATCACTTAAAGCACCACAATATAATTTAAATTAAACAAATAATCCAATAAAATGACATATAATCAAGTAAAATGCAATCAAATAATAAATTTAATTCCAGAAATATCCTTTTAAAATTTAGGAGTATTACACTTAACATGCTTGAAAGGAGGTTCAATTTAGAGAGATTAATTCACTAGAAACAAAGGTTGTGAGGGTTAGAACAACTCCTACCTCTACAAGAGCTTAAACCCAGCCAAAAGCCACTGATTGATTGTCTAAAATCACCAACAATTGAGAAAAGATGAAGAACAAAAATACGCCTTTGTAGTACAACCAAAGCTCCTTCTTTCAAGACAAGTTTTGAAAAACAGTGGTGAAGGAATGGATTTAATTCTTGTATTAATGGAAAACTCTTTCCTTTATGGTCATTTTCTCTTCCAAGGTTTGCTCCAAAATTCCACAAGAAGGCCTTCAAAACCAAGCTCCAAAGAGAGCTTCAATGGAATAGGAAATGAGAAGAAAGAAAGAAAAAAAAGAGGGAAGAAGAAACTGAGACTAGCTGCCGAAAATGGGTCTGTAGGGGTTAGTGGAATGTTGCCACTTAGTGTATAGGTGTCCTTTGCATGAGAAAGAGCTGCCAAGTGTAGTGCATGGTGTCAAGCAAAGGCTTGGTCAAAGTGCGACCTTGCAAAAGTACTAAAACAACTTCCCAACATTACTAAAAACCCATCATGCCATTACCATAACAAAAGTCCATACTATCCCTTATACAAATTATGAATGGCATACAAAAGAAAATGATCACAGCAAAGAAAATAATGCAGAACCTAACGATAAAATAAACAAATACATGAGTGCAAAAAAATACTAGGAAAATAAAAAAAATGAAAGACACCACGACCTCCCCAATATAAAAAGATTTCGTCCTCGAAATCAAATCATACCTGGGAAAGAAAACAATTCCGGATAGCCGGAATGAACATCCTATTCTCGTTCCCAAGTAGCCTCCTCAATGTCGTGTTGTCTCTACAGAACCTTCACTAGCGATATCGTCTTGCCTTTTAGCACTTTTTCTCGAGTATCAAGAATTTGGACCGGTCCCTCTTTGTAAGAGACATCCTTGTCAATAACCACATCAACCCAACTCAACACGTGAGATGGATCCGGCTCATATTTACGCAACATCGATATGTGAAAAGCATTATGGACTCTGTCCATCTGGGATGGCAATGCGAGCTTGTAGGCAACCTCGCCTACACGGTCCAGAATCTCAAAAGGTCCAATGAATCGTGGTGATAACTTACCATTCTTCCCAAACCTCATCAAACCCTTCTGTAGAGAAACCCGTAGAAAGACATAGTCTCCTACCTCAAAGGATAGCGGCCATCTCCACCTATTTGCATAACTTTTTTGTCGGCTCTGAGCTGTGAGCAACCTCTGTCTGATCAGCTTAATCATCTCAGTGGTCTCAAGTACAATGTCGGGTCCTAAGGCGGCTGTCTCGCCTACCTCAGTCCAACAAACAGGAGACCTACAAGGTCTACCATATAACGCCTCAAATGGAGCCATCTGAATACTCATCTGGTAATTGTTGTTATAGGCAAATTCAATAAGTGGAAGGTGATCCTCCCAACTACCTCCTAAGTCAAGTACACATACCTAAAGCATATCCTCTAAGATCTGGATGGTACGCTCCGACTGGCCGTCCGTCTACGGATGGAATGCCATACTAAGGTGCAACGATGAACCAAACACTGCCTGAAGTCCTTCCCAGAATCTCGAAGTAAACTTGGCATCCCTATTTGAAACAATAGCCACTGGAACTTTGTGCAACCTCACAATCTCCTTCACATAAAGAACATCAAGTGCCTCTGCGTTATCTGTTGCCTTAATAGGCAAAAAGTGAGCCGTCTTGGTTAATCTATCAATAATGACCCGTACAACTTTATTTTCCCTCCGTGATTTAGGAAGACCTGTCACAAAATCCATAGTAATCTGCTTCCATTTCCACTGCGCTACAGGCAATGGTTGCAACAAGCCCGCTGGTCTCTAATGCTTAGCCTTCACCTGCTGACAGATAAGGCACTTAGCCACAAACTGTGCAACATCTTTCTTCATTTCATTCCACCAATACTGACATCTTAAATTATGATACATTTTAGTACCACCTGGACGAACTGCAAAGCGGGAAGTGTGAAACTCCCGTAAGACGTCCTCACGACAAACTGTGGGAACAACCAACAAACCTCTGAACTGTAGACCCCCATCTGCGTGTAGGGTCCAATCCTTCACTGTGTTACCATTCGAAATCAATGTGTGAATGATAGCTAAGTCTGGATCCAGTCTCTGTGACTCAATCACTCGAGTAGCAAGAGTAAGCTGAGCCACGAGGCTAAATAAAAATGCTGACTCGCTGCCAACATCATACTCACAACACTGTAATCCCATCTCTGCCAAGTCCTTCAACATCCTCCATTTCTAACTGGCTAAGCTAGCTAAAGTACCATGTGATTTTCGGCTCAAGGCATCAGCTACAACATTTGCCTTGCCCGAATGATACTGCAAATCAAAATCATAGTCCTTCAGGAACTAAACCCATCGCCGCTGCCTGTTATTCAAGTCCTTTTGTAAGAAAAGGTACTTGAGACTCTTGTAATCCAAGAACACCTCGAATCTCTCACCATACAAGTAATGTCTCCAACACTTCAAAGCAAACACAACTGCCGCTAACTCCAAGTCATGAGTAGGGTAGTTAAGCTCGTTAGTCTTCAACTGTCGAGACCCATAAGCCACTACTCTACCATTCTGCATCAACACACAACCCAAACTATCACGTGATGCGTCACAATAAATCACATAACCCAAGCTATGCTCGGGTATCACCAACGGAGCTGTAGTCAATTTTGTCTTCAACTCCTAAAAAGATGACTCACAAGCCTCATTCCACACAAATCTGATTCCTTTTTGGGTCAATCATGTCATCGGAGCTACTAAGCGAAAAAAATCTTTCACGAATCTTCGATAGTAACCCGCTAAGCTAAAGAAACTCTGAATCTCAAACACATTCTTGGGACATTTAAAATTTAGAACCGCTTTTATCTTTGAAGGTGTTGGCCAAGTATAAACTCTAGAGGGGGGTGAATAGAGTCTTTGGCAAATAATGGCCAATTTTCAGATTTGCAAATTCTACTAAACCCTTCTAACAATTATGCAATTATCAAGATATAAACATGAACAATTAATAGCATAAATGTAAAGGAGATAAGGGAAGAAAGATTGCAAACATTCACACGGCGATTTTAACGAGGTTCGGAAACTCCTACTCCTCGGCTCAAGACCCCTCTTGAGACTTCCCAATCCACTATGGCACCTCTTTATAGGTGGAGAGCAAACATTTACATGAAGCAACTCCTTACTTCACTTTGCTAAGAGACAACCTCTCTTAGTCTTCCTTTAAGTCACACCAACCCTTACAAATTGAAGCTAGCTTGCTTCTTCTTTTTTAGGCCACACCAGCCCTTACAAATGAAGATGAAATTTGTTGCATACAAATATATCTCTCAAAGATTGATATGCAAATATTAGCTCATAACTTTCAGCTCACTCTAGAGTATATATATGAATAAATTGAAGCTCAATACTCTATGAATGATATGGGATAAGAGAGTATGATATGAATGAAAAACAAAAGCTCTTATGATGCTAGAAGATGTCTTTCAAGTGTAGCAACATTAAATCCCGAAGTCCCCTTACTCTAATTATAGAGTATCAGCAGCTAATTCAAAATTAGAGCTGTTGTGCATTCTGCCCGAGAGGAAAATAGCCGTTCAAATTCAAATTGGACTTACATCGATTGACTCAACTGAAATAAGATTTATTTCGGTCGTCCGAGATGAAATGAGATCTGCTGAGTGCCTTATTTCGATAGGCCGAAATAAGTTGGCCTTTTGTTTCGGTCGACCGAAACACCTTCCTCCTTTGTTCTAAAACATTCTGTCAGAATCAGTCGTCTGATTCATATTGCCTATGCATTTTGGTCTACCAAAAGGACATCTGTATAGACCTTATTTCCATTGAAAACATAAGTAAATGTCTTTACAGTATTTATATGTCCATTTATTTAAGTTTACAATGTAAATAAGAAAGTATCCCCCATTTAGATTCAATAAAAAATACTAAAAAATTGAAATCCAACTAAATCAAAATGTAGAAATTCAGTTTTAGTACAAATTTGGATTTCTGACAGTTTTGGTAAAAATCAATCCTTATGTAGACCAATGTAGACTTGGTCAAAAATTCTGATAAAATCAGTTTAGGCTAGTTGAAGTATAAAGAGTTATTACCGGGAAAAATTATTTTGAAATAATCATTATTTTAAAAATTCATTTTTCACACTTGGCCAAAAACACAGTTTTTCATGACGTGCATTCTAGGGTCCTAATGTCCGTTACCAACTCATGGTAATAAAGGTTTCTCATGCCTTAATTGTTGACCAATACGAATTATATGATTGATGTGCATAGTCTTAGCATTTCTAGCACAAGTGATGAGTTCTTTCAAAACTTATGCAAGCTTGAACTAACTCACTCTTTAGCAAAGACTCTATATGTCAATTGTATATGAATGAAGTGCATAGTCTATTGCTAATGGATATAAAAGCATATGACTGATGATATGATATACATGGTCCTATAGAGATGAGCTTCAAATAGATTCATAAATACTTTGACATTGAATCCTAAACACTCACCATCCTATCTACCTATTTCTTCATGCTTTATCCATGATCGTGTAGGCTTTCAGGTAGACTTGCTTTCTTCCTTTCTTTTAGTTGCTTTCTTATTCATTGTAGTCTAAGCTATCTTTGGATGGGCTTTGCATTTGGTTCCTTGCAACTTCATGTTCCTTTGTCTCATTTGCTTTCCATAGATGTGATCTTGAGTAATGGAATACTTGGAATGATCTTTCGTGCTTCATTGAGGTCATCCTTTGAATATGAATAATTTATAACACCTAATATAAACATTAGTCCTTAAATATCATTAATGGTTTGTTATCATCAAAATCTCTAGATTGTCTTTGGATGGAGTCGTTAAGGTCAATAATATCCCCATTTTTATGATGACAAAACAGTGATGTGTTCATAAACATATGGAGTAGCATTTGAAAAATACTCCCCCTATCAAAGTGCATTCAATGAACATAATGTTATAACATAATGTTATAACATAGCATGCTTGTACATTCTTCATGAATTTTAGACATAAACATGCATTTAAGATCATTTTACTCTTCAAGAGATTTCTACAAATCTCCCCCTATCAACATGTTTCTATCAAAAGATATGATAGCATGATGGTATATAATATGAAGCATTTGATTCAACAACTAGAGACATCTTCCCTCTTCCCATTTGATATGAAACAACATAGCATTTCACACATCACACTTTTCTCCCCCTTTGTCATCTCAAAAAGGTGGGAGGCCTAAACAACTTCATTAAGCATTTATCGTTTAGCATTGTGAAGCAATGGTTATCATGAAATGGCAATAGATTGGTAATGACTATAATATGCTTTAGAGTGCAATATATAAGTAATTATATCATAAGATACAAATTTCATTGATAGCATGAGTTCAATAGATCATTAAGGTTCATGACATATACAAAAGTATACATAAGACATAAATCAAAGATGAAACTTAAGCTAAATTAGGCAAAAGTATACATAGTAAAGCATAACCAGAAAAAAATAAAAATGAAGCATGGACTAGAATGAACCAAAAGGCAAAAACCTTGTAAGGCAAATCTAGAAATTTAAGTGTGCTTCAATCCCAATATATTTTTTCCATTTGAAATTTTCAAAGATGAGGGAAAATTAATCAAAATCATGAAAGCTCATTAGTATGAATATGATGACCAACAAATCATTTTGTAGCATGTTTGACAATTTTCAAAGTAAGTCAATTAGGCTTAGCAAATCATGCAATATTCCTTCACAAGAGATTATCAATAATCTCCCCCTATGAGTGTGCTTTCATTTGCATCATATATCATTTAATGGATACACATCATTAAAAGCAATGATATATAAATTAAGTCTTTTATATAAAAAGATCATCTTTTACAAGCATATGGTTAAATGATAAAAATCACATGTGGTATGTAAAGCATAAAGCATAAAGCATATGTAAGCAATGTCACTGCTTAAGTTATGTGCAATAAATTTCTAATTATGCAAAAACATCTTTTCTTTGACATATATGATTAGAAATAATTGGCTACATGATTATACATGAGGATGAGCTCAATATTTCTCTTGTTCATATTTTTCATGATGTGATGTCAAGGTATCTCATGAAGTTCTAGATTGCAAAAAGTAATAATGTAAAGATTAAGGTCTTGATACCAAAATATCTTCTTTAAGAGATGTGGTGAGAGATTGGCTACATAACTTTCCATGTGGGTGAACTTAATATCTCTTTTAGAGTCATTCTTTAAGAAGTGATGAAGAAATATCACATGAATTTCTAGAATGTTCAAGATGGATACAAATTAGCATTTGTGATATCATATTAGTCATCAAGATAGAACAAAGTGTTCTTTGAATATTATAATCTCAAGACTAAAGTGTCAAATAGATATATGAAATTTAATTTCCATGACACTTGAGGAGATTCACTCCTAAGAAGAATTCAAGTTTACTCATCATGCAAATTTCAATTCATTTTGCGTGCTAGTGGTAAACTTCTTTGTATAAAACATAAATGTCGCTTTAAATATAATATTATCCATGTAAGTGCGATCAACACAATGTTATCAATGGCTTTTGAACATAATGAGAGAGATATATATAAATTTTATCAAAAACCACTACTCATAAGAAAATCACTTGTGCCTTTCAAGATGAGCTCTAGGAGCTTATTTATGACTGCAAAAGGCAATCGATAATTTTAAACATGTAGTTCATTTCAAATCCGAGTGATTTTTTCTTAATAGACCCTTTTTGGTAGAAGTCAATAAATCATGCATTGGATAAAAATCATTTCATGCAAGAGCGTGTAGCATTCTTATTACTTTAATTCAAGGCCATATGCACAAAGATATATATATATATATATATATATATATTCAAAGCATTTTATTGGATGAACTCTTGAAAACATATTCTAGCTTAATTACCAATAATGACCCACAATGCATATCCTAATGAAGATTTGAAAGCCCTTTAAGTATTGGTGCTTTACACACATCGGTCGACCGGAATGACCCCATCGGTCGGCCGGTTTACATCCCTGAAGCAATTTTGATTTGCTTATTTTGGTCAGCCGGATTAGAGTTTCGGTCTACTGAAATAGCTATTTCGGTCGTCCGATTTTGACTTCGGTCGACCGGTTTGTGCAGAAATGCAAAACCAATAAATTTAGGACCTGTTACAGTATTTCTTTCCAGATTTGATCCTATTATCTTCGAGTTCAAATAATTTCATTTTATGTGCTAACGATGCCAAAATGATGTAAGTGAAACATTTCAAATCACAAAGGCACATAAATGACTTTCTATATATAGCTACTTAAAACAAATTCAAATTAAGTAGCTTTTAACCTCTTTGGGTGACTTTCTTTGATAGCATGCAATTCCAAGTATCTTTCACAATTTTAGTCTTGATTAACAATAGATGCATGCTAGCATGTTCAAGTCACATAATCCAAGATAAGCTACTTTAACATAAGCATTTTTGTAACAAGTAGCATTCATGTCAAAATCACCAACCACAATAATTATGTTATGACTAGATGTAGAAATGATAGTATTGTCCTTATCACATAGCACAATTAAGTCACATTCAAGCTTATTAAATAAAAGCACACTTGTGATGAGGAAGAGGATATTTACCGAAGTAATTAATTGCACTAGCTTTGGCATAGTTTTTCAATATAGTGCACCCTTCATCCTTTTGATGTTGAGAGGAATTCATGACTTGATTTCTCTTCAAGTGCTTTTGCCATCCATATTTGTGTATCCACTCGATCTTGAGTGAAATGGATTTTAAATCTACAAAACATACTCAAGTGGCAATCTTTGGTACCTAATACTTTTAGGGTCCTTGTGATTTAGCACACATTGTGAAGGTTCCTTTTGGAGCATAATTCAATACAAGGCACAAATGTAGTACTCCTTTTAATTAACATGTTTCAAACAAGATTAGAATTTTAAATGTGTCTAGCATGTTAGTGCATTTGTCATTTCAATAAATATATATGTTTATGGCTACATATAACCCAATCAACCAATATGAAATGAGTAATAATTGAGTAGAAAGCATAATTTCATATATGGATCACAATGTAATTCCATGTGCATTATATGATCAAGTTCAAGAGATAACAATGAGATTCTTTCTAGGTGGGCAGAAATGAATAAAGTGCTCTTTTTAGAGATCCTTAAGAATTCAATAATTTGGAGTAAGAACTTTTCTTTCCAAAATTAAATTTTCATTTTTGAAGAGTATTAGCTTGTTGGAAAGAATGTTACTCTTGAGAATTATGCTTTTCAAACCAATTTTGTCTAATTTTAAGTGTAGCATGCCAAATGCAATTCCAAGATTGTAACGCATGGACGAAATTATTTTAAATCAATAAAGCATGCATTAAAAATAGTTTGCATAGACAATGAGTATTTGGAGCATAAAGATAAGACATCCACAGTATATAGCAAATCATCATAGTCTTCATTGGTCTAGTATAATTCATTCAAGAACTTCTCATATATGATGACCAAAAGCTTAAGGATTTGATTTCATTTAGCAACAATTTATTGATCATAAATGATTTTAACATGCCAAAAGAGTTAAGCAATAAAAAGTTTCTATGAATTATACCAATGACCATGCTTTTATAGTTGTTCCAATTGTAATGCTCCATTGCTTTGAGAGTGAAGAATTTGGAACATTTCTTACATCCCATGTTGAACAACTATTATGAAGAATCTATGTCTCCTTAGATGATGAAGATTCCTTCAAGTAACCCTACAAGATAAACTTAGGAAATCTTCATTTGGTACCCAAATTTTTTTGGGTCCATAAATGTTAGGCAATGGCACAAAAGTTCCTTTTGGAACCCAAATTTTCTTGATCATTTTCTTCTTTCTAAACAGACAATTGTAAATTTTATGTCCCAACTTTCTACAATAATTGCATTTAGAGTAATGAAAAGAACTTTTGATAAATGAATTATTTGAGCACTTTCTCTTTTTCATTAAACATGCATTTTTTATATTAGGTTCATATCCTATCTCATTTTTTAAAGAGATAACTTTTTGTTCACTAAGCATAGTACATAGGTTTTCCTTTGCTTTTGTGAATTTAGCTAAAGTGTTATTTTGATCATCACTGATTTTATTTAAAGAGTCATTTTTAGGGACAATATCAATTGATGGTGACTCCTTAGATAATACACACTTCTCTTCCTTTTTGAAAGACTCATTTTCATTTTTGACTCTTGAGAGCTCAATTGAGAGAGAAATGTTTTCTTTCATAAGAATGGCATTCTTAGAAATTTCTTTGTCTAGCATCTTATGTAGATATTTAAAAGCATCATATAATTCATTATGCTCATCAACTAACTCATTATAGGAAGCATTTAAATCAAAAGAATCATGGTTAGAGTTTACCTCATCTTTGTCGGCCATAAGACAAAGAGCAATATCTTCATGATGATCAACCATATCTTTGATGTCATTTACTTCTTTGCTAGAAGCTTGGAGAGTTTCACTCTTCCTTTGAATTGCTTTATTTTCTTCATTATAGGAAAATGAGTAAGTTCTAGCAAGATCATTCACATGGTGAGTAATGTTAGTAAAGCTAAAATTCATCTAATTATTTGAACCATTGTCATTTATGCTACAAGATTCATTTTCATTAATAAGCATGCATAAATTTGCTTCCTCAACATTACAAGTACTACCATGGAATATCTCAAGTAAGTTCCAAATTTCTTTTGCCGTTTTACAATATGCAATTCTATTGACCTCATTTTTATTCAATGCACAATAAAGATTATTTATAACTTTAGCATTACATTGAATTAATCTATGGTCATTTGCATTCCATTCTTTCTCTTCTTTAGGAATCATTGTCTTTTCTACTTCTTTCATGGGAATAAATGGTCCATTAACTATGGCAAGCCAAATTCTATAGTCTATGGATTGAAGAAAGTCTATCATTATACCTTTCCAATAGCTATTGTTGGTTCCATCAAAAATTGGAGGTCTATCAATACATTATCCTTCTAGGTGTGTGAAAATGCCATTGTTGGCCATGATCGTACTCTAAGACGGTTAAGTCTTTTAAATTAGAGTACGCTCTGATACCAATTGTTGCCCAAGTATAGATTCTAGAGGGGGTGAATAGAGTCTTTAGCAAACAATGGCTAATTTTCGGATTTGCAAATTTTACTAAACTCTTCTAACAATTATGCAATTATCAAGATATAAACATGAACAATTAATAGCATAAATGTAAAGGAGATAAGGAAAGAAAGATTGCAAACATTCACACGGCGATTTTAACGAGGTTCGGAAACTCCTACTCATCGGCTCAAGACCCCTCTTGAGACTTCCCAATCCACTATGGCATCTCCTTACGGGTGAAGAGCAAACCTTTACATGAAGCAACTCCTTGCTTCACTATGCTAAGAGACAATCTCTCTTAATCTTCCTTTGGGTCACACAAACCTTACAAATTGAAGCTAGCTTGCTTATTCTTTCTTAAGCCATACTAGCCCTTACAAATGAAGATGAAATTTGTTGCATACAAATATATCTCTCAAAGATTGATATGCAAATATTAGCTCACAACTTTCAGCTCACTCTAGAGTATATATATGAATAGATTGAAGCTCAATACTCTATGAATGATATGAGATGAGAGAATATGATATGAATGAAGAGCAAAAGCTCTTATGATGCTAGAAGATGTCTCTCAAGTGTAGCAACATTAAATCCCGAAGTCCCCTTACTCTATTTGTAGAGTTTCAGCAGCTAATTCAAAATTAGAGCTGTTGTGCACACTGTCCGAGAGGAAAATAGCCGTTCAGATTCAAACTGGACTTACATCGGTCGACCGAACTGAAATGAGATTTATTTCGGTCGTCCGAAATGAAATGAGATCTGCTGAGTGCCTTATTTCGGTAGGCCGAAATAAGTTGGTCTTTTGTTTCGGTCAACCGAAACACCTTCCTCATTTGTTCTAAAACATTCTGTTAGAGTCGGTCGTCAGATTCATATTGCCTATGCATTTCGGTCTGCCAAAATGAAACTGCAGTTTCAGGAATTTTTGTTCTAAGTAAACGGATGAGACAATTTGTGTACAGGACATCTGTATAGACCTTATTTAATGCCTTTACAGTATTTATATGTCCATTTACTTTAAGTTTACAATGTAAATAAGGAAGTATCCCCCATTTGGATTCAATAAAAAATACTAGAAAATTGAAATCCAACTAAATCAAAATGTAGAAATTCAGTTTTAGTACAAATTTGGATTTCCGACAGTTTTGGTAAAAATGAATCCTTATGTAGACCAATGTAGACTTGGTCAAAAATTCTGATAAAATTAGTTTAGGCTAGTTGAAGTATAAAGAGTTATTACCGTGAATAATTATTTTGAAATAATCATTATTTCAAAAATTCATTTTTCACACTTAGCCAAAAACACAGTTTTTCATGACACGCATTCTGGGTTCCTAATATCCGTTACCAACTCATGGTAATAAAGGCTTCTCATGCCTTAATTGTTGACCAATATAAATTATATGATTGATGTGCATGGTCTTAGCATTTCTAGCACAAGTGATGAGTTCTTTCAAAACTTATGCAAGCTTGAACTAATTCACTCTTTAGCAAAAACTCCATATGTCAATTGTATATGAATGAAGTGCATAGTCTATTGCCAATGAATATGAGAGCATATGAATGATGATATGATATGCATGGTCCTATAGAGATGAGCTTCAAATGGATTCATAAATACTTTGACATTGAATCCTAAACATTCACCATCCTATCTACCTATTTCTTCATGCTTTGTCCATAATCGTGTAGGCTTTTAGGTAGACTTGCTTTCTTCTTTTCTTTAAGTTGTTTTCTTACTCATTGTAGTCCAAGCCATCTTTGGATGGACTTTGCATTTAGTTCCTTGCAACTTCATGTTCCTTTGTCTCATTTGCTTTCCATAGATGTGATCTTGAGTAATGGAATACTTGGAATGATCTTTCGTGCTTCATTGAGGTCATCTTTTGAATATGAATAATCTATAACACTCAATGTAAACAGTAGTCCTTAAACATCATTAATGGTTTGTTATCATCAAAACCTCTAGATTGTCCTTAGATGGAGTCGTTAAGGTTAACAGAAGGGTCAACTGATACACCATTTCCTGAAACAACATGTCCCAGGAACTTCACCTCTTATACCCAAAATTCACATTTCGTATATTTGGCATACAAACGGTGCTATCTCAAAATCTGCAACACTGTCCTCAAATGGATCTCGTGCTCCTCCCGAGATCGTGAATAAACAAGAATGTCATCCACAAATACTATCACAAACTGGTCTAGATAGTTGTGGAAGACATGGTGCATCAAGTCTATGAATGTCGCTGGTGTATTAGTCAAACCAAAAGGCATCACGAGGAACTTATAATGGCCATACCGTGTACGGAAAGTTGTCTTCGAAATGTCCTCATCCCGAACTCACAACTGATAGTAACCAGATCTCAAATCAATCTTAGAAAAGTAACCAGATCCCCTCAACTGGTCAAATAAATCATCAATCCGCGGCAAATTAAAGATACTTGTTCTTGATAGTGACATGATTCAGTTTCTGATAATTAATGCACAACCTCAAAGAACCGTCTTTTTTCTTAGTAAATAAGATCGGTGCTCCCCACGGTAAAACACTAGGTCGAATAAAACCCTTCAACCTCAAATCATCAAGCTGCTTCTTTAACTCCTCCAATTCAGCTGGTGCATACAATACGGTGCTATAGAAATTGGCGCGGTATCCGGCATCAAGTCAATAACAAACTCAACCTCTTTTCTAGAGGGTAAGTCCAACAAATTATTTGGAAAAACATCCAAGAAGTCACATACAACTATTGGATACACAACCCTCATAATATCATCTTCTTCAGCTAGGTAACTAGCCAAGAAGTAATCACAATGACCCCATCCACGAATCCCATAACATGCCGAAGTGTGAAAATCATCCCGATCTCCCACAAAGAAGAAACAATCACCCTCAGGTGTGCAAACTGAGACTCGTCCTCTGAAGTAATCAATCGTAGCATGAAATGAAGCTAACCAATCCATCCCGAGAATGACATCAAAACCAGTCATCTCAAGGAGGATGAGGTTAAACACAAAAGTCCATCCGGCTATCACAATAGAACAATCCCTCACAACTCGGCTCATGGACACTAAAACCCCAACTGGCGTATCAACACACAACGCCCGCTCCATGAAACTAACCTCTAACCCCGATGTAAATGCAAATGATGATGATATGAAAGAATAAGATGCACCAGAGTCAAACAAAACACGGGCCCAAGAACCAAACACTGGAAAGATACCTCAGAGAACTGATGGTCCAAAAGATGCATCGGCCTGAGTAAGTGCAAAGACACATTCCTATAGTGTCTGTGCCTGAGAACTACCAATCTGAACACCTGACTGTTGCGCTGACATAGTAGGAGCATCCCTCTTGACTGGCCGTGATCCCTGAGAAGACATGGTAGGCTGCGGTGGTAGTGGCGATCTAAAATCTGACTGAGCTGTAGCAGACTATGACAATCTCTACTGTGACCCTCTACCACTACCTGTGCCAGCTCCCTGATTCGAACAATTCTTCACCCTATGGCCCTGCTGGCCAAAACCATAATAAGCTCTTGGTGCTGCGGAAACTGTAGACGAGTTCATAGGACATTTAGACTTGTAATGTCCAGGCTGCTGACACTGATAACAAATAACCCTACTCTTATCTGACCCAGCTGGCATAAGAGTAGTAGGAGCGGATCGTGCAGACTGCTACCCCTGAAACTGAGATGAACCACCCCTGTTCCTTTTCTATGAAGGCCCCTATGAATATGATCCGGCATTCCTCTTTTGTTTCCATTGTTCATTCCCTGCATTTATATCCTTGGCTTTCACCTCAAGTATCAATGCCCTTTCCACTACCTCTGAGTAGACCTTGAAATAATGGGCCGTCATTAACGGCCTCATTTGGTAAGGGAGACCAGAAACAAACTTCCGAGTCTTGTCAGCTTCATTTCTCACTAACTCAGGAGCAAAACAAGAAAGAGAGGTGAACTTTTTTTCGTATTCTCTCACTGACATATTGCCTTGAATGAGATCATCAAACTTCTTCCTTAGCCCAACCTTTTGGTGATGGAAAAATATTTCTCATAGAATAACTCCTTAAACATTTCCCAACTCATGTTGTGATACCCCTCGATTCTAGAGCCACGGGTGATCAAGTCCGAGCACAGATCCGAGGGATATCATACAATCAATATGTAAACAAGCAGGAATACAAAAGAATTAAAATAAAATAGTAAGCTGAAAAGAATTCTAAATATGAAAATCCTCCAAAAGAATAGATAACTACAATTTAATCTTTCCAATTCGTACAACTCTAGAATCCATCCAATGGACCCCTAATAATTCCAAATGAACATAAATTACAGAACCAACATCCAAACTATAACATGAAAGGAAGTCCTACGTAGTTAGAAAAGTGAGTGACTGTATCTGCTTTACCACGATCAAGCTCTAAGCCTGGTACTGACGAACACCTAAAAAATAAGAGTGGGTCAGGCCCACATGCAAGTTCCATCCTACTATAATCCATACATAAACTCGATACGCAGATACATCCTAGATAGCTTGGCAATAACTAAAATAGTTCATATAGGTATAAATACACACTATAGGTAGAAGGTAACATGTAAATCACACATTACGGTGTGCATGTGCCCTAGACCTACCAGGGAACATTAGCTATATCTAGTTACTCATCATTTGCGATATACGCACCATAACCATGATCTTGAGACTCAAGCTCATATCACGGTACCATAAGTGTATATATAAATCCTTCCTAATACAGAAAAATAAACAAACATCTGATATATCGTTCAACTATTTTAGTTGATAGGACATGCATCCATGTAGGATTTAACTATTTTAGTTAATCCATTCTGTATGCATGAATAGGTAAGATTTAGCTTTTTGATCTAATCCATCCCTAATATGCCACCGTCCCATACCGGTGCATATAATGCATATAATCCATAAATGATGCACACTCAGCTGAACATCAAGTACATCCAAAAACAAACATAATAGAAATCAAATATAGACAAGATCATATCATGCATCCAATACATGATTATAATCATAGAACCTCCGTTTAAATTGCTAGAGTAAAGATACACAATTTAAACTATCTATATCCATCCAATTGACAAAACAGAAATTATAATCGTTCATCAATTTAAAATCCATAGCATGTTATAATGATAATCAGAAGTATTAACTGAGCATATTATACCAAAATTCCAAAAAAATCCTTTCATACTAGTCCATTAAATTTACTAAACAAGACTACCAATTTAAACCTTCCACAATCCTTAACAGCAAGCAAATTATTATATAAATTTTATGATGTCTATTTAATCCTTAATTATGAATCCAAAACATGATATAATGATACTCAGAAGTTTAAACTAAGCACATACACTCAAATCCAAAAAATACATTCCTATCAGTCCGTTCAATTTGCTAAAACAATCACTAGCAATAAAACTTCCATATTCCGTGACAACATGTAAATTATTATTAAATTTCATAGAGTCCATTAACACAGTATAAACCAACATTCCTGGCCTTCATTAAATTATATATATATCATTTATATAAAGTCCAAAACATAACTCTTATACCAGTTCATTTAGTTTGCTCAACAAACTAGAAACTAAGCCTTCCTCCTTACTTGACAGCATGCATATTTATCTTTAAAAATTCATGATTCCCCTTAATATTAGCACACTAGCACATACTAACTATCTTAAGGTTTAATCAGGTTAATTTTAAACATTTAAAACCCCCCTTCATTTTCTAGAAATCACATTCAAGCCCCTAGAACCAAAAACCGTCAAAAAAACACCTGTAAGAGTGCATCAACCAAGGGAGCTGGCTGGAGAGCTGGCTTTCTCATAATGGGAGCCGGCTCCCTCCACTAGGGAGCCGGCTCTCTCCCTGAGAACCCCTCTTCTCTGCCTATGTTCTTCTTTTTCGCTTCCGGCGAAGTTCCAAGTCTCTGTCCCAATTGTTTTAAAACTTTTTAGGGTCCAATGTTAATCCAAACAGCCCTAAAAACTCCTCACATTCCATTATGAATTAATTTACAAAAGTTTAAAACCTAATCGAAACAATTTATGCAAGAGAAGCAATTTCAGTTACAAAAACGTAAAACAGTTATCAGTCTATCTATCATGCATAAATATCCGTTTTAAAATTAAATTAGATTCCTGGTGACTGTATAGAATGCACAGAACACAAGTTTACGGGAAGGAGATAGAATAAAACTTGCCTTTAGGTTTCGGTTTGAAACCTTTCAACGTCGTCTCTAAATTCTCCGACGACTGCCGACTACTGGTAAACCTCGTATTGTTCGGTTTCAATCCCACAAGCCATCTCTTCCTTCCTCCTTGATACGACCTTTAATCCACGGTCGAAATCCTAACTGGTCCTCACAGTTTCCTCAAGCTCCTCTCTGTTTTTCCTCTCAAGACTACATTACGTGCCTCTGTTTTTTCCTCTCAAGAACTATTACGTGAATAGGGTTTTTCAACCCTAACAGACGTATACTGTTCTATATATATAGGCCTTTATTAAACCTATTTTTAATTCCCATTAAATAATAAGTCGGCTAATCAATCTTCATAAAAGAAAAACCCTAAACCTAAACTATATACACGACCATATAAATATAAACTAACTAAGGCATACAAGCCATTAAAAACACGCGTCATTTAAAACACCAATTAGTAAGTAAATTAAATAACAATTAAACAAGTAATTAAAAAAATAAATAAATAAGTACAATTAAACAATTAATTTAAGACAAATAAACAAGTACAATTAAACAATTAACTTAAACAAATACACAATTAGTCAATTAAGCAAATAAACACATAATTCCATAAAAATGAAATAAAATCTAAAATCATTAATTAAAATACCAAAACTATCCTTTCTAACATTAGGGGTATTACACATGTCCTCAACTTTGTGCTGATTAGTGACTGACTTCCACCAAAGCTTAGTATCCTTTGAAAACTTGTAAGTGGCTAGGATGATTTTCACATGATCATCCGTTACATCCATAGAAGTCAAATAGGTTTCTACTTGATCCATGTAGTCGTCTGCTACCATTGGATCTGCACCACCTTCAAACATCACTGGCATCAACCTAGAAAACCCTGCAATTAACTTAAGACGCTTCTGTGCTGGCGTCTTCTTTACTTGAACTACCGGTTGCGAAAAAGTAGCAATTGTAGCCCTCAAGGCACTCTGTAGCAAACGGTTCAGTGCCAGCTCAGTTTTACCCGCTTCAACGGGTGTTTCAACATTGTCCCTTCGTGTGGAGACACCTTTAGGGGAAATCAAGTCCCTAAGAAGTGTATCCTTTTCAACTGGCTCCGCGGGATAGGAACTAGAGCTTTCACCAACATCACCTCTTGTCGGCCTAGGGCCAACTCCCTTTGGTTCCTTTCGCGGTGGCATTACACTATAAAACGAAAACACGGATAAAAAAATAATGACAATATTGACTGTCTAAGAATGACTAAAGAAAGGACATTAAACACGTAGCATGCATAAGCAATGCTACATTCAACAAGTAAACACGTAGCCACATAAATAAGTAGGCATGCTTGCACATCATTAAACAATTAAGCACATTGGCATAAACACAGAAGCATGTAAGCAAGGAAACAATCAAGCATGCTTGTCAAATAACAAAACACATTAACAAGTAATCACATAGACAATGCAAATGGCTTCCCACACAACCCTAGGTAGGCCTCTACCCGTCGTCCTAATGGTTTTCGAACCTCGCTCTGATACCACCTTTGTAACACCCCAAACCTGAGTCCTGGCATGCGAACATACCAATGAACAGGAAAGGCGAACATATCCCATTGGCTACTAAGTTATCCCGAGTCTTCCACACCTGTCTCAACATACATTTCACAGCCTACCTTTATGTAATCACATTGTACATGAATAATGAAATTGAAAAGCTATAAACGCACATTCATAATTTTCCCCGAATATATATATCCCAAAACATAAGTCCTTAGAGTTCATTAATTACATGTCGTTGAGGAAAGTGTACTAAAAATACAACTTTAACATTCACATGACTTTTACATAATTACAACATATACATTGATACAAAACAAAAGATGTCACGAAGGCAAGTCTGAGTCAATCTAGGTTTGTGGAGGGAGGTCCTCGCCTACCTCTTTTCCGTGTCCTGGAAAAAAAATATAAGAATGATGGAGTGAGCGCAATGGCTCAATAGTAGTTGCCTAAAACGCACTCCTTAATACTTTTATGAATTTACACAAAGAATAGCTATAAGTAAAAGGGATCATGTTTGTCGGGAGATACAATCATTCTACAATGCAATTCTATGAATGAAATGAAATGCAATGCGAATAAAATGTCAATGCCACTCCCCATTTCCAAAATTTCATCCAATGCCTCAATCGTCAAATCGTTAATGTAACCCGGCCCAAGGTAACTCCCTGACGCCACGAGAGGAGGATTGGCTAACTATCCTTGACCTAAGGTAACTCCTTAGCGTCATTTGGGGCCTAGTAACTCAACCACACGCAAGGCAAGCTCCCTACATCCTTTCTAGGTCCCATTAACGGCATGGACACAAGGTAACTCCTTGTTGTCCGGTTTTCACAAACAATCTTTCAAAACATTTTCCCAAAAATCAAATTTTCGTCCTTCCAAAAATTCAGCTTTTGCCCCATTTGATACCCAATGTAATGCATGAATGATTACATGTTTTTCAATGTCATAATATTGTAGCATTTCTACATAAAAACTCAGTCCAATAAACCATGTTTCTAGCAGAAAATTATCAAGGTAGCTTTCATGTAATAAACTCATTCACATTGTCATCAACTCCACATAACTTACATGGCAAATTGAACATAGTAAACATATAACAATTCAAGAACTTCATACACTTGCATATATACTATTAAACATGTCTAATTTCAGTTTTGAGCACATAATACACCATCATTACATAAGCTCAAATTTCAGATTTCTAATCACACAAAACAGTCCCAAAATTTAAGGTACACTGGGCATGAAATTTTCAGTTTTGTAGTAAGAACATTACAACTATTATAAGTACTAATTTTCAGTTTTAACACATATGATATAGCCAATATTAAAGAAACAAAAATTCAATTTCTAGTACATGCTACACACCATGACAAAAGTTAGAAATTTCAGTTTTTGAATCACACTTAGCATGCTTGAAAAGAGGTTCAATTTAAAGAAATTAATTCACTAGAAATAAAGGTTGTGAGGGTTAGAACAACTCCTACCTCTACAAGAGCTAAAACCCAGCCAAAAGCCACTGATTGATTGTCTAAAATCACCAACAATTGAGAAAAGATAAAGAACAAAAATGTTCCTTTGTAGTACAACCAAAGCTCCTTATTTCAAGACAAGTTTTGAAAAACAGTGGTTAAGGAATGGATTTAATTCTTGTATCAATGGAAAACTCTCTCCTTTATGGTCATTTTCTCTTCCAAGGGTTGCTCCAAAATTCCACAAGAAGGCCCTCAAAACCAAGCTCCAAAGAGAGCTTCAATGGAGTAGGAAATGAGAAGAAAGAAAGAAAAAAAAGAGGGAAGAAGAAACTGAGACTAGCTACCGAAAATGGGTCTGTAGGGGTTAGTGGAATGTTGTCACTTAGTGTATATGTGTCCTTTGCATGAGAAAAAGTTGCCAAGTGTAGTGCACGGTGTCAAGCAAAGGCTTGGTCAAAGCATGACCTTGCAAAAGTACTAAAACAACCCCCCAACATTACTAAAACCCCATCATGCCATTACCATAACAAAAGTCCATACTATCCCTTATACAAATTATGAATGGCATACAAAATAAAATAATCACAACAAAGAAAATATTGCGGAACCCGACGATAAAATAAACAAATACATGAGTGCGAAAAAATACTAGGAAAATCGAAAAAATGAAAGACACCACACACTATGTTTGAAACAAAGTACATTGAACTTTGACTCTGGCGCACACCTTATCGTTCTACCAAACACCAATTGCTGACAATCCTCTGGCTTTGCGACTCCTCGTCCAACAGCAACTTGACCTCAGACTTATGCTTGATATCTGTAGAAGAGTAATAGGTAGATCAGATAACACTCCTCAAATGCTCCAACCCTTTCAAAGTGTAATCGCTTTTACTTCTGTTCTTCAATCGTCTGAATTCGATGTAGAAGTAGATATACTTTTATCTGATCGATGTAGATGCAACAGTATGATCACGATCAGGATTTTGAACACCACAACTCTAAACTCACTATATGTTTATGTGTACGTGTTTTAGAAAGATGACAGATAAATCAATTTTGATTTTTTGCAAAAATAATCTTCCTAAGGCTTTTTAAAAATAATGAAGTTGTAGAACAAAAGTCGTGAATAAACTTATGTGTCTGACAAGGTTTATATTGAGTTTCAAAGTCATATTCCTTCGGAAAATAAAGGAAATTTCGTGCATAGGACTTTTGGTAAACTTTTAAACCAAATAGGAAGTTCAAAACTGATCAGGACTAAGTTTCCATAAACTGAAACAACAGTAATACCGGTAGGAGAATCTTGGTACCGGTTTCCAAAGGACAGAATGGAATTTCTCGAATATCAGCTTTTTGAACCGGTTCCCAAATTCAGGTACCGGTTCGCACTTGACAGAATCCAACTTGAACTTGGATTTTCTGTATTTTGATTACTCTGAAAATATACCTTATAGATATTTGTGTCCTAAGTGGGAAACGACTTCCTAATGTGTTGTTCTTTCCTTTTCGATGATCAACAGTATTTTCTTCTTTTGAACAACCTTCCATATTCCATAGTCAATGTCGATCCTGATATGGTAACTGAAATTACAACTCGACTATGACTTGTTTTGTTACCGAAATTAGCCATTTATAAAATAATATCTTCTTGGTAATCAATGACTCATTCTGGATAATGAAATTGTACCTTCAATGGCCATATAATTTGGATTGGAGATGTTCTTGTGAAATTTCTATGCATCAGACAATGTTTAAACATGGGTCTATGCACTTTTTTTATTGTTTATAACTCAGCATTAATATTTTAGCATTTGGTAAAAAGTTTTCGGAATAAATTCATTGAATTTATATTATATAATGCACAACCAATTCCTATAAGTTCTGTTTTATATTGTTAAAGAATGTACATTTGGTGAATGGATGTCTGCAACAATCTTAAATTTGTTTTGGCTACTTGAAGAAATTCAGGTAGTTTTTTTTTTTTTTTTTTTTTCCTTCTCTTTTTCCTCTTAATACTTTGGCATTGTTTTTAGATTATAAATTTCAGTGTGTTGATATTCTATTATATTACATTGAAAAAGAAACCTCATGTCTGAGAAACAAATTTGGGCAACAATTTGCAAATTATACGCCCATGCATTTGGTATCGTGATTAGATTATAACTAACAAAGCGGACAATATATACATAGGGGGGGCAGGTCGTGATAATTGGATCGATCAAATGTAGGTTTGAGCAATCAAACCTAATCTAGTGAGGGTCCATTGATGTTTCGATCAATATTTGAACTCCCTCTACATCTGATTTTTAGGAATTTTGATTTAAAGCAACTTTGATTCATTTGAAACTCCTTTTTAGGATCAAAACATATTTGTCAAAAACCCTAATAATCAATAATGCTAAGAATGTATTAGTATGAACCCTAATTTGGTGAGTGCAGAATTGATAGTTGAGTTTACTTTGGATTGGGTAACCCAACTAACTAACTTTTGAAAAATATGAACAAACTGAAATCGAAAATTACACTCTCATTTTTTCACGAAATTTGTGAACCTAAGTCCTATTGACCTAACAAATACTTGAAAAAAGATGTCTGAAATTTAAAATTTGCCATTGTCAAGGAAACCTGAAAGTGGCCACATATGAAGAAATATGAAGTTTCCAATTTTCCTATATGTTTACAATAAAGATGATTGCCTTCTACATTAAAGTGGAGTGCAAATTGTGAATGTGGGCATCCAAATAGGCTAAAAAAGTGAATGTTTTAGAAAATATTATTTTTGCCTAGGCTTGTTTTAGGGCCATCCTTTGGCTAGCTTGAGCTCTGTGCTAAATTATTTTAGCTTTCAGATATGGGCCTCATATTGGCCTCACTGGCAAGTTTGCCTGAATTTCATGGTTTGCCAACTGGCAAGTTTGCCTGAATTTCAAAGTTCACCAACTGGCTTCAGACCATGTTGGAGCATAGGCTTCATGTGCAACCTCCATTACTATATGAAGCGCTGAATTTGAGAGCAAGGATTCTCCGTATTTTCAAGTTTAGAAACATTTTCGAAAATTTTAATTGTTATGCTCTTTTATGTTGATATGCTTTTGTAGTAATATGTTTTGTAAAGTAATATGTTTTGTGGTTTGATACGAACAATTGTTGGTTTGATGATGTTGCTGTATCTTTTCAGGGAGCATCTGACTCATGGAACTTGCCTGTGGCTTTTATAAGCGTCATCATTCTTCCAATTGTAGAAAATGCTAGTGCAATCATGTTTTCCATGAAGGACAAGCTCGTGAGTGCTTGAAAGTCAGAACTGCTATTTCTTGCTTGTGTAATTGTGTTGAGTCAGTTAATTTACCTGTCTTCTTCTATAGGACATCACAATAGGAGTTGCGATAGGATCATCTACACGTATATTAATGTTTGTGGTAAGACTTGGAAATTTAATTCAATTCTTGATGCTAATTTTTGATGTTTGAAAAGGTCATGTTGCCACATTTTCTTTGAATTGTTTCCCCAAATTCTCTCTAGTTTAATGTTTAATTTAGTTTTTTGCGGGCAGGTATACAGTGATTCTCCATCACTTCTGTTACAGTTAGATAGCAACATTTCTGCATTTTGCTTAAGGTTAGTGGGTTAAGAATTTTGTGGGGTTGATAAATGCAGATTCCCTTCTGTGTGGTTGTTGGTTGGATTACGGGAGAAGCATTGGATTTGAACTTTCACCTCTTTGAGACAGCTACACTCTTTATCACAGTGTTAGTGGTGGCATTTATGCTGCAGGTTTGTTATCTATTTAATTAAATACATACCTGAATATGTATCCTGTTGCTTATATCCAGCTCTTATAAAACTCATCATATGCGTACCACCATGTGCATATTTCAGAGAGCTTAAACTATTTAAGGGAAGACAAAACTTACGTTGGTTGATATTGTAAATAAAGATAGGGTTGCATTATTGGGTAGAGCAGATTGGTGAACATGATTTATGTAGCTATTAATTGATAGTTGGGACGGGACTTTCTAGAGTTGAGTTGAAAATTGAAACAGCTTTTGGTTACTACGGTAAAAATATATACATAATGAAATGGCATTCCTGATGCTATATTTATAAATTTGCTGGACGAATATGACAGGCAAAGAAATCTATACTATACCGAATGGCTGCAGGTGGAACGTTAAGAAGCCTTCTTGGTTCAACATGTTTTATTTTAGGTTGTTCTAGTTGATACATTATTCAAAGTTCAAGCCATATTTATTGAGCTTCATTCGTGGTATAGTTTTTAACATTAAAGTAGACAAGTAAATTTAACAAGTGAACGTTGCTATAGCATGTAGTGTTGTGATACTTTAGCTGTGAAGTAATTTGGTTGTTTTTCCTTTTAAGGTTACTTTTGTTACTTTTAACTAAGATTTGAGATTAATTTGATTTTTAAGTATAAAATTTATTTTAATTACGATTTCCTAGTCTCGAGGGCTTGTAAGAAGTTTTTTGGAGTTTGTTGATGTTGAATTGATAATTTCAAGCAAGACTGTGATTGGTGTTTCTTTTATAATAGAGATTTCCTGCTTTCTTTGTACTTAAAACTACACAGAAAACCTTGGAAACAACCCCGTAAGCCCTTGTTCTCTGTCCAAAACCATATTCAATCAATTCTCAACTAAATCTAGGTAGCTTGGGTGTACCCGAATTTCAGTATGCAGTTTACATTTTTTTTTTTTTTTTTTCCCTGAATGGATATGCAGTTTACATAAACCTGAGACAACTGCTGCTTTTGACCTAAGCTTTTTGGAAACACTGTTTGGCATAGTGTGTCTACAAATGCCAAACTGTTAAGAAGGACCCAATCTTGAGTGGAATAAAATACTGCAACTTCTGTCTTTTTCAATAAAATCATCATGCAGTAATAAACAAAGCCCAAAGTGATACCTGCTCTCCTTTAACTTCGATGTGTTCTTGTAGTTCCCTGCACAAAACTTCATGTGAGTTGAAAGTGTAGGTAGACCAGTATGTCCCTGATTATCTAGACGCAGCATGCATAAAATGTTGCTTTTCAGTATATGACTTAATGTTCACTTTTTGCAGGAAGGGACGTCAAACTATTTCAAAGGTTTGATGCTTATTCTGTGCTATCTCATTGTTGCTGCCAGTTTCTTTGTACATGTTGACCATTCAGATGGTGAGTCTCAACAAACTTAGTTTTGACACATCGAAAAATATGGAACTTTTATTTACAACTATACTGTTTACATTTTGTGTAATTGCTTTTCTACTTAAAAGTCATTTGGGGGAAAAAGACAATTATTGGATTCACAAACTATTTCATTCGGATGAGGAATGCCATCATCACATGTCTTTTAAAGGGTCAACAATAGTACCAAAGAGCTAGGAAAACAAAATTTGTTTATCCAACCTCCATGGATTGACTATGAGATTTCTGTGACAACCTTGAATTACTTAATCTGAAGCTATGAGATTTTAAGGTTAAAGAAGAAAAGACATTCACTGCCGTGAGAGATGAGGCAATTTCATGTACATTAGAAACTTATCCCCATGGAAGGATAATTGAACCACTTCTGACCAGAGTCGAATAACTTTTAAATAGAGTGTATTATTTTCTGACACAAAGTTTTGTCCATTTCTTTGGTGAACTAAATATTTGAACACCTAATCAAAAACATTACAAATCTTGAAAGAGAACTTGTAAGCTTCGTTGACACCCTAGTCCACCCCTTTTTCTCCATTTCCAGCGAAACACATGAAATCATTTCTTATGGCTTTAAGAAAACTGGGAAAAAAACAACACAATCTTCAGCTTAGATTTTGAATTTAAAAACAACAGAATTGAAGTAAAATATAAAAACAGAACTCTGTTCAGCCCTAAACTTTGCAACCATAATAATTCATCATATGTGCATATAAAAAATCTTTATTCAATAACAGTTGTGAAGAGGACCAAACAACCAATATGGGCCATGTACTATTCATTTCCTATTGGATTGGAAGTTGGAACAGACCATTTCCTATTGGAGTAGCAGTGTTCTCTTTCTGCATTATCTATGCTTGTATTTTGGGTTAAATTCTACTGTGTGTTTGTGCACACATTGTAAGAGTGGATTTAAAACCAACCTCTGCAGGTAGTCTATCTAAAATTAGGCAAATGACTCTCTCCATCATGACAAAGTTAAACATGAAAAAAGGCAAAGTCAGCATATATTCTCTCACACTTCTATAGAGATTTTGTATCCATTGTGGATCTGTGATAGAAACATTTCATCTTTTTCTTTCCGTGGAAAGACATAAAGTAGAACAAACAAAATGCTAGCTAGCAGCGACAAATATTGTTATACTGACATAATAAAATCAACCCAGATTGACCTGGTGATTGTGATTCTGTGAACCGAATATAAAAAACGGACTATTACGTGTATTTTGAATTTGCAAATCATTCAAGAGTCTAAAATAATTAGCACGTGTACTGCATAAATTTAACCACAACAACATTTAATTTACTGCAATGTTTTAACATAGAATACAAATAATAATATCATTTCATCTTTATCACACACTTTAAAAAATATAATTTTTTATTTGGCTCTGCAATTCACTTTTGTGAAAGCATGTTTATTAACTTTTCCTTCTAATTAAAAAAGTTGAGGAAGAAGTGAATGACTATCACTATACAAATTGATACCAAATAATTTTATTAATTAATAAATCTAATGCATTGTCATCCATTATTTTAAAATTGTATTTATCAACCTATTGATTTTAGGGGAAAACAAACCTATTGATTTTATTTTACTTCATAATCTCGGATCAAGTTTTTATGATGCACAACTTCTTAGGCTGAAAAGTAATTCTATTAAATTTCTGAGGATTCCATTCTAGCTTAATATATGCTATTATATCTGGTGTATATTTATCAATTTATGTACGTAGTATATTGTTTTTATTTTTGTAGACCAATTTTCGAATCGAGTTCCAAAGATATATTGAGGTGAGGTAGTGTTGGATCTTTTAGTAAGGGCCGGCCTGTTCGAAATTTGGTAAAAGCCCAAACCCAACTCGGGTCAAGCCGACCATAACTGATCAATATAGTGAATATATTTGGATACTCCAAACCATCCAAATTATGGTGGGACAGTTGAAAACAAAATTGCGGTGTCCAAAAATTCATAATGTTGGCCCATGAAAAGGACTCGGCAGTATACATAGTAATAAGTCCATGATAAAACAACCAATCATTATCTGGATTTCAATTTGATAAGGTTATTCCAAATTCATCAGCTCAATTTCAATAAATTGTCGGATATTTGCAAAGCAATGAAACAAAACCCATGTCGGCAACCACGTGGTGAATGCATCTTAAAAGGGTCTTGACCCATCCCAAACAGGATTGCGAAATGAGGATTTAAACGTTAGTTTGATTGATGAAGAGTGTAAAAAAATCCGGGGAAAAAAATAAAAATAAAGGAGTATGTAAAATATTATTGTTTTAAATTGATCCAGGACTCATCTTTAAAAAAAAAATTAAATGGAAGGGAGAGAAGATGGATGTGACATTTAGGGAAGCGATTGTGTGGTATTTTTTATTTTTTTATTATTATTAATTTTTTTTTGGATCGAATAGAAGAGAAAAGAATAAATTTATGATTTACTATATTCGTATAGAGTTTTAATTATTTTTACCATTATATTGAATAATATTTATAATATAATAATTTATAGAGGATATTTATAGAATTTAAAACTTATGTAACTTAGAATATTGTTTAATTTAATTATATTTATTTTATTTTTTATATCATTGTAAAGGCATAGAGCAAAACAAAAAAAAAAATTGAAAAATAAGTTCCAAATTTGTTGAGAACATAGTCAAAGCTCAAGAACGAAAATCACCAAAGGAGAAAAGTAACAATAAGAGTGACCTAAAGGCCTGGCTATCACAACTTTAAAAGTTACATTCACAAGACGCCTCCAACAGAGAAAAAACCACCCAAACCTGCACAAAATCAAATCAAGTGGAAAAGATCGGACCAAGTCAAAAACAACAAAAAATGACATACACCATATATCTAGCCAAAGAAAAAAATAGTAAATCCACCCATTTTAGCCGGAAAACAGATCAGGGAGAAAATTTGAGGGGAAGGAGTGTGTTGCATAGATAAAGAGTAAAGAGAAAATTATTGAAACGCATATTAAAATTGAGAGGAAGAAGGGATGTTGAGTTTGGAAGGAAAAAAGAAAGATATGTGGATAAAAAATAAAAAAAAAAGGAACGAATTTTCTTGTTATGTATGAAAATAAAGAAGAATATGAATACATCATCCTTCCTTTACAAAGTTCAGTTTTATATATAATAATATTTAATTGGATGCTACATATTTTTAGGAATGATATTGCTTAAAACTACAAAACACCAAACCTTTCTTTAAGAATGCAATATATTTTTGTTTATTGGTGTATTTTAACACTCTTTAGAAATGGTACTGCTTAAAAATACAAAAATCTTAAACCTTTCTTTAAGGATGCAATCTATTTTTAGCATATTTAATTATTATTTCTTTACTAATGATTCATTTGACTTGTATTATATTTTTTAAATTTTATATTATATTCTCAGCTATATATTGTATGAATTTTAATTTATTCAACCCTTAACTATATTATTATTAATTTAACAAAAAATGTTACTACTATATTTTTTTTTAATAAAAAACAATAATTAGATTTTATAAATAGATCATTATTTGTGTTTGATGATCTTAAAAATTAATAAAATATATAAAAATATATAAAAAAATTATTTTTTATTGATTTGTGTGGAAAAAGGTAGCAGATATATGTATCTTTCCTTTCTTTTTGGAATACAAACGAGCTAGAGATTATTATTATTATTTTATAATCAATTCTTTGTATATTTGGTTGATATTTATTGCCACCAGGCCCACCACACATGACACATGTACATAAATTTAGTATTATAATTTAAATATTTACTTAGACGGGCAAATCGCAGGCCACGCTGCTCCCACACTCAAATACTTCTCGTGTCTTAAGCTTCCATAAAATGTAAGAAATACATCAACCCCAAATCTAGGTACGGATCAACTCGAATATTCAAAATATATATTTTTGTCAAGTAAGAAGCGCAGCTTCCCGGAACCTTCTTCGTCTTGCTCATGCCGCCCACTTTGAATCCTTTCTTTCTCTCTCTCTCCGTCTTCTTCTTCTTCAACGGAAGAGGCTAACCCTAACCTGTAGGTCTGTAACCCCTCGTTATTAACGAGAAGGAGGACTCAGTCACCCCTCAAGAGGTGGTCGGACTGCTGCTTATCTTTGTGTCTCCGTTTTTATCTATTCAACTAACCTCTCTCGCTCTATATCTATATGCACACATATTTGTATAGATCTTGTAGATTTGTTACTCAAATTCAATCATATAGTCCTCTTTTGGTTTCTATACTTCTGCTTTAACCAAATCGGTGAAATCATTTCCATGTGGAACCTTTTCAGATCAAATCAATTAGTCACACAGGTAAGTTACACAATTCGCTATAATTCATATATAATTTGCCTAGTTCATTGATCTATTTTACAATAAGATTTTCTTGGTCTCTTGGATGTGTAACCTGCAAGTTCTATGCTAAACTCGTATACTATAGGTTGCTCGAGTTATCTCCCTGTTTGAGTTTGTTGTGGTCTGATCTGATGCTTACTGAGTTAACCCAGTTAGGTGTTGTGGGATGGCTAGCATGTATACCAGTTTTTCGGTGACAATATGGTAACCAATATTTAAGCTTGAAGCTATTGGAATTTGAATGTATACCACAAAATGTAGCAACTCATATTATTTATAAAGGACGATTTTGGTGAAATGGAACTTGGATGCCAGTGTCATTGTGCTCAGTTATGTTGTGTGTGGTGCACAAATGCATTATTTATAAAGGACTATTTTGGTGGAACGGAATTTGGATGCCAGTGTCATCGTGCTCAGTTATGTTGTTTGTCATCGACAAATGCATGAAATAAATAAAGAATCAAGCAAAAACAATCAAACAATCAAACACACACACACACACATGCACGCATAACATATGATTTACGTGGTTTGATGGCATGCCTAATTGCACATGTTCATGGAGAAGAGGGAGATCAACAATCAACTACTCAAACATATTAAGGTGTTACAGAACCAGTAATGCACTCTACCCACAGCTCTTTGCCCTATTAAAAACTGTCTCAACTCTCTTAGGCTCTCTTTAATTTTTCTTTCACCATCAGAAGCTGTTTATAACAAATATAAGTAGATTTGGGATAGAAAGCAACATCTTGCACCGACTTTGAAGGAATTCATCAGTTAATATGGAGTATAAAAGGACAGTGCTTGATTGGTCGATCCCTCCTTTGATTGGTTGAGTACTTATCAGTGCTGCCATGATCTTTGGTTATTTGCTTTGACCTGTCCATGACTTTCTGGATGATCCTTGATCAATCGGGGATTATGCTGATTGAAAAGTTTCCGACGGAAAACATCTCTGCACTCGAGAAGATCCTTTTAGGGCATTTAATTGCTCAAAAACCAAATATAATACATTTCAGAATTGTCTTCACATTGTCTTTCTCAGTCTCTTTGTTATGGAAACATGATGACTTTTCACACTCACCACCAAGGCAGAAGAGATCATATTTTCAAAACCATACTCTTCCGAGTCCTTTGCGACCATTTTCTCAGATATATTTATATATTTTTCTTCACAATTGAATAATGTTGTTCTTGGTATTGCTTTGAGTCATTTTGAAATATATTCTGTCGTTATCTCTTGTAGGTGGTTGCTACACATTTAGCCCCACTAAATGTTTTGACCATCCCTCAATCCATCTGATGGTTCCTCGATTTGTCCTCATATCATTAGACATGCAGTCTTCATCAAAGCCTATATCATAGCTGATGGCGTTCTTCTTTGCAGCTGTATCCAAAAGCCTATACCTTTTCACCCTTTAAGTCCGAGAAGTATACACGTTTCTTGGATTTGCATAAACTTTTTTACAGTTCACTACTTTGCATGGCCCAGAACCAGTAACATTCTGGAAATAGAATGGTCAATCAAATTTCCTATCCAAACCTTTTATGGAATCTAACAATTGTTGTAGATGGAGATGCGCTTATGTTGAATCATGTTATTCTAGCTACCTTGGCCCAGAAGTTCTTCAGTTTCCTTGCGTGTAGCCTTATGTCCTCTTGCTCTTTCCAACAAAGTTATGATGTAGGTTCTCGAAGTCGTCAAGTGGCGTGTGATACCTTCCTTCTTGTAGAACTCCTTGAACCCTGTTTTCCTTTATTCCACGCCTTTATCTGTATGGTACTCCAATTTCCTGTTTGTACATTGCTTAATCTTGGCCTTCCATTATTTGTTTATTGGGCTCATACCTGTGCTTCGTGAAGTAAAACCAGCCTTCCTTGAGAAATCCTCAATAAGGTGATGAATTGCTTCACCTTGTGGAGATATTGGAGTTGGTCCCCAAACACAAAAATTGTACTTTGATGGTGTGAGACTGTGTCTTGAATCTATCCCTTCAACGCTTCCTATACACGCAGTGCTTTCAGTAATCTAGTATACATAATTTGGCACATTTTAACAATCTTCACATGTGAAGTTCCAACATGTCTTCTCTCATATATCCAAGATTCATATGCCACAGAACCATATCATATGTTCCAGATTCTATTGGGAATCATACAGTTGCACCACGTGTAATTGTATTCCCAACCAGCTTGTACATATTCATTCACTCGTACATATTCGTTCGCTTGTACATATTCATTCCATATTTTTTGGCCTTTCATGATAATCAAGGCCCTTTGTCAATCTTCATAGTTCCACTTATTGTTGATTAGCTTCGCTCAAGAGAGTCCATTGGTTCTATCGAAATCATGTTCTTCCTCAAATCAGGGACGTGTGAAATTATCATAAAAAATCCCGATCTTCACTGTACTAATTCAAATGACGTCGCATGTCGCACCATTACCCATTAGAACAATATCTCTGTTGCATGATTCATATTTATCAAATACATTTTATTTGAACACATGTAAAACACTTTTTATTTGAACACGTGACAAGTGCGACCAGTATCTAACCAACTTATACTTGGGGAGACCATAAGAAGATCTTCTTCACTCTCGCAGATCTTGTCAACCACATTTGCAAGTCTCTGCAATTGTTGGTCCTCTTCATCTCTCCCAGTTTTCTTTTTAGTGTTCGCCAATCCTTTCTCATATGGCTTTTTATTTTTATTTTTTGTATCATAGTATGATAATAACAATACTTCTTGATCTTTGCTTGAGATTTTGATCGAGAATGTCAAAATTCTTTCCTCTGCCTTACTCCTTCCAGAGCTTAATTCATTTTTTTCCGCAAGTCTATTTGCTTGGTACTCCTCATTTACTGGCGTCTTCCTCTTTTCACTTGTTAGAAGAGCTGTAGTAGCTTTTGCCAACCCAAAGGAAACCTTCCTAAGAAGCAGAGTGTTATAAACCCATCCTAAATAGAGGAACTCAGTATTATTTCTCGTACTGCTATTATCTGTCTTCAGTTCCGTAGGTAGTATTTTGTATAGCGATGAGCAAACACTTATGTGGTTCATATTTATATCTTAGGTCTTCAGTAGATTCTTTTGAGTGGCTCATGGTCTGAATAAAAGTTGTTTACCCCCCAAAAAAAAAATTAAAAAAAAAAAATAATAATATATTTCGGTAACTGTTTTAAATTTTGTTTTTGATTCCTTTGTAGAGTGAGTGCCATTCTTTTAGGATCGTTAAAATTATTTGCGGTAGCAATAATTTGAATTCAATTGATTGTTACTTTGACGTCCTAATTATCATCTCTGGTTGTAATGATACTCTTTGGTTTTATGATGAAGTACTCAACTGATTCAGTGATTTGATGTTAATAAATTTATCCTGTTAGAGTATCTATTATCCATGGTTGAGGTCCTCATTATTTTTGAATGTAGGCTCTTGATGTGATGCGAGGGATTATAATTTAGAAAGTGCCAATAACTTCTATGTAGAACTTGGGTGCTTTATACTACTACTATGGCTGATCAGTGAGATTACCTGTACATGCAGATGGGACCTACAGAGGTGAATAGAGACCTTGGTTCTGATGAGGAGATGCCTCTTAGCTCATCAAAGACCTCGAATAAAATGCATCCCTTTGATTTTGAGACATCTCATATTGGGTTGCATGCAAATATGTCCAACTCGTGGCTCTTTAAGAAGATGAGGGACAACAGATCTCTCAGGAGTATATACATTGTCTTAATTAAAGCAAAGATTAATATGTTGCTACCTTTTGGGCCGTTGGCGATATTGCTGCACTATATTACCGGAAAACATGTAAGACGCTTCCTCTCCCAGTCACCATTTCTCCATTTACATTAAATTACGATAAGGATGTTTGGAGAATGGAAAGAGTACAGGGGACGGTTTCATTGACTTAATTTTGCATTCCATTGAATTTTCTTTGAACCTATATTAATGACCTCCTGAAATAATGTATGATTATGTGGCAATTGGTTTGATGTTCAAACATCGTATCACGTAACTTTCATGCCTCATTATGATGCCTCTATTCTTGGATTTTAATTATTTGAATGCTACTTCTCACATCGTAGGGATGGGTCTTCTTCTTCAGCTTAGTGGGCATTACACCTTTAGCAGAGCGGCTGGGTTATGCAACTGAGTAAGTATTGGCATTTCAAATTAAAATGTGGCATTCCATTGGTGTTTTTTAGTCTCCATTTCTTTAGAACATACTAATACACTTGCTCACCTGCCACTCTGCTGCAGGCAGCTTGCATTTTATACAGGACCTACAGGTATATTTACTCTTTATTTTTTTAGTGAGAAACAGATGTTTGAAACTATAGGTCAAAACCATGCCTTTTATTGCATATTATTAGCATTTAATTACCTTGGAAATGAAATAAAAGATCAGTTCAAGTATGCTTAGAACTGTACATGCTAAATGCATAAAGAGCAGAGGTATTACTAAAAATTGAAATCTCTTGAATATCATGTGGGTGTAGGAAATATATGACATTGTCAACCGATAAAATGACATTCTCAAGTGTCCAACACTCTTTTTCTTCTCTCTTTAATTCATAACAAATAATATAGATGTATATATATAAATAGAGTACTAATATGTTATATAGAATAACAGTTTAACACTTTTTTTCACTGGATTTGATTTTTAGAATTAAGATTAAAAAGGTTCATTGGAATTTGAAGGGACAACTAATCATTTATTTTTTCAAACCACCTTTAATAACCTTAGAAAACAATTAAATAGTACCATAAATGGGAAGTTTTAGAAAAATTGAGGGGGTCCTATACAAAATCACCATTAATAACAATAAATTAGTACCATTAATAGCGTTTTTAGAAATTTTTGGGGGGGCCATGGTCCCCCTAGCCACCCCTCCGACCTTGGGTGGATTGCACTCGGGCCAAACATTTGCCATTATTTTACACAAATTAGCTACTTTTGGACTCAAATCCATAATTTTTCATGCTTGGCAGCCATGGTTTTTTTATCCTACCTAATAATTAATTGGACAGGTATAGTGTTCATTGTGTTGCTATTTGTTGGTTCGTCAAAGTTTTTTATTTTTTATTAACAAGTATCATTCATTCATAAATTATCAATGATTTGATAGTCAACTTTACATTTCAAGTATTTCAGTTAATGGAGGCGGAAAGATATTAATCATCGTTAGAAGAGCCCTTAACGTCGAATTAATTGGTTACATTTTTATAATCTATTTTGACCATGTCACTCAAGGGCTAGGTTGTCTGTAGTTTTTTTTTTATTTTTTTTTATAAATGGTCTTATTTGACTTTATTATATCTATATATGTTGTACATATAAACACACACACACACACATACAAGCTCATGCATAGACACTACCCTATATATATATGCATATATTTAGTGTGGGTTTTGTCTGTGCATGCCTGCTTGTGATGGACACACATCCGGTTAGATTGATAAATGAAACTTAGATTGCCGTGGAGAAAATATTCTTCTCATATTTCTATTCACCTGGACCTGTTTATCTGTATCAAGAAGACAGTTGAGACAGTTTTCTGGTTGTTTCTGCAGTTGGGGGCCTTCTAAATGCTACATTTGGAAATGCAACGGAAATGATAATTTCAATATATGCATTGAAGAATGGAATGATTAGGGTCGTTCAACAATCATTACTGGGCTCCATCTTGTCTAATATGCTATTAGTGCTTGGATGTGCTTTCTTTACTGGTGGGATCATTCATAGGCAGAAAGTTCAGGAATTCAATAAGGTATATTATCATAATCTGATCAAAACATCTTTCCTTGAAATACTATGTGGAGTGAGTTAATTTACATTCTCAACATATTGAGCAATAGAGTCAACATTGAGTTGGTTCTGCAAATGGCTGCATACAAATTTAGCTGTTCATGAACAGCTTAGACTCAATTCACTTATTGGCTTGCTCAGGCTTGTTCATTTGGCAAACAAGTTGTACATGATCCCTTCTCTCAAGCTCGTTAATGGGCAGAGCCTGAACAGTCTCAAGTTCAGCTCGCGTGGGCTCCTGAACGGGTGAGACTGTGGAGTTCAATAGCTTAGTTTTTTTTTTTTTTTTTTAATTTGACTTTGATATATATATATATATATATTTTGGATTACATTTTTCTTTTCATTCCAGTTTTATATTATTGATAGGCAGAACATTGAACAAATAAATTATGTCAAAATATTAGTTGCCTGCAACCACATAATAGGGTCCTCGGCTTATGAATTTGCAGGCTGACACTATAGCATTATGATTAGCCTTTCATCTTAACCACATAACTTTTTGACTTGTAACCTCTACTTTCATAATAAACCAACCAAGACACAAGTGGCCGGCAAATATCACCTAAAGAGCAATCTTACCTGTACGCAAGGCCAAGCTTGAATGGCCTTCAAGTTTGGCAAGTAGCTGCCATGTTGAGCGCGATAGAGTTTCTATTGTCTGTCTTGAGGTCAAGTTGAGTCTAATTGTTTTGGAGCCCTACTTAGGCATCAACATCTCCCCTCCCCTTTGTCCCCAAAAACGAAAAAAGAAAATGAAAAACTAATTCTGTTGACATGTTTCAAGACAGGCGGCTGCCGTCGTGAACTCAGGATTGTTGTTGATGGCTGTTATGGGTATATTATTTCCAGCTGTACTTCACTTCACACACACTGAAGTGCATGATGGGACATCAGAGGTATCTCTTTCAAGATTTAGCAGCTGTATAATGCTGGTGGCATATGCAAGCTACCTATTCTTTCAGCTTAAGAGTCAAAAACAACTTTATAATACTATCGACGAGGTGAGGCTCTTTGCTTTTTTCTGGGATGGAATGTTGTTTTCGCATTAGGTCTTTTTGCCTGATGTGCATGCACCTTATTGTCCTGATGATTAACCACTGGCATCCGTTGCAGCAAACAGACAATAATGTCGAAAATTCTGAGGAAGAAGAAGCTCCTGAGATTTCTCAGTGGGAAGCAATTGGGTGGCTTGCAGTTTTGACCATCTGGGTGTCTGTACTATCTGGATACCTCGTTGATGCTATACAGGTAAGATATCTCTCTCTCTCTCTCTCTCTCTCTGTCTCTCTCTGTCTCTGTCTGTTTGTCTGTCTGTCTATTGGTTTGACATGGTTTCGGGAAACAAGTAGTTTGGACTGTTTACAGTAATACAGTTACTTAAATAAGATTTGAACTTATTCTAAGCAATCTATTCTAAATGATGGCTAATGTTCTTGGTAATCAATGGCTCATTCTGGATAATGAATGTGTACCTTCAATGGCCATATAATTTGGATTGGAGCTGTTCTTATGAAATTTCTATGCTTCAGACAATGTTTAAACATAGTTCCGTGCACTTTTTTTTATTTTTTATAACTCAGCATTAATATTTTTGCATTTGGTAAAAAGTTTTACGAATAAATTCACTGAATTTATGTTACGTAATGCACAACCAATTTCTATAAGTTCTGTTTTATATTGTTAAAGAATGTACATTTGGTGAATGGATGTCTGCAACAATCTTAAATTTGTTTTGGTTACTTGAAGAAATTCAGGTATTTTTTTTTTTTTTTTTCCCTTCTCTTTTTCCTCTTAAGACTTTGGCATTGTTTTTAGATTACAAATTTCAGTGTGTTGATATTCTATTATATTACATTGAAAAAGAAACCTCATGTTTGAGAAACAAGCTTGGGAAACAGTTTGCAAATATACGCCCATGCATTTGGTGTCGGGATTAGATTATAACTAACAAAGTGGACGGTATATACATAGGGTGGGACGGGTCGTGATAATTGGATCAATCAAACTTGGGTTTGAGCAATCAAACCTAATCTAGTGAGGGTCCATTGATGTTTCGATCAATTGAACTCCCTCTAATTCTGTTTTTTAGGAATTTTGATTTAAAGCAACTTTGATTCATTTGAAACTCCTTTTTAGGATCAAAACATATTTGTCAAAAACCCTGATAATCAATAATGCTAAGAATGTATTAGTATGATCCCTAATTTGGTGAGTGCAGAATTGAGAGTTGAATTTACTTTGGATTGGGTAACCCAACTAACTAACTTTTGAAAAATATGAATAAACTGAAATCGAAAATTACACTCATTTTTTCACGAAATTTGTGAACCTAAGTCTTATTGACCTAACAAATACTTGAAAAAAGATGTCTGAAATTTAAAATTTGCCATTGTCAAGGAAACCTGAAAGTGGCCACATATGAAGAAATATGAAGTTTCCAATTTTCCTATATGTTTACAATAAAGATGATTGCCTTCTACATTAAAGTGGAGTGCAAATTGTGAATGTGGGCATCCAAATAGGCTAAAAAAGTGAATGTTTTAGAAAATATTATTTTTGCCTAGGCTTGTTTTAGGGCCATCCTTTGGCTAGCTTGAGCTCTGTGCTAAGTTATTTTAGCTTTCAGATATAGGCCTCATACTGGCCTCACTGGCAAGTTTGCCTGAATTTCATGGTTTGCCAATTGGCAAGTTTGCCTGAATTTCAAAGTTCACCAACTGGCTTCAGACCATGTTGGAGCATAGGCTTCATGTGCACACCTCCATTACTACATGAAGCGCCAAATTTGAGAGCAAGGATTCTCTGTATTTTCAAGTTCAGAAACATTTTCGAAAATTTTAATTGTTATGCTCTTTTATGTTGATATGCTTTAGAAGTAATATGATTTGTGGTTTTATACGAACAATTGTTGGTTTGATGATGTTGCTGTATCTTTTCAGGGAGCATCTGACTCATGGAACATGCCTGTGGCTTTTATAAGTGTCATCATTCTTCCAATTGTAGGGAATGCTGCAGAACATGCAAGTGCAATCATGTTTGCCATGAAGGACAAGCTTGTGAGTGCTTGAAAATCAGAACTGCTATTTCTTGCTTGTGTAATTGTGTTGAGTCAGTTAATTACCTGTCTTCTTCTATAGGACATCACAATAGGAGTTGCGATAGGATCATCTACACAGATATCAATGTTTGTGGTAAGACTTGGAGATTCAATTCAATCCTTGATGCTAATTTTTGATGTTTGAAAAGGTCATGTTGCCACATTTTCTTTGTTTCCCCAATTCTCTCTAGTTCTATGTTTAATTTAGTTTTTTGCGGGCAGGTATACTAGAATCCATCACTTCTGTTATAGTTAGATAGCAACATTTCTGCATTTGGCTTAAGGTTAGCGGGTTAAGAATTTTGTGGTGTTGATAAATGCAGATTCCCTTCTGTGTGGTGGTTGGTTGGATTATGGGAGAACGAATGGATTTGAACTTTCGGCTCTTTGAGACAGCTACACTCTTTATCACAGTGTTAGTGGTGGCATTTATGCTGCAGGTTTGTTATCTATTTAATTAAATACATACTTGAATATGTATCCTGTTGCTTATATCTAGCTCTTATAAAACTAATCATATGCGTACCACCAAGTGCATATTTCAGAGCTGTTTTCGTTTTCTATTTTTAATTTGTTACAGACTATAAAAGAAGAACAGTATCACAAGAGGCTTAAACTATTTAAGGGAAGACAAAACTTACGTTGGTTGATATTGTAAATAAAGATAGGGTTGCATTATTGGGTAGAGCAGATTGGTGAACATGATTTATGTAGCTATTATTAAATAGTTGGGACAAGACTTTCTAGAGTTGAGTTGAAAATTGAAACAGTGTTTGGTTACTGAGGTAAAAAGAGTAAACTATATAGTCTGTATATACACATAATGAAATGGCATTCCTGATGCCGTATTTATAAATTTGCTGGACTATATAGTCTGTATATACACAGATTGGTGAACATGATTTATGTAGCTATTATTAAATAGTTGGGACAAGACTTTCTAGAGTTGAGTTGAAAATTGAAACAGTGTTTGGTTACTGAGGTAAAAAGAGTAAACTATATAGTCTGTATATACACATAATGAAATGGCATTCCTGATGCCGTATTTATAAATTTGCTGGACTATATAGTCTGTATATACACAGATTGGTGAACATGATTTATGTAGCTATTATTAAATAGTTGGGACTAGACTTTCTAGAGTTGAGTTGAAAATTGAAACAGTGTTTGGTTACTGAGATAAAAAGAGTAAACTATATAGTCTGTATATACACATAATGAAATGGCATTCCTGATGCCGTATTTATAAATTTGCAAATTTGCTGGACGAATATGACAGGCTTAGAAATCTATACTATACCGCATGGCTGCAGGTGGAACATTAAGAAGCCTTCTTGGTTCAACATGATGTATTTTAAGTTGTTCTGGTTGATACATTATTCAAAGTTCAAGCCATATTTACTGAGCTTCATTCGTGGTATAGTTTTTAACATTAAAGTAGACAAGTTAACGTTGCTATAGCATGTAGTGTTGTGATATTTAGCTGTGAAGTAATTTGGTTATCTTTCATTTTAAGGTTACGTTTGTTACTTTTAACTAAGATTTGAGATTAATTTGATATTTAAGTTTAAAATTTATTTTAATTACGATTTCGTAGTCTAAAGGGCTTGTAATAAGTTTTTTGGAGTTGTTGATATGGAATTGATAATTTCAAGCAAGACTGTGATTGCTGTTTCTTTTGTCTTCTTCTCTTTTCTCTCTTCTACCTGTTCTTATTTTTTTCTTTTATCTATTCTTCAAATTCCTTTATAATAGAGATTTCCTGCTTTCTTTGTACTTAAAACTACACGGTAAACCATGGAAACAACCCCACAAACCCTTATTCTCTGTCTAAAACCATTTCAATCAATTCTCAACTAAACCTAGGTAGCTTGGGTGTACCCGAATTTCAGTATGCAGTTTACATTAACCTGAGACAACTGTGCTGCTTTTGACCTAAGCTTTTTGGGAACACTGTTTGCCATAGTGTGTCTACAAATGCCAAACTGTTAAGAGGGACCCAATCTTGAGTGGAATAACATACTGCAACTTCTGTCTTTTTCAATAAAGTTATCATGCAGTAATAAACAAAGCCCAAAGTGATACCTGCTCTTCTTTAACTTCGACGTGTTCTCGTAGTTCCCTGCACAAAACTTCATGTCAGTTGAAACTGTAGGTAGACCAGTATGTCCCTGGTTCTCTAGACGCAGCATGCATAAAATGTTGCTTTTCAGTATATGACTTAATGTTCACTTTTTCGATTCCTGCAGGAAGGGACATCAAACTATTTCAAAGGTTTGATGCTTATTCTATGCTATCTCATTGTTGCTGCCAGTTTCTTTGTACATGTTGACCTTGTAGAAGGTGAGTCTCAACAAACTTAGTTTTGACGCATCGAAAAATATGGAACTTGTATTTACAACTATACTATTTACATTTTGTATAATTGCTTTTCTACTAAAAAGTCATGATTGGTTAAATTGTTACCTTTCTGCCATCTCATTTATGTCTTGTTGGTAAAGTAATTTGGGGGAAAAAGACAAGGATTGGATTCACAAACTATTACGTACTAGCACCACGAAAGCAAGGAGAACCAATTCAGATTAGGAATGCCTTCATCTCGTCTTGTAAAGGGTCAACAATAGTACCAAAGAGCTAAGAAAACAATTTGTTTATCCAACCTCCATGGATTGACTAGAGGAAGTTGATGTTGTGAAAGTTGGCACCAGTTTTCTCTGACAACCTTGAATTACTTAATCTGAAGCTATGAGATTTTAAAGAAGAAAAGACATTCACTGCCATGAGAGATGAGGCAATTTCATGTGCATTAGAAACTTATCCCTATGGAAGTATAATTGAACCAGTTCTGACCAGAGTCGAATAACTTTTAAATAGAGTGTATTATTCTGTGACACAAAGTTTTGTCGATTTCGTTGGTGAACTAAATATTTGAACACCTAATCAAAACATTACAAATCTTGAAAGAGAACTTGTAAGCTTCATTGACACCCTAGTCCACCCCTCCTCCATTTGCAGCGAAACACATGAAATCATTTCTTATGGCTTAAAGAAAATCTTATTACTTGGAAAAAAAATCATCTTGAATATATTAGATTTTGAATTTAAAAACAACACAATCTTCAGCTTAGCAATTAATGTTCATTGCTACGGTATAGGGTCTGATGCAGATCACAACTGAATCCTGCGGGATGGAGATGGTATTGCAACACCCAGAAATATTTCCAGTTCCTGCACTGGAGACATGCGGCACTCGGTATATCTGAAGCTGTTTAAATATTCATTTGTGTTGTATGTTGCTTCTTAGATCACATAATGAGCAATTTCTTTGTTCTCCCAGCATTGTAAGTTGTCCAGACTTTTTTGATCTCTGGCTAAATGGAATCTTTCAATTTACAAATCAAGGAGAACTTGGATGTTTGTAATCTTTATTATTCTCATTCTTTTATGATAGTCTCCCCCATAAATTACTCCATACAATTGTTGTTTTGTAGCCTTGTTCACAATGTTCGATTTTGTGCAATTTGATCAACTTGTGTTCTTGCCTATGTTTCGACCTTTGAGAAGGAATTTTGGAGTCTACACATAAAAAAAACAAGCTGATTACAATCCCACTATATTTATTGTATTTGGCTCCAACTTTTTAATATACTCGAGGATGGAGTGACTTTTTCCAAGCGATCAAGCATGTCCAAATAGCGAGACCCAATCGCTTACCAACTTGTTATTTAAAAAAAGAGAATTCTTAGATCAGGTTCACCAAAGCTACAAAGTAGATCACTGTATAGTGTATTTCTTTAACTAAATACTAAAATCATGCAACTTGAAGACTCAAATGTGGCTATAATATTTATAGTGATAAAGCTATCTCAAGCACTGTATTATTTTTATACAGGGATACATCTTGGCAAAGGGAAATCATCATTGACTTTGAATGGTTCTACTACTCTCTCGCATGGTGGCCATGTTCCTTCTCCAGTTGAGACTAGGAAGGTGTGGCGCCACTTTCATTCAGCTAATAATCTCTCCTGGTAATGACTACTAATAATCATTAGTGGTTAATGATTTTTAATTGTTGAGTGAGTTATCCATGAACAAATTAGATAATGGTTATGCTCATCAGAACATGCTTTTTACCGTTGCACCAACTGAATGTGAAAAATGAAAAAGAATAGAATAAAAATCTATTACTTTAAAGTTCAGCAATGTCTTCACTCTTTAATATGGAATGTCTGAACATACCTGTGAATTTTTGCAAGCTCCTGTTTTGCTTTAAATTTTGTGGAATAAAATACAAAAAGTCGTTTTCTGGTGGACGAAGACTAAAGAATGTATTTAATGGGTGAGCTTGCAAAAATTAATGTTTTTGCATGTTTCTTTGGCAAAAAAAGACTAGAAAACAAACATTTTTTGTTATAGAATATTACATGTAAATCTGTTGACTATTAGGATATAGAATAATAAAATGCAAGTCAAGCCAATTAAAATAATCTTCCGAAGTGGTTATTATGATCAAAAGATCTTAAAAGGACCTGCAGCCAATCTGGCCTAAAAGATCATAACTTCAAGAACAGTCATGCTCTTGTGGCTCTTCCATTCTTCTTCACCTCACCACAACAGCCACCACATGCCCTCTGCCTTTGGCTGCTTCTGTTTGGATGTCTTCTTAACAATTGTGATCCTTTCTTCTTTTTCCAATCCCTGCCATGGCTCCTGCAATCAGCTCGATCGCGATTCTCTCTTATCATTCTCTCTCAACATTTCTCCTCCCTTGAATTGGTCTTCTGTGATTGACTGCTGTGTCTGGGATGGTGTTTCTTGTGATGGTAATGATCAGGTGATCTGTTTAACGCTGCCCTTTAAAGGCCTCCACGGACTGATCTCTCCTTCTATTGCAAACATCAGTCATCTCTCTCAACTCAATCTCTCACACAATTGGCTCTCAGGTTCTCTCCCTGCTGGCTTCTTCACATCCTTGAATCAACTTGACACCATTGACTTGAGCTATAACCGGCTTTCTGGACCGTTGCCATCATCTGATAGCTTGCCTATTGCCACACACACACTCGATTTATCCAGCAACCACTTTAATGGGACAATCCAGTCTTCATTTCTCCAGCCTGCATCCAATTTGCTGAGTTTCAATATCAGCAATAACAGCTTCACTGGCACAATACCTTCCTCTATCTGCAGTATTTTCCCGTCTGTCCAGCTTCTTGATTTCTCCTCCAATGATTTCAGTGGTGAATTTCCCCAAGGAATTGGAAATTGTTCCGAACTGCAGGTCTTCCGGGCAGGTTTCAACCATCTTGCAGGACTGCTTCCAGATGATATTTACAGCACTGTGCAGCTGCGAGAACTCTCATTACCTGCTAATAAGCTGTGTGGATCCATTGATGATCGCATTGTTAACCTTACTAACCTTGCAATCCTTGAACTCTTTGGCAACGAATTTACTGGCATGATCCCTCAGGATATTGGGAAGCTCTCCAAGCTGGAACGGCTGCTCCTTCACTTTAACCATTTGAATGGCACTGTGCCTCCATCTCTGATGAATTGTGTCAATTTGACAACCTTAAATTTAAGGGTCAACTCCTTTGAAGGTGAGCTCTCCACACTTGATTTCTCCAAACTCCTCCAACTTAACACAATTGACCTTGGAAACAATAACTTCACTGGTAGCCTGCCAGGAAGCCTTTTCTTGTGCAAGTCACTATCTGCAATTCGACTGGCCGGTAACCGGCTAGAGGGACAGATTTCTCCTGACATGCTTGCATTACAATCTCTGTCTTTTCTCTCAATTTCCAATAATAGTTTAACAAATTTCACGGGAGCAATCAAGATTCTGATGGGTTGCAAGAACCTCAGCACCGTCATCCTCTCAAAGAACTTCTTTGGTGAAGCAATGCCAGATGATGAAAGCATAGTAGCTTTGGGAGGATTTCAAAATCTCCAACTTCTCAGCCTAGGTGGCTGCAGGTTCACCGGGCAAATTCCTGCTTGGCTGGCGAAGCTCAAGAAGCTAGAGGTTGTGGACCTATCTCAGAATCAATTCACAGGCTCAATTCCAAGTTGGTTGGGAACTCTTCCAAACCTCTTCTACTTAGACTTGTCCAGTAACTCCCTATGGGGAAACTTCCCCAAGGAACTTACTGAACTGCCAAGTCTAGCATCTCAAGAAGGTGGCGATCAAGTAGACCGGAGTTATCTAGAGTTGCCTGTCTTTATTCAGCCCGATAATGCTTCCGATATGCAATATAATCAGCTCTCCAACGTGCCGCCAGCAATATATCTGGGAAGCAACAACCTCAATGGCACGATACCTGGTGAAATCGGCCGGTTGAAGTTTATTCATGTGTTGGATCTCAGTAATAACAATTTCTGTGGCAATATTCCAGACCAAATATCTCACCTCACTAACTTGGAAAAGCTAGACCTCTCTGGAAACCATTTGTCTGGCGAAATCCCAGCATCACTGAATAATCTCAATTTCTTGTCTGCGTTAAGCGTGGCAAACAACAACCTTCAAGGACCGATACCATCAGGAGTCCAGTTTGATACTTTTAGCAGTTCCAGCTTTGATGGGAATCCAGGATTGTGTGGTTCAGTTCTGCATCGTCCTTGCTCTGTCCAACCAGGATCTTCACATCCTCTACATCCTCCTGCACCTGAAGGAAGCCGAGAACATAAAATCATATTTGGACTCAGCTTTGGCACCTCTTTTGGGATTAGCCTTAGTGTGACCGTGGTAACATTAGGGATGTTGTCCAGGAGGAAAATAAGTGGAAACTGTTTCTTTCAATTCTAATCAATTCTAATCCTGGCTGGAACAATGACCAAAGTTGGCAAGGATACCTGTGTTGGTAGCAGTCTAGTAATAGTTGTTTTTGTTTTTCGTTAGTCGGGTGTGTCGAATAAAATGAAGAAATAAAGTTATTAGATGTACATCAGTAATTGGAGCATTGAAACCTTTTAAGAGTGTTGAATGCTTGATACTCATTCCTATCTCCTGTAAAGAGTAGGAAGGTGAGATCTTACCAGCTTTAATGGCACTACCCCAGCAATTTCTCTGAATTTTCTGGGAAAATAAATGAGAAATGAATTAAAAACTAAATAATGTCTTCACTGGGTTAACTTGCCCAAACTAATATAAACAATACTAGTACAATGCAGATTGATTATTGTGGAAAGAAATCATTTGTGATCCTCTTATATGATTACAATTGGTTATAATACGAAAACTCTTGACTTGCCATCCAATTTGGGATGTCTTTTAACTTATCAAAATGTGTCCGCCATAAATCAAATCTGTTACAATTTTAAAACCTAAAACAATTTACTAATACATACAACAAGTCAAGCCCGTTATAATATCCTCCCGGAGTTGTTATATTCGTAAGCGGCCAACCTGGTTTATCTCTAGTCACCCTTTTTTAATTTTCACCATGCATAGCACCACATACACTTTCTCCTCGTTTGATCGTTTATTTTGGCATTTTCACGAGCAGATGGTGGAACTAACAAACAACAAAAATATGTATACTAAAGAACACAACAATTGGTGATTACACACAAATCACTTTGAGTTCGGTCTTTTTTTAATGAATTGGGACAAAATAATTTAATTGTTTTTCCTCCCTGTCAGGAAGAAACAAAACTACAAAACACGCTAAAAAATATATATATATATATATATACCTTGAATCTTTGTTCAAATATTTCCTAGTTAAAATTATTGTCAAAAAAGTCTTGATCTTTTTTGAGGTTTGTTCAAATATCTCACCCCAAAACTATTGTCAAAATAGTTTGACTTCTTTTGAAATCTGTCAAAATAAATCTTTGACACCTTTTAAGGTTTGTCCAAATTTTTATACGTTAATAGATGAAATATTTTTTAATGTCCAAATTGCCCTTAAATGAGAGAAAATGACTCAAATTACCTTGTTAGAATATCAAATGATCATTTCAACCAAATTTAATTGGACAAAACTACCTTTTTTTAAATTAAAAAAAAAAAAAAAAATCCATCATTTTGGATTGTTTTTGCCGAGTTGAAAATATTTTTTTTGTGGGCAGTCAAATACAATTTTTGAGCAAGTGATTTGTTGATGAATGAAAGGATGAATTATTTTTAACTAATGTCTATTTTGTTGAATTATATAAATTATTTGTTAAATACTATGTTTTGACATGAAGATGTTGAAATGATTATTTAATATACTAATAAGGTCATTTGAGTCATTTTATTTTTTCACTTAATGGTAGTTTAAGTATTTATAAAATATTCCATTTACAGAATTAACTATGACTAACGTCAGGAAATTTGGACAAAAGCCAAGGAGTGGCAAGGACTAATTTGATAATAAATTCAGCAGTGGGATATTTGAACAAATATCAGAAGAGGTGAGTATTTCACCCACCCAAAAACGAAAGATCCGAATTAATGGAAATTGTGACCCACGCTAGCCCAATATTCCAAACTGGATCAGAAGACTTGGACTGACAGGCCCATTTGGCAATGACCCTTTGGGGCCCACCCTAAAGACAGATCCATCCCATGGCAAGGATTTGTTTGAAGGTTTTAGAGACGGGGCTTGGTTTCTTGCTAGAATTAATGCCGACATCGGAAATGCTAGATAGTCGTCGGAGAATCTTGATGACAGTTTTTTTTGGTAGTTGGGTTTTGATACTTACTCCTAAAGTTTGTTTCTGATCATATGCTTTAAAGCAAAAATCATAAAAAAGTGGAGTGAATAAATTGGGGTAATCGGTTTGATGGGGTGGTTTGGTTTACATGTAGTTAGATATCAAAATCAAAATCTTTTTATAATTATAATGAAGAAGCGAAGCTTCCCAGCATCTTCACCGTCTTTGCTCATGCCGCCCACTGTAAGTCATCTCTTTCATCTTTTTCTCTCTCAAGCCGCCCAGAACAAATACTTTCTGTCTTGCTCAATGTCTTCATTGGATCCGGCCACACCTCCGGCACACGTATATATGCACAAGTATTTGTATAAATCTTGTGGATTTACCACTAGAATTGAATTATCTAGTTCTCAGTTGGTTTCTACACTTCTGCTTTGACCAAATCGGTGAATTTGATTCGAAATAGAAACCCTTTCAGCTCAAATCAATTAATCACGGGCAACTCAACTTAGTAGTTTCTCTTCCAAGTTTTCTGTATTTCTTTCTTTCCATTCATTTATACATAATTTATGTGCTTCATTGTTTTATCGTACTATTAGGTTCTCTGAACATGTAAATTGCAGTGTCCTATGCTATACTAGAGTTTTGTGGGTTGCTTGAGTTGGCTCACTGTTTGAATTTGTTATTGGATGTTTTATTCTATTCATATGCTTAGTGAATTAACCCAGTTAACTGTTGTGGAATTGCTTGGTTTTTGTTGCAATTTGAATGCATTCCACTGGAATGTAACATAGAGAAACGAGTGCTACTTTTCAAGTATGTTTTAGGAAATTATGTCTTTTTTTAAAGGTGATTTTAGTGTCTTTTTAAAAATTTGTGCTCAATTATTTGCTTGTGGTGCAATAAATACACGATGGCACAAAATCAATGAACAATCAGCCAAAGCACACAGAGAACCTGTGGTCTTACGTTGCTCCATAAAATACTATGATTACAGGGGACAGGGGGATCAACAATCAACTATGAAAAATAAAGTGTACCAAATGTGGGTTTTTTGTAACGAAGTTGATAATAAATGCTATTAAGGAGATATATCTCACACAACAATATAGACCTGGAGGGATGAATGGGAGGAAGGAGGAGAAGCAGACAATTCTAAGGGATTACAGGGGAAGCCAGGAAGATCCAAGTGCCATGCCAGGAATTTTAGGCTATTTAGTATGTTTGGTTAAGGACTTGGTTAATGCCAAATGGTGCGTTCTTTCTGTGGGTATTAACCGAAGTCTATGAGATTAGGTCATCACCACCTCAGTCTTCTTTTTACTGGCCATTCGACCAAATCCTCTCCTTCCATCAGTGTTTATGGCAGAGTTATTAAATGGCTCCTGCTAGTCATTAAATAGCGATGGCCATACATTAAATGTTGGGGGCTGGTCATTTAATGTGCTCGGCCTTAGCTAAGGTTTTCACCAACATGACGGTTGACGCATGATCATCCATCCCTTAGATTGGGTCAAGTATCTGTGTGCTTTGACGAACTCTGTTTTCTCATCCTCCAATCCAAGATCCTCCAAGCCTCTCAGATGATTTTGAAGAGGCTGACACTCTTAACTCAAAGGTTTGTCCACCGTAGAAACTGTTCAGGTTTCGAGTGGCTCGAGGCTTATCAGTGGGAAAGAGGTTCTTGAGCATTTTAGATGACTTGAGGCTTATCTATGAGGAAGAGGTCCTTGAGTATTTTGGGTGACTCGAGACTTATTTGTGGAAAAGAGATTCTCGAGTTTTGAAGTTAATTTGTGGAGAAGATATCCCTGAGTCTAAGGCTTATTTGTACGGAAGAGGTCCTTCAGCCTCATCCGCTCGAAGTTTATTTTCATGAAAGAGCTCCTTGAGCTTGCATCCTGCCATCCTTTGAGGCTTATCTGTGAGAAAGAAAACCTCGGTTTATATGTGGGGAAGAGTTCGTTCGTATCTATCGAGATCTATCTGTTGGAAAGAACTACTCGAAGTGGGTTGAGGATTATCTATAGGGAAGATTCCTTGATGTTGTGGCCTTTTGACTATTTTGACTTTTCATTTGCTTGTGTGGCATGTGCCAAGTTGGCAGCACCTGGGGTACACCTACAATAATAACACGAAATCATTGAACTCATACTTATGTTACATCACAAACTTCTCTTTGTCTCTTTCTGATTTTTCTTTTGGCCTAAGAGGTTATATATGACCAATACGGTTAATTTTACAATAGACTAGTCTTGCATTGACTCTGAAGAAATTTGATCAATCCATTTGGTGTTCAGTGGACAATGCTTAACTAGTTGGTCCGTCTTTCCATTAGTGGAGCACTTATTGGTGCTGCCTCGATCAATCGGGCTGTTGCTTTGAATGGTTAATAACTTCTTGGATGGTCCTCGACTAATCAGGTTTAACAATGACGAACAGTTTCAAACAAGAACCTCTGCTTCAGGAAACTCCCTTTCTGGTGTCCCAACCAAATACAAGACAATTATGCCTTGATTTCTATATACATAAGCCACCTTGAAAATTATGTTGTCATCTCCTACTGTTAGCCCCTTGACGGTACCTACCATGGTGCGATTACACATGGCATTTCTTTACATCCTATTTGCTGGTAGGAGTGTGTCACAATTCTTCACAATTGCTAAAATGAATTTTAAGTCCAAGCAATTTAAGTTTCTACCGGAATTGGCTTCATTAACATAAAAGTCATATTCCAAAGGGAAAGTTTGATGGTAGTATCTCTCCTAAAGGTGTTAACTCTACTAATCAAAATTCATATAAAAAATAGTCAAATTAAATGCTAATTTAGTTGATCCTACATCTCACTTCCATTTAAGGAGCAATGACATAATCTTTGAACTAATATATAAGGCAAAAAATCATAGCTATACAAGGTAATGATATACTGGAATTCGCTAATATTGTTGAAAATTTAATATTCTTTGACCTTGTCATCTACCTTGTATAGCTACAAACAGGTTGATAGATTGCAGCATATGCCACGAAGAACCCCGATCCTCTTCGGTACAATTTTTTGTACTGTACTTTACTGTGAATATGTAACATCATTACATCGAAAATGCAACACCATTAAATCGAGCATGCAACAACAACGTAAAGTGTTGCATTCTCAAAGGAAAGTGGTTGCAGTGTTGATATGTTGCATCTTCGAAGTAAATGTGTTGCATCTCGATGTAATGGTGTTGCATATGCACTTGAAAGTACCGTGTACTAGAAGGATCCTGATTCATCCCATGAATGATGGCTGCATTTTTGCAGCTGTTACACTACTATAACGTATAAGCACAACAATAATATATATACACACAGGGTTAATTGCAAAAAATTGAGAGAGAGAGAGAGACAGCAAGGAGAATGGAGTTGAAGAGAATAAGGAGAGAAGAGGGAATGGATAAGGGAATTTTCATCTGAGGTTGTCCTTCTTATATTTTGTTCTTTGCCTAGTTTAGATCTAGGTACAGAACAAAAAAAGGAAAAGATTAAAATCATACCAGTTAGTCTTGAGTACAGAAAGCTTAGATTGTAAATCTAAGGACGAATCTCAAGTTTTTGGTGTTTAAACTTGTATATCTGAAGGTTGGAGGGCAGAAATGAGCAAGAAGGGGAGAACACTGGCTACTTAAGCCAGCTGCCAAAAACTACACCTTTGACTGGTGTCTTGGTTGAGTGAGCATGAGACTTCTGCGGTTTTTTGTTCACCTGAGATCTTGACTTGACTATTACTTGGTTGAGTTGGCCGAGTCGAAAAAAAGGTGGTTGTGCCTAGTAAATTCACACTTCTCTTTCTTGATGTTAAGGTGTCGATGTGTTAAAAGTGATTTATTTGTGAGAAGGTGGAGGTTGCACAAGTTAAGTTTAAAATCCAAGGGGGCCTTTTAAGTTGGTTTGGTCATGTGCAACGAGTGGGTATATTGTGATTTAGATGAAAGATTATCAATGGAATGCACAAAAGAAAATGGGTCAAAGTGGAATGCGAAAAAGGATATGGATCGAGGCAAGTAAGAACATACTTGATGGCCTATTATCTTATGATATCATCCTCTCTCAGATGGTGGATACTGCTGATTTTTCAGATCTTTCTAGACCTGATGTCTTTTCTTTTCAAGCGCAATAAGATGGATTCTTAGAGTATAACCTGTTGGGCACATCTTTTCCTATATTTCCTACCCCAAAATCACTTTGTATAACTTTTAAGTCATATCATTTTTATTCTTTCATACAAAGTCAATGGACAATGCTGATAGATGCTTGCTAAAACTGTAGCAGCATTCCTATTCCTAATCTAAAATGGGTTATTTTAAATGTTAAAAAACATGAGGTCTCAGTTACAACTTACATTGGTATGTTAATGCTTTTGAAATTTCATATATGAGACAGTAATCCCTAAAAGGGGGGAACCCTATTAAAGAAAGAAAATCTTCCTACCCAGGAGTTGAGGTAGATGATAAGCGCACCAGCGGATTCTCGTCAGTTGTCACTTTATTCCTTCTCAATCTGGTAGTACTCTTTCTACCACGCAGGCTTTCAGAAGCTACTGCTACTGGATGGGGAATGAATCAAGCACACGAGATTTAGCCATTATTAGATGCAGGCGCTTTCTTAGTACGGGATTCTATTGCAATGATAACTTAATATGCGACTGTTAACTTCTATATCTTAGTCCAGTTGATCTTGTAGTAAATTTGCCATTATCCTTCCCCTGATTGAGGAGATTCCTGTGTGTGGCTCGTGATGTTAACAGAAGTTATTTACCCACCAATAAGAAAAAAAATAAAAATTTAATGACCGTATTTTTTTGTTCTAGAGGTTAATATTTGAGTTCATTTTTTATACCTTTGCAGAGGTATGACATTCCTTGATGTCCTAGTTATCATCTCTGGTTATAGTGACACCAAATTTTGCGATCATGTACCAAATTTGTTCAATCAATTGGTGTCAACAAATTTATCTTGTTGAAATGAGTAATTTTTTCCATTAGTTGAGGTCCTCATAATTTTTTATTGTAGAGTCCTGAGTTAATGTAAATGTATTAGAAATTCAGAATTTATAAAGTGCCACAGGCTGCTTTGTTGAGCTTGTATTACTTTATATAACTACCATGGGTGGTACAGATTATCTATGCATGCAGATGGAACCTACAGAAGGGAAGATGGACCATGAATCTGATGAGGAGATCCTTTTAGCTCAGCAAAAACCAGAAATGAAATGCATAGCTCTGACTTTGAGACATCTCATATTGGTTCCTTTGCAAACATGACCAACTTATGGGTCTTTAAGCAGATGGTGATCAGAACTGCCAGGAGTATGTTCACTATCCTAATAAAAAATATTATCATGTTACTACCTTTTGGGCCCCTGGTGATATTGCTGCACTTTTACAGGAAAGCATGTAAGAAGTTTATCTCTCAGTCCTCATTTTCCTATTTGCATCTATCTGGAAAAGAATGTCGCGGAAAGGAAACAGTAGAGGGGATATATTGGTGAGCAAATGACATTTTGTATGATTATGTGGCAAGTGGCTTGATGTTCACAAATCATATCACTTAACTTTGTTCAAGCCTCATTTATTCGTGATGCCTCTGTTCTTGGGTTTTAATCCTTTGAATGTACTTCTCATATCATAGGGTTGGGTCTTCTTATTCAGCTTACTGGGCCTTGCACCTTTAGATGAGCCGCTAGGTTATGTAACTCAGTAAGTGTTAGCTTTTCAAATTAAAATGTTGCATCCCATTGTGTTGTTTAGCTCTCTTTCCTTTGGACATACTAATTCACTTGCTCACCTGCACTCTGTTGCAGGCAGCTTGCATGTTATACCGGACCTACGGTATACTTAATATTTTTCTGTGTGATGTTTAATGAGAAAGAGATATGCTAAACAAGCAGTCAATATTATACCTTGAGTGTATAACTGTAATGGCTTTAATTGCCTTGAAATTGAAGAGAAGTCAATATTGTGTCTTCATATCGGCTAAAGTGCACTTATAACTGCAAATGCTTAATGTATTAAGAGCATGAGATGGCACTAAAATTTGAAGTAGGTCTTGAAAATCATGTGGGGTAGAGGAATATGGGTATTAGGGGCTAGCAATTTTTATTTGAGTAACTATTAATTTACTCAACTCAACTCAACAAAGCTTTTTTCTAAGTTGTTGGGGTTGGCTACATGATTTTTTCCCCCCCAACCCTCCTCCCTTTTTCAGGCTTTGGGACTGGCTGTGTAAAGATGAGCAATAAACATGACACGGGCAGAGAGAAATCAGCTCATCTCATGGGATTAGAGTAATCAATATTAAGCCCTTATTTGGTCTATAATATCTATTTTGTTAATACTAAAAGTATCATTAACTAATGACAGACCAAAGACATGGAAGATCAGTTATTTTTCTACTGAACTTGAGAAGAGTGGGAAGAATTTTGGGGGTTCATTTATTTTAATTGCACAATTATTGTCTTAAACTTTAGTGAGATACCTAGCTTCCTTTTGGAATTACATCAGAAACATTGACTATTTCTTCGGGCTACATTATTTATTTATTTATCAAGGACCAGTTTGTCCCTATTGATTTATATGCCAAGATGCTGAACTGTTTCTTTTTAGTTTATGACTTGATAATTGATTTTTCCATTCCCTGGGAAGGGATATCAAACTATTTCAAAGGTTTGATGCTTATTCTAGCTATCTCATTGTCGCTGCCAGTTTCTTTATACACGTTGACCCTTCAAATGGTAAGTCTTGATAAACATAGTTTTGATTCTTTTGACCCATTGGAAAATAGGGAGCTTGTAATGTTTAACTACAATACTTACATTCTGTGTAATTGCTCTTCTTCTCAGAAGTCATGATTTGTTGAATTGTTACCCCTGTCGGTTGTGTGTGTGTGTGGAGGGGGAGGGGGGAGAGACAAGGGTTGTATTTACAAACCACTATGTAGTAGCACCACAAAAGCAAAAGGAAGTAGAAGAAGAGACGGTACAATTGATATGCTCTGATAACAATTGAAAATGCATTAGGGACCGTTACCTGAGGCTCTGATATGTCAGAGTGTGAGCTGTGAATTAGGTCTTGTGCATATTAGTTGTCAACTAATAACTTTTTGAATTACCGTTAATCATTGTTTAAAATCCAGTTAATTAGTTTGATTGTCTAAATTGCAATCATATAAACATATAAAGCATTCAATAAAATAAAACAAAGACACAATATCTTTTAATATAGAAAATCATAAGTAGGAAAAAACCACGAGAGCTAATCCAGACAAACAAAAATCATTATGCTAGAAAGTGAGTACAACCCAAGCTAACAGACTTTACTACAAGAAACCCTTCGTTACCTTTTGACACAGAAAATTACAGACTTTCTCCCAAAAGTTTCCAGGTCATCCTTCTTGCTTTTCAAAAATATCCGCTCCTTACGAATCTGCTTCTCAAGCGATTTCAAGTCCCAACCACTTGTCGTTCGGTCTTGTTCTCAATGAACCACTCGGTTGATGCTCAGATAGATTTTCTCAGTTCAGCTCCTTACTTTGTTATCTCAATCACGTATAATATGGTAATCTATGAAGAACCCTAGATTGATTCCCGGAGCTTTCTTTATAAATATTAATTTTCACAATAACATTTAAGGATTTCAAAATTTCTGTAAGAGAAACCCTAAATTGACTATAACCCTATAGTGAATATAGGAGATCCATGTAGTATGGGAGTGAAATCCTTTTAGAATTCTGATTTGAGAGAGTTTGCATAAAAGTGTGTCTGCATGGTTCTATTGATTGAGTCTTCAATTGACACTCACTGGACAAGCTTTGATCAGTTGACACATTGATCGAAGCATTCTGGATTTCAAAAATACATTTCTGGAAAAATCTGGATCGATGGACCATTTTAATTGAGGTATACTGTTTTTTTTTTTTTTTTTTTAGAGTAATGATAGAAAACCCGAAATAAAATAAGCGAAATATCCCCAAATCCTATGTGGCTATGCCACTTCAATTTCTCATACCCCACGCAACTCCACCGTCTCTCTCCTCTTTTGCCGGCATGACCAACACTCAAAATTCTGGTTGTTTCTCTCTCTAAAACCTCTCTTTTTGTCTCTACCCTCCTCCATTACCTCACCACATCCATACTTGACTAGCATAATTTTTCTTCCTCTTTATCTCTCTAAATCTGACAAAAACAATCTTGGATTTTAGGGTCTTCGACTATGTGAATGTTGTGAACTATAATGGTGGGTACTGTGTGTTTGACTGAACCCTAGGATCTTTGGTACTGGTACGAACCCTAGAAGGTCTCCTCTATTACCTTCTAAGGTCGACAATGGTACCGCTGGCAATTAGAGACCTAAGTCGATAGAACTCTCCTCTATGTACATGTCTTCTACTTCTTCAACTTCAACAACTTCATCCACGGCCATGTCTTCCAATTCGTCTTCTTCGGGGCAGCTAATCACGTTTCAGCCTAATACGTAGTTCAAAGCCGGCAAGTTTTCAGAAGCGACAAGCTATTGAGCACTACAACGCAGAGTTTGTCAGTTTCGTATCAAGGAGAGTCATATTCACTTTCTGTTAGTAAAGGTCCGCCGGAGAGAAGGAAGCCGGCGATGCCGGTGAGGATCAGACAGAGAATTCGAACTCTGTTGATTAGCATCGGTGGTAAAAAAGTGAATTATCTAGGTAGGAGTTTGGATTGTACTGATGAGATGAAGAGAAAAAGAAATTGGGTGGAGTTTGGATTGAATTGATGAGAAGAAGAAATTAGGTGGAATTTGATTTGTACTGATCTCAATTGGAATTTTTTTTTCTCTAACTAAAAAAGTAGTTTTGAGTCTGATGTGGCATAGGCAGATAGAGAAAAAGAGAGGTTTTAGAGAGAGAACCTGCCGGAATTTTGAGTGTTGGGTCATGCCGGCAAAAGAGGAGAGAGACGGTGGAGTTGCGTAGGGTATGAGAAATTGACGTGGCATAGCACATAAGATTCGGGATATTTTGCGTATTTTATTTCGGTTCTCTATCATTACTTTTTTTTTTAATTTCTTATTTTGAAAATCACTTTATAAAAAATTCCAGTTTTGATAAATATGATTAAAACAATATTTTTGAGCATTATAGAGATCAAACCTAGGTCATTATCGGTTTCTGTGATCTCAACTTACCGAAGCTAGATATGTGATTGAGTCTTGAGAGATTTTCAGTATGTATTACGCTAAACTCCATTTCCATCATCTTCGATTCTTCAATGGTTGTAGATAAATGACTACTAATAATACAACTAGGAATTTTTTTTTTTTTTAAAAAAAACTAGGAAAAAAGAATGACTCATAATAATACAACTAGGAATTTTTTTTTCTAAAAAAAAAAACCAGGAAAAAAGAATGACTCATAATAGTTTGACACACTGTACGACCCAGGTTTTGAGTAGGAATATGGCAACACGACTCAAATACCTAAGAAGAAGGAAAACGATCCCTTGCTAATTCAGATTAGGAATTTCCTCCATGACATGACTTTTAGAGGTTCAACTGTATTACAAGGAGCTAAGAAAACAGATTTTGGTCTAGGTATAATGTGTGAAAGTTGGCACCAGTTTTAAGTCTGACATCCTTGAATTAGTTCATCGGCAGCTATTAGATGTTGAAAGATGAAGAAAAAAAAAATTCACCGCCATGAGAGATGAGGCAATTCCACGTACACTGGAAAGTTATCCAAATAGAGTATGGAGAACTGCATGTGCTGAACGATCTCTAACCAGACTCAAATAACTTTAAACTTAGCATATTATTTTCTGATGTATAAAGTTGTAGATTTCTTTGGTGAACCAAATTATCAGAACCTAATCAAAACATTACTTGTAAGCTTCATTGACACCCTAGCCCACCCCTTCTTCAAAACACATGAAATGATTTCTCATTTCTTAATACAAAATCATCGTACTGGAGAAGAAAAAGCATTATAAAATTTTTAGATTTTGAATTTAGAAGCAGCACAATCTTCAGCTTAGCAATTAATGTTTGTTGCTATGGGCTCAAATGCAGATGACAGCTGAATCTTGCAGGATGGCGATAGTAATGCACCACCCACAAATATTTCAAGTTCCTTCACCGTAGATGCATGACACTGTGTATATCTGGAGCTGGTTAAATATTCATTTGTGTTTGTATTTTTCTTCCTAGATCACATAATGAGCAATTTCTTTGTTTTTCTGCAGCCTTGTTCACAATGTTTGATTTTGTACATGTTGATCAACCTGTGTTCTTGTATGTTTGTTGACTTTTGAGAAGGAATTTTGGAGTCCCACCCTAAAAAATAAAAATATATATAAAAAAAAAAAAAAAAAAAAAAAGAAGAAGAAAGAAAAAAAAACAAGCTGAACTCTTGAATGGCTTAATTGTGGATGGAAACACTATTTTAACAAGTGATCCACCATGCCAAAATAACTCAGACCATGCCGCTTACCAACTTGTTTTTTAAAAAGAGAAGTCTTTGATCAGGTTCACCAAAGCTACAAGGTAGAGCACTGTTTAGTATATTTCTTTAACCCTTGATACTAAAATTCTGCAACTGGAAGACTAAAATATAGGTATACTATTTTAATGTTTGTGTAATGTGTGTGTAATGTGTGTATACAGATAAATCTATCTCTAGCATTGTATTATTTTTTTTATACAGGGATGATGCATCCTGGCATGGGGTAATCATCATTGACTTTGAATGGTTCTCCTTACTTTGGTGGTCATGTTCTCTTCTCCAGTTGAGACTAGGAAGGTGTGGTGCCACTTTCATTCAGCTAATAATAATCGTTAGTGGTAAATGATTTTTAATTGTAGAGTGTTTTATCCATTAACAAATTACATAATTTTGTCATCCTTACCAGAATATGATTTCATAGTTTCACCAAGTCTACTAATGGGTAAAAAGGAAAAATAAAATAAAATTAAATTAAATTAAAAAGTTCAACAAAGTCTTCATTCTTCAAAAAAAAACGAAGTCTTCATTCTTCAATATGGAGTGTCTGAACATCCCTGTGCCCAGAAAAATAAGCTCATGTTTTACTTAGAATTTTGTGGAACAAAAGACAAAAAGTCGGTCTTTTTGCTGGATAAAGACTAAAGAAATTCTTTAATGGGTCAACTTGCCAAATATAATATGTTTTTGCAAGTGGTAGAGAAACACTAAAAAACAAATAATTATTTGTTACAGAACATTACATGTTTATACAAAAAAAAAACGAAAAAGATAAAAAGAGGCTAATTACACGGATATCATTGTTATTATAGTAAAATGATGTGATTGGGATTAAAACAGACCAATCGTCTTGTGAATACGATGGATCATTTATGAGTTTTACAAATCTCAGACTTGATTTCAGTAATTTTCAATAATCCAATATAAAACAGACCCAATCGTCTTGTCAATACCATGGGTCATCTTCTCTCAATCACTTCACAAACCGTAGATTAAATCTGTCCACGTTTCAAAATCTAAATGCTCTAGTCATCAAACAAATTATTAGGACATAGAATTATACAACGCTAAGTCAAGCCCATTATAATAATCTTTCCATAGTGGTTAGATTTGGAAGTGAACCACCTTGGTTTATGTTTACTCATGCTCTCTCTCTCTCTCTCTCTCTCTCTCCCTCCTTTGTTCATGTTTATTGTTTACTCTCTCTCTCTCTCCACTTAACACGCTTTCTACCCCACTATGTTGTATGAAACATAAAAAAAAAAATCATATGAAAAGTCCACCAGCCAGCCGCCCCAAAAGTAAACGCTTTATCAGAATTTAGACCCCACCATTTTCATATTGCTTCAAGTTAACATCAACCCCTCTAAACTCTCTCTCTCTCTTGGGAATACTTTAGTCTGAAAAACTTGGACGAAAGGTAGAAAACCCACATGATTCTTGGGAGTTTCTTGCCATCCCCAACTGTTTTCTGTGTTTCTGTTCTAATAATGATCAAAAGATTTTAAACAGCCAATCTGGCCTAAAAGATCATACCTTCAAGAACAGTCATGCTCTTGTGGCTCTTCCATTCTTCTTCACCCCACCACAACAGCCACCACAGGCCGTCTGCCTTTGGCTGCTTCTGTTTGGATGTCTTCTTAACAATTGTGTTCCTTTCTTCTTTTTCCAATCCCTGCCATGCCTCCTGCAATCAGCTCGATCGCGATTCTCTCTTATCATTCTCTCTCAACATTTCTCCTCCCTTGAATTGGTCTTCTGTGATTGACTGCTGTGTCTGGGATGGTGTTTCTTGTGATGGTAATGATCAGGTGATCCGTTTAACGCTGCCCTTTAAAGGCCTCCACGGACTGATCTCTCCGTCTATTGCAAACATCAGTCATCTCTCTCAACTCAATCTCTCACACAATTGGCTCTCAGGTTCTCTCCCTGATGGCTTCTTCACATCCTTGAATCAACTTGACACCATTGACTTGAGCTATAACCGGCTTTCTGGACCGTTGCCATCATCTGATAGCTTGCCTATTGCCACACACACACTCGATTTATCCAGCAACCACTTTAATGGGACAATCCAGTCTTCATTTCTCCAGCCTGCATCCAATTTGCTGAGTTTCAATATCAGCAATAACAGCTTCACTGGCACAATACCTTCCTCTATCTGCAGTATTTTCCCGTCTGTCCAGCTTCTTGATTTCTCCTCCAATGATTTCAGTGGTGAATTTCCCCAAGGAATTGGAAATTGTTCCAAACTGCAGGTCTTCCGGGCAGGTTTCAACCATCTTGCAGGACTGCTTCCAGATGATATTTACAGCACTGTGCAGCTGCGAGAACTCTCATTACCTGCTAATAAGCTGTATGGATCCATTGATGATCGCATTGTTAACCTCACTAACCTTGCAATCCTTGAACTCTTTGGCAACGAATTTACTGGCATGATCCCTCAGGATATTGGGAAGCTCTCCAAGCTGGAACGCCTGCTCCTTCACATTAACCATTTGAATGGCACTGTGCCTCCATCTCTGATGACTTGTGTCAATTTGACAACCTTAAATTTAAGGGTCAACTCCTTTGAAGGTAAGCTCTCCACACTTGATTTCTCAAAACTCCTCCGACTTGTCACAATTGACCTCGGAAACAATCACTTCACTGGTAGCTTGCCAGGAAGCCTTTTCTTGTGCAAGTCACTGTCTGCAATTCGACTGGCCACTAACAAGCTAGAGGGACAGATTTCTCCTGACATACTTGCATTACAATCTCTGTCTTTTCTCTCAATTTCCAATAATAGTTTAACAAATTCCACGGGAGCAATCAAGATTCTGATGGGTTGCAAGAACCTCAGCACCGTCATCCTCTCAAAGAACTTCTTTGGTGAAGCAATGCCAGATGATGAAAGCATATTAGCTTTGGGAGGATTTCAAAATCTCCAAGTTCTAGGCCTAGGTGGCTGCAGGTTCACTGGGCAAATTCCTGCTTGGCTGGCAAAGCTCGAGAAGCTAGAGGTTGTGGACCTATCTCAGAATCAATTCACAGGCTCAATTCCAGGTTGGTTGGGAAATCTTCCAAACCTCTTCTACTTAGACTTGTCGAATAACTCCCTATGGGGAAACTTCCCCAAGGAACTTACTGTACTGCCAAGTCTAGCATCTCAAGAAGGTGGCGATCAAGTAGACCGGAGTTATCTAGAGTTGCCTGTCTTTATTCAGCCCGATAATGCTTCCGATATGCAATATAATCAGCTCTCCAACCTGCCGCCAGCAATATATCTGAAAAGCAACAACCTCAATGGCACAATCCCTAGTGAAATCGGCCAGTTGAAGTTCATTCATGTGTTGGATCTCAGTAATAACAACTTCTCTGGCAATATTCCAGACCAATTATCTAACCTCACTAACTTGGAAAAGCTGGACCTCTCTGGAAACCATTTGTCTGGCGAAATCCCAGCATCACTGAATAATCTCCATTTCATGTCTTCCTTCAGCGTGGCAAACAACAACCTTCAAGGGCCAATACCATCAGGAGGTCAATTCGATACTTTTAGTAGTTATAGCTTTGATGGGAATCCAGGATTGTGTGGTCGAGTTCTGCAGCGTCCTTGCTCTGTTCCACCAGGATCTCCACATCCTTCTGCACTTAAAAGAAGCCCCAAAAAGAAAATCATTATTGGACTCATCCTTGGCATCTGTTTGGGCATTGGCTTTACTGTCACCATGCTAGCATTCTGGATATTGTCCAAGAGAAGAATCCTTCCAGGAAGTGACCCCGGCAGAACTGATTCAGGCACAATCTCGTTTAACTCTACTTCTGGAATATCGATCAAGGATTGCAAAGATGCCAGTCTAGTGGTTGTGTTTCCAGACAACGCTGATGAAATCAAGGATCTCACAATATCTGAGATCTTGAAAGCCACTGACAATTTCAACCAAGCAAACATCATCGGTTGTGGGGGTTTTGGTTTGGTATATAAAGCAACTTTAGCAAATGGGATCAAGGTGGCTGTTAAGAAACTTTCGGGAGATATGGGTCTGATGGAAAGGGAATTCAAAGCAGAGGTGGAAGCTCTATCTACAGCCCAACACAAGAACTTGGTTTCCCTGCAAGGTTACTGTGTGCATGATGGCTTTCGGTTACTAATATATTCGTACATGGAGAATGGAAGTCTGGATTACTGGTTGCATGAAAAGACTGACGGTCCATCCCAACTTGATTGGCCTACTCGATTGAGAATAGCACAGGGAGCAAGCTGTGGGCTGGCTTACATGCACCAGATCTGTGAACCACATATAGTTCATCGGGACATTAAGTCCAGCAACATCCTTCTTGATGAAAAGTTTGAAGCACATGTTGCAGATTTTGGATTGTCCCGTCTCATTCTCCCATACCATACTCACGTCACCACTGAACTTGTTGGTACCCTGGGTTACATTCCCCCCGAGTATAGTCAATCATGGATAGCCACTTTGAGAGGGGACATCTACAGTTTTGGGGTTGTGATGCTTGAGTTGCTCACTGGGAAGAGGCCCATGGAGGTATTCAGGCCAAAGATGTCAAGAGAATTGGTCATCTGGGTGCAGAAAATGAGGAGTGAGGGAAAAAAAGATGAAATTTTTGATCCTCTCCTGAGAGGAAAGGGATTTGAAGAAGAGATGCTACAGGTGCTTGACGTGGCCTGCATGTGTGTCAGCCAGAACCCTTTGAAGAGGCCAACCATTAAAGAAGTAGTTCATTGGCTTAAGAACATACCGGACAACAGGCAGACACCACGATGAAAGCAATAGTATGCACATATAATCTTACAGAGATATGGGTTTTTGTTACATATTTTAATGTCAGTATACATGTATAACTCGTTGGCTGTGCAGGCAATCTTTTGTTTCATGTAAATGGAAAATTATCTAATGACAATGCATAACCGATGTATAAAAAGAAATGATTCAATTTAGAAGACAGGAACTAGCAAAGAAAATAATGATATGAAAAAGTGCCAAAGGATTTATGGAGAGGACTTAATAGTTGGAACAAGGCTATGCTGAGTTGAGTTTAGTAGTGTAAGTTTCATATACTAATTGCTTTTCAGATTCTTAAACCTCTACAACAGCAGATTTTCCTTCATTTGCGCCTGAATTGCAAGTTCAAATGTGTTCATAATCATAAGTAAATTACAAATGTAATATCATGTTTGTCTCAGCTAATAGTCAACAAGGATTTTTTTTTCTCTCTTTCCTATTTTGCAATGGATACATACCATCAACAGTGAAAAAAAATTCCCAGTTTAGGTTAGCACCTTAAAGCGTACAACAGGAAATCATTTGTACACATGTCTGTCATTTATCTCACAAGAATTAATATGGTTTACCTTGTAATCTTAAGGTTTTCCCATAAATTTGCCTGTTAACAGAAGAAAAATTACGCTATTAGTATTTTGTCATTTTTATATGAAAAGACAAACTTCTATCCGTACATGTGCACTAATCAGTGGAATAATAGCTAGCACTTTGCTAGACTGAAGAAATGTGATGAGTGATTTCTATTTCAGAAGCTATACCCACTTAAATATGTGCTCCTTAATCAGAAGGAAATCCAGCAAAAGATAACAATCACAAGTATTAAAAGCACCAACAGTAAAAGCAAATCAGCTCCATGCCATTACTCTTTAAGCATTTTGTATTAATTATATTCCACAGAGTCATGGATATAAGAAAATAAACTAATCACTATATCTTCTCGGTTCCCAAAGACTTGTGAATTAAAGCTTTATAAGACCTGATAAACTTGGCCTAGTGCAGTAGTGTGTGACCATTGTAATTCATAACTGTTCAATTTCATTCTTCCAATTGAGCTTCCATGAAATGAATTAAGCCCATAAGCAAACTAATCACAGTCCCACATTCCTTTGAAATCCCAGGCAATTAAGATATTCATATCTGTCCTTCACTAGATTGACAGTTCAAAATAATTCATTCTGTATCAGTTTTAAAAATTGTGCGCTCTATAGGCCTACAATTAGCAATCAAATACATCAAGTAACTACTAAGTAATGTGCTGCAATTTCACGTTCTCTGATTCTTTACTGACAGGTCTGTGATAACTCCTAATTAGAAAGTACCAAGTGTACCAATTACCAAAGGAAATAGATAAACTAAACATTATAACTAATTTCTGCATAAGCTTAAAACTTCTAAAACCGAGTTCGATCTATAAGGTCTTCAAAGAAGAGGAAATTATTTTAATCCTCGAATGTAAGGCATCAAGAAAATTTCTAGCAGTTCCATTACGAAATACAAACGCAAGTTCAGTAAAAAGTCCATATGATAAAAGTTTGAACTCCCCCAGACTCAAATACAGACATGGTGAACAGATTCCCCCAGGAAGCTCTAGTATGACCGACTGATCTCTGATATATATGTACACAAACACACACACGCACATGGGTGTGTGTGTGTGTGTATGAACTTGCGTGTTTGAAAACTTGATAGTAATGTGTAATGTATCTAGTTAGGCATTTTTACAAGCAGGTGGCAGGACTAACAAACCTTGAAAACAATTGTTCAAACCCGCACTTCTTTAGCTTAGAAACCCTGTGACAAGCAAGAAAAATTGACACAAAAAAGAGTAAGAACCCATGAAATTGATACCAAACACCATAAAACTTAAAAAGCACACCAATTTAAGACACATTGCTGTTCCAAATTTATCCAATAAGGAAGATGCAATATCTATATATATACTTATCCAACAAACATTTTCATATGGTGGAACAAAGGCATAGGCATAGGAGAAAAATGAAGATGATGACTGTGAATATGAGATGGTTTAGGATGCAGAAGGATCAATGCACCACCTTATCAAGAAAACCTTGAAGGCCTATACCACAAGATCCAAGTGAGAGGGGTTCAGTAGAAAGGTGGGTTTCTTTGTTTAGGACTGAAATGAATGGTTTGATGTTCTACTGTTTAGGACCTTTTCCATTCATTTTAAAGCATGGTTCAGTTCTTTCAACATAATAATTTAGTGAGCAAATCCTATCGTACCTGTCAATGCATTGAAGAAGATTTGAGTTCAATCAATTATTTAAGACGTTGGACTTGCTCATTGGAAGAAACGTAAAAAAAAAAAAATATATATATATATATATATAAAATAAAAATAATATTACACTACTGTCCCTCATATTTGGACAAATTATACACAGGTAGAGTATTTAATTTTTATTACTTTCACCCCTCTTAAGATTTGACGTATATATTCAACGACACCCTTTGTCAATAATGAAAATTCAAAAAATAACTAAGTTGCTTTTTTCTTATATTAAAAGATATCAATAATCTTATATTTTGACATGAAATGACAAAAATGCTATTGAAATGTAAATTATCAATTTTGATACCAATTTTAAATTATAATTTTTTTTTTTTTATGACATTTGATTAAGTTTTTTTTTTTAGGCTTGATTAGGTTACTTTTTTCTCAAAATAAAAAAAAAAAATGTAGGTAATATAGTATTTATAAGATGGGAAAAAAAAAAAAAAAAAAGGGTAATAGTTTTTGGTTTGACAGATTTTTTTATTAAACAATTATTAAATTAGATAAGGGTATGAAAGACATTTTATATTTTGAAGAGAAATTAAAGTAATAAAAGCCAAACGCCTCTATCTGTATGTAATTTGTCTAAAGGAGGCGGTGTAATTTAAAAAAAAAAAAAAAAAGTGTGTATTCTTTATATTGTGAATCTTTTAATTTTTTTTAACTTAATTTTTCAAAAATTACTTTCCAAAATTGTTGTCCACTAAATGAATTTTTAATTATTTTTAGTTTGTATGTAAAAAGGACAATACATGGGTCAATATGCAATTGATCACGTATTTACATTATAATATTGAATTGATTTGTTATACGGTACCAAATCGATTAAATGATCCATTCAACTCAGCGAATCTGATTCATTGTGGTGTTCATAATGAGATGTTGACTATACCTTTAATGGCTAGCCATTTGTGAAAAAGTACTAGACAATTTACCATGGTTTTAATTTACTGACCTACTTTAAATTACCTAATCGCACCACCTTGTGTTGATTGTGTTTAACTATTGACAAATTGTCAACATACATACATATATAAACACAAAATCATGTCGTGCTGCCAAGCAACATGGTCCAGCAATTGTGGTTTTGCCTCACACGACTCATTCTTACTTAGGTAGGCACCATAATCATAATGCTCTGATAAAGATGCTAACTTCAAAAGATAAGATTCATACATGTCATGACAGTAGAATCCTACTTAATTAGACCATATCGAACTATATCATCATTGGCTGTCAATTTCATGTTTGTATACTCAGACAGCACTGCACTGCCCACCGTATATATAGTGGTATATTCCCATTGTTTGTTTGAATGTGGAGTCCTTACAATAACCCTTCCTTTACCGGACAATAAACTTTTGAATTGCGATATAAAATTCGGATATCCGTGTCTCAATTATGTGAATGGAGATGATGTCATTAATCAGATCACATTATTACTCACTCACATAAAATAGTCGGATTAGTTCGAAAGTCCGACTACTTATTATTTTCCTAAACTATTAATAGTGCACCAAACAATAAGCTTCAAGTGTGATCATTGGATCATTTGTCTACCTGTATAATTTATCTTTCTTTAACGAAAAAGCGAGTAGTTCGAGTTTTTTTAGTGGATATTTGTAAGCGTGGTGAACTAAGTCATATAGAGTGGGAGCACAAAAGTAGAAAAATTTAAGTCACACAGAGTGAGAATGAGAACGATAATGTGCACGAAACATGAGAGTGAGGATTCACTCAAAACTTAAGAGTAACACTCGTTGAAAAACATTATGTGAGTTAGTCTGTGAGTATTTAGTTAACGAAAAATAAAAGAATAAATTATATGTGTGATGATATAAATAGATATAAACTACTAGTTAGCAGATTCTTTCTTTAAATAAACAACAAAATTAGGAAGATTTTTAGAACAGGTGGAAGTGGAATCTTTTCCCAAGAATGGATGATGCTTAAGATGTGGTACTTGTATGCAAGAATCCTTATTTGATATGACTATATCTAATGATTCCATTTTGGCATCTTAGCAACATGTATATAAAGAGCATCAGTTGACAACTATTTGCATGAGTTTTAGCATCAAGATTTGCACAAAAAGTTAATAAAACATAAACCCTTTTTATTAATAGGCCAAATGTTTACATCATAAACCTTTTATTTATGAAGAAATACAAGTAGAGCCAAAATACCCACATTGCATCTATTGCTTTATTATTCCTTCTGGACTCATTTATTTTGTCTCTGGCTCAGAATATTTCCTTCATCAGACACTTGAATAAAAGGGAAAAGTTACAAAGCGAACTACACATGGAGATTAATCCTTATACAACCTATATTAATCATTGATTAATAAACCCTAATCGATGCGCGACGATCCGACTTCCAAGTGATGTTGAAGCTGGATGCCAAATATCTCCCCCATGTCAGCCTCATCAGTATTCATGCTGCTGGATGCCTGGTCTGCTAAAAAGCATAAAAATAGTAGTAGTGCCACAATACACCTCTCATGTGCCCAAAAAGCAAAAACCCAATTGGATTAACCACCAATTAGGTTAAAAAAAAATTAGGGCACATGTATTAGGAGATTGATATATAGGCCACAAGGCAGGTCAGATGATCATAGGCCAAAACCAGGCTAGGCTAATGGAATGAGCCAACAAGAGGAGAAAATTAGGGATGTTCTCACAAAAACATCTTAGGAAAAAAACTAAGCTCTCTACTGATAAGTAGGATTTATTTTGTAAGATGTGTGAGTGAGTATAAACGTATACTAATATTGATATATAAGAAGAGAAAAGAAAAGAAAATGAGTAGAAAAAGACCGTGGTGGGACAAAGTTAAAGTGATGCAGATTAGTGGTATTTCCACTCCTTTCAAAGTGAAATATAGGGAGTTCGAGATTAGTCGTCTCCTTGAATATACCAGCAGAGGAGCATGGTGGTGCATCGTTTAAGGATGTAAAACCGCGCCCGTTGCTCCTTAACCAAGGAAGCACACTTCCTTGTGAACCCATTGGCCTTTCTCTTTGAAGTGCCACTCTTGTAGTGTCGCTTGAGCTCAGCCATAGCTGAAAATTGATTTATAGTATGACTTTGAAAGAAAAAAAAAAAAGAAAAGAGAGAGAGAGAGAGAGAGAGAGAGATGGGAAAAAAGCCCACAAATTGGAGCTGGACCCTGAGAGGGGTAGTGAGAATGAAGTGATGTATTTATAGAAAGAATAGAAGGGGGTTGACTAGGCTTTGAAATGAGAGGGGGAATGAACATGGTCAGGTTCGAAAACAGAGGGATTTGCATGGAAAGGTGTATAAACTCAGCATTGTTTTTTCTAAGAAAGAAGGGAGTGAACGTGGGCATAGATTTTTTATGTATTTAAAATTAAGCTGTGTATATACATTGGAAGAGAATGGATATATGATTGTTATATACATACATACATACATACATATATATATATATATATATATATGTATGTATGTATGTATTTGAGTGCAAGTAAGTAAGTAGATTAATTAGAAAAGTGGCAAAGGAGGCATGAGAAGAGGAGGGATGTTTAATGAAGACAAGGCAAAGAAAAGAGCTATGGGAACAGTGTGTCGGCTAGCTTATCTCAATTCTGAGGTGTATTATTACTGTATTGGGAGGCAGCTTTATTTGGTTTCCAACTTGGCTCCATATCCCAAGTTTCCCCCCTTTCTCTCTCCTCAGATATTTGCATATCATATATATGTATCTATATATGTGTGTGTGTGTGTGTGACAATGAAGTGAAAATACGATGGTAAGAGAAGTTTATTTTACCATATAATTATAATGCACAACTTGACAGTCAAAGATTCGATCATGGATCAAAGTTAATGACAGTGAATAAGAAATTAAAGAAGTATTAGCTTGCAATGATCTCCAAATTTCCAACTCTGATTGTGCTGTAGGTTGTCCTTGACGGAACATTTATGTAAAATCCAGTTATTTTCTCCTTATAGTTACCAAAAAAGGATTTTTGTCAAACGAGGATAATGAAGAAACAATATTGGCACTTTTCAAAGTATATATATATATATATATATATATATATATATAAAGAATTTCCATAATACTTATAGTTTACATTTCGTTTTGAAAGGAAATAAGATACCACTAAGACATATAGATAACATATAAAAAGATAAGTTAATCTTTCACTATGATTAAAGTAACCCGTATTAAAGATAAGTTAATCTTTCACCATGATTAAAGTAACCCGTATTAAAGATAAGTTAATCTTTCACCATGATTAAAGTAACCGTATTAATGAGAGAAAGTAATAAATATGAATAGGAATTCGAGTATTGGTTGTTATCGTCATTATTCTTGTCTTATTTTCATATGAATGGAATCTGCGATATAATTTTATTTCCTCTAGTATTTAATATAATAACTTTTTAAGTAAATTTGAATTTTCTGTCTGTATCGAATCCATTCCCCCAACACTCTCGTAATTGCAGTTGAAATTGACTAATGGCCTACATTCTTATTAGACCAAGCGCCTAGAGATACTACAGAAAACAAGATTTTTACAAATCTGCGGACTTGAATATGTACACCAAGGACTTTGAAGTTCATAAGATTTTGGAGATATGCAAATTTTACCATGTGGATGCTGAGATTTGGTATCAAAAATCACCCATTCTCTATTGTCCCATTTGTCACGTTTTGGGCTACTTTGGAGACAACATCTAATCTCCATAGATTGGTTCATTCATGTCCTAGAATAAACAAACATTTGTTTTGAGGACATATATATCATTATCAGATTTAAGGTTTTAGCTAACAGCTGTAACAATGGTCATAGTATTTTCTTTAGTACGTTTTCTTATTTTCTATTTCAATATGGAGTATCAAAGAAGTGAATTAGCAACATGTCTATGGCATAACTTCCTATTAGCATGAGATTCTTTTCTGACAGCTGCCTTCCAACTGTGGCATATATTTCTATAGATATCATGTTGTTCAAAAACAGTTCGAACTAAGATTTTATACGTTCATTAAATAAATATGTTTATTTTGAACTTAAACAATGAGAACGGTTATTAAATGGTGCCTAATAGATTTTTTAATAATATTTTGAAATGTTTCATAAATCATGCTACTAAAAACACTAAAATAACAGTTAAAAAGTAATAAAAACCAATAAAAAAATTAAAATTAAAATAATATGTTTCACAAGTGAACAAGTCGAGCCAAGAAGTCTAGAAAGAGGACGGAATCAATTTTTTCCCTTTTTATGACATGTCAACAACAATTCCTCTCAAATTTAATCTAATAAAGAAAGGAGTAATTTGTCTATTTATGTATCAACAATTTAACTATAGTTAGCATGTCACAAGTCTCCCGTCATTCTCATCATTTAAATAAGTTTGGAACATGTAATTGATTCATAAGTATTGGGTTGAAGCTTGCATATGGTAATTATGATAGGAAAATGATTAGTTTTGAGAGTTGGACATATTCGATTTATTTATTATTATTATTATTTTTTTTTTTATGTGTAAGTGAAGGATTTTAATAGTCCCTAGAGGCGTAGCAGTATTGGCAGGGATTCAGGAGATAAGTGCTTGAAGTCTCACTTTCGAATCGCACTCCTGACTTGAATGGTGCGTGTGTTGTGAAGTTGATACACGTGTTCTAAAAAAAAAAATTATTTAAAGAATTTCAACATTATCTTTACTCACGTAAAAAAGTCAACGTTATTTTTATTTACATAAACAAAAAAGTCAAATATGTCCGACTCTCAAACATTCATTCTCATATAATTACTATTGTCCAATCTATGAAAGTAATTAAGTATGAAATCACACGTCTTTAATTTGAGTGTTGTTAACATGTGACAAAATGGTACCAATATCTTAATTTAGTAGTAATTTGTGAGTCACACTATGTAAGCTGTTAAGTGTTCAAACATTATTTAATCACCATGTATCTTAGTCGTTTTACAAATTAGTGCTATGAGGAACAGACTCGAAACATACCCAATTAATCATGGATGAATAGAACCACCATTAGGATGGTGGTGAAACGACTAAGAACACCGTCTCATTCATAAATATCCGTAATCTTTTATCTTTTAATATAAAAATTGAACGCACCAGTTCCCAAAATATTGGAAGTAATAAAATGCAGGCCAAGAAATTGAGAGTGACATGTTCAATGTATAGAGTGAGAGTAAAGAGCCTGAATGAACATTCCCTGTACGAGGTGGTTTATTAGTTTTCTGTACAGTTGATCCAAATACAATGTATGTCCGAGATTGAAGCAAAAGCTAACATCAATTTTGCATATTATGAAGTACAAGGGAAGTGATCTGAATGCATATTAGTGCATTGAATCAAGTACATATTTAAGTACAGTACTTAAAGAGGATGTAAACAACACACTTCAGTGCCTTTTCATTGAAATAAATGTAAAATAAAAAGAACAACTGAAAGTAATATTGGAAACCACATTGACTTGTTGAAATGATCCTTCAGATTTGCAGGCCATGAGAGTGCACACTTTGCAAGGACATGTAGAATCAGTAGGAGTGAGGTTTAAGAATTTGGACATAAATCTCAGAGTAATGCTACATTTAATTATTGGGTGCTTGTGTAACTGTTCAACAAGGACTTTTAGTCGAAACGGATACAGAACACAGGTACGACATGATTAAACACGGCGATACGATAAATTGTAAAAAAAAAATTAGGACATGAATAAGGCATGGATACGTTAAAAAAATAATAATATAATATATGTCATTGTATATATAAATAATATATATATTTTATCATTTTATCCATATAATCATAAATAAATCAATAATTTGAATTTTAGAGCTTGATGTTTGTTATTTTTGTTTTCTTAAATTTTAAATTATTTTTCTAATTAACCCATAATATATTTTAGATTGCATTAAATTACATGTTTCTAAAAAAAAAAAAAATGCTTCGTAATTACAAGTCACCTTGCCATATCCTAAAAGTGTCCAAAACATATTCTTTCTATATCCCAGCCGTGTCTGATCAGAAAATAAAATATTCATTATTCAAGATACTTCTACCCGTATCATCCGACGTGTGTCCGGCAAGTATCCGATACTGCCACGTCACCTTAAGAAAAGTATCTATACTTCCTATCTCAGCCATAATGGATAAAGATAAAAGTCTCTCTCCTCTCAAAGTGTTTCAATAAATGACAATCACATAAATCGGTCTTTTATCATTTTCCTGAATCTAATTCTAAAGGCTCTATCATTTTCCTAAATCTAATTCTAAAGGCTCTATCATTTTCCTAAATTGATGGCATGGTAAGTTTTGGGCATATCTACTACAAGAGAGGCGTCAAAAGAGTTGCTGTGAACATTGATGGTGATCTATGCAGTGATATTCTAATTCTTTGGGCTCCAAAGATTGAGTGCATATGCAAAGGGACCTCTTGCAGATGATTCTATAACATATCTTAGATTAACAGATTTATGTTCATCTCACTATTCTTTTATTTCAGGTCCCACTTTGTTTTTCTTACTGTAGTGTGCATAATTAGGGCATAAACAGTTCTAAAAAACACTTAATATAGAAAACCAATTTCAAAATGGGTATGGGGTAGTCTTCGAATCGGATATTTTGTTATGCTATTTTCATGATTTCACACTTACAGTTTCTTCTTGTAAGAATCAGCAGACAAGCATTCAACTGAGACCATGATTTCATGAATTATGCTCTAAAATTAATGCAATAATTTTAGTGGAACACAGCAAAATTTTCATTCAATCATAGAAACAACAAAAATTTATTATGACAGAAACCCCAAATGAAATGAAATCAATAGAACTAATGAGCTTGACATGCAACAGGACAGGTTTTTCCACAAGCCAGAGGGATTCAAATTTATGATCACTAGAAATACTCACTACACAACATTGCAAAACATGAGTCTTGCCGTAACACTGCAGCCGGAATTATTCGCAAGAGAAGCCTTTTTTTATAGAGAGGACATCTGCAAGGCGCTCTCCCTCCCAAGCCTTACAGAGTTGACATAATTTAGGGGGCTGTGTGCAGAAATACCAGGGAATGCAAGTCCAAATATCCTGAACATTACTGATAACCACCCCTCTTTATACTCCGGCCCATGCACATACCCCATCATCAAACTTCTAAGTAACTCCCACACCGCATTCAGATACTCTGGTATCAGGTATCTAATCCCAAAGTAATTTCTGTTCGGCTCCTCGTCCACTTTCTTCAAAGTAACATACATAAAAGAAGAAATCAAGTCAGCATAACTAATTTAATCAATGATTCAAGAAAGTCATGAACTTTACATGGGGACTATAACTTAGAACAGAACAGTGAACAACTCTTCTAGTTTGATTGGATAGAATTTTATCCATGCCATGCTGAAGAACAAAACTTTCGGCTTCTGGACTAGAATTTTGTGGTCTACAATGCCTAGTATGCTTATTTATTGATCATATCATCAATATTTCTTCTAATAAAATCAAATGACAGGTCAAAAGGCACAAGGTTTACAAATTATCCCCGATTTAATCTGAAAATGCTGTCATAATGTAGTGAAAATACCAAAATTCGTTGATATACGGCCCTATGCATATTTGACACACTCTACAACAGAATGGTCCAGATTCTTATTTAGCGGAAACATGTTCACAGTATACACCAGAAACACGATTTGTTTGAAAAGGATGATGAACTCCAATACAATAACATATGAAAGAAGTAAAGTAAGAAGACCAAAGGCAAGAGACGTACTTTCTCAATGTAGAAACTGTTATAGTAAAGGCATGTCCCAAAATGCTTATACAGGAAGGTTCTGTCATCGTAAGGCAGCCTTGGCACAAGGTCATTGCAGTAGACTACCCTGAAGTACTTAGGGAATGGACAATCTAAATGGCCTTCCATAAAGCTCCCCAGTTGCCTGTTCCCAACCCTTGGTTGTCCAAATGTGTGTACACCCAGCAACCTTTGCATGACTTCCTTCTCTTCATGTAGTACTAGCACTGTTGGGAACAAGATAGCAAGGGCCCCTCCTAAGCTATGTCCAGTGACTACAAATTTTGCATTCTTGTGCTCCTTCAGTAAGCTCTTGAGCTTACTTTTCACAGCAAAATATGCAGTCATTTCCACCATCTCTGGTATGAGCTTCTTCCTGCCACTATCAGCTGAAGGGCCAGTGGTTATATCAACAGCATTTGAAGGGGTGATATTTGCGTTATTCCCTTGAAGAAGTTCCTGGAAGGTGGAGGCATCATCTCTGTTGCCCAAACCTAAGGCTTCTAAAAAACCCATGTGGACTTTTCCCAATTTAGGGATCTCATACCAAGAGTAGTCAAAATCAGTACTCCAGTCATCAGCATCAAATGGCTCCGTGCCCCTGAAACTGATCAAAATCAAATTTGCATCTCTTGGTTTGTCACAGAGTATAAAAACTTGGGTCGACCTCTCCTTTTGATAATCTATCAAAAAAAGTTATTTAATAACGAAAAAAAGTATTAGAAAGACATAAGAAGATCTAAAATCATAACTTTAACAAAAAAGAAGAAAGTTCATGTATTAAAGTTGACTTAAAAGGAAAGAAGAAATAACTAGATATAAATGAAGAATGTTCATCAATGCATAAAGCTGGATAATTCCAACAGCTGCCAATGAATATAAATCACATGACAAGTCTTCAATTACCGTTCCAGCAGTTGTAGAAGTCCACAAAATGCATCTGCTTTTTGTCAAGAAGTGAAATTACAAAAGTTAATATTGTTGTGTGCGGTTCATGTTGTACAATCAATTAGCATGAGGAAAGGGAAACAGAGCTGAGTTCACATAGGAAAACCTGCCTTCCAGTGGAGATTTACAACATTTCTAACGACATTGGCATTTTCATAGGCTAACTTGGCGGCTATTATGCAGAGGTCCATAAGACCCTGATCTCCTATTTCTACCCGTATGCTTCTCTGTCCAGAAGCAGATTCACTGATTCCTTCCAACAGAACATCACTCCTGTAAAGGTCTATTCGTCCATCTAAATGCCCAATTGCGCTTATAAAAGTCTCTGAACCTCTCTGTGGTATCACCACCTTTCCTGCTTCCCCAATGCCATTACATTAACAGATCACATTACTGTTGTTGCAACAATGTACTGCACTTTTCTGATAAAAATTATATGAGACATTTTCATAAATGGAAGTTAGGAAACCAGATTAAGCAAGCACACTTCAATAACTGGCCTATCATTTATTTATTTTACTGAACTTTGCATGTTATCAAAGTAGCACAAATATTGTATACTACTCCATAATGTAATTCCCCGAATTGCAAATGATTCACAAATTTTAAAACCTACAAATTCAAAGAATTCCCTAATTGTTATCGACTAATTTTAAAACATACACATTCAAAAAGAAAATTTCCCAGGTAATTAAACATTCATAGAACTCCCTAATTGTTATCGACTATTCTACACCTTTTCATTTAACATTCTATGGCTTAATCTACAAAAAATCAATAAAATTACATCTTATTATTTATTCGACAAAGCTTTTTTTGAAGCCTTTTTCGTCATTAATAGTGTTTCTCCTTTTTTTCATTTCGTTTTATGATAATGTTCACTTAAATCCCAAATTTGAATGATTTGTAGGAAGAACTCCAACATTTGTCATTGTGGTTACAATGTCTATGTGAGTATTTCAGTAATTAAACTTGCTATTGAACTACTCTCTGTTAGAATTTTGAAATAAACCCCAACGGGTTGGCTCAAGTGGGTAAGTAAATTCGCCATGGTGCCTCAGAAAGCGGCAGGTCTAAGATTAGACTCCTCTTGGGGTCAAACAATTCTTTGGAGGGATGTATGAGTATTGAATACCCAATTATATTGTCTTGGGGATCGGATTCAAATCAGTTCTTGTTCTCATAAGCAAACAAATAGTTCTGGAATGCAATAGAAATATTACACATTTTGGGCAAACTCATTGCATGAAGCTACCGCCATTGCAGAGTTGGACGACCGCAGTCTTATCTCGGCATTTGGAGAGGTTGTTTCCTTATTTTGAAACCATGATCTCCAAGTCACAATGGAGCAACCTTAGTGTTGAACTAAGGCTTACCCGTACACAACCCAAGGGTATCAATTCATTCTCATAATGGATAACCACCATCACAATTGATATAAATAAATCACGTATATGCATACCAACCGTACTTTCGAAAGGAGTTCAGGTCTCAAGCCAATATGTGTGTGTGAGTACCAACTAAAAATAAAATAAAAAAAATAAAAAAAGCACATATATGCATATTTCAACAGCAAAAGAATAAGCCAATTTCCTATATAAATACATATCACATATACATATAAGTTGTGAATATATATCGAGTGTAAGAGAGAAACTTACCGTGGAAAAAGTTGTAGAGTAAACCGAGGAAACCACCATTTTCATTGTGGAGATTGAGGACGAACTCCACGAAGTAGCCAATCCACTCCATGGGCTTACCAAAAAGGGCTATGATCTTCCGGACTACAATCGACACAAATATGACCCACCGGTGGTCACCCATCAATCTTCCTCCTCCTCCGCCACGGCCGCCGCCGCCCAACAACTCCCTGTCACCGTCGTAGGAGCATTCGAGAAATTTAGAACAGCTTGTTCTGTCTGATGACGCCCAGAATTGAACAAGGTCGCGGATTCCACCATTTTCAGGACGAACAATCAGGTACCTGAAACTTTGGGAAGAGTTGTCATCGTCTTCAATAGCCATTTCTCACTCACTCAGTCACTCTTTGATTCTACTCTTCTCTTTCTCACACTAGAAATGGAACTTGTATGGGTGGTCGTGGAGGTAAAATTATGATTGAAGGAACATTGATTGTGTGGGAATTTTTACATTGGGATTTCCAATTTATAGGTTTCAGGAGAGGCAGAGGTCGCGTGTACAGGAATGGAATATCTGGACTAATCAAACAGATTGCCGTTAGAGCCCCCAACTCACAATTGATAAAGGTGTATGGGTAAATCTGAAATTTTGTATCAAGACTCAGACGTAAAAGAAGAATTGTTGAATTATCAAGGGTCTATTTGGTTAAGTTCTTTGAGCATTTTTTTTAGAATTGGAAATTAGAAAATGGTACAAAAGCATGCTTTGATTAATGATTCCCTTGCTTGTTTTTTTAGTTAAAAAAAAAAAAAGACACGTTTTCAGTGTTTAGACCCAAATTGGACATTTGGTTCCACTGCAACATAGGGAAGTCAAATGATAAGATACTTGTCCGGAAGGGGAAGGGGAAGGATCGAGCCGCTAAGAGATGCCATGTCAGTAAATTTTTTTAGAATTGAAAATTAGAAAAATGGTACAAAAACATACTTTGATTAGTGATTCCTAAGGCTTGCTTGATTTCTTAGTTTAAATAAAATATGTTTTCAGTGTGTAGACCCCAAATTGGACATTTGGTTTCACTACTACATAAGCAAGTCAAATGATAAGGTCCTTACCCGGGAGGTGAAGGATCGAGCCGCTAGAGATGCCATATTAGCATAAGTAAATCCCTTTTGACTGGTATTTTAATTTAATCAAAAGAATTTTGGTTTAAGTCACATAATCCTTCTCAACATGTATCGTTCTTATGCTCCGAGCGTACTCCCGTTCTCAAGCTCTGCACGCGGTCTAACTCAAATTCTCACTACTTATGATTTAATTCTGCTGCTCTCACGCTCCCGCTTTCGAACTCGCTCTCGCTCCTGCTTACGCTTTATGTGACTTAGGTTTTGGTCCGACAAAAAAGACAAGTTAAATTGACATGAGTTCCGTACCTAGAAAAAACGATCAATGTAATTCAAGGGTTTTCATCCATTGACAAAAGCGACAGCACAAATTGTCACATCAGTAAAATAGCCCCTTCTCTGATCAGCCTTGCAATTTGAAGGTCCCATCAACGCCAGCTTTCCTCCATGCTCACGAAAAACTTGTTGGCTTGCAACGAGAATGCATCTTCGCCATTCACGTGGAAGCTAATGTCCGACCTTGCTCGAGCATGTATTATAAACTAAACTTATTTATGTCTGAGCAAAGGTTCTGCACCAATACACCTGAACTTACATATTGTCCCCAATGAACTCCAACTCTTAGTTTTATTTGAAGCTTGCTTTCTACAGTGTAGCTCTAAGTTTATTCCTTGCACTTACTGGCTTTCAATAATATAACAGTGTCATTGAGTACTTCTTTAATGTAATCTTTGCCTTAAACTTTAAGATTACTTAAATGTTCATGGATTGCAGTTGGGCCTACCCTTAGTAGAATGTAACAAGGACCTATAATGTTCTACCTTACAAGAAATTATAATTGATCTTCATCTACTTTCACAGTTAATAACAAAAAAATTATTGTTTGTTTATGACTGTTGTTAATCGGGTCATTTGGCCTTTATCTTTCTATTATTGACAAAAAAATCATAAAATTGTGTTTCAATTTTAAGAGTAAAATTGTTTTTGAGTGACAAATCAAACATCACTCTTCATTTTTCAAATATATTGTTAATCGGGTCATTTGGCCTTTATCTTTTTATCATTGACAAAAAAATCATAAAATTGTGTTTCAATTTTACGAGTAAAATTATTTTTGAGTGACAAATCAAACTTGAATTTTTCAAATATATATATATATATATATATATATATATATATATATATATATATCTTGAATTTTTTTATCTCACTGGGTATGATCAGAAAACTGCCTCGCCTAACAGAGGACTCGCACCGCTCATATACAACGGCATTGTGGACCAAATGATGGCAGGGAATATTTGGGGAGTATAATCCTCACGCAAAACCATGCTCACAACTTGATAGCATTTTCGTTGTAATGTACACCATTCGGTTACAGCATCAACAGATTTTTTTTAATTTTTTTTATATTTATTTCCTATCAAAAAATTACAACATTGTCTTCCAAATTCTTCCATTATATATGTATGTATGTATTCATAGAAACGAGGTATGCAAGCCTTTATGTGCAGACATGATTTATCTTAAGCTTTGGTAGGAGGTGTTGACACTTCCTAAGAGAAACATGGGTAAAATTATATTTCATATAAAACAAAATGATTAATAGCTTATGATTATGCAAATTTCTTACTAAGATACTATTAAGTATCTTTTGGCCAATTTTCTATGAGAAATGATCTTTTAACACGTCTCTAACTGAAAAAGGTCACAGTTCAACGTGGTCCTTGGAAGGATTGAGTACAAAAATGTCAATTTGTGCCTAACACAGATAGCCAACCTTGTGTAAAGGATGCTGTAATGTACAATTTGTATCACGTGGAAATGAAAAGGCATATACCAAAATGAAAAGTTTAGGCTATGATGCTTTTTTATTATTATTTTTTAAAGAGAACTAGGGATGGAGACTCAAATACGGACATACATATTTGGAAAGTTAGGCGTTTCTACCGACTAGACAGTTGGATAATACCTATTCTTGTATATAGAAACTTGGAGCTATTGAGAATGGGTCCAACGGGGGAAGGTGAAGTGAAGTGGGGAGAAAGAAAAGAGGGAATCTTTTGAAGTTTGTTATGGTGCTTTTCCAGAGAGAAATGGTGCTTCTTTTTATTAGCAATTATGGGATATGGATATGATCTTCAATTATGTGCGAGTTTTCTTTCTGTTATTGCAAATTGGTGATTTAGCTGATGGCCTACCCCATCTCGTGTCTCTTTCATGATGTTAGTTAAATTGGTTATGGAGATAAGACTACTCATTGGGTTAGGCCAGCTTCAGCCCAGCCTGCATTATGGTTCGGTCTCAACTCTTACCATAGCTGATGGACGTGCCATAATGGGCTCGGCTATTACCGTTCTCAGGTCCAAACTGGGTTTTACGTCTTCTAGCCCAAACCCATTATGAGGTGATCAATAGTTGGACATCTAAACTGGATCCTACATCATACCAGCAGCACACATTCCGTTTTCTTTTTCTTTTGTCTCTCTCTTTGTTATTTTCTTTTGTTCCTTGCTTTTAGCAAGAAAATTAATCAGAGGACACAAGATGCAGATACCAAATGATTCGACACGGAAATTATCAAGAAAATATGATACAAACAAAGCATGAATGTGAAAATAAACTAATTAAACTATATATTATTATATGTGCAAATTTTGATTTTTTTTTTTTTCATTATATAAACATTATTATGAATGTAATCATTAATTTAGAACATAAAACTGGATAAATGAGAGTTTTTTTTTTTTGCTTTCTAAAACGTTACATCAATTTTCTATTAAACCCAGAATATGTTTAAAATGGCACTAGAACTTTATTTTCAAAAAAAAAAAAAAAAAAAAATTATTATTATTATTATTATTATTCACAAAATCACCTTGTTGCTTTTTAAAAGTGTTTTCAACAATATATACATATTGTGGATGGTGTTGCCACAACGGACATTACGTGTAACTCATTGAATGATGATTACATCTGGCTAATGCTGATTGGACCATGCTAGGTCCCACCTGGCACTCTCTAAAAACCCTAATAGCCTTGAGTTACTAGGATTGGACATGCGAGTTCTGAGCTCGCAAGAGAAAAGGGTCGCTACCCTTCTGCCATGGAGGTGCCCCACTCCAGTTAGATGGGCTCCCCCATATCCTAGAGGCCCCTCCCTTCCCTGCAGTACTAAAAAAAGGGACTTAAGAATTCTTTGCCGTGATTGTTCGCCCTAAGCCACCCGTTACAGAAGAGCTCGAGGGATGAAGGAATTTGGGAGTGCGACGTTAAAGAAGGCAGAACCTCGACTTGCAAGATTGGAACCATCATTATTGTCTCTGAACGGAGGCACAGGTTGCCTCAGGCCACCTCCTGACATTCATTCAATCAGGAGGAGGCCTTATCAGCCCATCAGTCAAAGGGAAGTTAACCCTCGCAACCAAGGATCCTTATCATGAAGGAAAATGGTATAAATAGGCACAATAATTAGTCATTAAGATAAGAGACCAAGAATCATAAATTGATAGACATTAGAATTCGAACGACTCAAGGTACTGGTTGGTTGACTTCCTTCTCTTAATCCCTTTATGAGCAGGGAGTCTCTGGTGTAGCTTGAATTCTCACTCACACTAACCTCAGTATTCTTAGCCCACGTAGAATGATCTCCTCATTGCATCACGACCTCACATCTAGACACACACACACACATATATATACAATATGTATGTAAATTTATACTCTTAGCTGTGTGTAGCACGTATGTATCTAGCCCTAGGTTTGTTCATGTCAAAACACGTATCGGATGCTGCTACAACAACAGTGCCCCTTGCCCCCCACTCTACTTTGTTATAATTATAAATTTATATAAAATATTTTTTATAATTATGTAATTGCCCTCACTAGTATTTTATCCAAATTTCTAAAAGACCTCAAATCTACTCAAAATTCAAAAATAGCTACTATAACATTTCTCTCGAGAAGACAACATTACAAAAAAGTTTACTAAAGCCAATTTGATCATTGCTTTAATTTATACACACACACACACATAACCCTGTGATGCGTATACAAAGAGAGAGAGAGAGCGTGAGCCCACTGAATTCTAAAATTGTAAACATCTTTTTGAGAAGCCACCTTCTTCTTTCTCACACACGGCATTGATTTTGCTGGTGGTAGCGGTGATTTTTCAGCAATCAATTTATGAAGGCTCGATACCGCAATTGAATAGAATATTAATAGATGATAATGATTGTGTACATTGAGAGAATAGCATTGACAATAAAATTAGCATCAATTTAACATGTTTTGAATATGAAAACTTGTTAAGAATAGTTATAAATAAAATTTATTATGTATTGGTTATGTTTAGTTGTATGGAATTGGGGTTTTAAATTTAAAATTGGTAAAATTTGAAAAAGCAACTTAGAAAATTTAGCCAAAACTTTTTCCATTTTACCAATTCTAATTTTTATACTCTAATTTTATGCAGCAGAATATAATTATAGTGTATTTGCAAAAAATTGATTTTCGAGAGCGATCCAAAATCATCTCATATTTAACCGCAGAACGAATCAAATATTTTTACAAAGAAAAGAGAGTGAATTATTTATTAAGTAATCATTTGATGACGAAGTACTCATCTACTTTTCGTATGGGATTATTCTAATATCCCCCAACCAACCAAACATAAAAATTAAAATAAAAAAAGTATTTTTGTGTAGACTAGACATACAATATGAAGAACTTTAAATCGTCAAACTACTGTGACAATTGTTAATGAGCTGGAGACCATTTCTTTCATTGATTTTCATTTCTCAATTAAATTCTCAACTCGAATGCGGAATAGTAATTTATGGTTGCTTAGATGCTTATACTTATGAAAATGAATTTTAACAAGAGCTCGAGAACTTCTCCAAAGTCATTGCTCTTAGCTGTTGTTTGAATATGAAGTCCCTTGTAATTAGGTTTGGGGTCAGAGTCCGTGTTTGCATACGTTTAATGAAAAACATGCAGTCGCGCTTTTGACTTTGTTGGTAGTGTAACAAAATGTAACAAATTCTCACCGACATACGTATATGTATGTATATATATATAGATGTGTGTATGTATGTGTATATATATACGTGTGTGTGAGAGCCAAAACATGGTGAGTCAATGAATGAATGGGCCATTGTCCACCGACGCATACATTATCACACGGGGCAACGGCTGGTGTGATGGGTGGGTGTCTAGTAATTTGACTTTACAACGTGGCTGCCCTAACCTATACGTACCTTTTGTCTACGTGTCCAGCAAAACAATATTGTCAACTTTTTATTTTTTATTTTTGCTTTCCGAAAGGAAAAAAAAAGTTTTAAATATTTTGTTTAGAAAAATTATATTTCTGCCGACTCGGTCATGTGCCGACAAGAGACAAAAGGCTTTTGTCTATCATATTTGGTGGCCCCGAAACTCCTATCTATTGCATACGTGATACAACCGACGAGGAAGCGTTATTTTTCTTTATAATGACATTAATATTATGTTAGATTATATGAAGTTGATATTTTAAAATTAAAATTATAAAAAATTAAACTAATTAAAAATTTGATGGCATGAAATTTATGTTTTAACAGTTGTTTTTATAATTGTAATAGCTAGTTATATTCAGAATTTCATATATAATAAATAATATAAGTCATACGACTCAGATATATGGATTGAATAGGTTTGAGAGCTTAACACGAGTTATTAGTACTGTATTTGTCTATTCATTCTGATTCAATTTATTAGTACCAATTGATTTGGATTGAATATATGGAGACAGCTTTTTTGTGTTAAATATAACGTATACACATATATATAAATTCATTTTCAACAATGCGACAGGCATACAACAACAAAAGCCATATATTCTAAAACATTCATTATGAAATATGCAATTACAATAAACAAAACAATGATTTGGGCATGATACAAATGCAAAACTAAGCAATCATCGTTGCAAGTTCAATAAATTAATAAATTTAACATCTCAATTATATACACATAAATAATATATACAAATGAATTAGCTTACTCGAAATATTAACCTTAGCACAATCCCATAATTAAGTTGAAATTGAGAAAATGTCGACTATAATCTTGTCTTTAATTCACACAAAATCGAAGTTAGACTTGGCCTCAATTAGGTTAAACCGTACAAAATATAACCCTTCGTATTTGCATGATTGATATGTATGACTCTTGTGAATAATCTATTGTATTTTTTTTATTAATATCATCATCACTGTCAGTGTAATCTCTGTCACGAGTGTCTTCATTCAAATTTTTTAAACCGCGACTTAGTTTTATATGGTCATTTATTTAGGCACACAAAGGCAAAATATACGACAAACCTACGTGGTTTGGAGTTATATAGAACATTTGGATTTAATAATTTAAAGAAGAGAAATTATGTTAAATATATTAAGAATAACCAATGAGAATGGAACTAATGGAATGGATTAGGTAGTCCCGATATCGCGTGGGCAAGACTGAAGTTAACAATTAAATAGGTGAGATATGGACCGTATGGTATTTGTAATTTCCTTAATAATTTAGGGGCATTTCGTCTAACATGCAAAGTGAAAAAGAGAGCGGTGCGAATTTAGTAGCTTAGTTGATAGAGTGTCCAGTTTTCGAGTTGGTGTGAGTGCGTTGAGATTCTTAGTTGATAAGATGTCCAGCTCCCAGAGCTGGTATGCTTACGTGAAAAAGAGAAAGAGAGCGGTGCGAATTTAGATGCAAAGTGAAAAAGAGAGCGGTGCTAATTTAGTAGCTTAGTTGATGGAGTGTCCAGTTTTCGAGTTGGTGTGAGTGCGTTAGGATTCTTAGTTGATAAGATGTCCAGTTCCCAGAGCTGGTATGCTTACGTTGAAGTTCCCCCCTCTAATTTGTTAAGAAAAAAAATTAATAATAATAAATAACAAAATTGAATCTAAATTTCTTTCAATTTGAAATTATTTTACATTTTATTTTATTTTATTACATTTATATTTAATAAATCTTCAGAGTTTATCATTATATTGGTGTGGAACTTTCTTCCTTTTTTTTAAAAAAAAAAATAAATAAATAAAGAGAGAGAAAGAAGAATATATATATATATATATATATATATATATATATATATATATATATATATATATATATATCTCAAGGATGTGTTGAGGAAACAATCGAAACAAATCGACTATAATTTAAACTCGCCCAATAAATGAATTTTTAGAAATTATCAAACTCTATTTTGTTTAGGTATTCAACGAGACACATTACGACTCACTGAGTAATTTGATTTATTTATGACTCGTAATTCTAATTTGAACAAGACAAGTCAAGTTTTCTCTTGATCGATTTTATTCATATGAGATTAAGACAAATATGATAGTGAGTTATAAATTTTCACCATGAAATAGAAATAATAGGTCTCTTGATGAATCGTAAATCTTGATATAATGAACTCAGAGTTAAATATATACATGATTTGTGAGTGGTTGCACATATTTAAATTTTATAAATCATTCGGAAGTCTAAAATGACTAGTGAAGTGAGTCAATTTATCATTTAAAAAAAAAATAAAAGGCAAAAATGTTATATTTAAAGCTTGAACAAGAGCTTGATTTGGTTTAAAGATAGAGATAGGTCCTATGCATTTGTGTGGCTCCCTTCAGAAACTATGTAGGGGTCCAAACTTCATTTTCTAGGTCCACTGCTTAACTATTCCAACCTAAACTATAAATTATTTATACCAACATCACATAAACATGTAACATGTATAAGAAAGTGGTTGCTTTTATAGGTTGTTGTGTTTGCACTGGTGTGATAGAGATAGAGCAAAAAATATGGATGTGGACCAAACACTAAAAAATGAAGAATTGGCAGAGAGGAAAATACTCACATGGGGTATTCAAGGAATTCAACCTTCTGATCCAAGACAAGAAACCATTTCTTCAAGAAATCTCCTTTACCTAATATTTTGATGGCCCCTGTGGCCAATACATATATTTTTCGTGGGCCATCATTTTACTTTTTTAACCCTTCTTTCTTGATCATAAAATGAAGGGTTGTAATTTGATATAATTATTCCCAACTACCCATATGATATGAGAGAGTGTCCAAAACACAATTACTATCAACCATAAACCACAATGAAAACCCTTTAAATGAGAGTGAAGGGGTCCAAAACACAATTATTATCGATCATAAACCACAATGAAAACCCTTTTAATAAGACAAAATTCATGTTGCATATAACAGAAAAATCACATGAGAGAGAATCCAATATGATTACTATAGACCATAACCACAATATCATAAATCAATAAATCATTAAACAATTACCTATAAAAAAATAAAATAGGTCATTAATCTAATGGTATAATCACTCTTCGAGTTCGGATCCAATAAAATTATACTATTGTCTTCTTGAAATTAGTAAAAAATTTCACATTACCCTCCTCGCTTATGTTTCTGGGTCCGTCCTGGTCCTCTCTCACACAAAAAAGTTAGGACCCCAAATCCCTTAGATGGATAATTTGTGAAATAAATTTGTAAGTATTTACCTAATAAAAAATATGAAAACCCTTTTAGTAAGACAAAAAAGACGTGCATGCCAAAAAAAATCACTCCATAAAAATATGAAAGAACAAAAAAATTTAATAAATACAAGTATGGTTAGGCCCCGTTTAGGTAGTTTTGAGCAAGCAGAGTGCACCTGCCCAAAATTGCCCCGTTGTCATCCCTAGTCAATGCTCCTTTCTCACATAAAAAGTTAGGAGTTTGAAATTGTGGATAATTTGTAAAATAAATTCCATAATAGATAATTTGTGAAATAAATTTGTGAATACTTACCTAATAAAATAAAAATAAAAACCCTTTTTGTCGGTGTATACCACTAAAAATCACTCACTATGAAAATATGAAAAAACCAGAAATTTTTACCTTCTAATGGAGAAAATGTAGGTCTTACACCTACTACTAAATTAAGTTAGCAAACAATTTTTTAATGACAAGTTGGGGAACACCCTAACTATATAAAAGTCCAAAAACACATTTTAAAAATAGTTATCGGAGAGAAATGGTCACTTTTGTCAGATATAAATCCAATTTATGTGGGCAAATTCCACTTCCCAAACTCCTTTATCTTCACACAATTAATATAAAAGAGATTTTTTATTCTTGCATGCTTCCTAAACGCCAAATGTGCTTTACTCCAAAAGTAATTCGATTCCCAACATGAGAGAATTCAAGTAAATAAACCTTAAAAAGATATGCACGTATCATTATGAAAATGATATTTCCACTAATTGAAGCTGATTGGATTAGTCACTGTTAACAAAATTTTGTCTAAATAACAGTTCTTGTACGTACTCAAAATCTTGTGCCACTGGCAGACAACTATGATATAAAATATTCTTAACATAAAAATTATAAAAAATTTGAAAAATAATTTTAAAATTGATTTTTGAAACCGAAGTGAATGGATGAAGGGATTTTTCTCCCTATGATGCAAGAATGGTATAGATGATAACGGGTCTTTCTTCAATTAAGCAAAAATCACTTATTTTCCATTACCTTCGTGATTTTAGAGTCATGTGAAACATTTTGTAGAATTCTATCGCTACTAAAGTTGGGCTATTTTCAAATTTGTAGTAAATTAAACTTTCTATAACTAATCTTATATATATAGAAAGCAATGATCAATAAAGAATGAATTTTTACTCTTTCAATACAATTCTATTTTGTTTAGATAGGACCCCAATTCATCGGTTTATTTGTTACATTAAACTTTAAATTCTAATATTTCAAATAAGAACCTGACTGCTTTATTTTGAAAAACTACATTTAGATATTAGGAATTTTTAAAATTATCTTATAAGTAGACGTTGAATATTTTATATAACTCTTTTTCATTAGTCAATTAAGTCATTTTTATTTTTTATAAAGATAATTAGAATATCTCCAACCATTGTGTATATTTTTTTTGTGTAAATCGTGTCATAATAGATTTATACAAAAAATTTGGAGGCGGTTATTTTATACCTTTTGTGTAAAAATATATCCTCCAATAACAATCAACCAGTCTCATGCACATAATTTTTATAAACCTACTTAATATATGATTCATTAGTACCAACCTACTTAATATATGATTAATTAGTACCAACCAGTGTCATGCACATCATTTTTACAAATCTACTTAATATATAATTAATTAGTTAATAGAATGAGAAAGAGGGAGGAGAAAAGAAATATATTGATGTGGCGGTGTAAAAAGGTTGTGTAAAATACAACAATTTTGCACATTAGTGACAATATCTTAATAGACTGTTGGAGATAAAAAAATATTTACATATCATACGTGATATTTTACACAAACGAGTATTTTAATATACTGCTGTAAATACTCTTACACTCATTCTTTAATAAAGTTACTATTATCAAATATGATAATACCCTATTAAAGGATATTATTATAAAATTAGCAATAGAAATATTTATTATAATTTGCCGTCAAACAGTTTTTTTTGACAATTCTATTGATAAAATTATTATTATTTTTTTAATTCCAACAACAATCCAAACGAGTTCTAAGAATATATTATTTCAATAAATAAATCCTATTATTACGTGTGATACCGAGTCATTACTACTTTAGGAGCATTAAATTTTGTTGCTCTAAACATTTTAGGATGTTGGTTTAATAATATATATTGGAGTTAGTCTTGGAAGCAAATGAAAGTTGCTGGATTTTATAGTCAAAACCAACAGAAAGTTGAAAGTGAAGTGGCAATTTACTGGGTGGCAAACAACGGCATCAAGACAAAGAATTTCACCTAGCACCGAAAGCAACACCCCTTTTAAACTCTCTATGATTTATCCGTTTCTGTGGCCTACCTAACTCCGTGATGGACTATGGAAAGGGCAATCACACTCTACATTTACTTGCAATTTGCCAAACTTCTTAGACTCGTGAAGTGGAAGAAAACCAATCCCTCCTTGAAAACCCTAGTGCCTTTGCCTTTAACCAACATAACATCTAATCAAAATTCATTGACTTTTGTCCTTGTTTTTTAGCAGACTGTTACATAAATTGATTTTGTCCTCAGTCATTCACACATTTGTATATTTACATATAAAGAAAGAAAGATAAAAAAAGAATATACATATATAAAAGTTGCAAGTTCTATAGAGAGTATTGAGTAAGAACCCGAATCCCTTTTGTTTAGGGATCTTGTGCACCCTTGTAACACAGTTATATCACACAGCTAATAATTTTACATTGTCAATACAATAATTTTAAATTGATAATGCAAAAAATTATATAAATACGTTAAATTAACGGTATAATAACGTTGCAACATGATTTAATACATTGCATGAATTAACTCTATTGTTGATTTATGTTCGGTTCCTTAGGAAACAAAAAAAATTGAATGGAAGAGAAAATAAAGGGATTGATAAGACATCATTAGGGAAGCGATCATGTATTATTATTATTTTTGGTAGTTGGATAGAAGAAAAAGGAATAATTATTACGTTATGAAAGAAAAACTTTTAATTGTTTTTAACATTATATCCAATAATATTTATAATATTGTAATTTATAGAAAATAGTACTGTAATTTAAAATATTTATAATTTAAGATAGTATTTAATTTAAAATTTCTATAATAATTTATTTGTCCTTTCTTCTGTTCATTTTTGAATGGATGAAAATTTGCTAATGATTATCCTTTCTATTCTCCTTTTCATCCTCATATCATCTCTATATAGAATTAAAAAAAAAAAAATTCATTATTCCCTTTCTATTTTCTCTCCACCCTTTTTTCTTTTTTTATACTAATTAAAGACATATTTAATTAGGGCAAAAAATACTAATTATGTTTTTTTGTTCTCCATCATTTATAATGACAGTGTTAATATGTCAACGATCATTTAAGATGTGATGATGATATTTTTAAAAGGGAAGTTTATTATTAGAAGGAATTGTGGTTCTTGTTTGTAAGGTTTTATTATGATAATGAGATTTTGATGAAATAATGCATGTATCAACATCATTATTTATTACCTTACGTTATTTGAACATAATTATAAAAAACAAAAAAAATGAAAGAAATTATATCCTAGGATACTTAGGCGGATTTTTATGACAATTATGTCCACTTATTATTATTATTATTGTAAAAAGTCATAATGCCAATATCATTTTCTAAAATTAGATTTTGTAGCTGATTTTACAGTGTAGTAGATCTAAATTATGTAAAGATTGACTCTGTACTCGTTCAATCAGTGAACCGAATCTCGTTGCGGAATCCTCGTGACACTCTCTCTCTTCCTTTCTCTCTCTAAAATGTTGGACTCGACGGGAGACGGCGTTAAAAGTAACAACAAATCAGTAATATTGTCATTCCCTCATGGTGAAAGCTACTTCTTCAACATTTTGTTTTTTCTGTTCTATTTTGGGGTAAGGTCTTCTGCAGCATTTTGTTTTATTTATTTATACAAATTATATACAATTAACAAGAAACCGTGTTTCTGTACAATATACATACGTATATATACTCGTATATATAAATATACATAAAGAAAGCTTTTCTGTGGCTTTGGATTCTTCTAGCAGATCGTGCCTGCCAGCTTTACTTATCATGGGTACAAGTATAAACTCTTTCTCTAGAAAAACAGAGTAATAAATATATACATACATATATATATATATATATATATATACTATTTTCAAGTAAAAAGGGGTCGATTGAGCTTTTTGTTCAGGGGGAGAGAGAGAGATGTGGGAGATGAGGGAGGTGGTGGTGGTACTGGTCATCGGCATTTTGGTGTTAGGAGCGAGCTCAATCAATGGCGCCACAAATTCAACAGATGGTCAGCACTTTTCTGCTTAATCTGTCCAGCTACTCTGATTCCAGTAACTTTATATATATGCATGTGTGTGTATATTTATATGTGTAACTATATTTATCGCTTGTTCTTTGCTTCTGATAAAATTTCCGTTTCACATTTATAATGCACTTTGGGATTATTATGGGAAGAACCTCTCAAATGAGTATAGAGGATGTTTGTTTTCTTGTTTCAAAACATTGATTCGACTACTGGATGAGGTTCTGACTGTTTTGGATGTGACGATGTTTGCTCTTCTTTGAATGCCTTAGTGACTAAAAGTTGAATTTCACCAGAGATTTTTTGTATTGAAGTTGGAAAAGGGGAGATTTGTGTTCATGAATTGTGATATCAAGAAATTGAGAACCCTTTTTCTTAAGATTGCTTATATTTGACTTTGTTATTTTCCGAATTCAATCATTTTGAAGAATTAGTACTTTGAAACAACTCAATTTGGGGGTGTGTTTGGCGAGACCTAGACCAGTTTAATAATGTATTAAGAGGTTATTTATAACACCAAAGGGTTACCCAGTCAATCCCTCCAAAAACTCTTGATTATCAAGGAACTTTACTGGTTAATGGCTCTTAGGTTATTTGTGTAGTTTTTTCTTGCCCTCCTTATTGGGGTATTGGGTTTTTGGGTTGGAGGAAGGTGTTACAGAGAGCATGATAGTCCCCAATTTATAACATTCATCTTGAATGGAGATGTTTAAGAAGAAAATGGCAAGCAGTTTTCCATCCACTTTTAAAGGTGTATGATATTTTTTTACGGGACTATAGTATACTTAAAATTGTTCATTTCTAAAGAATGTGTAGAAAGCTAAATCTATATTCAAGTTGTAAGAGGTTCAATTATTGAGATTATTTTTCAGTTTCTCTTCTAGACAGCGTGCCTGTTCTGCACATCATTTTTGCTTTATACTTGTACTTTTTCATGACAATCTCTAATTCCATCTATGCAATATGGCCCTTGTATTAACAATCAAGTACGGGTTAAGATTTGAAATAAAATCTTATTAGGAGAAAAGATTCAGCTGTTGTGTTCGTAAAGCTTATCTTCTAGTATTTGTGTTACCTTTATTGTGCACAGTGTGTGCTTGTGATATTTTAGTTACTTTCTGTATGTTTTAGTTCTGTGACACTAGAAACAATAGCATTACCAGACCCCTTAGTGTAGGATTAACTTCTTATAAATAAACGAAACAAAAGTTGAATCAGGTCTTGAACACCAAACTTTAGTCTTCATCCTCCAAGTAAGAGGAATGCTTCCAATTTTCAATCTTTAGTCTTCAGTGAAGGACCCAAGGAGACTTCTTGGCTTCAAATGGACGGTTTGAGTACTTTTTTTCAAGGAGAAATGGGATGGTTTTAACTTTGGAAGACCTAAGTTAAAGGAAATGGATTTGTAAAATATAAGATTTCTAATCCTAGCAGGAAAAGGATACCCAAATTAAAGTGAGTAAATAAAGTTCTGTACTTGATCTACAAATTGTTTTTGCTCTGTCAATTGTCACAGTACAAATGGGCTTTCTTCATTAATGCCAAACCAGATTGTTGGAGGCCTAATACTGAAGTGACAAGAAGGAGAAGATGTTGCGTCCTCCATATAACGATTACTGTTATTATATGTTCTTCCAGTGAATTTTCACATTTTTTTCTCTGTTGGCAAATAGTTGTGGTGTTAAATACTGGGACTATTGTCTAAACTTGTTTTGAATTTCTCTTTGGAAAAATGAATCAAATGATATAAAATGTTACTTGTGGCATGTTTTGTGTACAGCGTCTGCTCTTATGGCCATGTATAGCGGTTTAAATTCACCATCGCAGCTAACCAAATGGAGCTCAACTGGTGGTGATCCATGTGGGGAGTCTTGGAAAGGCATTACCTGCTCAGGCTCAAGAGTCACAGAAATGTATATTATGTTTCCCCTTTCATATCTTGTGCATGCCATTCTTAAAAATCATTGTTGATGTTTATATCTAATACGTATTTTGCTGCTAATTTTCCACCAGCAAAATATCAGGTCTTGGACTTTCTGGGTCAATGGGATACCAGCTCGCTAGTATGACATCAGTAACCATCTTGTAAGATCAATGGCCTTCTGGATGTGTTGATGCTTAATGCATTTTTTCTTTATATTTAATTACCTTAATGTGGTTGTTTTACTATATTGTGCAGTGACATAAGCAATAATAATCTTGGAAACCAGATTATTTATCAGCTTCCTCCAAACGTGACGCAATTGTATGTTTGTGCATGGTTTTCCTGCTCCTATTTTCCTTTTAGTTTTGTCATGATTCTTATTACTGCTTCTCTTAATAATGCAGAAATCTGGCTGGAAATGGCTTCAATGGAGTCATCCCTTATTCAATATCTGAGATGACTTCCCTTAAATACTTGTTCGTCAAATCCTGAATTTTGGTTTTCTTGTCTTTTCCTATGCAGCTTGATTTAGTTGTTTTACAATTAACAACTATTTATTGTTTCTCCGTCTGTAGAAATCTTGGTCACAATCAACTTACAGGTCAACTGAATGACATGTTTGGAAGGCTTTCGTCCCTTTCCACATTGTGAGATCCCCTTCCATCGCCTTTCCAATTTTGGGAATTGCCTAAATTGTGCATATTTTACATAACTTGGGAGTTTATTTGCATGATTTGTCTTTTTTATTTTGTGCTATTATAAAATGGTCAAAATGCGAATGTTGAGATGGAAGTGTGGTAAGAGAAAAAATGATAGCATTATAAATTGAAATCGGTTAAGATGACTATGTGCAACAAATAGCAATAACTACACAATGATGAAGAGTGAAGTGTTCCATATTGCGGGTAATGCTAGGGGTAAAAGAAATCTGAAACTACCATGGGTTGCAGTGGTAAAAAAAGAATATGATGCATGTGGTTTGACTAGGAGTCTGTGATTATGGTCTGACATACGTCGGAACCACAAAAAAGGATTCACGTGGCTGACCCAAGTAGTTGAACATTTACTCTTTTGTGTTGAATTAGGGGCATTCAGTGTATCTAAAGTTTGCTCCACAGATGTATTAGAAATGATACCTTAAAATATTTTTGTACTTTTCAATTTTGTAAGCATTTTGGTAATACCTTCCCTAATACACTTGAGATGTTCCATTATCATCTACGCTGTTTTTTTAGTAAAAATATAAAAATAAAATAAAACTGCTTATTCAGATTTTCATGTAGCAAGCAGTTTAGAGTTTTTTTTAGATAAGCCAGCTACCTCCTCAAATGGTGGGCTGGGGTTGTTCTGCTCAAAACTTGTACATTATTCGTGGTTTGTTTTGCTGGAAAACCAAATTAAATTTCCATTCTTCAGGGATCTCTCTTTTAATTCTCTGACGGGTAATCTTCCAGAGAGTTTCAGCTCCCTTACAAGTATGAACTCTATGTAAGTGCATTATATGTATTGGAAATGCTTAATAGTTTGTTATGTTTATGTTCCTTCTTAGTTATTGGTTCTATCATTTTTCAGGTATTTGCAAAACAACCAGTTTACAGGCACTATTGATGTCCTCGCCAACCTTCCCCTTAATGACCTGTGGGTGATCTATATATCAACTCTCACTCACTTAGAGAACAATATTTTTGGATTCCCTAAAAGAAACAACTTATTTGGCTCTTTATGCTTATTCATCTTATTTTATTTCAGGAATGTTGCAAATAACAATTTTAATGGTTGGATTCCTGCACAGTTGAAAAACATAAATCTGCAGTGAGCATTTTACTCTGCATTTTATTGTTTTTATTTTTAAATTTCTATGAAGGGAACTCTTTTCAATTTGAATATGAGATTCTTAATGCTCATAACAGGAAGGATGGTAATTCATGGAGCTCAGGGCCTGCACCCCCACCTCCACCCGGCACGCCTCCAGCAAGCAATAACAATAGAAATCACAATTCTGGTAGCAATAACAGTCCAACTGGTGGTGATGGTAATGGCGGTGGGGGCAAAAAATCAGGTATAGGAGGTGGTGGTGTAGCAGGAATAGTGATATCCATTTTAATTGTTGGTGCAATAGTGGCATTCTTTTTAATGAGGAGAAGGTCCCGAAAGCCATCCGCGGATGTTGAAAAGCTTGATAGTCAGCCTTTCACTTCTCTTGCTTCACATGAAGTGCAAGGTACTGACACTCCTTGTATCCATATTTGTATTCAATCTATAACTTTTTTGAAATTCTGTCCCAGGAAAAAAATAGAAAGGCCTATTTTTTAATACACTGCAGACGACTGTAACGTTTGCATGTACTTATAAATAAATTCTTAACCATTACTTGTGCTTTGAGAGAATTCAACTTTTGTGAGGTTACTTCTTCAACAGATCTCCATTGAGATTTCATGCTATGTTTGTCAGGCTTTCAGCTCTGGGTACAAAATTAACCAAGCTGTGTTTGTTGGTAAAAGATTATGGTGTGACTCTACGTACTGAGTTGTTTATTTCAGTTATTATGTTTGCTTCACATATTATTTTGTTAATTAGGAGGACTAGACAAAAAGATATAAGTAGCTGTGTTGATAGAAGTTAGTTGTATTGAGAAAATTCAGTTTCATTGGTATTGATATTCATCTGATCAGAATCAATGGTGCAAATGGGTAATGAGTTGAGCTCAGATGATATAATAACATTGAATCTTTCAATATCTTCCCATTAAGTTCATGATGAATTACTCTGAATTGTCTAATTAGAGAAGAAATAAGGAATTGTAAACAGAAGCTGTACGTCCGCAACTGTTCCCTTGAAGTAGAAATAATGCTTTATTGAGTTGAGTTCTATTATTTGCCTATGTTCTTAGTTGTGACCTTTTGAAGTTAATTTTATTGGTGGTAATATTTCTCCAAATGAAATAGTGTATTTAGATACTGAAATCAATTTTAGTTGCGGCATAGAGTCAAGGATGTGAAATTTAAAAATGCCAATAAATTTCTCTCAAGTGCAATGATTCATTAAACAAATGAATGCAGGTCGAATGGTTTCCTTCCCCTTTACTTCATATATCTCAACTTGGAATAATCAAATCCTATTATTGAACTGAGTTACCATCAAGTTATCTTAAAAAAGGAATGCCTGTTTATGATACTAGGCTTCATATAGTAGTACTACTTTTTCTTATAGAGGCCTATTTAAACTAGTTGAGTTTAAATCTCCTTGATACCTTGTATCATACTTGAACTCCCACTAATTTTTAGAAGGCTGTTTTTTTTTAGTTTATTAAAAGTCAATGTTATTAGTGTTTGTTTTCATTCGTATTAAACTACTTGTGCTTTACTTTTAATTATACGTCTGTGACATCTATTTTGCAGAAATGAAGTCCATTCAACCTTCCTCCACAACCAACACAAAGACATTTGAAACTTCAGCCTCCTTTAATCTCAGACCTCCGCCTATTAAATCATTTGATGAAGATGATTTCTCAAGGAAACCCATAGTCCCCAAGAAAGTTAATACAGCTCCAATAAATGCTATATCATATTCAGTAGCAGATCTACAAATGGCAACAGGTAGCTTTAGTATTGAAAATCTTGTTGGCGAGGGTTCCATTGGACGTGTTTATAGAGCTGAATTTGATGATGGCAAGGTATACTCTTTTTTCTAATGAATGTGTTACCAGATTCATTTGATAATATAAATGTATATTCTTATCCTTGTGCAATTCAGACCTTTCAGTAAATTTTTTTATTCAAGCTGAAACTTTTATAACTATTTGATAATATTTAATGACTGAGGTAAGCACATATATGAAATTTGAAAGATAGCTTGCTGCATTTCTTTTAGCTTTACTCTTTCAGTGCTCCCATTGTTTATGTAATATCTTCGGTGATCTCACTTTTACATATTTTTTTTTTTCATACTGTAGGTTCTTGCAGTAAAGAAAATAAATTCTTCTGCCCTTCCTGGTCACTTGTCTGAAGATTTTATGGATATAGTTTCAGAAATATCTAGATTACATCACCCAAATGTTACTGAGCTGGTGGGATACTGCTCAGAGCACGGACAGAACCTGCTAGTTTATGAGTTTCATAAGAACGGTTCTCTGCATGACTTCCTGCATCTCTCTGATGAAGATAGCAAGCCAATACCATGGAACAGCCGTGTCAAGATTGCTCTGGGGACTGCACGGGCATTAGAGTAAGTTGATTGTGAGAAAATGGGCATAAATCTGTTAAAGCAACCAAAATATTAGCTTCCCATATATTTCTAACCAAATATAATGGCTTTTAAGGTTTAACAGTTTTGAAACATAATAAGAGGAAAAAAAAAAATTGTCTATCTGCTTGAACTGGAAGCAGGCCACTTCTTTATTTCTACAGCTTTATCAGATAATTCATAATACTAGGCACCATAGAGAACTTACAAAATTGAAGCTCATTTATTATAATGGCATACTCAAATTTAGATGACTAGGGCGTTAGCAATCATTGCTAAGCTGTGGAAATGAAATTGCTAAGCCTGTGGACTTATCAAAAAAAAAAAAAATTGCTAAGCTGTGGAAATGAAATTCTCATTGTATTACACACAGGCTAGTATATTTTCAATCATCTGATTATTTTAAGGCCAAATATGAAATTGGAAGCTGAAGCTGTTAAGATTAAGCTTGGTAGTTTTCACCAAACTGAAGGCGATAAATTAACAGCTGTGTGTGTGTCACATCCATATGTGTGTGTATCTGTATATAAATTTTTCTATTTTTCTATTTTGGGATACTTTGTCTGGTTAAACTTTCTTAGATGTCTTTTGCTGTACATGATATTCATATCTTCTATGGTGCTAATAAAAAAATTCTCTTCAGGTATCTGCATGAAGTTTGCTCGCCATCAGTTGTTCATAAAAATTTCAAATCAGCCAACATATTACTAGACATGGAGCTCAATCCTCACCTTTCAGACTCTGGCTTAGCAAGCTTTGTTCGAGATGCAGATCAGGTATCCTTTCAAGGGTCTTGAGGTTTTACTGGCAGTAGCTACTAGGAATTAAGTGAAAGATATGTTGTGAATAAAAGAAAAAGCACCTGCCCTATATAATTGTGAAGTTGCATTTTAAATTTTTACTAATTTTCAATGCACCGTATAGACATGGCTTCTTTTTAGTATTTTCATTTGTCTAGTTGATGATATTCCCCCTCCCCTTACCCGAAGAGTTGGATACTGTTGTGACTTGTTGTCACTTCTCTATGTTTGGTGGTGGTGATGATTTTTGTGAAACCTGAGTTGGGATAAAATATGCCATTTCAGTCGTACTTCGCTGTCCATGTTTCTTAATCCTAACCATACCAAAATTCCAAATTTGAACCAGCTGTATAAACCATCTGAGTTGAAATTTTATTGGTGTTGATTACTCACCACAAAATATGAATTCAGTACAGAAGGTTTGCAGCACAAGTACCTACCATGTTCATTAGATTTGCCCTTCTCAGCACTTCTATGAATGTCTTACGGAAAAAAGAAAATAAAAACTGTGTTAGCAACGGTAACACAGTTTTTTGATGATTTATAGTCCCTTCCTGATCACTCGCTTTGTGTTTTTGTTATTTAATTTGACCTCTGCAGGAACTGAACCATAATGCTGGGTCCGGATACAGCGCACCTGAGGTTGCCATGTCTGGTCAATATACCATAAAGAGTGACGTCTACAGTTTTGGAGTCGTTATGTTGGAACTCCTTACAGGACGAAACCCATTTGATAGGTAAAAGTATTTGGAGTTTTAGTCAGGAGTCTGTCTTTTTAAGGAGATGGAAAGAGATTCATGTATTATTGTCATTGCACTGATTGTTTTTGAGTAATTTCTGGCACAGCTCAAGGACAAGAAGTGAGCAATCTTTGGTTCGATGGGCAACACCTCAGCTCCATGACATTGATGCTCTGTCTAAGATGGTCGATCCAGCACTCAAAGGGCTCTACCCTGTTAAATCTCTTTCCCGGTTTGCTGATGTGATTGCATTGTGTGTCCAGGTAATGTCGTCTAGGATAATTTGGTTGCAAATTTGTACCATCTGCTTTTTTTAGAAAGTCGATCTCTGTCTACCATGTATTATTCTGAAATTCTGTACCATAATTTTTGGCAGCCGGAGCCCGAGTTCCGACCACCTATGTCAGAAGTGGTCCAAGCGTTGGTTCGGCTAGTGCAGCGTGCAAACATGAGCAAGAGAACAATTGGAAATGAACAAGTTTCATCTCCGCGGACAAATAATGCAGATGCGCATGAGTAGATATCATAGATGGCCACCGAGTTCTGTTTCCTTTTTGGCTATGAAAGCACCCACAATAACGGAAAAAAAAAAAAAAAAAAATCTATGGTTGTCCTCTTCATCATTCCTCTTTCTGGGTGGTTCTGCTGGTGACGATATGTAAAATCTCCTTGGTTTGCTTTGTATGATACCTGAAGTAGAAAATAGTTGAGGTTTGTTTATACTAAATAATTCTTTTTAAGCTGGCGCTTTCTTTAGTATTTTTCTTTCCTCTTGAAAGTCTTCTATTTATAAAGTTAGTGTACAAGTTTGTTCTTTTTAAGGAAAAAATGTGAAGTAAGATGTTTGATACATAGAATTAACACTTAATAGGAGAAAGGCTAGTACTTATTCTTCAAAAGAAATTTTTAGAAATAAAAATTAGCACACTAATTGGACATAAATTTCTCAACAATTACAACCTACACTTTGAGACCAGGCTGTCTATCCCTGGTGGGGAGAAGGGAATGGCAGCTTCTGATTCATTTATTTACCAGCAACAGTGTCTTTATATTATCTGTTCAGATGTGCCAACTCGGCCTGAATAATGGGTGGGTAGGGCTTGGGCTTAGTGGGATAACCCAGCTTGGTCTACCAGTCTCGAAATCTTAACCTAGAGTTTGAAAGTTCGAAAGTTAAGAAGCAAGGCAACGTGACAAATGTATTTGTGTTTTTTATTTTTTATTTTTTCAGGTACTCATTTTTATATACTATAGAACTTATATTATATATACAGTTTATATTATACAGCATACAGTTATATAGTTTATACTGTATTATATAGTATACTGGTAATATAGTTTTAACAGATTTATGTTATATGGTAGACATTAGGCGGCAATCTAGATAGGCCTGCTCATTTAAATTTGTCAACATAAGAAATTTTTAATTCACCACCAGTTTTTTTTCTTTTTCTTTCAAGCTAGATCAATAAAGCCCAAATAAAGTATATATTTTAGAAGGGTCCATTTAAAGCCCTCAAAGAGGCCCGTAAGTCATTATTTCCAAGGCTTCGGTTCCTTAAATACTCTCTGCGTTATTAAAAAGCAATTCAATCCAAATCCAAATCCAAATCCAATATCCAAATTTTGTTTATTTCCAATAATACCCTACTTGGTTAGTTTATAAATCCAATCCCTAATACTTTCCTAAATTCAAAACTCCAATTAGCCTCAAGCTGCTCTCTCTCTCTCTCTCTCTCTCTCTCAACAACAACTTCTCTCAAGATCGAACAAACTAGTTTGTTATGTTATATTACGAGCATGCATGGTACGTCTTAATTGCTTAATCAATTTTTATGTTTCTTGATCATCAAGTTTCTTTGAGAGCTCGGAAGTTCTCTCTAATTCTCAAAGCCATCCAGAGTAAGTTGGCATGGGTTGTCTCTTATTACCTTTTCCTTTCAATCTTTGATTTGTGTGCCATATTTAATTTCTTTTCTTGTTTCTTCGATGCATATATGTATGTTGTTTTTATAATCACATCTTTCTTTTTTAATTTCTATATTATCAATTGAAATTATTTTTTTTTCCCTTTGTTTTCCATAGATGTTATTGTTCCATTTCTTGTTTATATATTTGTCATTTGTTTAATCAAATCTTCATGTTTTATATACCATATTTATACGTATGCATCTACGTATTAATCGAATTCAAACACCCTGCTTGAAAAAAATACCAAGATTACACAAGATTAATTAGTTTGTAATTATTTTTGTTAATTATTCTGTTTTTGTTTTATAATATTGATGGACGAAGGTCTGAAAATTTTGTAGAGTAACAATATTTGAATTCCAAGTTATACATGTTTCATGTTTTCAAGAATGTTGAATTGTAGATTCTTAGTCATATTAGTTCTATAGGTGAATAATTTATGTTTTCATTAAGGTGCAATGTAGTATAGATTTAATTTCTTTCACATGATTAAGGTTTCAACCGCTCTTTAAATATTATTAATTTGTTTTTTAATTTTGGATCTAAGTTGGATTTACTCTATTTTCTTTATTTCTTTTGAGTACCCCTTAACTTGGAAGGTATGAATATAAGTATTTACTTTTCAGACTTGCAATATAGAAAAGATTTCGGCATACTCTCCTTAATTATTATTTGTTTTTAAATTTTTTTATGAATCTAAACTCAATTTACCATACTAGGAGCTCTTTCTCTCTTTGAATGCCGCCCTTCACTATCTTATGAAGATATTGTTGGCGACATTCAAAGGGAGAGAAGAAGCTTCCATTAGGTTAAAGCGAGTTTAGAATCTTTTCTTTTTCGAATTCTGTGTTCTATGTTTTCTTCCAATTTTTCAGGTGACAAGATAAGCTCCATGTGAGTACCTCCGTTTGCTGCAACCTAAACATATTCTCTTTCAGCTTATTTTCTACATAGTTGCTATTTTTTTTTTTTTTTGTCCTATTTTTTTTATGGATCTAAACTCAATTTACCAGCGCATGAGACTATTTCAGTTTTCAAATGCCACCACTCATTATCTTATGAAGATTTTGTTGACAACATTCTAGAACAGAAATAACCTCCATTGGCTTAAAGAGTGAGTTTGGATCGTTTTCTAACCTTTCAGTTGCCAAGATAGGGTTCATGAGGTGGGCGGGCCGTAGGAGTACCTCCATTATCGGCAAGCTAAGCATCCGGCATCCCTCTTTGTCAACAGTGTTATTTAGCAAGACCAGACCTCGGTGGACTTCAATACATCACCTTTGTAACAATGCAATTGGCATTTTTTGGAAAATGATTAGCTGCATTTCATCTTTTACTTTTTGGAAACTAGAGCTCTTGCTGTTCTATCACCTTTTTTTTTTTTTCCAGAAAAGTTCAGATTCTATTAAATGATATTCATAATCCTTGATGCGTTGTTTTATAAATAGAAACAATAAGAAAAAAATAAATTTCTTTGGATTCCTAAACTCAGTGTTTTGTACATAAAGTTATTGATGGGAACAAGGAAATCTCCCAAGGAAATGTAACATTTAAATATTATTGAAATAAATCAAACCTTACCCGTTTGTAATAAACTCTTCTTATGAATATTTTTGACAAAAATCTCCCTTCAACTATCACGAATAACCTCGTTTAACTAGTTTGTGATCCAATTTTTGCTGACGAAATTACAAGTATTTACAAGTAGTTACAAGTAGTTACGAAAATACCATGAAGTACAGAGCTAGACCAAACCCAGCTATAAAGAACAATTGTAGGACAAAATTTATCTTTTATGAAACAAATTCGAAGTGACAAGTAAAATCCAAATAACAATAGACAGGTAAGATTACGAAATACATAAACAAACAATATCATTGATTGTTCTATCCCCTTTCCTCACAAACACAATAAACAAATAAATTGATCAATTAACAATTAATGAAAAAAAAATTGAAAGGTCAAAAAATTCACAAATTAGTTAACTAAATAAGTTAAAATCACCCTCATGATAGTTGAAGGGATTTTTTTTTTACCAAAAATATTCATAAGAAGGTTTTCTTGCAAATGGGTAATAGTCGAGAGATTTTTTTTTGCAATTCCCCCTTAAATTAAAAGTATCACTAAGAAATAACATCAAATCTGTGCGCAATGCAAAAAGTTTCTGAGGTTAATTTAATCAATAATTCAAAATACAAAAGTGCTGGTCAATCTTAAAATCAAACACACAGCATTATCTGGAATGCAACCGAAGAACACCAGCAATTTATAACCAAATACAGTCTCTATTACTTTGACATTGGAGACCGCTGAAGGCATTCAAGTCTTCCTTGGCACAGTGAATGAATAGCTATAATCCGAGCAGTTTCAGGTTCCGGTGATGGAGTTCAAGAATAGCCATGAAGAGAGATGCTGTCTAATTTGGAGCTGCATTGTCCGCGAGAAGCAAGTATCTCAGGGAGCGACAAAAGCATTCAATCAATTGTAGACCATATACTTGGGTGTGGCACTGAACTTCTGGTATCCCTTGATGACTTTGTTCACTGCATCAAGAAAGTCTTTCTCGGTCACCGTCTTTCTCCGTGCTCGAATGGCATACATTCCAGCCTCCGTGCACACACTCCTTATGTCAGCTCCTGTATTGAAATCCATGTTAAACCAACTGTAGATGCCCTCAATGGCAAGTAGAACAAAATAACATAAAATATCACAAACAGGAGAAGGTGGGTGGGGGGAAAGACTTTGTGCGGATAAATGTTGGCAGGGGCCAGTTCATTTACGGAATATGACATTGAAGCAACATGATATGTGAAGACAATAAGTGTATATGTGACAGCCTCTATTTATCCAATCATCAGAAGGTTCCCAGCTCCGTAAATTTAAGGAAATGATACAACAGGAACCTTCACATTTTAAAAAATGTGAAGGTTGATAACGAAGAAGCTTGAAATTACCATTCAGGCTTTTTTAATTTTATTTATTTTTTATTTTTTTCCTACCCTTTTTTAATAGGTAAATCATGAAATGAGATTGAGTAGTTGTTCATCTCACATTATCTCAATACTTGTATAGTAATAGTAATAATGATGACAATGACTATAGTAGACAACACTAAACTAAATAATGCATTAAAAATTTCTTTCCTCGTTTTTTTTGGCCGCAATGGTGGTAGTATAAAAATTCTTATATAATAAATGTGCAACATAAAAGGTAAAAGGGTAGCATTCTTACCAGTAGAATTTGGACAGAGGCGAGCTAGAAGTTCAAATCGAATATCCCTTTCACAGTTCATTGTTCGTGTATGGATCTTAAATATCTGTGTCCTACTCTCCAAATCTGGCAAGCCAAATTCAACTTTGCGATCTAACCTTCCAGGACGTAATAGTGCGGGGTCCAGCGTGTCAGGTCTGAAAAGTGGTATAAACAAAGGCCACAGTATAAGCAGGTATTGCAGATGGTAAGCAAATTGGTCAGCTACTAAAATTCATACAGAAAAACGTCATTGGATTACAAATTATCCTTTGTCTAATAAAATGGGGTGCTAGTTCACAATCTTAGACAAATAATAATAAATCAATATAAACTACCAACAAAGTACAGAAACGCAATCCAAATTCAAGCCAAGTCTCCTTCCCCTATCCACAACCCAAATAGAAGAATAAAAAATACAAACAAATGCAGGGAAAAAAATAATAGAAGAATTTATAAGAATATAAAACCAGAGCCGATGACTATTACTACTTTCCAAATGTTCAGTTATAAATTCTTCATATTGCCTGAAGTTAACATTGAAGCCAGAGTGGATGTTGTCGATGAGATGCAAACCCCATGGAGGGAACAAAAAAAAAAAAGAACCAGAGATGGAAGAAAACAAGCAGAAAATACACGTGTTTATTGTCATCAAATATGATAAAACACCATAGGTATCAAATAATATGATATCGTCTATCCCAAATGAACACCGCGAATGAAGATGCAATTCATAAATGCAATACATGAATGATATTTGAGAAAAAAAAAAAAAAAAACGAAAAAAAAGAAGAAGAAGAAGAAGAAAGAAACAGCTCTTGATACTGTCAACTAAACCTGTTTGTTGCCATTAGAACTTTGATGTTTCCACGAGCATCAAATCCATCAAGCTGATTCACAATCTCGAGCATGGTGCGCTGAACCTCATTGTCTCCACCCACACCATCATCAAAACGCGCACCTCCAATAGCATCTATTTCATCAAAAAACACGATGCAAGCTTTTTTGGAACGTGCCATCTGCCAAAATGAAAGTGTTATTCAGATGCTAAGATAGCTCCAAGGGTTAGCTTTTCTAACACAAGACAACTTGTACCTGAAACAGTTCACGGACCATCCTAGCCCCCTCACCAACATATTTCTGAACAAGCTCACTTCCAATAACACGAATGAAACATGCATCAGTTCTATTAGCCACAGCTCTGGCTAAAAGTGTTTTACCAGTTCCAGGAGGACCATAGCAGAGAACACCTTTAGGAGGATCAATTCCAAGCTTCACGAATTTCTCAGGGTGTAGCATGGGTAGCTCAACAACCTACACCAGAAGTCAGAAAATCAGTACCATAGAAGCCTTATATCATAAGTACTAAAATGCTGTAAGAGGATTTAACAATTAAAGTTACACCCTCTCTATAAGCTTAAGCTTTTCGAGTAGATGGAGGTTAACATAATATCAGAGCAGAAAAGGTCTTGAGTTCAAGCCTCACCGTAACCCAAATAATTAAAAATTGAAACACGGGATGGACCAAAAGAAGGCCACATGTGACAACTTAAGCTTTTAGAATAGATGGTGGTTAACAAGAGCAACCAAATATAAATATGGTAACAAACCAGAATTTTAAAATGATGTAACCTATTATAATTAGATAGGTTAACAAAAGGGCATTACTCAACATATGTCTCCCACCTAGAAGGGGTGGCTAGGGTGGGAAAACTAGAGACAAACTTCACATTGGTACTATTTTGCACCAAGTGACTGCCCTTAGACTTAACATTGCACTGAGCAAACCCTTCACATCTTTAAGAAAAGAAAGGAAAAACAATTTCAGAAATGTTAAACAGGAAAATATATCACACACCTCTCGCATCTTTTCTATCTGCTCTTTACATCCACCAACATCATTATATGTTACATCTGGCTTTTCCTCCACCGTCATCATGGTTACGCTTGGATCAATTTTTGGTGGTAAGGGAATTTGAATTTGATATTTATTCCGATCAACACTGCAGTGGCACCATGATTGTCAAATTAATAAGAAGCTAAGTAAAATTATGTACTAACAAGTTACACCAAATTGTAAGCAACAGTTTTATAAAAAATTGTAGAATCAACTACAACATATAGTTGTGAATAAAAATAGATACTCCAAATAGTAGTTTATTTACAAATTTATGCAACTACATATTAATTCTAAAATACCAATATATGTTACATGGTTAGATGGTTGAGATCTAAGGAGACCAAACAAATCCACAGCAAATCATATAAAACATGAATTGCATGTAAGTTGTGACTCATCAAGTTGTGCACTTAAGCCACACAACTGGGTCAAATTGGCATTAATTTACGATGCCACTCTTGGTCATCTTGTGACAATGTTGTACTATCACATAGTAAGAAAATTCCCATGGCCAAAAAACTACTTTTGGCTTCAAAAATTCTGATTCTCTCCAATGTAGACACCAACTCATGCCATATACTAATAAATAAATAAAAGTATAATATGAGAAATTGTGAAATATATAATAGAGAACCTAAAATATGAGAACTTCGTGTAAGGTACTGCAAAACACAAGGCTAAAATGCTCTGTAATATTCTATAGGTGGATTGAAGGGAACCTACCCGACACGCATTCCTTCTTCAATATCAGTAGGGGAAACTTTGTCACCCAGCCCAACAACAAACTGCAGTTGAGAAGAAAGACTGAAGTCAGATGAGATGATTGTATTCATGGCTAAAAAGTAAATCTAAATATCAAAAAATTCAGTTTTCAAGTTAAAAGATAAACTTTTAAAATCTTTGGTAGAATGAGCAAGTTATTTCTCAAATCTATGCCTTTTTTTTTAAGAGCAAGTTTATTATAAGCTATGTTACATGGACTCTTCAATAGTAGGTGAAGTACTCGTGCCGGACACAATACTCGGACATGGATTTGGGATATGTGTCCAACACTTTTGGTTGGACATGCACTTAAAAAACAATCCAATAATTCAAATTTATTATATTATTGTTTCAAAACAAGTTAAATGCTTATGTTAAACACTATGTTACATAGACAGATTATTTTACTCTAAAAAATAAAACAAAAAATTATATAATATGCTTAGCAATGTCCCATGCGTCCTTTTGGGATTTGACGTATCTGATGCTTGGACACACACTCAGACCCAACACACATACCCAATTTTATTAAGATAGACTATAGGTCATTTAATGAAAAATAAGGATTTTGGTCACATCTCCAGCTGGATGAACATTATGCTTAAAAATCCGAGTCTGCATAAAATTGTTGTTCCTTTGTCACGGTAAAATTGGCATACTCTAGGAGTTTACCCACTATGGTAATGTAGCTAAAGTTGCAGGCTTGCAGCCTTCATAAATTTGCTCAAATCTTCTTATTAAGGAAGAAACTTAATTAAAAATATAGCTACACACACACACATATACAGATTTAATTGAGAAGCCTCAACCAGTCAATCATTAACTTCATATTTCAAATTAACAAGGAAAATTATCAGCAAAAAAATTAAAAGCAAAGAAAGAAAATTACATAGGTTGATATGATGGATCCATTAGAAAAATACCTTTGCGATTTGCTTAACATTTATTACATATTTTGCATCTTCAGAATTTGGGCTGATGATCTTTGTGCATCTTGCCACCTAAAAGCAAGAACCAATTAGTTTCAGGAAAACACACACACACACACCAGCAATAAATTTCATTCCAACAACCGCCAGAAAACCACACCTGCAGGGGCTGCTCCTCCTGCATCATTTGCTTATCGGAAACAATATCCCATTGGCTGGGTGCAGCTAAGCCTGTATCAGACTCCTTGATACCTATAGTAAGATGAAGACCAACAACATAGCTCAGGATGATTGGGTACAATGCCTAACTAGCTGTATCCAGACACATAAAAGTTATAAACAGAACTGCTGATCAGGCAATTACCTTTACAAAAGAAAAAAAAATACAGAAGGCAACAACCGTATAAAACAAGAAGAAATAAATATACAACACTCTACAGAACAACACTACTAGTGCATCATATTAATGACCCTCCCACTCTTCCTCTTCTTAAAAAGGAAATGAAATCAAACATGCCTCAAGCCTGGTATCATCTCTCATCTCTATCCCTCCACGCCCATCTTTGATAAGAAAATTTCAGCAAATCTCTCTCTCTCTCTCTCTCTGTGCGCGCACGTGTGGGGAAAATAACAATTAAATGACACCATATCTGAATGTTTGTTCTGACATTTTAAGTTCAAGTTCAGCTTGTAAAATTTGATACCAGTATTGTGGGGGCCAATAAGCAAGGGCTGCAAACGAGCCTTGGCTTTTTTGTTCTCTTGATTATGAAGAATTTAAAACACCAACAAACTAAGATGGGTCTTCTTGGACAAAGTCAATTACCTTCCAACCCACTCAAACTCAAGAAAGAAGTCTTTCTCTACCCCAAAATATTACGCTTGATACTTGGATTTCTTCAACTACAATATATTAGTATGTTTCACTTGTTTTCAAATTATTCAAATGAAATTTAGCATATATTTATAAATCTATAGTGGATATAGATGTTCCATTCTAGACATACGAGTATCCATGCACCTTTTATATATATATTTTTATAGGAAAAACAAAATAATCAAATTTCATTAGACCTGTATGGGCATAAGATATCTTTAACTATGAAAATTTGGGAACCAAACAAACTTTTTGGATTTTTATCCAACTATTATGTAATATGCTAGTAGCCCAGTTTGTTAACGTTTGTACTTTGTATTGATCAACCACACTATAATTACTCTCTTCACTCTCTCTCTATGAAAGCTGAGAACTATTCTCAGAAGAGAACAGAGAAAGTGTATTGGATTAGGTGGGCTAGTTTGTTTCTGAAGGTAAATGTGTTATTTCCTTTTGCTAGGGGGAAAACGAAAAGAAAAGAATGAATGAAGTGCTGGTTCAGGAGCAATGACATGGCACTGCTCTATTCCATACCTCTTATGAACAAGGAGTACTTGGAAGAAGGTTTTAGACTCCTATGAAAAGGGAGAACAGTAACAAGAAGCACTAGTTTGAATCTGTTGTTAAAACATACATACATTATGAGGAATAACGGATTAAACATGAGAAAACTCTCACTAAATCTAAGCAATAAACTAATGCTTTTGAACAGCAAAGATAATCAGGACTCCATAATAAATAATACAGTTCTAATGAGAAACATACCGCGTAAATCATTGACCTTCTTAGCCATATCCTTAATTTCCTTCTCATTCCTTTTTATGCTGGCAGAATAAGGTCCCAAACCCTGCAATACACATAAATCATAAATCATTCCAGCGGATATGATCAGTCTGCATTATAGCACTGATTTAACCGCTAGAGTCTAATCTTCCAACAAGTCAAAGGCAAAGAAGACACTAAAACCAGTAACCCTAAAAGACTTTAAGAGGAGGCAAAGAAGACACTAAAACCGGTAAACCATAAAGACTTTAAGATCGAAATTATTTCACACATCAGTTTTGCAATTTCCCTCTCTATAGAAATATCAATCGATTGTTACTTACAAAGGATAATATTAATTCCCAGAACATCATAATAAATCTATTCCGTGAGAAAGGAAAATACAGCATTAGTGATGAAAAAAATATATATCAAAACAGAAATTAAAAACATGATTTTGAAAAGAAAAGAAAAAAAAAAAAATTGCACTTTGTAAACTAGGTTTTCTTTCTATTTAATTTGTAGATCAAGGAGAATCAAAATACACAACAAAAGCTCCAGATTTAGTATTGCTATAAAGGAAAAATAACAATACATAAGTTTTGAGGAGAGCGATATCGTCCTCGTCGAGAGGAGGAGGATTCTTCTCGTCCACGACATCATCGATGTGTTCAATCGCCATTGATTTCTCTTCGACACTGCAAACTTTTACCCGGCAAAAGCTTTTCTTGGGAAACAAACAAAGTGAATTGTAATGTTGCTAGCTGGAAACTATACTTCTTATATGGGGACTGGTGTAGCTGGAAACTAGACTTCTTAAGTCACCCAGTTTGGGCAGTTCTATAAACGTTAGATGTGTAGGATTGTGATTTACAAGTGGTAAATTATCCAAGGCTTTGATTTATTTACTATGTATTTATTTCCTAAAAATAAAGTTTTAAAACTATATTTTCTTACATATATTTTTACACAACACCTAAGGTCCTCTAAACAATTCATTCTCTAATTTATGAATTCAATTATATTATTTTTAACATAATTCAATTTTATCAAATGTCAAATTTAGTTTGCAATATTGCAAATGCTCGAAATCATAACCATTTATTATGAATTGAATGACAATCACATGTAATATTTACTAGAAATAATAATAAACCAAAATGTTACTAATACCAAATAAAATACAACATTAAATATTAGGAAGAAAAAAAAAATTTACTACGAAATTTGACGATTTTGTTTCCATTATTTACAATTATAAGAAAAATATTAAAACAAGTTCCTAAGAAAATAGAGTAGTTAAAAGTATTAAGTGTGTGTGTAAATATATATTTGCAAACAAATTATAGACACTTGTTAGTTTTACTTTACTTAGTTAAAATAATTGATTGTTTTAAAATCCTTTGATCTTTCATTTATAAAATTTTAAACAATATTTCTTTAAGAATGTATAGATTTCTTAGCTTGCAATATATATATATTTTAAAAGGATAACCTCTTTTTATTTAAATTAATACTCAAAGTAACTCAATACATTTACTCAAGTCTATAAGATTATTTTTAAAATATTTTACTAAGTAATTGCATTTTTAGTTTTATCAGGAAAAAAATAAATAAAATTGTAGGTGCGTTGCTTGCATTTTGAATACATAAAAATATTTACAGAAAACTATGAAAACTTCCTAAAAGTATCTCAATCATCCAAGCTGCCAGGACCAATAGGCAGTCACGAATCACCACTTTTGCGTAATATCATCACTCACCTAAAATCAGAATTCTATATAGAAACACTCATTTAAACCAAAATCCAACCATGGTGTTGCTAACCCTTTCTGCAAATGCATAACAGCCAAAAGAATAAAATGGCAATTCAATTAAACCTGGTAATGTCATGTCCAAGATGCCAACAAATAAATTAGTTTTAACCTTCAATTACATTGAATCCTTGTATTTTATAACATCCGCAGTGTTCAAATGATATGTCTTGCAGATATCTGACATGATAGACTTGCTGAGACCATCATCGGCATCTCCGTGATGAAGAAGCTTCTCAAGTTCCTTTGACGGTTGCAACACCTAACCACAAAGAACAAATTAGCATCTTAGGGCATGACGAGCATTTTTTGTGAATAACCATCAATTTTCAATTATCTCCAAATAATTTTTAAAAAAGCATGAAATTGCATACCCATGGAGGACCAAGTGAACTGTGGATTCCATTTTCAGAGCTATCATGAGCAGTTTTACTTGTGCTCGCTTTCACATCGGACGAGTTTTGTTTCTCCGGGCAATCTGACACCAGCTGAAGCAATCTTTCGCTTCCCTGAAAAATAAACGTCAACAGAAAAAAGAAGAGTATATTAGATATCTGAGCCGTTCCATGCATCTGAACATCATCATCTATACAGTTCATCAACCATATGAAAGATAGTTCACATGATATTTAGATTGAGAGGAAATTAAGAACAGTAAAGATGGTTAGTCCTGCTACAAAGTTGTTAGGAAATTAATTAAAATAATGACAATTGGAATGAAAAAGCATATAAAACAAAAACAAAAACAACAACAAAAACAATAATGGGGGAGTGTGATGAAGAGCATTTCAGTTGATATTTTCCATATCATCTTTCAATCATCCATAAGGAGGCTGAGCGGATGTAGACCACATAAATAGGATAAATACAGTGGAGTGCTATATGATAAGAGATATCAAGAGCTTGAGGGTATCAGATTCTTGACATCCATAACAGAAAGTAGATGAAATGGGTGTCCTGAACAAATAAGGATACTAGAACGGCACATACAAATACTGGTGTGATTAGACATGAACTGAGAATTACATGAGATTAAAATTCATCCTGAGACCCTTTGCTCAAGTGCAATGAATACTAATGATTCCATATGTAGTTCAATTTAACTGCAGGTTAGGGCACAAATAGTGGGTAGGGCAGAAAGATAACCCACGTTAAAACAACATAGTAAAAATAATTTGCGGCAGGGATTCATTTGATAGTGGAAACATTCATCCTGCATTAACATGAGATCCTATGAAACTCCTGTCCTCATTGACAACTATCCAGAGTAACTTGTATCATGAGAGAGACATCACCACACATTTGAGAGATGCTCAGCTAGTTATGTGCCATTACTCACCTGGAGAGCTCTCCAGTGAGAGTAAGTGCGGAATAGGATCCAAAAAAATGGGATGTTAGGCAAAGGTAGAACCTGCAAAACAATTTAAAGAAACATAAAGAAAGTGAGCATGCAATATATTTTCAAGATAATATGTACATTTTTTTTTTCTCTCTCATATTTAAGAGAGAGTGAGAAGTAACTTTGAGAATTAACAAAAAGAAAATCAAAGAAGATAAATAGGAAGCTAACATTCTAATGTTAAACATATACATACCATGAAGGCACTTGATAGTGGAAGCAAAGTAACTGATCCATAGAAGTATTTCTTGTGAATAACAGTTCCCCTAATAATCAGACAGCAAATGTTCATTAATATAAATATCAATAAATTAAAAGGCCATAAGGTGTTTGATGTAACTGGCATAAATTTTGAAGTGACATTAAATACAAATTCAGAGGCTCTTTAAGCAAAAAATGAATCAAGAAATTCAAGAAATTTCATTAGAGGAGTTATAAGGTCCATTATTAGGGAAGCTTCATCATTTTGATGTAGTAGTTCGGAAACATTGGCGTAGATTTTTTAAATGAGATTTAAACACACGTTCAGAGGCTATTCAAGCTCATAAAAAATGCATTGATATATTCAAGAGCTTTCATTAGAGGAGTTATAAGGGCCTATTAAGGAACTTCACCACATGGACACATAAGTTCTACAACATTCCCCTCCCTCCGGCCCTCTGTCAGTCTGTGTCTGCCTAAAGTTGACAATAATGTAGGGTGATACTTTTAGAATGACCTGATAGTACTTTACAGTACATAACAGAAGGAAAAGGAACAGGGAAGAATATATTCTTAGAGAGACCATCCCAACAAAGAATTATCCTTATATTAGAATTCAGAAGTAAACATCTGCTGGTTATAGTGATAATCCACAACAAGATCATACAGCAACTGTAGTGAAACAAAAATGATAACAGCTCCAAACATTAAGATGTTAAATTCACAAGAGGAAAGGAAAACTAATAGTTACCTTAAGGCAATATGCCTTAACCTTCGGCGAACAAGTCGTGCATTTAAACTGCAATATGGAAGAGAAAACTTATCAGAAGTCACTAAAACAAGACACTTAAAATTGCATGCACTCACAATTAGCATCAAATTGATAGTACTGCATGACATGATAGTCGACCCCAAATAGTGGCCAAAAGCCTTTTTTGAGTTCAGTTGAGTGATAAAGTGATCCTGCATAGTTCCACAGTTACATCCCTCCCCATAAGATGACAGTAGTGTCAGCGCAACATATACAGCACCTCACTACATTAACATCTTTTAAGAACTTTAGGATTTTAATTCAATATGTGAGTGAGACTCCTCTTCAGGTAGTCAAGTACTAAAAGTTCTTATCAACATGACATAAAGGATTTATATATAGAGGTAAGATGTCTAAAAAATATAGAATATGCAGCTCATCAAATTATTTGAACACATATTTCACAAAATAAGAAAATTGGTAAAGATGGTTTGGACATGTGCAAGTGCGCCAGTTAGGAAAAGTGACATGGTCCACATTGAGGGTAATACTAGGGGAAGAGGAAGACCAAAGTTAATGTGGGTAGAGTTAGTAAAGAAAGATATGATAGCATGTGGATTGACTGAGGCTATAGCCTTAAATAGAGTGGAATGGACACATAGGATTCATGTAACCGACCCCAAGTAATTGGGAAAAGGCTTGGTGTTTGTATATTTCACAAAATAAAAGAGGGTAAACAGTTTGAACAATAAAAAATATAAAACAACTGGAAAGATGAAAGAGCTTTGGCCGCTAAGTCAACTAATCAACTTTCAAGCATTTCAGAATTTAGTTGCTCAAATCCATTATAAAAAGGTGGTACATGTCTGACTAGCATATTAACTCACAAAAATGCGTGTCAGTAAATACGGATAGGAAAGCCACATCCCAATTCATACTACAATGAAAAATAAATAAAAATATTGAACTTGAAAACTATATATATGTATATATCAACAAAAAGCCACATCACAATTACTTGGAGCTACACACACACACACACATATATCTATTAGAGTTGGGTAGCTAAGAAACAACGTTTGCGTAAAGTGAGTTTGGCAAAAATGCAATTGTGAAGATGGATGTGTGGCAAGACAAGAAAGGATAGAATTAGAAATGAACACATCTGTAAGATAATTGCAGTAGCACAAATTGGAGATAAAATGAGAGAATCGATTAAAAGATGGATTGGACATGTGCAAATAGGACTCTGCACGTAATGCTAAGGGAAGGAGAAGGCCAAAATTTATTTGATCAAAAAAAGAAAAAGAAAAAGGAGCAGGCCAAAATTTACATGGAAAGAGTTAATAAAGAAAGATATGATAACATGTGGCTTGATTAAGGCTATGGCCTTATAGATAAAATGGAATAGAACATTAAGATTCATGTCGCTGACCTCAAGTAGTTGAGGAAAGGATTTGTTGAGTTGAGTTACATAAATATATAAATATATCTAACCAACCATATTTAGGGCCATACATTAAAGCATTTGACAAGACCATTGCCACGAGAATGAATTTTTTTAACAACATTTCGTGCGGAAGGTTTAATTAATAAAATTAATGCTTAAAAGAACTTTCTTGTAAAATAGCTTATGATATGCTATATTTTCTCTGGTTCTATTTAAAATTTATGTTCTTTTGGTATGAACCAATTACTACTTCTAAATTAAATTAGATTCAGAATCCAACTCAATTTCATATTTGGTCATGCACAGTTTTACAACTACTTCTGTGATTAAAGAGCATCGGTGGTTCTCTCAAAACCTCGAATCAGATCCTCTCTGGACTTCCATTCTTTTAATTCCTTCTGAACCTTTTCACTCCTTATATGTGGAATCTTTGTTATTATGTGAAAATAACAGATCTCGACTGACTTTCCCCATCTTGTTCAGGTTGATGCTACTGTTACATTCTAATGAATGAAATCAGCTGCAACTCCTTTTCTGACTTGCCTATACACACTCATTCATCCAACTATTGTCCTCTACCATCACAAGATTCTAATACAAATTAATTTTCCATCGAAGAAACCATCCGAAGATCCAATTAAAAATTCAGATACACGCATATTAATGTAGGATGATTGCAAAATTACTCTCCCAGAAGCTCTGCTGAGAAAACTAACATATGGAAGCACTATATAATCTAAGGTATGATTGAACATTTGATAGATTCATGTTAAGTAAAACTTGAAGGTTTAGTATTTTAAAGAGGAAAATAATGGTCTAAGCTTTGTACGGGTGGAAAGGTTGGAATTTACCACCTTTAAGAGGTGACAGATTGCAGGATTTCCAAATTTTTGGCTTCTTGAAACACTGGAGAAATTAATTATTATATTTGAGTGAATTGGAGGACAGAAAAAATAACAAAAGACTTGGGGTTAATAACTCTGGGAAGGGTTGAGTTTTGCACATGATATAAGAGTTGCTCTGGTGCAGGGTTTTATTTTATTAATTGAAAGAGGGAAGGGATAGACTAGTGAAACAAGGTTTAATTATGAGTTTTAATGACTAATGGAAGTGCAGAGATCTATATATATAGAGAGAGGGGTATTACACCTCAATTCTCATAGCATTGCTTCTAGTGATAGAATTGGAAAGTGCAATCCCAAAAATCTTTGAGAACTACTGAAAATTTGCTAAACTTGTACTATATTGAATTAAAAGCACTAGATTTCATATTTAGAGTTAGAGACTGACCAATAGAACTCATGCCTACTAAAACAATATATAAAAATTCAATGTCTCAATATATGACACATAGACCACTGCAACATCCCACTCCAACGAATTTGAAAAATACCAAAATATCCTTTAACTCCTATATATAAGAAAGCATATACACTAGCATCCAACTATCCTAAAAATGAACATAAAACAAGATTCTACTAAAACTAAAACTAGAATATGCAAGGCCCTAGAAAGGCCTGCTTTGAAATGAACCAATTTTATTTTTCTCTCTTCTTTGAAGTTACTCTTTTTTGAGCTTCTTGTGGCCTAACATATTTTGAATATGTTGTTTCCTCTGTGCTCAACATTAACATTCTTTTCTGCAGAATGCAGCTAGTCTTATAATATTTCTCCTTAATTTGATAGGTTTGCGTTGATCACAAAACACTCAAGGAGTGTTCTTGCATCCATTTTGCCCTAGTTTTATAAATAATACAAGTTTATGACAGGTCAGCCACAGTGGTACACATTATTAGGACATAATTTGCCAATTCTAAGCCATAGCACTCCAGCCACTACTACTCATCCTCCTCCCTCATAGAATTCAGTATTTAGTATAGATGATATTGACATCTATGCCTCTGCTACACTGCCACCCCTTCCCCATTTGTGTGTGTGTGTGTATATTATATATATATTTGTTTGTTTTGTAGGGGCAATTCAATTTATGCCTCATGCATTGGCCAAAGCGCTCTCAATTTTTCATCTTCCTAACAAAACCTCCATGATTTCTTCCTCTACCATTGGTAAACCATCCTCAAAAGCAAAAAAATAGAAATTTTCCCAGATCCCAAAATCAAGGCCAATCAGAAACTCAATCTTCCCAGTCCGTCTCAGCTTTTGCACCGAACAAGTCAACAATGATGAAGATGTGGCAATCTCTTTCTCAAACTCCCTCTCAGCCTTCTCCTTAACCACTTTGTCCGTGAGCAGGATTTGGGCTGTAGCAATCCAGATAAGCCTCCTCAAACTTCTTCAATATCCAAGCCATCTCGAAACACATGTCAAAAATGTGATCCTATTTTTATGCCTCTTCACTATATTCCCAAGCAATGAATCTGTCTTTGCACTCAAAAAGTCAAAGACACGAGCGATTTTTGTAAATCAACCTCGAAAAATAGCTCTTCACCTTTCTGTTCCAACCTTCAACAATATTTGGTTCCTCAATATAGTGAACATGGCCAAAGTTTAATTTTCTTCACTTAGCAAGTTTATATACATAAAACCTGCTTTATGTTTTCAATTTTTCTCACCCAAAGTCATTTTCTATGGTTCTTAACAAGACCATATCTAGCTATAAAGCTACTGACAAATTATTATTTTACAATGTATTGTTCCAAGGTCATAAATAGTAAGCTAGCTGCATAGCATCCTTGATATGCAAGTACCAATTGTAATGGGTAGGGCCAAAAAGGAATATTCTGTCACTTAAATATTTGCGAGCGTATAAAGGGAACCTGAATTCCATAAATTTCACTAAGCACAATTGTCCTCTAATTTTGTTTGTAGCACAAAATAAATTCAAGAAATGCAGAAACAAAAAGATGGTGGCCATGCTCAGTATAAAATTGTGGCATTTGACGATAAATGATTTGCTTATCAAGTAATGCTAAACACAGAACACACAAATATATGTAACATAGATAAGACCCAAGTTAAGGAAACTTAAGTGAAGAGAACAGACCTTGCGGGGTAGGTAACTTCAACTTTTGTAACCTCCTTAGAGATAGATTTCAAGAAAATCTCAGAAGGCTTAACACGAGCCAAAAGCCGCACTCCGAAACTAGAAAAGATTGAATTTCATAAACAAAACAAAATTCAAAAGAAAGGGACTTTTTTCCAAATGCAACACTTAGAGAAAGAAGCGAATTATACCCATGAAGCTTGTTTTTGAAACTTCCAGCAGGCGCTTTTTCGAAACCAGACCAAGCTCGATTCATCTATACATGAAAACAACAACACTTCATATCAAGGTCCAATATATAAAAGGAAGGCAATAAACAAAACTAGTAACACATATAAATGGTTCATTTAATAATAAAACCTTATCGGAGAAGAAATCAACAACGAGTTCGGCATTGGAGTTGAGCGACTTGGCATTGGAGGAGGAGGATGAGATCGTCTTCCAAAGGTCTTTGAATGTTGAAGGAGTTTGAGAAGACGCTGTCTCGGATACTGATTGGTCAATGGATCTGCTGAAGCACCAATTCCTTCCTCTGATCGGGAAAACCACCAATTTGGCTCTCATGATGGAGTTTGTGCTCTCGCGCGTGCGTATGTGTGTGTGTGTGTGTGTGTGTATATATTTATATATATTTGATCGAACTACAAAGAACAAAAATTGAAAAAATTGATCTCAAAGTGTGTAGTGAAACCCTAACTGTAATGGAGATATTGTGAAAAGTTGTATATGGTGATTCGGTTTCGCTGAAATCCGATTCAAAAGGGGTGTGTGGGGTTCGAAGGCTATTACGGCTGTGTTGTGTGTACTGTGTGGTGTTTGTATGTATGGGAGATTTTGAATTGATAACAGAAAATAGCACTCACTGTGTAGATGGAAACTAGTTCTAGCATTACTTTGTCACGGTAATAGATACGATATACTCCATCGCCAAAAGAGAATACTACTACATTTTGCTGCTACGGGGCGAAGCGATGCGCATTTTAAGGCTAGACCGCTCGAGAAAGAGAGAGATCCTAGTGCAGTGCACGTGGTCGATGTGGGTTTATTGTAGTCATTGTACACGTGACGTTCTAAGTTTCATAGAGGCACTTGGAAGCAAAATCACATAAAATTGATTCCCCTAGAATCATCATAGATCAAGAAAGAAGTAATGTTACTATTGATTTTTAAAAAAACCCTTAACATATTGTGTCCAATAAGAATTTTTGTATGGCAATCAATGAAATAAAAATTAATCGATTATTAAAATCGAAACTTTTTTTATTTTTTTATTAAAGAACTTTAACTATACGTTTTCGAGCACCTTATCAGTATTTCATTTCTAAGTGTGAAGATTATAAATTTCAAACATTATCAGTATTTCATTTCAAAGTGAAAAGATTCAAGTTTCAAACAGAGACAAAGGCGATAAGAAGGTTGGCATTGGGTGGCATTATACATGAGATACGCTATGATGAGTCATTTACCAGCCTACCCTTTCGTTGGGTGGCATCTTATTCTGCATGCAATTTGTAGATCTCGCTTTGGCCAAATTGGTTGCTGTAATCCTATCAATGTCTCCCTCGGTCCATTCTATCACTTGTATTTTCCATCACAATTTAATTTTCTATTCACAATACAATCTTCCCAAGAAAATAAGGATCCAAACTATTAAACTAGTTGACAACTCGTCTTACATCCCAAGAAACGATTCCACTTAGAATATATGTGTGTGTCTGTGTGCGCTTGCAAAGCGAGGACAGAGAGGCTAAATTCACAAAGACCAGGTCTGTCTAACAAATAAACACTCGACCATGCGCTGAAAAAATGAAGTATACAAAACAAATTCTAAGCAGGACAGAAAGGCTACTATAATACACTAGGGTACATGTCATCAGAAATTAGACCAAACCAACCATCTTTACTGGACTATTCGGGGATGAAAGGTGAACAAAGGACAAGGAAGCGAAAATTTCCTAGCGGCCAGCAGATCAACTAATGGTCTCCGTGTTCCTTCTTCATTCCTCTTCTGCGATAAAATTTGGCAGTTCACCCTGGCAGGTGTATTCATCACAAAGTGATGCTGAACCCCAGTCCTTCCGTAACCGCAGAATGTCATCAGTGAAAGTGGATCCAGAGGTTCCAATGAACACGGAAGACATGGCACATATTGTCTTATCCAGCATAGCTTCCACCTTCAAGATGAAAAGTGAAATCACTGTAAGAATAACTGATGATAACGATAGATGATAACAATCTCCAATAGGAAAAAAATGAAGATTAATAACCAATAATTCCCAGAATGCATAATTTTATGAAGTAAATGGATGAAGAGGGAGAAGTGAGGCATGTGCACTTCTGAAAAATGCCATTTTATGCGTATGAATGTTATATTATTATTCATTTTCCCTATGCACTAGAGGGGCTTCTGTTAGCAGCCTATAAGGGTACAATTCTGAAGATGGCGGGGGCAGAGGAACACACACACACACACACTATTAGGAGATCTTTCAACAATACATCATTTCAGTATCCGAAAACAATTATTTACTTGTCAGTCTTTTTTTCCTCATTGTCAGGTTAAACCATTCATCTATCTTGCTTTCTTGATTCAACAACTATTATATCAGACCATAAACTCGGGTTGTGCCATTCTCAATGTGCATTTGAGATGGCACAATTTAAAAGTTTGTGTTTTGAGATGTTGACCCACAAGATGCACCCCCAAAACATAATCTGAATAAGCATCGAGTCACTATAAAGATCAGCCTATCATTTGGAACTACAAGCACAATGTATACCATTACCGCCAAGACTCACACCCACACACTCTCGAATGTGCACACACTGCATCTTCAATATGTAGTGGGTTTTATAAAAGCTATAATGTCAGAAAGACACACAAATTCGACAGTAAGCACATAGAACCAAAGTATAAAGGTAATGTTTCAGTATAATCAGGAAAACCACCCCATATAGCTTTATGATAATATAACCACATGATAAAGATTCCATGATACCTGAATTCAGTTGCAAGTACCGATGGCTAGTGTGACTGGAAATGAACTTTAAATATACAAGTGCAGTACTTTTCTATATATATATATATATATATATATAAACAAGTGCAATGTCAGAAATACTAACACCATAATATAAACATATCATAATACTACTAATAGTATGCTTTATATTTTTATTTTTAAATCCTTACTTATTCATTGGGCTACATTTATCCTATGACTAAACCAACCATCACCTATGGCTAAACTAATGAACTCACCCCACCTTTCCAGCTACTTAACAAAAACCGAGACACGAGCGATCGCGGAATCTATTTTGTCCTCCCATGAATCACCAGAGCAAAGGACACAGTGTTTCATCGACAATCGTGCCTACAATTCACAGATTGGACATCCTTCAAACAACTCTATTGATTGCTGTCCAAGTCTCCAGCATCACGCTTTCTGATATGCAGATACCAAACAAAAACTTTAACTGGCAGATTAGAGATTGCTCAGCCAGCTCTTACATCCTACACTGTTCCGCTAATTTCCACTAACACGTTAAAGAGGTCAATGGCAACGCAAGTAGTGATTTCTCAACCAGCACTTACATCTTACACCGTTCCACTGATTTCCACTAACACATTAAAGAAAACTTCTACTGATTGTATTATCCAAGCACGGTGGATTAAAAGGACCACAATGGATAATTGCCTCTTACAAAATTATAATGATGTATAAAGCTCCTAACCAATGTAACGATATGACTATCAAAGATTAGCATGTATTCATCAAGCAACAATCATAGGAAAGCCTCTAAGTTTGCTTGGTTTACACATTTGGTATCATGTTCAAAGCAATGAAAAAAATAAGGTAGTTTGGAGTATTTCAGTTTCTCCTGAAGGACTAGGTATGATTACCATGTCTAATCTTACAAAAATTAAATACTATGTGCTATTACACACATGTAAAGGCATTTTCTACTTTTACATAGCTTCAAACTACAAAGGAACAAATAAATACTTCTTCGGACTTGACCAAAGGCAAGCTCCATCATAAAGGAATTTCTTTACCAAAGAAGAAAATTTATTGAGTTAGAAATCCAAATGGTTGGCTAAAACTTCATCTTTTAGAAACAGATGCAAGAATTGGAGGCTCCTGCACTTGTGTGGAAGTTAGACAAAGTTGCAAAGACAGCATCCTGTTCTTTACACTCACATTGATGGACCACATCCATACAATAGAATTGAAGTATCTAGGATGTATCAAAACCAATTTTTTACAATAATCAGCAACCCAAGATTTTACTTTGGAATTTTATTTGCAGCCAAAAGAAGAAACATGTACTCTGGGAGTGGGAGGAGGAGGAGGGGGGGGGGGGGGGGGGGGGGGGGGGGTGTTACTAAACAAATGAAATCATTATATTCAAACTTTCTCATACCACTATAATAGGTTCTGCATCAATTTAAAGGTCCATTTAAAATGAGCCTAATATTTTGCATACAAAGGGGTAAAATGCTAGCATAAAATATTTTGCTAATGAGCTTTTAGCTTGAGTTGTATCTCCTACTCCTAAAGGGAGGATAAAGAAGGGAGGGAAGTGGTTTTGAGTCACAGTTGATCATGGGTGTTCCATGTGGTACTTATAAAAGAATGTTATATAAAATAGATGGCATGAGGTGCATTCTAGATTTCTTCTAACCATAACCAAACCAGACAAATAACAAGGAAACAGCATTCATGAAAAATTCCAGGAGAAAAATCAACTGATTGTATGTTCATCATATATCTTGTACTTATGAGACTCATCAACGATAAAGCTAAATATAAAACTGTCATAGGTAACAGCTCCACCTCTCACCAGGACCTAAAAATTAACTAATAAAAGTCAAAAAAAGAAAAAGAAAAATAAAAAAGAAAGTACACTGACCTGTGAATCTCCCTCGATGCCATGTCTGTATAGCAAAGCATCCCATTTTTCAGCTGAATTACGAGCTGGTCGCTTAACAAGTGGTACAATCTTCCCATTTAACATAATTAGCGACTGAAGTAAATTGGTTTCACTTTCTGCAGCATCCGTTGAAAGATAAACAACTGGTGTATTGGCCCTTTCCACCACCCGAGTAATGCACTCCGCAATTTGAGGAATGGGGAAAAAGCAACTTGGTTTTTTAGCATTACTGGAAAATTAAAAAAAGAATTGTCAGAGAGGCATTGTGAAAACAAAGTTTTATGAGCATGGATAGGCAGAGAGTTTTATCTGTGAAGAAGCACACATACTAGGCACTAATAAAGGTGCCTAATAAGCTGATACGAAGTAGGTGAAATATGCCTTATTTTAAGTACAACGATGGATTTATTTGACAAGCCGATTTGAATTATTTGGTCCATGAAACAGCTATTGCATTACACCACAGATAAAGTTACCATGAGATATACCATCACATAAAAGCAGAGAAAGAGGACTATCAATGGTGAAGATACACATAACACATTGCAAGTTACTAGCAGGTGAATGGGTTCACAGTTTCCATTGGCTTCAAATATGCTAATCGGCCCTTGTTGCAATACACTTAGTTCAACAATTTAGAAAAGCTTTATACCCAACAAAGGAAGTATTACAAATACAAGGATTACAAGCCAAATATTATGAAACTACTATTTTACTCCATAACTAGTTCTTGCATGCTTCCAAAATGTTAATCATGAGACATTACAACTTAAGTTTTTTTGAATATTGAGGTAGGAAATAACAGGAAAGAAAGACATACCAAAACTTCAAGAATCCATGTCGCCGGAAATGAAGAGCAATGAACTTTTCTCCCAAGAAAGTTTGAATGAAACGCTGTGCAGTAATCATAATAATATGGCTTGGCTCAATCAGGGTCTTGCATTTGTGGGCTATAGGTCCACCTGGCTGCATCACCCATTCTTGCTCCACAGCAGCAAAGAAGACATCTCCAATCGCAATAACATCATCATCAGAAGAAAACTTTGCCAAGACATCTTGAACTGTCCTTTTCTTTGGCTTGTGGGTATCCTCAACCCAAGCACTCTCAAGCTTATTCATTGAGATCCCCAATGACTTCAGCTTCTTAAGATGATCACCGTCCGTATAACAAGGATCAGGTGATGAAAAATAACATATAAACCGGTCTATGTGTATATGGTTCTTTCTAGAATCCGCAAACTCTTCAAATGTCACAACAACTTTTCTTCCCAAGCATTTATTTATGTGATCAATATCCAACACACGGTGATACTGGTAATCAATTTTGGGGCTCGGAATCACTAAAATGCGGTTGAGTAAAGCCGCAAAGAACATGTGCTTCTCTAAACAAATCAAATGGTTCGACATTTGGCCTGACAGACAAATTGCAAACAAGTATTTATTCGATCTCGGCTTCCACTCAATTGTTCTCCTCTCGGACGAATGATCAACCTTTCGACACCTATCCAGACCACCATGACCTTCTAAACTAGGATCCGTAGCATTATTCCCTAAATCCATTGAATCCCCTGATTGGTGGGACGACAACAGAACTTGTTGAATTTGTTTATTCAGTGAAATCTGATTAAGCAACGCAGACTTGTAATCTTCAGACAATGCAGATGAGGAAGGTGTTGAAACAAGATCATGCAATGGAGGATTCAAATTCGAATTATTGGTGGTAGAATTCGTAGGGTTTACTAATGTGGAATTCAATTCAGGCACAAATGTCCGATTCCAGAGCTTGAAAAGCTCCAATTGCTGCTGTCTCAATAAATACAGAGCGCGCAATTCGGACTCTCGCATTCGATTGATGGAATAATCAAATTTGACATTGGAAACACTCGTTTGAAACATGCTTTTGATATCGGTAGTGAAATAAACGATGACAATGAAGAGTGGAAGAAAAATGGCGAAGAGGTACCTCTTATTGAAGTTGAAACGAGGGATGCTAAAACTTCGACCATTGGCAATTCTGTCCTTGAATTCATCAATGTGAAAGGTTGGATTTCGTGGGGATTTGGGTAATCTTTCGTTCTGATCGATTAGGTTATGTCGATCTTCTTCGTCGTCTGAAGATTCTCTATCCATTGATGAGAGAAGTAGAGAGAGAGGGATAGAGAATCAAGCGATGCACATTAGTAGTTAGGACTCGGGGCGGAGGATTCTGTGAATGTTTCTCTCTCTATGTATATCTCTCTTTCTCTCTCTAAAACACAGAGACTGGCAGTGGAAGAAGTGTGATAAGATCTGGGAAAGTTGAGAGGTGGTTCAGTTGAGCCTCAGGGAAGGAATTATTTTGGAAGCAATAGTCGGTGGAAGACAATGACCCACCACCCCACAACCCGCCCCGACCAAAATGTGATATGTCGGGTACTATTTCCAATTTTTTTTTTTGGTTGGTACCAAGTGGTTTTAACTTACGGGGGGACCATGGAGAGGTTTTTGATTCATAACTTACATCAATTGGACGTGGACTCATATTTTTCTTATTTGTTTTCTGCCCCACTAATAAATAATGATAAATTACATCGACGTGTCTAAATGTTTGAGTAAATTACATTGTGAAAATTTTTAACTTTATTTATTACTCCTAAAATTACACGCTAATTAATTAAAGAGAAATGATAGGTCTTTCGATATCAATTATCGAGGAGTCGACAATTGAAGTCGGAAGACCTATCATTACTCTTAATTAAATATTTTTTATCGTTATGAGAAATTTAAAATATAAATTTATAAGACAAAAGAACCCTTTTATGTGTGTATATATTAATAATATTTTCATAATGGATTATGATTATGATTATTTTTTATTTTTTATTTTTAATTTGTTAATATATATATATATATATCATCTTCTTTTTTTTCACTATATAGATATCATCTAATCTTTGATAATCTATCTCTCTATTATGAATCCATATAAAATATATATACAAAAAAAAAAAAAAAAAAAAAAAAAAGTAGTTATTTCTATATATAGATACTCAATCTACACACGCATTGCTGTATTAGTGTGACGGGGGAGGAAAAAAAAAAAGAATTTAGGTGTTTAAAAAAAAGAAAAGAGGAGAATTTAAGTGTTTATATATATATATATATACACACACACTAGGAAAAGGCGCGTGCAATGCACGTGATGAACGTTTTGTAACTTATTTTATTATATAGTAAATTATTTTATTAAACTATTACATATTTTACCAATTCTTTAGTTGTTTAATAATGATTTAAAATCTTTTATTTTAATTCATTTTAACTACAGAAACTTTTTTATTTTAATTCATTTTATATCAATTAATAAATATTTTTTATATTAATAAATAAATACTGAAATATTAAAAGAAAATAAAATAGCTAATTTGTGGTAGAGTTTTATAGATTATTTTTTATATTAATAATTCTTGTCTAATTAGATTTTCTTTTATTAAAAATGTCATAATAAAAGGTAATTTGGGGTAGAGTTTTAGAAAAATTATACAATTATTTATATCAATTAATAAATATTTTTTATATTAATAATTCTTATCTAATTAGATTTTATTTTAATAAAAATTCATAATAAATAGATTAATAGATAATTTGTGTTAGAGTTTTATAGGAACTCTTTTAAAAACTATTTTTATATCAATAAATAAATATTTTTTTATATTAATAATTCTTGTCCAATTAGATTTTTTTTTTCTTAAAAAACTCATATTAAATAGATAAATAGGTTATTTGTGTTGGAGTTTTATAAAAACTCTTTAAACATATTATTGTCTAATATGATAGAGTTTTGTTGAAAATAAAATAGGTAATTTGTGTTAGAGTTTTATAGAAATTATTTTATTTTCTTTAAATATATCATTGTCTAATTAGATTTTCTTTTATTCAAAAACTCATAATAAAAGATAATTATTTTTTACATAAATAGTTATTGGCTAATTAGAATTTCTTTTATTAAAAAACTCATAATAAATAAATAAATAGGTAATTTTTATTAGGGTTTTATAGAAACTCTTTTTAAAAATTATTATTATTTTTTAAAATATAACATTGTCTAATTATATTTTATTTTATTAAAAAACTCATAATAAATAATACATGTTATACGTGATAAAGTTTTAAAGAAAATAAAATAGGTAATTTGTGGTAGAGTTTTATAGAAAATATTTTATTTTCATTAAATATATATATATACATATATATATATATATATATATATATATATATATATATAAGGTTATAGGTAATAAAGTTTTAGAAAAATTATTTTATTTTTTTATTAATAAATAAATATTTTATATATTAATAATTCTTGTCTAATAAGATTTTCTTTGATTAAAAAACTTATAATAAATTGAAAAATATGTAATTTATGTTAGAGTTTTATAGAAACTTTTTTAAAATCTCTTTTACTATCAATTAATAAATATTTTTATATTAATAATTCTCGTCTAATTATATTTCCTATCATAAAAAAACTCATAATAAATCGATAAATAGGTAATTTGTGTTAGAATTAATTGAAACTCTTTAAATATATCATTGTCTAATGTGATAAAGTTTTATTGAAAATAAAACAACTAATTTGAGGAAGAGTTTTATAAAAATTATTTTATTTTATTTAAATATATCCTTGTCTAATTAGATTTTTTATTATTATTAAAAAGCACATAATAAAAGGTAATTTGTGATAGAGTTTTATATATATTGTTTAATTTTTTATATCAATTCATAAATATTTTTTATATTTATAATTCTTGTCCAATTAGATTTTTTTTTATTAAAAAATTCATAATAAATGAATAAATAGAGAATTTGTGTTAGAGTTTTATAAAAACTTTGTTAAAAAAAAATACTTTATTTTCTTTAAATATATCCTTTTTAATTAGATTCCTTTTATTAAAAAAACTCATAATAAATAGATCAATATATGTTACATGTGATAGAGTTTTAAAGAAAATAAAATAGGTAATTTAAGGTGAACTTTTATGGAAATTATTTTATTTTATTTAAATACATTCATAATAAATATATAAATACAGGTTATATGTGATAAAGTTTTATAGAAAATAAAATAGCTAATTTGTTGTAGAGTTTTATAGAAATTATTTTATGTTTTTTAAATATATTATTGTCTAATTAGATTTTCTTTTATTAAAAAAACTCAAAATAAATAGATAAATAAGTAAAATGTGTTAGAGTTTTATAAAAACTCTTTTTATATCAATTAATAAATATTTATTTTTATATTAATAATTATTCTCTAATTAAATTTTCTTTTATTAAAAAACTCAAAGTAAAAGATAATTTGTGGTAGAGTTTTAGAAAATTTATTTTATTTTTTATATCAATTAATAAATATTTTTGATATTAATAATTCTTGTTTAATTAGACTTTCTTTTACTAAAAAACACATAATAAATTGATAAATAAGTAATTTGTGTTAGAGTTTTATAGAAAATCTTTTAAAATCTCTTTTTATATCAATTAATAAATATTTTTATATTAATATTTTTTTGTCTAATTAGATTTTATTTCACTAAAAATTCATAATAAATAGATAAATAGATAATTTGTGTTAGGATTTATAGAAACTCTTTAAATATATCATTCTATAAAAAATAAAATAACTAATTTATGGTAGAGTTTTAGACAAATTATTTTTTTTTCTTTAAATATTTCATAGTCTAATTAGATTTACTTTTATTAAAAAACTCATAATAAAAGGTAATTTGTGGTAGAGTATTAGAGAAATTATATTATTTTTTATATGAATTAATAAAAAAAAATTTATATTTGTAATTTTTTTCTCATTAGATTTCCTTTTATTTAAATACTCATAATAAATAGATAAATAGGTAATTTGTGTTAAAGTTTTATTGAAACTGTTTTAAAAATTCCTTTTATATAAGTTAATTAATATTTTTATTTATATTTTGAAATAAATATTTAGATAATTTGAATTTTACTAGGTAATTTTTAATTTGAATTTTATTATGTAATTTGAAATAAATCTTTAGGTAATTTGAATTTTTTTTAGGTACTTTGTAATTTATGAAAACTCTTTTATAAAAGTATTACGTAATTTGTAATTTGAATTTTATTAGGTAATTTGAAATAATTTTTCAGGTAATATGAATTTTATTAGGTAATATTTTTTTAAACTTAATAAATATTTTATATATATTAATAAATAAATACTGAAACACAATATGAATTTTATTAGGTAATAATTTGTAGTAGAGTTTTAGGTAAATTATTTTATTTTTAAAATCAATTAATAAATATTTTTTATATTAATTCTTGTCTAATTAGATTTTCTTTTATTTAAAAACTCATAATAAATAGATAAATAGGTAATTTGTGTTAGAATTTTATATAAACTCTTTTAAAAAATTATTTTACTTTCTTTAAATATATTATTGTCTATTTAGATTTCTTTTAATGACCCGGTCATTTTCCTTCTTTTTATTTTTCGATAATTTTCTTTTTTCGTCTTTTTACCTTTTTTGTCATTTTCTTGTTTATCATTTTTCCTTGCTTTACCTCACATCTTGTGCTCGGATTTGATTCCGGCCTTACATGCAATCATGATATTTAATTTCCAACATAATTGTATTTTTACTTTAGTAGAAAAACATGCTAGATGTTTACTTTTCTTATAATTGGTATAGATGCATAATTTCTTGGAAATATTCTTGGCTTTTCGGATTTTAGTGTAATTATGTAAAGTGATTATTTTTCATCTTAGGGACCATTTTGTAATTTAATTTAGAAAATATTTTGGAAAAAGGACTTTTTTGTAATTTTTGAAAAAGTATGACAAGTGTCACACTCTCGTGGAGCCACTTGTCGGCATTGGGGTGGAGTCACTTGGAAGCATTATCTTGTGACATGTGGATGGTGGAGATTCACTCACTTTTTAGCCTAGGATTGGTGCAATTGTTGGCTTGGATGGTTGACAAGTGTAGACTTAGGATTAACCCTAGGAAGAAGCCATGGATTGGTGACAAATGTAGGCACCAAATTAAGTCTTGCATTGTGTATGAGTGAGAGGTAGTGTAAGAACACCTTGGAGGAATATTAGATCCTCCACCCACTACTTTCATTTGATCTCATTTTCATTCCCTTTACTCTTATCCGAACATAGCCTCCATTGAAGGAAAAGCTTAGCTTAGAGCTTTTGACTTCATTTTGGCCTCCTTCCACTCACCTTAGACCTTTAAGCTAGTAATACTTTTACTTCCTCTCACTATCCTCTACAAAACCCTTATTTGGTTTTCCATTTTTAAGCTTGGTTGCCTTGGGTTATAGAGATACAATTCTCTATTGAGGTAGGGGGTGTTCTAGTTTATTATCTAAGTGAATTAATTGTATTTATAGTGATGTATAAGTTGTATGCATGTCTTATACCAATTTGAAAAATTAATGATTAATTGTAACTTGCATATAACCCATTTTAGACTTGATGCATGACATGGCCATGACTTACTCCATGTTATATATTAAATTGGAATCATTTGGACAATTCTTGAAATCTAGAGAAATTGATTAGTTAGTCTACTTAATTTCTATTTTATTGATCTAATGATTTAGTCATGCAATTCATGAAGCTTTTATTGTATTTTTATCACATATCATGACTTGTTGCTCAACTTGTTGATTTTGGAAACTTAGGATATTATCAAGAACTTAACTTGGCTAGGACTTGGTTCTAGTACGGGAGATAGAGAGCTCCTTACACTATAGTGCGCACTAGGGGAAGGTACCCATGGGTTAATAGCCCTAAAGTGATCCCAAGAGTACGCTTTTAGTCCGGGCGATATCCAAGTATTCACTTTGGTTTGATTTCGTACTTTAAATTCTTAGTTGATAACCTTGTGAAATTTCATCTCATTCTGCCTTGTTGAAAGTTTTGATGTCATTTAAATAGCATGGATTAAATTATATTGAATTGCAAACTTTGTATAAAGATAGACCTATGTATGCTCATTCCCTACGAGTAAACTTGTTTACTCACCCCAAAGTTACTAAGTTATTTTTTAGGTAAAGAAGTATTATTGTGGGATGCACAACACTCTTAGGCTTGCTTGACTACTTGGAGAAATTTTGTTATATAGAACATGCACTTGTTTAGTTACTTTTGGATGATATATTTTGCATACCATGGATGTATGGTATTTTAGAAGCTAAGATGGCTTCCTTGATGTGTAATGTATATCTAAGAACACCTGAAGATGCCTATTTTGTATGTATGACATGAGGCCAAGGGCCATAAGTTTTAAAGTTCACACAAGTATGTTTTTAAACTTGTTTTGGATCATTTGGAAGGCATGCATAGCTTTAAGGTTGCCTTAAACGTGCTTACTGTTTTGTCGTTCGGCTGATTTCTTGTTTCTGTTTTGTTGTTCGGCAAATGGTTGCCTTCTTTTCCGTCATTCGGAAGTCAGAACGTTAGAACTTTTTGGAAGAACGCTTGAACCTTTTGGAAGAATGCCTGACCACGTAGGTTAGAACCTTCTGGAAGAACGCCTGACCATGTAGGTCAAAAACTTTTTGGAAGAATGCTAGAACCTTTTGGAAGAACGCTTGAACCTTTTGGAAGAACGCCTGACCATGTAGGTCAGAACCTTTTGGAAGAATGCTTGAACTTTCTGGAAGAACGCCTGACCATGTAGGTCATAACCTTTTAGAAGAATGCTTGAACCTTCTGGAAGAACGTCTGACCATGTAAGTCAGAACCTTTTGGAAGAACGCTTGAACCTTCTGGAAGAACGCCTGACCATGTGGGTCAGAACCTTTTTGAAAGAACGCTTGAACCTTTTAGAAGAACGCTAGAACCTTTTGGAAGAACGTCTGACCATGTAGGTCAGAACCGTTTGGAAGAACGCTAGAACCTTTTGGAAGAACGCTTGAACCTTTTGGAAGAACGCCTGACCATGTAGGTCAGAACCCTTTTGGAAGAATGCTAGAACCTTTTGGAAGAATGCTAAAACCTTTTGGAAGAATGCCTGACCATGTAGGTCAGAACCTTTTGGAAGAACGTTTGAACCTTCTGGAAGAACGCCTGACCATGTAGGTCAGAACCTTTTTGGAAGAATGCTTGAACCTTTTGGAATGACGTTTGAACTTTTGTCAGAACGCCTGACCATGTAGGTCAGAACGTCTGACCTTGGATGAGTGTCGAACGAGCGCTCGGTGCTTTGGCTTTGGATAAGCGCTCGTCCATACCTCAGGATCTTTCTTTTCTTTTGTTTTGATCATCTTTCGCTTCCGCATTTTGGATATATTTTGGGTAATCATTTGGTCATCATTGTTGCACCGGGTTTATAAAACTTGGGTCGTCACATTTCTTTTTATTAAAAAACTCATAATAAATAGATAAATACAAGTTATATGTGATAGAGTTTTAAAGAAAATAAAATAGGTAATTTGTGGTAGAGTTTTATATAAATTATTTTATTTTCTTTTAATAATTTTTTTTTTTCCTGAATAAACTCATAATAAATAGATAATGTAATAGAGTTTTATAGAAAATAAAATAGCTAATTTGTGGTAAATTTTATTGAAATTGTTTTATTTTCTTTAAATATATTATTTTCTAATTTGATTTCCCTTTATTAAAAAATCTCATAATAAATAGATAAATAGTTAATATGTGTTAGAGTTTTGTAGAAACACTTTTAAAAAGTCTTTTTATATCAATTAATAAATATTTTTTTATATTAATAATTTTTGTCTAATTAGATTTCGTTTTAGTAAAAACTCATAAATTGATAATTTGTGTTAGATTTTTATATAAACTCTTTTAAAATCTCTTTTTATATCAATTAATAAATATAATTTTTTTATTTATAATTTCTGTTTAAATAGATTTCCTTTCATTAAAAAACTAATAATAAATAGATAAATAGGTAATTTGTGTTAGAGTTGTATAGAAACTCTTTAAATCTATCATTGTCTAATGTTAACGATGTGATAGAGTTTTATTGAAAATAAAATAGATAATTTGTGGTAGTGTTTTATATAAATTATTTTATTTTCATTATAGAAATTTGTATTCTTAACTACTGATCAAGTATAGAAATAATAACATGACCTTGACCTTTGGAAATATGAAAGTGGATATTAAGAAAAGGGAAAGAATCTACCAACTTATTTGATTTGAAAATTTGAATTCTCGAATTTAGTTTTTGTTAGTAAAAAAAATAAAAAATAAATATTGAAAAAAAAACATATAAAAAATTTTCAGCAACAAATTCATTTAATAATCAAGTCACCGAAAACCCAAAAACATTGAAACCTGTATTAAGAATGAACAAAAAATAAAAAATAAAAACTGAGAAAAAAATTACAATCCAAAGTAAACTTATAAAGAGTAAAATAAAAATAAAAACTAAAGAAAAAAGAATAATGATACTTCTAAAAAATAAAAAGTAAAGAAAAAAATAACAATAATGACTCAAAATAATAATAAATTATGAATGAACCAAAAATAAAAAATAAAAGAAAAAAATTCACAATCCAAAGTAAACTTACCGAATCAACCACTTCTAAAAATCAATTAGAAAGAGAAAAATAAAATAAAACAAATCAACTACTTCTAAACATCAATTAGAAAGAGAAAAATAAAAATAAAACAAAAGAAAAAAAAATAATAATGCTTCTAAAAAGAAAAAGTAAAGAAAAAATTAACAATCCAACATTCTCAATACAACAAATTAAGAATAACAAATTTTGAACCATCCAAAGTATAATTACAAAGAGTAAAATAAAAATAAAAACTAAAGAAAAAAAAAGAATGATACTTCTGAAAAAGAAAAAAAAAATAATGACTCAAAATAATAATAAATTAAGAATGAACCAAAAATAATAAAATAAAAAAATGGAGAAAAAAAAAAATCAACCATTTCTAAACATCAATTAGATAGAGAAAATAAAAATAAAACAAATCAACTACTTCTAAACATAAAAATCAATTAGAAAGAGAAAAAAAAATAATAATAAAAAAACAATAATGACTCAAAATAATAATAAATTAAGAATGAACCAAAAATAATAAAATAAAAAAATGAAGAAAAAAAATCAACCAATTCTAAACATCAATTAGAAAGAGAAAATAAAATAAAATAAATCAAATACTTCTAAACATAAACATCATTTAGAAAGAGAAAAAAAAATAATAACATAATAATAATGCTTATAAAAAGAAAAAGTAAAGAAAAAATTTACGAGACCAATTATAAAGAGAAGAAAAAATATGCACACCACAAGTCGAACCTAATATATATATAGGTTATATGTGACAGAGTTTTATAAAAAATAAAATAGATAATTGAAATATTATTAGGTAATTTGTGTTAAAGTTTTATAGAAACTCTTTTTATAAAAACTTTTTTTTTATATCAATTAATAAATATTTTTTATATTAATAAATAAATATTGAACTACTGAAATAATTAATAAATATTTTTTTATATTAATAAAAAAATACTAAAATACTGAAATATTGAAACACTTTGCACATTTAATAATAATATAAATATAAATATATATAATATAGATATAGATATAGATATATATATATACACACACACACATACCATTCAAGTGATGGGAGAGAAAAAAAAGTGTTAAAAAGGTTACTTTAGTTCTATAAATAAATTTATATTTTAAATATTTCGTAATGGTAGGAGACATTTAATTAATTGAATTTTTTTTTTAACTCAATTGATAAAAATAAAATTTAAAATTATTTATTTATTTATTTAACTTTACAGTTCAAGTTTTGGAAAAAAAAACCAAAAACTCATGGAAACAAAGCCAGATCATGAACAAAAGCGACGCACCAGCCGTACATGCCTTACACACGTCCCCATCTCCTTGTGATGATGTATACATAAATGCTCGTCTCTCCGTGCTAATAACCTCTTCAAAATATCTTCCATCAACAATCATCAAAACAAAGCAACCAAATATTGTGAGATGCATCATAATAGGATATTATTCAGAGTTGGGATTGGGAAGTGGTCAAAGATTCAGACCACCACCACCACCACCACCAGTGGTTATTGAATTCGAATCAACAGCAGCACCGGCTGGTGACCGGCAGAGCAGCCAACCGTGCTGCCGTGCATGGAACCAAGCTGCCTGTCACTGAAATCATTGACGTAGGTTTTATGCATAACTATATATGCATTCACACATACAGATCAAAATTCTGTTCTTGATCTTGCTAGTGGGTGTTAACATTTATACTATTTTTTGTGTTCTGTAGAGAGAGGAAGCGGAGAGGGAAATCAACAAAGGCAAAGAAGAGAGAGAAAAGAAAAGGAGGGAGAATGAGAAAACTGTGGTATCCCAAACCAACCCATCACAGGGTTCTGAAACCTCTGCAAGCTGACATGCTTGCAAATGTTACTACTGTACCATATATGTCAAACCTTAGCACTACTAGTATGCTTTTCTATGTAACACACTGTTTCTAAGAGGACCTGGAAATTGAGAGAACTTATCAAAGTCCTGAATTTCAATTGTATAATACAACTTGTATTCTACTCTAAGTATTTGTATAATCAACATGCCAAGTAGAACTTGACCATGTTGCATTCTAACCTGTTATAGGAAAAAACACACACACACACAATGTAGATCGAACGCATGCGTAAGATGAAATGAGGGTATTGTATATCGAACGCATGCGTAAGAAGAAATGAGGGTATCTGGTGACTTAAATAGTAATTCAGATACAACTTAAATTGCAAGATATACAATATGGAGACCTACACTAATGATACTTCAAGTACTGTGCTATTAACTAAATATTCTTGTGACAATGGGTGTTATGAATGTAATACATATAATACTATGAAAATGAACTATGAAACCCGAATGACAACCGCATAGTTCTCTGGTCTAAATGGCTGTGATCAAAATGTGTATCATATGTTTTATACCTTTTAACAGCAACTTGAAAACTAAGGCTAATCTTCTTCTTCTGTCACTTCAACCAGCCTCCCACGAACCCATTTCTTAGTTATGGAAGTCGATTTGCGTGGTGTTTCCTCTTTCCCGGACCGAAATTTGGCTACACTTGGTGGCGGCAAAGTTTCATGTATGTCATTCCCATTTGGTTCAAGCTGATCCAGTTTCCCTGTGAAGCTGGATTGCTTGTCCAACTCAGTTGAAGTCAAACCATAATCAATTGTGCCTCTTTGATGAAGTTCCTCAGTAGTATATAATGAATCATAGCCATTGGGGCTTGTCGGAAGAAGTTCATCATTACCATTGAGTAAATCCTGCAAGGTGAAGTTAACAAAATCGCTGTCCTCCATATCACTTCTCCTTGATTCTAAAGCTCCATTCCCGTTTGATTCTAAGGCAGCTCCATTACCGTTTATTTTTATCTGTTCTGTTTGGCATGGTCCTTCATTTCCAGCATCTTTTTCTTTGTCGACATGGTTTACCAGGTTGGCTGAGGCAAATGAAGGGTGTGTGCCATTTTCAAGATAGTCAACCGGTTCAGCATCAATGGATTCAATGGACTGAATTGCTTCTGCTATGAGCTTCCTGGTTTCAATGAGGGAAGCTTGAGCAAGAGGGCTCCTCATTGCAGCTACCTCAAGGGCCTCTGCAGCTTTCTCAGCTTCAGCAATCAATAGCCTGCAGAATGTGTGGCAATATAAAAGGAGAATTTTTGAAGGAAATATCTAATGTAACCAAATCAGTATAATGTAATAAAGTGGAGTCAATGTCATTTAACATAAAGATATGAAGCCATAACTGACTCATTTTGGCTCACATGCTTTACAAGATGGATGAGTTCAATTCTGATTTTGGCATGTCATTTATACTACAAATGTATATGTGTATATGACAACCAAAAGATCCCATCAAGCAGCATTTTAGATTTTGCGAGTAGAGAACTTTGATACCCAAAGACCTAACACTGTCAAGCGAGCTTAAATTTTCATTGACACGCCAGATCATCTAAAAATGCAGGAAAAAGTTTCATGGCCAGATCATCTATGACTCAATAGTGCTGGACTGAGTTTCTTCATTTTTCCTTCTACACTACTTTGCTGAATGTTCAGACCTATAAAGAAGAATAGGTATATAGATGAATGAACTTACTTTGCTCGTTCAATGGCTTCAGTTTTCTTAGTTTCTGCAGCTGCTCTCTGCGCTCTGATATTCTTTATCATCTCAAGTTTGGAAGTCGCCAGAGGATCCTTGTACAATGGCATATTACTTCTTTTCAACCTAGATCGTGGACGTTGGCTCTTAGTCTCATTCGTTGGGGAATTATCCGCATCAACAGCTTTCTTCTTTTTCCTAGGCTGTCGGTCACCACTTGGCTTTCTCCTTGACCTATTTTCAGCTCCAACAGCAGGTATTCCATGATATTTAGCAAGGGCAGTGCAAACCCGATCGCGGTAACCCTAGAGGGACAAGAAAATACTTTCTCAAGAATCCTGGTTTAGAAAATCTTATGGAACATGTAAGAGATGTCTCTGGTACTTATCATGATCATTGCTAGTCACAAAATGAACCTCAGGGCCAAGGAGAAACTAATTCAATTTGATTGATGTTGATCCAGATTTTGGATGGTTCTCTATCCACAACTAATTGGTTGAAGGTTCCAGCAGGCTTTGGGAAAAGAGATTGCATGCTTAGTTTTCATTTTCAGACCTGACCAGAACTCAGGAGTCTGGACAGAAAAATTCCCCCCCACTTCCAACAAAAAAAAAAAAGAGATAGAGAGACAAAATAAAGGTTGGAGTAGGTGAGAAAAGAAAGTAACACAAAAATTCAGATTCAAAACAGGTAAAGGCGCTTTAAGTGTTACAGTCATCTTTGGACCTATGATGGGGAAGCATAGTTTTGTTCAGGTACACATCCAGGCTTGGATGTAAGAACCTAGTGTTTGATGGGATTAAAAAATCCCAACCTCAGGACATTTATATGAATGGACTAATGATCACTTAATTAAAATCTATAGACATTGCAGTTATAGTAATCATGGAATCACCAGCAATATACAAGGAGATTCCTAACCTGTCCAATGGTCGCTTTCAAATGTTGCACATGTGATGCATCCTAATGTCATTAGGGGGCTATATCAGATAAGTACCATAGATTCTCCTACTATGGAAAATATCACACATGCAACTATTTCCAAAGATATTATTATAAGCTCTTACAGGTTCAGCCCATTTGGCAGAAATGGCCTCTGAAATTTTCCTCCTCTGCTCAGCTGACTTGGGTGCTCTCTTGCTCCCTTTCGGCCGAGGCATACTTTTTCTTTGTTCAACACTCTCCATCCACTCCTGCTCAAGGTGTTCATCCAAGATCTTGTATGAATCCCACTGAAGCTCTTCTTCTCCAAGAAAGCCCCTTCTGGAGGCTTCTGCTATCAAGTTCTGCCATTTAAAGTAGCAAGTTTCCTGCAGCAACAGTTTCTCACGACGCCTTTCCCAACCTATCCGCACTCCAATCCCAATTTTCATCCTTGTTTCTTTGCTGTACAATCAACAAAAGAAGAGGCAAATAACGTGTTGTGAAACAGTACTCGTAAAATTTACAAACATAACTTTAAAAACTGGTATTCATACTGGACTTTATGAAGCCTCTAGCACAAACCACAAGGGAAATGCAGAGCATATGATGCGATTAACCTTCTCAAGGCTTAAAATTTCATAATTGATAAGACAATAGATAATATATTATATATATATATATATATATATATATATATAGTTTTTTTTCAGTAAGGAAGCCGACAGGTGATAGTTGATACTAATAGTAGCAAGGCACAAAAAGTTCTCGTAAAAGAGTTAGAGGAAGATAGAAGTTATCCTAAATGGACTTGCAATATCTGAAATTCCTTTTTTTTTTGATAAGTAACTTGCAATATCTGAAATTAACAAGCATAGAAGCAGGAATTCACGCTTTCATGGTTGCACTAGGGAAACATTAGAATCTTTGGTCTATTTTAAAGGACAAAACATCCAAGGTACAATTACAAAAAGGACTTAAGGTAAACTAAATGATAGATAGCAAGGTAAAACCAAAATCCTAAATAACAAGATAAAAAGGCAAGGAACCCACCTCTGAGCATGTCCCAGGTTAACCAACTTCATCTTGACCTGCATATCAGATCTTGTTAATAGAATATAAAAATTGAACACATCCAAATGAGACTATATTTGTGAACACTAAGAAAAAAAAAATGAGAAGGGAAAAAAAAAAAAGAAAAGAAAAGAGAGAGAGCATGACAATCCCTTAGCTCCCAATCATCAGATGTAAAATCAGTTAGTCTTCTACAAATCTAAAGCATCTCATCTCATTAACAGGCCAGTAGGACACCACAAGTATTGGCATCATGATTTTTATATGAATTAATAAACAAATTCTAAAAAAAAATAATGTTTTTGGTTAGAATCTCACTCCCTCTTACCCAAAAGAAGAATTTTTGGATTTACCAACAGGCTGTGGAACTAGATTGAGTCTTACCAACGGCCCAACCTGAACATGGTTTAGTGGCAGTACTTATACAATCGAGTTCATGCAAAACCTTTTCAACCATTCCAAGGCTTAATGTGTAATTTTTTTTCTTACATGACATCACCTTTTGATCCTGCATTGCAAGTCTTGTTCTCTCTTTGATCAGCTGTATGGTTTCTGCACATAATTTTAAAAAATTAAGGCAACGTTTGAACACTATATGATGCAAATGTTCCAATTAATAAAGAAGCTAGGACTGCTAGGTCAAATTGCACATTCTATTACCTGCACTGTGCTTCCTGCCTTTGTTCCATGGCGTGTTCCCTTTATTTGCTTTGGAAATCCTCATCCGCCTCAACTTCTCTCTCTCATCCGGTTCATCCGGGTCTTCATTTGAAGATTGAGGTTGAATCAATGGGGAACTTCTAGAATCAATATGTTCCCGTAAATTAAGGCGATCCTTGTGTCTGTTGTCGCTCACAACCGTGCACTTAGGTTCAAATGTGGCAACTGCCCTAATCACAAGTCCGCTCCTCTGCATCTCAATGTTCCCCAAATTGAATTTTTTTGCTCTTTTGGGTATTTGGAAGGACTTCCATGGAGAGGCCAATCTCTTCTCATTGCCCAGCATAAATTTACTATGAAAGAGGGTTTGAGCTCTAAGTACATATACATGATTTTGGAAATTAGGTTGCGAGGTAGCAATATCTGCACACCAAATTGAAACATTTTGGAAGCCAATCTTAGTAAATTTTCAGAGATAGGCTTTTGTAAGAGCACAAATGCAAGAGTAACACTACAAGGGTTTTTCAAAATATATATATAGAGAGAGAGATATTGCAGTAGCAGACATGGGTTTCTTATCAAAAGGAACGCCCAGTAATACAATGAAGCTAAAATGAGAATAGGCACGAACATTCAATTGAAGAGGCAATAAAAGAAATAAATTTAAAATATGCAATGCAATGCAATGCAATGATTAGGGCAGAGTAAGAGAAGATAAACCCATAAAAATTGGAAGAAAATTAGAGAGTTTTATTACCTAATAAAGGCATGGGAGGCTCATTCAGTCGAAACCCAATTCGAAATCCAACAGTTCAGATAAAGAGAGGGAGCGAATGTTGCTGAAACTCCATAAATCCTTCTCTTTATTCTCTACCCACTTTATCAAACAGTATAAAGAGAGAGCGAAATAGAGATTCAATCAGTGAAAATAGAGAACCAAACCATTCAAGAGAGACAATAGAAAAGGAGGGTTTGGTGTCCTCTTCAATTCCAGTTATCAGTTGTCAAAGACCCAAGCTGTGAGAAGTTGTTATCCGAATATAGCTCTATGTTAGCACTGCTTGGGGAGTAGAAGAGGGAAGCAAAAGAGGGGAGGCAGAGTGAGAGGGACGCAGCCAGAGCCACACACAACACACGCACCTTTGTCCGATTTTTTTAAAGCCCAAGATAATGATATCATCATACTCACTGTACACAGACTCCAAGTAGAGATGTATCGGCTCTATAAGTTTGTGATATTTTAAGCCATGTGGTTGTAACTTGTGAGATTCAGCGAGATATTATTGAAATTCAATGCAATTCCTTGTATTTACCATATGATGTAGTGGTAAAAGTTTAAATTCCCACGTACAACTTATTTTTTTCTTTTCTTTTTTCATTCTGGCAAAGGGATAGAGGAGTGCCGCGAGTGCGAAAGCCATCAAATTTAATCTGCACATAGTGTGAACAAAAACGAAAGTGTGTCCGAAATATAAGAGTGACATTTCTTTAGAAAATTGTGCGACTTAAATTATTTCAGTACAAATTTTACACTTTTAAAAAAATATAGCACTTGTGTTGATGTAGCTATATACTTGTCTTGGAGACTCCAACTATTAGTATGCACTCTTTTTTTATTTTTCACTTTATTATTTTTAAAATTTATTTATTAAAAAATAAAATGATTTATTTCATTTTTATTTTTTTTTTCAAACTGTTTTATTCCCAACAATTATAATAGTTTACTTCAATTATATGTTTTGAGAATTTTTTTAAAAAAATATTTTTTTAAAAAAGCAATGATTTTACATATATAAAGAAAAAATACATTACATAACTTTCTACAAATAAAATAAAATAATACAATTTAGGAATAAAAGAAAAGAAAATAATGCATTAATAGTACACCATCACTTTTTTAAACAAATATATACAATAATTGTTTTACACACCACCAAGTACCATTACATTTTTTTTTTTATTTTTTATTTTTTATAAATATAATCCAACACAAAGTCCACCATTTCTTATCGATGTCAGGTGCTCCTTGAATCCACAAATGTGAAATATGGAGGGTAGATTAACTCCGGATCACCACAAGTGTAAAATCTCCTTGCCAAATCATTTGCATCACTACAGTGCCCAACCAATATTCAAATAAGAATTGAGAATGTTGTTAAAGAGACTGAACACTGTAGATAAATATTAGTATTGATCATTTAAAAATTAGCAATGCTAATAAGAAGACGTACCATACTAATATGAGCTCAATTTGGGGAAAAAGAAAGAAAAGAAGAACTTGAGTTCCTCTGGCTCAGATCATTTATGACCCATCTGCATTAGTCACCATAATTTTTTATTATTGATTAATTTTTTAGTAAGTAAATCACAACACTATACTCAGTAGTAATTCAAATTCTCAATCTTCCATTCAACAGGATGAAGATAGAAAATAAAAAAATAATAAAAAGAAGCATGTCAATGAACTATGCAAATAGCCCGAGTTGGCTCTTGCTTGCAATAAAAATTGTTTCAAGTGGCTAATTTAATTAATATATATATATATATATATATATATATATATATATATTAGTGAACTATACAAATAGCCCGAGTTGGCTCTTGCCTGCAATAAAAATTGTTTCAAGTGGCTAATTTAATTAATATATATATAATTTTTAGAACATCAAATGAGTTTACTAAGCTAAATAAAAAAATTCAAAATCAAAATACAAACCATAAAGAAGGAGAAAAAACCAAAGAGATATAAAAGAAGTCAAGTGTCAAAAAAATCAAATTATGACTACTATTCCACATTTTTGTTTTTCACATGGTCAAAACCAAAAGTTGATTTTTTAAATTACCAAAACGCCCATGGTCTAAGAGCGCCCGTCAATTTGCTACAACGTATTGCACACGGATGTCCAAAGCACGCGTTTTGAGTGACAATTTGACTTCTATACATCTTTCGTTGCTTGAACTCAAATTGATATTCAAACCATTCGCTCACCATATATTGCTCAGTATATCTATCTATCTATATATATATATATAGAGAGAGAGAGAATTGTCAAGAAACCATAAACAGAATATGGAGCAACTAGTAGATTTCAATGAAGAATCTGCCACAATAAATGGAAGGACCATTGCCTTTATTGTATTTGCAGCTATACCCATGATGTCCTTGCTCCATCTACATGCCAGGGACTTGTGGTCACTTTTAGTTACAATGTTCCACCACCACTACCACTGCCACGATATCGTGACAGGGGTGGTGGAAGGAGAGAGAGAGGCCGACGATGACAGCCTGGAACTCGAATGTGTGGTGTGCCTCAGCCAAGTCTCTAGTGGCGAAAAGTACCGGATCCTCCCGGAGTGCCACCACGGCTTCCATGTCCACTGTATTGATGCCTGGTTGCAAGTCCATTCCACATGTCCTCTGTGTAGAAGTCCGGTCAAAACTCTCTCAAACCACCATAGAAACAATGGACATTTTTATGATGGTGGTGTTTCTTGTTTGCTCTCTGCTTTTGATCATATATGTCAATGGATGCAGAGTCCTCTCAACTTTGAGCTTACGTCTGCCCTATGTGAGAATTCTAATTACCTTTGTTGATGTAATTTTTCATCACCCTTTCTAGGAAGAAATTAAGGATAATTATGTCCTTTTTATAATGTACATTACATATATTCGTTTGTATTAATATTAGTTCTGAAGTCTTGTTGTCTTTGTTAACGAGAGATACAGAATTGTTAATACTTTGTACAAAGTGGTGGTTCTCAAGTTGTCAAACTGGATTATATATTCTCACCAAACAATTAGATACATGAAATTCAATCGTTTTTAATATTCTCTTTGTCTGGTGTGGTATAGTAATAGTTTTCATGTACCTAAGGTCATCAATAACAACTGAAAGTCTAAATTAATGTGCGTGTGTGTGTGTGTATATATAATAGATACAATATATATTGGGGCTTAATTATTTGATGTGTTAGTACAACCCCACCCCCCCCCCCGGCGATGATGAACGAGTCTGGTTAAAGATGTATCATTTTGGTTATATCCCTGAATTTGATCGAGTTGGGTAAACCAGTCCAAGGCCAAGTTATGTAAGACTAGCCTGGGTTCAATCCAAGAGTCCAACCCAACCCAAACCATGTAATTTTTGGGTGATTATTAGCATGATATCACAAGCAGCATTGGCTTGTCTCTATTCAGTAGTCAGTTCAAGATGTTGCACTTCCAGTACTTTTAGGGCATGTGGAGATAATAAGCAAGTGGTAGGCTAAAGCCAGAGAGCCCATATTCCACCAGATGCAACAATTAGTTGTACCTAGCTACCATTTTAGCCATTAAATATTTTACAATCTCATACTCTGATTTGAAATCCTTTCTACAATAGTAGTTTTCATAATCCTTTCATATTGCACATTACTTGACATCTTATGAAAAAAATTATGGGTAATTTACATAGATCTCTCTTATGATTTGTCATAATTACATGTGGCATCTTTTCTATTTCGAAAATTACGCAGATCTCTCTTATTTTTGAAAATAACCTCCTACTGTTAGAGTCAACCGCCAACAACAACGAAAAAGGATGGTATGAGCTACTTTTTTTCATGAAATGACGAAAATACCCTTGCATATATTATATATACTTGATATTATATATTAGATGCAGATGTCATGTACTAATTAACTAAAATCACCAAAATACCCCCATCTTCTCCGTTACGTGTCTATACCTTGTTTTGATTTCAGTGAGTTGTATTCCTCATTCCTCGTTATAAGCTTGTGTGTGTGTGTAAATGATGTATAACACCGCCGGAGAATGCCTGCCATTAGATTGAAACCAATGAAATCCATTGATGCTCTGTGCTTTCGAATTGGGTCTTTAAAATTGTCGCTCGATCTCACCGGATTGAAACGTGCCAAAACTGAAACTTGTGAAACTCTTCACCGAACTGAAATTCTTTGTTGCTGCAGTACTTTTCTGATCACTTGCTGAACTGAAATCAACTTTAGTCTTCTCAATTTAACCCAACGTCATCTCACGATGAAGTTATTATAGACCAAATACTTTCTTCGCTCTCTTTCTGTTCTTGGTCGGATGAACAAGGTAGAGAGCATTTCCCTTTTTCTTCTTGTCAATCCAAGTTCATATTTAGTCATATATATATATGTACATAATAAAATAACATAAAATTATATTAACAAGATGCGATTTGATTTTATCGGATTTGTGGTCAGATCTGTTTGAAGTTTATTAAGAGTTCTTTGAATCGATTGAATTTGATCAAATCTGAGTAAATAAGAAGATTTGCGACATGTTTCTGGATTGATCTTGTATCTTTAAATTTCCATTCCAAAAGAGTTTATGTTAAGATTTGCGATATGTTTCTAAATTTCCATTCAAAATATTTTATCTTAAGATTTGATATATGTTATTCTAGTTTGATCTTTTATTTTTAATTTCTATTCTGAAAGATTTTGTTTTCAAGGTCCGTTTCCAAAATTAATTTTTATCGCCGATCTGATTTTCGTGTATTGTTGTTTTAGAACAAGTTTTTCTGGGGAAGAATATTTTTTTTTAAATTCATTAATCAATTAATTTTCTCTGTGTTTTCTTGATCGGTATTTGCTATATTCCCAATATTTAAATATCTTCTGATTTAATTATGTTTATTGTTAAAAACAGATGCAGATCTTTGTCAAAACCCTCACAGGCAAGACGATCACCCTCGAGGTTGAAAGCTCAGACACCATAGACAATGTCAAAGCAAAAATCCAGGACAAAGAGGGCATCCCACCTGACCAGCAAAGGCTCATCTTTGCCGGAAAGCAACTTGAAGACGGCCGAACCCTAGCGGATTATAACATCCAAAACGAGTCGACCCTTCACTTGGTCCTCCGCCTCAGAGGGGGTACCGGAAAAACCAACAAGATCCTATGCACATATACACAGACAGGAGTATTTTAAGTCATTTATCATTGAAAGTTAAGGGTAGTTCAGTAATTTTGACAGGTCCTTTAGTGTATTTAACGGCCCATAACACATAAGGGAGATAACACATAAGGGAGGTTCGTGTAGAATATTTTCAAAAATAAGAAAAGTTTGTGTAATTTTCAGAACAGAAAGGTACCACCTGTAATTATGGCAAATCATATAGAAAGTGTGTGTAAATTACCCGAAAATTATTTATGTTCTTGCTCCTTTTAAGTAGATTTTTTACAAATAGTGAAAGTATCTAAACTAAAGGTTGGGCACCACTTTGCCAAGTAACTTTAAGCGAATTATTGTTTGAAAGATTAAATCTCCAAATCATCTCAATCCGAGTTTCGTTTCACAATTATAAAAATACTGGTGAAATATATTCATGAATTAACTTCAAGGAATTGGTTCCAACGGTGAAGCCCGGGGACTTAATACCTCATAAAGCATTAAATTTTAGGTTCGAATCCTTTCCTTTCAATCAAAATTTTCTTCCTCTAACTCATAAAATTATGACAATCTCTTTGCCTAAACTAATATTTTCAGGCACTCCAACCACTTTTGCAAGATATGAATATGTATTCACCCCTTTAAGATCTGCATCCATCATGGAATTGATGACAATTGCAGTGACCGTGTCTATGTTTCTATTTATTCTTATAAATTATCTCTCTTCTTGTAAAATAAAATTATGATTTTGTTTATTTTTAAAATTAGTAATATTCCAAACACCATCAATAGCTGTAAACCAGATGAAGGAACCACAGCCTGCTCGCTGCTTCCAGCTCTTTACAACTCTTAACTTCTATTTTAAGATCATTAGTCTCGTGATTATCAACTTTTTTTAGTCAGCTAAAAAATTCAAACAATGACAATATATTTTACTAAAGTATCTACTTGCATTGCCCAGATAATTGAATACAATAATTGTACATGTATAAACAAAATAATAATATATGTACTGAATTAAGATTTTCACTTTGAAATGATCTTAACTTGATTTTGAAAGAACGCGGTAAATAATAAAATTTATAGAATCAATAGTTTCTAACGAACACGGTTAACAGTAAATACAGTATGCAGATGTCTCGATAATTCAATGAATTTTTTGGAGTGTTAGGTTTATACTCTATGTATCTACTAATCTAACTTTAAAAAAAAAGTATTAATTAATCAAACTAGTCACTTCATATTCAGAAACATGATAGGTCAAAAACAAAATGCCTCCTTTTTTCTTTTCTTTTCTTTTTCCTAATAATAAAAAGAAATGCCTCCCTCTTCTTTCCCTTTTCCAGTACATATCAAAGTATACCTTGAAAAAGTAACTCCAATAAATGAAACAATTAACTAAATAATTAATGTAAACCAATAATAATAATTTATAAAAAGGAAATGACTAATGTACCAAGTCAATATTAAACATGCATGACAATACAAAGATATCGAAGCATTCTGTGTCTTGTTGATAGAATATGAGAGAGAAAGAAGGTGAGGGGCGGGAAATATATATATATTGAGTAAATTGTATTAACACTCGAATGAGATTTTAGTTAATGTCATTCAGATAGTCAGATGTGGGTCAACGATTTTTTTCAACAATGACACCATGGTTTCAAATGTCATATTTGTCATTAATTATTTAATTCAATTAATTTACAAAATATCAATTCTATTAATTGACGAAATTATCATAATCATTAAGTCTCTCTATATCCTAATCTAACTCTTTTTTTTTCATCTCTTTTTTAGTTCATTATAGTACCAAGCCGCCGATACTCCGATCCCCTCTCTCTCATTCTCCTCTTTCTTACTATATATACATTTTAATTTTTTTATTGGGTAAATTGCACCCCTCGTCATTCTTTTCGCCGATGGAGAAGCTATTGGTGGTCGATGGAAGGGAACGTAACTGGCGGTGGAGAAGATGGTGGCTAGGGCAAGTTAATTCGCAGAATTTGAAAAAAAAATGTTGCAGTGTGTACGTTGGATTTGTGATTGAGATGAGTAAGGGAAGTAAAGTGGGTGTAAAAGGAGAGAAGAGAATTGGTGGGAATGATGAGATAAAAACATCCATCGTTGTTTTTAAATTTTTTTTTTTTTTTTTACTCTTATGGTGTTGTTTAGGTGTGGTTGTGGTGGTTATGATGGTGTCTAGGTTATGAAGGTGTTTCAAAATTTTTATTTTTATTTTTTCTATTGTGGTGGTGGTGGTTCTGGTGGCATTTGGGACGTATAAGTATAGGTTGACCATGGCTGTTTTTAAATCTTTTTTTTCTACGGTGTTGGTTGTAGTGGTTATGGTGCATGTACAATTATCTGGCTATTCCTAACTAATTTTAATGAACCAAACTAAACTCTTCTCTCTTCTATAGTTTTATTCCTAACTAATTTTAATGAATTGAATTTGTAATTTTATGATTTAAATAGAGTTATTGACAAATTAAAAGGTTAAAATGAAATTTCATATGATTTTATAAGTCTGGAAAAGGTGTCAATGCATATTTTTAAAATATAAAAAGGCTTCAATGTAAAAAAGTCGTTAATTATCCGTTAAATGCGTTAACCAAAATCTCAAAAATTATCAATACAATTTACCCTTTGAAAAAAAAAACTCCGTTACACTTCTGTCTCCGTTGGTTGCTTAAGTGGAACTTTTTACGTAATTTATTATATTGCTTAGGTGAAAGTTTTAACTTATGAGGCCCAATTTTCATTGGATTGGCATGAATGATTAATGTGGGGTATACCTTCTCCAGTGAGGTTAAACTTAATATGGAGATTGCTAAAATAAATTAATTTTTATATAAAATCATACACAAATACATAGGACCGTAATGAAGGGGGAAACCCATTAATTAAAGAAAAAGTGTCCAAAAAAAACAAAACAAAAAATATGACTGCTATTCCACATTTTTTGTTTTTCACATGGTCAAAACCAAAAGTTGATGTTGAAAATAATCAAAAGGCCCATGGTCTAAGAACCCATCAATTTGCTACAACGTACTCCACACGTCCCCATCACTTTTTTTTGAGTGACAATTTGACTTCTATACATCTTTCGTTGCTTGAACTCAAATTCAAATTCAAACCATTTTGCCCACCATATCTATATTGCTCAATATCTATATATATAGAGAGAGAGATCATTCTTAAAAAATCATATTATGATGGAGAAACTAGTAGATTTCAATGAAGAAACTGCCACAATAAATGGAAGGAGCACTGCTATTATTGTATTTGCAGCCATACTCATTATGTCCTTGCTCCATCTACATGCCAAGGACTTGTCGTCACTTTTAGTTACAATGTTCCACCACCACTACAACCCCGACGGCACCGTGACAGAGGTGGTGGAAGGAGAGAGAGAGAAGGACGACGACAGCCCGGAAGTCGAATGCGTGGTGTGCCTCAGCCAAGTATCTGGCGGCGAGATGTACCGGATCCTCCCGGAGTGCCACCACGGCTTCCACGTCCACTGCATAGATGCCTGGTTGCAAGCCCATTCCACATGTCCTCTATGTAGAAGTCCGGTCAACACTCTCTCAAGCCACCATAGAAACAATGGACATTTTTATGATGGTGTGGTTTCTTGTTTGCTCTCTGCTTTTGATCATATATGTCAATGGATGCAGAGTCCTCTCAACTTTGAGCTTACTTCTGCCCTATGTGAGAATTCTAATTACCTTTGTTGATGCAATTTCTTATCACCCTTTCTAGCTAGGAAGAAATTAAGGATAATTATGTTCTTAATGGCATTCGCCATTTCTTGGCACTGATGAGTAAATATGGCCTTTTGCTTTCAAGAATGTCTGTAACAACCAAATGAATGGTTCCGTTATTTCATGTAAAAAGAATACACAAGCAAAAAAATTAATTTTCTTGTGATGATTGATTCCCACAAATGGAGCGAAAATCATATTGTACTTGTTTGTCCAATACATAGTGTCAAATATTATCACATCTCCAAAGTAATTATAATCCAATTTTGATATACGGCCCTTGCAGCTACGGTATACTTCATCTGGGAAGAGCCCAGGATCTACAAGAACAAACCCTCATCCCAAAACTCAACTCTGCACAAGATTACAACATCAATTCCAGGAAAACTTCAATCAAAGGGACCAAGAGCACGAAGTGCTATGTAATTAGTTGTAAGCTAGGTATGGGCCTTGGGTCTTTGGTAACCATGTAGTAAATGGACTACTGATTAGTCCATGTTTTTGGCCCTTTGCCCACTGTAATTACTAAACTTTATAGACAATCACCAAGATGATAGGTCAATAGCAAAATGCATTTTTTCTTTTCTTTTTTCCCTAAGGCTCCATTTGGTTAGATGGAAATAAATTAAAAAATAAAAGAAATAGAAAGTGAAAGAAAAGTGAAGTGAATGAAAAGAAAAGTGATTTTCTAGTATGCATTTGATTAGCATGAAAATTTATTCAAGAAAATTGTAGAAAAATATTAGTTTGCTAGTTTGGATAGTATGAAAGTGAAAAAAGATTATATATATATATATATATATATATCCATATAGAATTGACTTACATTAATATACCAAATCAAAAGTTCAATATGGTCTTTCAATAAAACATTCACGCAACAAAGTTTTTCCATCACAATTTAAATAGTAGAAGAACTACTTGGGAAGGCTCTTGCTTTGATAGGATCAGCATTCAAGAACTCAAATGCATTCATATATATATATATTGGATACTGGATATATATTTAGAACGAAAGAAATCGTTAAAATAGCATTCCTAATTATAAAAACTTCTGATTTTAGTATGATTTGGATACTGGGTATATATACCCAGTATTTATATATATCCAATATCCAATATCTATATGTATATATATAGATATTGGATACTGGGTATATATTTGGAACCAAAAAAATCGTTAAAATCCCTAGCATCCCTAATTATAAAAAATTCTAATTTTAGTATGATTTGGGATTATGAGTACGTGGTTAAAATTGCAATATAGAACAGATAATTATATATATATATATATTCTATCTGTATAATTTGCGTTGTTAGAGAAATGTTGAGAGAGAACTTACCTTTGGAGAGAACTTTGCAACGATTAAATTGCTGGGTAAAATAGGAACTGTAAATAAATAGGCAATTCTTTCACGCGAAAAAAAATTTTCACGTGGTTTTTGAGGGGAAATTTTTGGGGGTAAATACTCCACGCGGAAAACTAAATTTTCCATTACAATTCTTTTTCTATCTATCCAAACTTTAAAAAAGTTATAAAATTTTCTCTTTCTTTTCTTTTATAGCTATTTCCGCCTAACTAAACAAAGCTTAATGAAAAAAGAGAAATGCCTCATTTTTTTTTTTTTAATGCATTTCAAAGTAAACTCTAAGTGGAGATCAGAATTGAAAAGTAACTCCAATATATTAAATAATTAACTAACTAATGTACACCAAAGAAAAAAAGAAGAAGAAAGAAATAACTAATGTATATATACCAAATCAAAATTAAACATGTATAACAATGCAAAGATAACGAACCATTGGGTGCCTTATTTTGTTCTGGGCTTTGTGCTTTTTTGGTTTTGGGCCAATGGTTGTTTTTGTTCTGGTTCAATGGCCTTTGGGTTCCTAATGAATGAGAAAAATTTAAATGAGTCAATTGTAATGATGACATGGTATCACTAACTTATTAAATACTATTATGTAGTGATAGGACCCATTAAAATAAGGATAATACTTGGCTACTCACCGGTGAGTAGCTTTACCCTACTCACCCTTTATGTGTTCTTATAAAAAATTAACACATCAGTTTTAATAACAAAATAATAAAAAAGGAGAAAAAAGTCGGATCCACTCATTTTAATTGGGTAAAAACTCTTTCTCTTTTCTCTCTCTCTTTCATCGATTCCTAAACCAATGCCCTCCTCTCTCCATTGTTGTTGTTCTTCTTCACCCTTCCTACTCGTTCTCGGAAGATTGATTTGAATTTCCATTTATTTATTTAGTCAATCCAGCCCAGCAGTTAACTAAAAACAGACTCGCAATCACAAGATCCCGTACTATCTGTTCAAGGTTAGGAAGATGAAGCTTGAACGAACTCTTCTTCCCTTGCTGGCTTTTATAAAGACAGGACAACAATTGTTAAGATTCCAAATATAGTTTATTGAATTCATACCCCTGTACATCATTTATGATTATCAATAGCTTGTTTCCCGGAATTCCTATTTAATATAGTAAACAGCCCAGTAAAGCAAGAGATAGAAGATCGATCCGATTGAATCACATATGGCTGGAGGCTATTTGGTATTTCCACTCGAACTGCGATGAAAAAGAGAAAAGGGTGAAGAAGAAGAACAACAGTGGAGAGAGGAGGGCGTGGGTTTGGGAATCGATGAAAGAGAGAAAGAAAATAAAAGGGTTTTTACCCATTTAAAACGGGTCGATCCGACTTTCTTCTCATTTTTTATTCTTTTATTATTAAAACTGATGTGTTATTTTTTTATTGGAACACATAAGGGGTGAGTAGGATTAAACTATTTACCGGTGAGTAGCTAAGCATTATCCTTAAAATAAAGCATTTTATTTATGTGACATGGTACAATTGGTTGATGGCACAGATAACGAAGTATTAAATGTATAAGGAAGTTTTTCTCCTAATGAACCCCGTACAGTTTTTCCAATTTATATACATTATTTAACATACACACCCCACTTTTGGTTCCATGGGGACTTGCACCAGCCACACCAGCAGGAAACTATGACCAATAGAATTAGGCACTTAGCTACATCCGCACGCAAAAGGAATGTGGTTCTGGTTGAGGCTTTCTTTCCTTTATTAGTAAAGAGGGCGCGGGACGTTCTAGGAGTCTGTGCCTTCCGTTGGAACCCTCGTAACCTAATTCCTACCTGAAAATTTTACAAAAGTGAGCAAGATATTCAAGACCATGGAATGGAACTAGGTTTAAACTTTAGACTCCGAACATATTTTGGGTGGGATTTGGATTAAAGTTTTACCAATTCAAAGAACCCGAAATATAAAAATAGTTTTAACTTTTAATAGTATATTTTTAAGATTACACATATTTATGTTAAATAAAGTTAAGGGCTTAAATCATAAAATCCTCAATGCTATCATTTTTTTATCATAAAATTCCAACTTTTTTGTAAAAACCCTAATAATATTACAAAGTTATCATTTTGCCCCAATTCTGTTAGTTTGTGACGTTAACCAAGCATGTGGTCTTCACATGGATTGACAATCAAATTTTAGTGACAAACTACCACTGTAAGTAGGGCTGCAAATGAACCGAGCTATTTATGAACAGCTCGGGCTCGGCTAGTTAAGGGCTCGGCTCGGGCTCAGGCTCGTCCGTTAAATAAACTAGCAGAGCTCGAGCCCAATTTATAAGCTTTTTTAGTAAACGAGCCGAGCTCGAACAACTTGGGCTCGGCTCGCATAGGCTCATGAACATGGGCTCGATAAGGCTCGTGAACTAGGCTCGTTATATATATATGTGTGTGTGTGTGCGCGCGCATGTGTGCATATTAATTAGGCCTAACTCACATCTTTTCATTAATCAGCCCAATTTAAATCCGTTCATTAATCAGGCCCAACTTAAATCCTTTCATCCACATCTCACCATCTCAACCGTTGAGTTCAAAGATCAGAATTAAACCCTAAAAACACTACAGCCACATAATCTGCCGACAATACTCTACACAAGACGTAACGCATTTATAGGCCAACTCAAAAACACTACAGCCACATAATCTGCCGACAATACTCTACACAAGACGCAATGCATTTACAGGCCAACTCTTTCTCTCTCTCTCTCGGATCAACAGTTAATAACAACCTAAATTCTTCTGACATCACTCCACAATCTATATAGCTATCTCTCAAACGGATCTTAAGATGGAACTACAGTATGGAAACCTGGTAATATTTGATTTTTATCTTGAAAATTTGATCTTTATTTATTTATTTATATTTTTTTTGTATTTCGTTTCTTTCTTAGAGATTTAGATGCGATCTCATGTAAGAGATTAGTTATTTTCTTGAATATGGAATTCATTCTACTACTTGAGTATATTGAAATTTTCGTAGAAAAAAAATAAATAAATAAATAAATATGGTAGATGCACTGGTTCTTGGTTTTTGGCTGCCTTATATGAAAAATTCTCTAGTTGCAAATGTAGAAATATGTTCTTCGAATCTCTGACACATCTTTTTTTTTTTTTTTTTTGAATTTGAATTTGATACATCTTGTTTATGCATAGAAGACACAGTTAGGGAAGCAAATTTGGAGGGTGTATATGAACGAGCCCAACCCGAGCCGAGCCCGAGCTTCATGAAACTCAACCGAGCCCGAGCTCGAGCCCGAGCCCTGCGTAACCAAGCTCGCCAGAGCCAAGCCTGAGCACCCCTTCAAAGATGATGAGCCGAGCCCGAACAACCCAAAGCTCAGCTCGGCTCATTTGCAGCCTTACCTGCAAGAATATAGGCCAACCATAAAAGCCCCAATACTTTCAATTTTTTATCATAAACCCCAACCTGTTTCTAAAAAGCCCATCACTATTACAAAATTATCATATTGCCCCAATTCTGTCAATAAACCGTTAAGGGCTTGTTAAATGACTAAATTAACACTTATGATATACAACTTTATTTAAAAAAGGAAATTTTGATAGTTTACAAATTACAAAATTACCCTCTGGAAAATATTATAATTTAGTTCAAGTTAAATAAAAAAAATATTTTGTAGAATTCATAATTTGGTAAACAAAAAACTAAATAAGTCATTAAAATATCATTATTTATTTTATATTTTTGAAAAATTGAATTATTTTCACACTTAAAAATTGACTAATTACTACACAATTTAAATATAAAAATTGACAACAATTAGGATAACTAATAATTTTTTTCGAATATGTTTAAATGGCAAACTAATAGATTTTGGATAACCACTAAATTTTGAATAAAATTCTAATTACAAAAGTTTAATTCTTATTTTGAAAAATGGTATAAAGAAAAAAACGATTGATTCAAAACTCAATTGGAAGAAGATTTCCAATGTTAGATTTATTGTATTTCTAAAAAATAGATAAAATGAAAAGCTTCATCTGTGTTTAAAAAGGAAATGCATAATTTGACGGTAAATTTTTGAAAAATATTCTTTTAATGCCTTCAGTCATAAATTATTTAAAATTTTAACTCAAACATTAAAATTCAATCATTTTCAATGGATATATGAGTAAACAACGGCTTTTATTAATAGCGTTAAGGTTTTTAGAAACAGATTGGGGGTTTATGATAAAAAATTGAAAGTAGTGGAAGTTTTATAATTTTAGCCATTTTATTTTTTAATATATTATATTAGTAATTTGGTCATTTAGCAAGTTCTTAACGGTTCATTGATAGAATTGGGGCAAAGTAATAACATTGTAATACTAGGTTTTTACAACCAAGTTGAGGTTTTATGATCAAAAAATGAAAATATTGAGAGTTTTATAATGAATAATTTACACAGACCTCCCCTGTGGTTTGCCATAATTACAGGCAGCACCCTTTCTGTTCCGGAAATTACGCGGACCTCTCTTACTTTTGAAAATATCCTACACGGACCTCCCTTATGTGTGACGGACCGTTAAATACACTAACGGAACTGTCAAAATTACTGAAATACCCTCTCCTTGGCATATAAAATTACTAAACTACCCTTCTAAGTTATTGTGTAGGCATGACATCAGCTTGTCATCTTCTCCATTCATTCAAGGATTTACTTTTTCTCGTTAACACTTTCTCTCTCTAACGTACCCAAATCCTCTCTCATATGTCACAGATGAATCCATCAAAAATTGCCATTGTTGTTCAGTTTGTTCTCAAATGGGTCTTTGATGAGGTTTGTTGGCAAGATTGGGCCACACTTTGATGAGGTTTGTTTTTATGATTAAAAATCAATCACCAACGGGATTATTATATATCAGTCAGCCGCCGCCAACCTCCACCCACCGGCGAATCGTTTCGGCAATATCTTCCTCCACCTCACGCTCTCTTTCTCCTCACTTTCTAACTTTACATAATATACCCATATATATATATATATATATATATATATATATATATATATAACTACAATTAACAAAAGAGAATAATTTTATTAATGATTAGGAAAACATGAGGTTGTTGAAGAACATTGAATAATCAATCAAAGCTTTTCAATTGCAATTTTACTATTCAAGAGGAAAAATGGGTCAAATTCAAACAACACCCACAACATATTCATACAATTCTTGCAGTATTATTTATGATTTAATTTTGATCTCTTTCCAGAACAACACGGCACACACCCACTCTGTCTCTCTAAAAGTCTGTGTCTATCTCTCTCAAAAAATCCATCTTTAGAAGCCACCAAAAAACCCCTTTCAATTCCTTTCAAAAAGCCGGTGATGGTTTGAATAGAATTTAAATCCCTAGATGGGCTCAACTCCAGCTGCTGCCAAATCCTTCTCTCTCCTCTTTCTCTCTCTAACTTTCTTCACCATCTTTGTGTCCTCCTTAGATTACACAAAATGGTGAGTATACAAAATGATATTTAGATAGGTATACAGGATCAGTAGCAGCTCGGTGAGCATCAATCGAAGTAAGATATTAGCAAGAAACAACAAATTCAAGAATTAAGAAGAAAAAAACAGAGTCATAAAGTTTTAGAAGAAAAATTAACAATGATGGCAAAGAAATCAACCCTCACCTGCTTTAATTTGGAACCCGAAGCCTTTCTCCTCTTGACTATTAAAGATTCAAAAGTATAATCCTTCATCACCTTCGGCTTCTTCAATCTACCCTGCCAATAACAATCTAGATCTAGCATTAATTAAAAAAATTCATATATATATATATAGAGAGAGAGAAAGAGAAAGAGAGAGAGAGAGAGAGTAGAGAGAGAAACCATGGAGGAAGTGGTGTCGAGATTCGCACTATCTTCCCTAGATTTGAGTGTCTTCTCTAATACTGCCCATTCCTTCTCAACCATCTCTTCATCATGATCAACATCATCTTCCAACTCTTGACGTTGCTCAACTTCACTCATCTTCATCTCTCAGACCCAAAACACAGTTTGCTTTTTACTGTGTGTATATGTGTGTATGCGACGACTGTGTGTGTATACATGTGTGTGTGAGAGAGAATAGGATAGCCCAGACTCGGACAGATAGACAAAAATGGCCGTTTAATAGTTATAAAAAAAAAAAAAAAAGTCCTAAACCCTATAGCCCTGATTTCACACTCACTTCTCCATTAATACTATTTAGGTAAGATGCAAAATGGTTCGGGATTGACAGATTCGATGAATAGCAACGCTAATTTAATCGATCAATCTCAAATATATTATCAATAAGACCTCTATCCCATTTAAGATGGCGTCGAAGTAACGAGTCGGTGATTCCGGATTAGGATGCAGAGCTATGGTTAGATTCTGTTTCTTTTGATCTCTTCCTTAACTCCCCATAATCACTTCATAATCTTTATAAACCAAATCAAATCATATTTTGAAAGGGATAGATCATTACAGATCTGTATATATATATCATGCTGCTAGCAGATGTCATCATTTTTCGTCGTTGACTGGTAGGGACAAGGGTATTTTCGGCATTTCATGAAAAATAGTAGCTGATGTCATAATTTTTCGTCGTTGATTGCCGTTGACTCTAACAGAAGGGAGGTCCGTGTAGGATATTTTCAAAAGTAGGGGAGGTCCGCGTAATTTTCAGAACAGGAAAGGTGCCGCCTGTAATTATGGCAAACCATAGGGGAGGTTTGTGTAAATTACCTTTTTATGATTTAAGTCCTAAAGTTAAATTAGATTATTTATAGTATCATAACTCATAAATTGATTGGAATAATAACTCTGACAGGCTTACTTTAAAATAATAAAATTTTAGCTGAAGGAAACAAAATAATAAGGAATTTCAGATTTTTAGTTATATATTTAACATATTATTTCTTTGGCTATTAAAATTTGGAATAACTCGATAACCCCAAAACTAATGCAATCCGTTCAATACGAAGATTGAGATATCATGAATTTCTCGGAACTTGGGCTTTGCGCGAGTTAGAGTGTTAGAATTTTGAATTTGGTGTGGGCTAACCCCTTAGCCCACCCAACCTGCCCAGTCTCACCCTGGTGAGTTGTCAAGTGTTAAAAAGACGTGAATTTCTAAAAATTACAAATTATTTGTATCACAAAAATAACTTGTGTAGTGTGAAAGCAATTTTCTTTAAAAAAATATATATAAGATAGATAGACAGACAAAAAATTGAAAAGTAATATCATTATAGAGTTTAATTTCAACATAATTCAATTAAATGAATTCAATTTTTTCTTTGTTTGAAAGTATTACACTTACGTCTCTGCTAATAGGTTGCTTATGTGGAACTTCTAATTTATTAGGTTGCTTAGGTGGAAGTACTAAATTATGAGGCCTATTTCTATTGGATTGTCCATACCACGCTGTCATGATTGCGGGGTATTCCTGGCACCTTGAACTCCGATGAGTTTAATCTTAATTACGGAGTCTGCTAAGCAAAAATATATTTTTTATAAAATCATATACAAATCCTGAAATCCAGGGGAAAATATTATTTAGTAAAGATAAAGTGTCAAAAACAAAAATATGACTCCTATTCCACATTTTTTGTTTTTCACATGGTCAAAACCCAAAAGTTGATGTTGAAAATAATCTAAGAAGCAAGAACCCATCATTTTGCTGCGTACTCCACACGGATGTTCAAAGCACATATTCTGAGTGAAAAATTGACTTCCGTACATCTTTAATAGCTTGAAGTCGAATTGATATTCAAACCATTTCGCTGACTATATATTGCTCAATATATCTATATATATATAGAGAGATCATTCTTAAGATCAAAATCATATTAGGATGGAGAAACTAGTAGATTTCAATGAAGAAACTGCCGCAATAAATGGAAGGAGCATTGGCTATTATTGTATTTGCAGCCATACCCATTATGTCCTTGCTTCATCTACATGCCAAGGACTTGTCGTCACTTTTAGTTACAATGTTCGACCACAAGTACCACCGGGACGCCAACGTGACAGAGGTGGTGGAAGGAGAGAGAGAGATGGACGACGACAGCTCGGAAGTCGAATGCGTGGTGTGCCTCAGCCAAGTATCTGGCGGCGAGAAGTACCGGATCCTCCCGGAGTGCCACCACGGCTTCCATGTCCACTGTATTGATGCCTGGTTGCAAGTCCGTTCCACATGTCCTTTGTGTAGAAGTCCGGTCAACACTCTCTCAAGCCACCAGAAGAACAATGAGCAATTTTATGATGGTCTTGTTTCTTGTTTGCTCTCTGCTTTTGATCATATACGTCAATGGATGGAAAATCCTCTCAACTCTGAGCTTGTGTCCGCACTGTGTGAAAATTCTAATTATATTTGTTGACGTAATTTTTTATCACGGTTCTAGGAAGAAATTAAGGATAATTATTTCTTTTTATAATGTTTTCTATGAATATTAGATTTTATGTCGTGTTGTCTTTGTTAACGAGAAGTGCATAATTGTTTTATTATTATGTAAAAATGATTGTTGTCAAATTCCTCATAAAATAATTCCATATATGAAATTTAATTTATTTCAATAATTTTTTAAAACTCTATTTGTTTGGCGTGCTATATTAGTTTCCATGTACTGATGTACCCAAGCTCATCAACAACAACTAAAAGTCTAAATTAGTCTATACGTGTGTGTGTGTGTGTGTGTGTGTGTGTAATAGAAACAATATATATAGGGGCTTAATTATTTTATTTATTAGTACAATTTTTTTTTCCCCACCTTTATTGGTAATGATGAATGAGTGTGGTCAAAAATGTATGATTTTGGTTGCACAGCCCACGTAGCAATGTTTGTGGTTGGAAGAGATATGAACTATGGGGTTAGGGAATTTAATGATGCAATATTTTAGAAATTTTATGTATCATATTTACCTAAACTAAAAAATGAAAAAAAAATGAAAAAAAAAGTATTATGAAATTAGCCCAAATCTAGTTTTCCACGTTCCTGCCCCAGAATGTCAGACTGAGAGCTCAGTCCATGTCATTGGATATGCATTACAAGGCAGGCCAATTTTGGATTGGTTGAATTGGAATAGAAAACAATTAAGGTAGATAACACTTTTATTTCGCAAAATATATGTTACTTGAGTTGGGTAAACTAATCATTGGGCATGTTAAGATTAGCTTGGGTTAATCCAAGAGAGGAATGCTTGTCCTTTTACAGTTGCTCTTCTTATTGGTTATTTTAAGTCTTATTAAGTACTCTTTTTTTTATTATCAAAACGTGAAAAATATATCCTATTTTAAAACAAAATTACCATTTTAAGACAAAACTGTATTTTAAATCATTTTTCATTACTTTTCTTGTATCTCCTCTCTCAATCCATATACGTGTAATATATATATATATATATATATATATATATATATATTTGCCTTTATTTCTTTCTTTTTTATTTCAATTGTGGCTACTAGTTCTTTTTTGCCTTTCTTTTTTTTTCTTTATTTACTTTTTTTTTTCAGTTTATATATATTAAAAAAAAATGGAAAGGAAAAAAATAACTAGTCGCGACAATTGAAATAAAAAAGAAAGAAATAAAGGCAGTAAAAAATATATATATACTACACGTATATGGATTGAGGGAGGAGATACAAGAAAGGTAATGAAAAAAGATTTAAAGGGTAATTTTGTTTTAGAATATGTTATATTTTTCACGTTCCTTGAGAATAGAGAAAGAATAATTAATGAGACTTAAAGTAGCCAATGAGACGAGCGACTTTGAAGCAACTGTCCAATAGCATTCCTCAACCCAAACCATGTATATACATGTGTATATTAAATTTTGGGTGATTATTAGCAGGATATCAGGATATACCCATGTTCAACCCTTTTAAAAAAATTATTTAGTAGTCACTATGTAGTCCTGGACTACACAGTCTTGGCAAATTATAATTTAAAATGCAAGTAAAGTATTATTATTATTATTATTTATTTATTTTTGGTGACCAGAATCAGATTGTGTCCAGACCTAAGAACCAGATTATTTGGACCTAAGTCACACATAACGGGAGCGAAAGCGAGAGTAATTACGAGAGCGGGAGCAAAATCTAAGTAACACTGAGTGAGAGTGAAAGTGTGTGCAGAGCGTGAGAGCAAGAGTGTGCCCGAAACATAAGAGCGATACTCGTTTAAAATAATTGTGCTACTTAGGTTTGGACTATGTAATAATTTCTCCAAGTTGTTGCACTTCTATTCTCTTTATGATGCAATTTAGGTTGGACCCAATTACAGGATTAGTAGCAATTCAACATCCATATCAACCAGGAGAAATTAATAAATGGTCCAGGTCCATAAATACTAGGTGAACCAATTTAATTTAGATTCTTTGATTGAGAAAACGACTTCACAAGAGTGTACTAATAGGTTACAAAGAAATCTCAACAATGGTGTGGATTTAATTGGCTTGCCACGTGTCAAATGGACATGGACCATTTATTAATTATTCGCAATGCTATAGGTTTATATATTGAGATCATTAGCAAGTGATAGGCTATCAGTGCTATAGGTACAAATATTGAGATCATTAGCAAGTGATGAACATCTTAAAGAATCGGTGTATCCGTTCTATTAGCTCTTGAACGGTTGTTACCTTAAGGCTGGTAGAATTATACATGTACCCTTCGACCTGAGATGCTATGTCATCTATATATCCCAACTGAAATTGGTTATTGTTTATCTAGGCCATGTTTTGTCCGTGTTCCTCGGAATATAAAAGATTGTTATATTCTTGATTGGCCATTACTCGTGCGTTTAAGAGAGCTCTTAGTAATGTTGTTTGTGATCGAGTCACATTGGGCATACACCGATGACCAAGCTAGTTAAGATGTAAAGTAATTCTTAACGACAAATAGTCCCACCGAGCGTGCCAAAATATATTTGACGGGATAACATGGTTGGCAAGCTATCTTTGACCTCGGGTGATATGTCAGCTCAGTCATAGGCTTAAGCGCAGGCGTGCTATGACAATGGTTGGTTTAGTGCTTTGCAACAAGTCTAGACAAAGCTTGTCGCAGTTGGTACCAAGCAAGATTCCTGATACCGTATGGCCCCAAGGCCACATAGTCTTTTTACAGCGCCTTATCTAACTTAAGCAACTGCAGAGAACAAGAAATGATCCTCCCAAAGGTCATTTATCTCTCTGGCCTTACTTAGGGGCTTTGTTGCTAAGCTATTTTTTTTTTTTTTTGATGTTTTATATTTTATGTAGACGAGGGACAATAACAAGGTCTCGTTCGATGTAATGACCCTATCATTTTTCGTCCCAACTTTTTCCGAGTTTTCTTTTTTCGTCACTTTTTCTTATCTTTTCATTTTGCGTAACCTATCGGGTCATGTTCGGATTTGGTTCCGGCCTTGCATGCATTCATTTTACTTGATTTCCATGTGATCCACATTTTTACTTTTGTAGAAAAGTATGCTAGATGTTTACTTTTGCCCATAGGGGTATAAATGCAAAGATTCTTGAAAATTATTTTCTTTACTTGAGGTGTTTTTCGTAATTATCTTTTGATAAAATTTTGTATTTAAGGTTCTTTTAAATGTATCTTTTGAATAACATTTCATTTTGGGCTTTATGAGAAATTCACTTTTTAAGTTATTCAGTGGGGGGCATTTGTGTAATTTTAAATTTTTTTTCAGAAAGTGCCCGGGTGTCAGCTCAGCATGCCTGCGAGCATAGCGGTGTGCACGGGGGCTTGGCCCTGGTGCCTCTTGGCCGCGGCGACGCCCATTTTTGTTTTTAGCTTTTCTCCTCCGTCCGATCTCCGAATCATGTGATTTTTGAGTTTAACTTCGTTAATTTTTCGTTATCTATCCAATGGTGTGCTCGGCAGCACTTATAAATTTCGAAAAATTACAATTTTACCCCTAGGGCTAAACTTGTCCGTTTTTAAAACGTCGCTTCTGCATTTTTGTTTCCTTTTAAGTTCCGTGGCTTCATGGGAAGCTATGTTTGTGTCTTAGAGATGAAGTACATTTCTTGAGACTTTGTTTGCATGTGAAATGACCATTTTGCCCTTAGGGGCATACTTGGTCTATTTTCACCGTTTTGTTTTCGCATTTGTTTTCTTTTGGTTTCGTGACTTCATGGGAAGCCATGTTTGTGTCTTAGGGATATCCCATAGACTTTGTGTTTTGTTTTCGCTTCCGCATTCCGAATCCGTTATCGGGTTAACTTTCGTGTCACATTGACTTATCAAAGTTTGTAAAAATTCGGAGCGTCACATTCGATGTCAACAAAGGATAAGGCGGAGGCCAAAAAAAGGGATATTGGCAACTAACCGTTGAATACTATGGCTTAATGAGCGACATTCTGCCACCGATCTACACCTTGCAAGTTTGATCCCAATTCAAAGTTGGTTGCGAACAGCCCGAATGAGACAAACTCAACAGGAAATGAACGAAAGCGTAAGATATGCTATAAATGAGATCAAAGTAAAGAAAGCGGTAAAGAAAACATTGAAAAAAAGTAGTAAAGGAATGCAATTAAGAAACTAGCTTCTTCTTTTCTTCTCATAGTGAATTAGATTAAAAAAATAAAAATAAAAAACCCGAGTCCCATTGCAAGTTGGGCAGCCCCAATTGCCCAAGTTAGAATTTCGTCATGTATTTTCTTTTCAGAAGTTTCCCAAACCCTAAATATTTCATTTCAGGAAACCTAAAGAAAATTATACTCAAAAGAGGAGAAAAATCAAAGAAAGTTGTTATAGGCACGAACAGAGGGAAGGGGTGGGTTGTGTGTAACCGAGACCAACAGCGAATTCAGGAATTGTTAATAGGGGGCTAATATTAAACAAGAGGGAATTGGGGATCGAAAAATTAAAAAGTTGGAAAATTTTAGAAGAAATAGGGTTAGATTTTAGATGGAGATAAGGAGTGAGCTCTTTGATTTGTGCAAGATTAGGAATTTAGAAATTCTCTGTGCTTTGGCTTAGTGATTGTTTAAGACTGGCTTGGGCCAATTTGATTGGGCCTTTGTTTTAAAATTGTGGCTTAAATATTGGGCTTGTTTGGATGGGTTAAAATTGGGGGCTAATATTACTACTAAGTTTTTCTTTTTTAAAACATTGGGCTAAATATACCTATACTAAAAAAAAAAAAATTTAGGGGGGGCTCAAGCCCACCCAAGCCCCCCCTTGGATCCGCCACTGACCGAGACCAAGGGGGAGCAACGACGATGAGAGCAAGAGAGAAAAGGTGTCCGTTGCGTGCATGTGATCGAGAGAGTACAAGAAATATATAAGATGATTGGTGAGAGGTTAAATATCATCTACATGGGTGGAGCTAGGAATTTGGTTAAGGGGGCATGCTAAGCATGTGAAAAAAAAAAAAAAAAAATTCCCACCAACTGCAGCAATACAAGAAGTTAAAATGTAATAGAAAGAAAATGCAATTTTTTCTTTTGAAGAAAAAAATAAATAAAAAAATAAAATAAAAAACTAAGGGTAAGAATGAAAAGAAATAAAGAATAAAAAAAAAATAGAATTAGATAATTTTATGGAAAGGATCAGCCCAAGTTCAACCAAATTAATGAAGTAACCATCCCAGCCCGAAAAAAAATTGGGTTGGGCTAGGATTAACCCAGCCTAACTTGCACCCTTAAACATGATTGTGGGTGGCACCAAAGAGTTTAATCTTAATTATGGAGTTTGCTTACCTAAGATAATTTTTTTTATAAAATCATATAAATTCATAACGAAGGCAAAAAATAAAAAATAAAAAATAAATAAATAAATAATTAAAGAAGTCAAAGTACCAAAAAAACCAAATGACTCCTGTTCCACATTTTATTTTTCACATGGTCAAAACCAAAAGTTGATTTTGAAAATATTAAAAACGCCCATGGTCTAGAAACCCATCAATTTGCTACAACGTATTCCACACGGACGGATGTTGAAAGCCCATTTATTGAGTGATCTTTCATTGCTTGAAGTCGAATTGGTATTCAAACCATTTCGCTCACCATATATTGCTCAATATAATCTATATATAAATAGAGTGAGAGAATTCTCACGAAACCATAAGTTAAGATGGAGAAACTAATAGTTTTCAATGAAGAATTAGCTGCCTCAATAGATGGAAGGAGCATTGCTATTATTGTATTTGCAGCCACACCCATTATGTCCTTCCTGCATCTACATGCCAAGGACTTGTGGTCACGTTTAGTTGCAATGTTCCACCACCACTACTGCCGTGACACCACCGTTACAGAGGTGGTGGAAGGAGAGAGAGTGGCGGACAAAGACGGCCCGGAACTCAAATGCGTGGTGTGCCTCAGCCAAGTTTCTGGCGGCGAGAAGTATCGGATCCTCCCGGAGTGCCACCACGGCTTCCACGTCCACTGCATCAGTGCCTGGTTGCAAGCCCATTCGACATGTCCTCTATGTAGAAGTCCGGTCAATACTCTCTCAAGCCACCATAGAAACAATGGACATTTTTATGATGGTCACATTTCTAGTTTGCTCCCTGCTTTTGATCATATATGTCAATGGATGCAGAGTCCTCTCAACTTTGAGCTTACGTCTGCCCTATGCGAAAATTCTAATTACCTTTGTTGATGTAATTTTTTTATCACCCTTTCTAGGAAGAAATTAAGGATATATAATTATTTTCCTTTTATAATGTAGATTACACACACACACACACACACACACACACATATATATTTGTATATGAATATTAGTCCTTAAGTAACTCCTGCTTTGCCAGTGTTGTAGAATTGTTAATATTTGTAGAAATTGATTGTTCTCAAACTCGATTAATTGAGGTTGATGTCATGTAAGGCTATGGGCATAAGAGAGTGTACCCATCTACAATTTTAGGCATTAAATTTCAAAGTTGAGGTTAATTTTGTACCTAATTGCTAGATTAGTTATCCATCTCAGCCTGCAAGTGGTAGGTTAAACCAGAGAGCCCATATTTGATCAGATGCAACAATTAGCAGTACCTATCTACCATTTTAGCCATTAAATTTCAATCAAATCATCAGCTACTTGCAGCTACGGTATACTTCATCTGGGAAGAGCCCAGGATCTTCAAGAACAAACCCTCATCCCAAAACTCAACTCTGCACAACATTACAACATCAATTCCTGGAAAATACTTGAATCAAAGGGACGAAGTGCTCTGTAATTAGGTAGGTATGGGCCTTGGGCCTTTATGGTAGTAAATGGACTACTGATTAGTCCATGTTTTTGGGCCTTTGCCCACTGTAATTACTAAACTTTATAGACAATCACCAAGATGATAGGTCAATAGCAAAATGCCTTTTTTCTTTTCTTTCTTTCCTAATAAAAAAAAGAGAAATGCCTCGATTTTTTTTTTATATATTTTTTTAATGCATTTCAAAGTAAACTCTAAGTGGAGATCAGACTTGAAAATTAACTTCAATATATTAAATAATTAACTAACTAATGTACACCAAAGAAAAAAGAAGAACAAAGAAATAACTAATGTACATACACCAAATCAAAATTAAACATGTATGACAATACAAAGATATCGAACCATTGGGTGCCTTATTTTGTTCTGGGCTTTGTGCCTTTTTGGTTCTGGGCCAATGGTTGTTTTTGTTCCGGTTCAATGGCCCTTTGGGTTCCTAATCAATGAGAAAAAGTTAAATGATGAAAACATGATATCACTAATTTATTAAATCATGCAGTGATAGGATCCATTAAAATAAAATATTTTTACTTATATGACATGATACAATTAATTGATAGTACAAATAACGAAGTATTAAATGTGTAAGGAAGTTTTTCTCCTAATGAACAACCCTGTACAATTTTTCCTAGTTCCATGGGGACTTGAACCCTCACCCTCCAACTTTGAAAAGTGAGGAATTAGTAGGGTGTAACTTGGGTGGGCCGAACCTGAGTAACCCAATTCCTATATGAAAATTTTACAGAAGTGAGTAAGGTATTTGAGACCATGGAATGGAACTTGGTTTTAACTTTAGACTCCGAACTTATTTTGGGTGGAATTTGGATCAAAGTTTTACTAATTTAAAGAACTAAATACAAGAAAAGTTTTAACTTTTACTAGTATATTTTTAAGATTACGCATATTTATGTTAAATAAATTTAAATTAGATTACTTATAGTATCATCAATCATAAATTGATTGGTATAATAGCTCTAATAAAATTTTAGATTAAGAAAACAAAATAATAACGAATATAAGATTCTTAGTTATATATTTAATATATTATTTATTTGGCTATTAAAATTTGGGATAACCCGAAAACTCATGAAACCCTTTCAATACGGAGGTTGAGATGTAATGGATTTCTCAGGACTTGAAAACCTAAACATAACAAATTATTTGTATCACAAAAATAACCTGAGTTACGTGACTAAATCATTATGTGAAAATAATTTTTTTTAAGAAAATATATAATAATAGATAGACAGAAAAAAAAAAAAAAATGAAAAGTAATATAATTATAGAATTTAAATTTCAACATAATTCAATTAAATGAATTCAATTTTTCCTTTCTTTGAAACTATTACGCTTCCGTCTCTGCCAATAGGTTGCTTATGTGGAACTTCTAATTTATTAGGTTGCTTAGTTGGAAGTTCTAAGTTATGAGGCCTATTTCTATTGGATTGTCCGTACCACGCTGTATGATTGCGGGGTATTCCTGGCACCGTGATCGCTGATGAGTTTAATCTTAATTATGGAGTCTGCTAAGCTAAAATATATTTTTTATAAAATCATATACAAATCCATAGCCAAGGGGAAATATTATTTATTAAAGATTAAGTGTCAAAAACAAACAAAAATATGACTCCTATTCCACATTTTTTGGTTTTTCACATGGTCAAAACCCAAAAGTTGATGTTGAAAATAATCTAAGAAGTAAGAACCCATCATTTTGCTTCGTACTCCACACGGATGTTAAAACCACGTATTCTGAGTGAAAAATTGACTTCTGTACATCTTTAATTGCTTGAAGTCGAATTGATATTCAAACCATTTCGCTGACCATATGTTGCTCAATATATCTATATATATATATAGAGAGAGATCATTCTTAAGATCAAAATCATATTAGGATGGAGAAACTAGTAGATTTCAATGAAGAAACTGTCGCAATAAATGGAAGGAGGATTGCTATTATTGTATTTGCAGCCATACCCATTATGTCCTTGCTTCATCTACATGCCAAGGACTTGTCGTCACTTTTAGTTACAATGTTCTACCACAACTACCACCGCGACGCCAACGTGACAGAGGTGGTGGAAGGAGCGAGAGAGATGGACGACGACAGTCCGGAAGTCGAATGCGTGGTGTGCCTCAGCCAAGTATCTTGCGGCGAGAAGTACCGGATCCTCCCGGAGTGCCACCACGGCTTCCATGTCCACTGTATTGATGCCTGGTTGCAAGTCCATTCCACATGTCCTTTGTGTAGAAATCCGGTCAACACTCTCTCAAGCCACCAGAAGAACAATGAGCAATTTTATGATGGTCTTGTTTCTTGTTTGCTCTCTGCTTTTGATCATATACGTCAATGGATGGAAAGTCCTCTCAACTCTGAGCTTGTGTCCGACCTATGTGAAAATTCTAATTATATTTGTTGATGTAATTTTTTATCACCCTTTCTAGGAAGAAATTAAGGATAATTATTTCTTTTATAATGTAGTATATATTTGTTTCTATGAATGTTGGCTCTGTGTTAAATTGTTATTATTATGTACAAAGCGGTTGTTGTCAAATTCCTCACAAAATAATTCCTTATATAATTATTTCAATAATTTTTAAAATTCTCACCTTATATTCATACTGTGGACTGGCATAACACTTATCTTGGTTTACCCTCCTTTTTGGGTCGGTCTAAGGTGCAGGCTCTCCAGTTTCTCTCTGATAAAATCTCGGCAAAAGTTAGTTCTCTGAAAGGTTCAATGATATCCAAGGCCGGCAAAGAAGTTTTGTTGAAATCGGTGTTATCGTCTATTCCAGTTTACTCTATGCAATGTTTCCGTCTTCCTAAGAAGAATTGTCAAGTCCTCTCTAGTCATCTTCTTAATTTTTGTTAGAGTGGAGTGGCAAAGTCGCACAAAATTAATTGGATTAATCAGAGCCATAGGAAAATTGTTTTGTTTCTTTGGCAATGCATGCATGATCGTCTCCCAGTTAATTTTCAGCTTGGTCTAAGGGGTGTTTCTTCTTTTCCTGAGTGCTCTCTTTGTAATTCGGAGGTAGAAACTGTGGATCATCTCCTTTGTATATGTGTTTTTGCCCGTTTGGTTTGGAAATTATGCCCGCTAAGGCTTGATTTTTCTTCCCAATTTCCTTCTGTTTGGAATAAGCGTTGGGTGGATTTATGCGCCCGTTGGCAAATGTTTGATTTCTCCGCGGATTGCATGAGCTTAGCGGCTTTTGTCTATTGGTCTATTTAGTGGTGTTGTAATGACTGGGTTTTTCGCCGAAAAAGATGGGATCCTTTTGATGTTGCTCAGAGACCTGTCGTCACTTTTAGTTACAATGTTCTTGTTGAAAATAAACTTGATTTTAGTATTTAGTATTTTCAAGTATTTTTGTATCCATGATGCATGTGTTAATTTAGCATGTTAGTGGGTAGTAAATTGTCTTAGTTGGAGTTAAGGTTATGCAAAATGAAGAGTCATGAGAGTTAAGCCTAACAAATACTATGTTAGTGGGAGTTATGCATATTGAAGATTATGTTAGTGGGAGATAGGAGAGTTATGGACATTTAAATGTAATAGTTACTCATACATATGTGAGGCCTATATATTCATGTACTCTAGTCAAATAATAGAAAAAGTGAAATAAAAAGTATTTTCCTGCATTTCTATTCTCTTCCAAATAGTATAGTGTTGTGTGTGTAACTAGGCCACTATTTCCAACAAAGTGGTATCAGAGCCTAGACGATCCTGAAGGCCAGACGAAGTTGATCCTAGAAGGTTCAACATTTGAGAAAAACATGTTTCTCCTTGATGATGATGAAGGGGAGAAAATGTATTTTCTTAGTGAAAAGATGATGTTCTCTAATTACAAGAGAATGAGAATCATCATGACTTCATACCTCAAAGCATGCGATTTGTGGGATGTTGTTGGAGAAGAGCCAAAGAATGGCATGTCCAACAAGCTTCATGAAAAGAAAGAAGATAAGGCATTGGTAGTGTTGTAAAAGGCAATACATCAAGAAATTTGGGAGTATTTTGGAGAGTCCAAAACTCCAAGTTGTATTTGGAAGATGCTCGAGACCATCGTTTCCAATCATAGAGGTGAATCACTACCCATGGAGTATTGGGTACAATGCTTTGAGAATGATGAGTTTACGAAAGATGATTATGAAAGTCTTGAAGACAAAGTTGTGGGGAATGAAGAGGTGTATCATGCAAAAGAAGTTGAAGATTTTGGAGATTCAAAAGTTGAAGGAGAATTTGAAATGGTGAATAAGGAAGAGGTAAGGAAAGGTGTTAAAGAAGAGATTGAAAAAGTGAAGGAGGATGAAGTGAAAATAGAAGATTTAGAAGAAGGAAGTGCTAAAGAAGAGGCAAAAGTTCAAGTTGGTGAATTAACATCTTCAGGTATGGTTACAAATTCCACCTTGAAAGAAGTTATATTTGACTTATTTGATGAAATTATTATTTCTTCATATTCATCAAATAATGCTTATTTTGTGGAGAATGATGAACTTCTCTTAAAGAAAGTTGTTCCAAAGAAGTATGAGATTGAAGCCCAGGATGATAAGAAAATCTCATATTATTTTTTAAAAAATAGATTGGAGAATTTTGTAATTGATACAGGTTGGGTGAATATGGAATTATTTTTTGACTCTAAAGAAGAAGTATATGTGAAGTTGAAGATCCATAAAAAATTTAAGAAGAAAAAAGATCGATGGTGTGCTTGTATAAAGAGGATGATATATGATTATGTGAAGACATCAAACAAGCATTTGAAGAAGTTTCACAAGCCTTACACATCAATGGAAATGGCCAAGAAGATTGAAGCTATTGAAGGAGGTGGAATTGAAGATAAATTATCGAACTTTTGATCAAGCCCCCAAGATTAATAAGAAGGTTTTTCAAGTTACAAAATCAAGTTTAAAGGGGAGTGTTGAAAATAAACTTGATTTTAGTATTTAGTATTTTCAAGTATTTTTGTATCCATGATGCATGTGTTAATTTAGCATGTTAGTGGGTAGTAAATTGTCTTAGTGGGAGTTAAGGTTATGTAAAATAAAGAGTCATGAGAGTTAAGCCTAACAAATACTATGTTAGTGGGAGTTATGCATATTGAAGATTATGTTAGTGGGAGATAGGAGAGTTATGGACATTTAAATGTAATGGTTACACATACATATATGAGGCCTATATATTCATGTACTCTAGTCAAATAATAGAAAAAGTGAAATAAAAAGTATTTTCCTGCATTTCTATTCTCTTCCAAATAGTATAGTGTTGTGTGTGTAACTAGGTCACTATTTCCAACAGTTCTACCACCACTACGCCAACTTGGCAGAGGTGGTGGAAGGAGAGAGAGAGAAGGACGATGACAGCCCGGAAGTCGAATGCGTGGTGTGCCTCAGCCAAGTATTTGGCGGCGAGAAGTACCGGATCCTCCCGGAGTGCCACCACGGCTTCCATGTCCACTGTATTGGTGCCTGGTTGCAAGTCTATTCCACATGTCCGCTATGTAGAAGTCAGGTCAACACTCTCTCAAGCCACAATAAGAACTATAAGCAATTTTATGATGGTGTTGTTTCTTGTCTGCTCTCTGCTTTTGATCATATACGTCAATGGATGGAAAGTCCTCTCAACTCTGAGCTTATGTCAGCCCTATGTGAAATTCTAATTATATTTGTTGATGTAATTTTTTATCACCCTTTTTAGGAAGAAATTAAGGATAATTATTTCTTTTTATAATGTTTTCTATGAATATTAGCTCTAAAGTTATGTTGTCTTTGTTAACGAGAGGTACATAATTGTGTCATTATTATGTACAAAGTGATTATTGTCAAACAGAAACTCCTCAGAAAATAATTCCATATATGAATTTAATTTATTTCAATAATTTTTAAAACTCTCTTCGTTTGGTGTGCTATATTAGTTTCCATGTACCCTAGCTCATCAATAACAGCTAAAAGTCTAAATTAGTCTATGTGTTTGTGTGTGTGTGTATATATATAAAATAGATACAATATATATATAGTGGCTTAATTATTTTATTTATTAGTACAAATTTTTTTTTCACTCTATTATTGGAGATGATGAATGTGTGTGGTGAAAGATGTATGATTTTGGTTGTACAGTCCACCATTCAGCCCATGTCATTGGATATGCATTACAAGGCAGGCCAATTATGGATTGGTTGAATTGGAATAGGAACTAGTTTTGGTACATGAGCCACATTTACTTTACTTCTGTTCTCTCTCTACCCTTTCTTTCTCTCAGCCGCTCATTCCTATTCTATTTTGCTCCCCACTCCCTTCCACGGGAGTGGGGAGGTGTGTAACGACCCACTCCACCACATGGTATGATATTGTCCGCTTTGGGCCTGAGCCCTCACGGTTTTGCTCTTGGGGTGAAGTGCTTATATGTAAGTGCATCATCTCCAATTGGTATGAGGCCTTTTGGGGTGAAGCCCAAGAGCAAAACTGTGAGGGCTCAGGCCCAAAGCGGACAATATCATACCATGTGGTGGAGTGGGTCGTTACAAATGGTATCAGAGCCTGACCCAGCCGGAAGTGTGCCGACGAGGACGTCGGGCCTCCAAAGGGGGTGGATTGTGATGACCTTGTGGGCGGGTGTGTCGTGGGCGGGTGCGAGAGACACTGACAGGCTACCACATTGGCGAGCTACGGGTGCACAGTCCCACATCGCCTGGGTAGAGGAAAGGTGAAGTGCTTATATGTAAGTGTGTCATCTCTAATTGGTATGAGGCCTTTTGGGGTAAAGCCCAAGAGCAAAACCGTGAGGGCTCAGGCCCAAAACGGATAATATCATACCATGTGGTGGAGTGGGTCGTTACAAGGTGCCCTTGCTTGCCTCTCACAGGTTAAAAATCTCGGCGAGTTACAAGTGCATAGTCCTACATCGCTTAGGTAAGGGAAATGTAAAGTGCTTTATGTAATAGTGTTATCTCCAATTGGTATGAGGCATTCTGGGATAAAACCCAAGAACAAAACCGTGCGGGCTCTGGCCCAAAGTGGACAATATCATACTATGTGGTGGAGTGGATCGTTTCATAAAACATTTAATAGGTTATACTTATAACAGTAATGCATATCATTTTCTTGTGCATAAATTATACAATGAAAATGAGGATGAGCTTAGATATAGCAAGAGAGTTAGAACGTCTAAATCTTTTGGTCCTAATTTTTTAGCATTGTTATTAGAGAATGAGACACAAAGCTTTAAGGAAACAAAGTCGTCTTCTGAATATTATTATTTCTTAAATTAATTATGTGATATAATTAATCATGTGATATAATATTAAAATGTATTTATTTATGCGAGTTCAATATTGTTTTTATAAATATTTACTATAATATTGAGCTAGGTAGTCGAATTACTTAGTGTGCATAGTAATTCAATTTTACAATATAGTTTATCTAATGTGTAAATTATTAAATTTGTATGAGTTCATGACTGGTTTGTGTATTTAATATAACAGACAAAAATTGACTAGTCTAGCTATGTCAATTCTCCCGATAATCAGGGGAAAAAGATTTATACTAGTGTCTAAAACACGTATAGCTGTGAATGGGCTAAATAAGAGAAGATTTTTCGATAATTCTAAATAGTTTAATGGAAAATGTTATGGATACATTAAGCTAATACATTGAGACAAGCTAAATCAAACTAGTTAGCTATAATGTATAATTTAGCTAAAAACTAAAATGTTATTGAGCTGTAAACTAATTAACTTAGGTATAAGCTAAAAGGATTAATGAGGTGCATAGAATCTACGAGGAAGATGAAAATCTATTAACTGATTCTAGCTCTCAACTTGGTAGTAAAAAAAAAACACGAGGGTGATGAATAGCCATTTTAGCCATAAGTTATTTAAGTTATACATCATATCTGCTCATGTAGGAGGGAATAATACTACTTGTAAAGTAGTAGTTTTTGAAGAATATTCTTCAAAATAAATTACTCTACTACCAAGGTAGACTACTTAGATAAGTGTGTATTAAAGCTATGAGCTACTAGAATTGATAACTAAACAAACTTAACTTCAAGCTAGCGGTAATAGCTGAGTAGTGGGTGTTTATCATAACCTAGTAGTGAGATATGAGAAGAGTGTACTTAATCTAAGCTAGTAATGATAGCTAAAAACTCACTTTTAACTAGTAATGATAGCTGAGAAGCGAGTGCTCACTCTATGGTAATTGTATCCAAAGTTTAAATAATAAGAAAATTATTTGCTTAAACGATTGAGTTATGTGATGTGAGACACATGAAAGGTTATGATATGTTAATATGACTGACTTAACATGAACTTAAATATGAATAACTCAATTCATAAACACAAAAGATGTAGAAGCAAATATTAATTAGAGCCCATTATAATTAATATCTCTAGCATTAATTCACAGTAACGTCTGTGACATATTATAAGAACAAACTAGAGATAAAGTGAATATATATGAGTTAGAGACTGTTATACATGCTTGTTAAGAAACGAATATAGAACCTTGAAAAGGTAGATAAGGTGAAATATTTAATATATGGTATTTCATGTGTTAGAAAACCATAAGAAATATATCATATATAAAATTTCAGGATTATCCCAAAGTTGGGGGGGAGGGATATTGTCCATAAATGAAATTTGCTATGAGTTACCTCATCAGATAAAAAATACTTATAAATGTAGGGGTTCTTAATCCTAAGAGATTTTGGATAGAGTCAAAAATCATTTATAGTATTATAACAATAGTGCATATAGTTTCCTACGAGAAAAATATTATGAAACAATTAGAAAAATTATTTTTCTAGCTGAAGAGCTGGGTTATTTGTTCTAGTTGAAGAGTCAAATGTGCAAACTTATAAGTCCTTGAGTGGATTAAAGCTGGCACCGAGACAATGACATAAATATGATGTATAAGTCATTATATGCCTTAAAAAATTAATAATATACTAATTATATATTTGATATGAAAGATTTAACATCTGATAACATAGTATATTCTCAATAGTGGGATAATACTAGTTATGACAACAAAAGCCTAGCTAACTTTTGTAGATGTAAATCTCAAATACAAATACTAGTCAAAGTGTATCACTGGTTAAGATTGCAAGACATCTTAATAACCGTGATTAATTGCACACTTTCACTTCAGGATAGGATCACTGAAAAGCAATAAATTGGGTAGTTGAGATACATCCTAAGTCAAATATTGCATAGATCGATATATCTAACTAAATTGGAGGTGTAACAGTGATGCAATCTGGATGTAGGATATTAAAGACTTCAAATCCAAAAATGGATATGTCTTTAATATTAAAGGTGTAGTTGTATGTTCTTAATATAACTCAAAGTTAGAAACTTTGAATAAATCAAATAGGAAAGTCAATAGACTTTACCTAGAGGATATTTCAAAATAAGTCTACACCTGTGCCACTAAAGGAAATGATATTGCTAATAATAAGCAATTCTAGGGCACAAAGTATACAGTTGCTCTCAACTAAAGAAATCTCTGCAGAGTGTAATATTTTTAAACACAACCTTGTGGCCACATATAAAATTGAGAGTTGTACTAGAGAGCAATTGTACATATCATCGAAGGGAATTGGATTAAAAACCGAAAGCTAACGAGTCATCTTAATGGAAACCCAACCTAGCTGACTGTAGATCTCAAGATCTAGGTTCAAAGGGACAACAAAAATTCTGAATGACTCACTAGAAGCACTAGGAAGATATAAATCTTCTACCCATTTCTATGATGAGACAATGTTACCTACAGTAAGGATTAGGATAAGCTACGCTTTTAATGACTCTTATACCTTGAATATTCAAGTGGGGTATGGTAGGATACTCTTAATAAGAAGTCACCTATATGAGTTTGAAGTGGGGTCGCTTCTATGGGAACTATAAAGGCTAAGTTTTTTAGAGCACTCATGAATACCAGGAGTTTTTCAGGGCCAAAATGAACATAACAATGAAAACTAACTCTGTGAGAAAGGGTACTGTGTGTTTGCTATTGTCTTGGTTTACACAAAAGGCTGAACAATTCAAGACATTGTGTTCACTGGTTAGCCAGTAAATCCGATAGTAATACACTAGAGAAGGTTCAAAGCCAAAAACTACCTATCCCGATGCAGTAACTTTCTGACTATACTCTTTCTAGTGTCTGCATGATCATCTTTTGCATTTAAGCAGCCAATTTCAATTCATGTGGGGGATTGTTAAAAATTGTGAATGAAAATTGTTTGATTAGTCATCAATAGATGTCTTTTACTGAATAGGTGTGATTACTGGTTGGTTGTGGGATGAAAAGATAAAACTTAAACCGAACAGACATGACCTATTAGAGTGGATGTGTTTAGTGGTGAACAGACACCATGTGAACCATTGTAACATATTGGAATGGTTGTGTCCAGTGATGAAGAGGCACATATAAATGGTTGTGTCCAATAAATGAAATGACACATATAAAAGGTTGTGTCTAATGATGAAGAAACATACCCAATCTGAAAAGGCACTTCTATTTCTATAGATACCTACCTCATTGGGTTACCATTTGCAATTCATTCAATATAATTTTGTTTTTCTCTAACCCTTTCTAGACTTGAATCTAACCCAAGTGGGTTCAAACCATTGATCAAGTAGTCCGAGCCACTTTGACCCTAATCTAATTTCATCGAACCATATTAAGATTGGTCTGAACCATTTTGTTCGAATTACACCCAATTCATTATTTCTATAGTATAGATGCATTTTTGAGCCAGAAAGAGTATTACACGGAGGAGGTTCGCTGTATTCACGAGTTTGTAGTGCTGCTATTGGTGGATGTAGACCGTTGTATCTTGGGAGATAGACGTCATTAAGTCCGTTAGCACCATAGCGGGGCGAATCTGTCTTAAGGACATAGTATCCAATACTAATCTCGGTCCACATTTTTTATTTATTATTATTATTTTATTGCTTTAATTTGCATGTTTAATTAAATATCTAGTTGAATATTTAATTAATTATTTTTAACATATTATAAATATCTTATGCATATTAGTATAGGGTTAGTTATATCTTAAATGTCACATGAAACATATATTTACACTGTGTCCGGACCTAAGAATCAGATTATCTGGACCTAAGTTACACATGGCGAGAGCGGAAGTGAGAGTAATTACAAGAGCGGGAGCAAAATCTAAGCAACACAGAGTGAGAGTGTGTACAGAGCGTGAAAGTAAGAGTGTGTCCAAAGTATAAAAGCGACACTCGTTTAAAATAATTGTGACTTAGGTCTGGATCATATAATAATTTATCCAAATTGTTGCACTTCTATTCTCCTTATGATGCAATTTAGGTTTGACCCAATTACAAGATTAGTAGCAATTCAGCATCCATATTAACTAATAATAATTTCTCGCAGTGCTATAGCTTTATATATTGAGATAATTCGCAAGTGATAGGTTATCAGTGTTATTGGTACATATATTGAGATCATTAGCAAGTGATGAAGATCTTAAAGAATTGGTGTATTGGTTCTATTAGCTCTTGAACGGCTGTTACCTTAAGTGTGATGGAATTATACATGTACCCTTCGACCCGAGATGCCATGTCATCTATATATCCCAACTGAAATTGGTTATTGTTTATCTAGGCCATGTTTTGTCCTTGTTCCTCGGAATATAAAAGATCGTCATTCTCGATTGGCCATTACTTGTGCGTTTAAGAAAGCTCTTAATAATGTTGTTTGTGATCGAGTTACATGTGAGTCATGATTTTCTAAAAGCGACATCTTTTTTCAGACAGAGAGAGTATATACAAAAGGTACAACCGTTAACTATATTGAAATTAAGTTATATATACAACAAGTAGAACCATTAGATTGAAAGATGTGAAAGGTGATCAATTTAATCCCATAATATAAAATAAAATTATATAATATTTCAATGATTTCGGTGCTCTCGGGTTAGACCCGAGCCCAACCCAAATTGGACTTCAGCTAGAAAGGATCAGCCCAAGTTCAACCCAAATTAATGAAATAACAATCCCAGCTTGAAAAGAAATTGGGTTGGGTTCGAACACCCTTAAACATGATTGCCGGGATTTGCCCGGCACCGAGTATTGAGTACGTTATCCAATGAGTTTAATCTTAATTATGGAGTTTGCTTAGCTAAAATAAGTTTTTTTATAAAATCATATAATAATTATGGAGTTTGCTTAGCTAAAATAAGTTTTTTTATAAAATCATATAAATTCATAACGAAGGCAAAAAAAAAATATTAATTCAAGAAGTCAAAGTGTCAAAAAAAACCAAATGACTCCTATTCCACATTTTCTTTTTCACATGGTCAAAACCAAAAGTTGATTTTTAAAATAATCAAATCGCCCATGGTCTAGAAGCCCATCAATTTGCTACAACGTATTCCACACGGACGGATTTTGAAAGCCCATTTTTTGAGTGATCTTTCATTGCTTGAAGTCGAATTGGTATTCAAACCATTTCGCTCACCATATATTGCTCAATATAATCTATATATATAGAGTGAGAGAATTATCAAGAAACCATAAGTTAAGATGGAGAAACTAGTAGATTTCAATGAAGAATTAGCTGCCTCAATAGATGGAAGGACCATTGCTATTATTGTATTTGCAGCCATACCCATTACGTCCTTGCTTCATCTACATGCCAAGGAGTACTTGTGGTCACTTTTAGTCGCAATGTTCCACCACCACTACCACTGCGACACCACAGTTACAGAGGCGGTGGAAGGAGAGAGAGAGGCGGACAATGACAGCCTGGAACTCGAATGCGTAGTGTGCCTCTGTCAAGTCTCTGGCGGCGAGAAGTACCGGATCCTCCCGGAGTGCCACCACGGCTTCCACGTCCACTGCATAGATGCCTGGTTGCAAGCCCATTCGACATGTCCTCTATGTAGAAGTCCGGTCAACACTCTCTCAAGGCACCGTAGAAACAATGGACATGTTTATGATGGTCTGGTTTCTTGTTTGCTCTCTACTTTTGATCATGTATGTCAATGGATGCAGAGTCCTCTCAACTTTGAGCTTACGTCTGCCCTATGTGAGAATTCTAATTACTTTTGTTGATGTAATTTTTTATCACCCTTTCTAGGAAGAAATTAAGGATAATTATCTTCTTTTGTAATGTACTAAATATATGATATATATTCGTTTGTATGAATATTATAGTAGTTTTTAAGTCTGTCAACTACTCGTTAGCAAGTGATTGTTCTCAAATGCGGTTATATATTCTCAGCAAACAATTAGATACATGAAATTCAATTTATTTCAATAATATTTAATATTGCTTTTCATGTACCCAAGGTCATCCAAGAGTCTAAATTAGTTTATATATAACAGATACAATGTATATATGGGCGCCTTTTTTGTCCCCCTTCTTGGAGATGATTAATGAGTGATCAAAGCTGTAGTATCATTTTGGGTGTACAGCCCACCATTGTGTAGCAATGTTTGTGGTTGGAAGAGATTTGAACTTGGGGTTATGTAATTTAATGATGAAATATTTTAGAAATTTCATGCATCATATTTACCTAAACTAATAAATGAAATAAAATAAAATATAGGTCAAGCTTATCCCGAAATCAACCCAATTCTAGTTCCTACCCCCAGAATGTCATAGTGAGAGCTCAGCCAGGTCTGTGCTATGCATTAGAAGGCAGGCCAATTTTGGATTGGTTCAATTGAAATAGTTCTATGCCAAGTCATATAAAGCGAGAATAAGAGCGAATTCGAGAGTGGGAGTGTGAGAGCGGTAAAATTAAGTCATAAATAGTGAGAATTTGAACGTGAGAGTGACGCTTGTTGAAAACGATTGTTTAACTTAAATTTTATGTACTACTCCCTCCGTTCCAAATTAAGTGTCATCATGGGTCGCAGTCCCCAGCGACACTTAATTTGGGACGAAGAATGAGTCAGAGTTCCCAAATACAATACTTAATTTGGGACGGAAAAAGTAAAATAATGTAACAATTAATGTCGACAACACTTTATTTCCTAAAATATATAGGATTTGATTTTGGGTAAATCAATCAATGGCCATGTTAAGTGTGCCTATTTAGCCTATTAAATTTCAATCAAAATCTTAACTTGCAATCAACCAAAGGGTGGTGATCCGTTTCAGTTTACAAATTAGGATTGGTAGAATAGTTTGGTAATTTAAGTGCTCTGGTTGGTAAAATCCAAAATAACAAACTTTATGAGTTCAAGACTCTCTCCATTTGTATTTAATACTATAAAATTACATAATTATCACACTCAATTATAATTCATAGTCCGATATCGTTAGCGGTCACAGTGTAACAGATTTAGACAAATATCGGTGTAAACTGATCTATTCATGAAGGTGTGTAACAATGTCAGACCCTTTAACAATAGTTATGAACCAATCAATAAGTTACATATTTTACTCCTAATCAGTCAATACGACCAACTATGCACTCAATAAATCATGCATGACTTCTTCAAAGATATGAGGTAACTCAAACATTTGAACCAAATTGAATCCTTGTTGGGCAAGTTTGGTTGGTTCACAATTATAAGATAAAATTGTGGTATATATATGCAGCAATATTAAAGATGGATGCCAATACCATAAAAGCATGAGAAATAGGTCCAATAATGAATATAATAGAGTCGCATGATGTATGTCTTGTGTCCTTGCAAGGTTAATTCATTGCTTATGGGAGGCATGCATCAAAAGTAATGATGGTTGACTGCACTATATCATTGAATCCCCCACCAAAACCAGCCTCAATTTTCAAACTAGAACCTTTCCCTTCAATATCTAATTCACCCTACACTACTATCTACATATATAAAAGTTAATGAACCAATATATATATAATATATATGTATATAGTGATATGATCACAAGATTCTGAAGAGTAGCATAAATTATTGTCATAATTAGGAGTAAAATACACATCTTAGATCCATCATTTTGTCTAACATAAGCAGAAATTTCGGAATAACTACTCTTGACTTTTGGCTTAATTTGGGGCCGAACCGCAGTTTCCGGTAAAACATATTTCTTTCGGTGTACAAAGCTCAGTGTACCTCCGACTGACTGATGTCAATAAAGACAAAGGAAAAAGGAAAAGGGACAACAAAGCCACTGGTTCACAGTGAACCTATTTGTTATTAATTGGAATCAAAATCTATTTCTCCTGTGACATTCAACATTGATAGTGGCGAAATTTATCGATCGAGATTCATGCATTGTAAGATTTTAAGAGAATCACAACTTTTTATTTTTTCATTTTGAAAAGTCTAAAATAATTATTTTATTTTTTTAATAATAATAAAAAAATTAAAAATTCAAATCTCTAAAAAAAACCAGCTGCATAATACACTCATTGTGAATATTTTAATTAGTGCAGATATTATGGGAAGAGTGGTGGATTATGAAACCATGCACCCACTAATCTTTTTCTTATTAAATTCAGTTAAACCATGGAGGATCCGACTAGTGTTAGTGGGCTCCACGGGAATTTTTCTATTTTCTATGACTTTGTTGATGTGATTTTTACTCAAAATTAACGCCTACATTAAAGGAGTGGTCCGTGGGAGGATTACAATGCACCCTCAAAAACTGTTTTTTAGAGATTTTTTTTTCATTATTCACAATTTTGTTTCTTTTTACTTTGAAAGATAAAAAAAATATTTCGTATATCATTAAATTATAATCTTTAAATTTATTTATTATTATTATTATTCTTATTATTATTATTTTTTCCTGAAGTTGAAATAGAAGTCTGTGCTGATATGGTCTCCGGGCTACTTTGACTTGATTCACAACTTCATTACGTCAACTATATAATTAGAGGACTTTGTTAAGATGCAATATTTTGTTTCAAATTACTACAACTCAAACCTTTTATGAGAAAATAGGTTTAAAGTATTATAAAACAGTTGAATAGTCTTTTTTAATATAAAAAAAAAAAAATTATATATTTTTTTATTAAAGAAGTGAAACCTTCCATTTAGTTATATTTAGTATAAATAATTAATTAAAAATTATTTAATTAAGTAATTCACTACGAGTGTTCAAGTATCACTATTATTTTTATCGTTGTGACAAGTAACAATACTCAGTTTTTTCTAATTGGAACTTAAATAATCATACTTTCACTTTAAAAAAGTAGAGAAATACCAATAACTTAGGTAGTGAAATCTTGTAATCCTATCTTTTAAACTTAACACAAAAAAAATAATAATAATGATAATAATAATAAAAGCATTGATAGAATAAGTCTAATCCAAATCCATGTTTTGAGCAGTTGATCTCTATGAGTTATTGCATTATTGAAGGTAAACCCTATCAGTTTGATTAAAAGATCATTAATGCACTAAATCTATTATCTGAGTTAGCAAGAAGTTAACAATTCAAATATCCTAGTGGTAAAATTATTACAATTATTTAGGTTTTTCTAATTCTTTTGGTGCAAGAAATTCAAAAAATTTAAGTTTTCTTTCCTAGTACAACTATATATTTTTATTTATTTATTTATTATTATATATATATTTTTCGAAAGATTAAGCAAACTTATACACTTATACCCCCACTGAGACTTAAATCCCTATCTCTCATTTGAAGAGGTGGATTTATCAGTTATACTTGATGATCAATTTTAATTTTAATTAGTGATTGATAATAACATATTTCTTTACTTTAAAGTGTTTAAATCAACAATATATATACCAATAAGTATAATTTACTATTAATGTGTACATTGTTGATTTAAAATATTTTAAAAGAAACGGACATGTCTTTTTCATTAAGCTAACTAAGAGTCTTTGTTGAACAATGAATATCAATAATCGAAGTAATTAATGAAATACTCCGTATATCAATTGTCAAGTGTAGTATGGAGTAGTTCTCTCTTTTCCCTTTTTTTATTCTTTGAGAAGAAATTAATAAAACACAAAGAATTAGAATTGAAATAAAAGTACATAAAAAAAAAAAGAGAAAAAAAAAAGTTGGAGATGAAAGAAAGACAAAAATAGACTGTTGAAATAAAATTCCATACATTTCACCTTCTCACATATTCTGAAATAAGTGTTGTTCATTCATTAATTATTGGGTTAAAATATAAAACTCCCCACTGAATTTTTTAAAAAAAACCCTTACATTTTAATACTTTATCATATTGCTCGATTTTTTAACATTAAATGTGCACACGATAGTTACATATGCTCTTGCAAATCAAATTTTACGGCGAAAGTGTCCCTTATTGAGCACGTGACAACCATCTGCCATGGTTAGTTTTGTTATTTAAAAAAAACACCCTCATCTCTAATTATTTATTATTAATTCAATTTTAAAAGGAGTAAACGAAAGAAATGTGAATTTAATCTAATATTACCCTTCAAATTTGGGTGCAAATGGCATAACAATGGTCAAAATGCAGCCTCTGCGGAGTCGTATTGTGACTTCTCTCTCTCTGGTTGATTGACTGCTCCGTCACTTTCACTCTCTCTAGAGTAGACCCAAAGATTGTCCTCCTTTTCTTCCCAATTAGAGTTCTTCAATTTCTAAATTATCATCTTCACCTCTCAACATTTTCTTAAAAGGGCATAACATCTTCATTTTCTTTTTCACTTATTCAAACTCCCAACCCAAATCCATCTCCGTTTCCCTCTTTCAATCTTTCCTTTTTGTTTCTCGAGATTACCGGGGAAAATTCTAACTGGGTTTGCTTTGAATCTCGAGAATTCTCCTAGATATTCAACAATTGAAAGCTGAATATTTCTCGTTTTTTACCTTTTTGGTGAGTGAGAGATTACGACGGAAAATTCTTACTGGGTTTGCTTTGAATCTCCAGATTTTCCTGGAAAATTCCAACTGGGTTTGCTTTAAATCATCATATTTTCCTCGAAACTGAATAATTGAAAGCTTGGTTTTTTCTTCTTTTTTTGGTGAAATTCTGGTAGAATCAGACCCAGAACGAGAATCTAAAAATGGGGGACCGGGACTCATCGGAGCTAAACCAGAAATTGGACGACATGTCGGCGATTGAGCTCACCGGAAAGATCATGGTGGTAGCTATAATAGTCCTCTTCTTGGTGGTGGTCTTCGTCTTCTTTCTTCATCTCTATGCCAAATGGTTCTGGTACCGTCGCCAACAAGACGCGGCCGCTAACGGCCACCCCACCCGACGGCGCCGGCGCCGCTTCGACTTCGCCCCCGGCCATGTAGAATCAACCGCCACCGCGGCCCTCCGTTGCGGTCTCGATCCCTCAGTTCTCAAATCAATACCGATATTAGAATTCAATCCCAAATCTTTCAAAGACGGATTGGAATGTGCAGTTTGTCTCTCCGACGTCTCGGAAGGAGAGAAAGCTCGTCTGCTTCCGAAATGCAACCATGGCTTCCATGTGGAGTGCATTGACATGTGGTTTCAATCCCATTCCACTTGCCCTCTTTGTCGAAACCCTGTTTCGAACCAAAACATCAACACTCCTGAATCACCATTAGAGACGACAGAAGAGAGCTCGTCTGTTAATGGGTATTCAACAGAGTCCCCAAATTTCCCAACAAATGTGTTGTTTTGGGGGAATCAGAATCAAGTTAGTACTTTGGCTTCTTGTTTGGAAGAAGATGATCGTCAATGTCCTGCTTCTTCTCAAATCCCCTGTTCTTCTTCTTCTTCGTCGTCAGCTACAACAATTGGTAACTCAAATGGAAATGGAATGTTGGTCATAGATATACCTAGGCAGATGAATGAAGAGGAAGAGCCAAAGTCGCCGGCGATGACACGGTTGAGGTCATTGAAGAGGCTTTTGAGCAGAGATAGAAAAGTGCTCCCTTGTAGTCCCAGTAACGTGGATGTGGAACAGGTGGGCTGAGTCCAAATTCAGCACACACAAACACACACTATCACACACACATATATGATGCACATTGATTTGAGTGAGGAGATGACATCCCAATTGATCTATAATTGATTTTGATGTCGAATTCCACAAATGTCTGAGGCTTGGAGTATTGGTGGTATTGGGGGAGAAAATGGTAGCTCCCATGTATTTGTTAAATCTTCTTTTATTCTTGACACCGAATGGTGCAGAGTCAGTGCTTGATATCTAGGCATGAAGTTTGTTTCTTTGCTCTTGAAATGAGCTTCTGCAACTGTTTGTAATGAATATATTGTATGTAAATGTAGCAGGCTTCTCTGTTTGAGAAGGTGGACCAATTAGTCCTCTTCTCTCACAGAAGATGTATTTTGCAGCCCTCACATCCATTGTTCGATGTTGGGTTCATGTATTGCATAGCTATTAATCCAATAGATTTAGTTAAATTTGATTGTTGTGGACTTGATGTCTATTGAATATGAGATTGAATGTGTCTTTCTGTTAATAATACCAGTTCAATACCCGAAAGACATGAGCTTACAAATTACATAGAATGCTTGCGGCTGCAGGCGTATATTTGTGTTGAAGTCCGGCTTAGTCTTAAAATTGAACTAAATTTTTTTCTTTTTCAATTTCAATTTCAAGGTGATTCTGTGCTCCCAAATGCAATATTATAAAAAAATCACTTCCACTGATTGTCAAGTTCATTTGATCTGTATTTTCTTTATGGTTGTCTTTTTCTTGGCTATAAATTTTGCTATCCACAAACGTAACGAATCCAAAATAAAATCTTCCACATAAAAGTAAACACTTAACACAAAGAATATAAATATTTATACGTGATTTGACAGTAATCTACGTTCACGGTTGGGATTTGGCAAAAGCCTTCACTATACGTAAAATTGGAAATTACAGGTTTTCAATCCCTCACTCTATTTCTGCACGAATTTTAGAATTTCTCTCTTACATCACTCCAAACCCTTAGCGCCCTTATATATCAGAGTACGAGAGAGTACGAGAAACTAATTAGGGTCCATGACCTAAGAACAAAATCGAGTTAAAAAAATTTCAAGCCAACGCGACCCGACACCAAATTCAGACCACAACATCACACTACCTATTGAGGATCTTGATACTTGTTTGAGTTGGAAACCTTGTAGTAGGTGATCAAACTGTAGCAGACACACTAGGTTTATTTGATCTGTATTTTGAGAAAGGTTGTCTTTTTCTGGGTTGCTTATGCTATAAAATTTTGCTACCTATGCAAGATGTTGATACTTGAGTTGGTAACCATCAAAGAGTAGGTGATCAAACTGTAACAGACACACTAAGATTATAAAAATGATCCATTTTAAAATAATATAACCCTTTTAATATTTGATAGCTTGCTTGATCCAGCCTTGGCTGGGTTTTTTATTCTGATTCTTGTTTTATCTTTGCATATGCTCTTTTTTTTTGCTGAGAAGCCATATGAAAATGAAGGGAATTTGAAAATTCAAAAATTAAATGGGGCTTGGAATGACTGTTAATTCAACATGTTTACACTTCTTGGCAATGTAACAAAATAGTAACCAATGGACATTAGCTCAGATGATATGATCTCTCCCTCCAAAGGAGAGAGACGTCGAGTATTAGTGTTCGAGCTCGGGCAATAATGCACACACCAGCAGAAAATGCTCAGAAATTCATTCAAGACTCGATGATACTTAGACAATTCAATTAAAAACAGTAAAACCGAAGCACTTCAAATTAAGTTGGCTCATTAGTCTTACTTTCAAATATCTTTCTATTGTTCAAGAAAAACCAGACTTGCACTTTCCTAATACCTATATTCTTGCAAATCTCCAATTAACCAGAGTGCACGGTAGTATTGAACAAAGAAACAGCCATTTCCAAGCCCTCTGTCAACTACTTTCCATTGTTGACTACTATCATGTTACCAAGTAAACAGGTCCATAGGACTGAACATCATGAGTGTTGTTAAGCTGGCCAAGACAAATATAGGGCATCTCATTCTCCACTCTCCTTGTGGGGTGGAAAAACCTGGTGAGGGGCCCGGATGTTGGGCGTCGGGGCTTGCAGCTGGCTCCACCACCACTCCCATATATAGGACCGGAGGCATTACCGCGTTTTGACTTGGCTGTGTGAGGAATAGTTGGAGGCTCCACACTGGAATTGCTCTTCTTGTCATCTTTCCACCATGAAAACAGGGACTCTTTCCACGATTTCTTCTTCGTTTTCGCTTCACCCAAATGTTTCTTTCCAGCTCCTCCTAAACATGGTGGTGGTGCAGCCTCAAAATTCTCTTTGCTTGTGTGTTTTCTTGCTTCTTCCAAGAACTGATCGATAGAAAATTAATACAAGCTTAATGAAGTTACAATGCTAGACTAGCACAACTAACATAACATGATAACTTAGGCATCAATTTAAAGTGTTCAAATTGGAATAGTTTAACAGAATTTTTAAAAATAGGCATAGTACAAAGAAAATAAAGCTGTGACACTGATTTATAACTAAACACCAAAGAGATACTAAATAATTTATTCAAAAACATGTATATATCAGATGATGCAAAGGGTTATAAAGTTCAGAAAAAAAATAAGAGTTGGGTCAATCAAAATTGACAAGATCTGCTCTACTGACCAAGAACTCAACATGGTATACTCTTTTCAAAAGAAGATTAAAATCAGAATTGCAAAATTTAAAGAAAAACTACATGTATAAAAACTAAAAACTATTTTATGTACCTGTGAAAAATCCACCTGGGGATCAAAACCATAGTCATTGTAATCCCCAGCCTCATACTTTGGGTATATTGGAGATTTCTTCATACTTGCCTGCAACACACAAGAGATACTCAACACCATATATCAAAACATTGAAACTAGCAAATTATATATACCAGCAAAGAAATGAGGAGGAGGAAAGGAAAAGAATGGAAAAGCATCTCTTCCTAATCACATTTGATGTTTCAGAATCCATTTCTGTCACCAAGAAGGTTGATCAAAATCATTGGAGTGAAGTACCTTTCACTATTAATCCTCCCTTTACAAAAGGGCGATGGAACAGAGAAAGGGCATGAAAAAGAATATCTTCTAACCATTAAATTCACTCATTTATTTCCTTCTATTAATGGAAGATGTAACATCCAGCAACCCAATTGAAATCAGTGAGGCTGTAATTGAGATATATAGAGACATTATTGGGTAGTTGAAAGGCTTTTAATTGGCATTTTTGCATAGAAAAAGACTGGCTTGAAATGGAAGGTAGAGATTGTAAAAATAAAGATATACCCAAAATGAGCACAAATCCAAAGTATCCAAAACCAACAACACTTTATGAAAAGAAAAAAACGGGTAACTGAAAAGAATCAAAGAGTTTGCTTACTTGAGAATTCAAGCTTACCCATTAAGAAAGGGCTATTAAAAGTTGTAATAAAATAGAATAAAATTAATTTCCGAAAAAAAAAAAAAAAAAAAAGAATAAAATTAAAGAGTAATAAGTTTTGTATGCATCATAAGTTACCTCCTATATTGAGACCAACGAACTTGAGAAATTGCATAACCCTTTTTTTGCTCTCTCTTTGATGATTTTGGTTTATAAGAAGAATGAGATGCAGAGAGAGAGGAAAAGGAGTATTAAATAGGACCGTTTGTGGACTAAAGTAATGAGACATCAAAGTAGTATTTGTTAGATGGAGAGAACAATGATATATTTAATGAACAGCCAATCAGTTTTAGGCTTTTAGCTACAAAATCATTACTATGGCGTTATTCACGCCGCATATTTCGGAGCTTCTGAGGATGTTTTTGGAGGGAAACAGATTCCGTGTTACTGAAAATTATTTCGGACCCTAGACCCACAGTAAAAGTATTATTTATTTATTTATTTTGTTAGGGATGATGGTATATTGGTATCGGGTTTCTTAGAATACTCTCATAATTCATCGTCGAACAACATGCAGTCCACGTTCCATATACACGAAAATTTTTTCCAGAGTAAACATATAACTTATATAAGAGGCTATGCATTTGAGGATTAATGCAAAAAAAGTGAATGTATGACAACATTTTATATGTGGGTAAAATGAATCAAGTTGTTGCATCTCAGTTCTTAGGTTGGTTAGGAAACCAAATTATATATATAATAATAATAATAAATAAATAAATAAAAATTATATTTCTTTTTAAGTTCATTTATTAATAAATTCCACAAGGTTTGCTTGTGATTGATTCAAGAGAGAAGTGAGTCAAGTTTGATAAATTCTACAAGGTTTGCTTAAGTGAGTCATTTGGAATTGTTTCAAAACAAAAACAAAAACAAAAAAAATGGTAGGAAACGTGCCCTCCATTCCTCATCCTTTCCCAAGAAAACAATTCAATGGGTTGATTCTTTCTCTTTTAATACAATTTGGTGATCTTCATCTTATTGATATAAAAATGATTATGAAGTTAAATTAATAAACCAAATACTAGCAATTTTTATTAAAAAAAAATGAAGATTCATTTATGAAGCATCAATTCATATAAAAACTTTTATGAATTCAATAGGCAATGAGAAGATTATGGTATCACCAACCCTGTCGGCCTTAATGACATTGCTCGATATTCAAACTATAGTAAATAATGAAATACAAAAGCTTTAGGTACATTAATGGATCAAAAGCATGATGGGGTGAACAAGTGGTTCTGTTTGGTTTCCCTTGACATGAGGTAATGGATTTGAAGTCTCTTCCACACCTACATTTCAGCAACTAAGGATGAGTAAGAATTTCATCTCGATGTGTTACAATTATAGAATGATACGTGTCAATATTAAATTTAAAAAAATAAATATTTTATTTTCTTCTTTACACATTTTAGGACAATACTTATTTTCTCACCTTTAAAAATAAATAGATATTTCATGTTTAATTATCAAATGAGTGGATACATATTCACTTACCAAATTAGAAAAATGGTACATTCATCATATCTTATTTGATAATAAAAAAAGGTTGTGGACATCTCACCAGTGAAGACTTAAGTATTATTCCATATTTTAAATTCAAAATGAAAAAATATTATTTTATCACAGGCCACATCGGTGGAAAAGATGAAATTCCTGCTTACTGGTGAGTAGGCAAGTATTGTTCGTTGACAAAAGATAAGGTATACAAATTTATGCTAAGAAGAATTGTGAAAAAAATACTATTAAGTGTACTAAAAATAAAATCTCTGGAACAGGGATTCGCTACAGCGGAGGATCAGGACACAAGTACAGGTACCCAATCCTTTTAATTCGTGACTGTTACCATTGCCCTGGTTTAGTCTTTCATAGTTTTGTGAAGAGCCACTTGTACTTGTTATCTATAATGCATTTCTACACTTTATACAATGTTTGTTTCTCAAAGTATAAAATTCTTGTAGTAAAATGCATTTATAGTTCAAGATGTGAATAAAAACAGTTTCCTTATGTGTTGGCAAAAGTGTTCACCTTCCATCTCAATTAACACCATTCTTTATGATTTGCGAACAACCACACAAACAGAAACATGTCAAAGGAGGTCATTGGTATATTATTTTGTTCAGAGGTTGAGCGTATTTTGTGCAACATGGTATTACATTCTATGAAATGAATGAATTTATTTCATTGTTTGATAAATCATATTAAAACATTGTGATTTGGTGCACACCATACAGAAATAGGAAAAAATAAACAATATGGCCAAGGACTGACTGTGTCAGGAATTTGTTTGTCGGGAAAAAATTAGGGTTTTGATTGAAAAAAAAAACTAATGTTAGGAGGATTTTTTTTGATGTTACTTTATAAGCTATATGCATTAAAAAAAAAAAAAAAAAAAAAGATAAAATAAATAAATAAATAAATAAATTTATAATAATGGGCCAACATGGACATGAAGGGAGCAGCTGCACACACGGGCCCCACCCCACCACCACCCGGCCCCATTCTGCTCTGTGCCTCTGTCCTTGAGTGCGGTACCTGGATAGTTTCCCTTTATACTGTAATTGGGCCAGAAAGCTCAGGCCCTAAGGTCTATCTAATACCTTGGGCTAGGCTTCGGTTACGATCTTGTTACGGAGCAAAGCCTATGGGCTATTCAAAATAGCAGATCCTTGATAAAAAACTAAATTCTTTTGGGCCCATAAGGTCCAACAAGACTTTCTTCGTATCCTCCAAAGTGATTAGAAATCTCTCTCTACAGTTGAATGAGTAACAAGTGCATTGGACAGCCATGCCACTCTAATTAAAAAGAGAATTATATACTTCCAATCCAATTATATTATGTGAATTTCCTATTCCATTTTGTTTAGCTCCCGCTATCAAGCATAAAAATACCAATTCAAATAGGGGGCCACTTGAATATTCAACCACGAAATGCACACATTCATAAAATATAAAATTTAACTTAGTTTGACATAACTCAAATTTCGTTGATAAGGACATGTTTGGCATGCATTTGTTTCTGACATTTTGTTTTAACTTTAGACAAAATAAGTGTTTTGTTACGAATATTAATCAAAAGCATGTTTGGCAACATTCATTTGTTGCAAGATTTTGAAAGCAAAATTATAAAAATATGTTTTGTAAAAAAGTGTTGCAAGTTTAAAAAATATAAAAGTTAGTTTAAAAATGTAATTGAAGATTTTTTTTTTTTTTATATATATATACTGTTCATAGTTAGTTGTTACAGTATCAAACGTTACAATGCAGAAACATATAGAAATATCAAATTAGTTTTTCAATTTTTTGCCACTATTTTACTCATCATTTGAGTAAAAACAGTCAGTCAAAATGATTAAATAATTTAAGTAAAACTTGATTTCTGAGTTCTTATCAATGATTGAAGAAAAAATGAAAAGGATTCCAATTTTGCATCTTAAATGAAATGAGCAGATTAGAATTAGCAGTATTTTATGAGATCCAATAGCATGATAGAAATAAATTCAATAGTACGAATATTTATTTCTGTAATTTTTTCACTATTTACTGCTACAATCTTGTTTAAATAGTAGAAACTAGTCAATATAAAAATGTGTACCATTGATACGTACTCAAATTTCTATTTCAGCCATAAAATCAAGGGTGAACTACATTAAACTCTTTTTTTTATCTGTATTTTTCACTAAATCTTCCTTTTCTATTTTTTTGTCAAAAAACTCCCTCAATTATTAGAGGGAGTGATTTAACGAACTTCCGTTAGCTAATTATTAGAGAGGGTGATTTAATTCTCAAATATATATATAGCAAATAAATTTCAAGGAAAAAAAAAAAAAAAAAAAACCTAGATTTATATTGGCAACAAAAAAAAAAAAAAAAAATTAGGCATTATTTGTCTTTTTAATAAATCTATATAAAATGAAAATCAATAAAAACCAAATAAATGAATGCATAATATAATTCTCAAAAATATATATATAGCAAATAAATTTCAGGGAAAAAAAAACCTAGATTTATATTGGAAAAAAAAAAAAAAAAAAAAAACCATTGCAACAACATGTACTATTCTTTTTGTTTAACTTCTTTTATTTATCCATCATTATAATATTATATATAATTTATATCATAATATAATGGTATATATAATATGTATCATTAAATATTATTTAAATATATTTTCATTTCCATCTAGCCTTTTAACCAATATAAATCTAGGTTTTTTCATTTTTTTATTTAGGAAAAAAATCTAGGTTTTTTTTTCTTAAAATTTATTTGCTATATATATATTTGAGAATTATATTGTGCATTAGTTTATTTGGTTTCTATTGATTTTCATTTTATATAGGTTTATTGAAGGGGCATTAACAGAAATAATGCCTAATTTGTTTGTTTTATATATAACTAACTATTAGGGGAGGGTGATTTAATTCTCAAATATATATATATATATATATATATATATATATATATATTTGAGAATTAAATCACCCTCCCCTAATAGTTAGTTAATGGAAGTTAGTTAAATCACTCCCTTCTAATAGTTGATGGAAGTTTTTTTGACAAAAAAACATAGAAAAGAAGAGTTCGGTGAAAAATACAGATATGGAAGTTTTTTTGACAAAAAAATAAGAAAGAAGGGTTTAGTAAAAAATACAGATAGAAAAAGGGGGTTTAATGTAGTTCACCTCAAAATCAATTATTATGTTGTTCTCCCCCTTTTAGAAAAAAAATAAAAATAAAATAAAAAAAATTATGCATGTCACATTGGCAATGGGTCATATCTATAAGAAAAATGTATCCACTGGCAAGGTTCGTAATAGATTGCATAAATTAAGAGAATAATCAGAAGATTGATCTTGCATATATCCTTATAAAAATGATGAACTGTTAATTGGCACTTGTCAAGAATATGAAAGCAGGAACACGCTATTTATCGTCCGACGGGTTTGGCAGAAGTCAACTTAGGTATCTTTTTGTTCCTTGTCAATCATATCTGTTCCAAAATTGATAAAAATTATTAGCACATCCTTCAACTTGGTTAAATTAAATATATATATATATATATATATATAGAGAGAGAGAGAGAGAGAGAGAGAGAGCGCAATAGACTAGACAGGTACACGGAACTGAGAGAGAGAGAGAGAGAGAGAGCGCAATAGACTAGACAGGTACACGGAACTGAGTTATCGCCTGATTCACATGGTTAGGTATTCTTTGACGCCGTCCAAATGAACATCAATTTTGGATCATGTTCATTTAGATGAACGCCAAAAAACACAACCTAAAATTAAGATTCTAATAAATTCTCCTAACTATATATATATATATATATATATATATATATATATATATATAGAGTCTCATGCAATCCAAAATATATATATATATATATATATATATATAGAGTCTCATGCAATCCAAAATATATATATATATATATATATATATATATAGAGTCTCATGCAATCCAAAATATATATATATATATATATATATATATAGAGTCTCATGCAATCCAAAATGGACTAAAAGTCAAGTAGTTAATTATATTTTATTACTTTATAAAATTCTCCTAGTTGTGTGGGTGTGTATATATATATATTTGCAACTTTGCTTGTGGGTCCCACATAACACTCCTTGTGGGTTCCAATTGAAGATGTAGTAGTAATGAACAGAATCCCCCCGCGGCCCGATGACATGCCCCCGTCTTCCCTTTAGACATGCAAACCGATTTCCCATTAGCTTGCATCACAAACAAGCTATTTAAAAACTAATTCATACTTACGGGATCCGAAAGGAAAACCATTTAGGGTTCAAGGAGCGAACAGCGGACACATTTATATATAAGTATAGCGTTTGACGGAAAAATCATGTGAATACCAACTATATAATACCATTGACAAACAGAATTGTACTTTTTTTATTAATAATAAAAAATAATTATTTATTATTAAACGAAATATTACATGGTTGGTATTCTTAAATTATGTTTGATATACATAAAATTAAAGTATTAAAATTAATAAATTTGAAAAAAAACAACTTAAAAAATTAAGCCTTAAAATATTTAATGCGTTCTTGTATTGGACCATTTATATTGGGGCTTGGAAGAGTTGACTCAGTAGCGGTGGTTACGACCGCGTGAAATTGCCACCACTTTGTGTGTCACTGTCTCCCGTGGGATTGGTGGATTAGATAAAGTGAAATATCAATAGATAGACATAAACTAGTGTTAATTTTTTATCAAGCTGGACCATAAAATAACTATATATATTTTATTGGGGGAGGCCCGTGCCCCACCGAGCCTTAATACTATAAGATATGACGTTTCCTCCCAAATTCTTTTTATGTTCCATTAAATATAGATAAGTTGTAAATTTATAAGTTGAATAATTATGATTCATTAAATATAGATAAGTTGTAAATTTATAATTTGAATAATTTACAAATCTAATCAAATTACACCAATTTTCATAATATTTAAGGACACTGTATTTGGAGATTTCAAATCATATAAAATCTTATACAATTGATTCGAAACATTAAAAATTCCATTTTAAATTCCAAATCCCCTAAAACCTAACATTCCAAACACAATGTTTAGTTTCTTTCTTTCTTTATTTTCTTTTTGTTTTTATTGGATTAACTTGTCAAAGTGTAAGAAAATATTTCAGTTAGAAATATCTTTTTATCTTTTAACCACAAAGATAGAAGAAGTGGTCGAATGGTTCAACTTCTTCTTGAGGGAAATTGTTTTAAAGTCCGACTAGTGGTGAGATGCAAATAGAAGACGGAGCCACGATTTCAAGTCATGGACGAGCACATGAATAAAATTTCATTTAAAATTAATATTCAATAAAGTAATTAAATAATTATTTTTTCAAAGTATAATTAAAATTGATTTATTATAATAATCATACTGACAAATTAATTAATAATCAATGAACATAAAATTGATACAAGGAAAAATAGATAAAAGTAACAATTTTGAATTGAACTTTAACAGTAAGTACATTGCACATGAGTAAATTTAATTTAAAATTAATATTCAATAAAGTAATTAAATAATTACTTTCTCAAATTAAAATTTAAAATTAATATTCAACACCGTAATTAAATAATTATTTTCTCAAATTATATTTAAAATTGATTTATTAAAATAATCACAGTGATATATTAATTAATTATCAATGAACATAAAATTGATAAAGGAAAAAAGAAATAAAAATAACAATTTTAAATTGAAATTCTGAATAGGAATTCAATTACTGATACGTGTATTATAAAACTCCTAAAACAATATCAAAATCAAATTTAATTAATTAATTTTTTATATTAATAATTAAATAATTATTTTCTCCAATTGTAATTAAATTTGATTTCTTAAAATAATTACAATGATATATTAATTAATGATCAAAGAACATAAAATTGATACAAGGTAAATTAAAGAGATAAAAGTAACAATTTTGAATTGACCTTTTCAAAAGGAATTCAATTATTGATAGGTGTATTTTAAAACTCCTAAAACAATATCAAAATTAAGATTAATTAATTAAGATTATATATAATAAACAAATACTAAAATTAAATAATTATTTTCTCAAATTATAATTAAAATTGATTTATTAAAAAAATCACACTGATATATTAATTAATGATCAATTAACCTAAAATTGATACAAGGTAAAAGAGATAAAAGTAACAATTTTGAATTGAACATTTCAATAGAAATTCAATTATTGATGGGTGTATTTTAAAACACCTAAAATAATATCAAAATTAAGATTAATTAATTAATTTTTTATATGATTAAATAAATACTGAAATTAAATTTTTTTTTCTCAAATTATAATTGAAATTGATTTATTAAATAATCACACTAATATATTAATCAATGATCAATGAAAATAAAATTGATACAAGATAAAAGAAATAAAAGTAACAATTTTGAATTGAACTTTTCAATAGGAATTCAATTATTGAAAGGTGTATTTTAAAACTCCTAAAACAATATTAAAATTAACTTTATTATTATTATCTTTTTTAATTATTTAATTATTAACTATTGTTTGAATTTTATTTGGTAACTTATGTTTGTATTTTAATTGGTAACTTATGATTACCTTATTTTATTTTTAATTGGTAATGATAATTTGAAATTCCTCTTGTTTTATATTTTAATTGGTAATTTATGATTAAATTATTTTTATTATATAATGATAATTTGAAATTCTTGACAGCTCTTGTATTTTTAATAATACCACATATATATTAGAGAGCGGAGCAAGCTCTTGTATTTTTAATAATACCACATATATATTAGATAGCGGAGCAAGAGATTGGGTCTGTCCTGTTACCTCTCCCTTTAAAAAAATAATAATAAAGATTTTTGTTTTTTGTTTGATTTGTAGGGCCAAAAAAGGTTAATAGAATTACTGGGAATTGCTTTTCTTAATTTGACAGATTAATTTTTATGTTTTCCATTTTTATTTTCAATTAGTCACCATCTCAGCATGGAAGGTACGAAGAAGAAGGGGTTCCCTTTGTTTCTCCCTCCCATCACTCACCTCCTATAAAAACACACCAACACTGCTCATTCTTCCTTCAACCTATCTCTACACAAACCACATTATTCTCTTTCTCTCACCAGTATGGACCAATTCAAGTCCATCAGAGCCTACTGCAAGGTCGACGAACACGACGAGCAAGCATTCCGGCGAAAGACCCGCAATCGTTTCATCTGCATCGGAGTCGCCACTCTCGTTCTAGTGTGTGTCATCATCGGTGTCGTCTTTGGTGTTAAGAACTCCAATTCCGACGGAGTCTCTGCTTCTCCGATGACAACTTCCGCGTCTATCAAGGCGGTGTGTAACATGACCCACTACCCAGATTCTTGCTTCAAGAGCATTTCAGCTCTGGAAGCTTCCAACCCCACCACCGACCCGAAAGAGATCTTCAAGCTGTCTCTGCACGCGGCTCTCAACGAGCTCGTTAAGGTGTCTTCGTTGCCTGATACATTGATCTCCAAGATCAGCGACGAACAAGCCAAGAAAGCGTTGATTGTTTGTCGGAGCGTGTTTGAAGATGCTGTCGATAGTCTCAACGATTCCATATCATTAATGGCAGAGAACGACGGCGAGAAATTGCTGTCGCCGTCCAGAATTGAGGACGCCAGGACATGGTTGACCGCGGCACTTACATATCACGACACTTGCTTGGAAACTCTAAAAGAATTGAACTCCACAACTGCCACCACTCTGTACAATGAAGTGAACGGTTTGATCGAAAATGCGACCGAATTTTCGAGCAATAGTTTGGCGATTGTGACTAAGGTTTTGGGGTCTCTTTCAGATTACAACATTCCGGCAGGTCGGAAGCTTCTGGGATTTCCAGAGTGGGTGAGCTCCGGTGACCGGAGGCTGCTGCAGGAGACGAAACTGAGGCCGAGTGTGACGGTGGCGCAGGACGGCAGTGGAGATGTGAAAACGATTAAAGAGGCGGTGGCGATGATTCCGAAGAAGTCAAAAACCAGGTTTCTGATATATGTGAAGGCGGGAAAGTATGTGGAGAATGTGAAAGTGGAGAAGTCTATGTGGAATGTGATGATTTACGGCGATGGCAAGTGGAAGACCATTATCTCCGGCAGCTTGAACGTTATGGATGGGACTCGTACCTACGATTCAGCCACCTTAGGTAGTTTCTCACTTCCTAACTGTAGTTTTACCCCCTTTTTTTATTTATATTCCCATCACGTCTTAATAATAATAAAAATAAAAATAAAAATAAAAATAAAAATAATAACAAGAGAATGAGAATGAGAGGCCTGCCATAATAACATAATAAAATTTATATATGGTAAATGTATTTGACTCTTTGAAACAAATTAAAATTGTTAGTTTTTTCCCTCTGATTATCAGCTGCTGACGGATGGGGCTTCTTTGCAAAGGACATTACCTTCCAGAACACAGCAGGGCCACAAAAGCACCAGGCTGTTGCCCTTAGGTCAAGTTCCGATTCCTCTGTGTTCTACAGGTGCTCCTTTGATGGCTTCCAGGACACTCTCTACACCCATTGCAAACGTCAATTCTACCGCGACTGTGACATAACCGGCACCGTCGATTTCATATTCGGCAACGCCGCAGTTGTCTTCCAGAACTGCAAAATCCAGCCCAGGCAGCCCATGGAGAACCAATATGTGACCATAACAGCTCAGGGAAGGAAAGATGATAGTATGAACTCAGGCATTTCTATTCAAAAGTGTAGCATCACCCCTCTCAACAGGCTCACAGCCCCAACATTCCTTGGCAGGCCTTGGAAGGATTACTCCACCACTGTAATAATGCAGACCTATATTGGGTCATTCTTGCACCCATCGGGCTGGATCGAATGGGTCCCAAATGTCGCACCACCCAAGACCATTTTCTACGGCGAGTTCTATAATAGGGGCCCCGGAGCGGTTACAAATAAGAGGGTTGATTGGGCTCATAAGAAGTTGACAACAGACCAGGCCAAGAAGTTCACAGTGGAAGCCTTTCTCCGGGGAAGCGAATGGCTGCCTGCAACACGCGTGTTCTATGAGCCAGCCTTATAGAGAGAGTAATCACATCACAAGGACATAAAACTTTTGTGGAGTTTGATTATTATTAGGTTCAACTATTATTATTTAATGGTTTCTAGTTTATCTTTATTCCAACAGTCAGTAAATTCTTTTGGTTATACTTATGTGTTCAATTATTCTTTTTTATCAAAGACAAATTAATCTAAGAAATTTACTCAGTTATTGATTGGTCGGCAGGGTTGCTTGTCTTTTGTGTTTACAGTTCCCCCACACACTTGAAAGTCGTCGAAATTATTAAATTTTTATAATAATAAACAAAATTAGTGCCTATTAATTGAATTACAGCATTAACTTGAATAATTGTGTAATTTATTATTATTATTTTTTACCTAATATTTTGTTTGACCATACTCTCTTGCAAGCTTATCCAGCCAGTTTGCAACAAGTGAAATAAATAAATAAAATTGGGCACCTTTTTGGTTGATTCATTACTAAAAATAAATGTTTTTAATATAAATTAACGGCTATTTAAATTATTTTTTAGTGGGAACAGAGGGGTAGAAAGGAAAACAAAAAGGCAATTTTATGTTAGAAAGGAAAACAAAAAGTTACCCGAAGACATAGAATAACGTAACAAGAGTGTGTAGAGATTTATAAGGTACTTAATAGGTTGGTACTTAATAGGTTGCAAGGTACTATTACGGATGATAAAAAACGGGGTTTGGTTTGGTTTAATTAGACTAATGGTTTGATTAAAAGCATGTAAATTAACAACAATCTAGAAATTAGGGTAAAGAGAATGAGAGAAAGGTCTTGAGGCTTAGAGGTAAAATATTTTATAAGAATTTTTATTTGAGTCATTGATTATTCAAAATTTTTTTTTTTTTTCCACTATCAATTGGTCCAATTATTTTTATATCAATATTAATAATTAATGGACAGTAGAAAGTATCATTAGTCTAATACCACTATATGTTCGTGAATTTTGAGGACAAAATTCATTTTATTAGAGGGAAGAATGTAATATCCCTCCTTTTCAAAAGGATATAATGAGAATTTAATTATTTATTTTATTACATTTTATTTAATTATGCGCTTGTGTGGCTATGTGTATATAATGTGTTCTTAATTGATTTAATTGTTTGATGTGCTTTGTGTGTATTAATTGGTGTATTGGTGTGACGTGATTTATGTAATATATTTGAGTAATTGTTTGTGATTATGTGCTAATTAAATGTTTAGTTGGTTCTGTTATTTATGTTTATTTTATTTTATTTTTAAAATGATAATATTTGATTTGGATAGTAGTAATAGACCACCTAAATAGGTCACATGGACTACTTAGATAGGAGCCTAGATGGGTAGGATCATGACTCATGGGCATGGGATTTTATATGTATATATATATATTAAGGTATATACACATATATGGTCATTCCCCCACCCCCCCCCCCCCCCCCCCCGCGCGCGCGCCCCAACTATACACCAATAAACAAAAAACCCTCCTAAATTTCTTAAGTAGCATAAAACCCCTTTAAACTATGTTGTCTGTTGCACTTTACCTAATCCGGCAACCAGTCGATGGATTTCTAACATATGTCTTGCACGTGATAGCCCATTTTTTCTAAATGACCATAGAGCCCTTATGGAATGTAAAAGACCATAATGACCTTTAAAGACATTTGAACACAACTAGTATGCAAACACGCCTTAACGTTTTGTCCTTCTTCCTCGTCGATCTGTGGAGTATATCTGTATCTGCCTATATATATATACATATATATATATATATATATATGTATATGTATATATGTTGTATGTTTTACAGAGAATGAGTTCCTCTGTATCTGCCTATATATGTATACATCATTTAATTTTGTTTAATGGAACCTCTTTCTTTCTCTCTCTCTCTCTATATAGGTTGTGTGCACATACCAGTCCATATTCATGGCAAGTTTTCATCCGGAAGATAGAGAAATTTGATTTTAACAGTAACATAACTGATTCTCAACCCCAATCACAAGCAAACCCAATCGTAAATTTTAACCCCAATCACAAAATTCTCAACCATCACCAAACCCAATCGAAAAGAACTGATTTGCAAAACCCAATCAAAAGTAAACCCAATCGGAAAACCGCCATGAATATTTTATCACCGATCACCAAACCTAATCGCAAAATTCTAAACCCATCGCCAAACTCTTTGCAAAACTGAATCGAAAGCAAACACAATCACAAGCAACTTAATCAGAAAACCTATTTTATCACTGATCATCAAGCAAACCCATCGCAAAATTCTCCACCCATCAACAAACCATTATAAAAAAAATTTAACTGACACCACCGCCGCTACAATAACCACGTCGGTTCACTACAAGAAATTCGGGTTTTAGGGACAGTCCTTTAGGGACAGTCTTAAAAACTGTCCCTAAAACTTTCTTTTTTAGGCACAATCATTTAGACTGTCCTTAAAAATTACTTTTTTGGCACAGTTATTTTGACTGTCCCTAAAAACCCGAATGGCCCGTCCCCAATTCCACAAATAAATTGTGCGGGAAGCCTTGGCGCTTAATTCCCTGTTTGCCGCTAGCTTTGTTTTGCCGCTTAATTCCCTAAAATTATTTTATTTAATAAAAAAATGAAAGCTACGTCGTTTAATTTCATTACATCATATCCTAGCTATCATCAGTTCCACGACCCGCCTCAAGCCCTCACTCCCTCTCTTCCACCCTCGCAGAACACTGAAGCTCTTCTACCCTCACAGAAGACTGAAGATTTTCCACCTTCACAGAAAACTGAAGCTTTTCCACCCTCTTCCACCGTTGCAGAATATTGAGGCTCTTCCACCCTCTGAATGACCCAATCGTTCCAACATCAACTCTTACTCTTCAGGTACAACAATGTTTTTATTTTTTCAACATTTTAGGGATTATGCCTCTTTCTTCGATTTTCAGAGAACCCCCATCTTCGATTTGACATTCATATAACCAACTTCGGTTTAATGATTCTCGCCCTAGTTTTGGTCCATTTTTATTTTGATTGTTTCAGATCTGGACACATATATATGCTATTTGCAATTTGTGTTTATTTTAGGGTTTGGAAAATTATTTGTGTGTTTATTTTCGGTTTGTGATTGTTTTTGGCTTTAGTTAATGGTTTATAGTCTTAGAGGTTGATTATTATTTTTTTTTTCCTGAACTTGTTTTTTATTTTTTATTTAGATTTTACAAAATGCCGGTGATTAAACAGCGTTTCAAAGACTTTGTCCTGTTTTTTTCTCTGTTTTTGGTTGATTTTCGAATAATTTTGGCCTCAACTATATTTTTTTTGGGCTTGAATTTTTTTGAGGGATTGTTTGTTGTTTATTTGTGTTTGAAGTTTGATTGTACATTTTTCACTGTTCCAAGCAATGAAAGAGGCGACGAATTAGGCCAAGTTGGGATGGAAAGAACTCGGATTAAAGTAGAACCTCAAGATTATGGTGACCTTTCCGGATTCCATGATTTTGGGCTGGAGAAAATTGGTAGTGATAAAGTGCTTGATGAGGGATTTTGGGAAAATTTAATGAATGAGGAGATTGAAGAAGAAATTGGTTTACTGGATGGTGAAGTAGAAGAAGAAGAAGATGTTGATATTTTAGCTGAGCAGCTTGGTATATTGGATTCTATTCCAAGATAGTGTGTAGTTTATTCTAGCTTATTAATTTTATGTTTGTCTGCTTCAATAATCTGGTTAGGTGACATTAATATTTCTTGTGTTCTTTCTGATTTGTGTTTTTAAGAAAATTTCAGAAGGCTTTTTAGTATTGAGTGGAGGATTATAATTCATCTTGTGAAGAACGAAGCAATTCCAAGAGATTAGAAATGAAACAATGTTAGCTTCTTTCACAACGGTTGAGCGCATCTAATTTATTTATTTATTATTATTATTATTATCTTGGGAAAAAAACTTATGTACTCACTTTCTTCTCGTGGGGGCTTGAATCGCTTCACATTTTTTATTTTGAAATGTGAGAAAATATCACTCACACTAATGTTTAATTGGACATGTTTCTTTATATATTCTTTAGAACTCAATAGAGTCTAATCTTGTTCTTGATTGAAAAAAAAAAAATGACACAGAAATGACTTAATTGAACAAAAAGATAACTATGTAAAAAGATGTACAGTGAGATCCTTTATTTTCATTCGTAGACAATATTGTCGAAGATGATTTAATTTATACATATTATGAATTATAACCTGCTATTTAATTTTAGTAAATGAGAAAACAAGTGCTCTTATAGTGAGTGTGAGATTTTAAAAGATAAATAGTGGGCGTAATTCTACATGTTTGATTTTTAGTTCATTTGACATCATTTTTGTAATGGGAAGTAGAAAGTATTATTTTCTATTAAGCTATCACTTTAATATCGCCTGGATTACAGTATTTTTTTTTTTTTTGTTTTGCACTGTTTGGTAATATAAAAGTAGTTATTAGTCACGTAAATAATCTGGTTAGGTTAATTACAACGTTAAAAGTTTGGACTATACTTAATTCTTAGAGTACTAATACAGTATGGTTTTCTTATGCTAAGTTCGTAAGACAACCGCAGTCTACATTGTCCTTGTTTAGAGATGAACCAGAATCCTCTCCTGTGCGCAGCACGGTGCCGTGCACAGGAAGAGGAAGCTTGATAGAGTGGTTTATATTAAGAGTTTGTAATGCATTCTACTTATTACAGTTGTGAGAGCCGTGTGTTTTTTTTCTCACTTGTTTTTCTGTTCTTTCCAAATGTAAGAAGTTTCTTTTGATACCATTTCTTTGTTTTCTTGTCTTTACTGAGATTATGAGCGACTTTAGTTTGTTTAAGTGCATACGAGCTGCTTTACTTCATGATTAGACAGAAACTAAGATGCAAAAAAACTACCCACATTCCAAATAGATATGCATTTGTGTATAATATATCAATATCTTCTTCTTCTGGCATAGTTCCTTTACACACGCGGCTTAAATACAAAAACGAGTTACCAACTGTTACCAGTTCACGTAGCGATACGTATCGTATAAGTAACCTCCTCTCTCACTCTCTCTGCTCTCATTCATTCATTACACAAATAAGAGAGACCTCTTCTCTCTCAAACCTGTCTCCTCATCTCTTTTCATCTTCATCCATTCTTTTCTTTCAAAATGCTGCCAAATCTCGCCGGAGTTTCTCTCCTCCGGCGTCTCTGCGCCTTTCTCTTCCTTTTCTCCGTTGCTATCGCCGAAGACCCTTACAGGTTCTTCGACCGCAACATCACTTACGGTGACATTTATCAACTCGGAGTTCGTCAGCAGGTTTAGCAATCCTCAATTTTCAATTTATTTATTTTCTTTTCTTTTCTTCCAAACACCAGGATCGATCGATTTTTTATTTTATTTTGCAATTGTAGGGAATTCTGATCAACGGCCAATTTCCTGGTCCTGATATTTACTCTGTGACCAACGACAACCTCATTATCCGATAAAATAAAAAATCTCAGTAAAGATAAGTATAATTTGAAACCATACATACGTTCTCTTCCACAATTTTGTAATGCTGGCAACTTAGTTTGTGATAAGATCATTCCTAATTTATTAGTATTTGGTCATTGTAGTTCTATGACCCTCATTGTAAGGATCACTAAATGTTTTTTCCTACTACCTTCACAGCTGCAATCCAAAAACCTGGAAATGAAAACATTTAACTAACCTGATAAGGAAGTAATTTTCATCATTCCTAATTTCTAGTCTGAGATGATCCGAAGCCACATCTCAATTAGAAAAATCCCATCATACCACTGCCTGACAGGATTTGGGACAAATGGAAAAACGGGTTTAAGTCAGGACTATCAGATGTGTAACCTATTGTTGATAAATTTTGATAAGTTTTCTCCCACATTTTTTGTCTTCAATAGATTAAGATTCCTTTGTGATCATTAAGAAAGTAGATGGCTAAAATAGATATCTGCCTATTTGCTACTGTGTGGAAAGGTGAGGGAAAGGGCTCCCATGAGTAGGCATATATAGTTGTATTAGCACATCTAGCTTAGTGTATTTCACCTCTTGACTTGCTTTGGTCACAAAACCAATTAAGTCCTCCATAGCTAGACCAAAAAAACAGGATCCACTTGGGTTAAACCTCTCCTACTCTGGAAAATAACTATTAAGCTCTATTGATATTTGACACTGAAAAACTAAAGCAAGCAGAAACCCAGAGACACTTTCAGGAAATTAATAACCTTCAACACCTAGATAATGGAACTTCAATCAACAATATCTTAGGCTTTCTTATTGCCATCCTTGACTACACATGTTGAACCACCACCTTAACATGTGATTGGGAGTCCCCATAATATGAATGCCTCAATTGTTAAATAGGATCATTAAGAAAAATAAGGTACTTCACCATAATTTACATCCAGTGGCATCTTTACGTTTTGGTTGTGATAATTTTCATGATTTACAACATCATCTGTAAGATGGCTCCACTTTCAATTGAATTCATTCAATAAATGATCTACACAACCAAGTAACTGGATTAAGTACGTTTTGCTCTAGGTCCTCATATATGCAACCCATTCTTCATAAATTTAATTAACTTTACCGTACAGTAAAATTGATCCATGTAGTGAAAAGCATAACCATCTTAGTGATCATCTCGTGTACCCTAGCTAGAGTAGCTATGTGAATGGCAACGATAATTTTGCACCATATAGTTTACCATTCTTTGTTGCAAATTAAAGACTCAGTGCTGGTTCAATTATCTGTATGTCCATTATTTTGGCAAAGGTGAACATGGATTGATGAGTGTCATAAGAAAGTTTTCTTATTCTAATTGATTAAGCCCAATACTTTTTTGCATCTCAGTTTCTGTCTTAGCATGAAGTAATTTCATGTGGGTTTTATTTATATTTTGTTTGTTGTATTGTGATCAATTTAGAAAAAAAGCCACATTTGCATAAGCGATTCTTTGTTGCTTTGAAGAGAATCTCGGGCTTGGAGGAGGCTATAAGAATCAGGAGGTACACTATTCTGATGGAACTTTATAAACCCTTATTTTATATATATATATATGTAAGTTCTTTTTGTGTTAGCATCTATTTCATGGCTTTGTATTCATTTATATTTTTGTGCTTGGAAGTATATGCTAGAGAATTTAGACCTAACCTTTACTTAGTACTTCAATTAATTGACCTAATTATTGAAAGTTTTGATAATGATGAGTATTCTCTTAGAAATTTATGGTAATACATCATTTCCAACCATGTAGATGCATATATCATTGTCTTGATTTTGAGGTTTGAGCACCTTTGGAATTATGTGTATGCATTAATCAAAATTTGAAACATAAAAAAAAAAAAAAAAAAAAAAAAAAAAAAAAAAAATCAAATTTCCATTTCAGATGTCAAAACTGAAACATCTAATCCTGCTTCTTGAATGACAATGTTAAACAAGTGTGTCTCACCATCTGAGGTTACACCCAACTGCCTTAGTTTCTCACCCAAGTATTCTATTCTCTATCGGTTTTTGTTTATTATTATTATTATTATTATTTTACTTTTTTATGATTATGCTTGTTGGTGGGACCATCTAGCTAATTTTTACTTAAAACTCTTCGTTTCCTGGTTTAGATTGCATTATGTTTTGAGGTCAAAATCACAAGCACCGTGTGTCACCAACAAATCATCCAAAGGCCTTTTTAGGGGTTTTTGATAGCAACTGGTTGGTCATTATGCTAGGCTACAAATGACCCATTGCCTGACAAAGTAATTTATTAAAAAATAAGATTTACTAAAATAATATATTTTTACTTATATACAATTGGTTGATGAGGTAGATAATGAAGTGTTAAAGGTGCAATAAAGTAATTTTTTTTTTTTTTTTGGGAACAAGGAACTGATCTAATAATATAGGATTATTATCATCAAGAAAATGTTTTAATCAATTTTGTTATCTCATTTCAGTTTTCTTTAACTACCTACCCATTATTATTATTAAATTTTTTTTTTTTTTCTTTTTTTAACTACCAACCAATACAATATAATTTATATATAGATCCTTTATTAACAATGCAATTTTTTTATTATAATAATTATTTTTATCAAGTATTGTTGGTCCAGTCAAATTAATATAGCATCCATAAACTTGATTACAGGTTGACCTCATAATTTTATGCACTGTGTTTGTTGCCCACCCATAATTGAATCAATCAATACACCAAGTCTTCGTCTCCTTCTAGCGAAACATCCTATTCTTATCATTATTCAATTTCTGCTGCATGCCTTCGCAGTCATTCAACATTTAAAAAAACATTTAATTGTCACCATTTCTTAATTACTATGTCTTTCAATTTTCTTTAATTGTACTTCACTCTTTTTTTTTTTTTTTTGGGTTCTTTTTTAAAGAAATGATAAGACGGTTCTTACACTCATTCATTGTTCCTTCCATGATGGGCTCCACACACTTATATATATATATATATATATATATATATATATATATATATATCCCTTATTAACTCTTGATGGATATATGTTCTTTTTTTTCTTTTTTCTTTTTTTTGTGTGTACATTTAAGCAGTTACATGGATAAATCTTGGATTCATCATCACACTAGGGGTAGTGTAAAGTATTTTGATGGCATACATGACTTCATTGATGTGGCTAGGCGTCATGCAGAAGTAGATGGTAGGTCCCGATGTCCATGTCGTCGTTGCAAAAATAGGACTTATCGTCAAATTGAAGAAGTTATGCAGCATCTCTTGAGTAATGGGATGGACAAGGGGTATACCAATTGGATATATCACGGGGAGGCTCGTCAAAGCAACAATAATGTTAATATTGATGCTAATGTCAGTAGGGAAAATGTCCACGATGAAGATGGAAATGTAGATAATGTGTTTGAATTGTTGGATAACATACAAATGGGAAACTTCACTAATGCACAACAACAAGAAGATTCGCCTGAAGTTGATGTTGGAGGAGGAAGCTTTGATAGATTGTTAAATGATGCACAATGTGAATTGTGGCCAGGTTGTGAAAAATACTCTAAGTTGTCAGCGATATTAAAGTTGTTCCATGTGAAGGTTAGAAGCCGAATGAGCAACAAATCATATGACATGATGCTTGATGCATTTAAGGATATGCTTCCCGATAATAATGTGTTACCAAAGTCTCATTACGAGACTAAAAGCTTGTTACGAGACTTAGGTCTCGGATATGATTGTATACATGCATGTAAACATGATTGTGTTCTATTTTGGAGGGAAAACGCAAGTAAAGAAAATTGTCCACAATGTGGTGAATCGAGGTATAAACCTCACGAAGGTAAGGGTAAAAAAATCCCTCAAAAGGTTCTTCGGCACTTCCCTTTGAAATCAAGACTTCAACGGTTGTTTATGTCAAAGGATACAGCCTTAGACATGCGGTGACATAAGGAGAAACGTGTGAATGAGACAAATGAGTTAAGACATCCAGCTGATTCAAAAGCTTGGGAGGATTTTGATAGTAAGCATAGTTGGTTTGCTGCTGATCCTCGTAATGTTCGTGTTGGATTAGCAACTAATGGATTCAATCCATTTGGTAACATGAGCAATGCGTATAGTATGTGGCCTGTGATGATTGTGCCTTACAATTTGCCACCTTGGATATGTATGAAGGAGCCATATATATTTATGTCGTTGCTTATTCCTGGTCCAACATTGCCTGGTAATGATATTGATGTGTACATGCAACCTTTGGTTGAAGAGTTAAAAGAATTGTGGCGGGATGGTGTGATAACGTATGACGCCTACAGTAAATGTAACTTCAAAATGCATGCGGCAATGATTTGGACCATTAGTGATTTTCCCGCCTATGCGATGGTATCTGGATGGATGACAAAGGGTTATCTAGCATGTCCGAATTGTAACAAAGAAACATGTTCTTGTTTTTTGAAACACGGATATAAGATATGTTACTTGGGAAGTCGTATGTTTTTATCGTTAGATCACATTTTCAGAAACCATCACAAGCAATTTAATGGCAAAAGTGAAGACAAAGGGCCACCAAAGTAGTTAACGGGTGATGATATTCTTGAACAACTTAACCTCATACCCGAGGTTAGTTTCGGAAAGGGGCCAAATAAAAATAAGCGAACTCGTGAGGAATTTGAACTTAACTGGACGAAGAAGAGTATTTTCTTTGAACTACCTTATTGGCAGACCATTTTGTTACGGCACAACCTAGATGTTATGCATATCGAGAAAAATATATGCAATAGTGTGTTGGGGACATTATTGGACATTGAAGGGAAAACTAAGGACACATTCAAAAGTCGGTTGGATTTAGAAGCAATGGGGATTAGAAAAGAACTCCACCTGAGGCGTAATGGTGAAAATTTTGAGATGCCATAAGCGCGTTACACATTGTCAAAGAATAATAAAAGACAACTATGTGAATGGCTAAAATCAGTTAAGTTTCCAGATGGCTATGCATCGAACATAAGTCGGTGTGTGAATGTTAATAATTGTAAGATATCTGGATTGAAAAGTCATGACTCACACGTTCTCTTACAACGTTTCCTCCCTATTGCTATACGAGGATTCTTAAATTCGGATATTTGTAACACAATAGCTGAGCTTGGTTTATTCTTCAAGGAATTGTGTTGTAGAACTGTTAAAGTGGATGTCTTAGAGGCAATGGAAAGGGACATTATTGTTATACTAAGTAAGTTAGAGATGATATTTCCTCCGTCATTTTTTGACATTATGGTGCACTTGGCTTTGCATTTGCCGCGTGAAGCCATCATCGGAGGCCCTGCACAATATCGATGGATGTACCCGATTGAAAGGTGCCGTATATTTTTAGTAAACCAACATTTTTTTTAATAAGTTTTATCAGTTTGTTATTAAATATTATTGGTTTGATTAACGGTTATGTAGATTTTTGCATACTCTCAAATTGTATGTCTGTAACAAAGCACGTCCGGAAGGGTCCATTGCGGAAGCTTACGTGGACGATGAGTGCCTCACATTTTGTTCAAAATTTCTTGGAGGGATTGAGACAAGGTTCAATAGAGAAGAAAGAAATAGTGAGGGGAACTACAACAATAATTGGTCCACATTTTATGATCTAAAGCAAGTGGTTCGACCGATAGGAGCACACATATTGCCCCGTGTAGACATAGAGATGGCCCGATTGTACGTTTTACAGAATTGTGAAGATGTTTTGTCATATGAAGAGTAAGTAGCTCATTGCATGTCATATCTTGTCAGTTTCTATGAATATATAGTCTATATCTTAATACATGTATACAATTGTATCTTTAACATAATGTAATTGTTTAGAAAACACAAGGTAGAACTTGAGAGAGAAAATCCGCGCAATGTTCCTCAAAGACATGCTAAAGAATATTCGAGGTGGTTCGAAACAAAAGTAAGTCCATTATGCACCTATTGTACTTAATTAAATAAAATTCTTTAATTTAATTAAAATGAACTGTCATACATTTATTTAACACTACACTTCTTTTAATAGATAAAGGAAATGCGTCATCATCAAAAGGAAACAACTTATGATGATCTGTATTCATTAGCGTGTGGACCTCAATGTCTAGTAAGTCGATATTCTGCGTGTATTGTAAATGGGATTAGGTTCCATACTAAGGAAAGGGAGCAAAATAGACGAACACAGAATAGCGGCATGTTAGTGAAAGGAGAAGACCAAGATTACTATGGTGTCTTAACCGATATCATTGAGTTAAGATATCCTCTGGGTAGAAAAATTTTTCTTTTCAAATGTCATTGGTTCGATGTTAGGATTGGTACCGGTGTACATAAAGATACCTATTTCACAAGTGTAAATGTAGCCAGTAGAGCGTACAAAAATCAGCCGTTTGTGTTAGCAAATCAAGCATCGCAATGCTTCTATGTCAAAGACAACAAATTACAAGGGACGTGGGAGGTAGTTCAAGATATAACAAGTAGAAGCTCGTTTGATGTACCTGAAAAAGAGGGTGAAACAGGAGTACATGATGAAATGCTCAACACTGTAGCATACCAAGAGAGCGAACCAAGCATCCTGGATGGAGTTATTGAAGCGGAGTTGGACATGGATCCATTCCCTTTGAACAGGGTCGATTTGGAGGGTGAAACTCTTGATGCTGAAATGATTCGAAAATGTAGGGGTGAAGCAGCCATTAATGATGACTTTTGGGATGTTGAAAATGATGATGGAAATGACATTCAATATAGTTCAGATGAGGAACCAGAATTAATGTCTGAAGATGATACTGATTTGGATGACATGTGAAGCTTTGTATTCTTGAGCATGTACCTCATTTTATCGTTTTATGATTAATACTTTAAGTGACCAGCTGAACTATATTACCAAGCTTTATCTTTTGAGTTACTTTTTGTTTAAATTTCTCTTTAAGTATTGGTTCTATACTTCATTAATTTGCAGCTTTGATTTGGTTGACTAAATTAATTGTTATATTTGAGCATTTACTTTCTTTTTTTTTTGGGTTTATGATTGTATTTAATGCGATCTATTCAGTTATATTGCCTCTAATTAATGAATTTTTTATTCAATAGAATTATGTAAATATGAAATGATGACTCAGAATATATTTTGCATATGCTTGTTTATTTTGATTTAATTTCACTTGATTTTTCATATCAGCTTGTAAACTAAATTATGGACACCTCCGAGGAACCAATGCGTAGAGTTTTAAGGTCCCGCAGGGCTGAAACTGAGCGACCATCTACAAGTTCACCTACTACACAACCAAGTGGATCAGGTGAAGATAGATATTCAACAAATGAAAGAATGGAAGGTGATGGTAGTAATGAGCAGATAGGGCCACAACCAAGTGGAGGTAATTATGCTTCATCATTGATTAACCATAAGTTCTTTTGTAAAATGCCTACGCTTTAATTAAGATGATAAATTTATTTTTCAGGTCCGATACGAAAAGGGCGTGGAAGAGCAAAAAATGAAGCCTTGCACAAAATTAATGAAAACAATTGGCCGGTTCCAGTAGAGTTTGGAGAGGGTTATATTAAACCTGTTGGTTTAAATAACAAATTATGGACGGCTGAGGTTGGCATTAATACACGAGATACTGAAGCCTTTCTAAAGTATAAAACGTGGAAGGATGTTCCAGATTTTGAGAAAGAGGTCTGCTATGACCATTTGAAGGTAATGATAAACATCATTTAATGCTTGTTTTGTTAAAAAAAAAAATGAGGTTACTGGTCCAATTGGTTACAAATTATAGCTTACCTTAATTTTACATTATAAAGGAGGTCTTTGGAGTGGATGTATATGCAAATGACACTGATTTTAAGCGAGTAAATATGGGAATTTCCAGCATGTTAAGAAAATATAGATATAAATTGAAGTGTCATTTTGAAGAGCATCTTTCGATTGACAATGCACGCCACCATCCTTACAATGGTATTGGTAATGCTGTTTGGGAAAAATTGTATGATACGTGGATGTCACCTAAATTTCAGGTTCAATTTCTTAACTACTTGTTTTACTATTTAATATAATAACTTCATTCACTAGTTATTTAGGTTTCCTAACGTGTAATATTGTTTGAATTACTACTTAGGAAATAAGTGCAAAAAACAAAGAAAATCGTTCCAAGAATGAGGTTCCACATTATTCTGGATCAATGTCCTTCGTCCGACGTTACGATGATTATGTGCGTAATATACGAAACAATAATTAAAATTTTTTTATTTTATATTCTACGTTCTAAACCATATATTTGTCTAATAGTCACTATTACTTTGTACTAAAGGTCAAAGTCAAAGAAAGGCAGAGCCAAGAAGATGAGGACGGTGAAAGGGAAGAGGATCCTGCTATTCGTTTGTGCAAGAATACACATTTTAAGGAACAAGGTGGATGGGCACACGAGAAAGCTAAGAGGAATTTTGTAAGTTAACTATAAGCTAGCATGTTGGATTATGAAATTTGGATCTCATAATATTTTTGCGGTTTATAGGGGGTCACATGCCTGTAAGTGACCATTTTTTGTGGTTTATAGGGGGTCACATGCCTTTAAGTGACCATTTTTTTGTGGTTTATAGGGGGTCACATGCCTTTAAGTGACCATTTACTATGTCTTGCATTATTTGGATCTAAGAAGCAAATAAATAAAATGGGTCCTGTAACATATATGTTATGTGTGTATATAATGTGTCATAGCCTATAGGTGCAACTAGTATTGAAACAAGAATTGGTCATAGGAAGATTTGGTCTAGAGTCGCACAAATAACTGAGTATTTCGGTTCTTAGTCTTCCTCTATCATCCATCTCATTTTCAACAAACAATTGTTTCATTTTCCTCTGGATGGCTTGAGTTATAGTGTTTTGTAGCCTTTATTTTTGGCTTTACCCTTGCCCTTGCCCTTGCCCTTGCCCTTGCCCTTGCCCAACTTATAGCTAGTTGTTTGGAGTTAATTTTCCCCTCTTGTACATTCTCTCTTTTTTATAAATTAATTTACCATTTAATAGGAGAAAAAAAATTGCAGACTTGATTTACTGATAGGCATAAGCTCAGTTTACTTGTGTGTGATGATATATTAAACATTTACAATTCTTACATATAGCTCCCCAGCATCTGGATGCATAAACTCTTTCTAGGCGTGTCATGTCTTGTACAAATTAATGCTAAATGATTTCCTGTCATGACTCTGGATCTCGCAGCATCATTCAAAAAAATACATAAATAATAAACAAAGCTAGGAACACAGTTTACCACGCAGTGAGGATATTTTAGTTGAATATTTAAGTCATGTACTTCGTATTCATGTGAAGAAGTGAAAATATAAGCCAAAGTATGGACTTCCATGATTATCAGAATTCAGAACCTTAACCTCAGTATAAAAGAACAAATCCATAAATGAAGAAACTATTTTGCATAAGCAATGTTTTCGTTCAAAGTGTAGATTATGCATCAATACAGACATTCTATTCAACTGTCACAATCTCTATTTGATTCCTTAACAAGTTTTTCAACAGAGATGTGCAAATATATAGGTCTCTCTAAACCCTTAAATGTTCAGATAAAATATTTACTAAGGTACCAAAATTTTAAAAAAATGCTGAAAAGTGTGCTTGGATCAGTACAAAGTTAAAACATATTTTACCAGTATGATGAAGGGCTAGGTTACACTTAATTCCAGCATATAATATCACCAAGGTAAAAAAGGGAAAGAAGTGCTGGAGAGTACTCATTGTGCATTTGCTAACATCAATACAATGTTCAAATTCTTGCATAATCTACCAATGTGACTAAGGGCTTGCTTAACTAGCTGTACTACCATAGGTCTCACACAGCGAATGGTCACTATGTCGTCATCACGTGACAAATAAGTTCCGTTAGATGGGTCTCATAATAGAACAAATTATGCAAAGTCTGAACCCTTTGACAAGATTATAAGTTTTATCACATAGTTATTCGTGATATTCTCAGAATCTTTTCACCATCCAATGAAAATTTCTGGAATTGGAAGGTTAACCCACTAATATTTATTTTAATTTGCACAATTCATATGCCTATCAGTAAAGCAATCTTATATAGCGATTCTAATTTGGGTTGTCTTGCAGCTTACCTGCTCCTCAAGGTAACATATAAATGATTTTGATCCAGCACATGGGTATATTATGGGTATATTTTCTGGATTCAAAATTTCTGGATCCCCTTCATGGAGTACATGCATTTGTAGGCTAACGTATTATTGCCCTTTAATTTTGTTCATCACATCCTCCTGCAACAAAATTTATTTCTAGTTCACCTCAATCACCTAGCAAAAGGAACTATATGATACTTAATTCGGGAATATGAATCACTTTTCCAGTTACACAGAGGTCATTTGGGCTACTTCTGCAGCTGGCTGCTTGTGGTGGACATAAAACTCATGTCCCACTGTGACTCACACCATTTTGGTCATCTCAAAATAGTAACTTTTTTTTTTTTTCTTTTTTTTTTTTTTTTTCAGATTTTGCAGAACAGAAAGTTAAATTTGCTTCTTATTAACAAACTATCTAAATATCATTATATCTTAGGACTTCATAATAGGATTATTGTAACTTGGAGTCTGTTGTCATTAGAGGTTCTTATGGGAGAGCATTGGCTATGTCACATCTCACTGTTCATTTGCGCATGATTCTCTCCTTCGCATGTGCCTTGTTGTGATCCAAACAACTCACTGATCTGGAACAGACAATAGAGCAGGCGGGGCTGGCCAATTCAGTTGTGATCCAGAAACTCTAGCAAGTTGCACATGTGATGTCAGTCTGAGTTTCAATATACTGGATAGATTTTGGATACACATTATACATTTGGTTATTTGATGGGTTTAAAATTCATTTTATGGGATTCATATATTACATAAAGATCGTATATGCCCTGCTCTCTCTCGCTCTCTCTCTCTCTATATATATGTATGTATCCTTTCTTCATTTTTTCTGCAGAGGTAATACTATGTATATTCATTAATTGACAGTACCTAGCAATGAGGAGCATAAAGTATCCAATTTTTGGGTATTGTAATTCCAGATCTTTCGAGTTGAATCTCAACAGATTTGGTTACGTGATCAGATCAAGCAAGTCCTGATTTGTCATGCAGAGTCTCTTGTCATCTCATTAAAGCAAGTGTGTGAAGAAATTGTTGTCTCTTCTGCCTATTTTATTTGGATCGCACCCATGTAAGATTGGGACTTTTCTTTATTGGTTAAATTCTTAAATTGTTGAGTATAAGTGTCTTTGCTATCTTCTTCTGCTGAAATATTTTGCTATGGAATCAATCATTAGATTGGTCTGAGTTTGACACTTATCCTTCCAATCACAGCTCTCAAAGTTTCAGGTTTGCTCTGCCTTGTTCATTCATCTGTTGTTTGGTTGAGATTGGTGTCCCACTTTATCCATTTCCCACTTTTCTTTCCTTCAACACATCATTTCGGCTGACTCTTTATTTGCCAACAGATTACATTTGTGTAACTGTTAATATTTACACACCGACTTTAGGATTGCAAATTATATAAGAAATGTTCTATGTATATGTCTTTGAAAGCAGCAAATTGCAAGTAAAATAATTTTCTTATTTTTTTATAATTGGATAGAATCTTCTCTTTGTCAGAGTTATTATTAAATGTCAGCATCATTTCCTCTATGCCATATCTTTTAATTTCATAGTATTCTAGCTTGCACATGATTTATTCCTATGCCATATTCTTTTAATTTGATAGCGAACTTAAATATTTTGCAGGATGCAATGAAAGAAAAGGCTGCACAAAATTCTCAAAATTCTGATGGTACGAGTCCATCCATAAATGATGTTGAGATAGTACAAAACCAACTAGGCATAAGGAAGGGATATTGCCGTGGATTCGGACATGGTTTCGTTGCTCCAAAGCGTCAGCGTGCCTCCTCATCATGTGATGAGGCTTCTAGGAAAAGGGCCGAAATTGCTGAAGAAAGAAGTGTACAAATGGCGGAAAAAATGGAAAAACTTGAGAAGATGCTTGAGCAGTACCAACAACAGCCGCCACCATGGTTCCTCCAATATCAGCAGCAGTAGCAGCAGCCACCACCATGGTTCCTCCAATTCCAGCAGCAGCAACAGTCGCCACCATGGTTCCACCAACAACAGTCTCCATCAGATTCCCAACAGCAGCAAACCGTACCAAACTGGCATCAATAACCACCGCCACCTCCAGCAGACTCGCATTTTCAGCAGCCGCCACCAACAATAAGATGGCAATATCAGCTGCCGCCACCAACAAGGTCGCACCAGCAAGCACCACCACAACCACTAACAGAATGAATAATGGATCTTGAAGAGGATGGAAAATTTTTTTGTGCTACCACATGGCGGTTTTAGTTTTTGTTTACAAAACTGGAAATTTTATATTTTATGGATCTTGAATATATATATTGTGGATTGATTTTATTTTATGGATAGTAATATTTTTTTGAATGTTATTGTGTATCTATCTTGTATATGTTTTGTATGTATCCGGAATGGTTAAATTCACAAATTAAGCATACAATATATATATATATATATATATATATATATATATATATATATATATATATATATATATATTAGGGACAGTCTATCCGTCCCTAATACAATAATTATAATTTACAAATAATATATTAGGGACGGTCTAATATAATATTTATAATTAAAATAATGTATTAGGGACGGTCCTGACCGTCCCTAATACTATATATTAAAATATATAATTAAAAATAATTTATTAGGGACGGTCCTGAGCGTCCCTAATACTATATATTAAAATATATAATTAAAAATAATGTATTAGGGACGGTCAGACCGTCCCTAATACAATAATATAACAATATTTATAATTAAAATAATGTATTAGGGACGGTCCTGACCGTCCCTAGTACTATATATTAAAATATATAATTAAAAATAATTTATTAGGGACGGTTCTGACCGTCCCTAATACTATATATTAAAATATATAATTAAAAAAAATGTATTAGGGACGGTCAATATTATATTAAAATATATAATTAAAATAATGTATTAGGGACGGTCCCAACCATGCCTAATACTATATATTAAAATATATAATTAAAAATAACGTATTAGGGACGGTCTGACCGTCCCTAATACAATAATATATTAAAATATATAATTAAAAATGTATTAGGGATGGTCCTGACCGTCCCTAATACAATAATTATAATTGAAAAATTATGTATTAGGGACGGTCAATCCGTCCCTAATACAATAAATGACTGTCCCTAATTCATACCTTATTGGTGACAGTCTGGACCGTCCCTAAAAAATTTTTAGGGACGTATCTATTAGGGACAGTTTGGACTGTCCCTAAAGGTCAAAAGTATTAGGGACGGTCAGTTTTGACCGTCCCTAAAGCTCTTTTGGCACGCAACTTTTAGTGACGGACCAATTTGACTTTTATGGACAGATTTGGTACTTTTAGGGACAGTTTCGACTATCCCTAAAACCCGAATTTCTTGTAGTGGTGGGTCTTTTCGTAGAAATAACATTCTGAAGCTTAATCTTCACCAACATTCTCTTCTCCTGCAAGTTTCAGGTTAGCCCTCACCAAACAATTTCAGAGAGGGAGAGACATATAGTAAGAGTACGCCTCTAAAAAAAAATAATAATACAGTTGCCCAATCTTGAAGCTCAATCTCAATCCACAATAAAATACCATCACTGTTGCTGAATCTAATGCAGTCATCTGTCATTGTTATGCAAACTCTGAAAATTCTTCAATTGTCGAATAATTATACAAGCTAATGAGTGATATATATATATATATATAGCCAGTGAGGGAGAAAGAGGAGTTCATTTGGGGCAAGGTATTTTTTTAGAGTTCATTTGGGGCAAGGTATTTTTTTTTTTCGTGGGTCACTTCTTGTGAAGAAATGAACAATATTACAATATATATATATATATACACATATGTATGTTTGTATGTATGTATGGGTATGGTGAGGGGAGAGATAAGATTGGGTATCAGTTATGTTGATAAGGTTGGCTAGGTGTTGACATTTTAGTGGATGTTGTGATAAAGGGGTCCCACATAATTTCACCAATTTAAAACTTACATCTCAGCCTAAAACACCACACTTTCACTTAAAGGGCAAAATGGACTTTATGAATTTCCGATGAAGGAAGGAAAACAGAATAACACTCTCTGTCCCATGAATAAACAAAAACCATAGTTGAAGGGGGTTATTTGTAGTATAGGGGGGTTAGTTGCATTTGGGGTATAGTTGCGGGGGATTTAATGCACTTTACCTAAATAATTATTATGTAATAATAATGGATTGAGTAGTTATATATATATATATATATATATATATATATATATATATATATATATATATATTACGTATCAGATGAATATATAGTTAGTATTATTATTTTAAATTTCTTTTTACTTTTCTTGTCAATTAATTAAGCCAGAATGTGATTTGGATTGGGACTAGGATTAGTTTAGGATTTGTATGTGTAAGCCTATATATATATTATGTTGGTCTACCAAAGGGTTTGGAAAACCCATACACGCAGACCCCAGAGAGTTTAGAGAGAGAGAGAGTTCGGCCAAGACTTGAGGACAGACTAAGGAAAGAAGATTGAGGACTGTTCGTGGCCGGGTAAACTAAGAACAGCAAAGAAGACTTTGACGACAACCAAGAGTCACCGAAAAAGCTAGGGATAAGAAGGCTAAGGTTTCAATCCGAAACCAAAGGCAAGTTCTTCTTCTATATCCTTCCCTTTAATCTATATTTTGTACATGCCTAGTGATGAGCACTGAAAAGTGCGCATTTAAACTCCTTAAGCTTAGGTATTCTAGGATCTTTATCTATCTTACTTTCCTATTTTAGACTAATTTCGTGTTATTATCCTTTTTAGATGCTTATCCCCAAAATAAGCTAATTCAGCCAAATAAGAGCTTAAAAAAAGCTAACTCAAGCTGGATGGAAGAAAGGAGCAAAATGGAAGCAGATTGAAGCAAAGTGTGAAAATTTAGCATATTCGATCGATCTCAAGAATACTTCGATCGATCGAAAGTTCATCAATCTAGACTCTCAAAGATGGATCCAAGCTCTTTTGTCCTTATCCAAAGATCCCACAAAATTCGATCGATCCAACAATTCTCAGATCGATCGAAAAGATTCCATCTTATCCTGTTATACCACCCCACCTACCACTTTTGTCTCTTTCCCCAAAATATCTCAGATCTGTCCTTATCCAAAAAAGCGCCGCCATAGGAGGATTGATCCAGCCAAAGTTTGATAGATCTCAGCCAAGTTCGATCGATCTCAGCATAGGTTCGATCGATCTCAGCATAGGTTCGATCGATCGAACAACATAGGTTCGATCGATCGAACCCTCTCAAGTGCGAATTAAATCAATTTCCAGTCATTCAAAGTTGTCTCACGGTGCAATCATTGGAAGAGACCTTGTGTACGAGCCTAGACCATTGGGTGTGACATTTGAGCTATCTATATAAGGATTATGAGCCACTTTTACACATAGGCTTTTAGGAGTTGATAAATACAATATTTTGATTATTCTTAGAGAGGAAGAAAAGAGAAAAAGAGGCTAAAGACACAATATTGGGAGGTCTTCCATCTACTTCAAGAAGAAGAGCATTTCTACAATGGAAATAGCCCTTGAGGATTGGATGACACCATCCATGAGTGGCTAGACATCCTTTTGGGGCTAGAGTTAGCTCTAAGCATGCTTTCTTTACCTTGATTTGTGTATTTTTGAGGGAATTTGTGTTGTAATACATGTTTTGACATCTTTATATACATAGATCTTGTTTATTCAATGATTTGTGTGATTTAATTCTTCCAATTGATCATTTCTTTCTATTTATATGTCAATGTATACTAGAATAGATGTTCATGTGTTTATCTGTATCTCTTGTGTTGTTGATGCATGTCTATGTGTGTTGATGCTATAGATCTAGAGATTGTCAAGACATGGTGCTTAATAGAATGTTCTTGTGGTTTATTTGATGGTTTATACTCATTTCTTGATGGATTGTGTGGCGACCTTGTGGGCGGGTATGTGTGAGCATGTGCAGGGGGCACCAGTAGGCTACCACGCTGGGCGAGCTACAAGTGCACAATCCCACATCGTCTGGGTGTGGATGGGCACGTGCTATATGTAGATTCAACACCCTTCGATGACACAACGTATTTTAAAGCCGTGATGGCCGTGAACCCATCAGAACTCTGTAGTTAAGCGTGCTTAACTTGGAGTAGTACCAGGATAGGTGACCCCCTAGGAAGTCTCTGGTCTGGGTGAGCCAAAAGCGCACAATATTGTGTCTGACCAGGGTGAGGGTCGTTACAAATGGTATCAGAGCCTGACCCAGCCGGAAGTGTAGCCAACGAGGATGTTAGGCCCCAAAGGGGAAGTGATTGTGGCCACCTTGTGGGCGGGTGTGTGTGAGCGTGTGCAGGGGGCATGTGATACCCCTCGAATCCGAGACACAGGTTGATCAGGCCCAGGCCCAAACCCGAGGGAAATATCAAACAATTAATATATAACCGAACACAGAATACAAGATGAAATGAATAATACCAATAAGCTGGAAGAAAACTAACTGAAATCCTCAAAATAAAATTATTGAAATCCGATAAATATAATTATTGTAATCCGATAAATCCAAACTCCAAACTCCATAAGTAACAACTCGGGAATCCATCCTGTGGACCCCTTATTAAAAATCACAAAAGAAACTAAAACATCCGAAAAAGAAACTAAAGGTAAACATAGTAAAGATTCCTACATAATTGGAGGAATGAGTGTCTGTATCTGCTCTGTACGTCCAAGCTCTAACTCTGGAACTGACGAACACCTGAAAAATGAAAGAGTGGGTCAGGCCCACATGTAAGTCCTATTCTACTACGATCCAAACAGTAATCCGATACGCAGATACATCCTAGGAAGACTCAACAATATCTAGAGTAGTCCATATGTATATATATAGTACACATTATAGGACGCTCACTAGTCCAGTAGGTCTGTCTCAGCCTGAGTAGAGATACCATGCAAATCGCACAATAATGTGGTCATGTGTACCTAGACCTACCAGGGAACAACACCTATGTCCAGTTATCCATCCTAGGCGATATACGCGCCCTAACCATGGTCCTGAGACTCAAGCTCATACCATGGTACCATATAATAAATATATAAAGTCCGTACTCCTCCTAATACAAAATACCATCCATATGTGTAGTGGTCTAGTATATGTATAATCATCCGTCCTGAAACCATACTAAGTCATCCAACTATTTTGTTGACATGACACAAGTAGATAATGGACTTAACCTATATGGTTAATCCATTCCTTAATCCAAATTAGGTAGGACTTAGGGTTTGATCCAGTCCATACCTAGTATGTCACCGTCCCATACCGGTACATACAAATCCTCCAGTTTACACGGTTGACCAAACAGTGATAAATGCATATCGATTATACTCCAGAATAAGCACACATGCAAATCTAATAAGTGTAAGACCAAATTATATATCCGGTAAATGATCTAGAAGTCACATTCTAGTCCTTTAAAATGTTAGAGGAAAAACACAGCATCTAACTCCTTTAAAACAGTACCATAACTTGATGCAACAAATAGTATAGTTAAACATCAATTAATTTCCATTTAAGCATACCTATATTTTTCCAGAATATATAATATATGCTTTTACAACAGTTGAACCATGAACAACAGTTTAAAATTATGTTAGGAACCAAAGTGCTTTATAGAAACGGTAAGTAACGTCAAGGTATAATTCAACTTTCCAGATGCAGTGTATTAATTAACTGTAGGTTATTTCATACTTTAAAATTAATACCAACATGCTTTCCAATCCTTTTAAAACTCTAGAACAGTTTTATAAACCATCCAAAGCCCCTAGAGCAACTCAGAAACCCTCCTACAAGCCAACCAGAAGTCAGAAACGTGAAAAATCAAAAAAATAAAAGAGGAGCCGCTTCCACCAAAAGTGGAGCCGCCTCCACCACAAGTGGAGCCGGCTCTACCCCTTGTAGAGGCGGCTCCACACTTGTGGTGAGCCGGCTCTACTCCCCTGTGACCCGTTTGCGCGTAGTTTGATCATCTTCTTTGTCTCCGGTAAAGTTCAGAGGCTCTGTACAATTTTTATAACTTATTCTAGAGTTCAATTGATGTCCTAAAATTAATTAAAATCATGCATTCATTCCAAAACACACAAGGCTAACAAGTTTAAAAACCCACGCAAACAGATTCTTAACATAGTAATTTCTTACACACAAAACAGATTCATACAACGATTTTACAGTCGATTCAACCATGCTTCCAAGATTGATATTAACTTCAATTTAATCTGTTTTAATGCTTAATAAATCCCTGGAGTCTAAATAGGCATGCACAGAACACGAATTAAAGGGAAGGAGAAGAATAGTGACTTGCCTTTGAGTTTCTGATTTGAAACTCTAAACTGCCGTCTTTGAAACTTCTGTCCATGTCTGAGACTCCTGTTCTACACCTCAGGTGCTCTTGGTTCAACCCAGAAGCACTACGTCCAGTGTATCCTTGAACCTCTCCGATAACGTCCTAATTTCCACTCTCTGTATCTCTATATCTTACGGTATAAGTATCAGTGAATAGGGTTTTGTTTTGTAACCCTAACCCAAGTGTATAATACTGTATTTATAGGCTTCAACACAACCCTAATTCAAATACAAAACCAACCCTAAGTCAGCTACATTCGTGTAAATAAAACCCTAATATAACTATACGTGTGCCACACTACTGTCACGTTAAAAACAATTAAATTCAAATAACTTAATTCAATTAAAACAACTAAATTACATCAGTTCAATTATCTATAATCAAATCAATTCAATTAAAACAAATAAATAATTAAAGACCATTAAATCACCATAATGAAAATAATTACAATTAACACATGATCACGTCAACAATTAATACAAATAGAAACAAAAGGTCAGTTAAAATATATATAAAAAACAAATAAACAATTAAATAATTAAATAAATGTAATTTAAACAATTTAATAAATACCAGGACTATCCTTTTGAAATCAGGGGTATTACAGGGCACCAGTAGGCTACCACACTAGGCGAGCTACAGGTGCACAATCCCACATCGTCTGGGTGTGAATGGGTAAGTGCTATATGTAGATTCAACACCCTTCTATGACACAACGCGTTTTAAAGCCGTGATGGCCGTGAACCCATCAGAACTTTGTAGTTAAGCGTGCTTAACTTGGAGTAGTACCAGGATGGGTGACCCTCTGGGAAGTCTCTGGTCTGGGTGAGCCAAAAGCGGACAATATTGTGTCTGGCCAGGGTGAGGGTCGTTACAAATTGTGCCTCTCCCTTAGTTTAATTAATTTAATTTTTAAGTCATTAGTTTAGATGTAGTGTAGTTACCTTAATTGTTAAATGGGAGGACAATCCATACTTGTTATTTGATATTCCATACTTATGAATGCAAGTAGTATATTTCTCTAATTATGTGATGTGCTTGGATTGTGAACTTAAAAGAAGGATTAATGGCTTAGTTTGATATATTGTGCTATTCATTGTGTTGTTTAAACAATATATACTTAATTGGTCATTCATACTTGTTGAAACAACCACATACAGTCACTATTGTTGCAACATATGTTTTCTCCCTCATTAATTGTGAATTGAGTGTATAGAAAGGTGATGCTTAGTGGTGATCTCTAAGTCCCAAGACATCTCTTTCTTGTTTTCTCTATCATTTAATTACTTGTTTTATATTGATCTTGTTTAGTCTTAATTATAGTTTAATCAACCAAACAACCTACCTTTGATCACTCGACCTACTAACCCTAAGCATTGTTTCTATTGTTAGTGCACCCACAATCCCTTGGGACGATCCCTACCCATCCTTGCTATATTTTTAGTTAGTGGTAGTAGTGGCATTTATAAATGTAAAACTTAGCCACACTATTTTGTACAAATTTGGTTGCATCGCGACAGCCCACACCACCTAGGAAAATTCCAAGATCATTAATGGGTAAAATCAATCATGTATGCATAATAAAAAGATGAATTATAGTGCCTTATATGTATATGTATATGTTTGATTTAATTTGAACTTTGAATACATGAAACTTGATTTAAACTTATTTAATTTATGCATAAGGATGTTAAATAATGTTTAGGGGTGTTTTAAACTTAAAACAGTTGCCTTAAGACCCCTAACGGATGAGGACAGAGTCACCGGAGCCAAAGAAGACGGATAGCCGAGGCTTCACGTTGACGTCTGTGGGCTAGACGTCGACCGGTTTGGGGAAACCGGTCGACGCCTGGAGCTTCACGTTGATCGGTTTGTGCAAACCGGTCGACACCTGCTGGTTTTACATCGACCGATTTGCATGAACTGGTCAACGCCTAGAAAAAAACCGTCGACCGGTTTGGGACTCAGAACAGGTTTATGGATTGTTCAATTATGGCGCATTTGGGGTTATTTTAGAAAATACAGTGTGTTTAAATTAGCCTATCAAAATACTGGAATGTATAATACTCAATAATATGCTAAGTATGGAATTTAATTAACTTGAAAGTTAATTTATGGATGAATATTTGCATTAAAATGATTTAATCAATTAATTTGATTTAAATAGTTTAATCAGGTTAAGGAGGTTTAAACAAATTATTTGATATGCATGTTAATTTCTTATAATGTAAATTAAATACATGATATTTAAAGTTGTTATTGCTTATTTATATGTAAGGATTATATATATGATTTTTATCATGTTATTCTGGATTAATTGATGTACTGCTTGATCTGTTGCATCATATGTTGGATTGTGTGGATTAATGCACCGGTATGGGATAGTGGCATTCTAGCGATGGATTAACCAAAGAATTCAAGTCCTACCTATTTGTATTATAAGGGAATGGATTAACCATAATGTTATTATGTCCTACTTATTCATGTCAAGTCAACTGAATCAGTTATATGATATACCAGATATTTTATTTTATGTTTTAGGATGTATTATATATATATATATATATATAGTTATGAGCCATGATAGTTTGAGTCTCATGATCTATGGTTAGGGTGCGTATATTTGCCAAGGATGTGTAGCCAGACATAGTGTAGTTGTGTTCCTTGGTAGGTCTATGTACTCATGCTCACTATATGTGCGTTTTGCATATTGCCTACTATTCAGGTTGAGGTAGCTCTATAGTCTAATGAGATTCCTTTAGTGTGTATTTATATATATAAGGACTATTAGATATTGTTAGGTTGACTAGGATGTATACATGTATCAGATCTCTGTTTGGATTGTAGTAGAGTAGAACTTATTTGTGGGCTTGACCCACCATTATTTTTCAGGTGTTCATCAGGTGTAGAGATGGTTCATGCTGAGCAGAGACCAGTCTACTTCATTCTTCTGATTCTGCATAGGAGATTCTTTTATGTTTCGCTATTCAGTTGTAAACAGTCATTACTGTTACTTATTCAATTTTGGATATTCTAGGGGTCGACACAATATGCATGGATTCCCGAATTGTTTTAATAGAGGATTATTTGTATCAGAATGATTTTATTATTAATGAAAATTTATTATGAGGTTTAATGATTGGATTATTATTTTAGTTTTCTTTCAGCAAATTATTTATTCCTATTTATTCTTTTGTACATTGTGTTCGTTTATTATCGATTTGTTTTAATATCTTTGGGTATTTGGGTGTGGGCCTAGCCAACTCGCATTTAAAAATCTGGGGGTATCACAGTTGGTATCAAAGAATAATCAATAGATTTTAAAAAAATGATAAGAAAACCAAAACAATTCTTTCTATCATCGATTTTTATTTTTTATTTTTCCTCTCCACTTTACATTTCAATTTTTAAGATTTTAGAAAGAAATGCTATAGGTTAATCACTAAGCCAAAAATGATGAAAAAAATATAAAAAAAAAAAAAAAAAAAAACAAATTGAAGAAACTAAAAATTAGAAATTGCACGATTATTGTTATAGAAGAGATTGGCCTTGTGCCTCACGCCACACAATAGGCATTGGCCTATTGACTCTTTCTTAATAATTGTTTTATTTCCGGTCAATATAACACATATAAAATGACTCACACTCTTTCTCTCTAAAAACTTTCATTATTAAAGGACTCATTTCTTTTTGTCTCTAGAAGCGCCCTTGCTCTCTCTCTAAATAACTCTTCCATGTACTCGTTTTGGATGTTTTATGCTTCTGTTGATGAGACCTAAAGTGAAATTGATAGGCTCGGAAAAAGATTTTCGGATGATTTATTGGTAAGTTGTTTTGGTTAAATTTTGAAAAATTATTTTCCTCCACTTTGAATTTGGGACTATTAAACACTAAAAAATACATAAAATATTTGTCAAACAAACAGAGTCTTAATGAATACTCAATATTCCAAAATTAGGCTCCATAATTTTTTTTTTGAAAAATATTTTCTGTGTTTTTCGATATTTAATTGAAAAAAAATCCTTTACGAAGGAAAACAATTTTGGAAAACTTAACCAAAATAACTTACCAATTATTCCTCCGAAGGTTGTTTTCCGGACTTATCAATTTCACTCGCAATCCCTTCAACAATAGTATATGGCATCGAAAACGTCAACAAGTAAATAAAAAATCGAGTTACATAATGACCAAAAAGCGTCTAGAGAGAGAAAGAGGGTGTCAACAGATAGAAAGAAAAGAACCTTTTAATAACGAGAGAGTTTTTAGAGGGAGAAAGAAAGCAGCGCTTTTACATGCATGTACTATAGGGACTCGAAACAAAAAGAGAATAGCCAATAAAGCCAATACCAATTATGGGACGAGAAGCACGAGGCGAATCTCTTCTTTTAACAGAAAAATTGATGCAACAAAGATATAGTTTTCTGTTAACAGGAGAAGAAAATATTTGATTTATACAGCAAGAGAGAGATTATAGAGAGAACAGTTCCCCGCCAGAAACAGATGTCCTAAAAGCCATGATAGGTATAGTTGGTGGGCTGCATATTGAGCAAACTGAGAATTGTGAAAGTGCTTCCAAGCTTGCTACCAGAATGACATGTTATGGATATGAAGCCACCTCTTTTGAGTGCTACAGAAAATTTTGAATTTCTTTACCAATTCTCGATACTTGTGATCGAGTCTAAGCCTTTTCTAATGAAGGTCTCTGTTTAATCTATGAATTATGCTTGTTGAACAAGGACTTAATTATCTGGTTTGGTCCCGATTTCTCTAACAAGTTCTGCTTACTGAATTTATAGTGATTCTGTACATCTTCATCACCAAATTTTCCTTTTATTCCAGGTCTTGAAGTGTGAGTGTGCTGTTCGTGGTGACGAAACTGAGGTATTTTAAATTGATTTTTCTCAAATTATAATTATAATTGATTTATTAAAATAATCACACTAATATATTAATTAATGATCAATGAAAATAAAATAGATACAAGATAAAAGAAATAAAAGTAACAATTTTAAATTGAACTTTTCAATAGGAATTCAATTATTGAAAGGTGTATTTTAAAACTCCGAAAATAACATTAAAATTAACTTTTTTATTTTATTTATTTAATTATTAACTATTGTTTGAATTTTATTTGATAACTTATATTTGTATTTTAATTGGTAACTTATGATTACCTTATTTTATTATTTATTTATTTTTAATTGGTAATTATAATTTGAAATTCTTCTCGTTTTATATTTTAATTGGTAACTTATGTTTAACTTATTTTATTATTTATTCATTTTTATTAGATAATGATAATTTGAAATTCTTGACGGCTCTTGTACTTTTAATAATAGTATTTATATAGATAATATAACAAACATAAAATATAAAACAAGAAGAAGGAAATTATTCAGATATGCAAGTTAAAAAGAAGAATTTTAAGAAGTAGAAAAAAGAAAAGGAAAGATAAATGAGAGAACACTGCAAAGGAAAAAAAAAAAACCAACAGGTCAATGGCTTAACGATATTAAGTCCCTACTTTTAAAAGAGAGGTCAGGGTGCGAGCCTCCGTGAAGGCATATGTGTGTGAGTACCTAACAAGGGAAAAGAGAAAAAAAAAAAAAAAAAAAAAAAAAAAGTTAGAAAAAATTTTTTAAAAAAGATAATTTTAGAAACTAAAATATTTAAGGGGAGATTGTATAAAAATTTTCATATGTATAGAAAAAAATCAAAAAAATACTACATATGTAGTAGAGGGCCTGGCCCCACCCCCGCGCCTTACATTGGGCCCGTCCCTGTTGCTTCTACCTTAAAAAAAATAATAATAAAGTTTTTTTTTTTTTGGTTTGATTTGTAGTGCCAAAAAGGGTTAATAGAATTACTGGGAATTGCTGTTCTTAATTTGACAGACTAAAAGTATTCAAATCTAATTTTTTATTTTTCTTTTAATTTTTATTTTTTCCATTTTCGTCTTAAATAAAAAAAAAAGAAAAAGAAATGAGGTATTTTTGTCTATGAAATAAACCTACTATATGATTAAAGTTTCCTTAATTAGTATTGTTTTATTAATGGAAGGTTATATCAAATCAATTAGTCACCATCTCAGTGTATGGAAGGTACGAAGAAGAAGGGGTCCCTTTGTTTCTCTCTCCCATCACTCACCTCCTATAAAAGCACACCAACACTGCTCATTCTTCCTTCAACCTATCAAAGCCTACTGCAACATTATTCTCTTTCTCTCACCAGAATGGACCCAATCAAGTCCATCAAAGCCTACTGCAAGGTCGACGAACACGACAAGCCAGCATTCCGGCGAAAGACCATCATCACAGTCGCCTCCCTCGTTCTAGGGGTTGTCATCATCATCATCATCGGCGTCGTCTTTGGTGTTAAGAAGAACTCCAATTCCGACGGAGTCTCTGCTTCTCCGATGACACCTTCCGAGTCTATCAAGGCGGTGTGTAACGTGACCCACTACCCAGATTCTTGCTTCAAGAGCATTTCAGCTCTGGAAGCTTCTAACCCACCACCGACCCGAAAGAGATCTTCAAGCTGTCTCTGAACGTGGCACTCAACGAGGTCGTGAAGGTGTCTTCGTTGCCTGATGCATTGATCTCCAAGATCAGCGACGAACGAGCCAAGAAAGCGTTGATTGTTTGTCGGAGAGTGTTTGAAGACGCTGTCGATAGTCTCAACGATGCGACATCATTAATGGCGGAGAACGACGGCGAGAAATTGCTGTCGCCGTCCAGAATTGAGGACGCCAGGACAACGTTGACCGCGGCACTTGCATATCACGACACTTGCTTGGAAACTCTAAAAGAATTGAACTCCACAACTGCCACCACTCTGTACAATGAAGTGAACGGTTTGATCGAAAATGCGACCGAATTTTCGAGCAATAGTTTGGCGATTGTGACTAAGGTTTTGGGGTCTCTTTCGGATTACATCATTCCGGCAGGTCGGAAGCTTCTGGGATTTTCCAGAGTGGGTGAGCTCCGGTGACCGGAGGCGGCTGCAGGAGACGAAACTGACGCCGAGTGTGACGGTGGCGCAGGACGGCAGTGGAGATGTGAAAACGATCAAAGAGGCGGTGGCGATGATTCCGGAGAAGTCAAAGACCAGGTTTGTGATATATGTGAAGGCGGGAAAGTATGTGGAGAATGTGAAAGTGGAGAAGTCTATGTGGAATGTGATGATTTACGGCGATGGCAAGTGGAAGACCATCATCTCCGGCAGCTTGAACGCTAAGGATGGGACTGAGACCTTCGATTCAGCCACCTTAGGTAGTTTCTCACTTCCTAACAATTTGTTTAGTTCATTCATTTTTAACTCATTTTATGTATACAATGTATTTGGCCTCATATGGCCAGCCATAATAACATAATAAAATTAATAATAATATGTGATTATCAGCTGCTGACGGAAAGAGCTTCTTTGCAAAGGACATTAGCTTCGAGAAGCAATCACTCTGTGTTCTACAGGTGCTCCTTTGACGGCTTCCAGGACACTCTCTACACCCATTCCAACCGTCAATTCTACCGCGACTGTGACATAACCGGCACCGTAGACTTCATATTCGGAAATGCCGCAGTTGTCTTCCAGAACTGCAAAATCCAGCCCAGGCAGCCCATGGAGAACCAATATGTGACCATAACAGCTGCCGGAAATAAAGAACCTAATATTAAAACAGGCATTTCTTTTCAAAAGTGTAACATCACCCCCCTGGACAAGCTCACTGCCCAAACATACCTTGGCAGGCCTGGGAAGGATTACGCCACCACGGTAATAATGCAGACCACCCAAGACCATTTTCTACGGCGAGTACCAAAATTATGCCCGGGAGCGAATGTATCTGACAGGGTTAAATGGGCTGGATATAATAAAAATTTGACAACAGACCAGGCCTACAAGTTCACAGTGGAAGCCCTTCTTCAGGGAAGCGAATGGCTGCCTGAAACACACGTGGTCTATTTTGGGTTCACTCGGAGCTTTGGCAACCACAGTAGGAGGTGTGATGTACATGCACCCATTTCAAGGGGGTGCAACACTTCTCAGTTTGGGCCTCATATTTCTCCTATATATATACCATGTTCTACGGGACATCATACCAAAGTCGTACAATTAGGACTTCGATATGGTTTTCTTCTGTTTAAGGTTTTTAGTTATCACATCATGGGGACGTAAATTCTTTTGGTTATACTTATGAGTTCAATTATTCTTTTTTAATCAAAATATATATATATACAATAGTAAGTCGTACAATTAGGACTTCCATATGGTTTTCTTCTGTTTATCGTATAGGAGGTTTTTAGTTATCACATCATAGGGACATAAAACTTTTGTGGAGTTTGATTCTTATTAGGTTCAACTATTATTATTTAATGGTTTCTAGTTTATCTTTATTCCAACAGTCAGTAAATTCTTTTGGTTATACTTATGAGTTCCATTATTCTTTTTTAATCAAAATATATATATATATACAATAGTAACTATATATCAAATATTCATATTCTTTGTCAAAACTGCTCTATTCTTTTCTTTTGACCGTCTTAATGCGAACACTTTTGGTCGGCAACGTTGCTGGTCTTTAGTGCCTATTAATTGAATTACAGTATTAATTTGAATAATTGTAAGTAATTTTTTATTATTATTTTTTACCTAATATTTTGTATTTGCAACAAATGAAATAAATAAATAAATTGGGCACCTTTTTAGTTGATTAATTTCTAAATATAAATGTTTTTAATATAAATTAACTCCTATTGAAATTTGTGTGTGAATAGAGGTGAGGACAAATGCCAATTTTATGTTGGAAAGGAAAAAGCTTCCCGAAACAAAAAGTTACTCAACATATAATACTTGATTTCCCTTTACTTTATTTTCCTTGTAAAATATTTTTTAAAAATTTTTATTTGAGACATTGATTATTCAATTTTTTTTTACTATTAATTGGTCCAATTATTTTTATATCAATATTTTAATAATTAATAGACAAGAAATATCAAAGAATAATCAATTGATTTTTAGAAAAATGATAAAAAAAAAAACCAAAACAAGTCTCTCTATCATTGATTTTTTTTTTCTCTCCACTTTACATTTCAATTTTTTAGATTTTAAAAAGTAATACTATAGGTTAATCACTAAGTCAAAAATGATGAAAAAAATATAATAATAAAAGCAAATTGAAGAAACCAAAAATTATAAATTGCATGATTGTTGTTAAAGAAGAGATTGACCTTGTGCCTCACTATTGACTCTTCCCTTAATAATTGTTTTATTTCCAGTCAATATAGCATATGTAAAATGGATCAATCTCTTTCTCTCTCTAAAAACTTTCTTTACTAACGGACTCATTTCTATTTTTCTCTAGAAGCCCTTTTCTCTCTCTAAATAACTCTTCCACAATACTTGATTGACGTTTTCCATATGCTTTGTTAATGAGATCTAGAGTGAAATTGATAGAGGAAATTATTTTTATCCATAAAATATTTTCTTTGAATTTAGAACTATCAAACAAACACGTAAATCTTTTTTAGAAAAATATTTTTTGTGCCCAAAACAACTTACCAATTATTTAGGTATTGGGCGAGAAGCACGTGGCCGATCTTTTCTTTAACAACAATGATACAAATTTCTATTTTTGGTTAATTTCTTCGATCTACTTTTATTTATTTTTTGTTATCATTATTAGCTTAGTGATTAATCTTTAATATTACTTTCTAAAACCTTAAAAAGTGATATGTAATGTGGAGAGAGAGAGAAAAAAAAATAATAATAAAATAAAATAAAATAATAAAATCACTTTTTGCATTTGATGATAAAGAGAGACTTGTTTCGGTTTTCTTATTATTTTTTCAAAAATTAATTGATTATTTTATAATTCTTGTCAAATAATTATTATTATTCGTATAAAAATAATTACACCAATTGATAATAAGAGAAAAATTGAATAATCAATGACTCAAATTAGAATTTTAATTTTAATTCAAAAATACTTTTAGAAGCCGGACAACAAAAAAAAAAAAAAGTTTCTGAAAAATATTTTAAAAATCTTTACCAAACACTGAAAAATAAAAAATAAAGAAAATATTCTACATAAAAAAGAATTATATAAAAAAACATTTTACGCTCAAACAAACGGAGCCTTAATATAAAACTTTTACATAAAATTCTCTTATTATGTTTTGCTTGTTACACTATTACTGAAAAATGTAACTCCAGTCAATTTGATCACTGTATGATACAAAAACGTTATTTTCTTTATTTATTTATTTTGTATGTCAATAAATTTGGAGATTTTGTAACTTCAATACCATGTGTCCAAATCTTGACCCATGCTTATGTCCATGTAATATTGTCTAAAATTTTGTAAACTACTTAGGAGTGTTCACATTATCCGTGAATTTAATGTGATCTGTTCCTACCTATAATATATATATATATATATAATACTCTTCTTAACCCTAAATCTAGCCTCTTTTTTTATTTTTCTTTCTTTCTTTACTATTGATTTAATGCTCGTGTCACTATTGATTTTTTTAGTTGAAAGGTCTATTTTTGTTGAAATCCCATTAAAAATACTATTCACGTGCTGCAGAACAAAATGTCACGTGATCAAGAAGTGAAAATTAACAATTTGACCCACAAAAAAGCATACCATGACAGCATTTTTTTATCGGCCATTGTATACCATCATCTTGGATATGGCTGGATGTTCAACTTAATTTCACATTGGGATGAAAGAAAATTTAAAACTATTAGGCTGTTTATGAAAATTTAATTCATAAAATTAATTCGATATAATCTAGTATTTCACAAACTAATTTAGGACTCTTATCGAAATGAATTGACTTTAAATTTTATGAATCCTTTGAAATAAGATTAGTTTTCTGTATAATCTAAATTAATTTAACCTATGTGTACCACCATTAATCTTTTGGGTAATAAAGATTAAAGTTGAATCTAAGCTATGTTTGGTGTGCAGGAATGGAATCGAATAGAATGCCCATTCCAATCATTCATTTGTTTGGTGTGCAGGAATGGAATGAAAATCCATTCAAGAGAATGAAAATTTATTTTATTACTAAAGCTATAGAATGGCCATTCTATTCCGTAATAAAATTAAATATTTTTGTAATATTCCTAATAAACCTTTCATCACATTCTAATAAGGCAAAAATATTTCGTATATACAAAAAAAAAAAAAAAAATATTTCACATTTTTTAACTTCTTTATTAGACGTGGTAAAGGTCTTTCACCTTTCTCTCTTCTAAATATACCCAATGGAATCTTTCACCTTTCTCTCTTCTAAATATACCCACTTCCATTGACAAAAAGTTGCAGGATCTTCAACCAAATTACAAGTATTAATCTCTTTATATTCTGAATATATCACTTTTTCTTTTTTTCTTTTTCTTTTTTTTCGTATCATCTTTGTGCTGAAACGTTTGTGTGATTTCTTCATCTTTCTCTCTTTGAACATTTATATATGGAGCAATAATAATATAAAATAAAAATTAACAATCACCTGGAGTCAAAAAATATATTTTATTTTATTTTAAGATCTTTACTTTTTTCAAAGGCAGTATTGGGCATCTTATAACATTCCATAATTCATCAGAATATTAATTATATTTTTATTAAAAAGTAATGTAAGCCATTTCCATAATTCATTGTCAGAATATTAATTAGATTTTTATTAAAAAGTAATGTAAGCCATTGAAACGGGTATTTTGGACAAAAATAATTCCATTCCAGATTTAATGATGGTCAACCAAACAATATAATGGTAATAACCATTCCATTCCATAACAATTCACCGTGTCATACCAAACAATGGAATAATATTCTCATTCTATTCCATTCTCATTCCCATTTTATTCTGAGCTGCATTCGTTCCATTCTTGCACACCTAACGTAGAGGGTTCGGGCACCATAAACATAAGAGTTCACCATAAGTTTATTTATATGATTAAATAAATACTGAAATTAAATAATTATTTTCTCACATTATAATTATAATTGATACAAGATAAAAGAAATAAAAGTAACAATTTTGAATTGAACTTTTCAATAGGAATTCAATTATTGAAAGATGTATTTTAAAACACCTAAAATAATATTAAAATTAACTTTATTATTTTATTTATTTAATTATTAACTATTGTTTGAATTTTATTTGGTAACTTATGTTTGTATTTTAAGTGGTAACTTATGATTACCATATTTTATTATTTATTTATTTTTAATTGGTAATGATAATTTGAAATTCTTCTCATTTTATATTTTAATTGGTAATTTATGATTAACTTATTTTTATTATTTATTTATTTTTATTAGATAATGATAATTTCAAATTCTTGACCGCAGTTACACTTTTAATAATAGTATAGATATAGATAATAAGGTAAAGTGCAATAAACCCCCCTCAACTATATCACAATGAGCACAAAACCTCCCTGAATTTCTAGAGTAGCAGAAAACCTCCCCAAACTATGTTGTTTGGTTGCAGTTTACCCAATTTGACGACCGGTCGATCAGTTTTTAACACCTGCCTTGCACGTGAGAGCCCATATTTATCTAAGGCTCAGTTTGGTCGAGTGGAAATAGGAGGAAAGGGGAAAGGGAAAAGGTGATGGAGGGTAACTAAAAAACTGTGTGTTGGGTAAAATGGGTGGAAGGGAAGGGAAGGGAAGGAAAGGGAAGGGTTTGGAGGGTTATGTATAGCCTTCTACAGTGATTTGTTTAACCTCCCAAAAATGGGAGGAAATGGAAGGAAAGGGAAGGCAATGGTTGATAATGCCAATTTTACCCTCAAATCAATATACATATAAAATAGCAGTTGCAGAAAGAATGGAGAGACGGCGGGCAACGGCGAACCCGAACTGGAACAGCGGCTATGGCGAACCCGAACTGGAACAGCGGCGATGGAAACTTGAAAGATATGGGTTTTGATTTTCTGAACAATCTGATATACTGATTCGGGTTTTGAATTTTTGATTCTTGCAGACAGAAAGATAAACTGAAATATATGGGTTTGGGTTTTGAACTTCTGAATCTTGTAGAGAGAGAGAGGGTTGAGAACGATAATAGAGATGGAGGCCAAGATTGGGGAGGCTGAAACAATTTGCCCTGAATCGGAACCTTCAAGAACGAAGGTCGCTACAGCTAGATCTGGATCGCCTTTGTTCTTTCTTTCCTTTTCTTGTTTCTTTCCTTTTATTATATATATATATATATATATATATATAGATATATAATGGAGATAGAGGCGAGACTGGGGAGCTGAAATGATTTGCCTCTTTTTTTTTTGTATGCAGGTATATATATATATATATATATATATATATATATATATATATATAATAAAGGTATAATAGTAAATTTATTATCATCCTTCCCTTTCCTTTCTTTTCCCAAACATAATTATTATCCTTCCCTTTCTTTTCCTTCATTAACCAACCAAACACAATGAAGGGTTAAAATTATCCTTCCCTTCCCTTCCCTTTCCCTCATAATTAATCTTATCCTCCCCCTTCAAACCCACCGTACCAAACATACCCTAAATGACCATACAACCCTAATCAAATGTAAGAGACCATAACGTGCCATTGAAAGACTGTTAGTAACCAAACAAGCCCTAACGCATAAGTTCCCCTACTTCACTCATTGCCCTTCTTCCTTCATCGATCTGTGGTGGTGCTCCTTCAATATCACAGTGTATCGCATCTCTATCAAACTGTAAATGGGAAAACTAAAACGATGTCAACCCCACAGATCAATACTCTTATCAAACCCTTATCAAACTCCATCTGAGATTGACGATGATGGTGGTTGTGGCAGTGGGTTGGTTTCAATTGGGTTTGACGATTTGTGGTGTGTGGGTTTGTGGTTTCAATTGAGTTTGACGGTGTTTGGTAGAGGAAAACAATCATAATTTTATCAACATTGAAGCTTATCACCAAAGCTCAATTACAACAGCAAGAAGAAAACAAGTCCACCTTGAAAACTATTTTCATGATTATATTTGTTATAAAATCAAAATTAATTGATTTGGGGTTTAGAGATTTTAATGATTAACTCAACTTAAAAGGCCTTTCTCGAAAAAACACTATCCATCCCACATCATCGGACCAAGTTTGCGATTGTCGAAGCTCTGTCTCTCCGGCCAAATTCTCGCACCAATAAATTTGATTATTATATTCGACCCAAAAATGAAAATGGTTGAATTACTAGTATATAAATAAATATATTTACAAATGGCATGGTTCATTTACACAAATACAATTTAACAATAAATTTCATTAAACCCAATTTAATCAATTAAGAAAAACACATAAGTCACATAAGTAAATAAAAATGCAATAAAAAACAAAATTTAAACTCCCATTTTATCATTTTGAAAACTAGGGTATTACATAATGTGATTTGTCTTTTGTTTCATAAGAGGGCAACAGAATGGGATATGAGTCAAATATGATTCATTTCAAAGATATGTTTAGGAATATCGAATGGCGGATTGAATTTAAAATTAGAAATAAATAAATAAATATTAAACATGTGTAACATCCATATAATTTCCTGATCTGTCCTTGATTGGCACACTGTAATGTTTCCGATTTTTGGCATTTTTCATTTTATGGAGTTTTCCGATTTTTATTAGGGTGTCGTTAGCTAATTGACTATGTACTTTCTAGAAGAAATATTCAACAATATAAAGAAAAATGATGGCAACTCACAAATAAAATAAATAATTTTATGATAACAAAATTTAATAAAACTATAAACTAATTGGAGTTATAACCCAATAAAAACTGATTTCGAAAAATTTGATTGCATGAAAGATATATAAAGATTGCACATAAAGTTGCACATATTATGATAAACATAAATTGATAAAGGTTCACATATCATAGTTAAAGGTTGCACATGTCATAGAAAAAGGTGTAACCTCAGTCTTGATCTCATTGTTTCTTCGTTCAACAATGAAAAATGTAGTTTCTGATATGAAAAATGAATAAAATGATTTGTTCACTCTTTTTTATGCTACATGTCTTGTGGTTTTGTATTAATGTGTGCAACCATGGCTATGAGATGTGCAACCCTTCTGTATTATTCATTCTTATTGCGCTTTTAATGATGAGAGGAGTTGATATTGGGTTTTTTTTACTTCACCAAGTGATTTTGCATTTTACTCTCGGGAAAACATAGTTAAAAGTTGCACATGTCATAGTTAGAGGTTGCACATGTCATATCGGTAGGGTCACAAGTCCTTATTTGCAAACTTTTAACTACTCAGGTTTCAAGGGTTTCAAAAATTGTGTAGAAAACAAATAACTGTTACACGTAATGGTTTAAAATTGTGTACCAAAAAAAATATGGTTACATGTAACCCCAAAAGCTTATGGTTTTGAGATCATACCTGGTTCAATGGCCATTTGCGCCCTTGGTTCTTTTTCTCCTACCGCTAGCAGTATAATTGGCTAAATACGCCGGGCGCGTGGGGGCACGTGCTGTGGTGTCTGAGGTCCCAGAAAGCTCCTGTGGGGTTCAGGGAATTCCCAGAGTTGGTTTTTAAACCGCTAGGGTTGAAAACAACCATCAGCGGAGAAACTCCATGGTTGCGTGGTGTGGAGTTGTTAAACTTGCCGAACTTGCTCTGGAATGACGACAACAGAGATTAGAGCTTTTGAGCCTCTGATAGCGAGAGCTTTACAGAGAAGTCTGGAATGTGTGAATAATAGACTAGATGTACAGTGCTTCTGATTTGGGAGAGAAATCTGGTAGATTTATAGTGCTTTACACTTATCTGACGATGGTGCAGGTGGTGTTGGTAGACAGATATGATAAATTAGATGTAAGAGCAAATAAGTAAGGAGAAGATTAATTGGGGTCAGTCACTCAGTCACCTTTGGAGGAGCGGAGTGCTCATGGCGGCGTTGGGGTGTTTTGGGAAGCGGCTAAAGAAGATGAGAAGTATAAAGGGTTTTGCAATTATAAACTCATTTTTTACCTTTTAATTTATTGGTTATTAACGTGTGAAATGGAGTGATAGGATGAGTTGTCAATTATTTATTAGGAATGGAGATTATATTAGCCACATCAACAACTCTCATTAGATAGCATATGAAACGAGGTAGTTTTATGAGAGGGGCAAAAGAGTCATTTAACTTTTTCATTAACGGCAATGGAACGGAAAAACCTTCTCTGTCATGAAACTTAACCAACTTCAAGAGTTAATGGGGATTATTTGTAGTTGAGGGAGGTTAGTTGCATTTAGCGTATAGTTGAAGGAGTTTTAATGTACTTGACCCTAGATAATATGACAAATATAAAATATAAAAGAAAAAGAAGGAAATTATTTAGATATGCATGTCAAATAGAAGAATTTTAAGAAATAGAAAAAAGATAAGGAAAGATAAATGAGACAATTTTGAAAGGAAAAAATTAGAAAAAAAATTTCTTTAAAAGAAATTAAAAGATTTTGAAAAATAAAAGAGAAAAAAAAAAATAAAAAAGAAGTTAAAAGAGATAATTTTAGAAACTAGAACATTCAAAAGGACATTGTATAAAAAAATTTATATGTATAGAAAAAAAATCAAAAAATTATCACGTATGTTGTAAAGGGCGGAGCAAGGCCAAGGCACCTTCCCCCGCCCTACATTGAGTCCGTCCTGTTATCTCTCCCTGAAAAAAAAAAAAATTAATCTATCAAATTAACTTTCCTTATTTTGACAGATTAATTTTTCTTTTTTTCATTTTCGTCTTTAAAAAAAAATAATATAAAAATAAAAATAAAAATAAAAATAAAATGAAATGAGGTATTTTTGTCTATGAAATATACCTACTATGTGATTAAAGTTTCCTTAATTAGTATTGTTTTATTAATGGAAGGTTACATCAAATCAATTAGTCACCATCTGAGCATGGAAGGTACGAAGAAGAACGGGTCCCTTTGTGTCTCTCTCCCATCACTCACCTCCTATAAAAGCACACCAACACTGCTTATTCTTCCTTCAACCTATCTCTACACAAACCACATTATTCTCTTTCTCTCACCAGTATGGACCCAATCAAGTCCATCAAAGCCTACTGCAAGGTCGACGAACACGACAAGCAAGCATTCTGGCGAAAGACCATCATCACAGTCGGCTCCCTCGTTCTAGGGGTTCTCATCATCGGCGTCATCTATGGTGTTAAGAAGAACTCCAATTCCAACGGAGTCTCTGCTTCTCCGAAGACACCTTCTGCGTCTATCAAGGCGGTGTGTAACGTGACCCTGTACCCAGATTCTTGCTTCAAGAGCATTTCAGCTCTGGAAGCTTCCAACCCCACCACCGACCCCAAAGAGATCTTCAAGCTGTCTCTGCACGTGGCTCTCAACGAGCTCGTGAAGGTGTCTGCGTTGCCTGACACATTGATCTCCAAGATCAGCGACGAACCAGCCAAGAAAGCGTTGATTGTTTGTCGGAGAGTGTTTGAAGACGCTGTCGATAGTCTCAACGATACGATATCATTAATGGCGGAGAACGACGGCGAGAAATTGCTGTCGCCGTTCACAATTGAGGACGCCAGGACATGGTTGTCCGCGGCACTTGCATATCTCGACTCTTGCTTGGACGGTCTACAAGAAGTGAACGCCACCACTTTGTACCATGAAGTGAACGGTTTGATCGAAAATTCGGTCGAATTTTCGAGCAATAGTTTGGCGATTGTGACCAAGGTTTTGGGGACTCTTTCGGATTACAACATTCCGGCTGCAGGTCGGAAGCTTCTGGGATTTCCAGAGTGGGTGAGCGCCGGTGACCGGAGGCTGCTGCAGGAGACGAAACTGACGCCGAGTGTGACGGTGGCGCAGGACGGCAGTGGAGATGTGAAAACGATCAAAGAGGCGGTGGCGAGGATTCCGGTGAAGTCAAAGACGAGGTTTGTGATATATGTTAAGGCGGGAAAGTATATGGAGAATGTGACAGTGGAGAAGTACATGTGGAATGTGATGATTTACGGCGATGGCAAGGGAAAGACCATCATCTCCGACAGCGTGAACGTTAAGGATGGCCATGGGATTACGACCTTCAGTTCAGCCACCTTTGGTAGCTTCTCACTTCCTAACTATAGTTTTTCCGTTTTTTTATTTATATAATTCCCATCTTGAGAAAAACAAAAATGCCACAACAAATTATGAAAACTAAGTTACCGAGTGTTTGGTATGTGATTATCAGGTGCTGACGGAAGGGGCTTCTTTGCAAAGGACATTACCTTCGAGAACACAGCTGGGCCACAGAAGGACCAAGCTGTTGCCCTTAGGTCAAGTTCCAATCACTCTGTGTTCTACAGGTGCTCCTTTGATGGCTTCCAGGACACTCTCTACGCCCATTCCAAAGTTCAATTCTACCGCGACTGTGACATAACCGGAACCGTCGACTTCATATTCGGACACGCCACAGTTGTCTTCCAGAACTGCAAAATCCAGCCCAGGCAGCCCATGGAGAATCAATATGTGACCATAACAGCTGCCGGACATACCGATCCTAATATGAAATCAGGCATTTCTATTCAAAAGTGTAGCATCACCCCCCTGGACAAGCTCACTGCCCAAACATACCTTGGCAGGCCTTGGAAGGATCACGCCATCACGGTAATAATGCAGACCTATATTGGGTCATTCGTGAACAGATCGGGCTGGATCGAATGGGTCAAAGGTGGTGCCGCACCACCCAAGACCATTTTCTACGGCGAGTTCAATAATTTCGGCCTGGGAGCGAATACAACTGATAGGGTTAAATGGGCTGGATATAATAAAAATTTGACAATAGACCAGGCCAAGATGTACACAGTGGAAGCCCTTCTCCAGGGAAGCCATTGGCTGCCTGCAAAATACGTGTTCTATGAGCCAGGCTTATAGAGAGAGTTGCAACTCTTTTTAGTTATCACATCATAGGGACATAAATAAAACTTTTGTGGGGTTTGATTATTATTAGGTTCAACTATTATTATTATTATTAATAATAGCCAATAAGCCCTATACCTATTATGGGGCTAGAAGTATCAGCCCAATTTCTTCTTTAACAACAACCATAAATCTGCTTTTATTATTATATATATATTTTTGTCATCATTATTATCATTATTAATATTAATAATGATAATAATAACTCACTTGTTGCATTCTATGATAAAGCCAGACTTGTTTTGGTTTTCTTATCATTATTTTAAATTAAAATCTTTACCAAATATTGAAAAATAAAAAATAAAGAAAACATTCTACATAAAAAAGTATTACATAAAAAAACATTTTACAAGAAAAATATTTTACTCTCAAACAAACAGGATCTTAATATAAAAATTTTACATAAAACAATTCTCTTATTATGTTTTGCTTGTTACACTATTACTGAAAAATGAAACTCCAATCAATTTGATCACTGTATGATACAAAAACGTTATTTCCTTTATTTATTTATTTTGTATGTCAATAAATTTGGAGATTTTGTAACTTCAATACCATGTGTCCAAATCTTGACCCATGCTTATGTCCATGTAATATTGCCTAAAACTTTATTAACTACTTAGGAGTGTTCACATTATCCCTGAATTTGATGTGATGTGTTCCTACCTATAATATATATATATATTATACTCTTCTTAACCCTAAATCTAGCCATTTTTATTTTTTTTCTTTCTTTACTATTGATTTAATACTCATGTTACTATTGATTTTTTTAGTTGAAAGGTCTGTTGTTGAAATTCCATTAGAAATACTATTCACATGCTGCAAAAGGAAGTGAAAATAAACAATTTGACCAACCAAAAAGCATACTATGACAGCATTTTTTTATCGGCCATTGTGTACCATCTGGGATATGTTTGGATGTTCATCTTAATTTCACATCGGGATGAAAGAAAATTTAAAACTATTAGGCTGCTTATGAAAATTTAATTCATAAAATTAATTAGATATAATCTGATATTTCACAAACTAATTTAGGACTCTTATCAAAATAAATTGACTTTAAATTTTTTGAATCCTTTGAAATAATATTAGTTTTCTGCATAATCTAAATCAATTTAACCCATGTGTACCACCATTTATCTTTTGGTAATAAAGATTACCCAAGCAAAATAAAGTCAAAATGAAACTTATAAGTGCAATCTTATGTGCGGACACGTGGAGCATTTAAACTTATGGTGCCCGAACCCTTTAAATTCGGGCCTAAAAATGCCTTGGAAGATGTGACAGTTAAATTTCAATTTGAATGGAACATGTTGCTGCAATAGAGGTATAGTTTCCTATTAACAGGAGAAGAAAGTATATGATTTATACATCAAGAGAGAGATTACAGAGAGAACAGTTCCCCCACTAACTGATGTCCTAAAAGCCATGATAGGTGTAGTTGGTGGGCTGGCATATTGAGCAAACTGAGAATTGAGGAAGTGATTCCAAGCTTGCTACCGGAATGACACATGTTATGGGGATGAAGCCGCCTCTTTTGAGTGCTATAGAAAATTTTGAATTTCTTTACCAATTCTCGATACTTGTGATCGAGTCTAAGCATTTTCTAACAAAGGTCTCTGTTTAATCTAATGGATTAAGCTTGTTGAACAAGGACTTAATTATCTGGTTTTGGTCCTGATTTTTCTAACTAGTTCTGCTTACTGAATTTATAGTGATTCTGTACATCTTCATCACCTATTTTTCCTTTTATTCCAGGTCTTGAAGTGTGAGTATGCTGTTCGTGGTGAGATTGTCACCGTGGCGAAGGTAAGATACCTAAAACGTGATAACTAGAATCTGTAAAACTAATTTTCATGATTTCATGGACTCTGCATAGTCAACGACATACACTCACAACAAAGGCTGCCCCTAGAGAAATTAATTTGAGGGTTAAGTATTTGGATATGCTGCATCTTATCATGTAATTTCTACAATATATTCAGCTTATTGGGGTACTCTATGCGATGTGTTGTCACAGAGATTGCGGGAAGAATTACAAGCAAAGCCAGGCTCTCATCCCTTCGATGAGGTACTCTTGTTTCTCTTTGTTTTTGTTTTTACAATTTTAGCTTTAAATGCATACTTGGATGCAGGCAGTTTGGTACTTTTTTGGGCACTTTTAGGTTTAGGATATGATTAACTAACAATTCCTTCTCATTAAACCTTGAAAACCATGTTTCATAACCTCTTATTTCTTGATAGATTGATGAAGAAATCTGAATTGTTGAAGATTGAACACAACACCTGAACTAGGAGGTTGATCTGTTGCCTGAATATTGTTCCTCACTTTCTTAAGCACTTTCTAATTATGGTCACACTTATATTAGGTTCTTGCACTATGTGACCATCCGGCCATTTTGGACAGAATTTAAACTCACGGTTTGTTCAGGTACGGTTAGCTTATGGCTAGTTATAAGCTTTCTGAGCTATTAAATGTATGCTATATAGTCAAGTGCTAATTTTCTCCAAAATTTTGATTGTCATGTTAGGCTAATAATAGTGTTACTACTAATAACATTAGAGAAAGAAGACTTGGGTGGTAAACTCATACACGGCATAGACCAAGCATCCATTGGTTAGAAGAGGAAGATTTGTTTGCCTAGAAGGGAAGCAACAAAAAGGACGACCAAAACTTATATCGGATGAAGTAATTGAAAAAGATTTTAAGAAATTAAACATAAGAGGAGACATGGTGTATATTGATATTAAAATTTGTTATGGTCTTCAATTTTTTGGTGAAATTTGGTGCAAAATACAGTTCTGGTGTTTGGTAAGATTGTGAATGTGAAGGAACACGGTACTCAATTTCACATGCATTAGGAGTCTATTGCGCCTACTTGTCCATGGATTTCGATATCTCAAAATACAAAAGGGGAGCTCTTGAAATTTTTTTCTCCTCATTTGTTACAACATTCATAACCTGACCATATTTATTCTTTTATCGCAATGCCATTAAATCATATTCACCACATTTATTCTTCTATTCTATCTCTCTTAAATTTGATTCACAAACCTGTTTATTCTTCAACTCAATATATTTAAAAGTGCTGCCACCACATTTATTATTCAACTCAATGCTCTTAAATTTTGTTTTTCCCTGTATATTCTTTAACTCAATAACCCTTAAATCTGATTCTAACTACATATATTATCTAACTCGCCCTTAAATTTGGTTCTCACCATAATTATTATTCAATTTAACGTCTTTAAATCTTATTCTCACAACGTTTATTCTTCAACTCAACGCCCTTAAATCTGACCATCCACACATTTATTCTGCGTTTCATTGTCGGCCCTTAAATTTGGTTCTCACCATATTTACTATTCAACTCAATGCTCTTAAATCATATTATTTGGTTCTCACCACATTCATTCTTCAACTAAACCACCTTAAATCTTATTCTTAATTCTTTAACTCAATATCTGTAAATATGGTTCTCACCATATTTATTTTTCAATTCAACACCCTTAAATCTTTTTTTCTCATTACCTTTATTCTTCAATTCAATACCCGTAAATCTTATTCTCAACACCTTTAAAATTGGTTCTCACCACATTTATTCTTCAACTCAACACCTTTAAATTTTTTTCTCAACGCCTTTATTATTCAACTCAACACCTTTAAATCTTCAACTCAACACCTTTATTATTCAACTCAACACTCTTAAATCTTCTTCTCAACACCTTTATTCTTCAACCCTTACACCCTTAAAATTGGTTCTCACCATATTTATTCTTCAATTCAACGCCCTTAAATCTTTTTCTCCCCACATTTATTCTTCAATTCAACGCCCTTAAATTTGGTTCTCACCACATTTATTCTTCAACTCAACACCCTTAAATCTTCTTTCCAACACCTTTATTCTTCAACTCAACATCCTTAAATCTTCTTCCCAACACCATTATTCTTTAACTCTAGCGTCCTTAAAATTGGTTCACACCACATTTATTCTCAACTCAACGACCTTAAATCTTCTTTTCACCACATTTATTCTTCAACTCAATGCACTTAAATCTGATTCTCACCACATTTATTTTCAACTCAACACCCTTAAATCTTCTTCTCAACACTTTTATTCTTCAACTCTAACGTCCTTAAAATTGATTCTCACCACATTTTTTCTTCAATTCAACACCCTTAAACCATTTTCTCACCACATTTATTCTTCAACTAAACACCCTTAAATCTTTTTCTCACCACCTTTATTCTTCGACTCAACGCCCTTAAATCTGGTTCTCACCACATCTATTCTTCAACTCAATGCCCTTAAATCTTCTTCTCAATACATTTATACCCTTAAATCTGGTTCCCACCACATTTATTCTTCAACTCAACACCCTTAAATCTGATTCTCATCACCTTTATTCTTTAACTCAATACCCTTAAATCTTCTTCTCACCACCTTTATTCTTCAACTCAACGCCCTTTATTCAAGATTTAGATTGAAGTGAGTTGAGTTGAGTTGAAGAATAAATGTAGTGAAAATAAGATTTTAGAGTGTTGAGATAAAGAATAAATGTGTTGAGTATAATATTTAAGGGCGTTGAAGGTAAGAATAAATATGGTGAGAACAAGATTTAAATGTGTTGAGTTGAATAATAAATGTGGTGAAAACAAGATTAAATGAGTTGAGGTAAAAAAATAAAAAAATTAAACTTGATTCCAATTAAAGATTTTAGTAGCAACAAGTGTGTTGAAATGTGGGTTTAGTGGCGGTGAAAATAGTTATAAGTATTGTTGTGAATTTCAAGTTAAGTTCGGTTAAAAGAATTGAAATTTGTTCAAATTGATTTTACTGGGCCAATATGAATTCATAGTATTGGCAATAAATATTTGTACAAATACGTGTAATTTTGTTTTAACCTCTATATTTATGTTGTTTCGATATTTTTCACCACAGTAGATTTTATTTTTTATTATCAACTTTTGTGAAAATGTAAAAAAAGAAGAAGATATTTATCCATTATTTATATGTATTTTGAGATTGAGACATCTTTTATTTTTATCAAAATTTTATTACTTGTTCTGGGATTAAAAAATTAGTGATGCTGTTCTTAGAAAATTAACACTGATTTTTGTTGGAGCCATCCTCAATAAATAAATATGTACAAGAAGATTTTTGGTATCTCTCTGTGTGTGTGCACACACACAGACACACACACACACACACACACATATATATATATATATAACACATTTAATATAATATTTAAGGGTAAAATACAATCACATCCCTTGAGAATTGGCAAAAGGACATTCAGAGGAAACTTACCTCTTTTGTAGACAAAGACACCCCTTTACATGATAAATTGATCAAATTACCCTTTAACCGTTTAGGAGACTTTTTTAACTTTACAATTTAATAAATTAGACCAATATTCACTCTTTTTTTTTTTTTTATAAATGTCCCAACTTCTTAAAAATGTAGACGTCTAAAATAATTTTTTGATCCAATACATATATTTCAAATAAATTATATTTTGTTATTACTTCTTTTCTTTTTTTTTCTTTTTTTAAATTAAGATATTTGATTCTTTCATCTAAAAAAATTAAACCAATCTCTTTTCTTTAAAAATAAAAAATATGGTACCAGTATAACTTTATACATCTTAAATTATATATCAAATATTATACATTTCCCAACATAAAAGAAAATAGGTATTAATATAACTTTATGCATCTTAACTTTATGCATGCCTTTTTTTTTTCTTTTTCCTTTGTTTTATTATTTTTTTCCCCTTTTATGTTGAGAAATGCATAATATTTAATATATAATTTAAGATGCATAAAGTTATAGTGATATCATATTTATTATTTTTAAGGAAAAGAGATTGGTTTAATTTTTTTAGATAAAAGAATTAAGCATCTTAATTTAAAAATAAAAAAGAAAAAGAAAAGAAAAGAAGTAATAACAAAATATAATTTCTTTGAAATATATGTATTGGATCAAAAAATCATTTTAGACGTCTACATTTAAAAAAAAAAAAAAAAGTGAACAATATAAAGTTTTTTCTTTTACTTTTTTTTATGCATAAATTGTTCATAAGGGTAGAATGGTCAAATTTATTAAATGGTAAAGTTAAAAAAGTCTCATATACCGTCAAAGGGTAATTTGGTCAATTTTTCATGTAAAGGGATATCTTTATCCATTTTTGAATCTTCAAGAGGTGTCTTTGTCTATATTTTCTCTGCATATATTTACTTTACCTTAATATTTACAGTAACATATTAGAGCAAGTTCACTGGAGAAGGAAAAAAAAAACCGGTCACTATATTGAGTTACTTTATAAAACTACGTCGGTTCCGGGTACAGCATGTACCGGATACCACAGAGGATCCATCTTTTTTGTATTCCAAATCTTATACAATTGAATCGAAACACTAAAAATTCCATTTTAAATTCGAAATCCCCCTAAATCCTAACATTCCAAGCACAATGTTACTTTCTTTCTTATATTCTTTCCTTATTTATTTATTTTTTTTACTGAATTAACTTGTAAAAGTGTAACAAAATATTTCAGTTAGAAATCTCTTTTTATTTTTAACCACAAAGATTGATTAAGTGGTCGAATCATTCACTATAAAGTAAAATTATTGGTTCAAATTCTTCTTAAAGGAAATTGTTTTAAAGTCCGATTATTATATAAATATGATAAATATAAAATATGATTTATATTTGAGTAAGTGATCTTTTACTTTTCGTGGAGTAAGAAAATTCATTCGTATTTTATATAGTGACCATTAAATCTAATAATCTAACTTAATACAAAACCACTGTTACTATTTATAGTTTTTAAATTTAATATTTACCAATACCACTAATTACAACAATAAAATATAATTACCCAAAAAAAAATTGAAACATCTTTACCTCTGAAAATTACAAACAAATAACTACAAGGGACAAATAAAAATTAAAAATATAAATTTAATCCATTGAAATTTATGGGATAAAGTTTTGTGCAAAAAAAAATAAATTTGAGATGTTTCATATGTCGGTAGTTTAATTTCCTTGTTGTGTATGAAATTGCTAAACGATTTAGGGAATAGTTTGTGGCAGTTTTGTAAGAATTAGAACTTAAGATTAAAGCGGGAGAAAGGATATAAAGAACTTGCAAAATCAATTTGTATGGAGGATGAGAAAATATTCTTATAGGTCTTTGTTTGAGAGAGATGTGATTTTCAAAAACGAAGAGTTTTTTATATATATATTTTTTGGTAATTACCTTTTATTGTTGTAATTAGTGGTATTGGTAAATACGGAGTATTCAATTTGGAAATTAGATACAGTGATGGTAGTTTTGTATTAAAATGAAAGAATATAGGTAGGTTTCTATCGAGTTAAATTAGATCTAATGGTCTCTATAGAAAGTGCGGATAAATTTTCTTAAGCAAGAGATCACTACTATATAAAATATAATTGTGCAATATATATAGTAGTGATCTCTTCCTTGAGTAAGAAGATCTAATTTTGAATCCACGTATATTATTTCTTTTGAATACAAAATAACTATTACTATTTCTAGTTTCCAAATTTAATATTTACCAATATCAATAATTACAACAATAAAAATTAATTGCCAAAAAAAGATGGAAAGTGTAAATCACGTCTCTATCTAACGAACACTAGAAAATTTTCTTGAAGGAAAATTAACAGTTAGATAGAAACCCACCAATATTCTTTCTTTTTAATACAAAACCTCTATTACTGTTTCTAGTTTATAAATATAATATTTTACCCCAATACCACTAATTACAACAATAAAAAGGTAATTACTAAAAAAAAAAAATCCTATTCACCGCTAGAAATTATTTCTCTCAAACAAATAACTACAAGAGATACATATAAAAAACAGGTTTTAAAAGGATACGTATAATTAAGTTTTTTTTTTTTGATAATTACCTTTTATTATTGTAATTAGTAATATTGGTAAATATTAAATTTAGAAACTGGAAATAGTAATAGTAGTTTTGTATTAAAAGGAAAGAATATAGGTGGATTTCTATTGTGACCAGAGGGAGCAAGAGATCACTAATATATATATATATATATATATATATATATGTGTGTGTGTGTGTGTGTGTGTGTGTGTGTGTGTGGCAAATATAAAATATAAAATAAAAAGAAGAAAATTATTCAAATATGTATGTTAAAAAGAAGAATTTTTAGAAGTAGAAAAAGAAAAAGGAAAGATAAATGATAGAACTTGAAGAGGAAAAAAATAAATAATAAATAATTCTTTTAAAAAAATTTGAAGAATAAAAGAGAATTTAAACAAAAAGTTAAGAGATAATTTTAGAAACAAAAATATTTAGGGAACATGGTATAAAACTTTTCGTATGTATAGAAAAAAATAAGAAAAATACCACATAATGGTGGGGCCGTGGCATGTGGCCACCTAGCCATACATTGGCTCGATTCCGGTTATCACTGAGAAATTAACTCTCCAATTGAAAAAATAGTTTAACAAAAATATATTAATAAATTACAAAGTTTTATGATTGGAGATTTTCATTGGATTAGTCCGCCAAGTGTCAATAGACCAGAACCATCTAATAATTTCTCGCTATCACTTTCTTAAAAAATTTACTCCCTCCGTCTCAAAATTTAAGTATGGCTTATGGGGACTAATAATTTTTAAAGGAATACGTGGAACATACATTTTTCTGACTGGGAATTATTTTTATTAATTTGACACATTAATACGTATTCTCATCTAATTTTTTTTTTAATTTTTATATTTTCCATTTTCGTCTTAATTAAAAGAAGGAAGGGAGGTATTTTTGTCTATGAAATATACATACCATATGATTAGAGTTTCCTTAGTGTTGTTTTATTAATGGAAATAAGGAGTCCCCTTTGTTTCTCTCTCATCACTCACCTCCTATAAAAGCACACCAACACTGCTCATTCTTCCACAGCCATCTTCCTTCCCTCTATCTCTACACAAACCACATTCTTCTCTCTCACCAGTATGGACTCAATCAAGTCCATCAAAGCCTACGGCAAGGTATTCCGGCGAAAGACCTGCGTCGGAGCCGCCGCCGTCCTCGTTATAGTGGCCATCATCAGCATCGGCGTCGTCCTTGGTAAGGTTAACAAGTCCAACTCCAATTCCGACGGAGTCTCTGCTTCCCCGATGACACCTTCTGCGTCTATCAAGGCGGTTTGTAACGTGACCCAGTACCCAGATTCTTGCTTCAAGAGCATTTCAGCTCTGGAAGCTTCCAACCCCACCACCGACCCCAAAGAGATCTTCAAGCTGTCTCTGCACGTGGCTCTCAACGAGCTCGTGAAGGTGTCTTCATTGCCTGATACATTGATCTCCAAGATCAGCGACGAACGAGCCAAGAAAGCGTTGATTGTTTGTCGGAGCGTGTTTGAAGACGCTGTCGATAGCCTCAACGATTCCATATCATTAATGGCGGTGAACGACGGTGAGAAATTGCTGTCGCCGTCCAGAATTGAGGACGCGAGGACATGGTTGACCTCGGCACTTACATATCACGACACTTGCTTGGACGCTCTACAAGAATTGAACTCCACAACTGCCACCACTCTGTACAATGAATTGAACGGTTTGATAAAAAACTCGGTCGAATTTTCGAGCAATAGTTTGGCGATTGTGACTAAGGTTTTGGGTATTCTTTCGGATTTAAACATTCCGGCTCATCGGAAGCTTCTGGGAATTCCAGGGTGGGTGAACTCCGGTAACTGGAGGCTGCTGCAGGAGACGAAACTGACGCCGAGTGTGACGGTGGCGCAGGACGGCAGTGGAGATGTGAAAACGATCACAGAGGCGGTGGCTATGATTCCGGAGAAGTCAAAGACGAGGTTTGTGATATATGTGAAGGCGGGAAAGTATGTGGAGAATGTGAAAGTGGAGAAGTCTATGTGGAATGTGATGATTTACGGAGACGGCAAGGGAAAGACCATCATCTCCGGCAGCACCAACTTTATGGATGGGACTGCGACCTTCCATACAGCCACCTTTGGTAGTTTCTCACTTCCTAACTATAGTTTTTATTTATTTATATATTGTATTATATTCCCCATCATTGAATTATTTACTATTATGGTTTAATTGCATTGTCGCACATTATATGGCCGGCCATAATAACATAAATTGCTGTGTGACTATCAGCTGTTGAGGGAAAGGGTTTCTTTGCAAGGGACATTACCTTCCAGAACACAGCAGGGCCACAGAAGCACCAGGCTGTTGCCTTTAGGTCAAGTTCCGATTCGTCTGTGTTCTACAGGTGCTCCTTTGATGCCTTCCAGGACACTCTGTACGCCCATTCCAACCGTCAATTCTACCGCGACTGTGACATAACCGGCACCGTCGACTTCATATTCGGAAATGCCGCAGTTGTCTTCCAGAACTGCAAAATCCAGCCCAGGCAGCCCATGGAGAACCAATATGTGACCATAACAGCTCAGGGAAAGAAAGAAGATAATATGAACTCGGGCATTTCTATTCAAAAGTGTAACATCAGCCCTCTGGACAAGGTCACAGTCCCAACATACCTTGGCAGGCCTTGGAAGGATTACTCCACCGCGGTAATAATGCAGACCTATATTGGGTCACTCTTGCAGCCATCGGGCTGGATCGAATGGGTCAAAGGTGTCGCACCACCCAAGACCATTTTCTACGGCGAGTACCAAAATACCGGCCCGGGATCGAGTGTGGATAAAAGGGTTAAATGGGCTGGAGTTACTTCCCAATTGACAACAGACCAGGCCCAGAAGTTCACAGTGGAAGCCTTTCTCCGGGGAAGCGAATGGCTACCTGAAACACACGTGGTCTATGAGCCAGCCTTATAGAGAGAGAGTCGCAACTCTTTTTAGTAAATTCTTTTGGTTATTATTAGGTTCAACTATTATTATTTAATGGTTTCTAGTTTAGTTTATCTTTTTCCCAACGGTCGGTAAATTCTCTTTTGGTTATACTTGAGTTCATTTAGTCTTTTTTTATCAAAGACAAATTAATCAAAGAAATTCATTATCTTATATATTTCCCTTCCCTAAATTCATGAGCTTACTTTTGACAGTATTGCACAAAGTTATTGTCTCTAGCTTCCAACTTTAATTGCTTCCTTTCTGAGATAAAGTCACGAAATATTTGCTGCAAAATATATAATAACTATATATATATATAGTTATTATATATATATTTATTTAGAATAGATGGATGTGGAGGCATGATTGTTGGCACATAACAATGGCAAATGCATAAAAGATGCATTAATGAGATAGGACAAGTTGTGGGATTTCTAGATACATACTATATAGAGATTACATCAAGTGAAGGTTTAGTGGTTTACTAGGGATTATATATTTACTCTTCCAATAATTTAGAAAGCTATAATTCAATTGGCTTTATGACTTTAAGGCAATTGAGAACATAACATAATCTGAAGCAATTGGCTGACTTATTATGACAAAATAAGTTTGAGGACTGTTTTTCACTTGGCCCTTATTCCTCCAAAAAAGATCAAAGCCAGAGAATCAATTGCTTATATTGAAAAATAAATGATAATATAAGAATTGAACAACTATCTCAGAATATATATATATATATATATAATTGGACTCTTCACCCATTCCATTGGACAATTTTGCATCAAGTATTCATATTCTTTATTCCTTTGTTTTGAATCTATTAAAGAACGAGGGGTCAATTTCGAATGCAATTGTCTTCTGCGAACAGTTTTTGTCGGCAGGGTTGCTTGTCTTTTGTGTTTACTGTTTTCCCACGCACTAGAACGTCCTCGGAGCTGTTAAATTTGTGTAATAATAATAATAAAAAAATTAGTGCCCAGTAATTCAATTATTAATTTTTTATTATTAATTTTTACTTAATATTTTGTTTGACCAAACTCTGTTGCAAGTTTATCCAGCCAGTTTGCAACAAATGAAATAAATAAATAAAATTGGGCACCACGTTAGTTGATGAAATGGGAATGTAATAATTATTCTCTCTCGTTCTATTATTTAGTTATGAATGAGTTATTGAATCTCTTTCATCGAAATAGAAATTAACTCTTGTTTCTTAGTCAATTGATGCAAATTGCCAACGAACTTCCTTTCCTAAAATTTCTCCCAAAAAATTCTATAGCCTAATTCATATTATTTCAAAAAAAAAAAATTTATACAGCCTAATTCAACAAAAAAAAAAAAAATTATACATGAATGGTTAATTTTGGGCTGATTTTGGATTGGTTGTTGATAGCCTTTAACACTTCAAGCAAAGTAATTTTTAATATTATTTTTACTCACTATTTTCTAAGTATTAATGAAATGTCCATTCCTCTAATTAGGAATTGGAATGATTTTAATGAAATGACCATTCTCTAAGAATGGTGGGAAATGGGCATTCCCTCCTTAAAATTACTTTCCAAACAAACGAATGAAATTAAAAGTATTCTATTCCACTTTATTTCATTCCATTCTCACATTACAAACTAGCCTTAATATATAATTAACTCCTAGAGGGGAAGACAAATGCCAATTTTCTGTTACTATCAATTGCTCCAATTATTTTTATATCAATATTAATAATTAATAGACAAGAAATATCAAAATATAATCAATTAATTTTTGAAAAATAATAAGAAAATCGAAACAAGTCTCTCTATCAGTATCATTGAATGCAACAAGTGAGTTTTTTTTTTCTCTCCACTTTACATTTCAAATTTTAAGATTTTGAAAGTTATACTATAGGTTAATCACTAAGCCAATAATGATGAAAAAAATTATAATAAGATTGAAAATTGAAGAAACCAAAAATTAAAAATTATATGATTGTTGTTAAAGAAAAAATTGGCCTCGTTCCTCTTACCACACAATAGGTATTGGCATATTGGCTCTTCTCTTAATAATTGTTTTATTTTCCGTCAATATAGCACATGTAAAATGACTCATCTCTTTTTCTCTCTAAAATCTCTTTATTAAATAGCTTATTTCTTTCTTTCTCTAGACTTCCTCTTTCTCTCTCTCTCTAGATTGCTTTTTGGCCACTATGTAACTCTTCCACATATTTGATTGACGTTTTCGATGTCTTTTGCTTTTGTTGATGAGATCTAGAGTGAAATTTATAGGCTCGAAAAACGATTTTCAGATGATTAATTGGTAAGTTGTTTTGGTTAAGTTTTGAAAAATTATTTTAAAAGATTTTTTTTTTTTTTTTTTTTTTTTTTTTTTTTTTTTGAATTTGGGACTACCAAGCACCGAAAAAAAAATTGCTCAAACAAATGGAATCTTAATGTATAGTCAATATTTCAAATTTAGTATAAAACTTTTACATAAAATTCTCTTATTATGTTTTGCTTGTTACACTATTAATGAAAAATGAAAATCCAGTCAATTTGATCAGTGTTTGATACAAAAAAGGTTATTTCCTTTATTTATTTATTTTGTATGTCGATAAATTTGGAGATTTTGTAACTCCAAAACTATGTATCCAAACCTTGACCCATGCTTATGCCCATGTAATATTGTGTAAAACTTTATTAACTACTTAGAGTGTTCACATTATCCATGAATTTGATATGATATGTTCTACTTTTATACATATATAATACTCTTTTTAACTCTAAATTTATCCTCTTTTATATTTTGGGTAAACTGTACTGACATTCTTGAAGTTTTGGTCAACACCACTCAACAGAAAGTCAATAATTTTTTTTACATTGGCACCTCCTGATTTTTTAAAAATGTATATTGACACCCCCTCCAACCCTCCGAGACCATATAAAATTACCTTTTAACCCTTTAACTTGTTAACAATTTCATTTGAATCATGAAATTACAAATTTAACCTCTAACTAAATTTAATGGACCAAACTAACATCTTCATCTCTTCTATACATATAAATATAATTTATATATAACAATACTTATACCACCACGCCAAGAAAAAACCGCCACCACCACCACAACATAAAAATTAATTATTATTATTATTATTTCTTTTCTTTTTTTCTTTTTTTTTGAAATAGCTAGATAATTGTATACCACAACAACTACACCCAAAATACCACCATAACCACCAACACCACAACAGTAGGAAAAAAATATTGAAAAAGTTCATGACTAACCCATACTTATATGTTCCAAACACCACTAAAACAATCACCACACCAAGATAATACCACCAACACATCGAAATGCTACCAGAACCACCACCACCACCACAGTAGAAAAAATAAAAATAAAAATTTTGAAACATCTTGATAATCTAAACACCAACACAACCACACCCAGACAACACCAACAACCACTACCAGAGACTCCAGAGTAGAAAAAAAATTAAAAACAGCCATGGCCAATCCAGACCCACCACAATAAGGAAAAAAAAAAAAAAAAGAAAGAAAAAAAAAAAGAAAAAAGAAAAAAAGAAAAACAGCCATGTCTAACCCAAACACCACCACCATCACCAAGCAGCACAACAATAGAACAAAAAATAAATAAATAACAAACAGTGATAGCTGTTTTTATCTCACCATTCCCACCAATTATCTTCTCTCATCTCACATCCATTTTCTTTCCCTTACTCATCTCAATCACAAATCCAACAACACCATAACCACCACATTGTAATATTTTCCCCCCAAATTCTGCGAATTAACTTGTTTTATTCGCTATTTCATCCACCGCTAGTTACGTTTTCCTTCATCGGCCACCAGTAGCTCCTCCACCGGCGAGAAGAATGACAAGGGTTACAATTTACCCCCAAAAAATTAACATATATAGGAAGAAAGGGGAATGAGATAGAGGGAGTGTTCGCGGCTAGTTACTAAAATGAAGCCAAAAAAACATAAAAATAGAGATTAGGGTAGATAAAGAGGCTTAATGATGAGGGTAGTTTCATCAATTAATATAGTTGATATTTTGTAAACTAATTGAATTAAACAATCAGGGGCAAATATGACATTTGAAACCATAAGGGGTGTCATTGTTAAAAAAGAAACGTTAACCCGTATTTGAGTAACATTAACCGAGACCTTAGGAGGTGAGAGTGCAATTAATCCTTTTATTTTTTTTCTTTCTTTACTATTGATTTTGTGATGCCCGTGTTATCTTTTTTTTTTCAGTTATTTTTTTTAATTATTATTTTATTCCTTTTCCGTCTTCGGGCCTTGTGGGCGTGCCCAAGACTAGGTTAAGTGTTCGGGAATGATTCCCGGCACTTCATTCACTTATTCTTGTTCATTTACCCCCATAGCATTGTAGGTTTGCATAACATTTACATGCCGTTTAATTTATGTTTTGTGGGGGTATTTGTGCAGTTAGATTTTGGGAACATTTTCATTTTTGGGGGTCTTTATATAAATATCTTTTGAAGATATTTTCTTTTGTGGCATTAGTGTGAATATCTTTTGGAGATATTTTTATTTTGTGATTTTTATGTAATTATCTTTTGGAAGATATTTTATTTTGAGGCAGTAGTGCGATTTTCTTTTAAGATATTTTTCATAGAAGAACTTTTGTGTAATCAAGGGACGTTGTCGTCGTGTGTCCGATTGTGGTTAGGATGCTTGTACGGATGTCTTTTTCATTGTACTTCGAGCCATGAATTCTTAGAAATGTACTTCGGACCATTTCCCCCATTTTAGGGTTTTTAACCCAGGAAGTCGATGTGTAGGTCCGGGACAATTTCTCGGGTACGGGATTCATTTTTCGATGTCATTTCTTTCGTTGGGAGTTATTTTGGATACCGGTACTTTCATGTGTTCAGTTTTTGTCCGATTAAACGCGTTCAAACAACATATATTTTTCGGGGGTCAAGTGAGGCCGGACCGGGTCAAGTGTTCAGAAATATTTTTCCGACACTTTGCATTTATTGTTTTTGTGATATATTGGACCTATATATTTAATGAAAAATAATTCTTGTACCGAATAGTTATAATGAATTGTTAGACCTACTATTTTAATTAGTCAATTATGCAATAACTAAGGAAGTGAAACCCTTCTTTAGTTATATTTGGTATAAATAGTCAATTAAAAATTATTCGGTTAAGCAATTCATTGCAAATATTCAGTGTAAGTATCACTACTCATATTTAATTTAGAATGTTTTAGACATCATATTTTATTTTGAGCCGTTCGCGTTATTATTTTTCTCATATTTTCTATTTTTTGGGTCTTTTGTAATTTATACTTTTGTGGGGCCCATGGGAGACTTTTGGGTTATATGTAACCAATATATATGTATATTGGATGAGAGAGAGAGAGAGAGAGAGGGGTCTGCCGAGAGAACCCCCTCCCTCTTTCTTTTTCTTTTTATTATTATTATTATTATTATTATTATTATTATTTTTGTTTTTAAGTAAAGGGGCCGATTTGTTCCGTTTCTGTCGAGATTCACGAGTAGTAAAAGGGTTTTATGACGGAGACACCATGGGGATAAAAACCCTCCTTTATGTTTTTGATTATGGGAATTTTGGGTTTTTGGGCCGAGTTCGAGTTTGGATTTGGAGGCGGTCGTAGGAGGCTTTATTGTTCTTCTCGCCATCTTTATTGCGCACTCGAAATGATAGCTCGATTGGAGCACTTTTGGTTTTGGTATTTTGAGAGGTAGGAATTTGTTACGTATGTAAGGCTATGCCTTCTTTGTGTTTTGTGAGTTAGTTTCGAGTTTCACATGCATGTGAGTGTTTGTGTGTGTGTATATTTAGAATTGTTTATATAGATTTAAAATGTCTTATGATAATGATTCTATGAAGAAGTTATTGATTCCATGCCTAAATTGCTTTATTGATGTATTGATTTAATTATGGATATTAGACGATGCGTTTAATGGATTTAGTGATTTACTTGTGATTGTATATAATCGATACTCGGTGTAGGCCTTGTGGAAAACATGATAAAATTGTGAGAGTTGGAAATGTGATCTTAGGATGCCTAATGTGCTGCTTGTTGAAACTGTTAAAATTTGGGATGTGAAAATAACAAATGCAAATAGGAAAAAGGAAGAAAGAAAACACGTGCATATACATGATTTGGCAATAAGACCTACATCCATGGATAAAGAGTCACTAAGGACTACATTTTTATTATTCAGATTTATTTATTGCTTGAGTACAAAAAGCCTATATATAGGCATGGTAAAGATACGAATATATGGAATACGTACAATAGTCAAATGAGGCACCATGATTGGTGGAGGATTTTGCTCCACCGTTATATAAAAATATTTATAATTGGAATGAAATTAACCGGATCACCATGATTGGTGAAGGATTTTATTCCACAATTATATAGAAATATTTATATATTTCAACACTCCCTCTCAAGTTGGAGTATGAATATCATGAATGCCCAACTTGCTAAAGAAACGCTTTGAAAGATGATAAGAAAATGTCCAGAACAAAGCCAGAAAATTGACCAGATCTTGCTGAGGAAAATGACCAGATCTTGCCAGGAAAAAAACTGGAGCTTGCCGGGGAAAATGACCAGAACTAAGCCAGGAAAAAGCCGGAAGTACGTCAGGAAATGAATGTGAAGACATAAAGAATATACTCCATGATAATAATTCTAATACTCCCCCTCAAATTCTAGATGGAATTATAAGAACAACTTGGCTCTAATTCAATTCAAAAATATACATTTCATCAGATTCATCATAGATGGTTATAGACACCGCCTCCCATATCTCCTTAGCCATGGGAAAATGAATAAATCGTTACATCAATGATGGGATCATCGAGTCAATCAGCCAATTCTTGACTCGATGATTTTCAGTTATCCATGCCTCCAATTTCGGATCTTCAGGTGCGGGTTTTTTCGCTTCTCCGGTGAGATACCCAACCTTGTTCTGAGCGCCAATCCGCATCTCCATGAGTTGAGACCATAATGAGTAATTAGTCTGATCCAGTATAATTCCAATTGGAAATGCAGAATTGTCATGGTGGACTATGATCTGCCGTGCCGAAGTCGAGGTTGGTACGATAGTTGTGCCTGAAGTAATCGCCATTTAGGCTAACAATAGGAATAAAATTCGAAATATGATATTTAGAATACGGAATACGAAGAAGAAGAGAAGAAAAAAAAATTCTTAGAGTTGCTCTGATACCATGTTAAAATTTGGGATGCAGAAATAAGAAATGCAAATGGGAAAAGGGAAGAAAGAAAACACATGCATATACATGGTTCGGCACTAAGGCCTACATCCATGAACAAAGAGCCATTAAGGGCTACATTTTTATTATTCAGATCTGTTTATTGCTTGAGAACAAGGAGCTTATATATAGGCATGGTAAAGATAAGAATATATAAAAGGTGTACAAAAGTCAAAAGAGACACCATGATTGGTGGAGGATTTTGCTCCACCGTTATATAAAAATATTTATAATTAGAAGGAAATTGACCGGATCATCATGATTGGTGGAGGATTTTGCTCCACTACTATATAAAAATATTTATATATTTCAACAAAAACATATATATTGCTCATTCAGATATTAAAGCTTATTTTGATTGTAATATACTTTAATTGTTGTCATTGTATTGTTAAACATACCATGATAGCATTGAACCCTAGGGTATGATTTGTATGAGCTTTAGTGCACTTGTGAGGTGCATTTTGGTCATCTTTTGGTACATGGTACCTTATGGTTTATTCATGATTTTTCCTTATGAATATTTGTTTGATATGCGGTTTTATTCCATACTTGAGAGGGTGAGGGTTAGGCTGTCACGAATGAGCTCGGGCTTCCCAAATTAGTGGCCACTTGGGTGGTTTTATGCTAGTTAATAGTCCGAAAAATAATTATAGTTGGTTACCGGCGGTCCTGTTCATGCGATGTTTGTGTGTTGGAACTTTCTCTTTTTTCCATTCATGCGATGTTACTCTTTTTTTTTTTTTTTTTCCCTCATGCGATGTTTGTGTGATTGGGGTGTGTATGTGTTGTTATATCCCATACTTTGATGTTTTGAGATTTATTGTTTAAGTTGATACACTTGCGTAGTTGCAACTTTGTTCATGTATTCATTTCTAGTCCCGTTTTGATTATAAGTTGGCATTCATGTGTGATAACTATTTGATATATTCGTATCCCATTTACTAGGTTTTGGTTACTAAAAATGTGTTCTTGCATGTTTCATTTAAAGTGCCATTTTGTAGATTTCATGCTTAATTGTTAATGCTAGCTTAGGATGATACCTTTAGGACTTTCCCAAAAATTAGATGTTAGGGAGCATGTCCCTTGCATTATTTACAAGGACTTAACTTATAGAACCACAGAAATGTAGCATGTGTATGTACCTAGCATTGACCTACTGAGCCATGTGAGTTCACCCCCTCGTTGATTCCCCTTTAGGTTGAAACAAGCTCTTGAAGATGTAATTTCATTTTTATGTCTTAATAGTATAATCGATATATGGATTTAAATGGTGTATTTGGGAAATTATGTACCTTAGTTTCCATTGTATAAGGTGACTATTCTTGGATAATGTAACATAAGTTATGTATATTTGAGTTAAGATAATTTCATTTACAATGTATGACTACATTTGGTTCTTAAAGAAATCTAAATTGAGATCCTAGAGCTATTTTATTTTAAATGTATAAATTTTATTTCAAATGCACACATAATATATGTTTCACACACTCTGGGTTCACGGATGTCCTTGCCATATTTAGACATGTTAAAGGGACACTTTTCCATCATATTTTAACATTGGATATACATGGGAGTGACCGGGATCCATTTCTACAGTTTTCAACACTTTGGACCTGCTGACAGTAAAGAACGAGTCGACACATGGACACTTTACATCAACCGGTATATCTTTTTTTTTTTTTTTTTTGGGTAATACACTTTTTTAAGGGAGAGACTAGGTTTTGGTCAACGTGAGATACCTACACGTCGACCGAGTTGGCTTAACCAGTCGACGTGTGGACCTCACACGTCGACTGATTCCTGCTTCTTCCTTCTTCTTCTACCATTTGTTTCCCAATTCAATTTTGACACTTCTCTCTTGACCTATAGTACTTAGGGATGCATTGTATAGATGCTTATGTATTTGAGACCTTGTATGATGTCTCATTTATCGATTTGATCATTTCACCTATTTGTTTATTCATTATTGGAATAATTATCGTTCGTTATTCTTCACTTTCGCATTGAGAACTCATTATCGAGTCGAATTTTCGGATTACTCGTTAACGTTCCGAGTTATAAAAATTCGGCCGTTACAAATTTAATGTTCATGCTATTATTGATTTTTTTTAGTTGAAAGGTCTAATGTCGTTGAAATTCCATTAACAAAACTATCAACATGCTGGAAAGCAAAATGTCATATGATTAAGAAGTGAAAAGTAACAATTTGAGCAACCAAAAAGCATACTATGACACCATTTTTTATCGACCATTATGTAACATCATCTAGGACATGTTTGGATTTTAAACTTAATTACACATTTGGATGAAAGAAAATTTTAAACTATTAGGCTGTTTATGAAAATTTAATTCATAAAATTAATTTGATACGTTCTGATATTCCACAAATTAATTTAGGACTCTTATCGAAACGATTTGATTTTATATGTTATGAATCCTTTGAGATAAGATTAGTTTTCATTTTATGTAAAATCTAAATCAATTTTAACCTATGTGTATCACCATTAATCTTTTGGGTGATAAAGAGTACCCAAGTAAAATAAAGTTGAAATGAAACTTATAAGTGGACTCTCATGCGTGCACAGAGCATTTAAAATTTTTGGGTAAAGTATACTAACACTCCCTCAGATTTACTAAAAGGACACACATATGAAACTTAGCTTGTTTTGGGACAAAGACACCCCCTTGTTATATTTGACAGCCAAACAGAGCCTAAAAATGTGTGAAAAGTCTAATTTGCCCTACATTATTTGATTAATTTTAATAGTAAAATATCAAAAATAATTAAATGACCTAATTGCCCTTCTCTTTCTCTCTCTATACACCGATATAGCAAATATATATATATACTCGCAACCGTGAAATTGTCCGGCAAGGCTCTACTAGGTGGCGATGATCCCACCCATGGTGAAGCCGTGGAAGTGATCTGTTTGGCGGTGATGAACCCACCCACGGTAGAGATGCTCTACTCAGCGGCAGCAAAAATTATTACGTGTGTGTGTGTGTGTGTGTGTGTGTGTGTAATATACATAAATTTGTTGCAATATCCCATTACCAAGTACTGTCTCGATCCACAACCAGAGAGCAAAGAGTTCACGGGCGACGCAAGGATTAGGTCGGTGAGGAACGGCGATGAATAGTTCGACCGTGGATGGTTCCGTTATAGAGATGGCGGCATGGGCCGGCGAGCAAGGAGGCTTCGGACGGTGGTGTGAACTCAGCCGCGATAGGGTGGTTCGCAGCGTGATGGCAGCGGCAAGATCGGCCGGTGGAGGGCTCAGTCGTGATGGTCTGACAGGCGATGGAGAGGTCGGCTGTGGAGAGGTTGGACGGTGAGAGGAACAGCCGGCAAGCTTGGAATTGAATCAGCAGTACTTATAATGGTTATGCCCGGCGGTGAAGTGGCGGCAGCAGCGATGAGCTGCGGCGGTGGACAGGTTCGACTGTGAGCTTGCGGCTTCGGATGATGGCGGCCGGCGGGACTGAACGACGGGACAGTGATGGGCTCGATACGGCTGTGGAGAAGTCGGCTGACTCGGCCGTGAATGACTCGCTGCGGCGAGGTTGTGGCTTTGCTCGAAACAGCGAGGGCGGCTGAGATGGAGCGACGGCAACGGTGGGCGACGGGCTGTGGAAAGGACTTTGATATATATATAAAGCTGCAAAAATTATTATATTACTTTTAAAAAATCATGTGTTTTAAGACAAAAATGGGAGAAGGAAGAAGAAGGATTGGTTTGTGAGTAAAGGTTAGAAATGTAATTTCAACCTTCAAATTGGTCAATATAAAGGTCAAAAAGCAAAAATGTCAATTCATTACCATTGGGGTGTCTTTGGTATCTGTATGAAACTTGAAGGGGTGTCTTTGTCTCAAAATAAGCTAAGTTTCATCTGAATGTCCTTTTGGCAAACCTCAAAGAGTGGCTGAGATGGAGCGACGGCAACGGTGGGCGACGGGCTGTGGAAAGGACTTTGATATATATATAAAGCTGCAAAAATTATTATATTACTTTTAAAAAATCATGTGTTTTAAGACAAAAATGGGAGAAGGAAGAAGAAGGATTGGTTTGTGAGTAAAGGTTAGAAATGTAATTTCAACCTTCAAATTGGTCAATATAAAGGTCAAAAAGCAAAAATGTCAATTCATTACCATTGGGGTGTCTTTGGTATCTGTATGAAACTTGAAGGGGTGTCTTTGTCTCAAAATAAGCTAAGTTTCATCTGAATGTCCTTTTGGCAAACCTCAAAGAGTGTTAGTGTACTTTACCCTAAATTTTTTATATCCTCTTCTTCTTGGTTGATAAATTTAGACTTACTACCCTAAATCAATATATATATATATATAAAGAGAGAGAGAGAGAGAGTAGTAAATCAATACACATATATATATATTTATTTAAAATTCTGTCCAACTCATAGGTCTTAAAATCATTTAATGTATCTATTATTAATTTAAATGTTTTAAAAAGAGGTATGTTCTTATCCTATTAATTCAAAGTCTTTATTAATGTATCAATTATTAATTTGTAATGCGTCATCTCTTATTCATCACTAATTATGATCAGACAACTCATACTTAATGTCAGATTGTAAAGTTTTTCCTCTATATGGAAAATTAGTTCTACCCGAATTTGGCCCACTCGGATAACAACAACCAACCCTGTATGGGCGGTATTACATCAAGAAAATAGAAAAATGAAATTAAAAACTCTCTCTAGATTAGTCAATAAAGAGGATAAACAATCTCTATCCTAGCCCAAAAGTCCTTGAGATGCTCATCAAAATTTCTGAGAGAGACACCTTTGATTGAGCTCAAGCCTTTCAATCCGTAGGTCATGCCAACCTCATAAATTATGAGTTGGCTCACTTTGACCTAGAAATAATAAGGCCCACGCCTGAAGGAAAGAAGGAAAAGAAAAGAAAAGAAAACTGTTTGGGGAAAGAGATAAGGAAGAAATGCGGAGAGAAAAGAAAAGCACACGGTTATCCTTTCTTTTGGAGTAATGTGAGAATGATAAGAAAAAAAAAAAAAAAAAATTATTATATAGTTGGGTCAATCTTAAAGTGACACAGAAAGTTATGTGTCACTTTTATGTCGCTGTAAAGTATTTTTTTTTTTTTTGTTTCTGTATCGTTTTTGTGAATGGTAGGATTAATAATTTTAAAATTATGTAAGAATTTATCAAAAGAAAAGTAACATCAAGTGCGGAGAAATGAATTAAAAAATTATTATGTTGTGATTAAATATCTTTAAAAAATTTACTAAAATATTTATATTTATATTATTTTCATTAAAAGTTATTAATTGCCATTTAGTAGGGAAAGAGTTCTCCATTCACACTATTTTACACAAATAATTACTCTTAAAATGTATTCACAAAACATTTATTTTATTTAGTAGCAATAAAGTAACTAAATTACCCTGGTGGAGTACTAGAATTAAGAATAGTTGTGTTACTCGAAAATTTATCTTAAAATTTGTCACTCAAAATTTATTTATAAATTTTTTCTTTCTTTTTTTGTCATTAATTTCGTAATTAATTTATCATTCCTATTTAATACTCCTCCAGTCCTAAATTAAGTGTGATTTATGAATAGTAATTTTTAAGAAAATATGTAGGACATGTATCATCACTCCCGTAAAAATTACTAATTTAAAAATTTTAAACTTAAATAATATATATATATATATATATAAAAAGACATGAAATATATTATTTGTACACGAGACGTAGACTATTATTTTGGGCGGACAAAAAAAAAAACAGCATAATTATTTGAGGTCTTTTCCATCTTCCAAACACCTAAAAGGAAATAAAAGTACAAAAAAGAGTGAAAAGGAAAGAAAGGGACGGAAAGGGTAAAAAAAGGAAAACAGGGACTGCGTATTCTCATTCTGTGGGCGCGTTGAAGAAACTGAGACGAATCTGATCCTTAAATTGCTGCAAAATAAGTACAAACGACGATGCGGAAATTTGTAGCAGACAAAGCCAAAAATCTCATCACCACCACTTCCTTGCTGCAGACCAATTCAACAGAAACGCTCAGACTTTCGTCGTCGTCTTCTTCTTCATCAGCTTTATCTCAATCTGCTACTCGTTTCTTCACATCTACTCCCTCTTCTCCTGATTCAATGGCTTCTACTAATTCACCCCCTTCGGTCACTCTTCAAAACATCAACCCCAAGGTATCAAATCTACACTACATACAAATATATATATATATATATACTCACATTTTGATTTACTGTTTTATTGATTGTGCACGCCAGCTATGGGTAATTGGGTTTTCCCCAACTTCTGCTTCTGAGCTTTCTGCTTAGTGGGTTTTTTTTTTTTTTAAATCCTCTTGTTGGGTTTCATTGATATGCTCTTTTTACCTAATATATATATATATAATTGACTCCTTAATTGATGTTTATAGCATTGGCATAGATAAATGCACCTATATAGTGCTATATATGTAAATTTACATGAACTTTGTTGATCATGAGTTTCCATATCTGGATTTGCAAATTCGTTTGTGTCCAACAAAGATTGAGTTTTAAGTTCCCTTTTTTTATTAGATATGCCAAATCGTATCCATCTGTAGTTGGATATTTCTTCTTTTATATTATTTTTTCTCTTTTTTATTCACTTCTTTTGTTTTGTACCGTTTACGTTCTGCTTATGTTCTCTGCTATGTTTATGTTTTGGCATGTAGATTCTTCACTCTTTTTTTTTTTCCCTATAATTTTGAAGTCTGGTATAATCTCCACCTTTATCTTCGTAAACCAATCAAGACCTCTAGATTTATATTTGCTTCAACCTTAAAATATATATATATATATATATATATATATATATATATATATATATCAGATGGCTTCAGTCATCATAGAATATTTATTGAGCTTAGTGGAAGTATATCGATGCCCGAACCCTCTAGCTTCGGGCCTAAAAATGCCTTTTTCTCAAGTAACTTGGAAGATGTGACAGATGTGACAGTTAAATTTCGATTTGAATCGAGCATGTTGATGCGATAACTGATGATGATGTTGATGCAATAAAGGTATGGTTTCCTATTAACAGGAGAAGAAAATATGATTTATACACCAAGAGAGAGATTATAGAGAGAACAGTTCCCCACTAACTGATGTCCTAAAAGCCATGATAGGTATAGTTGGTGGGCTGCATATTGAGCAAACTTAGAATTGAGAAAGTGATTCCAAGCTTGCTACCGGAATGACATGTTATGGCTATGAAGCGACCTCCTTTGAGTGCTATAGAAAAATTTGAATTTCTTTACCAATTCTCGATACTTGTGATCGAGTCTAAGCATTTTCTAACAAAGGTCTCTGTTTAATCTAATGAAGCTTGTTGAACAATGACTTAATTATCCGGTTTGGTCCTGATTTCTCTAACAAGTTCTGCTTACTGAATTTATAGTGATTCTGTACATCTTCATCACCAAATTTTCCTTTTATTCCAGGTCTTGAAGTGTGAGTATGCTGTTCGTGGTGAGATTGTCACCGTGGCGCAGGTAAGATAGCTAAAATGTGATAACTAGAATCTGTACAACTAATTTTCATGATTCATGGACTCTGCATATTCAAGGACATACACTCACAACAAAGGCTGCCCCTAGATAAATTAATTTGAGGGTGTTTGAACTTGTAAAATGGCTTTTGGGTGGACCTAGTAACTATTTGGATATGCTGCATCTTATCATGTAATTTCTACAATATATTCAGCTTATTGGGGTACTCTATGTGATGTGATGTCACAGAGATTGCAGGAAGAATTACAAGCAAAGCCAGGTTCTCATCCCTTTGATGAGGTACTCTTGTTTCTCTTTGTTTTTGTTTTTTCAATTTTAGCTTTAAATGCATACTTGGATGCAGGCAGTTTGGTACTTTTTTGGGCACTTTTAGGTTTAGGATGTGGTTAACTAACAATTCCTTCACATTAAACCTTGTAAACCATGTTTAATAACCTCTTATTTCTTGATTGATTGATGAAGATATCTGAATTTTTGAAGAATGAACACAATACCTGAACTAGGAGGTTGATCTGTTGGCTGAATATTGTTCCTCACTTTCTTAAGCAATGTTTATACTTTGAAAATATATACAACAAATTCTTTTTACTAGAGAAGAACTTTTTTGCTCCTTTCTTCCACAGTCACAGGCTCACAGCTTATCTTCCTTTTTGGTTATGTCTTACTGTTCGCCATTATTTTATACATTAATGTTGGTCTTGGTAATACAATTTTCTCTGTCAGATATACTGCTTCTATACTCATTTTCCCCTTTCCATTTGCAGATACTTTATTGCAATATTGGAAATCCTCAGTCTCTTGCTCAGCTGCCTATCACTTTTTTCCGAGAGGTTCTTGTGCTATAAATTTATTCTAGAATGTAATATAGGTTTCTCAGTTCAAGCACTTTCTAATTATGGTCACACTTATATTAGGTTCTTGCACTATGTGACCATCCGGCCATTTTGGACAGAATTGAAACTCAGGGTTTGTTCAGGTATGGTCAGCTTATGGCTAGTTATAAGCTTTCTGAGCTATTAAATGTATGCTATATTGTTAAGTGCTAATTTCTCCAAAAAATCGATTGTCATACTAGGCTATTAATAGCACTACTAATAATAAAATTAGAGAAAGTAGACTTGGGTGGTATACTCATATACAACATAGACCAAAGATCCATTGGTTAGAAGAGGAAGATTTGTTTGCCTAGAAGGGAAGCAACAAAAAGGCCGACCAAAACTTATATCGGATGAAGTAATTAAAAAAGATTTTAAGAAATTAAACATTTAAACATAAGAGGAGACATGGTGTATAATATGTAAGAATGCAAAAAAAGAATTCAAATGGCTGATCCCATCCACACGGGATAAAGGCAAGGTGTCTTACCCAGAAATGAAATAGTTGGTATTTATTTCTCAGCAATTCTTTGATCCACAAAATTATCATCAATTGCCATTTTTAGGTGTTATACATTTTGGATAATTGCAGTATAAGATGGTGGCTAACATAAAGATGGCTATCAACTACTCCAAGTCATCATCTTTTTTGCATCTTCTGTGCTCAACTCCTTGGTTGTCCTTGAATATATGCGAGTAACGAAGACAAATACCAAAATTAAAAAAAGAAAAACAACTACCGTGGAACGTCCTACTGTTAAATTCCAACAGTACAATGGAGTTCTTGCAACCCACTCACTAGTGGGTTGCAAGAACTCAACACCTTGCGCATAGAAGGTAGAAAATAATGACTTGAATTGAAATTAGAGAGGGTAAAGGGTATGGAAGAGGAAGGAAGAGGGAAGATTTAAAGTAAGTTCATTATTTTACTTATAGAAAGAAGTTCTTTTCCTTGCAATTAATATAATATTACTTGTTCAAGGGAAAAAAATTGTAATATTATGTGTTTAAAAAAAACTGCCAATTGGGCATCCCCATTGAGGTAGGTCTAGATTCCTACTATTGACCACCCCTTCCATTCTCAGCCCCAGCGAACAAATACCACCCCACCCCACCCCCCCCCCCCCCCCCCCCCCCCCCCCCCCCCCAACAAAAAAAAAAATTAGAAAGAAAGTTGTTAATAATCAGTAGCTCATGACTTTTCATAGTGCGGATGCCATAGAACGAGCTTGGAAGATCCTAGATCAAATTCCTGGAAGGGCAACTGGTGCATACAGTCACAGTCAGGTAAGGATGTCCTCTTCAGCAGTATTTGAAAGATTTAAGTCAATTTATCGTTGTGTGGATACATCGTATGAGTTTGATTCTTTCCAATCAGGGTATCAAGGGATTACGTGATACAATTGCTGCTGGTATTGAAGCCCGTGATGGTTTTCCTGCTGATCCAAATGATATTTTCTTGACAGATGGTGCAAGTCCTGCGGTAAATTTTGATTTAAAACCCGAATTCTTATCATGTTTATCTAAATTTTTCAGCGAGTAATTGTATTTCAATTTCAAGCATAGATAACATTTTTTTTTTCTTTTTTTCTTTTTTACCAGGTCCACATGATGATGCAATTGCTGATAAGATCAGAGATGGATGGAATTCTTTGTCCCATTCCTCAGTACCCTCTGTATTCCGCTTCGATTGCCCTCCATGGTGGCACTCTTGTAAGTGACCGTAATATAGGAGCAATAGTCAGAAATGGAGATTCAAATTGTCAGCTCTACCCAAGTGCAAAATTTTGGCCATCTGTAAGCCAAACTTAAATTGAACTTGGGACTGGCTTAATGTGAAATTTTGCAGTGTCATTAACCTAACCATACTGATCTTCGAGATTAAAGGTTTGATTTTATCATCTAATGGGATTTTTTTTAATAATACGAATATCTGACGTGGAATTTCAAACTGGTTTTGCAGGTTCCTTACTACCTTGATGAGGCAACAGGGTGGGGGTTAGAGATTTCGGAGCTTAAGCAGCAATTAGAAGCTGCCAAGTCTAAGGGCATTACTGCCAGGGTCTTGGTTGTAATAAATCCAGGAAACCCAACAGGGCAGGTACTGGTGATCAAAATTTTCAGAAGGTTAACTAAAGGTTGAATATCTTGCATTTCACTCATTCATAGGAGGCAGCTTTGGTGAAAACCAGTTGTCTGGTTATGAATAATGACCTTGTTTTATGATTTGATTGTATTGGTAACCTATGCCTGCAGGTCCTTGCTGAGAGCAACCAGCGGGAAATTGTGGAATTTTGCAAGAAAGAGGGTCTTGTTCTTCTGGCAGATGAGGTGAGTAGATATCCAGGGACCTCAGTTCTGTAGGCCTCTCTATGTCTGGAGATTATTTAATATAGACTAGGTTACTTTAACTGAAGTCAGGTTTGGCGGGTTGTGACTTCACCATTCATGGACAAGATTTACCTCAGATTTGTGCCTCTGAATGTGCTCACACAGCTACTATAATATAATGGCCTTCAACAATATTTTTTGTACTCGTACAGGTATATCAGGAAAATATTTATGTTCCTGACAAGAAGTTTCACTCATTTAAGAAAATCTCCCGATCTATGGGGTATGGTGAGAAGGATATCTCCCTGGTGTCTTTTCAGTCAGTCTCTAAAGGTATGTTGGTCTTGTCAATAAAATTTATCAAGAAATGAATTGTGGAAATTGTTGAATTGAGAGTTCACAAGCCGTGTTGCTTTGCTGGCTTCAGGGTATTACGGGGAGTGTGGAAAAAGGGGAGGATATATGGAGGTTACTGGTTTTAGTGCTGAAGTAAGGGAACAAATCTACAAAGTAGCATCTGTAAATCTTTGTTCTAATATCTCTGGTCAAATTCTTGCCAGCCTTGTCATGAATCCTCCGAAGGTAAGATATTTCTTTCTTCGAATTAGTGTTCCTTTCATTTTCCCTCATTTTTGGTCAAGGAGGTTATGTTGATACCCAGTTGGAAATGGATTTGATAAGGTAAAGTCAGAGATAAGATTTCTGATTGAAGACCAAGCTAGCTTTGAAATTTCAGTGAGCTGGAGCCCCTCTCATCACCATTTTTATTGAGAATCTCAATTTCTTGAATTAGAATTGCTTTCCAAGTTTGATTGACCACTACCTGGGCATATTTTGTATCTCAATCAACTTCTTGAGTTGTTGTTTCATGACTTTGATTTACATAATTAAGTTGCTCTAAATTTTATTAACTGCATAGCTATAATCTTCAACTATGACATTAACCGGTCATTTCAAACCAAAATTCCATCTACATTATAGCAATTACTGAAATGGATGAAATATGTGGATGCATGCAGGTTGGTGATGAATCCTATGAGTCCTATTCTGCAGAGAGAGATGGAATACTCTCATCACTAGCAAGGCGTGCAAAGGTTAGTTAAAACAAACAAATTTCATTTAATGAAGGGAAACTGATAAGTTATTTAATTATTAAGAAAAAAAATTCAAAAAAAGAAAAATGGTTTGAGTGAGACTGGATATTGCATTGGATTCTAAATACTAATTGATGCTTACTGAATATTGTATTGGATTCTAAATTCTAATTGATGCTTACCTTTTGAGCTTTTAGCAACCATAGCATCTATTTGAGTTTGTAATTCATTTTGGATGCGGATTTATTTTCTAAGTATTATTAAACTTGCAATAATTTGTGGTATTCCATTATAATAAACCTGCATTCTCCTATGTTGATGATATGACAATAAGCTACCTTGACATTGACCTTTGTTAAAAACAGTACAATTAAGTTTGCATTATATGTTTTCTTATATATATATTTACTATTTTTCCATTAACACAGACGCTAGAAGATGCACTCAATAGTTTAGAGGGTGTGACTTGCAACAGAGCTGAAGGAGCAATGTATCTCTTTCCGCGTCTTCACTTGCCCCAGAAAGCAATAAAAGCAGCAGAAGCAGCAAAAACGGTCCCAGATGCATTCTATGCTCGCCGCCTCCTTGATGCCACTGGAATTGTTGTTGTTCCAGGATCTGGATTCCGTCAGGTGAGAATTATAGATCGTATAAGTCACTGAATTCCACAATTCCTTCGGCATGTCAATTTTGTACAGTTGCAAATAGCTGCAAATTCCAACTTGGGAAAAAAAATTTCTATTCAAATGTCAACAAAATCAATTGGTCTTAAAAATCAACATATCCCTCTTTTGAAAGGGTGGAGCAAAATGCAAGATTTGTTTTGAGAAAAGGGAAGGGTGGTCAGATATTATTATCCAACTGAATTGATTTCAACACCCCCCCTCTCCCCCTCCTCTCTCTCTCAAAACTCGAAACTCGAACACCCTACTTTGTCCCTATGGAGAGTTGAACCCTTGACCCTATGCTTTGGAAGGTAAGGAAGTATATCACTAGGCGTGCAGTCCTGTGGTGACTAAATTGATTTTCAAATTAAAAATTTCTTGAAAACTTTATGAAACTGTATAAGCTCATACGGTGTGGGATGGTGTATGGTGCAAACTGATTTGCCTATTTCCTCATATTTCTGGGTTAGACTGATGATTTTGTGCTGTTATTTTCTTGGAAGGTCCCTGGAACTTGGCATTTTCGGTGCACAATTCTGCCTCAGGAGGACAAGATTCCGGCAGTGGTCTCTCGTTTGACAGAATTTCACAAAGGATTCATGGACGAGTTCCGTGACTGAAACTGAAAGATATTTTTTTTTTTCACAAATTCAGACCCTGCCTCCGAAGAGTTCTAAATAAAATAGTAACCATTATGTTCGTGTTCATGGTTATCTTGTATTTTTCCTTTTCCAACATTTTTGGGGAGAACAATAATATTCTAGTTATACTGCGAGTTATCTGCAGGAGTTATTTATAGAAGCAAAGGCTGGGTTCCCATTGTCTTTCTATGATTTTCACCTTCACCATTTCATTCTCTGAGCCTAAGTATTGTTTAGCAAACAGGCCATGCATAACTTTATGTTAACTGCAGCTACCAATTCGAAACTCAAGATAAAAAGGAAAATATTGGCAATATGCTGAAAGTTTCCAAACAATTGTGAGGGATACTGGTAGAAAGTTCGTGAATAATTTGTGTATGATAGAAGAATATGCGACAACTTTGTGTAATTCATTTGTCTATAATGGATAAATCGTATAAGAGATGTAAATTTGTAATGTACTCGTATTTTCTATTCACAAAACATACTTTTTCAATTATTATATATATATATATATTTAAAATAACCCTCTGCACTCCACTTATAAGTACTCCATACGGTTACCTATGTAACGCGGACACAAGATACAGACAGGACACGGATATGTTTAAGTCGTCTGCAAAGGATTCTACCCGCCGCTCCATAGAAATTGTACTTCAAGGCGGCCCGCGCGGCAAGTCCGCCGCGGGGCTTGGCCAACGACACATGCCTTTCGGAATGCTACCCGATTGATCCTGCCAGTAGTCATATGCTTGTCTCAAAGATTAAGCCATGCATGTGTAAGTATGAACTAATTCAGACTGTGAAACTGCGGACACGTCAAATTTTAAAAAAGTAGGACACGGGTACGGCGTGGACACGATTACATAATAATTTTAATTTTTATTATTATACATCTATTTAGTAATAGTATTATAAAACTTTAATTCATTTATAATTTCTATACTAAGAATTGCTCTAAAATGAATTAGAAAATAAAATTATGTCATTGTTGTAATAATTTTTATATCATATATACCATTATTTCACTACTTTGTCACGATAGTATTCATATTATTTTCAATATTACTAGGTAGATTTGTGTTAGAAATGTCCATATTATTTTCAAGATTACTGTGTAGATTTGTGTTAGAAATGTCATAGAAGTGTCGGCGAAGTGTTCAGAAAGTGTTGGTGAAGTATCCGAAATAATGAAATTAATTTTTATTTATGGACATATATATGAAGTGTCGGACACATGTCCGTATCCGACACTAGTACAGCTAGAAGTTACCGTACTTCTTAGATGGTGACTATTGGAAAGCTTCCATAATTCTTATTCATCTTTTTATTTTGAATTGTTCCAAAATATTTGTTGCCCAAAGTAATTGCATTAAATGATGATTCTCTTTAAAAAAGATTAAACTTTTAACGATCGTCATTTATTTTGAGACCTAGAAAGTAATATTTTCATAAACCGAAGAATGGCATAGGAAGTAATATTTTCATAAGTTATATATTTTCAATATGGAACTTATCCATTTTTCTAAGTGACTATTTAACTGGTCTATAGGACGCATTCCCACTTTTTGAAGTCCAGATATTACATATCCCTTCATTAAGACACAAAAAGTGTGTCACAATTCCGATAATCTTCACCATAGAGAATCATTTGTCATTGCCAAGACCAAAATTCTCATTTTCTTGTTCCAAAAGAGGTTTCGGCCTCAAATATTTGGGAGATGAAGTGCTCAAGTCCTTCCATACTAAGGACTTGCCAAGGGCCTTGTGGTCCGTAGTAAACAAGAGACATACCATGAAAGCCACCACCTTAGTTGGACTCCCGGATGGTTTAGGATTTTCTGAGAACAACAAATAGAATAAGAAAAAATCGAAAAGAGAACTTGCCACAATCTAGCATCATGTTCCAACACAGTTTCATGTTCATTGACTTGAGAATAAGATTGTAATTATATCCATTAAACGCATCAAAAACGTTTCTCTGGTAAAATCCCATACTAGGAAATAAGCAGAATATAACCCAGCAAATTAATACAAAGTGCATGCATGACTAGCACAAATGGGAAAGCAGATGTCGAATAGAAATTGTTCACGGTGTTCTCTTTTCATAGGCGACTGATGACAGCCTCAACCTCAGAAGGGGTGTACAGATGGTAACTCGGAGCGACCTTTGCAATGTCAACGTTATTTGGGGTCACCTGAGATCAAATAACAATTTCATTTACGGGTATGTTTTAGTAAAACCACAATTAAAAAGTAGGTAGAGCCCGCTGACACGATGAAGATTGCAATATGGAGAAGCTTACCTTTTCTTCCATAACTTGCTTCAGAATGGAAAGAGCTATTTTTTCAGCTTCTTCAAGGGTTAACTCCTGCAAGCGAAAAAGCAAATGGAAATCACAATCATCAACTTCTAAATGTAGAGAGCAATACTTTGGAAAACATTTTAGTCCTGGGTTTAAGGCAAGGAACAATAACTGAAAGAAAATTTCCATTGTGGCAAGGATAGAAAAACTGAAGTTATTCATGGCTACCAAGCAAACTATTACAAATCTAACAATCAACACCTGCGCAAGTTCCCAATTTCAAGCTCCAAAATGAGTGCAATTTTTTAGACAATAAATGCTATATCATACCTTGTTATATTGCTCCTGCAACGAGCTGTCAGCACCTTCAGAGCCAGAACCAATAGCTTTAGCATTACATTGCCAGAACGTGCCAGATGGATCCGTATAGTATCTGTGTGTCAAACATTCTTCCTTTTAGTTTCAAGCTGGGAAAAAAACACACACACACACACATATATATATATAATATTCTTGCTCCCAGGCATGGAGCGCTTTCATGAAAAATTATTAGATCTCATTGGATGGTCGGAAAAGAAACTTCCTTTGACTGGTAATTTCTGGTTTCCAAAAAGATAAAACCACCTTCCAAATGATATCATGTTCATTCTAAAAGGCTGTTCAGCCTATCCCCAAACCAAAGAGCAGTGGACGTCTCACAGTAATATTCAACAAATGAATTTGATCAACCTAATTGAAGTTGAAAGCCTATTAAAGATTGGCCTTCAATCCAAAGTTATTCTTATAGATAGCATTTTCCCTATATATATCCAAAATTCATTAGACTAATTGGTTTTTCACAGAAGAAAGAACCATGAATGGATGAAACTAGCTTGATAAAGAGCAACAGGTGTTGTTAAAGGATAAAGGATTGTTGAACAATTTGTGCGGGATCGAAAAGCAACAAAGGCCTTGTGGACTGAAGGACACAATTGATGGTTCAATCTAGGGCCTGATGAAGGAGAAATTTCAAGTGAGGCTGCTTCTTGTGGACAATGCCTAGCCAGCAAGGAAATTGGAGAAAAGTTGTCCGTACCAATAAGTGAACGGCGATAACAAAAGAGAAGGCAAAAATATATTATTTCACAGGAGGTGTCACTATCTTGGAAAGCAAATGGTACAAGGTTAAAGTGGCTTTTCTCATAGACTATCTGATGAGATCCAACAGGCCAACAGGTTTTGGACAAGTCACGGATCTCTTGCTCTTCAGCCCGGGAGCAAGGGAAGAAACAATTAAAAAACTAAAAAAATTACATTAAGAAAGTTACCAAACTTGTACATGTGATACCAAGAGCTCAGCACAAGTCTATGAAGCCTGGACATGGATACGGGATACAGAGACAACATGATATAGATATGGCGACACAAAAAATTCTTAAAAAATAGGATATGTATACATCAAACACATGACAACGTATATATTATATTAATACAGATATGTATAAAAATTACTATATATATATATATATATCCATATATTTATGGATAAATTTAAATAATAATTTTGTTCCACTAACCTTTTCTTATAAAAAATTATGACAATAAGCTGAGAGTTGAGAGATATAATGCATGGATAAATTTTGAACTAAAACAGTCATGATATAATTTCAATACCTTTTTTTAAAAAAGAAAATCTAAACTATACAATGATAACTTTTAAAAGTTCATATTTTAATTTTCAAGACTTGTTAAATATGTATCCTTAAGTATCAAACACCCTGATCGACTGAGAAGTATCCAATGCGTTAGAAGTAAAAAATTTATATATAATTTTACACTTATGGATAAATTTAGGAAGTATCAGACATATATTTGCAAATATCCAAGATGTGTCGGTATTCGGTATCCACTGACACAGATATTATAGGGGTACATCGCCCTTATAAAAGTATCTGTGCTTCCTACACTTCAGTGGTATCTCCTCCTTCCAAATGGAATATTGAGGGTTTGAGTCCTCAGTGGTATCTCCTCCTTCCAGATACATGCCTTGTTGATACTGATCACACATATACAGGCTATTTGAATTATTCAAATAAAAAAGTGCGCAGCTGATGAAAAATTCAGATAGACCAGGGAAATAGCAGACACCTTCGATTCAAATACTGAGCAACTGCTAAGGCAACAGAGCTTATTGTGGTGGATAGAAGCTTCCCAGGTACCCCAATGAAACTTAACATTGATGGATTGGTCGTGTAAAAGATGGTAAGGTGAATATTGATAGGGTAAGCAAAATTGAGGGGCAGCGGCAGATGGTGCAAAGATATAGCTCCAGAAGTAAAGTCCAGGTTTTAATAGTGGCCTGGCACTGGCTACTGACAATGACACAACTAACAGTAAAGGCAACTCCGAAGAAGTTAACTTGTTACCATAGGCACCTATAGTTTTCCGCGTTAATGAGTATTCATGGTGTTAGTGTTACAGATACAAAATAAGTGTGCTTCCTGCAAAAACCTGATGAATGGCTGGATACCAGTAAAGGCAATAGACCTTAGGGTAAATTACACTCACCTCGCCTCTAGTAAGCTAAAAGCTCAACGGCTGCCCTCAATTATTCGAAATACCATTTACCTCCCCTAAAACAAATGTATGTGTCAATTAACGGACCATGGCAATTTTACCAAAAGACCTCACACCATCACATGGTTTAAGAGACCCATCTGACGCTCTTTTCATTCCATCACAACTTTAACCCTACTTTCTGTCTCTCTCTCTCTCTCTCTCACACACACACACACTATATATATATATATATATATATATATATATATATATATATATATAAAACATGGTTTCAAAAATGGTGCTTCACAATTTCTCATTAGCAAAAATTAAGCCCAAGTCATGTCTCAATAACCTGCAACAACAGCCCAACCTCCTCTTCTTCACAATTCACAATCAGTTGGTGTTTATTCAAATCCATTTCAGTTAATTTTCATGATCTGTACTTCACAATCTCTACCCTTCTTCCTCATTTCTTCGTCATTTAAAATGACCAAAATATATGTATATATACACATATATGTATGCAGCCATATATATGTAGCTGCTAGTTTTATCCTCACATTTAATTGACTCATCAAGTCTCTTTTACTTTCCTTTTCAATTGATTTATGGTTTGTGTTCACGGCTACACTAAAGTACAGGGTATCTAAGAGACCCGCATGGGTGCATCATATATACACATTCAACTATAAATAGATGAAAACAAAGAAAATCATTCAACCCATTTTGAAGCTATATGATTGGTGTGTGTGCATATGGGCTCTTCACACAAAATCTTAGAAACGATCCCCAACCATCCAGCCCAGATATGTCCAATCATATTGTTTGAGAATTAAATTCAACAACCCATATAAAAATATATGAGAAATTGAAACTCCAGAAGCTGCAAAAGAGAAGTCAAAATTCCTTTGAATCAAATTCCAAAATCCCAAATCAAAATTTCTCATATTTAAATTGCGTAGGGGGTGGTGGCTATGGGAGGTGGTGGTGGAGGTGGAGGGGTGGAGAGGAAGAACCAAAATCAAAATTTGTCAAAATTGAACAGAGGTGGTGGTGGTGGAGGCTGTGGAGCAGAGAGAAGTGAGGAGGTGTAACAATGGGAGGAAGTAATCGCAATGGAGTGGTGGAGATGAGAGATACAAAAGGAGCAGATGGCAAGTTCAGGAGTGGAGTGAGAAATGGAGCACGTGAGGATATAATTGTATTTTAAACAACACCTAATGGACAAATGGTTTTCACATATATTTGAAGGGCAATATGGAGTTTTCCTGGTTTCAGATTGCTGACATCATCATCTAACAGCTTTGACTGTGTCTGACCCTGACGGACGTTTGTTTTAGGGAGGTAAACAATATTTTGAATAATCAAGGGGAGCAGTTTGAACTTTTAGCTAACTAGAGGGGAGGTGAGTGTAATTTACCCTATATCTTATTAACATGGGAACCTTTCTAGAAGATGTAGAAGTAAGGAAATTGGGGGAAAACAACAGCTTGCATATCTAAAATTAAAACCCAATGCTACAATAATCTAGAAACAAATTTTTAGATAAAGATATCAGATTTTGAAACAGATTAATACTTACAGGCTAGGTCCGTTCTCATCATGACCAGCAATGAGAAGAGATACTCCAAAAGGTCGAGACTGCAAAGAAGCCCAATAAATCAAACATTTGAAAGCACATAAAAATGACATAATCATCAAGACCAGCACATAAAAATGACATAATCATCAAGACCAGCACATAAATACCAGATGGAGAATATGAAATTCGATAGAAATATGTCTAAACATTTTTACATACAAATCATATAAGCAACCATTTGATATACACTGCTTTTGAAGCATTAAGAATAACAAAGGTGCCTGGTACAACATCAATTCTTAACACTACAAACTTGAAGAAATGACGGCAATCTTAGAGCAGATAAGTAGACTATGAAAAGAAAAAGAAAAAAAAAAAAAGGGAACAAAGAGAAATCTCAAGCTTAATCCCAAGAATCAATTAGCAAGTAAAGCTCAAAAAAATTTGAATTTGGCATAATCAATCTTCTAAACAAACATGTGTGCATTACAGTTTTATAATGGTTCCCGGACGAAACTACCAATAAAAAATACTTCTAAAAGCAAATATCCAAAAATTATACAGATAATGAAAAATGATTAAAATAAAAATAAATAAATAAAAAGAAAGAAAGAAAGAAATTGATGGTCTTTTTCAATCAGTGCATTGTAATTTGCTAACTGACATCAGCTGCCAGATTGCCATTCTTTCTCCTAAAGCCCTAGACATACATCCCTATGCATATCGCTGAGATGTTAGGCTTGATCCTATGACCACAGCTGTCAAGGAGGCACTCTGGGACTTCGCTCCTGCTTACTTATAATTATGGACTAGTAGTTCACTCAGACAACAAACACTTGCCAAATCATGAGAAAGCAATCATGCCCATGAAAAAATAATATATTTTAACCACCAGGTGGCCTCTTGTTCAAAATCAGCTACTCATAAAAAGGAACGGATGATATTGTCAAATATGCAGATTTCTACCAACTTATATAAACTAGTGAAAATCATATACAGCCCAAGAATGTAATCTGGTTCAACCCAATGGCTTAAGGAGGTGCTAGACATAGGCGTAAACAATGTTTTCATTGGACAGTCTTGGTCCTACTGTCCTAGTAATGAAAGGAATGACAAGGCGGGATTACGTATGACAGTGAACCACCAATTCATTTTTAGGTTCCTAAATAACCAAAAAAACTTCATGCCCGATAAATGCCAAAATTTATTATGGCAAAGAAACAAAATCAATTGTTGAAAGGATCAAACAAGTTTTAACAGTTAGACACAAAACAGAAGGCAGAAAAAATATTTGATTACTAAATAACATAAAAGGGAATGAAAATAACAATTAGTATCATAAACAGTAATAGCTAACCATAGATTCTTCATCCCCTTCACCAAATCGCAGGGCCAGATCACACAGAGCTTGTGTAGTGGACTCAACGGTCATGGGCTCACCATATGAGAATCTATGGTTCTGTCAAAACAAATCATAAATCATTAATTTATCAGCATTACACTACTAAATAAAAGTAAAACAATATTTCTGATGGTGATGGTTACCTGAGTTTCAACTCGTGCATGTTCAACAAGTGTACGAGCATCAGCAATTAATCCACTCATTGCACACCCAATATGATCATCAATTTCCATAATTTTCTCCACACTGCTGGGCTCCTGAGATAGAATTAAAACAAAATAATTGTCTGCAGAAGTTGGAACATTTCAAATATCCAATATTAACCAAAGCATCCGGTTGACAACAAGAACAAAGCTAGTTCTAAATTCAGCAACACTGCAACAGATATAGAATTTTGAATAAAGACAACTTAACTGCACTGGCACAGTGGAACAATCGAAACAAGTTTGACTTACATTTACAGCATAGGGACTCCATCACATGAGCTGAAACTGGAACTTTACAATTTTTTGCACACCTATTGCCACCGTCTATGCATTTTCCAACTTCACAGCAATTATGATCCCAAACCCTCCCCCACCCTCCCACGCCCACCAAAAAGAAAAAAGGAACAGTTCCTTTCTAGCCACTACCATAATGTTTTCTTTTTTCACTTAAAAGCCATTATTATGATCCCAGTTAATCAAAATTGTCGCAAGGGGTAGACTGTGTACAGACCAACAATTACATTATTTGCACAAAACTTGACTCATGTTTGACGAAGCATTTAACCAGATTCATGTTAGCTGAAGCATTTCACTTCATTCATATTTTGCACACCTGACCTATCTCAACCAGTCGAGTTACAAACACAAATGGGCCATCAGTTCAGTCAGATAAAAATGAAATCACGATGAAGTTCCAACAATAGGCAGGCTATATAGTGTACTTTTAGCTAGCATAACATGTTAAAATGATCTTACTCATAAAAGAAGGCATTTAAAAAATAAGGCCAAAAGAGAAAGCAGGCAGACCAGGAGTGGTGAAGTGATACGCTTCTCAACAGCAAGCACAACTCCTTCCTTTGTCTTCACCCCAATTGCGGTGGAACCCAGCTGTAATGACAACAGTAATCAGAAGTAAATATTTCAATTTAGTGCAAAAACCATACCACTTATCCTGGGCAAAACAGCTAATTTAGAACAAAGATCAAAATTTGTTTGTAGTATGCACACATACAGATACAGAGAGAGTAGATGTTACCTTAATGGCCTCAATGGCATATTCAACCTGAAACAATCGACCTTCTGGAGAAAATGTATTGACACCTCTATCGTATTCAGTCCTTCAATCACACGCACAAAGAAAATTTAGCGGAAAAAACAAACAAGATAAGTTATACTCGATATATTTCGGCGATCTCAAGGAGAATCAGATAAACCCTAGATTTGCAGTACAAAATTACTGACCTTGTGAGAAACATCTTCAATTCAAATAGAAATTTAATATCTGCAATAAAAAAACAACTAAACATATCAGAAATATAAATGTAGAATTTTAATTCACGATCTCTTAGATCTTAGCAATTTGATTCGATTAACTCAAAAGGGGCAAAATGAAACAAAGAACTGATTTCATGATCATCTCAAGTATGTAATCAGATGGGGATATACACTACCGGTGATTGTTCGATGAAAGAGAAAGTTGGGGATTTGAGAGAGAGAGAGTAGTACTGCTTGATTGTTCTGCTGCTATGTGTCTATGTGCTTTTCTGAACTAACCCTTCTTGTGAGACAAGGCAAGACTGGGAGGGACGGCTATTCGGGTTATATCGGATAACTGGGTTGAACTTGATTCTTTACGGGCTGGTTGAAATTAGAGAACACCAAGGCCCAAGCTTATCACTGCATGTGGAGCCAGATGGACTAGACCTAAACAAGGCCCAAATCTAACCTAATGCACTTGATACGTGTTTGGGTTTAGGCCCGGGAAAATATCAATCCAAATTATGAGGTCCAAACACAGTCCATCTTGGTTCACATAATAAATGGAAGCCTCAAGGTACAACTCACTCTCATTAGGTATCATTAGGCTCCATGTGCGGAAAAGGAAACAAAAGAAAATAATTGATTTACGAATAATTAAAAACAAAAAGAAAGGAATAATATATATATATACATTTTTCTGATAAATACTTCCATAATACTCTTGGAGAGATCACTAGGTCACATGCCTCCATAATATGCACGTGCAACGGTTTTTTTAAACCACAATGTATGGATTGGATTTACCAAAAAAAAAAAAAAAAACAAACAAACACTCACGGTATTACTATGCAACACTCAAACTATTCATTTGAAATTTGAAGAGAAAAGAAAATACTAAGTGGACTAATGTTTATTGATTTGATTTTTTTTTTTGGAATTGTCCACTTGATGAGACTTGGTTCTGAATTTAGAGTGGAAGAATGCAGCATTCCATTGGATTCACTTTTTAAAAAGTTTTGTGATTCTGTTTGTTTGGTTTGATTAGCATGGTTCAGTCATTCTAGCATGAAAAAACATCACACAGCATCTTTTCTCTTTACTAAGATTTGATGGCAGTGCAGTGCAGCGCAGCATTGGGAAAAAGAGAGAGAGATCCCATCCATCCAACACCAACAGGGGTCTGCAGCACTTATTGAAAGCTTTTCCTTCTGTATGCGAAAAAATTATGTGGGTCCTGCTGACTCCATATCTATCTTTTCTTGGGAGAATCTCTATTCTCTGCCTCCATATGACCTCTTCTGTTTAGCCATTTGTCAATATATGTATCTGGAGGGAGGTTCCAAGTAAGGGGGTCAAGGATCATGAGCCCAAAAGAAAGAAAGAAACTACTTTCACATCCCACTTTTGCTGCCATCCAACTGTTGCATGGGATATTCCCAGTGGTTAAATGTTCAAAGGGTTTAACCCCAATGGAATAGTCTATCAGCTAAAAGACTCTCCTACTTTACAGTTTGGAGGTCTGATGTTTAAATTCGGTTAGCGCGTCTGGTAATTGCCCGATACATATAGGATGAGAGGATTGCATATGCCCGCCAGTAGATTATTGAGTACTTTAAGAGACTCAATGCCACCATTGTTGGGGAAAAAATTGTTTAAAAGGTTTTACACAAGTAATTTAGACATTTAAGAATTTCTTTCAAGACAGGGTTTTGTAGATTCATATGTCTAATGAGCCTAGGCTGCTGCCTAGCTCTAACTCCCTTCTGAATGTAGGTAAACCAAAACTAGCAGCAGCAGCAGGACAATCCAACAGTGAATGCAAATCTCCATGATCTAAACCAACCTCATTCTTTGGTTTCAGCACCATACAATTCTGTAACAACAGACAACACAAGCCATAGGGTCATAGCTGCTCCCAAACGCTTGTCCCATCACACCCGGAGGAAGCAAGCATGCTTCTTGGCGACAAACTTGTTTTAAAATCTTTATTGAAAATTGAGGTATGAGCATCTCTCAGCCCTATTCCTTCAATAGAAGTATTCAAAAAGGCCTTTTTATTTAATTTTTTTTGTTAGGTCCCTTTAACCTGAGGTTAGGAATTTCTCATTAGATTTATAGAAGATATCGTTTCTGAGAGAAAAAAAACAAAAAAAAAAAATGGTACTCATCTCAAGACTTGAGATACACAAAGCAGGTTTCTACTTTCTAGTGGTGATGGTTATTACAAGGGAAGCAACCGCAAGACCTGTTTACAGAGAAATGGGAGTTTTGCTGGCTCTTTATCTTCAGCGCTTGCTCGGTAGCCTTTTGAATCTGCTCAGAGTGTTGCTGTTGCGCCGTTGCTCTCCAGTCCTCTGCTTTTCTATGAACAACTGCCATTCTCTTCATCAGTTTCTCTTCCAAATTTGATCTCATCTTCTGGATTTTTACCTGAAAAAGACATCTACTTTTAACAATTCTAATAACCGATGACTGCTAATTCAGATGAGGACGAAGATGAAAATGGCGCGAAAGCATAACTAGTGGGGGTCCTAATTCATCACTATATGTTAATTATCTTTATGAATTTGGTCCCAATATGAATTTCTTATCACTTGGGTAGCCTCATTTTCACTCCACTTTCATTACCAACACCTCACTTGGGAACCAAAGGTGGTGTACAAACAAAGTCACACACTCACAACTCTTAATCTAGAGCAATCATTGTTTTCATCTATTAGGAAGGAATTGCAAATTCAAATTTCAAGTATAATAAATCTTCCCTATTCCCTAAGATTTTGTCATTGCACGACCCTCACATGGGTTTACAACTATAACACTTGTTTATTGCATAAGGTATAAAAAAGTATGTTCTTGAATGACTTTTCTTGCCTTCTTAAGTGTGAAAGCATATTTTTTAATGCCCATTGGGTTGAGGATGACACTCAAATAGAGGTTGGACCACAAAAGAAAATAAAAGGGAAGGAGTGTTTGAGAGCTGTTCTGCGGGTGGCTCGAGGAGGATGAAGCCAACATTGCCTTCCAGATTTAGTCAGCATAATTCAGCCACTAGATAGATATATCCAAGATTCCAAACTAGTGAGTTCTGGGATTGAGATTACTACTAATAATTAATTCTATACGCAATATAGACCCTTTTTAATGAAACTCTATCACAATATTTAATCAACATGGACCCCCCTTCTACACGAGTGAAATACCTATCTCAAGCGCACTGAGATAGTTGAATACGGATATGGAGTATGGACATGTATTTGACACGTTTGACGATTCGAATTCATTGTATAACTGTATATAAAACATCCTGTTATTATACAATTTTGTAAGGATGAATGAATACTATTTAACCTATAAAATAAGAGCAAAATACTAAAAACTAGGGAGGCTAAGTCATGTCCGTGGAACATAGGATATGCGCATAGCCTGTTTGTTCAATTACTAGTAATAAATAGAAGAGAAAACTACTTTGAATATAACATTTGGAGGCCGAGTCCGGATCCTCTAGTGTACGCTTTTTGGTTGCTATTGATGCGTACAACAAATTAAATCGAGAAGTAACAGAGTCTCTCAAGGACTCAAGGCAGTCATCCAAATTTATGTTTATGATAAATGTGTTTCTATCGCGAAGAAAATGTTGATGATAGTTGATTTATATACTAGTTGAAACACTAATACTGTGGAATTTGAAGCCAGAAAAAGAGACCTAAAAAGGAGAAGGGGTTGATAAAAAATCTTACCTCAAGCTTTCTTGATTGAGCTTCTGCTTTAGCACTTTGTAGGTTCACCCAAGCTTGAATTTTGGCTTCTTCTCTCTGGTACCTGTAATTCTAATCACAATTTGTACCCAACACAATGTAGAAAATAAGATAAATGCAGAAATGCAAAGCCCATTTACCTTTGGCAGAACTTAGTCCTTTCCTCTTCCTCCCATGCACAAGTTCTAGACTCCGAGACACTTTTCCTGCACTCATTGCTCATTTCAAAATGTCTCAAGCTCTTTGATATGTCCTCTTCCTCCTCTTCCCTCGAGCTCCAATTGGTTGTGACGGAATCGAATTGTGTCCCAAGCTGTAGCTTAGCTAAATGGCACTCTTGCAACTCTGTAATGTCAATGGTACTGTTGTTAATACTACTGGAGCTCGTCAGGGCCAACGGGCCTGACCTGTTAGCTGGCGTGTTGTGACGCGCCGGCGACGAGTTCTTGATCGGCGTGTGGCATCTCGAAGTGGTGGAGCTGCCGAGAGGAGTCATCTCCGTTCCAATGTCTCTGTGTTTAATATCATGAACCACCTCTGTGGCTGCATCTTTCATGGACTTGTCTGCTGAGTTTCCAAACAGAAACACTTCTTTCATGGGCTCTGAGCATCTAAATTTGGGCACGATGGGTTCTTCCTCATTTGTGAACTTATCTACAGTATCAAAATCCGTTGTTCAAGATTGTGGGTATTTTAATCTCAAACTGCAAGTCAACTTCCAATGAGTAACAGCAATTGAATTTGAACAAGAATGATTTCTTTTGGGGAAAAATTTCCAAGTGCTTTTGAAAGCAAGAAAAAATTGCAATTCTTGCTTTTTGAAAGCAAAAATTTGCAGTAGCTTCATCTCATAAGATCAAGAGAAGTGCTTCCACTTGACTCTTGTTCAAGATTAATAACCTCCAATGAGTAACAGAAATTGAGTTTGAATAAAAATGAGTACTTTTGGGGGAAAACTTCCAAGTGCTTTTGGAAGCCAAAAAATTGCAATTCTTGCTTTTTGAAAGCAAAAAAAAAAAAGAAAAAAAATTGCAGTGGCTTCATCTCATAGAAGCATGCTAGCGAAACAGTATCAAAAGTAAATGCACACTTCACATTGATCAGAAGTACTAAGAAACCTAAATCAAACAAGTGAGGCAAAGTTAAAAAAAAGTTTGTAGAAGCCTTTTAGAAGACAAAAAGAGAGACACTATGATAGTGGTGGACCACATAGGGGCCAAAGTTGGGGAAAGGGTCCTAACCTTTTAGAAGTACCTCTGCTGAAGCTGAAACCCCATTGAAAGCTCTGGCTGAGTTATGATGATGGTCCAAAGATAAAGGCCCTTGAAGGCTTGAAACTACCTTTGAGACCTTTTCCTCTGTAACTCTTGATTTCTCTGCAATGACCTCATGCTTGTTGTGCCCATCACATTGTTTGGCCATTTTTGAGGACTCTAGTAGCTTCAAGCCATGGTGATGAGCAGGTGAGTCCTGACAAGAACTACTACTGATAAGCCACCTCTCTGCATCATCCCACTTTGAAGGTTGGGTCTTTCTTGAGAGATTGGCAACACTGAAGCTGAAAATAGGTCTACCAGGTGTTGAAGGAGCCTCCACATGCCTCTTTGTGACTGAACTCATCCCCTCTCTCATCCTCTGAGCTGAAACATCAAGAAAGCCTCTTTCTTGGCCACTGCTTGCCATTGGGAATGACTTGACAAACTCAGATGTTTCTTTGAGATTGAGCTTGCATAGTGGGTCTGGGAATGTATCAGCAAAAGGGTTCTTGTAGAATCCACTTTTTCCCTCTAATGGTGGTTCCTGATTCACAAACACCCAAAAACAACACAAAAGTTATATAAAGCAAAACAAAACCTATAAACAAAAATCTGAATGAGGCATTTTGTTTACCAGATGGGATGCAAACAAGGTTGGATCTTCAAAATATTTTGGGGTTGTGAGATCCATAATTGTGAGCTTTGAATGGATCACTGATTTGAGGCCAGACTATAGAGGAATCTATCTCTTGTTGTTGTATTTCATTTTTTTGTCATGAAATGAAACTCTCTCTCTCTTTCTTGAGAAAGTGACACTCTCAGGACAGTTGAACAGTAATGCAGTAGAGCTGAAGTAGGAAAAAAGCATTGACCCCTAGGAAACTATGGTCCAAAACACTGTTCAACCATAGGTTATAATGAGGAACGATCCATGAGCTCTACCTTAAAAAATGAAACTACAGTAATATAGTCCTACCTTGTTTGTAATGGATGAGGAAGGAGACGAAATGGTACTTCATAAAAAGAAGAGTCTCCCTTGGGGAGGTGAGAAAGGCACTCATTAGTCTAGAGAGGATTATGGCTCTGCTCGGAATTGGAAAATCATGGTACTCCTATATAGACAATTCATAAATCAATGTAATAAACCCTTTCTAATTAACCCATTTCAATATACTACTCGTCACAATTTACTAGACGAATAATTAAAAAAAAACAAAAAATAATATATATATATATATATATATATATATTTACACACGTACATACATATATGATGTATGAAGGAGAAATTATTATATAGTTTGAAATTATTACTAAATATATATATAAGTAAAACTTTGATATAAAATTGACACATTTAATTGTTAATCATGTAAGTTTGTGATCAATGATATTCCCATGTAATAATTTCTCATGTGTCTGAACTTGCTTAGGCAAAATTTATAATAATAAAAAAAAAAAAAAAAAAAAAGGATTTTTGTTTGTTTATTCTGATTCCTATTGGGCTTCTACATATCCTTAATGCTCTCATGGTGCATTAACGTGGTAGCTATTGTACATGCCTTATTGTTCCCGTGCTACATTAATGTTGCAATTACAATTATTTTTCATGGACAATCAAGGCACATGCTAAACAATGTGATGGTTTTAAGGTTTATAGAGTCATGCTTGTAGAATCAAGTTTTTAGATTCATTACTTTGTACAGAGTGAGACTGAGTGATGCTTATTAATCCCAATGAATGATAAATAATATCCTCCTCCTCCTCCTCCCCCTCCTCCTCCTTCTTATTATTATTATTATTATTATTATTATTATGATGGGAATGTAAATGTGATGCAATATGTGATGTTTGTGGGATGTGTATTAAATTTTGAATATCATAATAATGCCATCTGTAAATCTTATAGGAAGTGCAAGGTGGTAAAAGCAGAGATCTTGAGTATGGTGTGTCAAAGTAAAACTTTGGACGTGTTGAAAAAATAAAAAATAAAAAAAAAATAAGGTAAATTACACTAATCTTTTTTAAAGTTTTGACAAATTAGTTTGATATTTCCTAAACCCTATCCGACAGTTGGTGAATGTGACTTTGAGTATGAAAAGTCAGTTATGACATGATATTCACGCAAAATTTTCATACAAAGGAAAGGACAAAATTGTCATTTTATAAAATTTGGTCAATAAGTATGCCCATAAAAAAATGCTGGAGGGTTGTTGAGTATGCGCCAAATTTCAAGAGATATTAAAATAATAAAGGTTTATCTATATATAATTTGTCCAATATAATTTAACAAAAAAAATAAAGACTTGAATATTTTCTTTTTATTGAACATTGGAAGTAAATGCGTAGATAATGACAACATATAAATGTGTAGATAATGTATTAATTTGAATGCTCGATCAGCACAATTGTAAGCTTTCATTATAATGTAAGTGAAGTCTTGGAAAAATATTGAAACTTGAACCTTGGAAGTAACATGAGAATTTACCATATGATACTAGCTAAATGCTGGTGCAACGTCAATTTTTGTCTATGTTACATTCGGACTCGGATCTGTCAGCTTATCCTTCAACCCTAATAAGAGTGGTGTTTGTTTGTTACATGACAGCGTATGTATTGAATTATTACAGCTTTCCTCCAATGGATCCAAAAATTGCTTGTAAACAGTTATTCTTGTTTATACATTTTTGCAACTAGTAGAAGTGTGTAATTCTTGATTGATTGATATATATATATATATATATATTATGATCGAAAACCACTAACAAGAGGTAGACCAATATATTTTTTTGTACACTTTTTTATCAAAAAAAAAAAAAAAATTCTTAATAATGTAGAGAGTCAAAACCTAACATTTCAAAATTCACCAGAGGCACTAATCTACTTGAGTATCGAAAAATCTGCCACTGATTTCCTATATGAACCTATATAATATATCCTATATCATTTACTTCACTTGTTAGAGGTTTAAAAAAATATATCTAAGTTTAATTTCCAACAAAAAGATTTTTGAATGATTGAATCTTTTTGAAAAAGAAAATAAAGAGAAAAATCTTCTTGGTGATGAGCGAGGAGCCCATGATTCCTTCTTTAAGAGGGATATCATTTTGGGCTAATCTGTTTCGTCTTGGGTTCTAATGTAGTATTTTATAGCCTGGGCCGCCTGGCCCAATATCAGATTTCAATATCAACTTTAATATATATTGCTAATGGAACATTCGCCTAAGTCGTAAACAGGTTGTGGCCCGGCCCAAAAAATTTAATTATTACTAATGCAAAGTCTTTTATATCTACAAAAAAAAAAAAAAGGTAAGGAATCAAAACGAATTATAGAAAAATTGAGGTTCTGATTTTGGTTTGCAAAATAAAGAATCATTAATTTACGGTTCAGTTCTAGTTCCAGGTCAATTAATACCGAACTAAAACGTAAACTATATATATATATATATATATATAATATAAAATATAACATAAGGCTATATAGTTTACATGTCTCTGTTTGGAGAGACCTTGTTGTATTCTCATTATGAAAAATTTTATACATTCAATGTTATGTTTTAATATTAACACTTAACAGTGTTTATCAGTACCACCCAATAATTTTCATTTAATGTTATATAATCTAATATTTCTACTCTCAATTTTTTTGCATTCAATTAAGGCACTACTATATTGACAACCTTTAATAGTGTTATTACATTAATTTTTTTTTTTTAGAAAATTCTTCAAATTCCATAACTGTGGTTTAGAATCGAATCGATCTTTTACAATTTAGTTTTATTATAAGGTGTAACGAATTTGATTTCAGTTTCGACTTAATTTTTTAAAAATTAATAAAATCAGTTTGATTCTAATTTAACCTGAAATTATACAAAACATCAAGACTCCGACTCTCAACTTCCCACTTCACAAACCACTGAAATTTTGAGTAACTTATCAGTGTCCAAGCAAATGGTCAATTAATGTTAGTTTGCTTTGTTATAATTAGTGAGAGAGTACAATACTAGTGTTTGAACTAAATCAAACTAAACAAAACAAGTGAAGTGAATTGGTAACTAAATTGAGTGTGCAAGCTTGGAAGCTTTTAATGGTGTTGGACCCCTTCTTCTGCAGACCAAGGGTTTCATTTATAGAGCTGAAGACCTTGGGACTTTAATGATAGGTGAGGCCAACACACCTTTTTTCCAACAGAGACAGCACTTCCTTTTGCTTTCGGTGAAGAGTAATAATAGGGAGCACCGACACCACGACAAGTGAAAATAAATACATTATAATTGATTGATGACATTAATGACATAGCATTATAAGTACAGCTAAGAAATGACATGAATTTAAAATAATTGGATAATTAAAAATGTACACATCTATGAATAAGGAGAATACAGGTTGGTAATCTGGTATATAAAAAATGTGTTGCGTGTTGCTCAACATTGACAACGAAACAATCTCTTCAAATCACAACATATGCTTTCTTATTATTTTAAGTAACCCACTGATTAGGCCACACAATCATTCAAGTGATTAACAATAATAAATAACAATGGTACATTGCATTTTTTTTCCATGTTCCCTGTAGTATGATGGACTTTCAATATAAAAAAATCTCACTGCCAAGTTGTCAGGAAACCCCTCTTCTCTCTCTCATTATATATATATATATATATTCCATCTCTGTATAGAAGTTTGAGTTCAAACTTGAAAGCTATATGCATGTGTGTACTTGGGTAGTTGTAAGTTCAGTTTGCCACTTCCCTGAAAGAACAAGTAATAATTTGTTCAGCTTAGTCCTTAGAGTAGAGTTAGTAGACCTAAATAATTATTCAAAGAAAAAGTCATTCCATCTCATGAGCCAACCAGATGACTAAGGAGGATTCATCAGCAACTACAGGTAGAAGATAAGTTAGATGGTCCCACCTAACATATAATCACCTATATAATGCACCATATGATAAGACATGCCTATCATCGGTGCCTTCAATTTAATATCTACTTTTACTTTAAATACAAACAAACCAAACCAGTAACTCTATATTTCTAATCCAGAAATAGCCATTCAAGCCCCCACATCATATAAAAAAAAACACCATCTTCTTCTTCATCATCATCTTCCCGGCATAAGATCAAATGGCTGCAACATACTCTTCTTCACCTGCTCTGATAATTCAAAAAGCTTGCCCAATCAAGAAGCATGTTACTAGGGTGCTGATGATTGCACAGAATCAAATCTCAGTTAAGAAAACGTTTTCACTTCAGATCAGATCCTCCTTTAAGGAAAAGGTATGTTTTTCTTATTCTTAATGTGCACCTCTGTAACTTTGTCTAATTTCTAATTTGTTTCTTCGTGATGCTAATAAAAATTTTTAAAAAAATAAATAAATAAATCTGTGACCCAAGATCTGAATCTTACCTAGTCCAAATTTTGTATTTTTTACTCTCGATCAAAATATAGAAATAAATAAAATTCATTCGTTTTAAATTTATAATTGGTTTCCGAAAGGTTTTCGAAGATCAGTCCAAGGGTATCATATGTTACAGAGATGTGAAGGGGGAGATAACATGTGAAGGGTTCGACGAGGGCCCTCGTCTTCAACAATTTTCAATAATGGCATGTAATCCAAGGTACTACCATGTCCCAACACAAATTAGCATATCCTACATAGTTTTTGATTTGATCCATCCTCTGTCTGTCTAACTAGTGGTTTTTGCAAACTGTTCGCTGAGTTCAGAGATGCTGACATTATTGATCTTCTGCAAAAGTGCTGGCTTCAAATTGCTGAAGATGTTGATCTTGACCATAATGGCAAAGGTGTTGGTGGGCAAAAAGACTTCAACTGGAATGGTTTCAACACGTTCTACTAATAAATACATGTATAATCTCTATGCTTATATATATATATATATATGTGCACTATATATCATGTAAAGACAGGCTTTCTTCTAATGATATATTGTAAACATTAATTTCGCCTAATATGTTGTTTGGACCAATTACGAGAGTCAATTATATAGTCAGAAAGTCTTGGCTCAACTGAAAAAAAATGCACCATGACTCAGATTACACTTGCTATTGCTACCTAATTGTTGAAAAACAGTTGCTGGTTTGGAACAGACATGTTTAAAGCTTCACAATCATTATATGCTCTGAAATGCTCATCACATATAATGCCAAACATATCACGTTCAGAAATGTTCATTCTCTCAGTGAAACTTGTACATGTGTTAATAGGATATTGGAGAACAATGTTGTCAAAGTAAAGTGACAGATGCACCTTCCCAATGACGCCATATGATTGACTAAATATGCCACGTAAATTGCCACCATGGCAACACTACCAATTAGAACATTTTATAGAAAATAATCCTGAATAAATTCAGAGTTCAGAAGAAAAATGGGAACAAATTTCAGGATTGATGGGCATGACTAAAAAGACACTGTTTAATTCTAACCCACACCATGAAAATTAACTCAGCAATTGAACATTTGAGAATAAATCTGCTTCTAGAAAGGAAGGGGATCACTTTGTCACCTGCAAGTTTGAAAAAACAAGAGCTCATTTTCAATGCTTCGATTTCAAATGGAGTCATTTCCAGTTCAGCCTTAAACAAAACGGGACTCAACATTACGCGACTAAACAACAGAGTTTGACGTGAATGCTTCATTTTCAGGTTAACCGGAAAGTATGGCCTATAAGATACCAGCCAGCTGGTAATGAAATTTTTTCTCATTTGCGTGTCAACAGGGGATGTTCACAAGTGACCAGCCTCCTGTTCTCAACTACTCCAAGAATGAAAGTTCACGGCCAGCACAAATCATAAAGAGACATATCCAAAATTGTTTTCAACATCCAAAATCTCAAATATGATGCACAAATAATCCACTATCATAATTGTAATTCATATACAAATTGCAGTGCTACATACAAGAAGAAAGATGTTGTACAAGAACTTCTTCAGGACCTCATCTAATATCATACCCTGGAGAAATTTTCATGGCTTTCACAGCCTTGTTGCATATTCTGACAAATAATCATGATTTCTAATTTTGATAAGAAATAGAAATGGAACTGCAAAAAAGAAAAAAAATACAATATGGAAAAAGGGGAAAATTGATGCGGGACAAATATTTCCGAACTTACATATTCAGATGTACAAGCACACCGAGTTACAGTATCAATCAGCTGAGGTCCCACAGTGAGTGTTCTCTTCACATAAATCGGTCTGGGACTTACTTGGAATGATGGTTGAAGGTGACCACTGATCCGGGACCATCAGAAAATATGTAGTCATGGCTTTCCTGAACCTTCTTTTATATTGCTTGGGTGAAATTACTGTTGGAGATGTGTTCTTGGGCCCACCAAGGATACCTGAAGCCTTCACCCATGTTTCCAGGTGCTTATCCCATGTATACTGTCTCATGAAATCAATGATGCCGAGCACTAGCTCTTGCTTCTCTTCATCCACTCCGACCAGTAATGAATAATCCATTACATCAATTGACTGCATCAACATAAATTTAACCAATTACAAAGATGGGAACCAAGAATTAAATCAACTAGAATTACATTTTTTTAGTAGGTAAGTCGAATGCAGACGCATTAGTCCCATAGGGACTCAAACCCTCAACCTTACATTTGGAAGGAGGAGGATATACCACTGGAACTAACAACTGAGTTTTGGGAAACTGGAGAACAATCTGCTTTGGGACTACCACACACACACACACATAGAGAGAGATGCATCACAAATAACAAATAACTTTTCTCAAAGTTGACCTTATTGTTTGAGTATAATGCAGGTTTCCTGAATTTCCTAGTTGATGTGACACATATAGCGAATTGTCACCCAACCTAGGACAATATTCATCATCATCTTCCTTGCCTTATTCCATATGAATGGAGTCAGCCTCATAAATTCGCTCTCCAACCTTTTCTAATACATGCCATTTCACTTACTAAATTTAACTTTTTAGAGTCTTTTTTAATAACCCCATCCTATGTTATTTGTGGTCACCCTCTCTATCTCTTTACCTTCTATTACAACTATTACAACTAGTATTCCTCGTTTGACCGGTGCGTCCCTAGGTCTCCTATATATGTGCCCAAACCATCTAAGTCCACTCTCTCTATTTTTCTCACCAATGGGTGTTGCACCTAATTTTCCTTACACTTTCATTAGTGACCCTATCTCTTCTAATCACTCTACTCATCCATCTTAACATTCTCATTTCCACTACAATGGGTGTTACACCTAATTTTCCTCACACTTTTAGTAGTGACCCTATTTCTTCTAGTCACTCCGCTCATCCATCTTAACATTCTCATTTCCACTACATGTTAATCAAGGAAGACATTGAACTGACCAAATCCACCCACAGGTGCTCTAGTTTACGGAAAGGCCTATTAACAACCATTTCTTTGACCCAGTACCAAAACAATTAAGGGTTTCATGCAGTGATTTTAAATTCATGAATAATATCAGAGTTGTTCCAAAACTTACTGCAAGAAATGAAGTATCATTCCAGACGGCTCTTTCCAACAAACGCTTTGCCTTGTTTCCAACAAATATGGGAGAAGTTGGCATTGCTTCAATCAAGTTCTGATCCAGCAAAACTTTGTTACTTCCACTACTATCTGGATTATAACGTGACCTTGAAGAACCTTTAAGATCATAAAGCCGCGTCAGATTCCTCCCAAACAGAAGATTCTCCATAACCAGCACATCCATTTTTGATTCCTTCCCTCCTTTGAGATGCTTTGATGTAACCTTAAGGCATAAGGCCAACAAAATAAACAACATAGCAAAAGATACAGTAAGCCGGGTGGGCAACATATAGACAGTTGACATATAGAAAGAGTTTGAAGTCCATATAACAAGACTCAAACGTCGCAAATTTTCTTGTGATTTTTTATATTTATCAGCTATAGCTTACTGCTAAAATCTCCATTTTGCAAATGATAGCAATTTAATGCTCATAAGGAAGTGCAACATCACAAAATTAATACCCATTTCAAACATCCATAAATTGCAACATAGTGAGAAAATATGACTGACTGAAGTGGCAATGCACTGTTTCAAAATTTGTACTTTTATAATTATTCTAGGATTAAAAACTCAATCAAAACTTGTCTCACACATAATTGGAGAGAGATTGTCATTTTTCTAAAAACAAAAAATAAATGAATAACAGATAGATGATTCAGTGAAAATCAGAATAACAGTCAACTTGCAGAGATGAGTAGTAGCATAAGTCATATGGTGAAAAAATCAACACCTATCTTCCCAGTCTCTGCCTAGCCTTGGTGCCAGTGTTAACAACATCCTACAGATGCAATGTAACAGTGCCTCCACCAAGTAATGACTAGAATAGGGCATTCAATGCATGCATGGTCATGCAGACAAAATACAGATACCATTTACGCTTTCTAATTTTCTTCTCTAAACTCTGGAATGGTTAATTACTTTTCATAGCTTGAAGTATTTTACTTAGTTAAAGAAAAAAGGTAATGTTAAAAAATATAGGTAATTTCAAAAACCAAACTATGAAAGATTGATTTATTTCTAAGCACAAAAAAGTAAAAAATAAATAAATAAAGTATATGATAATGACCGAAGTGAGGATTCTAGAAGCATTCTTCTTAAGCCTTTTTGAACAATTAGGGTTACCTGGAAACCTTGAATATGTCGATGAATAACAAAAATTATAAAGCCCACGCCAAGATTTAAAGACATTTAGTCGATTGCATCAGTTTTTCAGGTTAGTTGACAGGGTTTAGCAAATTGTCTGTTCAACCTAAAGATCTAAATTATTTAACCTCACTACCATTTAAAGACCAAGATATTACCTGATAAATCCCCAAAATCTTCGCAAGGCATGTGGGACTTCCCGTGCCAATTGATTCAGATAGATACTTGAAGTATCCAGGAGCAAACTTTATGAACGATTCCAGCTCTGTCTTTGTAACCTGTTTAATAATAAAACGATCATCCAAGGTTTTTGCGAAAAAAACATTGCTCTTGCCACCTTGGGCACCCCACTTCTTACAACGACTGAGAGACCTTACGAAATCCATCTCAGATGGGCAACATATCCTCCTCAAGGCTTCGAACCGTTTTGCATAGTAACAAGTAACCATATATTTCACCTTACCAAGAGGACCAACATCTGAAAATTGAACTTTGACATGCAAAGACTTTGTGTATGAGAGTGGATCCATAACCAAAGAGCTACGAGACCCAGACATGGATAAGATGCTCTCATCTGTCGACCCAAGACTCCTATAAGATTCCAAGGACAGTTCATCAAGGGAAGACGTCAATGGAAAGTTCCCTGAATCAAGGGCCTGCAATGAAGCAGTGTATTCCCCACTGCCTTTTGGTCTTTCAGACTCATCAGACAGTTGACCAATATAATGCTCCGATACCAGTGCATAGGATATAATACTTGTGGGTTCATCATCATAAACTGGAATAACTGTATCATTGACACCCACAGGCATAAGCAACCTAGCCCCACCTTGGAGTTCCAGCTGCCGAAATGATGAGACGTAAACAGGATTATATTCACCAAATGTATCCATCTTCTGATCACTCCATAAGGGGTTCTTGTTCATTGAGTGATAGAAGTTCAAGAAGGACATTCCCAACCAGCTCCCAGAGGCTTCCATATACTCCGGGCCTTTGGTGGGCAACATAGGAGAAACAGATAACTTCAGCCTGCTCTGGTCCTCCCCTTGGTCTTCCAAATCTATTTTTTCTACCACTGTTACTGCAGTTGAAGGATCTGCACCAGCAGATTCATGAAGTTCAGACATATTATCCTTCAGTATTCCCATTCCTGGAGGATTTTTACCAATCCATGCTGCATCAAGAGTGTCTGACAAGCATGGCATAATAGGGTACTGCCCCTCGGAGAGAGCCCTACGGACAATAGCATTAGATTCCAGAGAATCAGATTCATCAGAGATGTTTATAGCAGCAAAAACATTAGCTTGTTTTTTGTTTTCACTAATTGAATCTAAATCCATTTCATTTCCATCAACTATCTGAGGCTGGTTAATGTGGATACCAGTTCCTCCTCCCTGATCATGGCTTCCATTGAGCTTTGCATCCACAACAATGGAGTCACAACTGCTTAGGCCTTTGTCTGGCTTCCCAGACATTTTCATCTCAAGAAGCTTCTCATTAGCAAAAAGAGGTTTCTCAACCCATTCTGAGTTGAAGCCAATGAGATTTTCAGGAAGGCTGTTTCTGTCTAAACTGGCTACACAAATCAGGTGTTGGTCCCACACATAAGATTGAAAGAGCAACTGCCTCCGCAGCCTATTAATTTCAAGAATATCGATGACGGGCTGGCCCCTTTTTGCCTCACTATTCAAAATTTTCTGGAGTGATTCCTACAAAATAGTCAAGAAACACATTGGAACCCGATATTGAAATCAGTAAGGTTTTGAATTTCAACAACAATTAAATTTGTTTCTTTTCTTTAAATTTTTTTACTTGTATAAAGATCTCCAATAAATTTCGCTACCACATTGATTTTGAACAGAATTATCTTAATGTGAATATCCTAATATTTCAAGGGAAAAACGAATGAAAGCTGAGCATTTTATTATCCGGAAGGCTGAGATTCTATGGAAAAATAATGTATTTTTCATAATTCAGGTAAAAAAGAATATATATACAGATGGATATTATATATATCTTATAAAGAAGAGTGAAGTGAGTGGATGTATAGGATCCTAAATCTATCAAATCACCAACTCCCTCCGTCCCAAAATAAGTGTCCACCTTTCCATATTTAACTATCCCAAAATAATTGTCCCAATTCAAAAGTCAATGTACTATATTTTATAACATCCCCAATTTACCCTTCTTGCGTCGAACTTATAAAAACAACTAAATGTAAAACATCATCACATAACCCACAAAGGGTAGATTTGGTAATTCATTCACTACCAATACAATAAAAAAAAATATATTAAAAGCCACATCTTAGAAAGTTGGGTTCCAAAAAAAGGTACATTTAAAATGGGACGGAGGGAGTATGTTTTTCTTTTTTCCGGAAGGTTACCTACCAACTCACTCATTTGATTCTGTAGAACCATTGAATTCAGATTTTGTAGTAACATTGTTTATCCAATCCAGCATTTATTGATATAGTTCACCAAACCAGTTTATACAATTTATTTATTGGTTCACAAATTGGGAATAGATAAGTTAATTAACCTTTATTAAAAGCCTTCGTATCAAATTCATATATGTCCATTGAATTTATAAGGTCTGCACTCTGCATATATGCACAAGGGATGTATAAAGTACAGTTACTAGGATATGACTAGTGTATTGTATTATTCAGGGTGTAAAAGGAAAATTAAAAAGATAAAATCAAAGGCCTCACCTCAAACTCTGCTTTCTCCGTTTGTAGTATCCCTTCCAATACCGTTATTTGGCGTCTTGAGTTGGATACTTTAATGCCACTGTTAAGTGACCCTGTGCCAGATCTTTTCTCAGACATCTGACGAAGAGCATTGAGTACATCAGAAAATAAAAGCTCCGCCCGGTCAACCACCTGTTAACCTAAGATAATTAGACTACTTATGTGAAGTGCGATTTCAAGTAACAATCATATCAAAAAATGTGATCACTGTACCTCATTCATTTCTTTTTGTATCCAATCCTGATTCTCATAGTTGAAATCGAGTTTGGGGGGTGGAAGATATACTGAATGAACATCAATTGATGCATAACGAAAGCAAGCAACCATGTTCCCAAATCTGCACATGTAACAGAAGTGACAACAGATAGGTAGGTTGGTCAATAGATAGATACCGCCGGGGGGGGGTGTTTAAATGACATGCAGAAGTATGTAAAGTACCAAATAAGTAAGAATGATGGGCATATATAAAATTGGAATGACACACAAAACCTTTTCTATTGCCACTTATGATATTGACTAGAACATAGAACCACTGATGGGGTGTTAAAAAGGAGGTGATAAAATTAGGTGAATGTATCAACCAACGGTTCTTTAAACCGCAAGGGTTGGTTTCGCTTATACAACAATATCTCTTACATAGCATTTTGTAATTGATTGAGGCTGTTCATGGGTTCCTTTGCAAATTCAAAAGCAATCGGTGATAACTGTTCATAATGCTCAACCCAATATATGTAGTATACTAGAAATTGAGTGAGAGAATACCCATAGAATCGAAGACAATCTCTGTGCAGAGAATGGCCACAGCTAGCCACCCTGCTAGCCGCTGCATGATTTGAAAAACTGAGCTCCAAAAACTTTCCAAAGGACAAACCCCAAGCAGCATCAGACATCACTACTCTTCGAGTTGCTGGGGGGAAACCATTAGACCGTGGACACCTCAAGCACCTATGCCACATCCAGATCTTTCCTTCCTTCTCACCCGGTAAAAGAATTTCTGACAACTTCTTCACGGAAATTGTTAGTGTCCCTTGCCGATGTGTATAACAATGAACATGTGCTTCTGATGGCATCTCGCATGAACGGCATTTGTAACTCTGACAAACAAGTAAAACTTTGTTGCTTTCAGAATGCATCTATAAAATTTCTATTAAGGAGAAATAAATAAATGTGAAAGTAAAATTAAAGAGTTGCTTACCTGATCAAACAAATGGTCCCGCAAGAAACGCCCCAAAGGTTTGTCGAAGTTGCCATAATATTTGATTCGAAAGAGATGGGATCTTTCACAGACAGTTCCCTTCCACACACAGCGGGATGATAAGGAAACCAAAATGCTCTGATGGTCAGAAGGCGATGGAGGAAACTCTTCTTTTGAAGAACCTAATACCTCATGAAGATTTTTACCATCTTGTTGCAAGGATGTTATCTCTGAACTACCAGGTTCACTCGCCACCATTTCACTGCCATTATTTTGCACCATGTTGGCCACAATACCAAGTCTGGCTGCCTCTGAAGGTCCCAAACCATTGGCAATGGCATGATCACCCATGAAATATTGGCTAATGTTGGCTTCAGAAGTTTTTGCCTCTGAAGACTCTTTCGAACCCATTATTCTTCTATTCCCAAATGTGTTATGATAAGAATCCAAAACACCTTCACCTGAAGAAGCAATGGATGAAAAAGCAGTATTCATGAATCTTGAATTGGGCTTTGTGTATTGAGAGCCTGGAGCATCAGGTAAAGTTGGTAAACTAGGAGAAAGTGTTGGTTCTGTTTTATGAACAGAAGCATCAGCAATTAAGGAGATCGGAACCGAAGTGGGGGAATTCTTGAAACTTTGTGATTCACCACAAGATAGAGACACCTGAGTTTTTTCATTGGTAGGGACGGTAAAACCAGGTATCGTTGAGATGGACCTGTCAATACTCGATGGTTTATCAGGAAGTGCCACAGTTATCGGAGAGTTCAAAGGGAGTTCCGGAAGAGAGGCTCCTTCATCAGCTAGAAAGGATGTTTCCAAAGCCAAGTGATAAGCTGCAAAAACCCCATACTGGATCACATGCTTCACTTTCTTCAACTCGTCCCCACTGGCACCTCTGAGTAAAATCTGAAACAAATAATGTCAAAGCAAATATATATATATATAAAATAAAAAATAAAATAAAAAATCAGTTTTATACAATCAAAAGATTAATGCGATGGTCTGCTAACAAGCATAATTAGACACTTCGCACAAACAGAAAGCTGGGAACACCATTGTGTGAGTCCTACAAAGATGATACCCTAAGTCAACAATCACCCAATAAAAACTTTTAACAATCTCATTTACCCTGAATATCTTTAGAAAAAATGAAGTAACAGCAACAACTACTACCTCCACATCCGTGTGGTTGTGCACAAGTATGGACCATTCATAAACCATATTAAAGTAAGCAGAACATTTAATTATCCCAATCAGCATTTTTTTTCCTCATTATCATTCTTGGTTTTATAAGACTTACAGTGCATCCCAATGGTTTTGGGCACCCTTCAAAATACATTAATGTCTTCACCAACTTTTTTCCACCTTGCCCGGCTGTGCCATGCTCTTCTAGAAACCTCTCCACATGGAACAAGTCACAGTATCCCAGATTCTGTGATGAGACATGATCTATTGAAGGGACTATTTGACTACCTGTGCAGCGGGCTATGCGCTCCAAAAGCGGCTTCTTAATATTGAGAACAAGTGATATGTCCTTTGCAAGAAGATACTCTTGCGCAAATCGAGAAACTGATTTCTCCACCAAAAGAACATCAGGATGATGCGCATCTATCTTTGCAACAGCCATCTTTAGATGATCCATTTCCTAGAGAAGGATGTAAAATCCATGAGGAAAAAAAAGAGAGAAGGAAATAAAACATAATTGCTAATAAACTAGAATCTGGTAAATGGCAATGCAAGTGGTTCATGACAGATAGGACTGAGCCCCTAATAATCTCCAGGTATGACCAAGTTACAGATTTGAAAAGGAAATTGTTAACAGTCACAACCTGCTGGAGCAGCGTATCAAAACTTGACAGGAGGTTAGAAACACGCTGGTACTCAAGAGCCCCTCCAAGGATTAACAGGCGAGGTTTCTCTATTCTTGATGTCATCCGCCGGTGAGCCACATTTTTCTTACAAACAACTCCTTTGACCACCATACTAGAAAAGAAAAAAATCAAAATCTTCATAAGAGAGAGGTAAAAAAGGACTTAAAAGAGGCAACCCAAACAAGATGCAAATAACTGTTTTAAAAGACCAACTGTTTTACCTCTCACATCGACGCCCAGAAGCAACGCATTTTACCTTCACATATCCTCCTGGGTCCATTCCACCACTTTTGCTCATATCAGGCTTTAACAATGTGGCAGCCTCCCAGGACAGTGATGTAATTATCTCTAACCAACTGTCTTTGTCATCTTCCTCACCCACAGGAAGGTTCTCGACCTGCAAAAGCTGAGCTACCAAGGCCCTAAAATGCCCATCTACAACAGTCTTCATGGCCTTCTTGTGCTCCTCATTTGATCTGTCCCTATTGCGATACTCCCCACTTCCAAAACTGCTTGAAGCACGTAGATATCCCCACTCCCCAGTAGCATCCGCATCATCGTCATCATCATATAGAAGAGCTTCCCTGTCATCTTCTTCATCTTCAGGTTCAGGTGGTAGCCAGAGGAGTCCATTGTTCTCAAAATCCACAGGTTCAGCATCAACGTCCTCTGCAGCATATGAAGGTGCTTCACATTCATCACCAATATCAGGCTCGTCTTCTTTTTTTACAACCTGTTGGGATCCTTCTAAACCTTGTGAATCGAAACTATTATGTAACGAAGCGCTGCTCATACTTTTTGGGTCAATAGTTTCTCCACCAGGATGCACTTTACGTGATCCATAGTCACTGTCAATCCCATCAGTCTCAGCTTGACCATAGTAGCCATTAACCTGAGGAAAATGCCTAGCTTTGGAATCTAACTGATAAACTCCAAATTCTTCTTCTTCATCATCACTCCTGCTGCCAGAGAATATGCACGCAACAATCAATTGATTATAATTAAAATATGCTAATCACAAAAAAGTAGATGTGCTTATCCCACTAGATTAGTACAAGATAAAATACTACAGTGATCCATTGATATACAAGTTTTCAGCAACTCAAAAACACAACACTCTTGGCTACCAACATAAATACCATATCTATAGTAAAATGTACTGCAGACACGAGATTGATGGTTATGTTGCAACATAATCTTGAAGGAAGTTATGGAAAGAGTCATTCAATCACTAAGTAGCTATCAATTCATAAGGGGAAAAGTAACAGCATCAAAATAAACAGGCGTCCAACTACTACATGGGCAACAACGGTAGACAGGAAAGACTTATCGAAACTTTACACACGAGAGTAATGCATGAGCTGCAGATGAAACCCTCCCACATACAATATATACATTGTTACAACAACAACCTCCAAAAAAAAGAAAAAAGAAGTCCAGATTCGTGAATTAATCACTTTTGCGGTACATCAGAGTCCACAGCAAACAGTCTATGCTTTGCTGTGAATGGTGTAAGCAGTCTATGCATTGTTGTCTCCCCAGACAACAGTGGAGACTTCCCTCTCAGGTAATCTAAGACTCTGAGCAGGCTTGTCAATGCCTTGAACCAAAGCACATTGCTGACCAAGCCTGCTGCCAAGAAGCATAAATCTCAAGTCAACACATGAGTCAAACCAGGCATCAGCAAGGAAAAGGCTCGTGTGGGGTCCCCATATCTTAAGCATGCATCAAGCATTAGGTGCCAAAGTACACCAGGGGATCAGCCATCTCAATAAAAGGATTGAAGGACTGAGATAGCTTGAACATATAATGACATCTACTTGGGCTCGTTTGAACATATAATGACATCTACTTGGGCTCGTGTCAGCTATATATGCTATATAAGTGGTAAAGTGTGGCACAATAAGATTAGGAAGTATACCAATTCTAGTCAATTACAAGTTGACAGGATAACAGAGACAAAACAAAACCTGTTCATGCAAAATCCAAATTGGTTTTGAGATATATCTCCCATGTCTGAAACATGATCATTGCTCCATCCTGATGCCACTACACCTTGCCTGTCTCCACCCGTTTCCATTACTGCTGACTGGTGGGGGCTGACACCAGAAGAAGGGAAAGAATTTTGCTGATAAGACCCAACTGACTGTGGCATCGAAGCAAAAGAAATGCTGCTACTTTCAACTGTACCACTTGATTTGGTGCTGACAAAACTTGTCTCTGATGGTGAAGTACTAAGATCCAGGCTAGTAACCTGGATGTCATTATCACCTGGAATTAAGCTTTGCTCCCATTGCTTAAAACAGTAATTACAGACCCTAATCTTCTCCCACTCTTCCTGTGGAGTACTCGGCTCAGTAGGTGGAGCAGGAACCCAATTTGAAGTACACTTAGCACAAAAAACTCTACCGCAAAGTCTACAGTGGTGTCTGCGGTTGAACAATGTGAACTGGGAGTCACACTCGTAGCATACCCTGCAGCTCTGATCGGGCATCCAAAAATCCCTCGACACATGAGCCGGCTCGGACCTCCAAGGGATCCACGATTTAAGTAAGCCTATTAGATCAGAGAATGGTTTGTATGGAGCATCCATTGACAAACAATCCTCTTCTCCCACTCATTTTGAAACACTCATCTGGCCACTATCATAACCAATCCAAAAAAAAAAAACAGCAATAGAACAGTAAGCAGGAATATCTGATCAAAGTAAAAGAGATAGTATTTGCCAAGCTGAATTAACTTGAAAAGTCACCTATTCATCTTGGAACAGGTTGAAAACCCTAATGATTTTAACCAAAAGAGAAGAAAAAGCCCATCTTGAGTTCCAATTTTAAAAGCAACAGTATTATAATTTGTAATCCGCTACAATACACACAAGCCGAAATCTTATAGATCAACACCCATTGCCGATGACCACCGGAGTAGTTGCAGTTACTGATTCTCCATCTGAATCCAATGATTTTCCTTCCAAATTCCCAAGCCAAAAATCCCAAATCCTAAAACTGTTGAAATCACAAATACTTGAAACGGCCACCAATACAAGAACTTCGAATTCAAATTCATACACTGAAACCCTAATTCTCCAATAATTGAAAAACTAAATAGCAAACCAGTCCTCCAAAAATCAAAATTCAATTCGCAGAGAAACCCTTACAACTGAAGCAAACCTTTTTCAACGGCAGAAGAAATGCAAGAAACGCGTTTTCTCGAGAAAATCCAACACAACCCCATCTGTCGTCAAATCACTCCCAGCGCAGAATTAATGAATTCCCATTCAAGGAACCCCATGGTTTGCTTTCCAAACCCAAATTTTCCTAATAAGGATCAATCATAAACTAATTATAAATAAATTTGTTACGTCATCGCGTATATAAACAAATCAATAAAGAATTGATTATAACTGGAAACAGAACATCTGTCATGCAAGCCTTATTTTGTACCTCCAAATATATTCAATTCACAATCAGATCTTCGAGGGAAGACACAAAAGAAAACTAATCTGGGTAGGTAGATAATCACCCACAAAGCGATTCCTTTCACAGATTTAATTCAATCAACCAAGTTCTTGTTCTCAATTTAACACCACCGATGTGTATACATATACATATACATATATATTTATATATATATAATTATGTATATACGTATCTATCAACGGGCACCTGTAATCCCCTCCATTCCCGATTTGTTGTGTAATTCGTTCTTCTTTGAATATGTCTTCTGTGAAGGAGAGAGAAGATGACTTTCTTGACTGGAACAACGGCAATAATCAATTCATAATACACACACAAATAAAGGTATAATTTTTATTTTTTCAAAATTTTCCTGAATTTTGGAAACGGCGGCGTCTTGTGGTTTACGATAGCTGGAACTGATTTTATGTGTGGTACACGAAATTCTGAGGTGTAAACCAACAGCCGCCGAGTTTACCGATTTGACCTACAATAAACGCAGCAACACACGCAATAAGGGTTTAGTAGTTTAAAACTTCAATCAAAATCTTATGATTGAACATGAATTTTAGTACCTAATTAATTTTCATAAAGCCATTAAAAGTATTACAATTCTCAAATGTCACATGTTGACAGAAAAAAAAAAAAATGTCACATTTTATCACATTAGATATCTTTATTTATGTATATATTTATGGTAACAACAACTGTCACATTTTATCACATTAGATATCTTTATTTATGTATATATTTATGGTAACAACAACAAGACTACAACCATACCTGAGTGCGACAGTGTTAGAGCATTTTCAGCATTTGTGTATTTTTTTTTTTTTTATGTAAATTTGATGTATCGTGATAGATTTACATAAAATTTTGAATTATTTATTTTTAGCTTCAGCGATTGTTTTATACTTTTTTGTGTAAAAATATATCCCCCAATAACAACTAAACATATGTCATGAAGCCCACGTAACTTTTACAAACTTACTTAATATATGATTGATTCTTAATAGAATGAAAAAAGAAAAGAGGAGAAAGGAAATATGGTGATGTGGTTGTCTAAAAATGTTATGTAAAATATACAATAATTTTACACAGTGTATATTGACAGACTGCTGGAGATAAAAAAAATTTACACATCATACGTGACAGTATATATTTTATACAAAAAAAATATTTTAACAACGGCTGAAGATGCCATGTCTTTTTATAGGTTTAAAATTGGACCCAAAAAAATGACCATGTAATGTCAATTTTGTTAAATTTTAAAGAAAGCAAAAGAAAAATATAAGTCACATTTACCATAATTTCTACTATGATTTCTTCCAATCAAACAAAAGTGACAAATACGTAATTTTTTTTAATGAAAATTGGAAATACCTCATCCCCCTTTCTCTTTTATTCATTTTTCCATCTCGGAACATAAAAAAACCCGTACCAAGACTTTTGAGGGCTTGATGCATAGCTTTAGACATAGATATAAAAGAATGCATAAAAATTAAGTATAATACAGTAAAAGATGTGATAACAAAATTCAACAAATCAAAATTCTCATAGCTGAACTTCATTTATGCACTAAGATGGATGCTACATTGTGTTAAAATTACTTATACTTTAGTGATTTATTGTTATTATTTTCTTTTCTTAGTTGATACTTATACACCATTTGAGCTTATTACGCAATATTGTTGGGTCACTGACTCGATAGTATTGTTATCATATTTGTCTTTGACTTTTTAAAAAATCGTTCTTTTGTAATCATGGTGCAAGAATGCTTTTAAAGCAAATTCTTGATATTCTTTATTTACACTTTTCCAATTCAGCTATATATAGAGGCATGATGTGCTGTGAAAATAATTCTATGTTGCTGTATTTTTATTTTTATTTTCCTCTTCAGTCGTTAATATATTTTAACAATAGTACAAGTTCTTCATTTATACGAGTTTCAAAATAGATTGTTCAAGTGAAATGCAAGGACATGAAATAGTTTGGATTGAATTTTTGAAGGAAAATAAAGGAAACCATGAATTCCAAATTATACATGATGAAGGGAAAGAAACTTTGTTAATATTAATTTTGTCTTTATTTTTATAAAACAAAAAACAAAATATATGAAAAATGGTATGATAATAAAAACTCGTTTGGAATTACTTCTCTGCGCTTTTATTTTGAAAATTTACATTTAGAAGTGTTTGGTAACTATTAGAAATGCTTTTAAGTTACCATTAGTTTAGTAAAGCGTTTGAATAAAAGGTGAATTTGGAGCTTTTGAAATTACAAGTAAAGGTTGAATATTTTAGGTAACCATTTTTCATTAGATAATTTTATTTTTTATAAAGACAATTACACCCTTCTTTAATAAAATTGTTATTATCAAATATGGTAATATCATATTAAAGGATATTATTATAAAATTAGCAATAAATGAGTTTTAAAAAAAAATTGTTAGCAAATAAATTTTAAAAAAATTTAATTTTGAAAAGTGCTTATTATAATGTGTCACCAAGCACCTAACATATTTTTTAGTGACGCAATTTTTTGACAACTCAATTGATAAAAGCGTTTTTTTATTCCAACAGCAACTTCAAACGAACTCTCAATTTATTAGAATATTTTCATTATCTTTCTTTTCCATACATGATTATTATTATTTTATTCTTTCTTTTTATTAATCAATCAAACAGGTAAATAATTATTTATAAAATAAAAAATAAAAATAAAAAAGGCTAATAATATCCTCTTCTTTCATATTTTGTTTCTTCTCCCAACTCATTTCTTGTACCAAACATGAGGGATGTGAAACCTAACACAAATATCTTTATTGAATTACGGTTTATAACATGCGTAATCATTTTCTCATATATTCATCATTAATAAAATTTGATATACATGTAGATAGTTGTACATTTGTGCTTAGGACCGTCCCGATCAATTTATATAGTCCATGATTCGGACAAGATGGCTCTAATAATAAGATTTCTTTATAGTTTATATGTATAAAATAATACGCATGTGATACTATAATACATAATGAGTACGAATATCAAGGACAGAGGGACTTGGTTTTTTTAAAAAATTACAGCCGTCAAATAATCCACCGTCTCACAATTACTAAAGACCTATTTGTTTATTGTTTTTTGAAATTTGTTTTGACGTAAAATAGAAGCAATATCTTTACTTTGGAAGATGTTCAATATTTCTTCGGTCCATGTTAAAAATTGAAGATCTGAAAGGGACATACAATTAATATATTATTCTTTTTTAAAATTATTAACTTATCTTTTTTAATTTAGATAGGTATAGCTATCAAGTTTGAAAATATAAAGCACAACTAATTTGGGACATTTAAAAATGAGATAGTGGACTACTAATATGGGAAAAAGGTAGTACTATTTAAAAGTATATTTATTAATGTTATACTTGTTGTAAATTTTTTAAAATAAAAAATCATGAAACATGTCTGGTAAAAAAATAGTGTTTGCTAAAGTTGTGGTTTTCATTTTTTTGCCGTTATTTCATATATGTGAAAATGGCAAATTTTGAAAAGTTGTGTTGTTATTTCTGTCAAACTATAATACCCTTAATTTTTAGACCATTTAAATTATTATTTTAATTATTTTATTTGGCTAATTATTTTTATCAAATGATTAAGTGGTTATGTAATTAATTTAGTTAATTAAGTTATTTTAAATTATTTAATGTGCATTACTTGTCATTATTTGTTTGTGTGCAATTTGCTTGCTTAATTAATTGGTTTATTTTATTTTAATTAATCATGGTTTGGACTTAGAGTTAATTAACCAAAATGAATGGGTTTGGACTAATTGGAGAAGGCCTATATAAATTATATAGAATTATGGTCCATGGGAAGGTGTATATATATATATATATATATATATATATATATATATATGTATATATATCATATGTTTGTTTTAGTAAAATTATACATTTGGGGATTTATTATCATTATTATTTTAGTTAGATTTAGGTTAGAATTTGTGGATTAGTATATTTAGAAGAAAATGGTTTTTGTATATACATGAGTTATAAATAGAGACAGAGATACTGTAATGACCCGGTCATTTTCCTTCCTTTTTTTTCTGAAATTTTACGAATAAATTTTTTTTCCGTTGAATTTTCTTTCCTGAATTTGGTTACCCGTCACTTAGTGTCATCTTGAGTGCTCGGAAATGATTTCCGAAACTCTTTCCTTTGGATTGACAACTTTCTTTAAAGACCAAGTCATTTCCACATTTTCATTTTTTTGACACTATTCACTTTTTGTCTTTTCCCATTTGTCACTTTGTTGGCACAACCTCATTTTTCGTGTTCGGAGTTGAATTTTGACTTCATAAGTTTTCATTTTAGTTAATTTCCTCGAAACACGTAACTTTATTCTTAGAGAAAAACTCGCCAGTTGTTTCTTTCTCCCACAGGGGCGTGGATGAAAGGATTCTTAAAAAACATTGATGTTTCTTGGGGTGTTTTTCATAAATATATTTTGGAGATATTTTAATTAGGTGTTTTTAAGAAAATATCTTTTCATTCTGGGCTAATTTTGCAGCTATCATTTCTTGGAGGGGTCATTGTCCAATTAATGAAAGTTATTACAAAATGTCTCATTTTGAGCTTGGATCTTCATACGGGATTCATTTTCACATTTCGTCGAGTCGTATACTCTTAAAATTTTCTTCCTGTCGTTTTCCCCAGTTTTAAGGTTTTCGGCCCCAGTTAGCGCTGAACTTATTCGGGGCATATCTTTTTGCACGGGATTCAATTTTCGACGCTATTTCTTCTGTTGTTTTTTTTCTTTTCATTTTGGTTCTTTTTCGTTCACGGTGTTTTACTGTTTGAGCGCGTCTGCACAAATTCCACTTTTCCGAACCTGACGGGGGCCTTTCGCGGCACTTTTAAGGTTTTACTATAAACAGGGGGTTTAAAATTAAAAAGTCATCTTCCTTCTTTTCTCACACTTCTACAGATCAGCCATGGCAGCCCCCTTGGGCTATCACTCTTTGTCTCTCAAATTAACCTTCTTCCCCTTTGTAAAATATCGTAGTACCTTAGTGTTTATCGTAGGTCTTGACGAGGCGGTCATTTCCCTGTTATTAGAAGCCGATTCCAACCATTTTTAAGTTTGGGTTTGGATTTCCATGGTGCCTCAAGGGTTAAAGTTGTTTCCCTCGTAGTCCTCGACATAACCTAGAAGTATCATCGGATTCGGAGCGATTTTCTTTTAGTAGGGATTTGAGATTTCATCTCAAAGTGAGATAGGGGATGTCTTAGGTTTACATAATTGTCGTATTGATTGTTTTATAAACTTATACAACTTGTATGCATGCCTAGGTATTTTATCTAAAATTTAATTTAATTATTTTCTTTGTATAAAATTTAATTCTCATGGTTATATATAGCTTGGAATTAAATTGTGGCATGCTATTAAATTAAGTCTTGATATGTTCATTAACATATATTAAATTAGGATGATTTGAATAAGTATTGCAACTTTTATTTAATCTTTCATCTGTATGAAAATTTAATTCACATGGTTGTAACTAGTATGGAATCAACTTGTAATGTGATATTAAATTAGGCATTGATATATTCTTTAACATATGTGAATTTGAGAATATTCGGAATTTTTTAAAATCTAGAGAAAATTAATTAATTAGGTTAATTAATTTTATTTTAAGTGTTTTACTCACTTAATTGGATTTTTAACTTGATATTGTTGATGGGTTTAACATGTACTATCATATACATTAAATTGAGAATATTTGAATAGATTTTGAGACTTTTATTTAATTTTTTTTTTTTTTGTATGGAATTTTATTCACATGGTTGTACCTAACATGGAATAAACTTGCAATACGATATTAAATTAGGCCTTAATATGTTCATTAACATATATGAAAATAAAAATATTTGAATGAGTGTGGAGAACTTTATTTAATTATTTTCTTATATGAAGTTTAATTTACCTATTTGTAATTTAGGTAGAAATAACTTGTAATGTGATAGTAAACTAGGTCTTGCCATGACCATTGACTTATATTAATTTTAGAATACTTGAAGTTACTTTGTAATCTTGATAATTTAATTATTTAATTTAATTAAATTCCATTATATGCTTCCATTGAGGTAGTTAGGTATTAAAGTTATTTTCATAGTTAACTTGTAAATTTGGAACTTGTTGTATGATTACATTATAATATTCCATGAGTAAAAGTTATAGTTTAACTTACTTATATACACATTATATATTTGACATATTGTATGCAATTGTAGCTTGGAGACATAGGACGAATATTTTGTATTTTACTTGACTTGTTTGTGCATGGTAGTTGACTAATATATTGTGTATATGTATTATACCTTGATGCATAACTTGTTGATTTTAAGAAAGCTTACATGGACATTGGATATGTTACGGCTAGGGCATGGCTCTAGTACGGGGGATGAGGCTCTCACTACAACATATAGTGCGCACTGGGTGGTTTCCTGTGGGCTAGTAACCTAAAAACACCAATATACGATTTTATTCTGGGTTTAGTGCGCACTAAGTATCACCTTGAGGGCTAGTAACCCGAGATCACTTGCTTGGTCATTGAGACCGTATGTCCTTGTCTTTCTGTAATTACTTGATTTCGCATTCAATTTCAAGTTGTTTAGTATTGGTTATTTATAACTTATAATGTGATTTTTGACATTTTAATTAGGTGTAGTATACACGTGCTTAGTACACTTGCATGCCTTAATACAAGTTAATAGCACTAAATTGTCATAACTTGTTGTTTCCGTAGTTTACATTTCAAGTTGTTAACTTTGATAATCTATGCCTTGATGTGTTATATTAGAAGTTCTAATGTTAGTTAAAATTGCATTGATATTGTAATTTGGGTATTAATTGTTGACTGTAACCTAAGATGATTCCTTAAACTCATTTGGAACATAGACGTGAGGTGGCATGAACTGTTTCAGTAGTTTTTGCATTTTAGGTTACAAGTTGATAACTTTGAATACTTATGTCTTGTTACATTACACTATATGCTCCTATGTTGTTAAATTGCATAAATGATATAGTTTATGCTAGAAATGCTCTAAGGTAGCTTAGGATGCTCCCTGAGTCTCACATTTGACATAGACACTATGTGGCATGACCGTATGAATTGATTTATAACAACTTAATAAGTTTGTAAAATATTAGGTCTATGTATACTCATCTCTTACGAGTAGCTTTATGTTACTCACCCACGTAATGGGGACATTTTTCAGGTACAGGATTCAAGATTTAGGGCTTTGCATTTGCTTTAGGACTTTTATTTTGTATTCTAAGTACTTTTATTTCTAAATGATTTTTTCGAAAAATAGAAAAATGGCATGTATTAACTTCATTACATTTGAATGAGTGGTAGAAAGTGGGCTTTAACACTTCCATAGGGTCTCTTCATTTATGTATGAAGTGTGAATCAGGGCCAAACGGTCCTTTGAAACCATTTGATATTTTTTTAGTTTCAAGTTTCTCTTTTAAAAGCCATTTTAGGCAAAATTTGAAGTTTAATAGGTGATATTTTGTATTTAGCGATTATTGAGGCCATAAGCCATTGAACGCTTGTAAATATGTATATTACGTTTGTGTGAATGCTCACCTTGCACAAAATATCACATTTGTATGAAATAGATGTTTGTTGGTCTCGAGTTTTCCGTTTAAAGCATTTTCTTTGCATTTTGAGGTTTGGATAGGTCGTATTTTGTATCGGGCATTTTTGAGAGCCGCGGACCATTCCCGTGCGCTTAAAATCACTAAATACAGTTGTGTGCATAATCGTTATAGCACACAACACCATTTAGAGTCAAATGAACACTTGGTGCAAAGTTGTTTATTTATTTATTTTTTATCGTTTTTGACCTAAACTGATCTAGGGGCATTTTGGAATTTTTTTTTTGAAAAATAAATTCCGGCCTTGACATGGTCACATAGAAATCGTGATTTTAGGGGGGGTTTCTTCACAATATTTTTCCAAAAAACATCGTCCCGGTCTCGAAAATCCCGTGTCAAATCTGATTTCTGTGTGCACATGCATTTTTTGAAAAAATCTATTGTAAGGGCATTTTGGGGATTTCACGTCAAAAATAAAATTTTCTTTCGACATGGTCAGCTTGGAAAAATTATTTTGAGGAGAGTTTCTTCTTCGTATTTTTCTAGAAAACATCGTTTAATGCCTTAAAACGACACATGATTTTAGTATTTTGCTCAGGTCACTATTCACTGTTGTCAAAACACTATTCACGGCCGCGGCGACATCAAAATTTTGTTTTGACTTTTTTCTTCCATCCGGACTCCAAATCAAGTGATTTTTTGGTCTAACTTGATTAATTATTCGTCATCTTTCCAATGATGTGTTAGGTAGCACCCAAATATTGCTAAAAATTATAGTTTTGCCCTTGGGGGCTAAACTTGTCCGATTTTCTTTTCAAGTTGCTTCCATTAAGCATTCTTTTGAGTTCCATGATTTCATGGGAAGTCACGGATGTGTCTTGGGAATGATGTACATTTTCAAAGATGTCGCTTTAATGTAAAAAGACTATTTTTCCCTTGGGGGCTTATGTGATGTTTCCGATTTTCAGCATTTTTCATTTTTCTGAATTTTCGTTGATGCGAGGATAATTTTGTCTTTTCACGTTTTGCGTATGGGGATTTTGTTTGGGTCCATTTACATTTCACACATTTTATTTTATCTGAATTAAATGGCATTTACTTGGTGATGCATGTATTTAAATGTGTGGTGTAATTTTGAGACAAAAAGAAAAAAGGAAAAAAGAAAAGAAAATTGGTGGGCCCCACCACTACCCACATAAATGGTTTAGAGACCACTTTGCTTCCTCACTTTCTCTCTCCCCGTAATTTCTTCTTCTCTCTCAATTCTCTCTTCATTTTTCTTTTCTTTTGGTTGCAAGATTTCAAATCTTGATTCCATCTTCAATACTTATAATTTTTAAGTGCCGTTTGAGGCAAAACGGAGAGCACGACGAGCTCTACGCATGAGTACTAACAATTTTAGCTTTGAGCCTCCCTAGGGATTTTGAATTTCTTGACCCATTTGAGGGTTTTGCACCAAATTAAGGCAAGGGTTCTTAATCCATGAAGTTCTTGTGCCTTAGTGGGTTAATTTACTTGAATTGTGCCTTAACAGGTTTAATTGCTTTGATTATGGTTTAAAATGACTTGATTGAGTATATGTGAATGTATGTGGATGGGTGTTAATTAGATTGTATGAAAAACATGTTTATATGTTGAGTTCTTATTTCTATTATGTTGTTAACATGCTATAAATGATGTATGAAAATATGCTAAACTATGTTCTGAGAAATTTCTTAGTATTATTGAAATTGAAAGCATCAGACCCACATACACATCATTGGGTTTACATGGAAGGAAATCGTTTTGAATTGATAAAAAGGGGATTTTGGGAAGAAGTTTTTGATTAAAGTGTTTTATGAAAACCTGGTTGCCGCGGGGGTACTGTGATACCCCCGGATTTCCGGATGCGGGTTGGCCAGGCCCACGCTCGATTACCCGGGGATATCAAATCAATTAGCAATTAACGAACACAGAATATAATATAGAAAACAGGAATGAATAAAATTTTACTGAAAAGAAACTAAATGAAAATCCTTTATTAAAAACTTTAGAATAAATCTTATAAATAAGAACTAGTCTGTTACATCCAACTTCTCCAATTATAATACAACTCGGGAATCTATCTGGTGGACCCCTAATCAAAAGCCAATACTGGAAAGCGAACAACTAAAAAGAAGTCCACTGCTAAATCATGAAGAACCCCCTACATCATCGGTAGAATGAGTAGTCGTCTCTGCTCAGCACGAACAAGCTCTAAGACCTGGAACCGTCCGTTACCTGAAAAATAATAGTGGGTCAGGCCCACGAACAAGTTTTATCCTAATTACAATCTAAACAGAGCCCCGATACGCAGATACATCCTAGACGTCTCAATCATATCTATATAGTCCGTAATAGATAAATATATATCCACACTACAGGACTCTCACTAACTATGCTGAGGGTCTCAACCTGAATAGAAGGTAACATGCAATACGCACCTGAGTGGGCATGTCTACCTAAGCCTAACAGGGTATACCTCAACCAACATAGCTAGCTACGCATCCTACTGCATATACGCACCCTAACCGTCGACTATGAGACTCAAGCTCAGATTGCGTTACCATAAATTATATATATAAATTCCCATCCAAACCAATGTAGTGCCGCTCAACTGATTCGTTGCCATGACACGACATAAAATTAGGATTTAAGTGTTTTAATTAAATCCCTACTCCAATTATATATATAAGTTCCTTCCAAATACAATGTTGAGCCGGTCAACTATTCGTTGCCAAAACACAACATATAACTAGGATTTAAATATTTTAATTAAATCCCTATCCTTCCTATTAACAGAAAATATAAACAACCATCCAATATGTCGTTCAACTATTTTAGTTGACAGGATATGAAACCATGTAGGATTTAACTGTTTTAGTTAATCCATTCCGTATGTATGAATGGGTTGGAATTAGTGTTTTGATCTAATCCGTCCCTCCGTATGTCACCGTCCCATACCAGTACATACCATGCATATGATCCGTACATGATGCAACATTTTATGCAGTACATCAAACACATCCATATAATCCAAATAGATAATAAACAGAATTTAAATAGTTCATCATCTATAATCCAGAATCCATCCATGTAACTAACAAAACAAGATTTAATAATTTATCAAGTTAATTATCCAGCATCCATCTAAGTAATTGACAGAAAATATATATATAATTAATTCTAGGCCAACATCCAATTAGATTAACAGAACCTAAGTATTAGTTCAGCAATCTAAATCCAAACTATAACCCAAATAATTGCAGAAAGATGTTTAAAGGTTCAACAATTTAAATCCAAGAGTTAAACCATGTATTGTTTAACAGTTCAACGACTAACATCCAGAGCATGAATAGATCAGTTTTAATAAAACAATAACTCTATCATGCATATAAGTAAGTTTTAAAATCATAATATTGTCCAAGAAATTGCTAAAATTAATTTTAACAATTCAGTTCCTTTTTCCCATCAATAGCATGCTAGGTTGCATCTTTGCATACGGTTTTATTGTTTTAGCACCGAGCCATAAACTATGCTACAAGTCCAATTTGTTAATTAAAAGACTCCCTCATACATTTAAAATTTAATTTAGAATCATATTATAGCACCCTAAATTTTCAAATTAAAATTAGACAATTTAACTTCCTTCCAGCAGTTAACCGCGCACAAGTTGTTAAATAGGCACTGTTAAATACATTAATACAAAGAGGGTATTTTATGCAATACAAGACCATAATTACATCCTAAATTAATTATTGAAACCCCAATTAAAGTTTTAAAACTGTTCAGACACCCCAAGAGCCTAAACAGTTTCTGAAAACTTACAGTACGCATCAAAATTGAAAGAGCCTGCTCTAAAAAAATAGAGCAGGCTCAAACCAACATTGAGCCGGCTCCAAAAACTTTTGGAGCAGGCTCAAAGTGTTTGGAGCCGCCTCCAAAACATTTTGGAGCTGCCTCCAAAAAAGGGGGAGCCCACTGTTCCGCTTCCTTCTTCGTTTTCGATGATGTGCTTCGACCCCGGCCACTTTTTTACTCTTCAGTTGGTTTCTAAAACTAATCCTAAGGGTCTTATTAATACCAAATAGCATCCCAATGGTTTGGTTCGACAATTGAAATTTATTATAGTGATTTAAAACCTCTACCGATTCCTTATGCGTTAACATACAACTTGATCTTCGATTTGCAGACATAACTACAGGTAATACAAGAACATATACAGATAATCAAAACTGATCTTAACCATCCTATATATATTCCTTGACATCCTAATCCCTTGTTTATAATAATACGAATTAAATCATTCATTAAAACAGAACCAATTTGTAAGCTTAAAATAAACCAAACACACAAGTCATTTAAGAATTGTTTTAAGCAACCATATATATACTGATAATCAACTTGACATATATTTCGCATGCCAGATTAGATTAAAATTCAATTAAAATCCTAGACACATCTAGGTATGCACAGAACACAGGACAAAGGGATAGAGAGAGAATAAAACTTGCCTTAACCGTCTCTAAATTTTTCGATGAAATCTCCGACGACCGTTCCACCTCTGTTGCTCTTGGTTTTACCCACAAGCCAACCTCTGCTCCCCCTCCTCCTTGGTTCAGCCCTAGCCTAAGGCAAAACCCTAGACTTTCTCCCTTTATCTCTCTCTGTAATTCTCCCTGTAACTCTCTGTTACTCTCTCTGTTTTTCTCTCTATCAACACTGTACGTATATAGGGTTCTCAACCCTTTTTGAAGACATACTACCATATATATATATAGGCACTAATCAAAACCCTAAGCCTAATCTTAATCCACCATAGAAAACCTAATTGAGGCCCAGTTTAGTCGGCTTGAGATAGTAAGAGATTAAACCCTATTTTTCATTACAACTAGGAATATTCCATTAATCAAATTAATTCCATTCAAAAACCAATAAAACATTTACACAATTAAAAACTATTTAATTTAATTAAAGAAAACAAACATACAAAGAAATAATCAGACAAGTCAATTAAATAACAATTTATCAATTAAATCAATTAAAAATACAAGTAAAGAAAACAATCTATTTAAATCCACAAATCAATTCAAACAACCCGTCATTCAAATGCCACACATAGCCACATAAGCACTTAAAAATAATAAAATAAATACTGAAAACAATAAAATAAATAATAAAATTCCGATTATATCCCTTTCAAAACTAGGGGTATTACATTCTTCCCCCCTAACAAACGGAATTCCGTCCTCGGAATTCACGAAACCCTGAATTATTGTCATTAAAATTCATTTCCATTCCGTTGTGGATTCTGCCTCTGTGTATGGGCTCCACGTGATTCCAAATCCTGCTAGAAAAATTCATAGTTCTTATTATTAAGAAACACCATAAATGTACAACTCCTAGGTAGTATCTAACAACGACTCAATCCTACCCCATATATATTTAAGGGTAACAATCCTTATTCCTCCAAGTTCCATATAATAATTGCACCAATTTGATATACAATAACAAAATCCAATACAGAATTTTACAATGAACTAAAACACACATAGTCATAGCATGCATTGCATACGCATACGTTAGTTTAAAACCCACCTATCCAGATATACCAATTAACATGTCCTTACATCAACCGGTTTACCTAACCAATTATTTGAGGTCTCAATATACCTTAATCATCCTAGTATATTAGAATAAGTGACGAAAATTTACATCACACTTACTCCGACAACCTTAATAGAAATTAATCCTCCAGTACCTTAAGTTCTATCTGAATAAGGTAACACCTCCACTAAGATCAACCCCAATATTTGAAGTTGACTTCCTTAATTTCCTCGTTAACAGCCAGTGTCATTATTATACAGGCTAAAACTCCAACTGTGAACTCAACAACGAACCGAAAGATATTAATATCTTATTAGTTGTTGAAAGCGTCTACATCTATATTCCCTTCCACCAAACAGAACTTAATTTAAAGTGTGAATCACCTCTTTGATGCATCGAAGTCATCCCATAATCCACTCTATCCATATGAACTAATGTTCTACTAGTTCAAATTAAACTAAAACTGAAGTTGATTTCATTAAAAATCAACTGGTATCCCATCCAGAATCCGGATCCCTTGGTAAAATCAGCAATCCCTCAACTAAATCATTGAAGGCAAAGTCAGTTTGTCCCTCCTCCTGATCCTCCAAAAAATCTGCTCCACATCGTGAAGCATCATGCTTCCACCAGAATGCAGAATGAACTAAGTGTTGTAAACTTCAGTCATTACATCCTCCTCTCAATCTGGCTACTAAAAGTACCATTAGTCTGGTACCACAAGCTTTCGTATGCACCCATTGCTTACATCGAAGCATTGTCAAAAGTTAACCCAGAAACTGTATCTATGCATCACCAGTTAGTGATAAACTTACCGATAATAAAATTAACCGGTAATTCCATTTATCGAAGGTCCACTCATCATGACTTTTTCACGCACACCGGGCACCGCTTCCTTATATAGGTGTTCAGTCTCACCTTCCTATCCTTAACACACCATACTTCTCTATTATGGGTAAGTGTCAAGTTAACTCCTTATCTCGTTTCAATTGAATTTGAAACCTTTCGCATCCTCCATATAGTCATCAATGTCGGAGCAACAGCTAATTGTTGCGAAAGATAACCCTAAAAAAAAAATTCCACTTTTTTTCAGTGTAGAAACTTTGGTTCCTCCTCCAAGTGTAACGCCAGCAACTCCTCCAAATGACACCCTCGTAAAATAATGTCTTGATTACGAATCGACTGCTAAAAATTTTATCAGCCCACTATCCTCTCTCAGCGTCATTCTAATAAGTACCTACCAATACAAAATCCTCCGTCTGAACCATAGTGGCATTACAGTGATCTTTACCTACCACAACCTCACGAATAACTAAGATACTAACAACCACCATTATTATAGTGTTGTAAAAACGAATCCCCACTTAGCATTGAGCATTTCAAACTAATCTGTTTTTGATTATTTGACTCATTTTGATAGTTTAACTATCACATCCTAACTAGCATACCATATTGATGCATATCCAGATCCATTAGATTGGCTAGAAGTTTGTATTTCTGCTCAATCCTATGACCATACTTTCACAAATCCTAGCATACATAGCGCTATTATCCGTGTCATCAACACAATAGTTGGTTGATCACATACTTGTGTTCCCAACTAATCCATACTCCCAATCCGGACTAATTAACAAAAATGAAACACGTAATAACAAAATTGAAACACATAACAATCAAAGATGAAACACGTAGTACACACAATACACAAAACAACCAAAATAAAATTCCACTTAAGACATATTCCATTCCAGAGAAGAAAACCTCCTTTGAACTCAAGTTCCCAAAAGTTCATTCCATAGTTTCGTTGGTAATTATCCAACCTTGAAACTTATCCATTAACCGTAGCTTAACCGCACAATCGTTTGCTTAAATAAATATCCGAAGGCTTATCCCTCATCCTCCTAATATGCGGAATGCAAACCGTCTATCGTGGCTTTACAAACCAACTTAGAATGTCACAACCTAATCCCCATACTCTCCGGAATGTGATATAAAATCACGTCGTTGTTCTGGTAAGAACTCCATCCGGTTCCCAAACTCCTAAAGAGTACTTCGCAATTAACTCCAGGAGAGATGCTACGAAACTTTAACTATATGTAGATTGGTTCACACCAACTTCACTAGTACTATTCACTATACTACTGGTGAATGTGAGCACCCTCGTGCGATCCTTTATCTTCAAGCTTCAATATCCCCTTTCTTGGAGACGCTGATATCTTCTCCCTTAGGATCCTCTTCAGAATCCTACTCTTCGCTTGCCTCCTTTTAGAGATCACTCGAAGTTGTGTTGGCCCCGATATGCGGTGACCTAACACCTACACCTTAATCCGTTCTTGGCGTATACTTCCTAAGTAATGCCAACCTCGAAACTACCTTCGATCCCAAGTTCTGCTTCTGGCAAAGAACTCGACAACGTATTCCTTTACGCCTTTGGGTCTATATCGCTTTCGCCTTGAACCCCATCTTCCTCCTAGTGTCAACCATTCCATAACTATGGATAGAATTGACATCAGCTCCTCCTACCGAAAAGTAAAGTGAGTACAACAAATCCTAATATGGCTCTAAGTTTTAAGAGACGCAACGCGGAAGTCCTATAACGAAAAACACTCCTAAGGACACTAGAACCTGGAGTGCTCTGATACCAACTGTCATACCCCCAGATTTCCGGATGCGGGTTGGCCAGGCCCACGCCCGATTACCCGGGGATATCAAACCAATTAGCAATCAACGAACACAGAATACAATATAGAAAACAGGAATGAATAAAATTTTACTGAAAAGAAACTAAATGAAAATCCTTTATTAAAAACTTTAGAATAAATCTTATAAATAAGAACTAGTTTGTTACATCCAACTTCTCCAATTATAATACAACTCGGGAATCCATCTGGTGGACCCCTAATCAAAAGCCAATACTGGAAAACGAACAACTAAAAAGAAGTCCACTGCTAAACCATGAAGAACCCCCTACATCGTCGGTAGAATGAGTAGTCGTCTCTGCTCAGCACGAACAAGCTCTAAGACCTGGAACCGTCCATTACCTGAAAAATAATAGTGGGTCAGGCCCACGAACAAGTTCTATCCTAACTACAATCCAAACAGAGACCCGATACGCAGATACATCCTATACGTCTCAATCATATCTATATAGTCCGTAATAGATAAATATATATCCACACTATAGGACTCTCACTAACTATGCTGAGGGTCTCAACCTGAATAGGAGGTAACATGCAATACGCACCTGAGTGGGCATGACTACCTAAGCCTAACAGGGTATACCTCAACCAACATAGCTAGCTACGCATCCTACTGCATATACGCACCCTAACCGTCGACTATGAGACTCAAGCTCAGATTGCGGTACCATAAATTATATATATAAATTCCCATCCAAACCAATGTAGTGCCGCTCAACTGATTCGTTGCCATGACACGACATAAAATTAGGATTTAAGTGTTTTAATTAAATCCCTACTCCAATTATATATATAAGTTCCTTCCGAATACAATGTTGAGCCGGTCAACTATTCATTGCCAAAACACAACATATAACTAGGATTTAAATATTTTAATTAAATCCCTATCCTTCCTATTAACAGAAAATATAAACAACCATCCAATATGTCGTTCAACTATTTTAGTTGACAGGACATGAAACCATGTAGGATTTAACTGTTTTAGTTAATCCATTCCGTATGTATGAATGGGTTGGAATTAGTGTTTTGATCTAATCCATCCCTCCGTATGTCACCGTCCCATACCGGTACATACCATGCATATGATCCGTAAATGATGCAACATTTTATGCAGTTCATCAAACACATCCATATAATCCAAATAGATAATAAACAGAATTTAAATAGTTCATCATCTATAATCCAGAATCCATCCATGTAACTAACAAAACAAGATTTAATAGTTTATCAAGTTAATTATCCAGCATCCATCCAAGTAATTGACAGAAAATATATATATAATTAATTCTAGGCCAACATCCAATTAGATTAACAGAACCTAAGTATTAGTTCAGCAATCTAAATCCAAACTATAACCCAAATAATTGCAGAAAGATGTTTAAAGGTTCAACAATTTAAATCCAAGAGTTAAACCATGTATTGTTTAACAGTTCAACGACTAACATCCAGAGCATGAATAGATCAGTTTTAATAAAACAATAACTCTATCATGTATATAAGTAAGTTTTAAAATCATAATATTGTCCAAGAAATTGCTAAAATTAATTTTAACAATTCAGTTCCTTTTTCCCATCAATAGCATGCTAGGTTGCATCTTTGCATACGGTTTTATTGTTTTAGCACCGAGCCATAAACTATGCTACAAGTCCAATTTTTTAATTAAAAGACTCCCTCATACATCTAAAATTTAATTTAGAATCATATTATAGCACCCTAAATTGTCAAATTAAAATTAGACAATTTAACTTCCTTCCAGCAGTTAATCGCGCACAAGTTGTTAAATAGGCACTGTTAAATCCATTAATACAAAGAGGGTATTTTATGCAATACAAGACCTTAATTACATCCTAAATTAATTATTGAAACCCCAATTAAAGTTTTAAAACTGTTCAGAAACCCCAAGAGCCTAAACAGTTTCTGAAAACTTACAGTACGCATTAAAATTGAAAGAGCCTGCTCTAAAAAAATAGAGCAGGCTCAAACCAACATTGAGCCGGCTCCAAAAACTTTTGTAGCAGGCTCAAAGTGTTCGGAGCCGCCTCCAAAACATTTTGGAGCCGCCTCTAAAAAAGGGGGAGCCCACTGTTCCGCTTCCTTCTTCGTTTTCGATGATGTGCTTCGACCCCGGCCACTTTTTTACTCTTCAGTTGGTTTCTAAAACTAATCCTAAGGGTCTTATTAATGCCAAATAGCATCCCAATGGTTTGGTTCGACAATTGAAATTTATTACAGTGATTTAAAACCTCTATCGATTCCTTATGCGTTAACATACAACTTGATCTTCGATTTACAGACATAACTACAGGTAATACTAGAACATATACAGATAATCAAAACTGATCTTAACCATCCTATATATATTCCTTGACATCCTAATCCCTTGTTTATAATAATACAAATTAAATCATTCATTAAAACAGAACCAATCTGTAAGCTTAAAATAAACCAAACACACAAGTCATTCAAGAATTGTTTTAAACAACCATATATATACTGATAATCAACTTGACATATATTTTGTATGCCAGATTAGATTAAAATTCAGTTAAAATCCTAGACACATCTAGGTATGCACAGAACACAGGACAAAGGGATAGAGAGAGAATAAAACTTGCCTTAACCGTCTCTGAATTTTTCGATGAAATCTCCGACGACCGTTCCACCTCTGTTGCTCTTGGTTTTACCCACAAGCCAACCTCTGCTCCTCCTCCTCCTTGGTTCAGCCCTAGCCTAAGGCAAAACCCTAGACTTTCTCCCTTTATCTCTATCTGTAATTCTCCCTGTAACTCTCTGTTACTCTCTCTGTTTTTCTCTCTATCAACACTGTACGTATATAGGGTTCTCAACCCTTTTTGAAGACATACTACCGTATATATATATAGGCACTAATCAAAACCCTAAGCCTAATCTTAATCCACCATAGAAAACCTAATTGAGGCCCAGTTTAGTCGGCGTGAGATAGTAAGAGACTAAACCCTATTTTTCATTACAACTAGGAATATTCCATTAATCAAATTAATTCCATTCAAAAACCAATAAAATATTTACACAATTAAAAACTATTTAATTTAATTAAAGAAAACAAACATACAAAGAAATAATCAAAGAAGTCAATTAAATAACAATTTATCAATTAAATCAATTAAAAATACAAGTAAAGAAAACAATCTATTTAAATCCACAAATCAATTCAAACAACCCGTCATTCAAATGCCACACATAGCCACATAAGCACTCAAAAATAATAAAATAAATACTGAAAACAATAAAAATAAATAATAGAATTTCGATTATATCCCTTTCAAAACTAGGGGTATTACAGCTACCAAAGGGCCGGAAGGTTAATATAGCCTAGAGGGAATTAGGGAGATTGCCCTAACGTGGTTGTGCTAAATGAGCCCCATAATGATACCGCGGGGGTACCAAGGGTTAGGGACAATAGCCAATCCTTCTCTCGTGTCGCTGCGGGGTTACCAAAGGGCGGGTTATATTAACAGTTTGAAAGCGATAATTTTGAATGTGAAAATGGGGAGCGACATCGACATGCATTGCACTCCCATTGCATCATGTTGTGAATGCTTGAGATTGATTGTTATGTAATATTGTCCCGACATTGTATGATCCCCATTCCCATTACTCTGTTCTTTGTATGGATTCACGGGGACACATGAGGCGTGTCTTAAGTGCCACTTACTGAGCGATTCGCTCACCCCAATATATTTAACATTTTTCAGGACATAGTAAGGAGTTGGCGGATGATGATCCACCACAAGCTTAAGGAAACTTGACGGCATTTTGAGAGCATTTTGTAAAGATTTGCACTTATTTTGTGTAGCAACATGATATGAAATGTACTAAGTTCATTTGGCGTGTAAATCTTGTTGTAACTTCATTTTGTTGTAAATTATAATAATTGCAAGGACTATGTATACACTTCATGTATTAGTATCTAATGATATTATAATGAGATCATGTAGCGGTGTTTTCGTCTTTGATTTGTAGAACAGCTCATTTTCTCGACGTTTGGACAAGTTGAGATCAATTGCAAGTCCCCGTTTCAGTTTCTTTTCAGTCCCATAAGTGCAGCTTCTCAGCACCTGGTTCCAGGCTCAGCAGAGCCATTTCGATCGACCGAAATGGTGCATCGGTCCACCGATTCTCCTGCATGCTCTCAGGATCTTCTGTTTCGGTCGACCGAACCATTCACATGCTCTCAGTATCTCACCTTCGGTCGACCGAAGGGTTATTTCGGTCGATCGGTTCTTGAAAGTCTGCTTTGGCCGACCGAAGTGCACCTGTTTGGTACTCTCTGCTCCTCTTTTCATGTTAACCTGCTCTTGACTCTTAGAATTCGTTTAGAGACCTTGTGAGAGTCTTGTGTTAATCCTCAGGACCATGTTTTGACGCTTGAAATGATAGGTTTGACGTAGATGACCTCGGGTTTGAATAAGGACTCGGCTAATGGTCCGGACCTCCGGGTTCGGGTCGTCACAGCTTATTTGGTCTTTTTCTGATCTTCTTCTTCCGTGTTAATTTTCTTTGAGTTCCGTGGTCTCATGGAAGGTCACTTTGGCGTCCTAAGAATGTTATATATCCCTAGAGACCTTGTTTATGTTTTCGCTTTTGCATTTCGGATCCGTCATCGGGTCAAACTACGGTTCATCACAGGACGTACTGGCTTGAAAAACCAGGGCCGTCACAGATACATAGAGAGAAAGAGATATGGGTGTGCAAAAAAACTGTCAACCCCAAAAAACCAAACCGGACCGTACCGAATCGGGTGGTTTGGGCCGGTTCCATAGCGGTTCGGTCCAGTCACGGTTTTAAAATAATAGAACTGTGAATTTTTGGTTTGGTCTTGGATTAGGGTCTTACAGGACCGAACCAGCCCAAACAAAATCATCATAATTGGTATACAAATATATATTAATTATATATATATATGCACACACACCCCTATATACTACTCTTAACTTTGGAAGGGATTTTTGAAGGCACAACGGAAGCGATTTAATTTTTTTTTAAGATCATATCCACATGATATTTCATCAAATCAAGAAATACTGAAAAGGGATTTCATACTTTTGGACGATTGATTAATCGTCAACACTCCGAGAATAATAGTGAATTAAATTGGTCCTCATTTGGCCTTGAACACCAGTAAACCTTCACCTCTATATCCCTAGAATACACAAGTTTGTGAAACCCTATATCTCTCACTCTCGTTATTCTGTATTCTGTAAGATTGTGTGTTAATTACAGAATATCAACTTGAGAGATATATCGTGTATATAGATAGGGCTAGAGATGAGAATAAAAAAGGAATTCTTATCCTAGCTCCATTTAGATAGAGATAGAGTTATCCCATAACTTTATCCTATCTAATTAATTACAATAAGCACCACAATAATATTGTAATTGTACTCTAGGATTCAGAAATTACAATAAAGGCTTTTTCATACTAAATAACTATAACTAAGTCCCTCCACTACCGAATATCCATAAGTAGCCCCAAGAAAAATAAATACTGTCCCACCTAAGGCATGCTTACTTCTTATATTTCTTGAGTAACCAATTTAATCCTTATGATCACTGAATTTCTTTTATAAAAGAGTTTTCAAAATAAATATTTTTCTAAATAAATAATTTAGTAAACATTTTACTAAAATGCCCTGACTAGGTTCCGGTGATCAAACTTATTAAATTGCATCAAGGGTATATTCTAACTCTTATAAAGAGTGTGGATTCCATGTTGAGCATTAGTGTTCCCAGAGCTCCAACATTAGCCACCCAAGATACCGCGGTATTGACCTTTAAAAGATCTCACACATTGGTAAGTCAAAGTGACTAGTACTGAAACTTGAGTTAACTAAATCTTTCAGGATTTAGAGCATATGAATTTAGTAGATAAGAAACACACCAAAATAATGACAGTACATTGTATGGTGTGATCTTATGGTGATCCAGTTCAATGTACTCCAAGCACACTAACACGCTACCTTAGAGTCAACTACCCTAATGATTGAGACAAACCATCCTATCTTATAGAGGTCAAGTGTGTTACAGTCTTACAAATAAAAGTGCCCAACTTTTATCACTGACTGCGAACAATGCCAAGGTGCAAGAAACCAGTGAGCCCAAATCTCCTGCGTGTAAATCTCATTTACACACTTAAGTCACCTATAATGCAACTTGAGGACTATAATGCATCTCATATAAATATATGTAAAGCCCAATGCATGAATATCATATTAATTAATAAAATATCGAATTAATAATAATTAATTGGCTTGTAGGGCATATAATCCCAACAATTTCGACACAACGATCAAACGGGAGCTAACATTCATCAGTATCTGATATTTTTTATTTGTTTTTACTTCTCCAAATGTTTTGATTTTTGGGTGCATGTCAATATTCCTCCACTATCTCATTGTTTTTCTTTGCTTACCCTGTCTCATTCACTTCTTAGTTCTCATCGCCGCGGGATCTACTTATTGATCAATCTCTCTCTAGTAACCTTCGAAGTTCGATTATCGCCATCGATTTTTTATCGCTACCATCAGTGATATCTCTTTCTCACACTCTCTCCCATTCTCTCTCACTTCCAGTTCACATATCCCTAAATCTTGCGGTGTGTTTGTGTGATACCCCCCGGATTTCCGAATGCGGGTTGGCCAGGCCCACGCCCGAATACCCGAGGATATCAAAACAAATTGATAATAAACGAACACAGAGTACAAAAGAATAAAGAAGAATAAATAAAATGCTGACAAGAAACTAAAATGATAATCTAATAATAAACCTCAGAATATATTTCCATTAATTAATAAACTCTTCTGATACAATTAATCCTCCAAAATACAACTCGGGAATCCATACTGTGTGGACCCCTAGAAAATCCAAACTAAACAAATGACAGCAATAACTGTCTAAATCAGGAAACTGAATCATAAAGGAACTCCTATGTAGCATCGGAAGAACGAAGTAGACTGATCCCTGCTCAGCACGAACAACCTCTACTCCTGACGAACACCTGAAAAATAATGGTAGGTCAGGCCCACAAACAAGTTCTACTCTACTACAGTCCAAGCAGAGATCCGATACACGTATACATCCTAGTCAATCCAACAGTAACTAGTAGTCCGTATATATATATATATATATATATATATATACACACTAAAGGAACCTCACTAGACTATAGGGTTGTCTCAACCTGAATAGTAGGCAACATGCAAAACGTACATATAGTGGGCATGAATACCTAGACCTACCAGGGTACACAACTACACTATATCTAGTTACACATCCCTGGCGATATACGCACCCTAACCACTGATCTTGAGACTCAAGCTCATATCATGGCACCATACTTATATATATATAATCTAGTAACCATCCTATCCGGTATAAATTAATTCTCCATAAGTCATTCAACTTGTTCAGCTGACCTGACTTGAATATAAGTAGGACTTAACATTTTAGTTAATCCATTCCCTTATATATTAAATTAATCATTCATAAGTCATTTAACTTGTTCAGCTGACCTGACTTGACTTGAATATAAGTAGGACTTAACATTTTAGTTAATCCATTCCCTTATATAAAATAGGTAGGACTTAACTGATAAATTAATCCGTTCCTAGAATGCCACCATCCCATACCGGTGCATTAAATCACACAATTCAACAATTGATGTAACGATTAAGGAAATACATCAAACAATCCAGAAATAACTATGATAATATGATATCAAGTTATCACAAAATAGGAATGACTTATTATTTATTTAAGTTTCCTATATCATATGTCCTACATAAACTGAATTTTATACATATGATGATATTTTATTATACCGTCAAATAAACATTCTCTATATCCAATTCATCCTACACATTTAATCTCAATTGTTAAAACATATTAAAAGATTAAATTCATTCGTTTGTTTAAAACATTCAAATAGCAAGCATCGTTATGATTGAGTCTATGTAAATTTATTTAAACCCAAACCTAGTTCCTATTTAATGTTCAGGAATCCTAGGTATGGTTCTACGTTCCATCATTCCACAGATATGAAATATACATAATTTAAACATGTAAAAATTCACACCAAAAATCAAATCAAAATCATACATTTATCAATTCATAACACAAGAACAGATATGAACCAAATTCATAAAACCTATGTTCTAATCCAATTAAACATGCATAATTATTTAATTTTATGTGTTTAATAAATCCTGAAATTTCCTAGGCATGTATAGAAACACGAATCAAAGGGAAAGAGATAGAAGAAGAACTTGCCTTAAACTTTCGGACTGAAAGTTAAACTTCTTCTTCCTTGATCTTCTCTCTAAAGGGTTTTCTCCTCATTCCTTCCTCTTTCTCCTTCTCTCTCTAACTCTCTCTCTCTAGAATATATTACGTGATATTTTTTCACTCCTTTTTCAACCTATAGTTGTGTATTTATAGGCTAAATAATAATCATATTCCCTTTTCCAATCCAAGTCAACTTAATAAAGAAAAATAAAAAAAATGAAAATATTAAAAAGGTAACTTAAAATATGTTACTTATATAATCTATGTATATCCTTATTAATTAAATAAAATATATACATTAGATTATTTATTAATACTAAAGTTACCATAATATTAAAAAGTAACTTAAAACATGTTACATATATAATCTATCTGTATCCTCATTAAATAAATAAAATATATACATCAGATTATTTATTTATACTAAAGTTACCATAATATTAAAAAGGTAACTTAAAACATGTTACGTATATAATCTATCTGTATCCTCATTAAATAAATAAAATATATACATCAGATTATTTATTTATACTAAAGTTACCATAATATTAAAAAGGTAACTTAAAACATGTTACGTATAAAATATATGTATATCCTTATTATATAAATATATAAAATATATACATCAAATTATTTATTAATACTAAAGTTACTATAATATTAATAAATTACTTTCCTTTTTATATATATGTATATACATATATATCTATATATATACATATACAACTATCCATGGGTAATCCATACCCATCCAACCTCCTATCCAAGTAGTTCATGGAACCCAATTAATTAGCCCATTACCACTAACCATAACCATAAAATAAAATAAAATAAAACATTTAATCATTTAATTTACAATTAATTACAATTAATCAAATACATCATTTAAGCACACAATCTAATTAAACAAATAATACAAATAACACCTAGACAAAATACAAATAACACATAGATAAGTAGCCAATTAATCAAGTAACACTTAATTCAATTAAACACATAAACAATTAGTCAAATAATCAACTAAACAATTAAAAAAATACAATAAAAATAAATAAATAAATACCGAAACTATCCTTTTAAAATTAGGGGTGTTACAGTTTGCGCCTCAAACACAACCAACAACGACAACAAATCAAGTTTCTTAGTTTTCAACCACATATTTATCATCCTTTTCAGGTTCAGCAATATTCAACCTTATTTTAATTTCCAGGGTTTAGCTTTTGGGTCTATTTCACACTTTCTCCCTCTTTTTCTCTCTCTATTTTAGTCTTGGATTTGGGAATGTGAATGCTTTTATTGATATTTTTGTTGTATATACAATTTAGGAGGGAAAAAAAGAAAATAAAATTCAACTAGAACCGTGGAATCGAACCAAACCATTTTTTCACGGTTTATGCTGGTTTGGTTCAATGGCTCAAATGGTCTGGTCAGTTTCAGATTTTCTGGAACCATAGGGAGTGGTTTGGTTCCAAAAATCCTCAAAACTGGACCAAACTAGACCGTATGCACCCCTAAAAAAAGACGATGAAAAAAAATGTAACCGGAGAAAGACAACGAATGTGACAAGGGTTGCCGGAGTTGGAGAAGAAGACCGGAGTGATTGTACAGAACTTGAGGTTTGGTTTTCAATTTGAAAATTACAAGGCAAGTTCTTTATCTATCTATTCCCTTTTGGATCTATAGTCTCTCTATCACACGCTAGGTTTTAGGATTTAATTAAATCAAACAATTAATTGGACAATTAATTGATATGCATGAACTGAATCAATTGTTTTTATGTGTATATATGTTTGTTCTTCAAATTGATGGGTTCTTTGATTTAATGCATGGAACTTGTTTTTAATTAATGGGTCTTGTTTATGTTCATCATATAAACCGTTGGTAATTATATGAAACTTATAAACCATGTTCTTAGGACCCAAACGACGGATTTTCAGGCCTAAAACGGATCTGCAAAACTACTGCTGTGACTTTATGTTCGAGCATAACACTGTTCTGACCCCCAGTGCTCGAATGTTAGGGTTTGTGCTCGAGCTCTAGAACTTGTTTACTTCAAAAGTGTTTCGAAATGACCCAATTCGAGTATAAATGATCCCGAACATGATTATAAGTGTTAAGAATAGTGATACGAGTTTAAAATATATAAATTGTATAAGACTCTTGTGATTTGTTATTTGGTGGGAAATATTAAATTAACTAATAGATTATAAATTGATCTTTATGGCTTTTAAATTGTGTAACTCAATGTATTAATCTTATTCATGAATATAATCATTGTTACTGACATACGTATGATTTACAAGTATGATACATGGTTGTAGTGATATGTTTTACCATTCTTAAATATGAGTAAATAAGAATTATGATTTTAATTATCCTTTTATCGCGTGTATGTGATCCTATATTTGATTTGTGACTGTTTGTAGTTGTTGTGCCATTGTTAGACATGACTATTATGAGATTTATCCCTGTATTTGATGAGACAATTGAAATAGCTAATAAGTTAGGCTCCTCGATATTTTATACCATTGTTACATATGATTTTGTTGGATCGATCAGTAGATGGGCTGACTAATAAGTTTAGACACGCTACATTGTGCCATTATTTATATATGACTTTATTGATGATGTATTATATATATATGTGTGTGTGTGTGTGTGTGTGTGTGTGTGTGTGTGTGAGCCATGATACGACCTTGAGGTTTCGGGATCAGTGGTTAGGATTGAGGTGTATATTGCCGGTTTAGATGAATAGCTGGATATATGAGATGTGTGTACCCTGGTAGAAAATGGAACTCTTAACCACCTCGTGTGCGAATTTTTATTAGATGCCCACTATCCGGTTGAGACTGTCATATTGTTCAGTGAGAGTTTTAGTGTGCATATATGTATGTATCGACTATGTAAATATTGCATGAGTTTAGTTAGGGATGTATTGATTGTCGGTTCTCTGAGTGGGTCGTAGTAGAGTGAACTTGTTTGTGAGTCTGATTCACTATTTATTTTTCAGGTCCTCGATAGTATCAGTCTTAAAGTTGTGCGTGCAGATCAGAGATCGTTCATCTTCACTATTCCATATCATCGACGAAGTTATGCGTCTAGATCAGAGATCGTTCATCTTCATTCTTTCGTATCATCGACGGTTTGGACATTATCACAAATTTATTTTATTTATCAGACTTAGTAACTATTTATTTTATTTATTAGACTTAGTAGCTATTTACCATTTAAAAAAATAAAAATTATAATTGAAAACTTCATCAAAATAGGAGTTATTTTTATTTTAATTTTTTAATTTTGACCTCTTTTTCAAAGAAATTTTAATACCATTCAAATTACTCCCAACCTTACCCAAAAAATTCCGTGTTTTGATTTACTACACTATACTGTCCAAAACACTAAGCTGGCTATCAAATTAAACTTAGACATACAAAAAAACTAAAGAAACCAATCTATATTATAATAATCGACACATGTAATCCAAATATAATTAGCCCACTTCCAACCTATTAGCGTGAATACCTCGTTATTTAATCTTATATGAATAAATTGGTCTGAGGATAACCTAATAATTAATCTTAGTTGTCGGTGATCCTACTATGATCTTTTTACCAAAATCTCTTCCACTTTAGGTCCTTCGACTAGCTCAGAAATAGAAAATGGGTGCGAAAGCAAATACAGAGGCGGAAAGTCGGTTGCTAATGGTGTGCAGTCCTAAAGGAAACAAGCGAGTCACACTTCGTCTTGGTAGATTCATCCTGTAGTTGGAACTTGACTCTTTGGTTGATAAGATAGGGTCAGATTTCGGGTCGGCATCCATTTCTTCAAATTCAACCTGCGCTATTACTTCCCAGAATCAATTGCTTGCATCACAGGCCTCTCGACCTTTATTCTTTTGAAAAATGCTTTTTCAAGACCAACCATTTAGTAAAATCGGGGTTGATATTTATTTGTTTTTATAGCATATGTGTGAGATGAAAGAAATGTGTCTAATTATTGAATACTTTAAGAAGACGGACACTATTTTAATCGAAAAAAATTATTTATTTATTTTTTAAAAGGTGGGGAGTTTGAATTCGGACAATTGTACCAAGTTGAATCAAAACCCGAAACGTTGTCGTGTGGTACACCTCTTTCCCATGGGCTCAAATCCTCTGTAGTCAATAACCCTGCGGTCCCCTGTTATTAGCTGATGAAAGGCCTTGGTTTGGCCACGTCTGATCCCATTTATAACATGTACGTGGCCACTAAAATGAAGCAAAACGCATTATTCCGTTAACACTCGCCTCCGTTAACTTATATTATAATTTATTACATAAAAAAAAACAAATACTTTAAAAATAAAAGTTGACCAATACAAATTCTTAAATTTATTAGTGCCATTAGTTATTCAGCACTGTGTCAATACTTAATTTTGATGGTGAAGGTGATCAGTGTGCTTATTTATTAAATTTCACAATGTTTTTTTTATCATAAATATCAAATAATAACCTCTGAAATGTGTAATTGCCACATACATTTAATACCAAAATTTTTGGATAACACATTGGTACTTAATGAAGCCAACTCAGTTAAAAAAAATTAAAAATTTATACAAGATTTTACATTCATTACAATGCTTATTGAAGATTATAGAAGAAAACCCTATAATTATCCAAGATTTCAGATAAACTAGAAAGCCTAACCAATGTCAATTTCAAGTAAAAAAGATCATAATTTAGACTAACAGATGGCAAATGAAAGAATTAAAAATTCATAATACCTAATTTAGATAGTGAAGGTGATCAGTGTGCCTATTTAGTATTTATTAAATTTCACAATGTTTTTTCTCTCATAAATATCAAATAATAACCTCTGGAATATGTAATTGCCGCATACATCTAATACCAAAATTTTTGGATAACACATTGGTACCTAATGAAGCCAACTCAGTTCAAACAATCAATTTTGCAAGATTTTACATTCACTACAATGCTTATTGAAGATTATAGAAGAAAACCCTACAATTATCCAAGATTTCAGATACCCTACAATGCATAACCAATGTCAATTTCAACTAAAAAAGATCAAAATTTAGACTAACAGATGACAAATAAAAGAATTAAAAATTCATAAATTTATGTGTGACATTAGTTAATGAGCACTGTGTCAATACCTAGTTTTGATGGTGAAGTTCACTACAATGCTTATTGAAGATTATAAAAGAAAACCCTACAATTATCTAAGATTTCAGATACCCTAAAATGCATAACCAATGTCAATTTCAACTAAAAAAGATCATAATTTAGACTAACAGATGACAAATGAAAGAATTAAAAATTCATAAATTTATGTGTGACATTAGTTATTAAGCACTGTGTCAAAACCTAATTTGGATGGTGAAGTGATCAATGTGCCTATTTATTAAACTTCACAATGTTTTTTCTCTCATAAATATCAAATAATAACCTCTAGAATGTGTAATTGCCGCATACATTTAATACAAAAATAGGCACACTGACAAATGAAAGAATTAAAAATTCATAAATTTACGTATAATATTAGTTATTCAGCATAGTGTTAATACCTAGTTTTGATGATGAAGGTGATTCGTGTGCCTATTTGTTGAACTTCGCAATGTTTTTGTTTTTAGTTTATAATTGGCACCTTTTAGCGTTTAGTTTACGTTGTTAGTTGACTTATTTTTATTATGCAAAGCCAAACACACCCATTATAAAAGCAAAATACGTTGCCAAGGCCTCAACAATGTAAACTGTAAGGGACCGCAGGAAAAACAGACTACAGAGGATTTGCGCTCCTTTCCCATTGGTCCAATTTATGCTAATGCTCCAAATAACTTAACCTAAACAAAGCTACAAGGCCCATAAATTTAATTTTGTATATAAACTAATCACTAATCGAGAAAGCACTTTAACAACAAATCGCCCAAAGCCGCCGGAATCTGGCAAAACGTTTCGGAGATTTCGCTTTCGGCCGTTTTAATCAAACTGCCTTTACTTACAACATATACACATATGCGAGTGTATAAATAGATAGATAAATGTGGCGGAGATCAGCTTCCTTCATCCTCGACCAACGGCAAAACAACGACGTCGCCAAGCCCGAGAGTCGTCTTCTCTCTCCATTCACGCCTAATTCGTCCATGGCCGAGACCCTCCAAAACCCTAACCCTAACCCTAATATCTCCGCGTATTATCAGACCAGGGCGGCTCACCATGGCGTTGTCACCAGCGACTGGCTCGCCCAGGCTCAGGCTGCCGTCGGCCGCCACCCCGACGACCGGCCGGCGGATAATTCCTCGAAATCCGACGACTCCGACAAGCCGTTCAGCGTGATTGACGAGTTCAATAGCTGGCGGAAGCAGCCCGACCTTGCAGAGGCGGTGGCCGCGATTAGGGCTTTGGCTGCTGTCATTCGTTCCAGTGAGGCAACAACGATGATGGAGCTCGAGATTGAGCTCAAAAAGGCTTCGGATTCTCTCAAAGTATGTGCTTCTCTCTCTCTATATATATATCCAGGGTTCAATATATGATTTTTGAACTATTATCAATTAATTAATTTAGTTACTTCTGTTCATTTCTTATGCATTACATAAATCCGATGCATTTCTTATTGGTTTGAAGTTTGAACTAATTCGTTTCTTTTATGAATTGTATGCCCGCCAGTTAAATTTAAATTCACTCTCTCGCTAGTGACTGACTGATTCTCTATTTTTGTTATGTCAAAAGTGCCATTTACATGGAAGCAATTTTATACATTTAATTGGGAATGGTTTGCAGTCGTACATAAAGGGTTAAAAGTGTTGAACTGAAAGTACATAAAGGGGTTGGAGTCACAAGAATGCCTCCCTTGTTGGGGAGTTTTGGTTAAAGTCACAAGGACGGTTTATTTTAAAGTGTTTGAATAAAAATCTTTTGAACTTTCAACGCTTGACTATAGCTTGGGATCATGTTTGATATAATACCCTATTTCTGACTTCCATTCTTCAATTGGAAAGTTAGAAGTATTTTGATATGTACCATATCATTTCAGATTTTAGAATACCAATACCTTTCCGGACATCTTTCCTCATGATATCACATTCAATATACAGGGTGTTACAACTAGATTAGTTTATGGATTGGCTGAAGCAAAATAATTTTACTCCCAAACCTACAGCTTGTGTATTTCATTGCTTCCTAGTTCTGTCCTAATGATTTACACAGGTAAATGTCTTCATCATTTGTATTTGGTTGGAAATTTTAGGGATACTGTTGCTCCACTAAAGTATGGTATGGACTGGTTAATGTAGCATAACATATATGAAGAAATTAAAACATGCACTTGAAAACATCCAGCCAAGAGGGTTGCTGGCGTATATTCTTTTTCTTTGAGACACATATTGGGTATGTGCTTATTGTTGGTGAATTCATATCCTTAATTTTTTGTTGTGCCTAACAAGGGTTGTTTGGACATCTTGAAGTTTTTGTTGTGTCTGACAAGGGTTTTTTGGATACCTTGAAGTGATTATACAATATAGAACAGAGCATGTGTTGCCCAAAAGGACAATAATCACATTCTCATGCTGTTCCATGTATTGCAAAAAGACCAACGGATGCATTGACGGAGAGTACTATATGAAATTGTGTCACAAGGACAATGACGAAATTTAAAAGATTGAGTTGAAGTGGTAACTAGACCTGATATTTAATGATCTAACTGGATATATGGTCCTAGATATAGCTGACTGCCAAAGGAAGATCAGAACAACTTGGCTCCAAGTGGTTGAAACTTGAGGCTTTCTTTTTTCCCCTTAATTATATTTCATGATAATTATGATTTGGGTGAGTTAAAATTCTTCACGTAATAATACCTCATGAAGATACTAAATCTTGGGATGGTCACTGATGTCAAATAAATCTTTTAGGTGATTGCTTTGGCATCGGTGAATAGCTCTCATGTCATGATTTGGGAGACCGCACTAGTGGTCCATCTATGTCCAAAAGGAGTGGGTTTAGCCATTATTGATATGCCTACTCTACGTTACAAAGTAGTGAAACTTGATCAGAAAAGAAGGTATCATGAATCTTCTTTCAGTTTGGCATGGTGATATACTGATATGGGTGAGGGGTTAAAACTCAAGACTATTCCAATTTTTTGTATTAATACTTTATTTTTTTTTGGAAACAATCAGATCTAACCAATACATGAGGGAATATAAAAGTAGAGTGAAGAATATGTATTGTGAGACAAAGACTAGAGTTGGTACTATTATATGTGGAGAGACTATTTTTATTTTATTTTATTTATAAAAAATAGTATTGCACTAAGGATCAATGTTAAGCCCTTATTTACTTACAATTGTTTTAGATGAAAAAACAAAGAATATACAAGTAAGCATTAAATGGTGCATGTTATTTGTCGATGACCAAGTAGATACCTCTAAGTAGGGATGGCAATTTCCTCCAACCCGCTGGGTTTCCGCCCCGCTCCGCTCCTAATGGGGTTGATTTGGTAGCTCCATAAATGGGTTTGGGGCGGATATGATAAAAGAATTGAAAACCCGAAGCGGGTTTGGGGTGGGGGCGGATTTAGTGATGCCCCCACCCCACCCCTGCCCCGACCCCGATTATATATATATATATATATATAATATTTAAGTTAAGTGTCCATTAATATATTTTGATTAAATATTCGTTGGAATCACTACTTACTAAAATTCCACAATTGTGCACGTGATTCACAAGAATCAATCAAGGATTCAAGACCTTAATATTCTATCCCAAGTCCAAGAATTAATTCAACAGTTTCAACTTTACCGCAATTAAACGGAGTATGCGGGATGGAGTTGGTATTTTGTCTACAGGAGTAGGGGCGGGGATGGTATACCAATTATAAACCCGTCCTGGAGTTGGAGCGGAGTTAGTATGACGGATTTTTTAAGGGGGCGGAGTAGGGTTTAGCCAACTCCACCCCAACTCAGCCCCGTTGCCATCCCTAGGATCAAGGTTCAAGGCCCATTGATCGATGATTTGTGATTAACAGATCGAGGTTCAAGGCCCATCGACCGACAGATTGTCAAAAGGTCAGATTGAGGTTCAAGGCCCGTCGATCGACAATTTGACTCGGATCAAGGTTATGATCGATGATTTGTGACTATTAGATTCGAGGCCCATCGACCGAATGTAGGGCTAAGATTGAGGCCCAATGATCGACTATCACATGCCTTGCTGAGGTGGACTTTGTCAAAGTGTTGACTGTTTGATTTGGCCCTTGGTGACGTGGCTAGACCATGTCCACAATAGTGTACAGACAAACAAGTTGATATATAAACACACATGGATATGTAATAATAATAATAATAATAATAATAATAATAATAATTAAGAATCAAATACCTAACTCTGCATCTTTATCTTCAAATATCATGTTAATTAGCACTTAACCATTGTTCTATAGCTGTGATCAATATTAAACTAATCTAGTTGCTTTACTTTCCGAAAAAAAAAAGAAAAAACAATTAAAACTGTTATGTCTATAAGTTCATACATCAGCCTTCAACTAAGAGTCAAAACCTAACTCTGTCGTCTCCCTTTCAATTAAATGAGATCAAGAACTAATCCGGAGTTTTATGCATTGGTCTAACCTTTTTTTATTTGTATAGACACAACAAAATGTGCCATTCACATTATATTTGAACACATTAAATTTACAAATGATAAAAAAATATATATAAATACGTTATGATACAACTATATATATATAAAATAAATTTTTTTATTTATACATACACATTTATTAAGTAAGATTATTATAAAATTTTATTTCCTTTCTCAATTCTGTAGACGTAATTAGAAAATTAAAGTTACGTAATTATTGTAACGATGGTTATATCATGTATGTGTTACTATTCCATTACTTTGTTATTAAATTATATTTTTATTTCATTCGAATAAAAGTATCATTATATGTCATGTGACTATGCCAATTTTTTTCTATAAGAGAAAATTTTAAGAGGCGATCTTTACGAAGTGTCCAAAATAATTGAATTTTATTTTAAATTATGAACATTGTGTTAAAAAAGATCTAGAGATATCAATTTAACCTGTCCCGACCCGCTTCTAATAGGATAGGTTTGGAAACATCCTAATGGTGTAAGGGACGGATTTGAAAAGAGAGCCCTTATTAATAATTAATGTATAAATAAATATTCTTTTACTAATTTTAATTTTAATTTTTCCTTTATTTGTTATGATAATTTTAAATTTTAACAATATTTATGTTATTATGATTGTTAAATATTTTACTATACTATCAAATATTTATAAAATTTATCTTAAATTTATTTAAATTTAAATTATTTTTTTTAAAAAAATATGTATATCGATGCCCATCGTTTCGAATCGAGTTTAGAAAAATATTTTTATTACTGAATGAATTTGAGAAAGGGGTGCCCATCCTAAACCTGCGGCGTTAACATACGAATGCATTTCTTACTCTTTTTGGTAGTAAGTGTCAATGGATCCTAGATGGCCCATGGTCGGAACGGTGAACTTTGAAGGCTTTAGATTGGCTCATCACGGGCAAATATCGATCCAATCCCCATCAATAATACCGAACAATTCAAATTTTTTTTTTTTTCTGGATAACCTATAAACTGCCCATGTGCATACATTTAATCAGTATATTTATATCTAATTTAGGATACTTTTAAATTGACGCTAATTGTGATTTTTTAAGATATCTAGAAGATAAACGAACAAAATTAAGAAAGAGGATATGACATTGTGGAACGAATTTTCTACTCTAGAAGTAGTAAAAATATGCATATTCAAACTGTCATTTGGGAGTTGTCTTGCGAGTTGTTGTCCTTAAGTCTTTCTTTGCATTTTCAGCTCTCTCGGCTGAGGCTTTTGTCGTGAGGGATGCTTTGCTTTGGGCTCGTCTTTTTGGTTTTCACAGTTTATGTTTGCAGAATGATTCTCTTATCTTATGTGAGGCTGTGAATGGCATTCGCCCATGCCCTGCATCTATCTTGCCTCTTGTTTTTGACATTCGGCATCTTTTGCACGCTCTTGATGTTGCTCGGGTTGAGCATGTTTGTCGTGCTGCAAATTCGCTGGCGCATCAGATTGCTTTGCTTTCTCGCTCTCAGCCTTGCTCTAGTCAGGTGTTTTTTGGGCTGCCTTGGTAGTTGTTTTTTCTTCAGCCGCTTCCTGTTCCTCTCATAGAAGATGTGGTTCATGGGAGCTTTGTTTGTCATCAGCTTCCAGCTCCTCCTAATGATGTTTTTGATTGAGCTTTTCGGCATCAGCGTTTTGGAGCCATTGTTCCTTTCAGCATTATCACTGATTTCTGGAGATTTGTCTTCTCCGGCTCTCAATGAGCTCGGAGTGGAATGGGGCGTCAATTATGAGCTCTAAGGAAGTTCTAGTAATTTTTGAAATTAGAATTATGGAGAAATACATTAGAAGGAAAGGGCTTAAAATTTGTAATGCTAAAACAAAATATACTGAATGTAAATTTAGTATGGTTTTAGTGAATTGCAATATAACTATACCAATTCAAGACCAAATATTACTCAAAGTAACATGTTTTGATATTTTGGATCAATAATAAGAAAGGACGGAGAGATGGATGATGATCCAGTAGGACCAGAGTAGGTTGGGCAAAATAGATACAGGCTACTGGTGTTGTATGTGATGAACGAATCTCAGATAAATTAAAAGAAATATTTTATAGTATGATTATCAGCCCAGCTATATTATGTAAAACAAAATGTTAGGTGTTAAAAAAGAAACAAGAACAACGTATTCATGTAGCTGGAATAAGAAAGTTGAGATGTATGATAGGAGTGATTAAAAGAATATAAGGTTTATAACTTAATATCAATCTGTGATGGAAAAACTAGGAGTGACACGTATTAGTGATAAAATAAGAGAAAATGAGTGTAGGTGGTGTGAACATATAAAATGTAAATCCATAGACACACCAGTAAGAAAAGAAAGGTTTGTTTGCTAAAAATAAGAGGCAAAGAGGCCAATAGAAACTAACATTGGACAAATTAATTACCAAGGATTTAAATAAATTAAATATATTGGAGACATGTAATAGAAAAGAATCTAAAAAGGGAATTCATGCTGTTGATCCCATTCTATAATGAAAATATTATGACATGGTTTTGAACACTTGAATTATATTTCCATCAGAAAAGGAATAACTCTCATCCTTAGCTGGTTATGGAATATTTGTTGCCTTATGACTACCGTGTATTGTGCAATGACATAGAAAGGTGGAAAATAGGAAAATGTTTAGGCATCCAATGGATCATGGAAACCATATCTAAACTTAATGATGAGTTTCTGGCAATCTGAGGAATTTTAAGCACTAGCATGTGGGGAGCCACACAAAGCCTTGGCAGGCATGCTAGCTAGTTTGGCTTGAATCATTAGTTAGCTTGAATTGATGTTACATTCAAACTTATTGCCTGCATTTTCTTGTTTTTGTATTATTTTAGTATTAGTCATTTCATGACATGACATTTTTCTTGGATGTTCTACTAACTACAATAATTTTCTCAAGCTAATGTGCATTGAAAATGACATTCAAATGAATTTATGTATAATTGTAATTTGTAAATGGATGTCATTAAATATGGATTTGTCATTTAGTACAAGACAAAAAAGAAACAGAATACACATTTGAAGAACGTAATCTGATACTCTTTACCACCGGGCCTCTAGTCTGTATATTATGATCTCTCCTCTCCAAAGGGGAGGTTCAGATCTTGAGTCCCATTAGGCCCATGTTGTCGGTATGCGTGTGCTTCAACTTCCAGGGAAAAAAAAAAAAATAAAACTGATGCGATTTGATAAGCATTGTCTCTTTATGGCATTTATCATTTATAATGGGGTAGTGATTGGCATCAACTGACATTAAACTTAAATAATTTAAAAGTAGACTGAAGAAGAAAATTTGTCTTTTTACCAATATCTGTGTGTTTATTCCAGTCATGGGACACCACCTCCATCTCTTTGACGGCTGGCTGTGATCTGTTCATGCGCTATGTTACAAGAACTTCAGCTTTGGAGTATGAAGACTTTGATTCAGCTAAGTCTCGCCTTATTGAGCGTGCAGAGAAGTTTGGTGAGATATCTTATAAGGTGAGCAAACTAATTATGGCTTTAGGAGCAAACAGTTCTCTACTGTGTTAATCTGCAGTTGTAGTCCACACAATCATATTAACATTAGCCCCAAAAAGAATTTTCACTAAGTTGTCATCTTGTAGGCACGCAGAATCATTGCAATGCTCAGTCAAGATTTCATCTTTGATGGTTGTACCATTTTGGTACATGGTTTCTCCAGAGTGGTGTTGGAAGTCTTGAAGACAGCAGCACAAAATAGGAAACTGTTTCGTGTTTTTTGCACAGGTTTGTTTTCAGAACTGCCTCTGATTGTGTGCCGCTGGACTAAATCAAATTTTGTTCATTACTAAGATAAAGAATGAGCTGTTTTGTATTAATTTTTTTTGTTAAGCCCCCAAACTAGCCTATGTTCTTCTTTCATGGATAACAGCACTAAACACTTCTTATACTAAAAGAAAGGTTTGAAAGATAGGATTTCATATGCACATTCTAAATATACTAGGGCACTCAACATCTTAAAAACTAATAAATTTCGCCACGTTTTAGAAATCAATCTGATTATATTCCATCATTCTTAATACTTAATACATCATAATATCATCCTCCAAAGTAAAAGGCACTTTTAATTGAATAACTCAGAAAGTTATAAAACCAATTTATATATTTGGTTTCAGAGATAAAATTCAAAATCAGACAGAGGGCAGACTAGTATTCCATTTGTTAATATATATTCTCTTGAGTAGGTTTATGTTGGCAAGCCAATACTTGTCATGCTGGTTGAGTAAAAATGTAGTTCCCATACTTAAAAGTAAAATTGTTTTCCGTTTTTTTCAATAAAAAGGTGAACTTCTTGAATTGGTATTTAATAATTGTGACAAAAGATGTTTAAATAAGCAATTCACATACAATATAAAAAATTGTTTATATGTAAATGAACATCTTTTTGTCCAGTAAAGGTAGAGTCAATTTCTTTAGCCTATCAAGAAGTGAATCTTATAATATGTTAGTTGTAACACGGGAACGGATTATTCACCGAAAAAAGAAAAACCTGGGGACAAATTAGTCCCTTGTCAAATTATTAGATTAGAGGTTATTTTATTTTAAAGATCAATATACTGAGGTCTACTATATGTTGGCTTCATGGCAATCAAAGCACTGGGCTATTGTTACTTGTTATGGATCATGATCATCCACTAAATATGGTGCCCGACTCTGGTATCAAACTCATCTTGTGGTGTATCTAATCCTTTTATCAGCATAATCTCTCTTGACATTATTGTTCTCTTCAGGAACAATAGGTATTGTCTGAAGCTCATGCATGCACAAGCTGTCTGTTTGTATGATGTATTTTTTGGCTTACAATTAGTTCGACGTGCAAATGTCTATCACTTCAAGATTACATGCTTTAAAATGCAGAAGGAAGGCCCGACAGGACAGGATTACGGTTATCCAATGAGCTAGCAAAGCTTGATGTTCCTGTGAAGCTCCTGATAGACTCTGCTGCAGCATATAGCATGGATGAAGTTGACATGGTATTTTTTGGGGCGGACGGAGTGGTCGAAAGTGGAGGCATAATTAACATGATGGGAACATACCAAATTGCATTGGTGGCCAATAGCATGAATAAACCGGTTTATGTGGCTGCTGAAAGCTACAAGGTATGCCTGGAAAAAAATATGCGTTTCCTTATTGTTGATTTGAAACATTCTAGGAGATAAAATACCTAGATTAATATTGCCTTGACTACTTTTTTTTTTTTTTTCCAGCACATTCTCTGTTTTTATGATATAAATTGAGATTGTTTTTACCTGCACATATTTTTAGATAAAAACTTTACTACTATGGAAAAAATTCAAACTATTATTCAAAATTCAAAAACCCTTGTACTATTGTACCTAGCATTTCAAGAAACCCCCTAAACTTAAAAAACTTTGCAAATCGGTACATGGTGTTTGGTCACCTTTAGTATTTATATGAAATTACTGAAATATCTAAAAGTCAAATAACGTGATTTTGTCATTTTTTTCCTTCCAAATTTGTAATCCAATAAGATTGCGACACATTTCCAAATTTCTTTTAAATTATAAATTTCCATCCATGACCTGTCCATTGTAAAAAATACCCTCCAAATGATTCATTCTCCATCTTTTCTTCCTCTTATTTTTCATAAAACCCTAATATACTCTATGTAGATGTAACATATATGCAGATCCTGAAACGAGCGCCTCTTTGTCTTTCCAGTCTGCTATTTCCTCCAAATTAAACCCACATATCATATTAACACACAAACACATGCCACATCACCAAAATTGTGCAATCTCCGTTCTCCTCCATTTCTCTCTCTAAATCAACCCATTACCCATAATTGCAATCAGTGGCATACCATCAGAGTGAGCATAGGATGAACGCGGAGCTTCATTTGTGGATGATTTGTTGCCGGTGAAAAAAGTGGATAACATGGAAAGAGCAGAGGGTGAACGGTAGATTTGTAGTACGAAGAGTTACAAATAGAAAATGTAGAGAGTACATTATTTCTTTCTTTAGTAATAATGGGTTGAGCTCGAAAAGTACAATGTCAAAGTCCCATCTCACCATTTGACTCTCCTTTCCAATGGCCGGACTCCATCACCCAAGTACTATGAAGCACGGACACCCTCTCAGGGGTCCTGTTCCAGTGTCGGACACGTGTCCGACACTTCTCTGAAGTGTCCAGAAATTATTTTTTATTGGACACAGGGTGGACACGGCTGGGACACGCGGGGGACGCGTACCGGACACGGCGGGGTATATTTTGTAATTTTTTTTAAGAAAAATGGGGTACCTAATGTAATTTTAGAAGTTTAACTCTTTTGACTCTTTTGTCTGAGATTCTGAACTTCTACTTTTATGAAAAGTTATGATTCCATTATGTTTATTTTTTTATTTGATTCATTCATCTCAGTACTGGAATTAAATAAACTTTTAGACCGTGGCCAGAAAAACAGAGAGAAATTAGAACAATTATATTTGTGGATGTGTGTAAAATGTAAACTGTAAAGTTGTTGATAAATTTGCTTTGTTCATAATTAATTGAAATATTTCTTTTATTGCAGTATTTTTTTAGGAGGTTAGATTTATGGTATTGTGGATTTTGAATATATATATATATATATATATTATTTTATAGGCGCATCCCCGCCGTGTCCGTGTCCTATTTTTTTTGAAATTTGCCGTGTCGCCGTATCCGTGTTGTGTTGTACCCGTGTTCTGTGTCCGTGTCCATACTTCATAGCCTAAGTGTCAACAAATTGAGGTGGAGGTTATGTGGATTGGTTTGCTGTTGGTTGTATTTGCAGTGAAGGTTGTGGATTGAGTTTGGATGAAGGTAATTGAGGTTAAGATGATGATGGTTTAATGGAATTCGGTTGTTTTTCTGGTTGATGTATAAATTTTTATGGAGCTGTTAGTAGTAGCATGTAACTGTTATATGTTATTTTCAAACAGCAAGGGGGAAATTACAATGTTTTTGAGTAAGTTTTAGGGGGTGTATTGCAGGAAAAATAGTTCAAGGGGTTGTTTACAAAAAAAAATTTATTTTTATTTTTAAATTATTATTATTCTTTGTTCTTGATCAAGAGAGAAACAGAGATAGCAAAATCGTACTCACTTTGTATATCAAAACACTTACAAAACTTAATAAGCCTATGTAGGTTTATATATGTTACAAGGTTTACATAATAACACAAACAGCCTATTAACTAAACATAATTACATAACGACCCACTATTATATATATAACTTCTAACACTCCCCCTCAAGCTGGAGAATATATATCAAATAATCCCAGCTTGGAACAGATAGTTCTTAATCGATTATGACCCAATGCTTTGGTAAACATATCGGCTAATTGATCTTCAGACTTCACGAATGGAGTAGAGATGCTCCCACGTAATATTTTTTCTCGAATAAAGTGACAGTCAACTTCAATATGTTTGGTCCTCTCATGAAACACAGGATTTGATGCAATGTGAACTGCTGCTTGATTATCATAGAACAATGGAGTATGAGTTTCAACTGTCAACCCAAGTTCTTTTAGAAAATGTTGTATCCATGTCAACTCACTAGTGGTATGGGCCATTGCCCTATACTCAGCTTCAGCACTAGATCGAGTTACCACCGTTTGCTTTTTACTTCGCCATGTAACTAGATTTCCTCCTACAAATGTGCAGTAGCCGGTAGTAGATCTCCTAACTGAAGGAGAATCGGCCTAGTCGGCATCTGTAAAACCTTCCACCCTGAGATGACCATTTGGTTTATATAGTAACCCAAAACCTGGAGCTTGCTTGAGATATCGGAGAATCCGAAGAACAACAATCCAGTGTGGCATTCTAGGAGCTCCCATGAACTGACTTACAACACTAATAGCATATGAAATATCAAGTCGAGTGATAGTGAGATAAATTAATTTCCCAACAAGGCGACGAAATCTGCCCTGGTCACTAAATAGATCACCCACATCAGCTACAAGTTTTGTATTTGAATCCATAGGAGTATCAACCGAACGACCACCTAACATACTTGTTTCTTCTAATAAGTCCAACACATACTTTCGTTGGGATAAACTTATACCTGTCTTGGATCTAGTTACTTCAATACCCAAGAAATACCTAAGTTTACCCAAGTCTTTAGTGTGGAATCGATATTGCAGAAATAACTTCAACTTAGCAATGCCTTCAGAATCATCACCTGTGATCACAATATCATCAACATACACCACAAGAATTATGAAACCAGCTTTAGTGAGCTGGTGAAATACCGAATGGTCAATCTGACACCTCAGAAGACCAAACTTTAATGCCGCCTCAGAGAATTTTCCAAACCAAGCCCGTGGAGATTGTTTCAAGCCATATAGAGCCTTTTTAAGGCAACAAATAGTGTGAAGATACTCCCCCTAAGCAACAAACCCAGGTGGTTGCTCCATATAAACCTCTTCTGCTAAGTCACCATGCAAAAAGGCATTTTTAACGTCTAACTGAAACAGAGGCCAATGCCTATTAGCAGCAAGAGAAATCAAAACACGAATAGAGGAAATCTTAGCAACAGGTGCAAACATCTCATCATAATCAATACCATAAGTTTGGGTATAACCTTTGGCAACAAGACGTGCTGTTAAACGCTCAACGGACCCATCCGGAAGATACTTCACAGTATATACTCAGTGACAACCAACAGGTTTGACATCTGGAGGTAATGGAACAAGAGTCCACGTGCCATTCGTATGCAAAGCATCCATTTCATCCTGCATTGCTTTCCTCCAACTCGAATCAGACAAAGCATCCTGCACAGTCTTAGGAATAAATGTAGTAGACAACTGAGAGGAAAAACATGAGAATGATGGTGATAAGGAATTATAAGAAACATAATGAGCAATGGGATGTTTAGTAGCACACGAGCGAGGAGCTTTACGAAGTGCAATCGGCAAGGAATCAGACATAGTGGAATTTGTCGGATCCAAAGACTCTGAAGATGATGGAGGAGGCACGACAGCTGATGGCTTTGGTCTTCGTTTGTACACCTGTAACGGGGCAGATGAAGGAACTAGAGATTGAGATTGAAGAGAAGGTGAGGGAAGAGGAACTGCAGAAGGAGGCGACTCAAGATTGATATCAAGAAGTGAATCAGTATCTGAAAATACGGGATGGACTCAGAAAATGTGACATCCGCGCTAATAAAGTACCGTTGAGAAACAGGACTATAGCAGCGATAACCTTTATGAGAGCGAGAGTAGCCAAGAAATACACATTTTGTGGCACGTGGGTCTAGTTTATCAAAACCAGGACCAAGATTGTGGACATAACATACACATCCAAAAACCCTAGGAGAAAGAGAAAACAAGGGAGAATCAAGAAATAAAATAGAATTTGGAGATTTGCCATTTAATACAGATGACGGCATACGGTTAATAAGATGACAAGCTGTAAGAACAGCATCACCCCAAAACCGTTTAGGCATACGCATATGAAACAAAAGAGCACGAGTTACTTCTAAGAGATGTCGATTCTTACGTTCTGCAACTCCATTTTGTTGTGGAGTATAAACACATGAATTTTGATGAATAATTCCTTTATCACTAAGATATGTATTAAAGGGAGTTGAAGAATATAGCATTATCAGAACGTAGAATACGAATTGGACATCCAAATTGAGTTTTGATTTCTTTGCGAAATTTTTGAAAAATTAAAAATGACTCAGAACGATCTTTCATTAGAAACAACCAAGTCAGGCGAGAATAGTCATCCACAAATGTCACAAAATAATGAAATTTATTGATTGAAGAATGTTTTATTGGACCCCATACATCTGAATGAACCAAATGAAAAGGACTAGAAACACGATTATTAACCCTGGACTTGAAAGACACGCGATGGTGCTTACTAAGTTGACAAACTTCACATGACAAGAATTTCAAATAACTAAGACTAGGAACTTGACGCTTCAAAACTTGAAGTGACGGGTGACCAAGGTGACAGTGCCACTGGAATGGAGATAGAGAAGACTGAAGAGTCACAGGAGAAGGTTCGAAATCAAAATAATATAAGCCACCGGCTTCATGTCCCGTACCAATCGTCTTCTTCGTCTTGAGATCCTAAAATACACAAGAAGTAGGATCAAATATAACAGAGCACTGGAGAGATTTAGTAAGCTTACTGATAGACATTAAGTTAAAAGGAAACTGCGGAACATGTAAAACAGACGAGAGAGACAATGAATCACTAAGTTGAGTTGTCCCCAAACCTGAAACCTGAATGGATGAACCATTAGCAAGAGTAACACTTTGAGAAGTAGGTGCAGAATGAAAATCAGATAGAAGAGAAGAACATCCGGTCATATGATCAGATGCTCCAGTGTCTATGATCCAAGGACTGCGAGTGGAAGACAATAGACATGTGGTGCAGTACCTGACTGCGCAAAGGTCGCCGTGGAAGATGAATTAGATGCTTGCTTATAAGACAAAAACTGAGTATACTCATCCCGTGGAACATGAATTTTATCTGATTCAGCTACATTGTGCGATCCAGAAGCGACATCATTCGGAGAAGAGGAAACTTGATTTGCATAACTAGATGGTTTCCCATGAAGGTCCCAACAAAAGTTCACAGTATGATTAGAAAGACCACAATGAGTACACTTTCTTAATTTCCTGCCACGGCCACGTCCTCCACGTGAATCACGACCACCGCGGGCGGAGCGTCCCCCACGACCTCCACGGTAAGTATTATGTTCACCCGTTGAAACTACCAATGCTGAACGCTCACCACTCTGTCCAGTATTCAAATTTGAGGTATCACTTGCTAGTGTAGCACGCTGAAGTCGAGAAAACACCTCAGCAAGAGATGGAAGTGTTGGACTACTCATAATCTGTGCACGAAAAGGCTCATATGCTGATGATAAACCAGTAAGAAAACGGACAACATTAAAGTCCGCACGCTGTTGTTGTATACTGCGAACATCAACAGTGATGGGCTGATACATATTCAGCTCTTCACAGACTCCCATAACTTAGGAATAATACTCTTCTATACTTTGAGTACCTTGTTCAAGATTGAAGTACTGTTTACATAGCTTATAAACACGGGTGATATTACTTGTCCCAGAATATAACTGCTGCAATCTATCCCATATCTCCTTGGCTGTATCCAAATAAATTAACGTTAAACTAATTTGGGGTTCAATACTGTTTATCATCACAGAGATGATCTGAGCATCTTCCTTTTCCCATGCATCAAAGGAAGTATCAGTTGCCTTGAGTTTCTCTTTAGTCAAATGAGAACCAAGACCTCTGCCTTTGGAAAAATGGCAACAGATTTGGCCCACAATATGTAATTCTTCCCATTGAGCTTAACTGAAGTCATGGGAGAATTAAGACTGTTCGTGGGTGAAAGCAAATCTGAACTTGAACTTGAACTTGAGGCCATGTTGAATCCAGCAAAACAGAGAAGAAAAAGGAGAGAAAACAAAAATTCTGTATTCTGGCCGAACCTGGAAGCAGGTCTGTAATGGGTTGGATTCTGAAACCGGGTCGGATCCTGGTGCGGGTCGGGTCCTGGTATGGGTCGGAACCTGGTGCGGGTCGGATCTTGGAACCGGACCGAATCTGGACTATCCCTGGTTTAGTAAACGGGGATTGGAATAGCACAACCGTGTTGCCAAACACGGGTCTTCTTCTTCACTCTGTCACAAACTCCGGTAAACAATATGGCGGAGGCGACGGCAACCCAACCACGAGCAGCGGCCGAATCAACTTCCGGCTGAAAACCAATCTCACCTCTGCAAATCGAGACGAAGAAGCTTCTGCCGGCGACGACGAAGAAACCAGAGACGACGACCACCAAAGAGGAGCTGCCGGTGACGATGAAGAAGGCAGAAACGACGAACACACTTCAGATCTGATTACAGTGAACAAGAAATTGCCGATAGTTACATCAAAACCACATTCGATCTGAATCACGATTTGAATCACGATTGGAATCGTGATTCACCACCAACCCACCTACTAACTCTCACACCCATGATCATTGTGCTCTGATACCATGTTCTTGATCAAGAGAGAAACAGAGAGAGCAAAATCGTATTCACTTTGTATATCAAAACACTTACAAAACCTAATAAGCCTATGTAGGCTTATATATGTACTGGGTTTACATAATAACACAAACAGCCTATTAACTAAACATAATTACATAACGACCCACTATTATATATATAACTTCTAACATTCTTATTATTTTTGGATTTTAACACTTTATTTCCACCGAAAAAATCATTATAAATTGATATTTGGGTTTGCAGTTTGCTCGTCTTTACCCGTTGGACCAAAAAGACATGGTCCCTGCCTTGCGTCCAATTGATTTTGGGGTACCCATTCCATCAAAGGTTGAGGTTGAAACATCTGCCCGGGATTATACACCTCCTCAATATCTTACGCTACTCTTTACCGATCTCGGTGTTCTGACACCATCAGCAGTCAGTGACGAGCTTATCCAGCTATACCTGTAGCCATGGTTTAAATCTTGTTTTGGTTGATACTATGACTAGAATAAACAGCAAATAGTGAGTAGACTAGTTTTCTTTTTCCTGTATTGTTGATTTTATGTCCCAGCCAAATTGCAGCTTGGGTTATTTTTGAGTAACTTGTACCTGTTTCCAGTATGTACTTGTATGTAGTTTAAAGGTACTTATTGTGTGGTCTTGTGCATTTTGCACATAGGTAGGGTTGATTTTAATTGGATTCTTCGATGTATTTTATATCCTACAGAACTTATCCCAGAAAAAATAAAAATTGCAATTCTGTTTAATTTATTCTATATAACGTTTAGAAGATGCATTCAATTCCATGGCATGGAAAATTTGAGGCATCTTTGATCCGCTTTCCAATACTAATAGTCTGGGCCTAGTCTTGTATATCAACTCTAGTGAAAAAGAGTGTGTGGGGGTATAAACTCTCTTATACTAGACTGACTTATATTTGGTGCAATTTTTTTTTTCATAAAAAGATTATAATATCCCCTTGTCAGCAAAATAAAATAATATTAAAAAAATCAGGTAATCTGAAATAATCATTTTAGACAATTCTCAAATTCACCCACAAAGCTAACATTTTTGTGACAAATATACCCTTAAAAAAATACTCCTATGTCTTTGAATTTAACATTTTACTGCAAGGAATATTCATCTGTGTGTGACAATAATCCATGGCTGCACAGATCACGTCCACACTCCAAGTAGTGAGAATTGTTGTTGAGATTGATAAGTGAAGCTAGGGCGACTCATCCTAGTAATCTTTCTTAAATAACCTGGTGGCCCACGTCAATTTCATGACGGTGACCATTGGGTTGCCATAGTATTAGAAGCCAGGTCGTCGTCGTCCACTTGGTTACCGCCGTGGAGAGGACAACGACCTAATGGTCACTTTGGTGATGTGTTGGGTTGCTAACAATGATCCAATGGTAAAGGGAGGACGGCGACCATTCATCGTCCTGACGTCGTCCACGGAGACAGGCACTAATGTACCCCCACTGAAATTTTTTGTTATTGCATTTTATACCACTATATTTGTACTTTTTTGTATTTATACCCATAAAATTTTGAAATTGGCCCCCACTGAAATTATGAAAAATCTCTTTATATAAATCCCCCCATTAGAATTTCTAAATCCGTCCTTGCATGGAGGTTACTCTTCCACTCACTGTGTAGTGAGAAGCCTTAAGACTCAAGTTCAGTCTGGTGAGCTTTCCGTTTCATCTATTTTCAGCGAACCCAGTTACCAAGTTCAAAGTAGTTCGGGCGAGAGGTTCAAAAGGTGACATTTCCGACAAAAGGTATAGAAGTTCAGACGTACTAACTGAAGCTCACAGACCCAAGCTCGATCGATGAAGTTAACATAACTACTGGTGAAGCTTACATAGTTTGGCGAGCCCCCAAGCAACAACAATATCCCTTCCAATGAACTTAAAAGTCTTGCACGAGCTTTCACTAGCGACCTAACCAAGAAGCTCACATTTAAAGGTGACGCTGCAAGTGACCTTGCCCCATTTCGGTGTGGCGAGCCTCAAAGCTACAATGAGCAGTTCCCGTGTACTTCAGTCCATTGAAGTGTCATAGTTCTCGCGATACCCAACACTTATGTTCCAACTTCGGTGAGTTGTGAATTAGTCATTTATGTTCCAACTTCGGTGAGCTATGAATTAGAGTTAACACCCAAATTTAACCCACATTCATATACATATTATTTTTTGCATTTTTTGGCCAACAACAATGAAAGGGTGACCTTTTAGTTCTATTTTGGTGAAACTCCTTATCATCAAACATGCATATGTTACATAGCTATCAAATGATGATATTACAAGAATTGGGTAAAGTTGAAAAATGAGCTTTTAGTTTGCAATGTAAGGAAAGTCCAAAATCTTGGGCAACACACTTTTATAGTTTCCTCATCTAAGGGTGAGGAATGAGCAAGGTGATGACGTGGCACACATCAAGCAATGGTAACATGGTTGGTGCTTTGGAGAGAAATTCACTATAAATATCCAACCAAGGCTATAAGCAAGAAGACTCCGAAACCAACATTATGCTTATCTCCTTTAGGCCACTGGCCATTTTTATGTTCTCCTAGCAATAGTTCGTAGTGTAGTTTTATAACTCATCTTCTATTTAGTTTATCAGGAAACACTTCTATTTCCCATGCTCTAGTTTCTGTTACATTCTAGCTTGTACTTTGTATTTTCATTAGCTACTAATGAAATATCACTTTGTTTTAACAAGAAGATGTATTCCATTCAATTTGCCACCATTATTTTCTCCTTCATTTTACTCTCCGCATCATCTTCATCAACCATTTGAGAAAAATTTAAGTCCTTATTACCAAGGCAATGCTAACTCAGTAGGAGGTGTTTTTCCCGCCTTCTCACAGTCGCCTAACCAATTTTCGGGACCAATCTAACATGGGGAATATGGTTTGGCTCATACCTGAGTTCGGGTCAAGGACTCTGGCATGCCCGCACATCTCAAGAGCCGAAAATTATGCAAACAATTAGTTGGGTTCATTTTGTTGCATTTCAGCATTTCAACTGTTTCATCTCCGACGCCAGTGTGTTTGATGAAGCTCAATGTCGGTTTGGTAGAATATCATTTGTACATATATAAAAAGGAAAAGATGAAGGAAGGGTGGTGGCAGTAGCATTGTGGGTAAGTACTATGTTTTAGTATTATTTTTTATTATAAAGTGAGAAGGGTAAAATGTAAATTAAGAAAAAGGCAAAATCGGGAGTTATTTGCACCTTTTTTGAAAAACAGGGACTGAAATTCATAAAAATTAGAGACTTTCGGTGGTCAAGTTTGGAAGGAGTGCATTGTGCGCAAACCTATATTACAGGTTGTAATCTGCACTTAACCCATATTTTATGGAAGAATTACTTAAATTTGAATTTTATGGGACATTAGTCTTATGGTATTTTAAGGAAGAAGGGAGGGGTTAAAGTCTAAGTAAACTTTTAATATTGTTTTCTTAAATGATTTATAAATTCCAAAACAATATTAATATAATTATATAATGGAAATTTAAGGCAATTTATATTATCGATATTTACCTTAGGCAATACAAAACATCTAAGCGCGGAGAAGTTGATAACAAAGGAATATAAAGCCAGAAACACATTCATTAATGGAGTTTTGAACCTTAGGTTTGAACACTCAAATCTTAGGCACATGGAAATTAAGCTTTAAAAATGCTATTCAAGTTATTTCAAAATTTGATTTTCTTGGGGAGAACCTTCTCTCTAAGTTCTGCAACATCAATGTCATCAAAGTGACTCTCCGGAATCCAGTTACCGGTCTTTGGATCTCTCATCCAAAAGATTTCTTCCTCCTTTGCCGGAACTCCTTTCCTCACACTGCTTGAATCCTTTACCTTCCTTATCACCGATGACCCCGGTACCGTCTCTGCAGCAACTGTGTATGCTCGTCGGCTGCAAAACAAACCAAAAAACTATTAATATGAACTTAATTCACAGTCGTGTATTTGTCCCCATACACCGGACTCGGACGCGAATACGGGCGAACCATGTTATGAACTTGTCCATAATATATACATATATATATATATGTAAAAATGGCTCAAGTTAAAAGTTATTCGTCAAGAAAGAAAAAAAAAATGCTTAATATTTTATACTAAAAAAAATGTAGAGATGGATGAACAAAGTGACTTATTCACTTATGGCCTACCGATAAAATAATAATAGACATTGTCAACAAGCAGCAGATGGAAAAGAAAAATTAAGTAGCCCTAAGTAAATCCTAAACTAAATGATTTAATCGATAACAAAAAAAAAGAAAAAAAAAAAATTGTAAGAATAGAAGATTGATGATAAACAAGTAGTAACCTGAGAAGGAAAGTAGCGTTAATGAGAAACTTGGCCATGATATAGAGATGAAGAGATATGCATATATGTATGTGTGTGTGTATAACTATATATATATATATATATAGAGGGAGATAGAGATGTTTAGGGTTTTGTTTTGATTCACACTAAAATAATGTAAAGATAGTAGGGGGTATTTATTGGCTTAGATGTAACTAACGTATGTAAACACTTGGAACTGTTGAGGAGTCCTTGTTATACGTAATTTCGCTTTTCCTTTTTCTCTCTCTTTCCTGAATAACTGGGTTTCTACCTCATCTCATAAAATTTTTAGGATTTTATTTTCAAACCTTTCTTTTAATTTGAATCCCCACCCACTTGCTATATCTCATTTTAAAGTAGTCTTCAAATTTACTTTGGGTTTGTTTGGTTAGCGTGAAGTAGGTAGCGGGGAAATATTTTAAAAAAATTTATCCGATACAGGAATCCAAAAAAAAATTTACTTTGGGTTTGTTTGGTTAGCGTGAAGTAGGTAGAAAGGAAAAGAAACGAAATTTTTTTTTGGATTCCTGTATCGGATAAATTTTTTTAAAATATTTTCCCGCATGAAAGTTTAATTTCTAAATTTCCTATTATGCCCCAATTGAATTGTTTCTCCAATTTTTTTCACAGAGGTTATTTAGTTATGCCATCTATTTACTACACATATTTGGATTCATCATATCTAATACATCTAATACCGTCGTTACCTAATTTTTTAAAAAATAAATTAAGAATTGAATAGTAAAATTATATTACTTTTAATTTTTACCAATATCTCAATAGATATATGATAAGACATGAATTAGAGTCATCATATTATTTATATGAGATAACCATCTCACATGAAATTAAAATAATATTTATTTTTTATTATCTATACAGTTTTGAAACTTAATAGAGTTTTATACTCGAATCATATGTGATTTTTGTATAAAAAAATTTGCATGGTTCATAGTCATAAAATATGGGAGTGGACCGATAAATTGTGCATGAACCAAAAAATTATTATGCATTAATTATAAAATGTTACTTTTGCATGACTATTTTTATTCTAGAGTATTGTCATTTAGTGTTTCTTCGAGAGGCTTGCAAAAAGGATATATTTAATATTTCAATAAAATACACGAGTATGTTATGATAAATGAACTACATTCTACATATGAATATAAATAATTATTATTTAAAACATAAAATAAAAAGAATTTAATAACTAAAATCTGTCCTCCTTAGTTTGTTCTAATTTAAATATGAATATAAATAATAATAATAATAATTAATAATCCATCATTTTACTATTTATTTGTTAAAAATTAATATAAATAATTAAGTATAAAGATGATTCATCTAACACAAAATTAATTTATTTTTAAGTATTTGAAATCATGAGGGTAGTTTTGGTAAGTAAATCATTTTCTTTTCTCTTTCATGCTTTCCAAACTAGCAAAATAATATTTTCCCACAACTTTCATGAAAATTTTTCCTGCTAACCAAATGCATGCTGGAAACTTAATTTTCCTTTCTTTCACTTCACTTTCTTTCACTTTCACTTTCTATCATACATTTCTGTCTAACCAAACGGACCCTTAAGGAAAACATTACATCTATAGAAATAAAGTTACGTTTTTACATATTTATACACTTTAATATTATATGGAATTAGCATAAAAGACGTAAGGCCATGTGCAGTGGACTAGTTAAAGCCCAATTTTGGCGAGAGAGGCCTTTTGGCAGTGCAGCGGACTAGCTTAAAAATGTGGAGCCCAGTTTGCCTCGAGGGCCGGCTCGAGGAATACCACTAGCCGGCCCGCGATTGTGATATTTTTTTTTTGGTTTTTTTCTTTTGCAAAACGGTACCGTTCTGAGAGCTTGTTTTTATTTTATTTATTTGTTTTCTGAAAAAACCCAAAAATAGGTTATTTTGAGCTCATTTTTTTTTTTTTTATAAATAAAATGCATTAAATAAAAAATATATTGTTTAGGCACTCTTTGTCAAAAAAAAAAATATTTGGGCCAAAAATAAATTAAAAAACGTTTTTTTTCTTTTTTAATTATTGTTTAGGCACTATTTTTTTTCAGATGAGCAAATGAGTATTCATTATATAAGATGAAAAATATAACCGTTAAAAATATAGTCGTCAGGAATATAGCTGTTAGAAATATAGCCGTTTAGGAAAAGTTAAAAAAAAAAAAATTTAATTTTAATTTTTTGGAGAGCGAAAATTCGAAGAGGCTGATGGAGTGTATGTTTTTAGATTGTAAAAGCTGTTGACGTGGCTCTTGAAATTGCTGACGTGATCCTTGAAAAAACTAAAGTGACATTTTTAAAGAGCCAAAATCAGGAAAGACTGATGTAGATAGTCTAGTCTTTTTTAATCATCATGATCACATTATAACCTTTAATTAGTAAAAATTTATATGTGGTTTTGGTTTAGATGTAACGTAACTTTTCTTCTTTTTCTTTTATTTATTGGAGTAATTAATTTATTTATTTTTCATGTGTTTAAATAAAAATATGAAGGGTAAAGTACAGCCATACCCCCTGAGGTTTGACAAAAGGACACTCAGATGAAACTTACCTATTTTTTGAACAAAGATACCCCCTGAAGGTTCAAAAATGGACAAAGACACCCCTTTATATGAAAAATTGACCAAATTACCATTTGACCGTTTATGAAACTTTTTTAACTTTACAATTTAATAAATTGGACCAATCTACCCTTATGAACAATTTATGCATAAAAAAAAAACTTTATATTGTTCACTTTTATATATATATATATATATATTTTTGGTTATTTACTTTATAAATGTCCCAACTTCTTAAAAATGTAGACGTCTAAAATAATTTTTTAATCCAATACATATATTTCAAATAAATTATATTTTGTTATTACATCTTTTCTTTTTCTTTTTTATTTTTAAATTAAGATGCTTAATTTTTTAATCTAAAAAAATTAAACCAATCTCTTTTCCTTAAAAATAAAAAATATGGTACTAACATAACTTTATGTATCTTAAATTTTTTTTAAGTGCACAGACTTATATAAGAGATCCAGTAAGTCGTTCAGTTTATTCAACTGCACAGACTTAAATATAAGGAGAATTATATTTTTATAATTCGTACCCTTCTTCCCAAAATAGGTAGGACTGAGTATTTTGAATCAGTCTGTCTCTAGTATGTCACCGTCCCATATCGGTACATACAATCCACAAAATCCATATAATTGATAGAACAGACAAAACTGTTCACCAATTAAAATCCATAAGGTAGGAATTAACATTTTGAGCTAAACCATACCTAGTATGCCACCGTCCCATACCGGTGCATACAATTCTCCATATTCATGTAAATTACAACATTCAAATGATAAGCAAGTAATTTACAATGCAAAACCAAACCCAGATAATTGACAGAATTTTAATGTGAGAATTCAGCAATTAAAATCCAATACATAATTCCAAATAATTGGCCAAATTTAATATAAGAATTCAGCAATTATAATCCAATATATGATTCCAAATAATTGACCGAATTAAGTATAAGAATTCAGCAATTATGTTCCAATACATAATTCCAGGTAAATTACAAGGCATAAATAATAAGCACGTAATTTATAGTCCAAAACCAACCATCCATATAATTGCAGAATAGTATTTAGTATTTCAGCAACGTAAAACCAAGCGTTAATCCATGTAAAGTTTAATATTCCAACAACCACCTCCAAAACCATAATCCAACTCCAAGCCAAAATCCAGTTAATTGCTTAACCGTGTGTATATTACCCCAATTAAACCTACAATACCATTCCGTTCAAAACAATGCAAACTACAGATTTATAACAGAGTAGTTTAGCAACCAAAATCTGAAACATGCATAGGACCAACTCTGTTCACTAGAAGACCCTAATATGCATTTAAAACAAGTTTTAAATTCATGTTATACTAATTAAATCACTAATTTAGAATTAGGTAATTTAAATCTTTTCCATCCGTTAATCGCATGCAAATAGGTTTAATTCCGTATTATGCATTCTACTTGTCTACCTGTATAAACCACGCACTGGGAACCATTAAGAACACCCAAGTGACATGTTAAACACCTCAGTTTACTTCCAACTCAGTCCCAGACTCACAACCCTCCAACAGTAATAAGTAATTCGTAATAAAAAAAAAAATCAAAAATGAAATTCCAAGAGAGCCTGCTCAAATTATGGAAAGAGCAGGCTCTTTTAGAGCCTTGAGCCGGCTCCATTACTTCATGGAGCCGGCTCTTTACCTAGAAAAGATGAGGGAGCCGGCTCCCTCATTCCATGGAGCCGGCTCTCTCCCCTTCTAAGAGCCGTCTCCAACCTCTGCAATTCCTGCGACTCTCTGCTTTGCTTCCGGTCACTTTCCACCTCTACCAGCCTTTCTATTTGGCTTTAAAACAAATCCTAATAGTCTTAATAACACCCAATAGCATCTCAATGGTTTGTTTACAGTTCGTGGGAATCAATTACAGAGATTGGACTTTCAATAGTTTTAATAGGCATACAGAACCAACACTGAACCTAGATTTGCAATTACTGTAACAGAGTTATTTTAACACATATAGATTATCAAAATATGATATAATAAACATGTATTCTCAGTTAACGATGAATTAAACCCCAGAGAACATCTAGGTGCACAGAACACAGGTCATGGGAAAGAGGAAGAAAAGAACTCGCCTTTACAATTTTGGATGAAACCATGTCGCCATCTTTCTAAGTTTTTTTCCGGCGATCTCGACTACCGTCAAGGACTCTCCTACTCCGGTTCTAACCCTCGAATAGCCCTCAACCATCATCCTTGGTCCAGCCCAAATCCCTTGTGCCAAAACCTTCATCCCCTTCTCTTTAAACTTTCTGTTTTTCTCTCTAACTTATAGGTACGTGCAAAGAGTTTTGCTAACCCTAACAGACCACTCTATTCTCTATATATATGCTAGAACAGAACCCCGTCCATATATAATTAGAGTAAAACCCTAATTAAATCCTAGTCGGCCCATAGAGCAACCTAGGTTACAATACTCACCCACCTATACTTGAATTGCTATCAAAACTATAATTGAACTTAAATAAACTAACTTAATTTTAATTAAACTAAATAAAGAATAACACAATTAATTAAAATAAACAAACAAATAAAGAATTACACCCTTAATTAAAATAAACAAACGATTAAAAAATAACACAATGAATTAAAATAAACAAACAATTGGACACATAAGCATATAGATACAAAATCAATTTAAAATGCACAAAAATAAAATTTAAATTTCATTTTTATCCCTTTTGAAATTAGGGGTATTACAAGACTGGTGTAGATAGTCTAGTCTTTTTTAATCATCATGATCACATTATAACCTTTAATTAGTAAAAAAATTATATCTGGTTTTGGTTTAGATGTAATGTAACTTTTCTTCTTTTTCTTTTATTTATTGGAGTAATTAATTTATTTAGTCAAACCTCATGTGTTCAAATAAAAATATGAAGGGTAAAGTACAGCCACACCTCTTGAGGTTTGACAAAAGGACACTCAAATGAAACTTACCTATTTTTTGGACAAAAACACCCCCTGAAGGTTCAAAAATGGACAAAGATACTCATTTACATGAAAAATTGACCAAATTACCCTTTGACCGTTTAGTAGACTTTTTTAACTTTACAATTTAATAAATGGGACCAATCTACCTTCATGAACAATTTATGCATAAAAAAAAAAAACTTTATATTGTTCACTTTTTTATATATATATATTTTTGGTTATTTATTTTATAAATATCCCAACTTCTTAAAAATGTAGACGTCTAAAATAATTTTTTGATCCAATACATATATTTCAAATAAATTATATTTTGTTATTACATCTTTTCTTTTTCTTTTTTCTTTTTAAATTAAAATGCTTAATTCTTTAAGCTAAAAACATTAAACCAATCTCTTTTCCTTAAAAATAAAAAATATGGTAGTAGTATAACTTTATGTATCTTAAATTATATATCAAATATTATGCATTTACCAACATAAAAGGGAAAAAAAATAATAATAAAACAAAGGGAGAAAAATAATAAAACAAAGGGGAAAAAAAAAACAAAGGCATGTATAAAGTTAAGGTGTATAAAGTTATACTCGTACCTATTTTATTTTATATTAGGAAATGCATAATATTTGATATATAATTTAAGATGCATAAAGTTATACTGGCACCATATTTTTTATTTTTAAGGAATAGAGATTGGTTTAATTTTTTTAGATGAAAGAATTAAACATCTTAATTTAAAAATAAAAAAGAAAAAGAAAAAAAGTAATAACAAAATATAATTTATTTAAAATATATGTATTGAATCAAAAAATCATTTTAGACGCTTACATTTTTAAGAAGTTGGGACATTTATAAAGTAAATAAAAAAAAAATGTGAAAAATATAAAGTTTTATTTATTTATTTATTTTTATGTATAAATTATTCATGAGGGTAAATTGGTTAAATTTATTAAATTGTAAAGTTAAAAAGTCTTCTAAATTGTCAAAGGGTAATTTGGTCAATTTTTCATATAAAGGGGTGTCTGAGTGTCCTTTTGTTAAATCTCAGGGGGTGTGACTGTACTTTACCCAAATATGAAATAAATGAACAATAAAGTTGGGGTGAGTCCCGATGGGAAGTGATCGAAATGAGTATATATTGATTGGATGTTAGTCTCACCTAACAATTACTTAAGTTGTTGGGCCGAATAGTGTAGAACCCGACCCGTTACAATAGCGTAATTGATAATAGCGTAGTTGATAGAGGCACTCCCACAAATCGTGTGATATATATATATATATAAATATATATTGTACATATTAATGAACCAAAATAATAAGAGTAACTCAATGTACAAGATTCTTTTCATTACAGAGTTTGGAGAGGGCCAAATGCACCCAATTAATTACTCCATTTGCTTTTTCACTTTGAAAATATAGAACTTAGCATATTATTAAAGAATATGTGCAATAGTGTGAATCAAACTATAACAAATAAATAAATATTATTATTTTGTTAGCTATTGCAATAATAACTACTTTTTTTGTTTCTTAATTATTAGTTATTTGTTTCATTAATTAAGGAAAATTTTGACTTTACAAACAGTTAAACAATAACTTGGAGAACAACTGAAACGATTTTGGTTTCTCCAACCTATCTCATTTTAACTTAAACTTAAAATGCCAACTACAAGTAAATTAATTCTAACCTCACGTTGAAAAAGCACGTCTTAATTATAGGAAGAAACTCTCCCTATAAATATATTACAACATCTACCCACCCTTACCAAATTAAAGAAAGAAGCTTACAATATATATTTACATATATTAATTAATTTTTGCAAATATATATATAAAAAATATATATTATTCTTTTTTATCACATAAATTAATTTGACCATTTATTGATTGATTGTATTGATGGCTACATTCAAAGGGTGGATGATAATTTTTGGCCTGGAATCGCTAATTCTGATGTCATCTAATTTCTTGATCTGTGGGGAACAAATTGGTTATGGTGCCATCGAAAGGAATGACGTTCCGTGTGACAGAAGATCGCATCCCCATGGATGTATGCCTCAGCCAGCAAACCCGTATCATAGAGGTTGTCTCGTAATCGCACGCTGCCGTGGTAAGCCACATGACATGGAACCAATAACAAAGAGGTTGTAAGAAAGCGGAACATTATGTGGTGGACTACCTTAAACAATTTCAGCTCTATTAATCTCACATGTATCATGTATGTGGTGATCCAGTGGTGATATATATATATATATATATATATATATATATATATATATATGTATGTATGTGGGCATGTAAAATGTACGTGAAAACCTCACATAATTATAGTATTTGCTTTTGGAACAAATGGTTCATATGAATAAAACAATAAACTTGTTGCAAGATTACTTTGGCTGTTTGGCATGTTGTGTTTTATATGATTTGGAAAGAAAGAAACTATAAAAATACTCAAATTCATATTTGGATGAGACTTCTATAAGCTTTGAATTAAGTATGCAAGACTATTAGACTAAAAACAGTGATGCACCAAGTTTTTTTTTTGTTAAGGGGAGGCTTCGTTGAAGATTTAAAAAAATAAAGAAATTAAAGATAATTCTTAAAATAAATAATATTTTCGTTTATTACATTTACAAAAATATAGGGGGTGGTTTGGTGGACAGGCTTTAAATACTTGAAAAAATGAGTGAGTGATAGAGATAGAGTCAATGTGGGACTCTCGAAAGTGAAGAAATGAGAGCGAGCTTATTACTTTACTTTTTTTTAGACCTATAAAAATCATTGGGGACAAGAATATATAATGAGGTATTTTTGAAAATGAATGAAAAAAAAACGAGAGAGAGAGTGGACATTTTTAAAATTTTAACAAAATTCAAAAAAAAAAAAAAATAGTATAGTTAAATAAATCCAGTGGGGTGGATGCCCCCACTGGCCCTTGTAGGTCGGTATTAAGTTTTATCAGCATATTATTAGATACATCCCTTTCTGGAATGAAAGATTTATTCGGTTGGTTTTCTCGTATACTTTATGCTTCTTTCTATGGATGGATGAGACATTCTAAATAAGAGATTGCGTCAATTTTTCTTTTTTATTCGATTGAATAAAAGATAAGAGAATAAGTTGACAATTTAAGTACTGTTTGATAAAATTAAAAATCAAGTATTTAAATGCTAAATTTTTTAAGTGATAATTAAAAAATTAATATTTTTAAAGATATTTTTAAAATTTTCCGTGATTCAATGATAAGTGATATCTCTATCACTTAAAACTTTACCGCCTTCAATGATATTCAAATGGCGTTATCAAATGCATTTAATTGAATAAGTATTGAATTCGTTTAGAATTAAATGTTGAATTGAATTATCAAACAACACCTTATTATATTTGCCATGAGAGGAGGGGAAATTTTTTTAAATTATTTTTAATATTATACCGTTAATATTTATAGTATTTTAATTTATGAAGGATAATATTATAATATAAAACTTGTATAAAAGTGACACTTGATTTCCAGCATCTCTTTCGTTCAAAATTGGAGGGATTATAGATTCTCAAACTTATTATCCCTTCTCTTGGTGTTCACTTTGCCGAAGGAATGAAGTTTCCCTCTTCCTCCTTATCTTCACATTGGTTTTCTTTAATCATATCACGCTGTTATCTTTAACTATTAAAAAATTTATATCCGGCTTTGGTTTAAATCCCATGCAACTTTTATTTCTTTTTTAAGTGTTTAAATAAAAAATAAATATATAATATAAATTTTGGCAAGTTGCATAATTGTTATAAGAGAAATCTTATCCCATGTTAGATCCGAATGAAAAATATAATGAGTTAACTGTTTAGGTATTATCTCCACGTAACAGCTTAAGTTTTTGAGTTGGATCGCAAAACACCTAACCCGTTACACTTATTATCAAAGTCAGATTCATCCGAATAGATAGGATAACCCATTGTTCCGAGAATGCATTGGACCTAGTTAAATCTTAATTCGTGATGAATGAGACATTTTATAAAAATTAATTCATCCAACAAACGACGAACTAGCTGTTATTGTGTAACCGTCACATAAACGTGATAGACACTTTAATTTAGACGGTGGTTATTCCCATAACATGTCATGCCAAAAATTAATAAATACTAAATCATATGACACCAATTAGCCAACCTAGTGATATTTGGAAGAAGCCAAATTTTTTTTTGAATGTTAATAGAGAGAGAAAATTAAAATTAAAAAAGAAAAAGGAATCCAAATAATATGATTAAAGTCATATTTTTTTTTTAGTTGATTTGAATTCTAAACAAGGAATTGAATTTTGTAAAGATGAACCATCTCTCTTTATTGGTATTGTTGTCATAACGTACTAAAAGTCTATTGTTAATAAAATGGTTTTTTTTTTAATCTTTATTTTTTAAGCATATATAACGACTCAATGAGATCTCTGTGACACCAAACTAGTTGCGTATAAACAGGTTGGAAGAGCAAAGAAAAAGAGAATCGAACAAATAAAATATCTCGAAAATATCCACTTATCATAACAAAAAAATGAACAAATAAAATATCCCGAAAATATCAACTTACCAAAACAACAAAAAATATCTCGATAATATCTTATTGATTAAGGGACCAAAATTTGTCATCCTACGAAAACGTTAGAAATGCAAATGTGAGAGAAATATGACAATTAAAATAGGAAGTACTCAGCTGGAGAAAATCAAGAGATGATGTGGCACAGCTCTATCTAATTAAGTTTTTTTTAGCCTTTTATTATTTATTATTTAAATATTCAATTCGACCACCATTAAATGTTTAAACAATAGGTTTGGTTGAAAAGTAAAAAAAAAACAAAATAACACACAATGAGAAGGTAACATGTTTGGTTGAAAAGGCCAAAAAAACATTATTAATTTTATATTTTGTTTGAAATAGATTATTTTATTCAATGACAAATTTGAAATTCCCTGCGTATATACAGAGGTAAATACAATGGCCCGCTTGGTTAGTTTAGTTTTCTAAATACCGTTTTTTGTATTTTTTAGGATCGGAAAAGTAAAAAATTGTACAAAATCTTTAGGTTGGTTGACAGTACCATTTTTTGAAAATTCACTTAAAGATGGGTCTCTATTACCAGAGAACTATTTTTTATTTTATTGTTTATAATTTATAAAAAAATAATTTTTTATTTTTAAAAATTATTTTTTAAGTAACAAATCAAGCTAACTATTATATTGTTTCCTTTTGCTTTTGAAAAGGTGAAAAAAATGTTGAGTTAATATGGTGTAACAATAATAATACCATGTTGTACCTCACTAAAGGAGGTTGGATCTTTTTTGTAATATGACAATATGTAAATTTTTTTTTAACACATTTGGTATTCCAGTACATGTGTTCGTGATTCTAACTTATAAAACAATTGTTAAACTTCAAAATAAATTTGTTGAAAAATTAAATATAACGTGTTATTTATTTTTACAAATACAAAAAATAATTTTATTCTAAGAGACATCAAATAAGAGTAAAAGTGAAAGTAAATACAACAGCACGAACGTGAAAGTTACAAATTTTAAACCACACAATGAAAAGAGGAAAAAATAGCGGACGCGAAGCCTAACAATGGAAGCACGCTCCACCACGTCCATTTAAAAAAATGTTTTGGGGGTTAGTGAGGCCCACCTTGTCAACGGAAATTAAAAAAAAAAATAAATAAATAAAAAAACTCCTCTTAACATTAAAAAAAACAGTAATTCATGAGGGTTTTGTAGAAGTTTCAAATGTCCATCATAATTCCTTTTTTGGGATTCAACGTCGGCATAATTTTCACGTTTTCTATTGTTGTGAATAAAAATCACTGTGCTTTTCTCATTAACGGCCCACTCAATAACATAAAGTTTCAAAAGGGTTTCAATGCGGTTGTCGGATCAATTGTCGCTCCTCCGTCAGTCCTCACAAGAAAACACGGTGAGGATTAAATATAATAAAGTACAACAGAGCACGTGCAGGATAAAAAAATAACAAATGGCAAACATGCATTTATATATACATACATATAGTCGTATACATATATACATATACATTATAATATTATGTCTTCTTCCATGCTTGCCATGGTTACCTCACTAACGTGGACAGTGGACCAAGCTCTTTTAAATACCCATCACTCCTTTACTTCACGACCCTCATCTCTTTATCAAACTCTATCTATCTCTCTTTCTCTCTCTCTCTCTCTAGAACATAACAATGGTACTTCCAGTGAGCAAGTGTGTAGGGCATGCAAGCTCATACAAGAGCTCAGTGGCTGATGGGTTGAGAATTCTTATACAGATCTCACAGGACAAATCCAACAATGTTGTGATTAAACCAAGTTTAAAATTGAACAAACCCACTTTTCAATTGAATCAAATCCCACCCAACTCTCTTGATCAATATTCTTGCTTTCTAAAATCATGTCATCTATGCAGAAAGAGTCTCAGCCCAGATAAAGATGTCTACATGTACAGGTAATCTCTTCATACACACACACACACACACACACACACACACACACTTCTATTTACTCTAATTAATTATAGTACTGCCAAAACATGTAGGCTTCATTGAGTATGATGCTCTATATTGAAGAAAGTTTGGTTGCCAATTCAGAAAATTTATCTAGTGAAAAATTGAAACATTTGTATTTCTTTTTCTTGGTTTAAAATTCTTGGGAAATTAAAATTTAATTTTCCTTTTCTTTTTTTGGATACAGGGGTGATCAAGGTTTTTGTACCATAGAGTGCAGGAACAGGCAGATTTATCTGGATGAAATGAGAGAAATTGAAATTTCAACCAACAAAATTGTGAAATCTTTTAGACATGGTCAGCACACAACTGGCCGGTGTGAGACTCTCGACCTCCTGGAGGAATTTCGGCAGCGGCGCAACCCACTCTCTCGTGAGAACAATCCAGCAATATTCTCATATAGCTAATACCATCTTTGTATTTTTCATTATTATTATTTTTTTTCAAATGAGTTTTTGGAGATCTAAATGTGGAATTGTGTTACACATATAATTACTCATGATATAAAGATAAATTTTAACCCAATGTATTTTTATTTTTTATTTTAGGATCATAGGCTTTATGGCATGTAATAAAATTTTGATTTGTTACACCATTAAAGCCAGAATAGATAGAATATGATATGGTACCCGCTGCAATAAATATATTAGATTTGCTGAAATTATTGAGTACTCAAAATTGACACATCCTCCATTCAATAGAGCACTGTGGGAACCACTGTGATGGGTCTAAATATCAGACCCTATAGTGATCAAAGATAATTAATTGAGATGTTTTTTGACACGCCTTTTCTGTCATTCAATAGAGCACTGTGGGAACCACCGTGATGGGTCTAAAGCTCATTGTTATTGCTACATTTTTAAAGAAAGAAATATTTAATGGTACGAAAAAAATGAGTAGATAGATCAAAACAAGAGTGTTGACATATTGGCTAAAGTGCATGTAAATTAAACATCTTCTTTGAGTACAGAGTGTTGTTGTACTTGTGCATGTTCAGCAATTAAACGTACGCTTAAAAATAGAATAATCAGCAAATCACAATCTTTAAAACGTAACTTGTTCGATGAGAGAAAATTCAACCACAACCAGCATCTAATTACTCAATTATAACTGATTCCATAAACCGCATGTAAAGAAGATCACATCAACAAAAAATAAAAATAAAAAGAAAAAGTAAAGATTTAGCCTGTTGTTTGGACTATTGTGAAGTATATGTCCAACTTATCATGATACACGAAACCAAACAAATCAATCAACAAAATGTACAGACAAATTCAATCCGGTACAAATTATTGAGCGTAGAGAGTGAGAAATAGAGAGGGACATATTACTCTACTTTTTTGAAAAATTCAAAAATATCAGTGTGACAAGAATATACATAGTGCCGTCTTTTCAAAATTTAGTGAAGATTTTTTTAAAATTTTAATAAAAATGATATGTTATAATGTAAAAACTAATAAATAAATGGGGATAGTCGTCCTCAATGAACTTTGCTAGGTCGGTACCTGCCCTTTATGAATTCAAAAGAACCCTACGTGCCATAAAAAATATTCAACACTAAAACTATAAAAAATATAATAATAATAAAAAAAATCAATAAAACACATGCTCTTTAAAACTATAAAAAATATAGTCGGTGGTAGCATGATAGAGTATTTAATTGTTAAAATGTATTAGGCAGACACAGTTTATTTGTCACTCATGTATGCTCTTTAAATAAGAGCCCCCAAATATACAGTAGAAGTTACAATGAACAACAAATATGAACAGTTGCCTAAAATTAATGAGTTACAATTACCAACATGAATATAATCGGAGTTTCCAACTAAGGATTGAGTGAGCGATGTGGTTTGGCCACATCAGATTCGGGTTTTATTTGGTGGTAAGATTTAGTTGCTTTATCATAAATGAAAATGGTAAATTGGACCATTCCATTTATTAATCCACTATTTATTAAAAATTATTTATTTATTTTGACCAAATTCACGATTTTGGGAACAAGAGTCCTTGTTGGATTCTAGCAAAAACCCTAAAATTCATGAATTTGAGATTTCCCATGATTATAGGGATATGATTCAATTCTGCCTTCTCCACAGTAGCGACCCTTTGAATACCACCACCAGCCAAACATGTACAATAGGACAGTAGCGTAATTCATAATTGTAGTAGGCCATGGGTTATTGATCGAGAAACAGAAAATGGAGGAAGGATCATCAAAAAATCACTATGTTGATGATGTTTACTTTTCAGTTCTGTGTGACGAAGAAGAGATCTTCCCAATTTCAGATGAAAAATATGCAGAAGAATTGGCATTACAAGAGGTTCTAATGTCATCAGCAATCTCTCACAGACCAAAAATCAACACACTTGAAACACAAAATCAATCAACCAAAAAAGAAAAGCAAACTGCCACAAGATCAGAAACTGGTGAATCTTCTCAACATAGCTTCTGTTCCATTTTCATGGATACGAAACATTCAAAAGAAATGTTTGAAAACAGAAGTTGCCGCCATTCTTTTTGCACAGACTGTATTGGCAAGCACGAAGCATCAAAGATACAGGAAAATATTAGTATGGTTTTGTGTCCAGGCTTGAAATGCAAAGGGGTGTTAGAGCCCGAGCTTTGCCGGTCCTTGGTTCCAGCTGAAGTGTTTGATAGATGGGGAGATGCATTGTGCGAGTCTATGATTCTCGCGGCACATAAATTTTACTGCCCTTTCAAGGATTGTTCAGCTATGTTGGTTGATAATGGTGGGGAGGTTGTGACTGCATCTGAGTGCCCGAATTGCAGGAGACTGTTCTGCGCGCAATGCAAGGTTTCGTGGCATGCCGAGACGGAGTGCAGGGAGTTCCAGAGGTTGAAAAAGGAGAAGAGAGAAAGGGAAGGAGACAATGTGTTGATGGAGCTTGCCAAGAAACAGAAATGGAGGAGATGTCCCAAATGCATGTTCTATGTTGAAAAGGTTGATGGCTGTTTACACATTACCTGCAGGTTAGTTTTGTCAATTATTATTATTATTATTATTTTTTGGTGCACAATAATAATTCTTACTTGTTTAATTTAATTTAATTTAATTTGTTTGGTGCTTTTGTTATGGGTGTGGATCACAATGGAGTTCAAACCATGGGGGATGTCAACCAAGATAAGAGAAGATTATGCTATCCTTATTGAGGATGTTAACTGAGGAGATTGTGAGATTTGTTTAATGATGGGTAACATTTATCTCTCCCAACATTTATGGAATGATCAAAATCTTTTTTTTTTTATTTTTTATTATTGTTATTATTTTTATGCTATACACTACTTAAATCCAATCAAGATGGTGATGTGCTGTTTTTTTTATACCCTTTGACATATTTTTGATGAGCACTGATCAATATTTGTACAATGATCTATAACATTATATACATTAATAAATATTTTTAATTTATTACTTAAATGAATAAATCACTCTTATCAAGAGGAGCTTTGTTTTATCACTTTTTGTGCAAGGGAGAATAAATTTTTTCTACAGGAAGGCACTACTCTTTATGCACGCAACAGAACCAATCAGGAAGCAACGTTTGACAGAATGAAACAAGAGTAGTGTTAGGAACAGTCATTTACTATTTTCAAGAAACATGAAAAACATAAAAAAATTTAAAACAAAACTAATCTTTCAATTTATTGACCGATGCACAACATGCGGGCATAGATTAGTAATTGAACATAAATTTATTAGTGATATTTTAGTTTAAAATATTATAACTTGTGCACATTATTTGTAATAGACTGCCAATAAATCACTGAGTCTTCTATTCTTGTCGTTGTCGTCACTAGGGGGTTAATTTGGGCAGGGCAGGCCAACCTAATCCAAATTCAGTCTAAATTTTTTTGAGACTCAAGTGTAGACATTAAAATTTTAGTAGGCTTTAGTTTTGATAAATGGACTCATTAAATATGGGCTTAATGTTTAATTAAGTTATTTAAATGGCCCAAACTTGATCCACTTAAATTATTTAATTAGTCCAGTCCAGATGGTTAAATAAATAGATAATTATTTATAATAAAATATATTTAGAATAATTATTTTTAAGAATAATTATTATAATATAACCGGCCCGGCTCAATTATAATTTTATTCTTATCAGGAGATGACACGTGTCATCATCCTATCAATCCAAGAAGCCTATAAATAGAGATCTGGAGAAAGGGAGAAGGTGTACACAAATTCAGAATTCAAAAATCCAGAATTTCAGAAAAAAATACAAAAGCTCTCATCTCCAACAACCAAACCCAAAAGCGAAGAACACCAAGCACATCAAATCGTGCCGGTCTTCATCAAATTCCACGGTGATCAACAATAAGCACATCCAAAGTCGTGCCGTTCGTCATCCAAATTCCACGGTGATTCAAGATTAAGTTCATACAGCCCTTGGATCCAACCAACCAACAAAAAAAGGAGATTTAATCCGAGGACCAGTTCTTTCTTTTGTAAAGAATATTATAGAGAATTGTACCTCAATTTCTCAAATTAATAAAATTATATTATTTGCTCAATATTTTGTTTCTATTGCAGGCTTACAAAATTTGTGTGTACATCAAGTTTTTAAATTCACAAATTAGGTTCAAATTGAGTTGGACTTTTTTAAAGCCCCAATATGTTAGGATTGGGTTTGGACTTGACCCAAACTCAAATCAAAATCCAAAATTTTTAAAAACTATATATATATATATATATATATATATATATAGGAAGGAATTCATGCGGTTCAAAATAATAAATCAAAAGTTGATTAGGAAAATTACACTTTATTACCTTATCAGACTTAATCATAGTTAATTTACCTTTATTCAATCTCTCTTTCCTTAATCTCTTCCAACGTCCTTGTAATTTCAATCATTATCGTCATATCTACTACATCATCACAACCACCATCTTCATCACTACAGTCATAAAATGACTACCATATTCATTCTCCAAAATCAGATCCAGGTCACAACTATTAAATGCATGTACTTCTATATCTAGAGCTAATAAATTGCCAGAATTTGGAGATTAATTTTTTTTATTTCTGTTTCAGTATTGAGCTATGGAGTTTTAGAAAATCCAAATTTAGAAACCTTTAATTGTTTTCTTGGCAGGATTAAGCAATATATGCTTTTTGTTTGAGATTCCATTATTGGAGGTTGTGCTTATTCATGAATCTTAAAAAATTGGTAGCCATTGAACAAAAAAAAAAAAAAAACGAAGAGTTTATTCACAAAGTGTGGAATAATAGGTCGACGAAAAAAATAAAAAATAAATAAGAGAGCGGCCATGAAGGGAAAAATGAATAAAGAGAGCAAAAAAATAAAAAAATCAAAGTGTAAAAAAGATTGAGCCATTGAGATTGCAGGGACGATGGAAGAGATTAAGGAGAGAGATAGTGGCTAATTATGGTAAATTAACTATAGTTAAGTCTGATAAAGTAATAAAGTGTAATTTTTTGTAATTGACTTTTGATCAGTTGAAAAGTTCGTTATTTTGGGTCGCATGAAGCTTGATATATATATATATATATATATATATATAATTTTTTTTTTTTTCAAACTTTCAAATCTTTGATACATATGTATCTGATATGACTTTGCTCACCAATTTGACATTCCAACCACCATAAGGGGTCCAACCTTCCAGGTAAATGGTGGTGGTCGAGCTTCTACCTCATTTTCAGCAAGCTTTCCTAATTGGTCATTGTGTGTGTGATTGCAGAGAGATAAAACCCAGGTATCAAGGAATTGTCGAATAATTTAAAAATAAAAATTTATTTAATAATAAATAAAAATAAGTTTTTTATTTTTATTTTTAAAATAAAATAAGGTAAGTTTTAGTTTTTTGTATTAATAAAAATAAAATTAGAGTTGAAAAGACACAAAAATTAATAATTGAATATTTCAGTCACAATACTAATAGTTTGATCAGATTAAAAATATATATATTAATGAATTAAAAATTTATGTAAAAATTGATGGTTCAAACCCGAAAAAGAAAGAAATGTAATTTGCATATTTGTTAGTAAGGGAAAAAAATGAAAACGAAAAAAAAAATAAAAAAAATAACAGGTTGAACGGGTCAGCTTATCCGACGTGAATACATTTAGGTTTGAATTATTGTCAGAGCTCAACTTTTTTGACATCGGGCCAATCTAATCCAACCCAACTTCGAATTGAAAGTGGGCAAGATTGAACCTGCCCAACTTGCAGCCGTAGTCGTCACTAGGGTTTGTGAATTGTTTTACTCACGGAATGTTTTTGGTTTTTTGTTAAACAATAGTTGATTTGCTTTTTATTTGTGGTATTATGTTGTACAAACCAAGTCGACTTATGTAGGGATGGCAAATTCCCCATCCCCGCCGGGTCCCCGCCCCACCCTGTTTATAGCGGGGATGGCGACCTTCTTATGTAAACAGGGATGAGGATGGGGGTAAAGTTTGAAAACCCGTTCGGGGCGGGGACAGGGATAAACCCACCCTGATTAAGTATTAAATTACTAATATGCCCTTACATTTAATATTTTATTTCTAAATTAGATTTATTATATATATGAAAATAAGAAAAATTATGCTTTTTAAAAAAAATAATATATGTTAATCGGGCCTGGGGATGGGGATAAGAGGTCGGGGGTGGGGACGGATATGGAGGTGGTGGTGAAATTTTAAGTGGGAATGGGGATTGAAATATTCAGCGGGGATGGGGATGGGGATGGGGAATGGGATCCCCGCCCCATTTGCCATCCCTAGACTTATGTGTTCCATTTTCGAAGCTGATTGGATTTTTATATTGTGAATAATGTTATATGTGCAAACACCAAATTAATTGGGTGTCTCACGGAACTGTTAATTTCATTATCATAATTGTGAGAGAATCTAGAGTTAAGTAAGATACTTAATTATAGGGTGTTGTCACATTTATAATTTTCTTGCACCTTTGTAACAAATAAAATTAGTCCGTGAATTGTAATGGAATTATTATTTGGAAAGAAGGAAACAGCCAAAGATTATGCCAAATGGGGCTGGACCACTTGCAATCTTTATTTCACAATCTTTCAAGCGGAAATGCTTCGCTCGTTTTTTTGCCGACTCTAATGGATAGAGTTCTAGGATTTTTGCTAATAGAATCTCTCCTCTAGGCGTTAATTTCAAGAGTCAAAGACATCGCTGTAATTAATTAATTATTTATTTTTTTCCTAATGCAAAATATTAGGCCTTTTTTGTTTTATTCTTCAACGGTTGTACACAGTTATTGAACAGTGCCTTCCAGAATTTTTTTTTTTTAGAAAAAACCTAAAAATAAGTTATTTAGAGCTCTTTTTTTTGAGAAAAAATAAAATAAAATTCATTAAATAAAAAAAATATTGTTTAGGCATTGTTTGTCCAAAAAAAAAAAAATTTTGGGCCAAAAATAAATTAAAAAACTTTTTTTTTTCCCCTTAAAATTTGGTGATTTTTTTTTATAATTTTTTTTGCTTTAAATTTTAAATGTGTACTACAAATAGTGTATTTGGCCGTTAAGGCACTGTTTGGCTAACACAAACAGTGCCTTAACGGCTATAATTTTAAAATTTCAAAATTTTTTAACTTTATTCAAAAAAAATAATAATAATTAAAAATTTTAAAATCTTTATAAATATCCCAATTCCTACCATCACTCATCACATCTAACACATATCTATTATCTACCATTCAACTTATTTCTTATTCAATTTTCTCAATCTTAACTATTATTTTCAAAATCATTTCGATTCCCTGAATCATCGACATTCATTTTATTATAACACCTAATTCAATCCATCAAACGATGAGTTTTTGCCATTTTTCGAAGACAATATCAATTATTATGGAGGAGATTCTCAATTTTCTTCTCATCAACCATCCCAAACTTCTCATCATGATTGTGGTACTAGTGGTCCACAATCAAATAACTCAAAACCCTCGCCAAAACAACTGGCTATCTGACCTAATAATTAGACCAAGGCTAAAGATAAGGCTTTATGTTGGACGTGGATGTCCATTACTTCTGATGCGATTACGGGGGCAGACCAAAGTAAGAAGAAGTTATGGGAGCGAATTCTGGAACAATATAAACAACATATTGGTGTTCCAACTGAGCGAAATGATGGAGGTTTAATGAATCGTTGGTCGGTGATCCAACAAAAAATCAGCAAATTTTTTGGCTGCATGACTACCATGGAAATGAATCGTCCCAGCGGTTTCAGCAGTGATGATATGGTGAGTTATTTATTATTTAAATATAACTCATAAATATTTTAAATAGTCGGTTTTTAATTTTTTGTTAATTGTTTCGTATAGATGATAGTAGCTAAAAACTTGTTTCGTATCCAAATAGGTGGTGAATTTAAGTTAGAAAGTTGCTGAAAAATCTTGAAGCATAACAATAAATGGCATTCACATTATGCCGAACAAGTAGGAAAAAGAAAAAATAAAAAGGAGCCGAAGAAGAGGACTGGATTTGACTTTGACATTAATGAGTCTGTTGGGCAATTCTTACCATCTACTCCGTCAAGTCATGCAACCACGACAGATGGAGCTTCAACTAAAAAATCACCACACATAGGGGAAAATGATTCACCCGGTGTGGAATAATATCAACAACTACAAAGACCAGCAGGAATAAAAGCGGCGAAACAGCGTTGAGCAAAAATTAATTCAGCGAATGAATTGTAAACTTCATTTGTTTCGAAATTTAATAATATCACCAATTATTTTGAGAGTCATTAGGAGAAAATGCAGGATGGCCAAGTGGCACGAGAGGTAAGAAAAATGGCGAAAGAGAAGACTACACAGCTAGAGATTCTAGAGAAACAGAGACTTGAAGAGAAGGAGCTCATGTTAACAAATCCAAATTCGGCACTAACAGACGCAGGGAAAGCTTGAATTGTTGCATGACAAAATGAGATATTGGTATCATTGAATTCACGGTCCGCCCCAAAGTTCCCATAGGATTTTGTAATCCTTGGTCTATTTATTTTCTTATTCCAATTTAGGATATTGTATTGTTTAAGTTATTTTTAATTATTTTGCTTAATTTGTTTTTTTTTAATAATCCATAATGGATAATGTATTGTTTCAAGTTTTAATATCAATTGTAGATTTTTTAATAATTTGCAAAAATATTGTTTGATTGAAAAATATTGCCGTTGAGAAAATATAGCCGTTAAAAATATAGCTGTTACGAATATAGCCGTTTAGGAAAAGTTTAGAAAAAAATTTTAAATTAAATTTATTATTATCATTTTTTTTGGAGAGCGAAAATTCGGAGAGCCTGATGGAATGCATGTTTCTGGAGAGCAAAAGTTACTGACGTGACTCTTGAAATTGCTGACGTGACTCTTGAAAAAGTTGATGTGGCATTTTTAGAGAGCCAAAATCTGGAAAGGCTGGGACAAATGGCCCAATAATAGATTGACACAACAGTCAATTCGTAACATATAACGATGAGTCTATCATTTTTCCCGAGGGAGGAAACCATTCAGTTTTGGGTAATTAATTAAGGAGAAATTGCAAAAAAATGGACTTTTGGGAATCTATTTAGAGATGGACTTTTGGTAATTAATTAAGTATATGAATTTTCATTGTTCATTTCCTTAAATGTCTCTTAGTTTTTAACTAAAATTCTATAACTATCCCTCCTTATAACTTTATTTTTTAAGGTACCATATTTGCACTACGAAGTCTTATTTTTGTGTCACTAAGTACCTTTTGTACAAATTTAGTACATGTGAGTACCAATTTTGTACGAAACAATTTTTATTTCTACATTTAATAGTGTTGTATATTTTTATTTTATTTTTTATTTATGCATTTAATAGTGTTGTAGAGTAACTATCATATACTATGTTACATGGGTGTTGTATCTCATGAAGAAGTCATAATCCATTGTCACTGACCATGTGTTGAGGTATGACATTTGCGCACGTATGTATCACTTTTGTGTAACTTGATACCATTTTTTTTTTATGCGTTGGAACCATACTTTGTGCACAATATTTTTACTACCAGTGACCAATAAGAGAACTAATATTTTGATAACTTGTTATTCCCTTCGTCCCTTATTAGTAGTCTATTTTTTTATTTTTACATGTTCCAAATTAATTGTCTTCTATAAAAAGTCAAAGTTCCTTCAAAAAGTTATAAAATAAAAAATGGACAATTAATAAGGAATGGAAGTAATATATTGTAAAAGTTAGGAGGAGTCGTACTATGACAACCGGTGATAAAAATTTACTCACCCTTTTGACAACCTTTTGATAACGGGCTGTTGAAATATATAGTACTACATTTGTACAAACAATTAGTACTTTTGTACAACTGGGTATCACGTTTTCTACACATGAATACCCCTCTTGTAAAAGGAGGGGTAGTTAAGGAATTTTAATTGAACAATAAGAGGGGCATTTAAGAAAATTAACAGTGCAAATTCATATCCACTTCAAACTTTGTTCAAAGTCCTTGACTTTGAAAGGTGTTGATTTTGAATCATTCTCTAGGTAAATAGACTCCAAAAGTTCACTTTTCTGTAATTTTCCCATTAATTAAAGGCTCGATCATAGGGAATATGCATGTGTTACAAATAAGCTGGTGGTAAGTTGTGCCCGGCCTTTCAAAGTTCAAAAACACAAGGACCGACCCTCTAAATAGCACGACAATTAGTGTGTGTATAAAAACGACATGGGCTTTGTTAACTACTGTGGCTTTACATTTGTTCTATTAGTTTATGAATCGGTTCTCATTTGTGATTTGTTTAGAAATCAGAAATTAGTTATTATTTGTGACTTATCTAGGTGTAGAAACCTACCGCCACAAAACTTCTTTTACTTTTTATCCTACTGGTAAGTACTCACGTGGTTTATTGGCCACGTGCTTATTTACTTATCCTCTTAGCTTAATTATTGTTAGTTAGTTATTTTATATATATATATATATATATATATATATATATATATATATTTTGTTCACCAAGGTTGTATTGTATTGTTTGATTTTGGGGTCATATTTTCCTGTTAAATAAAATCATATTAAGTCAAGAGGATAGGTAAACAAACACGTGGCCAATAAACCATGTGACTTGCCGGTAGAATAAAAAGTAGGGTAAATTACACTGACCTCCCATAAGGTTTCGTTAACCTACACAGATTTTCCTTTTTGTTTGCCAAATTACACTGACCTCCCCCGGTAAATGAATGGTGTTAATGGAAAGAGTAAAATTACTAATTTACCCTTACTTATTAATTTATTATAAAAATATAAAATATCATGAATATAAAATACCAATAGTACCCTTTTTAAGATTTTTTGTTTCCTTCTCCTTTCCCATGGCCTTGCCACTGCGGACAAGCCCACTCTCTCTCTCTCTCTTCTGTCCCCAACAGCTCCCCGGCGACCATGCTTGATTTTTTTTTTTTCTTCTTCTTGACTGTAGAATCCCACAAGCAGAAGTGATTGTCCGGTCATCAGAGACCGATTTGGCATTGGTGTTCAAGCCTAGAGGGTGCAAATTCAAGCTGACTAATTGTGACCAACTAGTGGAGGCTCTGAGGCACGTGACAAAGGCATTGGTTGCATTGCATGACCATTCGTTCATGCACAGGGCCTTGGGGTGGGACAAGGTGATGATGAGTAGTGAGAGAGAAAACAAGTGGTTCATGACTGGGTTTGATGAGGCGGTGAATGCGCCACAGTTGTACCCACACGGAGGTGGCGGTGGGGTGGCCGCGGTGGCAGCAAGAGTGGGAGGCACACGCCGGAGATGGGGAGGGGTTTGCATGGGGTGAAGGTAGATATGTGAGGTGTGGGTTAGCTTGTGAAGACATGTGGGGTGTGCCCAATTTTCTCAGAGAGTTGCAGAACATGTGTCTGGAATACAACCTGGAGCAACGGCCGACGGCAGCTGACTGCTAGCACCACCTGCTGCAGTTGCATCTTCTCGGTCATCTGAGCAAGGTGTTCTTGGCAGTGAAACGGAACAACGAGGACTACGGCGAGGCTGGCGGGAACAATGGCCACTTTAAAACTGGGTTTGCATTTTTTTTATATTGAGTTTTCCTTTTTTGCGGCTCTCTTTCTCTTTTTTCTCTTTCTACAAGCAATACTCACTTTCTCCGTATTTCTTTCCTCATTTTTTGTTTTATTATTGAGTGATTAGAAGTGGGTTTCACGTACATGCTTCTCCAGTGATAGCCCAGCCAACAGCTTCTGCACCGAGTTTTAGCAACCCAGTTCGGTCCGGTGACAACTCAGACCATCAAGTGTCAACGAACCTACCAGCGAAGCTCCGAACTGAAATGTACATGAACTTTGACTCGCCAACTCAAACCCATCTTTCCTTGCTCTAATTTTCTCGCCAGTAAACCAGCCGCCGTTGGTCTCACCGATAAATTTCGTGGTTGCAGTTTAGACCCATTGGGTGTTCTGGGTTTATTGATGTGAGGGCACCATTGTCCTTTTGAGTTTATAAGTCAAGGATAGTATTGTAAATTTGAAGTGATTATTGAGGTTAAAAATTTCATTTCAGGTATTAGAAGGGTAAAATTGTTTTTGTACTGGTTTTTTCTAACGAACTTAAGCATAAACTGTTAGTTGTTTAACAGTAAGGGAGGTTTGTATTATCAGTATATAAACTTTCAGGAGGTCAGTCTTATTTGACAAATAAGAGGGGAGGTCAGTATAATTATCTCTAAAAAGTAAAAGAAGTTATGTGGTGGTAGGTTTCTATACCTAGATAAGTCACAAATGATAACTAATTCTTGATTCTTAGACAAATCAGAAATGAGAATTGTTTCCTAGACTAATAGGATAAGTGATGTGGTTAGCAAAGCTCATAGGACATTGTTACAGATTTTTAATCTGTAAGTCCAGAAAACAAGAAAAAAAGAAAAAAGAAAAAAAATGGATGATGGATCATCAAGCTTTAATATCCTACGTTGACGATCCTTACTTAGCTGACTATGACCACCAACAAGAATTCTTCACCATTTTGGATGAATTATATACAGAAGAATTACATTATGACATGATAGAGGACGAATTTGATGATTTCCACTTCTCCTCAGCTGTCTATCAACAAGAAGAAATCTTCCCAATTTCGGACGAAACATATGCAGAGGAATTGCAGCTTGAAGAGGCTCTCATGTCCTCAGCTATCATTTCAACCAGGAAGTGGGAGAAATCAGAAATGGAAAATAATTGGATGGAAAAGGAGAAGGAAAAGGTATCAAAGAGAAGTGAAACTGGTGAATATTCTCAAAGCTTCTGTTTGATTTGCATGGATACAAAACCAGCAGGAGAGATGTTCAGAAACAACACTTGTGTACATATATTTTGTGCAGACTGCATACGCAAATAAATAGCTTCAAAGATAAAGGAAAATATTAGTATGGTCAAGTGTTCACACTTGAATTGCAAAGGGGTTTTAGACCCTCAGGTTTGTCGTTCCATTGTTACGGGAGAAGTGTTTGATAGATGGGAAAATGCGCTGTGCGAGTCTATGATTCTCGTGGCACAAAAATTTTACTGTCCTTTCAAGGATTGTTCAGCTATGTTGGTTGATGATGGCAGGGATGTTGTGACTGTATCTGAGTGCCCGAATTGCAGGAGGCTGTTCTGCGCAATGCAAGGTTTCGTGGCATGCCGGGATGGAGTGCAGGGAGTTCCAGAGGTTGAAAAAGGGTAAGAGAGAAAGGGACGGAGACAATGTGTTGAAGGAGCTTGCCAAGGAACATAAATGGAGGAGATGTCCCAAATGCAAGTCCTATGTCGAAAAGATTGATGGTTGTTTACACATTACCTGCAGGTTAGTTTTTGCTATGTTGAAACTGGACATGTTCATTAAAATAGACCATGTTAAATTTATGTACAAATTACTACGAATGCAAAAATTATTGTAATTCTTTAATTTATTGGTTTTGACAGGTGTAAATATCAATTTTGCTACAGTTATGGATCAAAATGGACTGAAACTCACATATGTAGAACAGCCTAGAGAGAGAAGTAAATTTATCCTATGATATAATGTGTGTGTGTATGTGTGTTTCCTATCTTTACCTTTTCACTCATTTAATTGCTGTTAAAGATCAGATTTTGGGATCAGTTTATTAATGGATTCTGTTCAAAGTCGATGTTGTGAATCATATATACAATTTGGAGATTATAAGTGATGGTTCTTTCTCTTCTTGCTTATATTTACTGTACTCAGCATATGTTACAATGGCTTGTGCGCGCATTTAATTTTCAAAATTTGATCAACTTCAATCAATTATTTCTATCATCTACATAATCAGAACAATCTTTGCTAATTTTTTTGAAGAAAGTCAAATCTTAGGATTCAATGTCATATTCTTATTAGACAAAGAAAATATGAAGCCAAAATATTAGTAGTTTTGAATTCTGACGCTTTTGAACATTCTGAAATACTCTAGTGGTATGCACTAGAGAACACTTGGAACTGTAATTTTACAGTCTATGGCAGACATGTTTGTTTAAAGCCAATGTATGGGTTTGTGACAGAGTCTGTAGCTGGCCAGATTACGGTGTAGGAGGCAAGGGCATTCATTTAATTTTAGAAGATAAGTTTTTCGGAGATTGGGTGTACTTTGTAATGTAGCATATATAGCTCCTACTCTCAGTCCTCAAATTCCTTAGTGTCCAGACTTGAATTGCAAAGGGGTCTTAGAGCCTGAGGTTTGTCGTGCCTTAATCCAGGAGAAGTGTTTGATCGATGGGAAAAAGTGTTGTGCGAGTCTCTATGATTAGTTTGTTCACAACATGTGTATCAAATCCTATTTTCTTCAGCCCTTGGTGGTAAAACAATAGCAATAACATATTGGCAAGTATCTGTAAATTTAACGTCTGCTTTTAGTAAAAAGAAGTGCCGAAGTTCTACAATTACATAGACACTCAGTTAGAAGAATCAGCAAACCACAATCTTTAAAAAGTACGTAGCTCAATGGTATAACTTCTCTATCCTTAGATGAGGCAACACTGGCAGTGTTGCCGAAATAGTAAAGAATGAGGCCTTAAGTGCTCCCATTCAATAAAAAATAAAAATAAAAAAAGTTGGAGCCCGAGTGTGAGAAAAAAGACTTGCCAATGGGAAAAAAAAATTTTACTTACCCATGGAATGACAAGAATGCATGATATTGATATCCTCTTGTAAGCTTTTCTAATTAATGAAAACAAACCAACTTGAAGATGGACTATTTTGGAGTCCATTTAACGTGGTAAAAAAAATTAAACATCAATCAAATACTAGAAACTGTACAAAAAGATCACGACTCCCTGCCTCGCCAGAGCGTCCCTTCTCTGCCCCTCAATTTTATTGGTTAATATCGTCAATCGTGAGTTATCATAGTTCTATGGGTATCATTAACTATAATTACATCTTGATAAAGGAAACTTTACTAAAACCAAAATACTCCTTTTTCCAAGATCCTAGTTCTAGAGTAATGCAAATGGTCTATAAATAGAAAGGAGAAAGGAGAAATGAACGATGGAAATTTTTAAAGTGTAATGAAATTCTGTTAATTTAGAGAGAGAAAATTCATGCATTTTTAATGGCGCCGTCTGTGGGAAACGATGAGAATTCATTGATGATTCACTTAGATTGATTTGATCTGGTGATATAGCGCTTGAAGACGAAGCCTGATCGTTGAAGGCAGAATTAAGATTGGTGAAATTGTGACCGGAGAAATTGGAGTTCGATCTACGCAGTTCTGATTTGTGCTTGTTTTAGAGAATTGTGCGGTCAAGAGTCGCTAAAATTGCAGAATTTGGCAAGTTCGTTGCCGGAGCAATTCAGATCGTGTTAATCACGATCAGAATTAAGCTGCACTAAAATCCAGATCTAGAGCGTCAGCATTGGCAGAACGCAGATCTGATCAGAAATTTGCGGTTGATGACTTTGCTACGATCCAGAATGATGATCGGAGAAAAGAGTTCGAATCCAGTGGAGAGTAACCAACAGATGAAGCTTGATGAACTGATGAACATGATCGAGGCACTGAGAAAAGAAAATGCAGAGTTGAGAGCTGGAATGGAACGTCGAGAGGTTCTGGTTGTGCCGCAACCGCCTCCGGTGGGTGAAAGAGGCGTGCGACCTGATGACGCACATCAAGGTGAGCAAGAAGGAGATAACCACGTCAATCTCCACCGTGAGGAGGTTAGGATGGAGAATTTACCGCCAAACGCTCGTTGAGCTGAGGATCGAGAAGGATCTGTACATCCCGATCCTCATCGTGAGTATATCAGGCGGGATGGAAATACAGCTTTCAATCAGCATCAGGAAAGGCACAATCGCGAACAAGATATGGAGTTTGATTGTCACAAGGTTAATTCGCCGTGGTTCACTGAGGAAAGGTCGTTCGATCCACCTTATCGGCCTTCACTGGCCATATATGATTACAGGAGTTCGGAAAGAAGATCTACAGATCAAAGAGTTGTCACAAGGTTTGAAAGAGAGAATGAGGCCCTCCGTTCAGCAGCACGGACGGTTGATTCGCCGTACACTGATGAGATCCTGAATGCTCTGAGCCCGAGGAAGTTTTCCATGCCTGTTTTCATTTTGTTCGACGGAACGACCGATCCGATTGATCATGTCTATCACATTCAGTTGAAAATGGCACTGACCACAGAGAATGATCCTTTGATGTGCAAATGTTTTCCTACAAGCTTAGCTGGACCGGCACTCAATTGGTTTAAGAACCTGCCGAGGGGCTCAGTGGATAGCTTCCGTAGCTTGTGTGATCGGTTCATAAGCCAATACTATGGGAATTAGCGCCTGGCAAAAGATATCTCCAGCTTGTTCACCATGAAACAGCATGACGATGAGCGTCTCCAAGCTTTCCTTACTAGGTTTAATCTAACCAAGAACATGGTGATAGAGTGCCATCCTTCCACAGCAGTTCAGGCGTTCAAGTTAGCTATGACCCGAGGGACACCGTTCCATACCAGTCTGGTGGTAAACACGCCAAGGACAATGGACGAGCTGAATGAGAGAGCTGATGGTTTCGTATGCTTGGAAGAGGAAGAAACAGCTAATGCTAGGAAGACATTTATCATCTCCACGGAAGAGAAATCCAAAGCAAAAATATGGCAGAAGCAAGTTCCTACGCAACGTCAGACCTCCTGGAAGACAGAGAAGAGGCCTAGGGAAGATAACCTGATTACTCCACTCAAAGTTACATTGGCAAGGCAATACCAAGAGAACAAAGATAAGTTTCGCCCTTCCTTGCCAATTAGACAACCTCTTGAACAACGGGATCAATCCAAACATTGTGCTTTTCATAGTGATTTTGGTCATCAGACTAATAAATGCAGGAACTTAAGGAAACAAGTGGAGATGTTGATCACTAGGGGAGAGTTTGCAGGGTATGTTCAAGGGCCGGCGCAAGAGCAAAATCGTCCAGCTGAGCAGGTCAAGAGAAACCAAAAATCAAACCACCATAACGCTCAGCCCGTACGGATTATCAACGCTATCCATGACCGACCCGAGCAGACCGCAGAATCTGAGGAATTGCTTCGAACACGCCTTCGCCAAGCACAAATGAAGGGGCGAGTAGGCAGTGTCAACACCCTGCACCAACAGAGCTCGGCCTTGTAGATATGGTTCGATAAGACAGACCTGATGCGAGTTCAGATTCCGCATGAGGATCCCTTGGTTGTCAGTTTGACAGTGGCAGAATGCTTGGTACCAAGAGTGCTTATCGATCTGGGTAGCAGTGCGAATATCATGCCTAGAGTCACTTTTGATCGGCTTAAAATTAAGCCAGATGAGCTCAAATCTACTGGAAATCCGTTGTTTGGGTTTGATGGCAAACAAGTCGAACTGATCGGCATAGTGGAATTGCTGGTCCGAGCAGCTGAGAGGGACTTAGTCAAAAGTTTTGCGGTGGTGGAGATATATCCTCCTACAATTTGTTGATGAGGAGAGGATGGATCCATAGGGTACAGGGAGTCCCCTCAACCCTATACCAAGTGATGAGGTGCCTAAGCCCAGACGGAAGCAAGGTGATTGATATCTATGGGGATCAAGTTGCAGTAAATGAATGTTATTCAGTGACTCTGAAGGCCACAGGGAAGAGAAATGCTCCCATCCGATCTGTTGATGCGCAATAACAATTACAGGAACCTCCCCTCGGCATGAGCAGGGAGGAGGAGCCCACGATGCTGACCGAAAAGCCTCTGGATGAAGTTCAAATTGATCATTTGAGGCCAGACCGAACCACAAAAGTAGGATCGCGACTTTCAGATGAGGAAAAACCCCAATTAATTGATTTCCTTTCTCAAAATGAAGATGTGTTCGCTTGGAGCCATTCGGACATGCCAGGGATCGACCCTTCTGTCTCTTGTCACTCCCTTAATGTTGATCCGAACGTCAGGCTTGTGAGGCAAAAACAGAGGAGGTTCACCCCGGAACGCAACCAGATCATTGCTGGGGAGGTAAACCGATTGTTAGAAGCTGGGTTCATTCGAGAAGTACAATACCCGAGCTGGTTATCAAATGTGGTTGTAGTACAGAAGAAGAATGGAAAATGGAAAGTTTGTATTGACTTCACCAATCTGAATAAGGCCTGCCCGAATGATAGCTTTCTACTTCCGAAGATTGATCAAATGGTGGGCGCTACAACAGGGTATGAGCGGTTAACTTTTCTTGATGCTTATTCAGGCTATAATCAAATTCCTATGGATCCGAACGATGAAGAAAAGACTTCTTTTATCACCGAACGAGGGATCTATTGTTACAAGGTCATGCCATTCGGATTGAAAAATGCTGAAGCTAAGTACCAAAGGTTGGTTAGCAAAATTTTTAAGGATCAAATGGGCAAAACAGTGGAGGCTTACATCGACGATATAGTGATAAAGAGCAAGCAGAAGGGACAACATTTGAAGCATTTACGAGAAGTGTTCAATGTATTAAGAAGGTATGGAATAAGATTAAATCCGACAAAGTGCTCGTTCGGCGTGGGATCAGGGCAGTTCCTTGGCCACGTGGTTAACAACAGAGGGATTGAGGTCAGCCCAACTTAAGCGGAAGCTCTGCTTAAAAATACAGAACCGTGCACTATTATGGAAGTTCAGGCTCTTACCGGACGCATAGCGGCATTGAGTCGATTTATTTCCAAGTTATCTGATCGGTGTAAACCATTCTTTGATATAATCAGAGGTCACGGAAAGCAGTCCTGGAGGAATGAACAGAGGCAGGCACTGACCAATCTGAAAGAATATATGCGGAACCCACCAATCTTGAATGCCCTAGAGCCAGGTGAAAAACTTTTCTTATACTTCAGAATGTCTAGCGTTGCAACCAGCGGTGTTCTGATCCGGTGTGCTGAGGGTAAGCAGTTCCCAGTCTTTTATGTAAGCAAAACATTGGCCGAGCCAGAAAGAAGATATTCAAAGGCCGAACGAGTGATCTTGTCCTTAGTGAACGCAAAAAGGAAGCTCAGGCACTATTTTGAATCCCATCCAATAGTCGTTCTGACCACATTCCCCATAAGGGTGATTCTGCATAAGCTCGATCTATCCGAACGAATGATGAAGTGGGCGATAGAGTTAAGCTCTTTTGCTATCACGTATGAACCCTTAACGGCCATTAAAGGGCAAGCGGTGGCTGATTTTTTACTGGAGTGTGATGTGGAAGAGCAGATGCATGTTTGGAAGAATCTTCATGGAAGCTCTTCGTTGATGGCTCCTCAAATCAAATGGGGGTAGGAATCGGGGTCAAACTGCAAACACCAGAGGGCACTACACTGAGCCAAGCAATCAAGCTTGAGTTTAGGGCAACTAACAATAAAACAGAGTATGAAGCGCTATTGGCTGGTTAAAGGTTGGCCATGGAACTAAAAGTCAAAAACTTAGTCGCCTTCAGTGACTCACAGCTGATCATTCGACAAGTGACTGAGGAGTATGGTACTAAAGATGAAACTATGGAAGTATACCATTCAGCCGTTATGCATGAGGCCAGTAATTTCGATCAGATCAAGTTCACTCAAGTGCCGCAGGAGCACAATGAAGATGCCGACCATTTGGTGAGACATTGGCAAGGGTGATTCCAGTTGGTGTGCTATGCCAGCCATCTATCTCGGAAGAGTCGTCAAGCTCGGACTCATGGCAGGTAAACGTCATACCATATGAGCCAAGCTGGATAGATCCAATTATGGCATATATACGAGATGGTGTTTTGCCTGAACGAAGGGACCAAGCAAGGAGGATCAGATCGAATGCTGCGAAATATGCCGTGGTACACGATCAGTTTTACATGAGGTCTTATTTAGGACCTTATCTAAAGTGTGTAACCCCATCAGAAGCTCAGCAAATATTGCGGACCATTCATGAAGGTGTGTATGGCAATCATTCAGGGGGGAGATCCCTAGCACACAAAGCAATGACACAAGGGTACTTTTGGCCGAACATGTCACAGGGCGCGGAGGAATTTTCGAGAAGATGCGATAAGTGCCAACGATACGGACCCCTGATCCACTAACCACTAGAGGACTTGCACGTAATTGCCAAACCATGGCCTTTCGCGCAATGGCGGATGGATGTGGTTGGCCCATTACCTACCACCAGGTCACAAAATAAGTATGTTCTGTGTAATACCCCTAGTTTCCAAAAGGATAGAATGTGAATTTAATTTTGATAATTTTGAGTTTTATTGCATTTTTAATATGCGAGCTATATGTTTTGGTTGTTTAATTGATTAAGTGTGTATTTATTTTTAAATAAATGATTTACTTAAATTTATTTTAATTATTTACTTGAATAATTTGTTTGAGTTAATTGTTTTATTTAATTATTTTAATTGGATTAATTTTGTGATAGTTGATTTAGTATGTTCTCAACGTGACTGTTATATAGCTTTTCATTGGGTTTATGATTTTCATAGGCAGCCGTCATTGATTTGTAACCTAGGTTTACATATGGGCCGGGTTATAAATGGATTAGGGTTTAATGTCTAAACCTATATATATGTATATTACAGTGGATTAGGGTTTAAAACAATACAAAAACAAAACGTAGGTTTTCTGTAGAACAAAGATACAGTGAGATATTGAGAGACACAGAGGAAGATAAAGAGAGGAGGTCTAGGTTTTGGTCTGGATTAAGTTTGGACCAAGAAGGAGGAAGGAGAGGTGTTTTTGGGTTGAACCAAGGCACTGGAGGAGCAGACTTGCAGTTTAGGAACCAAACATATTACAGAGACGGTGAATTAGAATTTCAAATCTGAAATTCAAAGGCAAGTTTCTGATATTCTCTTTCCCAGGAATTTGTGTTCTGTGCATGCTTAGTTACACTCCAGGAATTAAAGTAAGACTTAATGACATCGTTTATACATGTTGTAACAGTATTAAACATCATTGAATATAAGCTGTTTTCATAGTTTTACACGTTCAGCTTAAAATCTTATTGTCAACGCTTTACAAATTGATGTTTAGTTCCGTTCTTGTTTGTATAACTCTGTCTTGTGGTTACTCTGGGATGTGAGTGGGATCTTAAAAACTGAAATTAAACATGTTAAATAAGTTTCTAGCATGATGGAATTGGATCTGTTTCTCAGTCGACTACAAGTTCAGTCTTTTGTATGGTTGCCGTTGTTTCAAACTTTGATCTGTTATTCAACTAAAAGGGGTATAACTCTGTCTGGTGATTTATCTAGGATGAGGATAGGACTTTAAAATCTGTAATAAAACTATTTTTAAAGACTGTAACCGCCGGAGTCGAAGATGACAGATGCAGAACAAGCCAGGGCTCTTAGGGGTGAGAGCAGGCTCCAAAAATAGAGGGAGCCTGCTCCCAAAACACTAGAGCCGGCTCTCTAGGGGTGAGAGCCGGCTCCCACCCATCTAGAGCCGGCTCCCAAGGAAGGGGAGCCGGCTCTCCTAAAGTGGAGAAGGCTCTGTGAAACTTAGAGCCTTCTCTTTCTCTTAAAGGTGCGTAAAACTGAAATATTATGTTTTGTTTGGTTGAGTCTGGGTTTCTGGAATGGATTAAAGGCTGTTGAGTGAGGTAATACACTGCTTATGATGTATAAAATAATTAAGAACCAAGCTTACATTCTTAATCTAGGACAGAATTAACATTAGTTTGATCAAACGTCTAAATGTGGTTAAGGGAGCAACTGGCTTGTGTTGCAGACTGATGTGCAATTTGTTTTCTTTGCATGGTCTTAAGTTTTGAATTATGATCTGTAGTTGAGTTATGAACATTATGTTATTTAAATACATGTATGCTTGGTTGGGATTGACTGATAGCTTAAATCTATTATATATCTCATTTGCTACAACACTGTCTGGAAGAGATTTGATTTCTTTACATGTTCTTAGGTTTTGAAGCATGGTTGGCAGCTCTGTTATAAGCAGGTTATTATTCAATTATGTGTATGTGTGTTTGGAATAGTCTGATGCTTAATTCAGTACATATATGCACAATTATAGTACTGTTTGGAGAAGGAAGTTGCATAAACCTGTTATATCAATTTAATGGATTGAACCTTGGGTTCTAAGTCTTTCAGTGGAGGCATGACTTAGTTACACCCATGTTTAACTATATTTATGTTGGACCAAATTTATATACACCCTGCTATGGAACTGCATCGATTTATGTACAAGTTGAGGAATGTGAATGCTTAGATTACTTTGGCAGTTTACATTATTGGAATGTTATAGTTAGGCTTTATAATGAATGCCTAATATTGATATATATGTATTTAGATTATAATGATGCATATTTTGGAGAATGGTTGTTGAATACATTGTGTTATTTGTAAACTATGCTATTTGGAGGGTTGTACGCACCGGTATGGGACGGTGGCATATTAGGGACGGATTAGTTAAAATACTAACTCCTACATATTTTGGAATAAGTTGAATTAACTATAAAAGTTAAGTTCTACTTGTATGGATGTATATGCATCGGTATGGGACGGTGGCATATTAGGGATGGCTTAATAAAAAAAAAAAATACTAAGACTTACCTATTCTGAAATAAGATGGATTAACTACAAAAGTTAAGTCCTACTTATAACTTTGTGTCAGGTCAATAAGCTTTTTGAATGACACACTTTGAACGGACTTTATATATTTATGTTATGGTGCCATGGTATGAGCTTGAGTCTTAGGACCATGGTTAGGGTGCATATATCGCTTAGGATGGATAACTGGACAGTGGTTTTGTTCCTTGGTAGGTCTAGATACATATGACCACATTACGTGCGATTTGCATGATATCTTTACTCAGGCTGAGACATACCTATTGGACTAGTGAGCGTCCTATAGTGTGTAATATATACATATATGGGCTACTCTAGATATTGTTGAGTCTATCTAAGATGTATCTGCGTATCGGATTCCTGTTTGGATCGTAGTAGATCAGGACTTGCATGTGGGCCTGACCCACTCTATTATTTTTTTTTCAGGTGTTCAACAGTACCTGGCTTAGAGCTTGATCGTGTTGATGCAGATACAGACACTCACTCTTTCAGTTACATAGGATTTTCTTTCTATTTTAATTTTGGATTTTAATTCTGTAAATGTATTCAAGGATTTGGGATTAGGGGTCCACTAGGTGGATTCCCGAGTTGTACGATTTTAAATTCTATTTATTATTTCAAGTTTAAGGATTCTTATTTTAGATTTCTGTCAGCGTATTATTAATTTATTCTTAATTCAGTTTTTGTTTCTGCTTGTTTACATATTAATTGTTTGGTATCCCTCGGGTCTGTGCTCGGACTTGATCACCCGTGGCTCTAGAATCGAGGGGTATCACAGTTTGTATCAGAGCACTCCAGGATCTAGTGTCCTTAGGAGTGTTATTCGTTAGAAGTCTTCCGCGTTGCGTCTCTTAAAAACTTAGAGCCATATTAGGATTCGTTGTACTCTTTTACGGTTCGTTAGGAGGAGCAGCTGATGTCAATTATATTCCATAATTATGGAATGGTTGACACTAGAAGGAGGATGGGGTCTGCGGCGACAGCGAATCAGACCAAAGGAGTAGAGGAGTACGTTATCAAGTTCTCTACCAGAAGTAAAACTCGGGATCGAAGGTTTAGTTCTGGTTGGCGCTACTTTTGGAAGTACAAGCCAAGGAAGGATTTGGGAGTGTGTTTTAGGTCACCGTATGAAGGGACCAACACGAGTTTAGATGTTTTCATAGAGGAGACAACCGAGGAATAGAAGTCCGGAGAGGATTCTAGTGTCGAAAGGTTCAACATACTCAAGAAAGAGGGTAGTGAATCTTGGAAAGCAAGGATCACGCGATAGTGATCTTGTTCGCTAATAGTATAGTGAACGATACTAGTCGAGTTGGCATGTATCGACCTACAGATAGTTAAACTCTGGGATTACCTTTAGAAAAAGTAGATAAAGTGAACTTTTTAGGAGATTAAGATCGGATGGAGTTCTTTTCAGACCGAAGCGATGATTTTATATCACGTTTCGAGGAGTATGGGGATTAGGTTGGGACGTACTAAGTTGCTTTACAAAGCTACTTCGGACAGTTGGCATTCCGTGTATAAAGAGGATGAAGGTTAAGCCTTTGGAATTTGCTAAAGCAAATGGATTGTGTTGAGTTATGATTTGAGCTTAAGTTTCGAGGTTGGATGATTTCCTCTGAAACTGTAAAAAGAAAAATTGTGAACCAATCAGGTAAAGTTAATTTCTAAAAGAGATTTTCTTTGCTAGGAGGAACAATATTTTACGTAGGGTTCTATTGTGTTTTATTGTGTTTCATTGTGTGTGCTTTGTGTGTTTCCTTTTTCGTTAATTATTCCGGATCGAAAATACGGTTTAGTTGGGGACACAAGTGAGTGAACAGTCAACTACCGTTTTGGAGGAATAGCGGTAATTACGCTAGGATTTTGGGCATGTGGTCATGGGATTTGGTAAGTATATCTAACTTTAGCTAATCTGATGAACCTAGACATGCGTAGTTATAGTACGTTTCCAGGATGGGATAAGTAAACCAGCAGTTCGAGTCAAATGATATAGATTCATTTGATAAACTGCAACGTCACGATGGTTTATCGGAGGATCTTCTTGGAATTTTTTTTTAAAACAAGTGTTTTCAAGTCAGTAAGAGGATTTTGGGTACTAGTTTAAGTACTTGGTAAATGACACCGACTGAGGATAGTAGGCAGATTAACTATTCGTCAGTCTATCCTTAAATCAAGAATTTGGTTCATAAAGGTATGTCGTTAGGAGTAGTTACCGGAGTTGCATATCGAGGATGAAGCAAAGTCAATTCATTTGCACAAATAATAGGGAAATTTTTTTTTTAGGTAATGGTTCGCAACAAATAGTTATTGCTCAGAAATTGTTATCTATTTAGAGGATGACAAGATTCTATATGAAGTTGCGTTTGGACAGGATGTTTATTAGACACTTACTTGTATTAGAAAAGTAGGGTGTTGAATACTTAAAGGTGGGACCGAACACCTAAATCTGGAAGCTGGTGTTACCGAACTAACGATACTTTCCTTAAACAAACTGGAAGGGGAATGTACGGACTGAGGTTCGTAACTCTTAGTTTTTATTGCGCCTGAAGGAAACAAAATGCTTTATAGAAGGAAACAGATGTTTGGAGGGAAGGTAGGAGGAGAGACATAGTGCTTTGTCGTGCTTTGTCTCAAAGTCTGATATCTAGTAAATAATTTAGATGGCCCGTCAGAAATCATTAGATCTTTGTGGCCATTTCTCGTGCTAGAGCGGGCCTGACAGAGTAGTTTCCACGGATCTAGATGAGAGATTGCTAATTCTACGCAAGGGACAGGATTCTGGGTGACTGATACAATTAAATTAGCTTTGTGTTGTCTATTTTAGAACTGGTAAGATATCAGTTCCTACGCATAGCACGGATCACGGGACAGCTTAGTTGGACAGGTGTGGTGATTTACACTTTGCATTAAGTTACATCTCGTGGAGGTGGTGGAGAGAAGGCTGATTTTATCAACCGCTAGGGTAATTAAACCTTGGGTGGTTATTTTGAAAGTCAGTTAAGTTTTCGCATGAAAAAAATAATAAAATTTGCTATTACCAGGTAAATGGAGGTGATCAACTTGGAATGTTTGGGTTGACCCCATAGGGGGTAGTGCCTTCCTTCGATGAGTTTAGGGTACTGAGGGAGGAATAGTAGTTGTATTTCTAATTCTGGTAAAGGTCGGAGTGACTGAGGTGTAAAATTCATAAATTTTACATTGCAGTTAACTGAATAGGAGTTATAGTACGACTTATCAGGTTTGTCTTGGTGAGCCGGTATGGATAGAGACAGGTATATCACTATTTCTAAATGTATCATTTGCTAACAAGATGGAACATTAATACTTGGAGATCACTGGAGGTTTTTAGCCACTTCCTATATCGAGATAGGGTAGGACTAATCAGGAGAGGATTGTTGGTAGAAGTTACCAACATTAGTTGAAATTTTAATTTCCATATGGTTTAAGAATAGGGGATAGAGCGAGTTCGCGTGAGGATTACACTTTAGTGGTGTTTACTTTGGCGCTTCTTATCCGTTCTCCATTGCACTGATAACGGAGTTAGAGCATGTGGTTATTCAATATAACAGATAACCGGTGCTATGTCCAAGGAGTTTTCTGAAGGTGTTGGAGCAACAACTATGCTTCGCATCTCTAGACGGGATATGTGATCGCAATATTATATTTAAATCACGGTAAATATGCTTAGGATATATCCTAGGTTGGCATGGGTAATTGGAAGCGTTACTCAACTTTTCAGATATTATCTATGCTATTGTTGGTACAAGGGGGTTCATGCGACAAAGTCTGGGATTTTAGATAGTAGGTGGTGCTAATCTCTCACTGGTTGGTCCGGCCTGGAAGCGAGGTTATATGATAAAACCTTGATTTATGTAAGGATACATCGGAGAAATATATTCTCTTTTGGTAATAGGTGTGTACGGTTTGGAGGCGGCAATCGGATTTTGTAGATAGTTGAACTCGTATATAAGAGTTCTTTATCAGGATATGGTTGTTTAGAATGAAGGTTAGTTTTCTGTATTACACTGCCTTTTCACGGATTTTGCTAATCGAGTTAGGCAGTTACTTATATTATAGCGTTACCAACTTGTTAAGCGTTGCATGCATAAGAATTCTATGAGTCTGTTCTATGGAACATGGAGGAATAGGGATCATTACCCTTCACTAAATATTGGGTACGATTGGATCGTTGATAGATACAATCTCGGAGTTGTACATATATGTTATTTCTTATACATGGAAACTGAGTATATTGTTGGATATGTTGGAATTTAGTGGAGCTCATCTAATGGAGCTGTGTCACACGAAAACGGAAATAAATTTTGTAAAGTCATTAATTCAGAGTTTTGTGAATTCCGAGGACGGGATTCCTTTTGTTAGGGGGGAAGAATGTAATACACCTAGTTTCCAAAAAGATAGAATGGGAATTTAATTTTGATAATTTTGAGTTTTATTGCATTTTTAATATGCAAGCTATGTGTTTTGGTTGTTTAATTGATTAAGTGTGTATTTATTTTTAAATAAATGATTTACTTAAATTTATTTTAATTATTTACTTGAATAATTTGTTTAAGTTAATTGTTTTATTTAATTATTTTAATTGGATTAATTTTGTGATAGTTGATTTATTTTGTTCTCAACGTGACTGTTATATAGCTTTTCATTGGGTTTATAATTTTCATAGGCAGCCGTCATTGATTTGTAACCTAGGTTTACATATGGGCCGGGTTATATATGGATTAGGGTTTAATGTCTAAACTTATATATATGTATATTACAGTGGATTAGGGTTTAAAACAATACAAAAACAAAACGTAGGTTTTCTGTAGAACAAAGATACAGTGAGATATTGAGAGACACAGAGGAAGATAAAGAGAGGAGGTCTAGGTTTTGGTTTGGATTAAGTTTGGACCAAGAAGGAGGAAGGAGAGGTGTTTTTGGGTTGAACCAAGGCACTGGAGGAGCAGACTTGCAGTTTAGGAACCAAACATATTACAGAGACGGTGAATTAGAATTTCAAATCTGAAATTCAAAGGCAAGTTTCTGATCTTCCCTTTCCCAGGAATTTGTGTTCTGTGCATGCTTAGTTACACTCCAGGAATTAAAGTAAGACTTAATGACATCGTTTATACATGTTGTAACAGTATTAAACATCATTGAATATAAGCTGTTTTCATAGTTTTACACGTTCAGCTTAAAATCTTATTGTCAACGCTTTACAAATTGATGTTTAGTTCCGTTCTTGTTTGTATAACTCTGTCTTGTGGTTACTCTGGGATATGAGTGGGATCTTAAAAACTGAAATTAAACATGTTAAATAAGTTTCTAGTATGATGGAATTGGATCTGTTTCTCAGTCGACTACAAGTTCAGTCTTTTGTATGGTTGCCGTTGTTTCAAACTTTGATCTGTTATTTAACTAAAAAGGGTATAACTCTGTCTGGTGATTTATCTGGGATGAGGATAGGACTTTAAAATCTGTAATAAAACTATTTTTAAAGACTGTAACCGCCGGAGTCGAAGATGACAGATGCAGAACAAGCCAAGGCTCTTAGGGGTGAGAGCAGGCTTCAAAAATAGAGGGAGCCTGCTCCCAAAACACTAGAGCCGGCTCTCTAGGGGTGAGAGCCGGCTCCCACCCATCTAGAGCCAGCTCCCAAGGAAGGGGAGCCGGCTCTCCTAAAGTGGAGAAGGCTCTGTGAAACTTAGAGCCTTCTCTTTCTCTTAAAGGTGCGTAAAACTGAAATTTTATGTTCTATTTGGCTGAGTCTGGGTTTCTGGAATGGATTAAAGGCTGTTGAGTGAGGTAATACACTGCTTCTGATGTATGAAATAATTAAGAACCAAGCTTACATTCTGAATCTGGGACAGAATTAACAATAGTTTGATCAAAGGTCTAAATGTGGTTAAGGGAGCAACTGGCTTGTGTTGCAGACTGATGTGCAATTTGTTTTCTTTGCATGGTCTTAAGTTTTGAATTATGATCTGTAGTTGAGTTATGAACATTATGTTATTTAAATACATGTATGCTTGGTTGGGATTGACTGATAGCTTAAATCTATTATATATCTCATTTGCTACAACACTGTCTGGAAGAGATTTGATTTCTTTACATGTTCTTAGGTTTTGAAGCATGGTTGGCAGCTCTGTTATAAGCAGGTTATTATTCAATTATGTGTATGTGTGTTTGGAATAGTCTGATGCTTAATTCAGTACATATATGCACAATTATAGTACTGTTTGGAGAAGGAAGTTGCATAAACCTGTTATATCAATTTAATGGACTGAACCTTGGGTTCTAAGTCTTACAGTGGAGGCATGACTTAGTTACACCCATGTTTAACTATATTTATGTTGGACCAAATTTATATACACCCTGCTATGGAACTGCATCGATTTATGTACAAGTTGAGGAATGTGAATGCTTAGATTACTTTGGCAGTTTACATTATTGGAATGTTATAGTTAGGCCTTATAATGAATGCCTAATATTGATATATATGTATTTAGATTATAATGATGCATATTTTGGAGAATGGTTGTTGAATACATTGTGTTATTTGTAAACTATGATATTTGGAGGGTTGTATGCACCGGTATGGGACGGTGGCATATTAGGGACGGATTAGTTAAAATACTAACTCCTACCTATTTTGGAATAAGTTGAATTAACTATAAAAGTTAAGTTCTACTTGTATGGATGTATATGCATCGGTATGGGACGGTGGCATATTAGGGATGGCTTAGTAAAAAAAAAAATACTAAGACCTACCTATTCTGAAATAAGATGGATTAACTACAAAAGTTAAGTCCTACTTATAACTTTGTGTCAGGTCAATAAGCTTTTTGAATGACACACTTTGAACGGACTTTATATATTTATGTTATGGTGCCATGGTATGAGCTTGAGTCTTAGGACCATGGTTAGGGTGCATATATCGCCTAGGATGGATAATTGGACAGTGGTTTTGTTCCCTGGTAGGTCTAGATACACATGACCACATTACGTGCGGTTTGCATGGTATCTCTACTCAGGCTGAGACATACCTATTGGACTAGTGAGCGTCCTATAGTGTGTAATAAATACATATATGGACTACTCTAGATATTGTTGAGTCTATCTAAGATATATCTGCGTATCGGATTCCTGTTTGGATCGTAGTAGATCAGGACTTGCATGTGGGCCTGACCCACTCTATTATTTTTTTTCAGGTGTTCAACAGTACCTGGCTTAGAGCTTGATCGTGTTGATGCAGATACAGACACTCACTCTTTCAGTTACATAGGATTTTCTTTCTATTTTAATTTTGAATTTTAATTCTGTAAATGTATTCAAGGATTTAGGATTAGGGGTCCACTAGGTGGATTCCCGAGTTGTACGGTTTTAAATTCTATTTATTATTTCAAGTTTGAGGATTCTTATTTTAGATTTCTGTCAGCGTATTATTAATTTACTCTTAATTCAGTTTTTGTTTCTGCTTGTTTACATATTAATTGTTTGGTATCCCTCGGGCCTGTGCTCGGACTTGATCACCCGTGGCTCTAGAATCGAGGGGTATCACATTCTGCTTGCAACAGATTACTTTACCAAATGGGTAGAGGCAGAACCGTACCCTAGTGTCATTCAGACTCACGTGAGACGTTTCATTTGGAGTAATATCATTTGTCAGTTTGGTGTACCGAGGTCGATCGTCATGGACAATGGGACTAACCTCGATAGCAAACAGGTGAGAGAGTTGCTAGAATAATATGGAATCAATCAGAAGTTAACAGCGGTCAGCCATCCACAGGCAAATGGTCAGGCTAAGATCACAAATAGAACGATCTTCGCTTGCATAAAGAAGAAGCTTGAAGATGAGAAATGGAAGTGGTTGGATGAACTCCCGAACATTCTGTGGGCATACAGAACGACACCGAAGCGACTGACCGGAGAGAACCCGTTCACTATGGCATATGGTACCGAGGTAGTAATTCCGGTGGAGCATTAAGTTCCCACTGTTCGAAGCCTAGCATGGAATCAGGAGCAGAATGGTCATATGCTGAGTTTTAACCTCAATTTGCTTGAGGAAAAGAGGAATGCTGCAGCAGTAAGGCTTGTGTCATATCAGCAAACACTTATGAATAGCCATAACAGGAAGGTGAGGCATAGGGATTTTGTACTTGGTAATTTAGTTCTGAAAAGGAAAGTTGGAATTATCAAAAAAATTATGTCACATTGGGAAGAACCGTATAGAATTGCGGAAGTTATAGGAAAGGGGGCATATATGTTGGAAACTATGGCTGGAAGGCTGGTAAACAAGCCTTGGAATACCACATCTTTGAAAAGGTATTATCAATAAAAGTAAATTTTTGTTTGAAGCAATATTTACTTTTGAGTGTATAATTGCAAATTGACAAAACCTCAGAAAGTTGGTAAAAGCATTGCCTTCATGAGCGCCAGGCACTTATGCAAGATAAGTGGCAGCTGGCACTACGAGCCGAACGCTAAACACTTGCCAAAAAATAAGAAGCCAAGTGGTAAGTGGCATTCTAGCCGAGCGCCAGACACTTATGCAAGGTAAGTGGTAGCTGGCATTACGAGCCGAACGCCAAACACTTGCCAAAAAATGAGAAGCCAAGTGGCAAGTGGCATTCTAGCCGAGCGCCAGGCACTTATGTGATACCTCTTGGATCCGAGACGCGTGTTGATCAGGCTCAGGCCCAAACCCGAGGGATATCAAACAATTAATATGTTATAACGAACACAGATGACAAAATGAAATAAGAAATAAATAATTAACAGCCGGAAGAAACCTAAAAGAGAATCCTTTAAATTTTAAAAACTTAAAATATGATAATCCAAAACCTCCATAAGTTTAACAACTCGGGAATCCATCTCTAGTGGACCCCTAATAAAATCCCAAACTGCATGGAAGTAAAACTGAAGATAAAATCCAAATATAATATCTGGAAAGAAGTCCTACGTTGTCGGTAGAATAGAAGTCTGTATCTACTCCGCACGATCAAACTCTAACCCTGAAACTGACGAGTACCTGAAAAATATAAGGGTGGGTCAGCCCACATGCAAGTCCTGATCTACTACAATCTAAACAGGAATTCGATACGCAGAAACATACTAGAAAGACTCCACAATATCTAGAGTAGTCCATATATGTATAAGTACACACTATAGGACGTTCACTAGTCCAAAAAGGTCTGTCTCAGCCTGAATAAAGATACCATGCAAATCGCACATACTGTGGTTATGTGTATCTAGATCTACCAGGGAACAACACCTCTGTCCAGCTATCCATCCTAGGCAATATACGCACCCTAACCATGGTCCTGAGACTCAAGCTCATACCCTGGCACATATAATAAATATATAAAGTCCGTGTCCTCCTATTACAAAATATCAACCATCTGAAAAGTGGTTTGATAAATGTAAAGCAAATCCATCCTGAAACCATATTAAGTCATTCAATTATTTGATTGATATGACACAAGTAGGTGATGGACTTAACTCATAGGGTTAATCCATACCTTAATCCAAATTAGGTAGGATTTAGTGTTTGACTAATCCATACCTAGTATGTCACCGTCCCATACCGGTACATACAAATTCTCCATATAGCATAATTATTAAAACAACACTATATAATCAACAACCATCCTCCAGTATATCCATTTGTATAAATTCATACATATATCAATATTAGGTATTCACTACAGAACCTAAATATCATGCTCCAATCATTTAAATAGCTAGAATAAGACATATCATTTAAATCCTCCAAAACAGCCAATAAATTGATACAAATTAAATATCAATTTAAATCCAAGCTAAGTATGGTTAAATGTAATTAATTTACCGTACTCATAACACTGTAAAAATATATGATTATATATAATTAAATTATATAAAATATCTTTGCCAAGTTACAGTAATTAAAACCAACTAGACAGTGTGCAAGCTACCCGTTTCCTCTTAGGTTCTCCTTGCTCTATCCTTCAATCCAATTATGAATTTATATTTTTCCATCATAATACCAGTCTTATACAGTCCCATACATCACTTAAAACAATTTAAATGAAGTGTAGAACCCAGAAAACCCAAACAGCCCCTTAAAACACTACTGTGCGAGGCAAGAATAGAGCAGGCTCAACAAAAACATTGAGCCTGCTCTAAAATTCACTTAGAGCCGGCTCCTTCAACATTGACCCGGCTCCAAGTCCTTTATAGAGCCGGCTCCATCCATTTTGAGCCGGCTCTATTGGTAATTTAGAGCCTGCTCCTTTCCCTTTTGCAACCGTTGCCTGATCCAGCTTCGTCTGCTCCAACTCCGGTGATTATAGAGTCTCTGAGATGTTTTTAAATCTTTGTTCAAGTTCAAACTCAGTCCTAGGCATATATTAAACCACTGATATTCAACTAAAACATGCATGGAACACAAGCTTAAAAGCTATGATTACAGAACCTCTGTTGTCCAATTTTAAGCAAGTTCCAACAGAATTTACTTCAGTTTAATTTAGTGCAATTAAATATTGTTCTAAGCACTTGTTCTAGAGTTCAAACTCAGTCTTAGAGTGATTACAAGACATCTAATCACATCACTAATCCCAACCGCAACAAAACTGAAACATCCACCATACATGATACAAATAGCAGAACATCAAAAATTATTCAAAGCAGATAATTCACGATGTTAATTCAAAGATTAAACTAAATTCATGTATGCATAAAACATGTTACTATGTTGGTTTAAATCTGTTTTAACCTTTATTTAACCCCTGGAGTCCAACTAGTCATGCACAGAACATGAATTAATGGGAGAGAGAAGAACAGAACTTGCCTTTGAATTTCAGATTTGAAATTCTAATTCCCCGTCTCTGTGTGATATGTTCGTGTCCTACCCTGTAGTTCTGCACTACCCCGCTCCTTCCTTCTTGAGATGCTTTGCTAACCACCCAAGTTCACTCTATGTTTCCCTTCAATCTTTCGCTCTGTTTTCCCCCTATCTCACTGTATACGTGACTATGGTGAATAGGGTTTTATTTGTAACCCTAAACCAACGTATACACACATATATATAAACACTACAGAAACCCTAAGTCCATAAAGATATAACTCGGCCCATAGATAAACGTAGGTTATAATCAACGTCGGCTACCCATGTAAATTTAAACCTAAACTTGTAAACCTAACTTACGATAAGTAAGTAAATTAAAAAAGAAAAAGAAAAAAGAAAACAATTAATTAATAACAATTTTATTAGGTAATTAATCAAATAATACAATTTAATGAAAATTGAAGCCAAATAAATAATTAAAACAATTAACTCAATTAATCACAATTAATGCAAATAATTAATTAAAACAAATAAGTCAATTAATTCAAGTAATCCATTAAATAAAAAAAATGTAATAAAAATCATAAATTAAATACCAGAAATAGCCTTTTAAAATTAGGGGTATTACAACTTATGTAAGGTAAGTGGCTGCTGGCACTACGAGCCGAATGCCAAATACTTGCCAAAAAGTAAGAAGCCAAGTGGCAAGTGGTATTCTAGTCGAGCGCTAGGCACTTATGCAAGATAAGTGGCAGTTGGCACTACGAGCCGAACGCCAAACACTTGCCAAAAAACAAGAAGCCAAGTGGCAAGTGGCATTCTAGCCAAGCGCCAGACACTTATGCAAGGTAAGTGGCAACTGGCACTACGAGCCAAACGCCAAATACTTCCCAAAAAGCAAGAAGCCAAGTGGCAAGTGGCATTCTAGCCGAGCGCCCGGCACTTATACAAGATAAGTGGCAGTTGGCATTACGAGCCGAACACCAAACACTTGCCAAAAAGTAAGAAGCCAAGTGACAAATGGCATTCTAGCTGAGCGTCAGGCACTTATGCAAGATAAGTGGTAGCTGGCACTACGAACCGAACGCCAAACACTTGCCAAAAAACAAGAATCCAAATGGCAAGTGGCATTCTAGCCGAGTGCTAGGCACTTATGCAAGGTAAGTGGCAGTTGGCACTATGAGCCGAACGCCAAATACTTGTTAATTAGTAATAGACAAATGATGCAAAATAAAGTAGCAATTCATTCATACAAACAGTTATTGACAAACGATGCAAAGTTTGAAATCAAGAGTAATAAAAATTATCATTTTCATTTATATAAAGAGCTGTGAGAGTTACAAAGAAGACGATATAAAGAAAATGTAAGTACAATCAAGCTATACTCTTCTTCTCATTAACCCGCTCAGCTTCATCAACCCACTCAGCTTCAGCAATCCCCTCAGGATTGCTAGCGTTTCTTTCCCCGTCAGTGGTTGCTGCATCATTGTGAGGGGGGGAATCTAGCTGGATCACTGTTTCATTCTGCAAGGTTCGGCCCTCGGCAGAGGTTGTGGATAGAACCACGATAGACAGAGGATTCTGCAGGGTACCGCCCTCGGCAACAGTTGCAGATAGAACCACGACAAACAGAGGAGGAACGTCCAAAGGTGGAGAAGGAGGGGCAGGTATGACCCCGGAAGATGCAATCTCCGGGCATTCATCAAAGATATGCTCGGAAGGAGAGGAGTCAGGGTCAGTATAGATTCCTGGTGGATCAATCTCAAGTTCATTGTCAATGTCATCTAAAGTGGAACCGGTCTGACCCTCAGCAGGAAGACGGTCATTATAACCCTCTCTGAACCCTTCAGCATATCTGAGGGCTCTGATTCTGGAGAAGCGACCATGCAGAGCTGTCGCCCTGCTATTAACCTTGCCAATAACGCCAAGCAAGGCATTGCGCTCATTAAGAGCCCTCTTCTTAAAGGCCATATGCTCCGCTTGTTCGTCATGAAGCAAGCGCTGAAGGTTGTCCCTTTCAGTCTTACGCGACTCACGTTCGGTCTGCCAGATATTCATGAAGAGCGTTTTTCTCATCCTGAAGGGAGTCTGCTTCCTTCTTCAAACTATCCCTCTCCTTCTCAACATTGTTCAGTTGCACCATGAGTTCAGCATTTTTGGTGCTAATGATCTGGTTCTCTTTGTAACCTACTTCAACGTCTTTGGCGAACTTTCGTGCCTTAACATTGGCAGCCTCAACATGCTTTTGCATGGCTATCATGCCAAACAGAGTCTGCAAAATAATACATGAATATTAATTAAGCCGAACGTATGTTCAGAGAAATTGTAAAATGAAGATACTTCTGAGATGACTAAGACCTGGGTAAAAAATTACCTCCATAGCAGCTAAAGGAAAACGGCTGAACACTTCTTTTTGAGAAAGAACTTTGGCAACCTCAACATCTTTGGGGGACCACATGTTCTTGTAATAAGCCATGGCGGTTAGGCCATCTTTGAACATGGTGTCGCTCGGTTTAACAACCGATTCATCCGTTCGGACGAATCGAGGAGTCCATGGAGCCTCACCAGAGGCAGAAGCAGCGGCCGTGCCAAATACAGAAGGAACGACCGGTCTGATCTGGGGGGGGGGGGGTATGGCATGTTCGACCCTGAAGTCCGAACCCTCCTCGTCAGGGGAAGGTCATTAGGATTGCCCTTACAGTCAGGTTAGGGCCTTTTCCCTCGCTCTTTGTCTTGAATGGGTGCAGCGGGGGTAGAGGGGCCCCGAGTCCGAGGAGCGGTGCTCGGATTGACAAAAGGAACATTGATGATAGGGTTAGTATTCATTGCATTTGGAGTAGTGGTGGAGGTAATAGTAGAGGACGACGCTGAGGCTGGAGAACAAGAAGCTGCAGGAGTCGTCACAGCCCTAGGAGGAGCCTTCTTCCTACTGAAGGAAGGGATCTGGAGTTGACTCATTGTGGAACCGAGGACTGAAATGTCACTAAGGTTTTCAGATATGAGAAGCTCCGAACAAGAGGGGACGTTGCTCAGCACGTGTTCCTTCAGGTATGTGATCCTATCCCTGTAAATGCTATAACTGAGTTCATTATCCAAAGTGATACCTAGAGAATTGCAAAGAAAAGAACAAAAACGGGGAATGCAAATTTCACAAGGGCAGTCAGCCTTATGAGTCTTAAACTTTTTATAAGAAGAGACAGAACATTCGCCAAAGGCGTTCGGGATAGGATATTCATTGGTTGCTGGAGCAAACCAAGCTCCCCGAACCCCAACAATGCCTCTTTTCCACCCTTTTTCAAATTTAAGTTTGTCTGTACAGATGGACATCTTCTCGAACGGATAGAAATGGTAGTAAGCCTCATCCAACTTGATCTTGCTAACTTTATAACAAAGGAGAAGATAAATCAAATCAAGATCCAAACCTCTATCACGATTCAGAAATAACAGAATGGATAAAACCTTAAAAAAGTTGGGGTTAACTTGGAGAGGAGAAAATTTTCAACCTATTGAATACATAACAAAAGAAAGGATGCAGAGGGAATCTAATAATGTTTAAATGATGGAGGCAAAATAAGGTTTCACCAGGAAGAAGGCCTTCACCAGTTCTGATATTTACATTTGCGGGGCACTCCCTAACATGAATATTACTGGGAAGATGGAGTTTCATACGAAGAACATCTAGATCGATGGGCATGGTGAAAAAGATTATGAGCCTTGGCAAAGAATGCAGAGATTTTAGGAGGAAAGGGGCAACAAGACTAACCTCAAAGGATATTGCAAGGAAATTGAAGATGAAGAATCTTTCACAAGATTCGCCGGAGAAGATGAGATCTGACCAAAAAAGATGCAATTCGCCTTGAGAAAGTGGACTGAATTGATTGACAGCAGGATGTAAGAGATACGACAAGAAAAACTTTGATCGTGGAAAAAGGGTATTTAAAGGGAAAGTGGTCCCATTTGCCGAGACGTTAGGAAGCTGAAGGGATTCGAATTTCAAAAAGGACATTAATTCCGAGGTCGACTGCTCGGTGCCCCACGCAATCGTCTTGAGCTGTCAAATCATCATAAGCCGTCAAGTCATCATTGAGTCTCTAGATAATCACACCCTAATTAATGAGGGAGTGATTATGGGGGCAGTTGAGGATGCCAAAGATGGCTCGGGACAGATCCAACTCGCATAACAAAGTTTGGGCCTGATAATTGACATAGGCCCAAACTTGACGCCCACAAAGCAGACCGGGTGTAGTGGATTGACTAAAAAAGGCCTTCAAAGAGGATTCAGGCCCATAACCATTTAACCTTGAGGATAGGCCCAGCGGCGGAAGTTAGTTAAGAATGCTCTAAAGTAATGCAAATGGTCTATAAAATAGAAAGGAGAAAGGAGGAATGAAGGATGGAAAATTTTGAAGTGTAATGAAATTCTGTCAATTTAGAGAGAGAAAATTCATGCATCTTCACCTATCCTTTGAATATCATGGGACCAAGTGTATACAAAAAGGATAGTTGCATAATTGGAGAGTGTGAAAGTTGTGGTCCGAATTTTGTTTAGGGGATCCGGTTTTGAGAGAAAAATAAAAAATAATGCCGGCGGTGGATTGGTTCTAAAACTCTATCGTATCACAATATATAAGTGCATTTAGAGTTTTGAACAGTTCTAAAACTCTTTTGTATGGCAATATATAAAGTCATTTAGGTTTTGGGGTTGACGTGTGCCAAGAGAGAAGACGGATAGGTTTGGGGGACAGTGGACGTAGGGCCCATGTCGTAACATTGAGAAAACAGAACATGAAGGAAGGATCATCAAGCTCCAAATTCCCCATGGTACGTGATGATCTTTACTTTTCAATTTTCTATGACCAAGATGAGATCTTCCCGTTTCCAGATTAAAAATACGCACAAGAGTTGCAGTTACAGGAGGCTCTGTTTGTCCGCAGCAATCTCTGACAGATTGAATATCAAGAAACTTGAAACAGAAAATCAATCAACCAAGAAACAAAAGCCAACACTGAGAAGAGAAACTGATAAATCTTCACAAAGATTCTGTTCGATTTGCATGGAGGCAAAAGTACGTTTTTTTCTTTCCGGAAGTTGTTCAGACGCAAAAGTTGCAGCCATTCTTTTTGTGCATACTGCATTGGAAAATACGTAGCAATAAAGATAGAGGAAAATATTAGTATGTTCACGTTAGTGTGGCACAATTTTGGGATCATTCTAACAGGGTTAGGGACAAATTTTAAAAAATAATTTAAAACTTGTCAACTCCCAAAACTGTCTTGGTTAATAATAAATACATTTTATATCTTTGTGACTTTAATTTTGTTTTTTCTTCATTTTATATTTAAGTTTTAACAATATTTTTATTATTATAATTATTAAATATGTTTTAACATAATAGTTATGTGTGTGTGTGTATATATAGATACACCTATTTTGTTTTTTGCTTCATAAAATTGAAATTTGTAAAAATGTAAATAATTTAATTCACAAAATTGAAATTAAATTTTTTATTTTTATTTTTATTTCATCAATATTAATTTCAAAACTTCAATTATATGAAGTCAAATTAAGCCTTATAAAATTTATGTTAAATTTATTAAAATTTGGATTGTCTTTCTTATAAAATATGCAGCACGAGGTGCCAACTAGCTCCAACTTCTTCAATACGAATGAAGACGGAATGAGGTTAAAAAAAGAACTTTTTTATTCCTAGAGAAACATTCCATTTTGGAAAAAGTGATAATACTCACCTAATTGGAGAAGCTGCCAAGTCACTCTCTCTTGGCCAAAACACAATGGGACAATAATATTATAATAACAATATATGTCGACATAGTAATAGTAGTAGTGATCATTATTTTACATAAGTTAACTGCTTATTGGCGACACAATATATTAACATAATAGGTATAAGTGTGTGTGTGCGCGCGCGCGCTGCACAAATGCTATACATTAGAGCCGATGAGTTTAGCTCAAATATTTGAGGTGGGAGCCACCTCAAACCATCAAAGGCTGATGGAGGCACTCGATTTTCTGTGGGCTACTCATCCGTATCAAAATCATTTTCCATAATATATATATATATATATATATATATAGTTGTACAGAGTACCAACTTGGGACCTAAAAAAGTAAGAAAATATCAATGCAAAAGTACTGACACAGACATCATCGGGTGGTTTCTGGCCTTAGCAGCCGTATCTCCATGCATGAACTTGAAATTTATCATTTTGTTTACTTGAAATACAATTAACGTCAACATATAGTACGTAATTAACAATATATAAGATGGTCTATACGAGTCTAGCTAGCTCTTTTAAATCCATTATCAATAAAAAGGAGCTCATGTTCTTAAAATTATGTGGCCTAGTAGGAGTAGTGACATACATATATTCGCTCTTTCTGATTGTATTTTCTTATATCTCTATATATATGTAAAGGTTGTAAGATTAAAACAAAAAGTCCATTATTCCATAATATTGTAAGAGAACTGCGTTATGCTTATTTTATGAATAATTTTCTATGTATTTTTTTTTTCTTCATCTTTTTGTGATTATAGATTGCTTCTCTCTTCATATGAGCCAAATTAGTGTTCTTCCTGTCCTTTTTTATTATATATATATATATATATATATATATATATATATATGGTATGAAAACCAAATGAAATAGTACGTGTGTACGTAATTATATATGTACATGCACATGCACATCAAAGAGAATAGTGTCCACCACGAGCTTAACATCCTCGTCATCACCGACTTGGCAACTTGGGACAGTGAAGGCGTTACATATACAATATTGTACTATAATATTATAATATGATCACTATTATTGACAATCATTTTACTTTAACATTATTAATTTATTGGTTCTTAAGATTAGAATCACTAGATTAATTAATAGCAATAATAAAGATGTACCCAGCCTATCAGTTAAATTAGTATTAATTATTCAACTTAATTGTTTGGTGCATGTATGGTGGTGAGTTTCATATCTATCAACTGTTAATAACAATAATTAAAAAAAAGAATAAATGAAATAAAAGAGTTGATTTGACTGCAAATTACAATGTTTCTAAAAACAATAATTTAATTTCGAGTAGTACATTGAACAATTAGTGCTTTACAAATAAAAAATTAAAATGCGTACAAAATAAGATCAAAACATTTGACTATGGGCAATTAATAATCAATATATAAGATCGCTCGTTGGATACCATTAATTATGAAGTTCTGAAATATAAAAGGTTCATTCTAATTATACATGCAATGTTAATGCTATTTGGGGTGTTGAAAAAGAAAATTTTAAGACAATTCTTTTGATATTATTTTTATATAAAATCATTAATTAATGTTATTATTCAAATCCATATTTTAACACTTTTTAATTTGAATTTTCACAAACTTCAAAATTAATGTCAAACAAAATGTTTTTGTTTTTGTTTTGAATAACTCAAAGTATTCGAGGCTTCACTCTAACAAGTCGGGTAAGTAAATATAACAGCAAAAGTGTGGCATCAAATTACCATAAGTTCTTAAAAGGAATTCAATCCCAACCGGTCATTTTACCACTAAATCGACTCCTTAAAAATATGTTAAACAATTTTTTTTTTTTTTTTTTTTAAGGTAAATATGTTAAACAAATTGTTGTGAGAACTCTTCTGATCAAAGTAAAAACTTGTGAAACGTTTTTTTTAGGTAAATATGTTAAACAAAATGTTGTCAGAACTCTTCTGATCAAAGCAAACGGTACATGCAACATGTTATAGCAAACAATTAAAATTGTTGCGCATACGACAAGTGCATGATAGTTGCAACTTGCAACTAATTTACATGAACTGATGTCATCTGCACAAAGCTGTGTCAGTGCAATGAAAACTTAGATTTTTGGGATATCCCCACCATTTAATTTATAGACTTTAATTCATCTAAATTAGCAAATTCACGTAAATTATTTTTACAGATTTATTATTCTTTTCTTTGTAACAGCGACGTCTAGATATGGACCGTCTTGTATATTTTTCTCTTGATGTTTCCAATTGTTTCTAAATGTATTATTATGAGATCTTTACATATTTATATATATAAATAAATCAACATCCGAAGAGGACATGAGATATAATATCACTCACTTTTGAAATTTACTTTTGAAATTCAACATTTTTGTTGACCTTATTTATATAGACTTTTGAGCACTTAGAAAATTACGCATAAATACGTGCATAATACATACGAATATAATAACTTGACACACCAAACACATTGAATTCCGTCTACCGGTTAGGGAGGTGCATGTCCATCAATACAGACTTGTATATGTAGATTGCTTGTTCTTCTTTTTTTTGTTTTTTTTGGTTTTTTTTTGGAAAGGTAAGTTTGTTTTATAGAATAAAATAGATACAAGATTTTACAGGCCATTTGCAATACAAAAATACTGAGAGAAAATAATTTGAAGAACACGGCTCTCTAAGAGAGTTTTTGGGGATGATAACAGTCTAAAGCGCCAAAAGGAACCAGAATCACTCACTTCATGTGTTGTTGGCCCCACATTTCATTACTGTGGGTCCCACTCACCTTACTTTATATAATATTGGGTTGTTTTGTCGTCTTCTATTCTCTGTCATCTGTTCCGGCATTTACGCCAGATTCGGGTGCATGCACCTCTTTTATTTTTCATCCTTTTTAACCAACCCACTTTACGTTACTTCTCATTTTTCACCCTCACCTTACGACCTTTACCACGCCGTAAATAGCACCGGCATTTGCTACACTACCAAATTTGGTCTTCCATTCATACCCTCTTCCTCTCATTAATTCCACAATTTGCCATTTTAAACTTCCCCATTAATCACGCAAATACAAGGTGGCACCATGGTTAAAAAGAAAAAAATTTAGATTGTTTACTTAATAATTTAACATTAATTTAACATTCATAAAGTATGACTTAAATTCAAAATCTAACTAAGAAGATGGTCTCGATTCACTGAAAAAAAGCATTAAAGCCGTATATAATAAGAACGTGAAAGGCTTATATGTAATTTTTTCTGACTAGTACTTGAGTTTGAATATAATATAATGTAATTGAGAAAAAAAGAAAAAAAAAAAGAAAAAAAAAGAAAAGAAATGATTGTGTGAATTTCATGAAAGTTAGGTGGTTGAACAGGCTATATGTCCAGTCAAATTAGGTGACCCCAATTCCTTCTCTTAAATTAGGTATGCTGAACCTCAAAAGGATCCATGAGGGCCATCAAGCATCAGAGGCGGAAATTTGAGGAAGATAAAGTAATTTCCAATAAAGCCCATCATGTACCATTTTTAACATATAATATATATATATTAAATTCTTAATTTTCAAAGAGAAAAAGAAATTGAGTTACCCTAGCTTATGAATTACTCGTACTTTTCTTTTATGCCGATTAAGAAACCTATTTTTTGAGTTGAATACATTACTTTCTCCATACACACAGCGGCGGAGCCAGAATTTAATTTAGGGGGGTGTAATGTACTTGACTAAAAAAAAAATAGTTCAAATGACATGATTAATTTAGTTTTATTTTGAATTTATTGAGTTCATAAAATTACAACAATGAATGTAAATAAGAGGAAAAAAAAAAAAAAAAAAAAAAGGTTACATACGAGTGATATACAAGTTCGAAAAGAAAAATTTTAAGAAGTGCAAAAAAAAAAAAAAAAAAAAAAAAAACAGAGAACTTTGAAGAGAAAAAAATTAGGGTTTAATTGAATAGCAATGTAACTTTTTTTTTTTACAAAAAAAGAAAATTATAGGAATTTGAAGAGTAAATGAAGGGAAAAAAAAAAAAAGGAAATAAAATATAATTTTAGTAAATGAAAATTTTAGGAGAGCTTACTATAAAAATTTCTTCATGTATGATAAAAAAAAATAACAACAAAATGATACATAAATTGGGGATGGAGTGGGGGGGGGGGGGGGGGGGCACTCATAAGTTGTCGTGGAGTTATATATATGTGTGTGTGAGCATTGTTTTTGATAAGACGATTTGTTTTTATTTTTGTTTTTGTGTTTTTGATCGGACAATAATTAGGGTGTTAGTAATTAGTGGTTAGTGAAGATTAGGAGAAAGAGGATTGAACCTAAGATTAGAATTTGAAAAAATAAATTGTATATTGTGTACGTATGATTAAGTCAAACTTGACATAAGTTGTTTGCACGGCTAGCACTGAATATATGTTTTTTGAAGGGTAAACCGTAACTTTCCGGTCAAAAAAACAACAATTGTCACTTTTTGTTGGGAGCAGCAATAAGAACCACATTTTTCTACCACCTTCATACACCAGAATGATCTGGAAGATACACGATGAGGTAAACATATATGGATTTTCCACGTCAAAATCATATGCCTGCTCATGTAACAAATATACATAAATGAATTATTATATATAAATGGATAAATGGTGTTAATGAATTATATTTATTATTTAATAAAATTAACGTCTTATAATTTTGAAAAAATAAAAATATAAAAAAATATTGTTTATTGTTACAGAGATATTCACTTTTTGTCATTAAATATCACTTTTTGTAATGCACAAAAAATAATACCTAATGTACAAAAAATAGTATTCGTACAAAAAAATAATACTTAATACACAAAAAGTGATATTTGACAAACAAAAAGTGGTATATGATTGCACAAAAAGTAATACTTATGTTATGTGCTTAAAAGTAGTATTTTTATGGAGTAAACAATGTTATTTCATATCTATGTCAGTAATTTGGTCAGTTTTTTTTTTTTTTTTCAAAATTACAAAGCTTTGATTCTACCAAATAAAAAATATGAACTATTAACATCCTGAAGTAAAATGAATACTGTACGACTTTTATAATGTGTTACGGCACTGCCTTTATTTCAGAGTCCATGTCCCATGTTATGTGACACATCACGCATCCCACGGCCTTGTTGCTATCCATTCCTTCTGATAGTGACAATAAACATGCATTATACGACAGTGTGCAGTGTTGACAATCACATGATTCGCATCAATTAAGTAATTAAATTTTTTTTTTTTTAACAAAAATATTAGAGATTAATGATTAGAGGGGAGGAAGTAAGCTTTGAACATATACTTCTAAATATATGGAATAATTGAAACAACTCAATCATTCGACTAATACGTCACTAATTTTTAATTTCAGAACTTAAAACTGGATGCAATAAGCTACTTATTTTTAATTTTAGAACTTCAACCGCATACAAGAAAGTATTAGCTATTGAATATCCAAATCTAACATTGTTTAAGAAATTTAACATTAAATTAGTCAGTACCTTGTTAACCAAATTTCAGTACCATTTTCCATTTCTTTACAAGAAATCGTCATATGGTGGATATCTCATCAGATTGTTGTAATCTTCATTTACAGTATCTAAAAAAACTGTAGTTATTGAACCCACCTACAATGTCTACAATATCCTAGATGCATGTTCCTCTGTTTATCTTGAAAATTCTTTATTTTTTATTATTAATAAAATATTTATAAAGAGGTATACCACGTAACAACATACCCAAAATATATATAAATTTTTTTCAGCCCATGACTTATTCTAGGGGACAAGAGTCATTGCCACTGGGTTACCTTTTCTAGATGATACTTAGCAAATGTTTTACTCCGTGGCAGTTCATTTTTTTTTTTAATGTTCCGAATTAGTTGTTTTATTTAACAAGTGAAAGTAAAATAACTATTATCTTTTTATGGTAATTTTAAATTTTATAATTTTTTAAAAAAATTAAAAGAATAAATTGATAATTTTAAAAGAAATAATAATTAAGAATAATGCATTAATGGCATGATTCTTAAAAACTTTAATGGAAGAGATAGACTATTAATAAAAGATTGAGGAAGTATTTAACATAGAAAATTTGATTAAAAGCCTAATTAGTTTTCATCTCCCGACTAATGTGACAGTCAAAGGGAAATAGACTCTGTTTTATTGACTATTGATTTGTGTCTGTGTAAGATTCCAGTTGGACACGGTTTATTTGGGTTGCTAAAAAAAATCGATTTGGACATCATTTAATATAATTAAAAAATATGACTACTTCACAAATTCAATTAATAAAAGCTTTTCTCATTACTTTTAAATAATTTTCTATTAGAAAAAAGTCAACAAAATATTATTTAATAAACTAAAAGATAAAAATATTAGTGAATTAGAGGATAAAATTCATATAAGTTAATGCGGTGAAATTTTAGAATTGAAGGATCTAGTGATTATGCTCTATGTCATTAAACACTTTCATACGTACAGTTTCACCGCATATAAATATGCTCTAACCTCTAAAACATCCCACGTGTGAGTTAAATTGACGTTCCTGTCCTCGTAATAGTACTGATAATACTATAGAACCGAAATTTAAGCTTAATCTTGAGGGTATTCCAGGACTAAAAATCCTACAAACGTAATTAAAGAATTCAATGAAGGGTATTACAGTAACTAATTCCTGTACTACCTCGTTCCTGCCGATTTCAAACTGAGAACTATAAAGTGGACCTTCCTAGCTTATAAACCCTAAACTTTCTGTTCCTTCTCTTCCAAACATTTTCTGAAAAAAACTCCCAAGAAATATATTTCTCGATTTTCCTTCTCTCCAAACGGTCCTGCTTTTCTTAAATATTCCAACATTTTCTAGGAAAAATAAAAAAGAAGGATGTGTGGCGGTGCCATCATCTCCGGCTTCATTCCGGCGAACAAATCCCGCCGGTTGATCGCCGATTACCTCTGGCAGTCCGATTTCAAGAAGAACCCTAGCAATTACTACTCCAAGCCCCTGAGATCTGACATCGTTAACCTCGACGATGACTTCGAGGCCGATTTTCAGCATTTCAAGGAGTGCTCCGATGATGAGGACGAGGACGTCAAGCCCTATGCTTTCTCTGCTTCAAAGTCTGCCCTTTCTCATGGTAACAACAACCATTTCTCATCTAGTTTATCGATTGATTTTTATTTATTTATTTGTTTTTTCTTTTTCGATTTGAACTTGAAAGGTATGATTTTTTGGGGTTTGGAGTGTTTCTGATCGGTCTAAAAAATATTTATTTGTTTGTTTATTATTATATTTTTCTCAGTTTCTCCGTCTTTTGTGGAGGTTCAACTCAACTATATCTTTTTGTGTATTTTAGAATTAAAATTTAATTTTGATTGCTAAAAAACGCAGCTTTGTAAAATTTTGCGTGCTCTTCACTGAGCTACAATGGAAATGATATAGCCCTTTCCGATTGTTTTTCGACAAAATAGTTCCTTGGTAAATTTTTACCGGGAAAAGATATCTTGTTAAGACTCCCTTCTTTTATTTATTTTATTTTTTTGAAAAGGAAATAATGGTCAAAAAGCTTTCTGGGGAAAAAATTCCTTTGCGGATTTTATAATTTCTGGTTCATGGATCTAGCGAGGGAAATGAAAGGGAAAGAAGGAACTAGAGAGGAAATAGTGATTTTCGTCATGTTTTATATCTTAATTATAATTATATTTAAAATTTCAAGAAGAAAATTAGGAAAAAAGAAAATTAAAAAAATCTTCCTTAGCAGGAGACAAGATGGCTTCCTTTGCATGTTGCCATTTTCCTTCCTGATTTATTCCATGAATCAAAGAGGAAGACTTGTGGAAGTAAAAATTTGATCACAGGGTCACAGCTGAAACATTATTAGGGAATAATTTTATTTTTTCACGAGGGTATATTCAATTGTGGAAAAAGCCTTAATGTGGAGTTATATTTCTTGATGTTTTTTCACCTTGAAGCATGAAGAGTGTTTATCATTTTCCTTCAACGAATTAGATTAAGAAATCTTCACATCTCAGTTTTAATTTATTTTATCTGAATTCTTCATTTGACATGTGTTGTTTCTCTTGTTTCCTATTAACAAGTACATATTAAAACAAAATTTTATTGACTATAAAAAGCAGATTTATACTTATAGAATGAGATATGGCTGTAGGAAACTGAAGAAAAAAATATATATATATCAACAAGAGAATGAAATAAATTTTTTTTTTTTAATAAACAATTTTTATTTTTTATTTTTTTTATTTGGAAATAAATACACGAAACGAAAAATGGTTCCAAACAAGCTCTTGATGATTCACGTTTTCCCTAGATATGGTTTTTTCCCAATATAGACTTATGTAAGTTCACAGTGCATTTAGTTGTTTCAACTATTATTTGAAAATTCGTTTTATTTTTTCTTATTATTGAAGGATCTAAATCTACAAAATCTGTGGAATCTAATGGGGAAGCCGAAAAATCTTCTAAGAGAAAGAGGAAGAATCAATATAGAGGGATCCGACAGCGCCCGTGGGGTAAATGGGCTGCGGAGATCCGTGACCCGACGAAGGGAGTGAGGGTTTGGCTTGGAACTTTTAACACTGCAGAAGAAGCTGCTAGAGCTTATGATGCTGAGGCACGGAGGATTCGTGGCAAGAAAGCAAAGGTGAATTTCCCTGATGAAGCTCCACCAAGTGCCCCAAAGCGGACCATCAAGGCAAAAACTCAGAAAACGATTCCCAAGGAAAGCCTGCAATCTGATCAACTCACTCTGAACCTGAACTTCAATTTCACAAACAACACAGATTACTATGATACCTTGGGTTCAGTGGAAGTGAAACCGCCAACTAAGCAGTATGGATTTGCTGATACCTACACTGGTGCTGGCGAGGTTGGACTCGATTCATTTGGTCCATCAGATGGGTCCACCCTTTATTTTAGTTCCGATCAAGGAAGTAACTCTTTTGGTTGTTCTGACTTTGGGTGGGGAGAACATAATGCAAAGACACCTGAAATATCATCTGTTCTGTCAGCGACTGTAGAAGTTGATGAAGCTCAATTTATGGAAGATGGTAACCCTACGAAAAAACTGAAGTCTGATGCAGGGAACGTGGCACCTGTTGAAGAAAATGCTGTGAAGAATTTGTCTGAAGAGCTTTCTGCTTTCGAATCCCAGATGAATTTCTTTCAGATTCCATATCTTGAGGGAAAGTGGGATGGCTCGGTGGATACATTCCTCAGTGGTGATGCGACTCAGGATGGTGTGAACCCTATGGATCTGTGGACATTTGAAGACCTTCCTTCTATGTCAGGAGGAGTTTACTGAGCAACATCTGCCCCTTATGCTGGTTTTCTGTAAATAAGTCTACATGTATGCAAGTTTTCTCATTCTAGTATTATCATGCATGTAATTTGTCATTTGTTGGAGTTTAGTTGGGCAATAAATTGCTTTATGAGTTTCTTTTTTGTTGTTTCAGGTGTCTGTTGTTCGTGGAGATGGGAGGACAAACAGTAAAACCATGCCTAGGCCTTGGATGGGACGTTTTTTATATGCTGTTGGTATTTTGGAGGGAGAGTACATAGGTAATTAGGTTTACTTTGTATGAGACCTTGAATTTAGGTTTTTGAACATGAAATCTGTATGGATGATAATGACATGTGATGAAACTATTTGGTATTACTGACTATCGCTCCTTGTTTGTTTCTATCGTGATCCCCCCATTCACTCTCTCAAACGCCATCAAGTGTTGGTTCTAAATACCTAATATTTTTTTATTGGGAATTATCTTTTTTAAATATATATATTATAAATTTATTTTTACAGGCTTTAATTGTTCAGTTATACCTACTTACATGTTTCAGATTCATTAATTGATATGAATTGATTTACTATAGAAAATGGCATCTTTAGTTTATGATGGTAGTGAAGTTGTGATAGTTAATTTTCATGTATTTTGGAGTGGTCATTATTTCATTAGCTGCGACATGTGGCCTACCTCACAATATCCTTTTGATTTCCATGGAAAAAGATTGGATGGGTAGGGAAAGGGAAAGAGACGTGGAAAGAGTGTCATTTCCTTTGGGCTCATCATATTACTTGTTCTGGAAAGTGGACGAAATTTCTTCCTCAACGAATCTTTTTCTTTTTTGAAACATAAGCAACAAAACTAAGAAAAGTTTGTGGTAATGAAAAAATAAGTCCTCATTTCTTAAAGTTAATTCCATTTTAGGGGCTAGATTGGATGAACTTTACATATACCCATGTTTTAATGGGAATATATGATTGAAGCAAGTTTTGGAAGTTTCCCATGTGAAAGTGTCCAATTTTTAAAATTAGCAAATTGGGTGGCTGAAGTTGTAATTTTAGACATTATTCATGGGTGGACAGTGAAATTTGCAACAGTAGGAAGAAGTTGTAATTTTTAATAATGATGTGGCAAACAGCTGGTAATGAGTTGCTTTCCTCACCCTAAATATAGGAAAATGAATGGGATATTATAACTGAAAGAATAGTGGAGTGATTGACAATCTTTTGGATGCATTCAAGGGAGACTTACTTGCATCCAAGGGTACTAGTACATCAACTTGCTCTTTCTTTATTCCATCCATGTTTCACTTCTTTGTTTCCGCAGTATTTTTAGATATATATATATATATATATATATGGGATGTACAATTATGGGGTGTACGAATACGATAATTTATTAAACAATATCATCTTATTTGATAAAAATGAATCAGGTGACATTGAATGTAGTGAACTATTATTAATCCTTTGTGTGTGAATGACTCTCCTCCTTTCGGCTTTGTAGCAGTCAAGGGGTGGGGTCCAAATATTATTTTTTGAGATCACAATGCTCGGAAGATTAAGACCTCTTTGATGCGGACTACACCCAAAAAATCTAAAAACTGAGCCCATAAACTAGTACTATTGTGATAGTTGGTTAAGAGAGAGCTTTTGTCTTGCACAATCTTCTTTTTTTTTCTTTTTTTTCTTTTTTTTTTGTTGGGATTTACTCACACTGCCTTCATTGAAGTTACATTTTTTTGAGAAATAAGAGCCTTATATCGCTAGGCCACAGGCTTGTTAATCTGCACAATCTTTTTCTCTATTTTATTTAAAAAATTGTTGTATTACTGCTAGGTGAAGTACTTATGTTTCCTGTTTTTCTATTACACTATTGATCTAATATTATATAATTGTGATGGTTTAATCTCATCCAATAATTCTTAATCCTTTAAATTCGAATAGAGTTGGTGTGAAGTCGATTTATTATAGAACCGATCAAATATGCCAAAAAAGCAGTCAAAAGTAAGGTCTTCAAAGTTTTGTTTTTTTTTTTTTTTTGGATGATGATAACAAGGTTTGGATCATTTAATTTGGAGACCTGTCATAACCTATCGACTACATTTCTTACCTGGATACCACAATTGTAGGATAGGTTCCAATTTCCAAACCGGACACTTTTGATCAAATCAAATTTCTTGTCCGAGCAGTTGCTTGATATTATGATAAAAAGGTTGGCCAATCAAATTTAAATCACGGGTTCGGATTTCATAATAATTTCCGACTGTTAGACCTTTGGTGTGTCTGGTCTGTACTCCCAACACATTGCATTAGCGGGGTTACTTACCCATTTCTATTGCCATGGATGCAAAATTGAAGCACATATTAGAAAATTTTCCCCTAAAATCAAAATACTTCTTTTGCATAGTTATAAGGAGTGGCAATATTTTACACCACACGAGATAAAATGATTTGGGTTTGGGCTAATCATAATCGTGTGGACACGAATTGACTCGCTAACCAAACGTGTCGTATTCGTGTTTGACCATGTAAACACTATTAACCCGATTAACTAAACGTGTCTGATAAACGTGTCATATTTATGTAAAAAATGACCTATTTAACTAAATGTGTAGAATAAGTATGTCGTGTTCGTGCCAAAATTGACTCATTTCGTATTATGTCAAGTCTTGAGTCATTTATTAAACAGGTTACACGTATAATAATCGTATTCGTGTCTTAATCGTGTCGACACGAACATAACACACCAACATGAATTATCACCCCTAGTTAGTTAACGAAAATCATATAAGCCACATTTGATTTAATTAGGCCATAATTGACACTGTTGGAGCTTTTTATTTCCCGTACTGTCGGCTCCCTATGGGCACCATTAATATAGACCACCTAATATAACAAAAATGACGATTTTATGTAACATGAAATAATTCAATATGGTGATTTTGTGAAACATAAAAGATTATTTGCATGTGGAGTGACGTGGCACGTATTGGACTGTGACAACTGGCCAATTGTAAAACCTCCAGTACATGCAAATAACAGAATAGGAGACCCTTCATAGAAAAGTAACACTGTTAATTTGGTTCTAATATTTAACGAAGTTCACAGAATCAAAATAGAGTTGTCAATAGGAACAAGTCATACCTTTCCCCTCAAAGTCACTTATTGATACAAAGGGATTTTAAAGTCCTAGAAGTCACTCCAAGAAAGGAATTCAGAATCAGCCCTCACATTCCTCCTTTATTTGAAAGTAGTATCCTTCTTTTAGTAATCAAATAATCACATTAAGAGTTACTTCTTAAACATTAATTCCAATATGAAGAAGTTCTTCCATGGATGCTCATCAAGCACAATGTTCATATGTTTTCTGTTTTGTTGGACAATTTTGCCATCCATATTCCTTCAAGAAGTGCTTCTTCTTTCTTGTTCTCTTCCTTGTGTTCATTGTAACAGCCTTGGGGTTGGCCACATTGATCACCATCTTCATCTTGAAGCCTAAACAGCCCATTTTCTCTCTCCAAACAATCAAATTGGATTCCTATAAGCTCGGTTCTTATTCGGACTCAACCCTGTTTGTTTCATCTGTTGCTTCTTTGAACTTGAATGCCCAAAATCCAAACAGGGTTGGCATAAGATTCAGCCATTCGCGGCTTCACATTCTCTACCAAGGACTTCCCATAGGACTGATTCGAGTCCCAGGCTTCTACCAGCCTCCACATAGCATGAACATAAGCGTAAGAACGCGACTTCTGTTGCCTTGTCTCAATGTTAGCCAGCTCCTAGCTGGGGTGGTTTCATCTCAAGATGATTCAAACAACAATATTGTTCAGATGAAAATATATGGTGATATCAAAGCTTATGTGAGAATATTTCATATTACTTTGCCAAAAGTTAAGGTTTGTATTGTATAACTCATCATGCCAAAGTAATATATGTGTAGGACTACAAGTTTTGTCATGAAGGAAACGACTTCTGGTTTTTTCATTCATTTTTTCTTTGTGTAGGTTGCTTTGGATTGTGACATAAATATTGATTGTAGAGAGTTCACATTCAGAAATGGACTTTATAACATCATGACACTAGTTCAGAATCACACTGTATGTATTATTTCATTCTTTTTTCCCTACAATATTTCAAATGCAAACTCATATATTTATTAATTCTCAAATTACCACCTGATTTCAACTGTCCAGGCATCTTTTCCTTCGAACTCCCAAACATTCTTCAAGAAGTGCTCATTGGCTTTTTACTTGTAAAAAAGGTAAGTACGCATTACCTTTCAATGCCTTTCCCAGGGCTAACCACGGACTGATTTCAGGGACAATTAAATTACTGAGTAATTTGAGTAGCAACAATGTAGCATTCCTTTCCAATAGTGAGTGTCTATTTTCTATTAACGAGTGAGATAGTGACGTGCTATTGGAGGGGTTGGGGGGGCTACATGATTGGTTACCCCCAATTAATACTTGAAAATAATAATAATTATTGCTATGGTTTTGCAGGTAATGAGACAGAGAGAAATATGTTTTAGTCCAATTTTGGGAAATTCAAGTGCTCTTGAGCAACAACAGACAAAGGTTGGGTATTGTGGAAAGTTGTGTTGTGAGTGGGCAAATAGTAAATAGTGATCTGACTCTAATTGTTTCTGAATCAGATTCACAACCCTTTTATTGATGACCTCCTTGACTACAAATTGTTCAATTCCTGAAGAGGTTAATACCATTCCAAGGACAAGATCTACAGAGCTTCCAATTATTTCAGATCCTGTGCTGCCTATTTGCTACTACTCTTAATTAATATGCCCCCTTGTGGTGTGGGATACATATATATACATATATTTATTTTGATTTATATATGCAATGTAACAATTTTTTTGGCATTTGAATTCTGATTTTATAATGCAATGTTGATAAACAATATAAAATAGAAGTGAAAATCAATAATTTTTTGCTCCTCAAAATGGATTGGGATTCATTTAGAAATGGAAAGAAACAGAGCAATATTAATGCCTTGTCAAACGATAAAATGAAGTCAATACTTGACGTCTTATTTTAATTATAAAAGACCATGTGAAATTAATAGATCAACGACTTTGCATTATAATTGAAGAAGTCAACACTGCATTATAAAAGACAACATGTGAATATATAACAAAATTAGTTCTCCGTGTGCTTAGTACTTGGCTTGTACATATTTCTTTCACACGTTGTTGATGCTTGTAAGGAGACTTGGGAGAGGGAACTCATGGAAGACATGAGCCTCGTTTATTTTTATTTTTATTTTATTTTTTACAAGCATGGATGTAATATAAATATTAGATATTTGCAATCACTCTCAAATCATAATCAAGACTTGAACTCGAGACTTAAAGATAATAATTCTGAAAATTTATAATCCGAACAAACTTGATAGGTTGAAAAAAGATACTATATTTTACATGTTTAAATCACACTTTTGATGATTAAGTAAGATTAATAAACAATGATCTTAAAGATCATTGTTTATTATTTTTTAATATTATAATAAACTATTTCAAAAAATAGATGCATGTAGAACCGTTCTAAAATGATATTTCTTTCTTATCAAAAAAGTGTCTTACTTTCTTTTTTTGTCTGTTCCAAAATAATAGTGCATTTTCCTTTTTCAAATAATATATTTTACATCTTTCTATATATGTCATTTGAGTTTAAAATTTAATATTTTAATATTCAAAACTTCAAAGGTCAAGTTTGTAATTTTTTAAATAGACAATGCATTTTTCACATATCCCCTTCAAAATTATTACTTTTCATAAGTAACACACCAAAGAATATAAAATTAACTTGCTCAATAATTCGTTGTCCAAACGATAAAGTTGCTCCGGTTGTCCCAAAACTCCAACTGGCTTCACATGTTGTATTTTGTCACTGAATTAGTTAAATATTACAGCATGCACGAGGAATGATTCCAAAATTTGAAGCTGAGTACTCTTTTACCCCAAATTAGTCCAAACGATGATGAATCTTGTGCCAATTTTTTTTTTTATAATCAATTTCATCAAAGTTTGCTTTGACTTTTCCACATCTAGTTGCAAGCTTTGACCACTTCATTTCAAATTGTAAGAAACCGTGTGGACATCTCTTCAATAATTCCCTCTTTTTTTTTCTTTTTCTTTTTCTTTTTTTTTTTTGGTTTTTGGGAAAGTAATTCTCTTAAATTTAGATGGAAAAGCATTGGGCATGTGATAAAAAAATAAATAAATAAATAAATAAATTCAAATATTTGTGTCACTAGATTCATTGTTGGTAATTCAACACTTACACAATTTAAACTGTTTATATGTCAGTGTTATCATAATAGTCCCCACTTGCATAAAATAATTGATTGGTCCACATATCATTTTTTTTTACCACCATATTATATACTCATCTGTTTTATATTAGTAATATAGTTTTCCTTTTTGGAATCTCCCAGATTTATTATCTCATTTAAAAAGTCAAACAAAATAAATATTATCTTTTTATTATTATTTTTTAAAATTAAAAAATTTTCAACTCGACAGTACACATATTTAAATATAAAAGAATAAATTTATAATTTTAAAATGAAACAATTCATTAATTTCATATCAACGTAAAAACTTCTAAAATTAAATATGAACAACCAGTGTGGGATGAAGGGAATATATTAAAAGCTATTAATCATTATGATCTTCCTTAATCGAGATTATAGAGATATACCTAACACTTAGCGGGATTTATTTGTTTAATTTTTTTTTTACCGTTACGTATGGTATAAATCATAACATATTATAAACAGCTCATCCTGGTAAATGAGAAAGTGGTGAAGAAAAGAAGTCACTCATGGCAAGACTAAGCACCAATTCCTCTATCTTGATCCTCTACATGCTTTTCATCCCACCATCTTGCCTGAGCCAATCCCAGAAGCCCGGAAAGCTCACCGCTTTCTTCATATTCGGCGACTCTTTCTTCGACCCCGGCAACAACAACTACATCAACACCTCAACTCTTGACCAAGCAAACTTCTGGCCTTATGGAGAAACCTACTTCAAGTTCCCCACCGGACGGTTCTCCGATGGCCGCTTGATATCGGACTTCATCGGTAAGATTAGTATTGACATCCCTTATGCCATCATCACCATCCATTATGGTTAAAAATTAGCTATCTCTTCGTTTTACTAGAGTAGTTTGTGTATTTTCTTGGCAGCCAAACAAGCTGAGCTGCCATTGATTCCACCCTTCCTACAGCCGGGGGTTCGCCGGTATAATGCCGGAGTTAACTTTGCATCTGCTGGAGCTGGGGCATTGGTTGAGACTTTTCAAGGAGCGGTATGTAAATTATTTTTCACATTTTGCAAAAGAAAGTTGACTTTTGGTAACAGGGCATTTTTGTAACTAGTTAGGTAAAAAAAACAGATGAGTGCATGTCTTTCAAGAAAGTTACTTCTTTCCTAACAAAAAGTTTGATGTTAGTAGTTGTGAATCACATCTCACAAAGCAAAGATTAGTGGAGCAACCCTAACTTTGAAGCTATTTCAATGAAGAAAATTTTTCAGAAGGAAAATGATAACGCTAAATTCAGACCGTGTATCAGTACACTTTTTTCAAAAATATCCCGAATTACATCCAAATTAAACACAAAGGAACTAGTGGGAAATTTGATTTTCAATCTCCTAATATGCAAAATAAATAAATAAATAAATTTGGGAACTTTAAATTTCTATAGGAAGGTCTACAAATTATTGTAGTATTTAGGAAAAAAAGTGAGTTGAAAGTCTGTATAGCTTGAGAAATAAACTACTAACACAAAGTTTATGGGTATTAAAAGTATGGTTCGTCATATCTTTCGACTCTTTTTCAAATTTAATATGCAATTCGTCAATTTATACTAATTTTGTCTAACCCTGTTATACCCGCAATCGCAACTCATACTACTACCAATGATAAAAAGGTAGGACCTTTTGCAAAAACCCCGGGAATCACATTTCTATAAGTCAACTGAAGAAAAGGGGTTGTTTGTTAGGCAAAATCCAAATAGGAATGGTAATAATTTAAGTTAGGGCTCAACCCCCAATCTACTTTTTACTTTTTATTATAGGGTTGGATGCAAGTATATATTGGGCGTGGTCCCCTATATCATATCACCAAATATGGAGACTTGATTGGTCTAACATCAAGCCAGCTCCAAAAACTATATTCATGTCTTCTTCTTTCCGACACGTCCACACCATATATATTTGTTCTTGTTTCCTAGATACTATCCAAACTCATTTTGTTTCTTTTTTTCCTTTGTTTTTTAGTAGTTGAAAAAATAATGCAGCCTATAAGGAGGAAAAGAAAAGGTATGGATAGGATCAATTATGAAGGAAAACAAAAGAAAATGATAATGTTCTTCTTTAATTTCTTGTATTTTGACTATTATTATGTGTGAAACATAGTGGAGAAACAATTAATCACTATAGTGGACTTCCTTTTCATTTCTTTCTTTAATTTTTCATTCTTTTTTTCTTTTTTTTTTCTTTTCCCCTTTATTATGGTTTACCTATTCCAATGCCTTAGTTTGATCGATCAGTGCAGACTACTTAGTTGTATATTAATTAAATTTTCAGGTAATTAATCTGAAAACACAGCTGAGTTACTACAAGAAGGTTGAGGGTCAATTGAGACAAGAATTGGGGTATGTTGAGGCCAATAAAACCTTATCAAGAGCTATCTACTTGTTTAGCATTGGCACCAATGACTACATCAGTCTTTTCCTAACCAATTCCACCATGTTTCACTCCTATACTAAATCCCAATATGTAGAAATGGTCATTGGCAACTTGACTACTGCAATCAAAGTAAGTACTCTCTCTCTCTAAACACTTCCACCCTTCTCTCTCTCTCTCCAAACACTTCTCCAACTAGAACTCATCTTAAGAGTTTTAGGTGTTATACTGTTGTATGTGATCGGATAACCACATGTTATGGATAACCCCCAAACCCCAAATCTTTGAGATATTTGTATTTTAGTATATATGTGGTGAGGATCTCTCCCTTTTTTTACCATATAGACTTTAAGGTGAATGAAATAGGGGGATCTAAATCATTTCCAGTGAAACAGTAGGTCAGTAGGTTATGTTCTGTCCGTTGGAATGCTGTCCTTTCAAATTTTACTTCAATCATTTATTGAAACACACACAAAAAAAGTAGTAGTAATTTTTGAGGAGATATTCCAAACTCATTATTACATGAGTAAACTACAGTGATCTCTCTTAAGATTTGGACAAATTATACACAATACACTATTTAACATTTGTTAGTTTAATCTCTCCTAATATTTGATGCGTGTGCTCAATGATACTTCCTTTTCACTCCCAAAGTCTCTTTCCGGCTCTGACATGAAATTAGAAAAGGTCAAAAAGTAATCAATGTTAAATAGCTTACTGGTGTAATTTGCTTAAACCTTATAGAAAGTCAATGTAATTTACCCTTATTACATTGTTTAAGACATTTTACCATTGTCTATCACCTTCAATGATTTTGAAGTACTAATAACTTGGCAGGAGGTATATGATCGAGGTGGCAGAAAATTTGGGTTTCTGAATTTGGGGCCCTTGGGTTGTTTTCCAGGACTTCGAATAATTAAACCACAAAGTAATGGAGGCTGCCTAGAAGCTGCTTCAACCCTGGCAAAGTTGCATAATAAAGCACTCTCCTATTTCTTATCAGACTTGAAGAATCAGTTGCAGGGTTTCAAACATTCACTTTACGACTTCAACAGTAATCTGAGGCAAAGAATAAACCATCCCTCCAAATATGGTACACACACATATATATATATATTTATCTTCAACAATTCTCAATTTAGCTTTATATCAATTAGATGCATTCAAGCTCAAACAAAATTTGGATTGAAAAAAAAAAATGAGAATAGCTTTAAATGTTATTGGCCGAACCCTCACATTCTCGTTCCCTCATGTGAAGTGTTCAGTCCCTTAGCAGGCATTTGTAGGTGTGTTGAAGTATTTAGAAAGAAAATATATATATATCTCACTAGTGGGCTAAGATTTGATCCATGAGTATATAATTAAATTGATTAAATTTTGACAAGACCTTGTTGGGACTCTCACATACTATGAAAAATGTATACTTTTTAGGGATTGCGTGTACACTGGACCTCCAAAACCTGCCTTTAAGTACATAGTACACCACCTTGATCTGATCAACACCCTCCCCTCCATTATGTGATAAGGCATGGGCATGATCCTCCCAACCAATTATGGGATGGACCAAAACCAGACTATCCACAATGTTCACTGGTTAGGTGGCCAAAGATCATTTGATGATGTCAACAAACTCTAGACTGTAATGATGTTTATTTGTCTTTAACTCTCTCTACTTTCAATTGCTAAAGTTTCAAATGCTGAATGATGGGAAGTGTTGTGCATTGTAAAGGTTTCAAGGAAGGCAAAACAGCATGCTGTGGAACAGGGCCCTTCAGGGGTACATTCAGCTGTGGAGGAAAAAGGTTAGTGAAGGAATTTCAACTGTGTGAGAATCCAAATGATTATGTGTTTTGGGACTCTTACCATCTCACTGAAAGGGTTTACAAGATGATGGCAGATCAAATGTGGAGTGGAGCCAATAGAGGTTCTTACAATCTGAAGGATCTATTCCAATGCCTCTAAATTTGCCTCAAAATAAATTCAACTGTAAACACAATGTGTTCAAGAATAACCTATAACATTTATTGATTGCCCAAGCAAGCTATTATTTTAATTCTTTTTTTATCCACTTATGCACAGATGAGTACCATGTTTCATTTCAAAATAAAGGAATTGGAGGGGCCTTGCTCATGCAAAAATTGAGGATGGGACTTGGCACAATGGTAAAGTTATTTTATTGTGACTTGGGAGGTCATGGATTTAAAATAAGAAATAAACTCTTCATGTGAAGGTAAGACTATGTACATATAATCCTCCCCAACATCTCAGACCCTCGTGCACTAGACTATCCCTTATTTTACTCAACAAAAAGTTACAAGGATTAATTTAAAAACCATCAAAACATTTATGAAACATAATAAAAAAATGAGGCCTTTCTCCCAGAAGGATGAAATATTGAGCCACACACTTATTTATACTCAGGTTTTTTTTTTTTTTTTTTTTTAATAGGTCCACAAACACAATAAATTGGGGGCCAAATTATTGAGTGAACATATATATTAGTACTAGATTACCCTTGTGTATGTTGAAATAGAGCCTTCACATTGTAAGGCATTGCCACATCAGTATTTCCACTCCACATAAGCTTGGCAACATGCTGATTTGCTGCTTCAGTGGGATGATCAGAGTCAAAGAACACATATTCACTAGGATTCTCACACAACTCATACTCTTCTACTCCTCTCTTCCCTCCACAGCTATTTATTCCCCTGTATAGACCACTGCCACAGCATGCACTATTCCCTACCTTGAAACCTTCACATCACAATCACAAAATATGCTCATAAATACTTCATAGAGAAAATTTTGGGGAAAAGCTTTTTATCTACCATATATATGTTAATTAAGAAGATAGAAATGATACCATATTTTGTTGGGTTGTCTATGATTTCACCAAAACCAATAGATCCCATGAAATTTGAATACATAAATCCTTTCAACTTCTTCTCTAGCTTGTGGAGAGTTTTGGAAAGTGCCTTGTTGTGTTGCTTTACTAACTCTGCGATTACTTCTTTGCAGTCAACAACATTGGTTGGACAAGTGAGTATCCTAATACCTGGTACATTTTCGTAACTCCCCAAGCTATAAATTCCAAATTTCCTCCCTCCTTTCTTATATATTTCCTATAAAAAACAATATTCACAAGTATAAATCATTACACCCAAAGGTATGTGTGTATATATATATATATAGAAGTGAAGGATTGTGAAAATTGTGTATAAATTTATGTAGTTACTTTGAACACTTGTGTCAAGTTGCCAACCACCAGATCCACATATTCTTCTTCAGAATATGAAGAGTTCAGAAAAGGGTAATTGATATAGTCATTGGCACCAAATGCAAACATGTATACAGCATTTAACAACATCTGCTCAGCTTCTGTGTCACCTAGTTTCATCCTCCACAGCTTCTCTACTTTCTTAAAATTGCTTAGCTGTGTGTTAAGGTCAATCACCTACACAACACAACAACACAACTATGCAATCAAAAAATATTTTAAATCATAATAAATCATTAACTTGATGATACTATATATATCTATTTATCAGTACAAGATTAAAAATATGAAAAGTAAAACAGAGAAGTTATGCTAAAAGAGCAACTTTTTGGATGAACATATATTCGAGTTATATTAAAGGATCAAATTCTAATCAGGGCTGCCAAACTATAGAGTAAAGGACAAAGATATTTCAGCACAGGAAATTAACTCATTTGAAAGAATTAAAATATCTCCACCGTGTGAAGATTTTATATGGGACCCACATGGGTCCTACTTGAAATATCAAGAGGCAGATAAATTTTAGATATTTTAAAGAGTAGGCAGATAACTCGCACTCGTGCTTATTAGCCACAAAATTCTTATTTTTAAGGATTTGGGAGAAACAATTAATTAAGAGAGAATCCTTCGCAATTAAAGAAACGAATCAAGCTTTTTTCTTTCTCTTCTCTCCACGTTCTCTCTTTCTCTCTCTTGATTAACACCCTCAACAAATCTGTCTCTTTCTCTCTCTTGATTAATCCTCTAAGAATCTGTCTCTTTCTCTCTCATAGTTGACCCTTTGTTTTTTGATCAAATAGTCTCTCCACTTGCGTTCCATCCTTCCTCATTGCTAACAGACTAGGTTCTTGTAAGTTAGACTTCATCTATCATGTTTGTGACACTGTTTCATTCTATTTGAAATTTTTTTTTTTTGAGCTTTGGAATAACCTCATCACAAAAATTTTACGTGTTGTTTAATTATATTTTGAATTATTATTATTATTTTTTTTTTTTCATGTTTTTGAGCTTTAGAATAGCCTCATCTAAAAAAATTTATGTGTTCAAACTAAGAGAGAAATAAGCAAATTGGTTGAGGGTTAACCGAGAGATGAAAGAGAGGACGTGGAGAGGAGAGAGAAAAAAAGCTTGACTTGTTTCCTTAATTAATTCTCTCTCCCAATTCCTAAAAGTAAGAATTTTGTGGTTTATAAGCACGGACTCTTTAAACTTTTTGCAAAAGCACTCTCACAATAGTATTACTCTATTTTGAAACACCTACTTTTCTCAATTTACCTATAATTTTCCTAGAATAAAACCCCATGTAATTGTGGAAAATATGTGCCATTTTCTTGGTACTATGGTCAAAGATGAGGGCGTCGACCATAAGAAAGTGGGTTTAAACCTTAAGAGCAGCAATCTTTTGCCATTAATAAGAAATATATATGTATATATATATATATATCTAGTCCTCCTCTGCTAACACCTTCAATTAAATTGAGACCATATTGAATAATGACCTAATAGATATGACTTATGAGGCGTCATTTTTATTTTATTACAGAATAGAAGTTTATATAATTAGTGAACAGAGTAAAGATAATTTAGAGCACCTTCATTGATCTTTAGAGGTCCGTAATTGGTAAAAATAAAAAAAGAAATAAAAAAAGGGGTATAATGAATAACATTACATACATATCCTGGATAAATTTCAGCCAAAGCACCAGCTCCCGAAGATGCAAAGTTTGCCCCATAAACAAAATAATGATTGTTTGGTTGTAGATACGGAGGAATCAGTGGCAGCTTGGCATACTCAGCTGCAACAATTAAAACTCCAACTCTAAGCTAACTATCATTAATATAATTAATTTCTAATAAAAATTTTGGTAGTTGTATTAAATGATCTTACCAATAAAGTCTGGGATAAGACGGCCATCAGAAAATCTCCCAGTGGGATATTTGAAGAAGGATTCACCATACGGCCTAAAATTCGCCTGGAAACCAGTGGTAGTGTTGATGTAGTTACTGTTTCCGGCATCATAGAGTGAATCACCAAAGATGAAGAGGGCGGCGTGTTTATAATTATCATCTGTGCAGCCTACTTGAAGGAGAAGGCTTGCAAATGGCAGTAGGAGGCAGCAAAAAAAGCTCAATGTTGCCATGTGAAGCTAGCTACTTCAATTTTGTGCTACTTTCTCTCTTGGTTAATTACTAGTACTTATAGTAGAATCGAAGCACAAATATGTCCATTAAAAACTGTTCACAATGGATTCACATTACAAACACATGTAAACACTGTGATGACTTTTAATCAATTAGCTGTACTTTTCTTTGTTGAAAGGTAGCTACAGTTTTCGTCCACGCATTGAATACCATATGATAAGATTAAACTGACAGAGCCAATGACTCAACAACATAGAATTTTCAAAGCTAACAAATATTGACCCCAAAAGGATAGAAATATTGATCCACAAACTTGTTTGAATTTTTTTTTTTTCTCTGAGAAACATAATTAGATGAACAAATTATTAGATTAAGTTTGTTTATGTTCAAACAGAGTCTTCAAATTGTACGGCCATGCCATATCAGTAGTTCCACTCCACATTAGCTTTGCGATTTTCTGATTTACTGTTTCAGTGGGATGACCAGAATCAAAGAACACATATTCACGAACATTCGCACATAGCTCATACTCTTTCACTCCTCTCTTCCCTCCGCAGCTACCTATTCCCCTGTATGGACCACTGCCACAGCATGCACTTTTACTTTCCTTGAAACCTTCAAATCACAATCACAAAATGTATACTATGGTCATAAATACTTTATAAAGGAAAAGTGGGCATAAGCTTTTATATACATATATATTCATATGTTGAGAAGATAGAAATGATACCGTATTTTGATGGGTGGTTTATTATTTCACTAATAGGAGTGTAGAACTCGAAATTCGAATACATAAATCCTTTCAATTGCCGCTCTAGTTTATGGAGAGTTTTGGAGAGTGCCTGGTTGTGTAGCTTAGCTAAGGCTGTGATTTCTTCCATGCAGTCACCATCATTTCTTGGATAATTGAGGGCTCTGATCACTGGTAAACAACCCAATGGCCCCAATCTAAGAAGTCCAAATTTTCTCCCTCCTTTCTTTTATATTTCCTGCAAAAAATAGAATATTCAACATTATGCATATTTTGAATTAATGGTTTAATGTCCACATCACTACTCTATTGTTATATAATATACATGTGTAGCGACAGAGCAAAAGGGATCATGAAAATTGGATACAAATTTGTAGTTACTTTGATCACGTGCGTCAAGTTGCCAATCACCATATCCAAAAATTGTCCTTTAGAATATGAACGATAGAAACTGGAGTTTGTCAGGAAAGGGCTCACGTAGTCATTGTTGCCAATGCTAAACAAGTATACAGCATTTAACAACAGTTGATCAGCTTCTGTGTCACCTAGTTTCATCCTCAACAGCTTCTCTGCATTCTTAAAATTGCTTAGCTGTGTTTTAAGGTCAATCATCTACAGATTAAAAGACAACTATGCAATCAAAGAAACAAATATTTGAAATCATAATAAATCAATAACATAATGATAATATATCTCTGTGTCAATACAGGAAAACATACTATGAACAACTGTTGATGAACATATATTCAAGTTATATTCAATGATCAAATGCTAATTATGACTGTCAAACTACAAAATAAAACATATTGTGATAACCAAATGTGTTCGCTTTATTCAACTTTTTGGTTGCTTGGAATCTCATGATTGGCTGGAACCACGTGGTCCCGGACTACCTAATAATTTCTTGTGTTAGCAAGTCCAAATCCTAAAGGTAACCGCCTTTTGCGATAAATAACAGATATTAGGTCTATATCCGTTCTTCCTCTCCTAACACCCTCCTGGGATCACATTGGGTAATGACCCTTTGGCCACAAAGTCTAATAGGTATGAGGCATCATTTTTAATTTTTTTTTTAAATTAGACCACCTTCATTGAGAATTAATTGGAGGTATATACGTTGGTATAGGAAAGGGAATTAGTAAAAAAATTAGCTATGAGTAAGATCATTTAGACCAGCCTTCATTGAGCTTTAAAGGTCTGTTGGTATAGTAAAGGGACTTGATGAAAAACAATACATACCATTCCTGGATAAGTTTCAACCAAAGCACCAGCTCCAGCAGACGCAAAGTTAGTCCCATAAACATATTGATGATTGCTAGGTTGTAGATATGGTGGAATCAGTGGCAGCTTCGCGTACTCAGCTGCAACAATTGAACCTCCAACTCTAAGCTAATTACATTAAAGAAAATTATTGAGTTTGTATTAATTAATATATGATCTTACCAATAAAGTCTGGGATGAGTCTGCCATCAGAAAATCTCCCCGTGGGATGCTTGAAGAAAGTTTCACCATATGGCCTAAAATTGGCTCGGGAGGTAGTGTTGATGTAGTTGTTGTTTCCGGCATCAAAGAGTGAATCGCCAAAGATGAATAGGGTGGCGTGTCTATAATTATCATCAGTGTGACCAAGATGATTGGTGCAGCCTACTCCAAGGAGAAGGCTTGCAAGGGAAAGTAGGAGACAGAAAAGAAAGTTCAGTCTTGCCATGTGAAGCTACTTCAATTTTATGTAACTCTCTCCTTGGTTTCTCTTGTTAACTAGCAATGGATTCATACACAAAACACACACAAAATTGACTGTTTGCTAAACTTTTTTGTCTCCACGATTGAATACTAGGCGATTGGAAGAGCTTATATATAACAATGATTTGAGGATTGACTAACAAAAATATGGTCATGTACACGTAGGTAGTGATCTCACTAAAAGAAGAGGTAAAATTGCTCTGGAAAAAAAAAAAAAATTTATGTGAGTATGCTGTATAGGCTTTATTTGAAAGTCGCATAATCTTAATTAGACTATTTAAAATATTCAATTCAGAAAATGTTTGCTGTAAAAATAGGACTTCTTTTAAACTTCAATGCTTCTAGATAAGAACTGAGGACCTTAATTTTTTTTAGTAAAATTGCAGTCGAGCTTGGGCAACAAGATATCATGGTACTAGGAACATTGAATGTGATGATTAATTAACTAACTTTTTTATTTAAAGACCCGGGTTGATTATTTATAGATGTTGTTTTGAATTCTTCTCACTTGACAGTTGACATTTCAATCCTTGTTTCTCAATGTTAAAGAATATAAAATATATTGAGCTTTTGATCGACATAAATTCAGATTTGTCACTGTTAATTAATTAATTGATGTAATGGTAGCTAAAATATCGGGCTGACATAGGATATAAGAATAAACTATGGTTGTTTACACAATAAGAAACTTTCCAAAATTCTCCATCAGCTAGAGAAGCAGTTGAAAGGATTCAAGTACTCAAATTTCAAGTCATTTTCTTCCTTTAGTGAAAGAATGGACAATCCATCAAAATTTGGCATGCCAATACTATCTTCTTCAAACACATAGAACTGGAGTCATACAACTATATTAGGAATTTTTTGGATAACTGTCTCGTGCATGTGGGACAGGGAGACTGTATGTATCTGGTGGTTGTTGGTTATAGGGTGTTTTAAGAGGTCTGACACTAGTCATATAATTATATGAGAGAAACACTCAACCTTGAAATAAATTGGGTACTTGAACTCTCAACTCCTATATGACTATTTATCAATATATATAGTTTTATATATGTATGTAGTTTTTCCTCATAATATAGATTGTGTGAATATGGCTCCGTTTAGACATACACAAGGATGGATCTTAGCATGTATATCACGTCCAATATTATATATGTGTTCATTATTCACTTTAAATTGGCCCAATACTTCACCCTTTGGGGCTTAATAATTTATTGTTAAGCATAAACGATTTTGTAACATTTTTTGTTCAGTATTTGATTGAACCAAATGGATTTGCCAAGTTGATTGAGTGATACATGTATAATTATATATCCATTTAAAAGGACTGGATAAGAAGCAGATCATATACCATTATGGAATGTAATATATCTATTAATCAAGATATCAAGGCAACTTTAACATACAATCACCAAAAATATGAAAATACAATTACTAGTAGGATCTCTTTGGTGTCAAAGGAGCTACAATATTGTGGTAGTTAAAATTTTAAAATAATTAATAAATAATTTTTTTTGATTCCAGAGGTTGTGAACTTGTGACTTAAAGTCTAGTTTAAAATTTGCATCCTGAAAAACGATATATATAGTAAAATTTATGGCCACACCAACATTTTAACACACTCTCTCTCTCTTTTCTATAAAAGCAAAAGGTGGAACATTTGAGTTTCCAAATTGTGGTAATAATTCAACCTTTAGATGACTTGTTATGGGACCCAAATTACCGCTGTATTTATTGATGCAGGACAATAGAGTATGTAATAATGCAAAATATGGAGCAAGTACTAAGTACTAGTAGTAAGTACAGTTTTATCACAATACGAACGTGGGCTGCTCAAATTTGAGCCCCACACACACGGTGATGTCATGTTGATAGAGGAGTAGATCATGAGATAGCATGGGAGACAATAGCATCTGATATACTGATACATTCATAGTTCTCTCCCCCAAAAAAAATAATAATAAAATAAATGTTAGAAAGACATTTTGCTAGCTTATTCAGGCCCATTCATTCACTAAAAAAAAATACTCATTAATACATACTCCGTATATATAAAACAAACATTTGTGTTTCTCAAGAATTATTAAGCTCAAAAGGATAAGATATTGAGCGAAATTATTTATGGAACACATTATACTATGGACAGCATTATGAGATTAAATCTTTTTATATGTCCAAACAGTGCCCTTCAAACTAGGAGTACATGTGATACTCTTCGGATCCAAGACACGGGTTGATCCACCAATGAAATTTCAGGACTATCCTTTATAAAATTAGGGGTATTACATTAATTATTTAATTGCAATTTTTAATGATTAATTGTTTAATTGCTTAATTTGTTTGAATTACTTGTTGTTATTTGAAGGATGTGTCAGTTTACTTGATTATTTGTGTAATTATTTTTATTTGCATTTCATTGTTTAAGTTAATTAATTAATTAATTATTCTGTTTTAATTAGTTGTCTCAATTGTTTTAATTTAATTATTTTAATTGAATTAATTTTGTTGGATTTAATGCTTTAATTGTTTTAAATTAATTGTGTTAAATGACTGGATTTAGTTACATGAATTTAGTTTTTAACGTGACTGTTATATAGCTTTTCATAGACAGCTGTCATTGTTTATCACCTAGGTTTACCTATGGGCCGAGTTATATATGGATTAGGGTTTAATATCTAAACCTATATATATGTATATTACGTTGGTTTAGGGTTAGAAACAAAACCCTTTTCACCCTATTCACTTATACAGTGAAACAGAGAGAAACATAGAGGTATTATAGAGAGTGAGAGAATGAGGAGTGAAACTTGAGAGCGTACTGAGATAGGAGGAGGAAGGAGAGGTTGCTCGTAGGAGAAATCAAGGGCAACAGAGGTGGAACTGTAGTGACATTAACGGAGCATTCAGAAACTGTGGTTTAGAGTTTCAAATCTGAAACTCAAAGGTAAGTTCTATCTTTCTCTTTCCCTTTAATCTGTGTTCTGTGCATGCCTAGCTAGACTCCAGGAGTTTAATTAATACTAAAATGAAATAATTGTGCATGCTAAGTCGGAATTAAACAGAGACTTTCATGTTTGTATATGTTTATACGTGATTTATTTATTTTAGATCTTTATGCATGAACTATGGTATAAGTTTTAAATCTTTGCATGAAAAAAACACCTAAAATAACTTAGAATGGACGTATGGGGCTTAGGTTGAAGCTTAGAGGCCTTAACAATGGAGTTTTAGGGTTTACAGAGGCTGAACAGATGGAGAACAGACGGAGAAGACGAGTCAGCACGAACTCAGCCGACTGAGTTGGGGACTCAGCCAACTGAGTTGGCAATCCAGCCGGTTTAGTTGGACAGCGACGTGGATTTTAGTTTTTAATGCCCAGATTTGTTTTAAAACATATTTTAATTAAATCTAAAGGGTTAAATGGACTATGGAAGGTTCTAGAGTGTATAATACACCTCTTAGGCCTAAGGAATTGGTCAATATGGATTTGAGAATAATTTCTATAAATTATTGAGGGGTTGTTTAAATGGATCCAGTGGCTAAGGATGAGGAATTTGCTTGTTACAGACTTATGAATACTATTGGAAAGTATGTTGATGCTAATAGGTTAAAGCGTGTATTAATACAAGGTTAAACGATAAACTTGTAAGTGAAAAATTGGATAATGAATTGAAGTTCTTTACTGTGGCTCTAAAACGGTTTGAATGCTTTGCATGATTTAAAATTGTTAATCATGTCTCCCTATGTTATAAGCATATAGTTATTTATCTGCAAAGAAATAAGTATGCTTAGATGGAAGTTAATTGATGTTTTAAATTTACTTTACATTGCATAAGTTATGATACTGTTTGGAGGAGTTATATGCGTAGTCCTACTTTATAAATTTGAAGGACTCGAATAAGATTTCTAAGTCTTATATTGGATGTATAATTTGATCATACACATGTTTGACTGTATGTATGCTTATTTTGGAGTATGATTGATGAGTATTTATTCTTATTTTATTAATTATACGGACTTGTGTTATCTGGAGGATTGTATGCACCGGTATGGGACGGTGGCATACTAGGTATGGACTAGTTCAAACATTGTGTTTTACCTAACCTGGATTGAGTCATGGATTAACCCTAAATGTTAAGTCCATCTCATATTTGTATCATGTCAATAAAACAATTGAATGACCTACTTGGTTTCAGGATGGATTGACTATACATATATTAAACCACTACACAGATGGTTGATATTTTGTATTAGGAGTACGGATTTTATACGTCTATGATATGGTGCCATAGTATGAGCTTGAGTCTCAGGACCATAATTAGGGAGCGTATATTGCCTACGATGGATAACTAGACAGTAGTTGTTGTTCCCTGGTAGGTCTAGGTACACATGACCACATTATGTGCGATTTGTATGGTATCTCTACTCAGGCTGAGACAGACTTACTGGACTACCGAGCGTCCTATAGTGTGTACTATATATACATATATGGACTACTCTAGATATTGTTGAGTCTATTTAGGATGTATCTGCGTATCGGATTACTGTATGGATCGTAGTAGAATAGGACTTATATATGGGCCTGACCCACTCTCTTATTTTTTTCAGGTGTTCGTCAGTTCTAAAGTTAGAGCTTGGACGTGCGGCGCAGATACAGATATTCATTCCTCCAACTACGTAAGAATCTTTTCTATGTTTAGCTTTAGATTATTTCTCAGTATTTTATTTACTTTCAGTTTGGGATTTTTATTAGGGGTCCACTAGAGATGGATTCCCAAGTTGTTAAATTATTGGAGGGTTCTATTTTAAGGAAGTTTTGGATTGTTGGATATTAAGTATTCAAATTTTTAAGGATTATGTTTTAGTATTCTTTTCAGCTTTTAAACTTTTATTTCTTAAATTCCTTTTGTATTCTGTGTTCGTTATTATATATTAATTGTTTGATATCCCTAGGGTTTGGGCTTGAGCCTGATCAACCCGTGTCTCGGATCCGAAGGGTATCACATATGTGTCAGGTGGTGATGGATTATAGAGTATTCTAAGAAACCTGACACTACCTTTGTCGGCAAAATATATAAATAAATAAATAAAAGTCATATAATTATATGAGAAAAACACTCTAACCTTGAAATAAATTGGGGGTACTTGAACTCTCAACTCCTATGTGACTACTTATCAATATATATATATATATATATATATATAGTTTCATATATATATGTATGTAGTTTTTCCTAATAATATAGATTGTGTGCATATGTGATGAAGGTTTCAAAGAAGGGAAAAGTGCATGATGTGGCAGTAGTCCTTACAAGGGAATAAGTAGCTGTGGAGGACAGAGAGAAGTAAAAGAGTACGAGTTATGTGGGAATGTTGGTGAATATGTGTTCTTTGACTCTGGTCATCCCACTGAAACAACAAATCACCAATTTGCAAACCTAATGTTATTAAAGACTGTGTCCAATAGTGTGCATCAAACTGTAACAACTAAATAAATATTTTGTCAGCTGCTCCAAAATTCTACAAACGTCTGCTCCAATAACTATTCTTTTTTGTTTCTTAATTTTTAGTTATTTGTTTCATTGATTAAAGGGGAATTTTGACTTCACAAACATTTAAACAGTAACTTTGAGAACAATTAAAACGATCTTAATTTGTTTCTCCAACCCGTCTCATTTAACTTAAGACTTAAAATGCCAACCTAATTGATTAATTCTGACTCACGTTAGAAACCATGTCTTAATTATACCAAGAAACTACCCCTATAAATATTTTCCAACATCTACCCACCACCACTACCAAATTACAGATACAAGATTACCAATATTTACATATATTAAATAATTTTTGGATACATATAAAAATATATAATATTCTCTTTATTTTTATTTTTTAAATTAAATTGATCATCTTTGCATCAATGGCCACATCGAAAGGTTGGATGATTATCTTTTGTCTGGGAGCGCTAATTCTGATGTCTTCCAATTTCTTGATCACTGCCGAAGAAATCAGTAACGGTGCCATTGGAAGGAATAACACTCCGTGCGACAAAAAGTTGCATCCCCAGGGATGTAAGTCTCAACCAGCAAATTCGCCGTATCACAGAGGTTGTGAGGTTCCCGAACGCTGCCGTGGGAATCCACCACCAGTACCAAAATCAAAGATATTGTGAGAAAGATGAACTTTGTGTGGTGGACCTCACATGTATCATGTATGTGGCGGTGATCCAATGGTTATGCAAACAAGTATATGGGCATGTGAAAATCTCAAATGATATCATATGAATAAAACAATAAACTTGTTGCTCTCATGTTATAAGATTACTTTGGCATGTTGTGTTTATATGATTTGGAAAGAAAAGGAACTCTAAATGATACTCAAATTGGTAATTGGACGAGACTACTCACCTTTGAGATTAGAGGCGGCAATTGGGTGGATTTGAAAGAATTTTAAATGAGTTGGGTATGAATGAATCAGTAACACAATATCAAACCATTAATAACAGGTTATAAATGGGTAAGGGTTCAAATGGACGGATCAAAACGGGTTAACCCGTTCCAACTCATCCTTTTTTTTTTCTTTTCTTTTTTACTTTTGCAAATTTTTTACTTTCCTACCATCCACGGCTAAAAAAAACAATAATAATAATTTATTTTTACATTAATTTTTTTTATTTCAAAAAAAAAATATCATTTTTCTTTTGAAAAAAATTATTATACAACTCAGCGTAACTAGGTGTTATGATTGGTGGGCTCAAACCCACCCCGTAAAAATCTAAAAAAAAAAAATTACTATAGGTAATTTTAGCCCAACAAAAAATAAAAAAATTATTACTAGTATTAACTCACCTAAAAAAATTTTAACCCACCCCATTAACAATTCCTGAATCCGCCAATTTAATCAACAATATTAATTTGATATATATATATATATATATCCATTCTCTATATATAACTCCAATCCGGTTATTTACCTATATATAAGTCCAATGCAAGCAGGTATTAAGTTGCAGGCCCAAGAAAGAAAAAAACAAAAAGGCAGCAGGTTCGGAAAAAATAAGAATATTAAAGAGTTGCTGTGCAAAACAAACATGGTGATGTATCAAGTGCACAGTTTTGCGTACATGGGAAAGGAACTCTAAAGAGAAGGAAAGGTCAAGCAAAGAAAAGAATTATATTTTTATACATCGTCGCCTGTCTTATTTATTTTTTTTATAAATTTATATATGTAGGAAGTTGAAGAGTAAGGTAAAGAGAGTGTTATTGCTGAAAGAAAACAAATTAAACAATGATAGTTTTGTTTGAGCAGGATTAAGCTGGGTACTCACTTTTAATCTATCATTAACTCTTGAATGAATTATACGAGTATTCACTTTTTATCCATTACTGACACACTCATTTAAATTTGGGTGTCCAAATAATTTAATTTAAATGGGCGGTCTAATGAGTTTGGACTTAAATTGACGCCTTATTTGAGATTTACAACGCGAGTCCTACCATAATTTTACAATCTTTTGTATATAAATAGAGGCTTAGACATCCAATAAAGGGATCAAGCAATTCTACGCTTCGAGATATATTGTTCTTGTTTATCTTACTATTAATTGAGTAAGTTGTTTTATTTTTCTTAATCATTATTGGTTGAGCGAAATTTTGCACCTACACTTTGGCGCCGTCTGTGGGAAACGTATAGAAATAGATCCCCACCAAAGTTACAATACTTCAAATTAAAATCTCCAAGTCTAGCAACGTGACTTGGAATTAAATTTCTAAGTCAGCAACATGACGAAGTCGAAGGAGAGTATGGACTTGAATCCAACCCTTTTCAGACGTCTGAAGCCCGTGTTCCACACACGGCCAGATCTTTCTTTGCACAACAAGCGCAAGCGTCCAAAAGGATATTCAGACAACTCAACACGCCGTGTTCCTCACAAAGCCGAAGAATCTACCAAAGGATGTAGATCCGGCCAACACGTTTCAACCACAACCCAACACCCACATGGGTCTCTAATCAGATAAGTTTTCCAGGCCAATCTTTATTAAAAATTAAATACGTATTATATATATATATATATATATATATATATATATATATATCATTATATAGTAAATAAAGTCTAATTTGGCATGAGCCCTTGCCAACTCTTAACTTCCTTGATCTTTATTCTTTTCTCTAAATAAAGGAGGATGTTGGTATAAACATAAATTGATTTTAATTTGATTGAGTGTCATAATTCAATTAGTTCTTCATTCTTACTTTCCCAATATAGAACGTAAAAATAAAAAAAAAAATTAATAAAAAATAAATGTCTAGGGAATAATTCTAATGAAGCTAGCAAGATAACTGTTCATTCATAAATAATAGTGAATGAGTACGATTCTTATTATGCCATATATTGGAATCAGCACAAGAAGTTGCAGTAGTTGCACTGCGACTACTCCCCCTACTAATTTATTTCCGAAAGAGTGGATAAATTCTGTTTTGCTATAAACATAAATGAGGCAATTTATTGTATGCACGAATGTATTCTTTTAGACTTGTCTTTTCGTGTCAGTTACGGAGGTACATTTAAATTTGCAAATCACGGTTTCTGGATTTAATACCCACACTGCACTTACCAACGGATAGTACCAGTAGACTAATTTTATCCACTTAAAGGTCCTTGTAAAAAAAAAAAAAAAAAAAAAAAAAAAAAAAAAACTAATGATTCATTCATTAATTTCAAAATCTTGATATTTATTTTAAGTTATTCATATGATGGCTTATTAGAATGTGCCAGAAAGATTAGGAAACCAACGGGTCGGTGAACTTCCTGACTCACAAAAGAAGGCTCTGGATGAGCTCAAACACCTCATCCAAGAAGCCCTCAACAAGCACGAATTCAGTGCGCCGCTGCCATCTAAGGAAGAGGAGAAGCCCGCTGAGGCCGCTCCACCGATGGAAGAGGAAAAATCCGCAGCTGCTTCTATAGAAGAAGAACCAAAATCCGAAGAGAAAACAGAGGCCCCTGCTGAATCAAAGTTGGCGCAGCCTCCACCGCTGCTTGCAGTGGAAGCTTCGGAGATCGCCGAAGCAGTAGAAGAAACCGTCTAACGGGGAGAGGAGGTGTCCATCTTTGGAATTCCGCTTCTGGCAAACAAGAGAAGCGATGTGATTTTACTGAAATTCTTCAGAGGCAGCAGGATCTTTCATCATAGATCCAGACAAAGTACTTGCTAAGAAGAAGTGGATATGGCCTAGCCAAAAGTGGGTCACAACTGGTTTAACTCTGGTGAACTATCACTTTCCAAGTCCAGGCCATGAGCGCCGAGAAGCTCCCCTTCACTCTCCCGGCCCCAAAGTGGACTGTAATGTGAGCATGTTAAGGTATGCCAAGCTCATGTCAACCCATGACTGTCACAGAGCTCGTCCAAGGTGTCATCAACAGTGAGACTCGGGTCCTCTCCGTCTCCATGACCATGGAAGAGATCTTCCACGGCACCAAATCATTCAAGCAAGAGGTTTTTGATAAAGTTCAGCTCGAGTTCAGCCGGAGTTCACCGTCCTCACGGCCGAAACAGAATCCATTCGAGTCGGCTGCCATCAAGCCTAGCCATAACGGTTACCCATCGCCGTCCTTCTCACCGGCCGAGTTCAACCGAGTTGCCGTCGCTGCACCGCTATCAGACCCATGCTCGCCGTCGCTCTCATCTGATCTGTCACATCTGAGCCGTGCACAGTTTGACGCAACCACTTTGCCTCTCTACTACTCAAAAATTGATCAAATATCACTTGAGCTCCATTAGCAAAATCACCAAATTGAGCTTTCCAAATTACCAATACATTTGGATTTTCCATTGAATAACCCAATTCAAATCCCACAACACCAAATTCTGAAAGAGACTCTGGAACCCAAATCGTTCCCTATAAAACAGAGCCTATGCAGAGCAGTCTCTTTGTTTTCTTTTCATTTTCTCTCCCTCTAAACATACAGTAGTAACAATGTCTCTTCAAGAAGATCGAATAAGAAGATGGAGTTTGATCCTATGAATCCACTCGAAACTAGTGAAGAATATTACGACGACTACGTAACGCTCTTCCTAGATCAACCAGACTACATGCCAGCTATGGGTTACTCCAAAAGATTCAACACCACAGAAAGAAAACAAGTATATGATAACATCGTCAGTAATTCGCGTAAAATTGATGATCCATTCATGTCCTTCATCGCCATGAATCACTTTGATCAATACATTTCAAGGCAACCGCCATTGAACTTGAAAGATCTTGACATAGACCTATCTGCTAGAAGCTGCTTCAAACTTGCTGACATGATGTTAAGCTCTGGCACTTCCACAAATGCACTTCGATCCAAGAACAAAAATGTGAAGTATACAGAAGATCAAATTATGGGTGTGCTGGAAGGGAAAACGCGCCTAATAACAGTTTTATACTTCCTGGAACTTTAACTTGAATAATGCACAAATGAATCTTGATCTCAAAGTCGCAGCCGTTCGGATCAGAATGATTTCCCAAAGGGAAATTAAGATTTCAAAGGACTCGGCATCAATGGTTGCAGCAGCAGCAGCTCTTGTGGTTGCTTCCAAGGAGATGTTTCTGGCAAGGTATGAGGAGTTCAAGGAGGCTGTTGCAAATTCTCCATTTGTTAACAAGGAGGAAAAACATTCTACATCGCAGAGTATTAGTGTGTAACCAGTAGTGATGAGCAGATGACCGTCACCGCCGGCCAAACCCGCCGGTGCACCGAGAGTTCAAAGCTGCTTCCTCATGACCGGACAGGAGCTCATCCCAGCTGAACCACTCGTCTGCACTCAGCACCGCTGCCTCCATTATCGCTGGCCATCACCATCCTCGCCGAGCCGCCGTCCACCACATCCGAGCTTCTCCTTGCTCGCCTCCTCAATTGTTTGCTGCCTTGTATCAATTTATATATATATATATATCTATACATATATAGCCTCTGTTCCGGATACAAAATCGAACACACCCATAAGTCCATTCCAAATGACGGTGTTGATTCCAAGCCCAGGTGATGAGCGCACAACCAAGCTTTCTTCGGCATAGACTTCACCAAGTTGTCGTTGGAAACGAACTTGACACTTCAGTTCCTCCCGTTCCAGACCTTGTCAACTAGATCTCTAGACCGCATGGCAAATCCCGGCCTGATGCTTTGATTGTTATCCACTTTTTCAAAAGAAAATAGCTCCAAAGTCGTCGTTGGAGACGAACTTGACATTTTAATGGAGACTTGAGGGCACTGCCCGAGCATTATGGATCCAAGGCCGTCCTAAGAGGAGTTGGTATTCGGGACAAATATCAAATACTTGGAAATTAACAGGAAATGTGGTGGGACCTATTTTCATTGTCAGAGAAAGTGATTCGCATTGCAAGCAAGTGCATTCCCCACCATCTTTTTCAGTTGTTTAGCTGTGAAATTGATTGGGATGTGAGCCTCCTTTAGTACTTCCAAGAAACAATTAAGGAGTCTGTTTGAGGTGAGGAGCAGGACGAGTAGAGAGGTTTGGTTCGGCATCTTGCTGAAGGACTCATTTTGGAGCATTTAAAGCTTAAATATGTTCATTGGAGTGCATGTGGAACAAACGACAAACGTTAGCTTTGTCTTCCACGTAAGTACTTCAAAATTTAATCTACTACTTGAAGTTCTAAACATATTACATACATCAAAGAATTCCAATTGAACTTTAAATGTTTTTAGAGTTAGCATATGTCTCGGACCTCAAGAGTCCATAGATACCAAAAAAAAAAAAATTAAAAAAATTAAAAAAAAATGTGGAGGCAAGCCTAACAACAAAAAGTCTCGGACTTCAAGAGTCCGTAGGTACCTAAGTGTTCGGTACAAATCAACAATTCTTCTCAGGATCACAGCCGAGGAATTACATGCTTCAGACTATAAGTGTTCGATACAAATCAACAATTCCTCTCAGGCTCACAGCCGAGGAATTACATGCTTCGGACCCTAAGTGTCCGGTACAAATATTTGCTGTGAAATAAAAATCTTCGGATCTCAAGAATCCGAAGGTATCAAAAAAAAATTTCCTATAAGGCACAACAAGCGGCAAAGGGGAATAAAATTCATCTTCGGACCTCAAGCGTCTGCAGATTTCAAAATTTCTCTAAGGCACAACGAGCTACGAAGAGGAATAAAATTGATCTTCGGACCTCCAGCTTCTGCAAATTTCAAAATTCCTCTAACGCATAACGAGCTGCAAAGAGGACTAAAATTTTATGAAAATTACCTCAATTACGTTGAAGGTTAAATTTTCATGTAAACTCCTCCAAAGCACAAAGAGGGCCGATGCTTATAATTACATGAAAATTATCTACATCGCCGCTATCAAACGAGACATATTTTTTTTTCCTTCATGGGGGCAATACCTTCCATAATGGGGGCAATATAAGCAGCCCTAAAAAGATATTAAGAAAAGAAAACATATTCTCTCTTTTTTAAGCCCAACTATCTGGCCTAAATACAATTCCTCTCAGGCTCATGGCCGAGGAACTTCCTACCTCGGACCTCAAGAGTCCGATACATTACAGTTCCTCTTAGGCTTATAGCCGAGGAACTTACTACATCGGACCTCAAGAGTCCGATACATTACAATTCCAAACTATCTAGCCTAAATACAATTCCTCTTAGGCTCATGGCTGAGGAACTTACTACCTCGGACCTCAAGAGTCCGATACCTTACAGTTCCTCTCAAGCTCATAGCCGAGGAACTTACTACCTCGGACCTCAAGAGTCCGATACCTTACAGTTCCTCTCAGGCTAATGGCCGAGGAACTTACTACCTCGGACCTCAAGAGTCCGATACCTTACAGTTCCTCTCAGGCTCATGGCCGAGGAACTTACTACCTCGGACCTCAAGAGTCCGATACCTTACAGTTCCTCTCAGGCTCATGGCCGAGGAACTTACTACCTCGGACCTCAAGAGTCCGGTACATTACTGTTCCTCTCAGGCTTATAGCCGAGGAACTGCATACCTCAGACTTTAAGAGTCCGGTATATTACAGTTCCTCTCAGGCTCATAGCCGAGGAACTACATACCTCGGACCTCCAGAGTCCGGTACAATACAGTTTCCCTCAAACTTATCGCCGAGGAACTACATGCCTCGGCTCTCCAGAGTCCGTTACATTACAGTTCCTCTAAGGCTCAACGCCGAGGAATAATTCGCTTCGGACCCTAAGTGTCCGGTTCAACACGTTTCCTCTAAGGCTCAGCGCCGAGGAACTGTACATTTCGGACCACAAAAAATATAAGGTCCTCAAACAAGTGTATTTTCTTGAGAAACAGGAGGACATTACTGTGCAACAAAGCGTATACAATGTAAGGGCAATCACAAATTCCCATAACAGAGCAGAGTCAAAAGCGTCCACCACAGTTGGACTTGAAGTTGGAGGAATCGAAGGGTTGGGAGCTGCAGGAACTGATGAAGTTGGAGCTAGATGATCATCCTGATGAGACTGCACCATTTCAGCAAAAAGCACTTCAGCTTCTTGGGCTTGTGGACCCTCAGGATAAGGGAAGGACACTTCCATGTCAGCATTAAAGGCCTCCGGATCGTTCAACTTGTCTCCCGAACCTTGTACAAAGCCAAACCGAAAGGCCTTAGTCCTGGACAAGCGCACCAAGATGCAATCTTTGCATTCATGGCTGCATACGAGACCTTCTTTTAAGAATTGCCAAGATCTTTCTCCAACTTCTTAATGGAGAGAAGACAAAAAGGAAGGGAGAATGACGAACCTCAATGGCTCGAACAGGGGCAGATGGAGGCAGTTATTCAAACTCCATATTACATTCCCCGAGCAACTGCTAGTGCTACAGAGGGGTCGGTAATCATAGAATCACCAGAGTGAAGAACTGATTTATCAGCTCTAGATATAAATTGCTTCCAAGGTGCTCTAGTCTCTGTCATGACAAATGCTCTAACCTAGTGATGTGACAAAGTGAAGAACGTAAGGAATGAAATGAACGCAGTAAGAGCGGAAGTAACTCTTATGGAAACCCTTTGGTCAGAATATCAGTAATCACGCCTCAAATCCACTTCTTACGAAATTGGTAATCGTACAGCTTCAATTCCCTTCTTATTAGGAGTAGTACTCCAATTAAAAAAGGAATTGGGGGCTAAGTGTGGAGGGAAAAAATCCCCTCCAATGAGAATAATTCACGTCATCATAAATATAAACATATCCTTGATAAGTTTATAAAGCCCACCTCGCTCAAACCCAAATTGAGTTTGATACTAGTCCAAGATCACTGTTCACAAGCCCAATACTATTGTTATATGACCCTTAGCCCTGTTGAAGCCCGAATTAAGAGATTATCAGCCCAACATATTAATATTTAACATCCGATCCGTTACTCAAGCCCAGCCGGATCAAAGTATGTTCAGCCCAGTTACTCAAGAATGCACAAGTCCTACCAGTTGAAGGATTTACCGTAGAAGGAAAATTCTGAGATAGGAAGTTCTGTACAAGGCAAGTTCTATGTATGAAAAATTAGACAATGGAAAGAACTCTATTAGTAAAGAATGTTTATATAGAAAGAATTGGAGGGCAAGCAACGCGAGTCCTACCATAATTTTACAATCTTTTGTATATAAATAGAGGCTTAGACCTCCAATAAAGGGATCAAGCAATTCTACGCTTCGAGATATATTGTTCTTGTTTATCTTACTATTGATTGAGTGAGTTGTTTTATTTTTCTTAATCATTATTGGTTGAGCGAAATTTTGCACCTACAGACCTATTTTACCAAATGTAACAACGGACAGCAATATGAGATTAAGTTCTTACATATGTCCAAACAGTGCCTTCAAACTAGGAGTACATATGAAACGTTCAAACAGTCAGAGGTCAAAAAATTATCAACCGATTCAAACCGAACCATGATTTTTTTATTTTTCACTTAAAGTGTGAGATATATATATATATATATATATATATATATATATATATATATATATATATATATTTGTGTACTTTTTTAATCAAATAATATTTTTTGTTTTAATTCAACAAGTTGGATAGCCCGACAATTTGAACAGGCCAGTAAATATATATAGCGTTAGTTACACCGCTTGGAAATGTCCACTAAATATAATATTGTATAAGATGAAAATAAATTTATAAACAAAATTAAAATATTATTCAATTTTTATTAAATTATATTAATTTTTATAATTTTAATTTTTCAGTTTATTATCTATACTTTTATATATATATATAGATGTATGTATATTGATTAGTATATTTTCATGTGTGTCTCACTGAATTTCTGGCTTTAGATAAAGTGAAATAGAAACATATATAGTCGAGAAAAAGGTTTATTGTTGTTGTTGCTCTATTTTTTACATATTTTTACTACTTATAAATGCATATGAATTTTATAATTTTATATACATTGTAGACACCACATTTTGATGGTCTTGGTTCGACTTGTGAAAACATATTCATGATTGAAAATAATCTAATTAACAAAGGATACTCACATATTTCGCTTGTGACAAAATTCAGGTCTTTTAAAATAAATTTCATTAGATAAAGCATCATTTTTTTTTTTTTTGCATTTTTCAATGTTATAGGAAAGCAGCCTCAATTTTCAATTTTTTTTTTTTACCTCAAAACAAACATTCTTGTTTTGTTCTTTTACTATCAAGCTCTCGCTTTATCAAGCCATAGATTTTGTAGTATGAAAAAAAAAAAAGGTGTCAGATATATTGTTTGGTTATTTTTCTTTTATTTCTTTTCATCCAAATGATAGATGATGGCATTCATGAAACTGAACCCTTGCATGAGTTTTATAGCCAAGTATAAAGTTTTACGTTTCATGTAATTAAATTTGAAGAATTGAAAACTTCACAATAGCGTTTCATGTGATAATGATATTGTAAGGTGAGGGTAAGGAGAATAAGAAAGAAGAAATATTCTTAATAAAACGTGGAAAAAGAATACATTCACAATAGCCCCTCATTTTTTTATTTTTTTTATTTTTTTTTTTCCAAGTAGGGACGGACCTATATTCACAATTTTTATTTTTATTTACTGATATATCGACCTTTTTTTTTAATATATACTCATAAAATATTACTAAAGCCCCTCCTAAAATTATTACAAAATTTCAGTTTTGACCTCTTTTACCTAAAGTTCTGGGTCCGCCCGTGCTTCCAATGAACAATAAAGCAATATTATTGTTATGTCGAGACTCGACACATTGTGATAAAATATATACACTACAAATTACTTCATCATGTGCCATTCAGGAATATATATACGTATACATTTCATGTGCTCATTAATTCACTTTGAAAATACTATATAACTTAACATGTTATTAAAGACTGTCCAATATTGTGTATGATGTGTATAAAACTATAACAAATAAATAAAAATTTTGTTTGCTGCACCAAAATTCTACCAACGGTTGCTCCAATAACTACTGTTTTTTGTTAATTTCTTAATTTTTAGTTATTTGTTTCATTAATTAAGGAAATTTTTTACTTTACAAACAGTTAAACAACATAACTTTGAGAACAAATATGAAACCATATTGGCTTCTCCAACCCATCTAATTCAAACTTAAACTTAAAATGCCAACTCCAATTGATTAATTCTGACCTCACGTTAAAAAGCCCGTCTTAATCATACAAAGAATCTCTCCCTATAAATATATTTCAACATCTACCACCCTTACCAAATCAAAGATAGAGACTTACATATATTTTACATATATGTGTGGTGGTATCATGTATGTTGTGATTCAATGGTGCTATACATTCATATAATAGTATATGGGCACGTGAAATGCATGTGAAGTCCTCAAATAATTATATTATTTACTTGTTGAACAAATAGTTCATAATAATAAAACAATAAATTTGTTGCAAGATTACTTTGGCATATTGTGTTTATATGATTTGGGAAGAAAGAAATTCTAAAAGATATTTGAACTCGTACGTGGATGAGATTACTATCACATTTGAAGTCTACAAAACTATTAGACTAAAAACAGTGAACAATGATGACCAATTCGCAAGAAATTCTGTTATGAGGAGGGGTCGTTGAAGATTTTTTTTAATATATATATATTAAAGATACTTTTTAAAATAAAATAATAATATAAGAACTTAAATTTAATTAATAAACACGAGTAACTAGTTTAGAAAATGAGAGAGTAGAATAGATAGAGTCAATTACTAATTTACATATCATGGGATGCTAGAGAGTGAAGAAATGAGAGAGAACTTATTACTTTATTTTCTTTTAAATTTAAAAATATCATTGGATATAATAATATATAATGGGAAATTTTTGAAAATGAATAAGAAAAGATGGAGATTAGTTGTGTTTTACAATAAATTATTCAGTTCAAAAGGATATAATATTGCGCATGGAACATATCATACTGGGGACAGCATTATGAGATTAAATCTTTATATATATATATATATATATATATATATGCGCAAACAGTGCCTTCAAATTGTAGGGCAATACGATATCAGGTGGTCCCCTCCACATTAGGCTGGCAAATTGTTGGTTTGCCATTTCAGTTGGATGATGAGAATCAAAGAACACATATTCACAAGTATTCTCACATAGATATATGCATGCATTATATATTTGTGTACATGTATGTATATATAGAGAGAGAGAAATGGAACAACGGGTTCTTTTGTCCTCCAAATAATAATATATCAACATCACTGTTGCGCAAAGGTTTGACCACATATGGTATATAAATTACTTTTAAAATATAGAACTTTAACGTGTTATTAAAGACTGTGACCAATAGTGTGCATCAAACTGTAACAATTAAATAAATATTTTGTCAGCTGCTCCAAAATTCTACAAACGTCTGCTCCAATAACTATTCTTTTTTGTTTCTTAATTTTTAGTTATTTGTTTCATTGATTAAAGGGGAATTTTGACTTCACAAACATTTAAACAGTAACTTTGAGAACAATTAAAACGATCTTAATTTGTTTCTCCAACCCGTCTCATTTAACTTAAGACTTAAAATGCCAACCTAATTGATTAATTCTGACTCACGTTAGAAACCATGTCTTAATTATACCAAGAAACTACCCCTATAAATATTTTCCAACATCTACCCACCACCACTACCAAATTACAGATACAAGATTACCAATATTTACATATATTAAATAATTTTTGGATACATATAAAAATATATAATATTCTCTTTATTTTTATTTTTTAAATTAAATTGATCATCTTGGTATCAATGGCCACATCGAAAGGTTGGATGATTATCTTTTGTCTGGGAGCGCTAATTCTGATGTCTTCCAATTTCTTGATCACTGCCGAAGAAATCAGTAACGGTGCCATTGGAAGGAATAACACTCCGTGCGACAAAAAGTTGCATCCCCAGGGATGTAAGTCTCAACCAGCAAATTCGCCGTATCACAGAGGTTGTGAGGTTCCCGAACGCTGCCGTGGGAATCCACCACCAGTACCAAAATCAAAGATATTGTGAGAAAGATGAACTTTGTGTGGTGGACCTCACATGTATCATGTATGTGGCGGTGATCCAATGGTTATGCAAACAAGTATATGGGCATGTGAAAATCTCAAATGATATCATATGAATAAAACAATAAACTTGTTGCTCTCATGTTATACGATTACTTTGGCATGTTGTGTTTATATGATTTGGAAAGAAAAGGAACTCTAAATGATACTCAAATTGGTAATTGGACGAGACTACTCACCTTTGAGATTAGAGGCGGCAATTGGGTGGATTTGAAAGAATTTTAAATGAGTTGGGTATGAATGAATCAGTAACACAATATCAAACCATTAATAACAGGTTATAAATGGGTAAGGGTTCAAATGGACGGATCAAAACGGGTTAACCCATTCCAACTCATCCTTTTTTTCTTTTCTTTTCTTTTTTACTTTTGCAAATTTTTTACTTTCCTACCATCCACGGCTAAAAAAAACAATAATAATAATTTATTTTTACATTAATTTTTTTTATTTCAAAAAAAAAAAAATCATTTTTCTTTTGAAAAAAATTATTATACAACTCAGCGTAACTAGGTGTTATGATTGGTGGGCTCAAACCCACCCGTAAAAATCTAAAAAAAAAAAAAAAAAATTACTATAGGTAATTTTAGCCCAACAAAAAATAAAAAAATTATTACTAGTATTAACTCACCTAAAAAAATTTTAACCCAACCCATTAACAATTCCTGAATCCGCCAATTTAATCAACAATATTAATTTGATATATATATATATATATATCCATTCTCTATATATAAGTCCAATCCGGTTATATATCTATATATAAGTCCAATGCAAGCAGGTATTAAGTTGCAGGCCCAAGAAAGAAAAAAACAAAAAGGCAGCAGGTTCGGAAAAAATAAGAATAATAAAGAGTTGCTGTGCAAAACAAACATGGTGATGTATCAAGTGCACAGTTTTGCGTACATGGGAAAGGAACTCTAAAGAGAAGGAAAGGTCAAGCAAAGAAAAGAATTATATTTTTATACATCGTCGCCTGTCTTATTTATTTTTTTTATAAATTTATATATGTAGGAAGTTGAAGAGTAAGGTAAAGAGAGTGTTATTGCTGAAAGAAAACAAATTAAACAATGATAGTTTTGTTTGAGCAGGATTAAGCTGGGTACTCACTTTTAATCCATCATTAACTCTTGAATTATACGAGTATTTACTTTTTTATCCATTACTGACACACTCATTTAAATTTGGGTGTCCAAATAATTTAATTTTAATGGGTGGTCTAATGAGTTTGGACTTAAATTGACACCTTATTTGAGATCTACAACACTATTAGACTAAAAATAGTTATGTGCACAGAAATTCTATTAAGAGGGGGTGTGGTTGAAAGAATTAAAAATAAATAAATGTCCTCCCTTCATTGGGTCCATCATTGACCCTTGAATTATATGGGTACCCACTTTTTGATCTACAACACTATTAGACTAAAATTAGACTAAAAATAGTTATGTGCACAAAAATTCTATTAAGAGGGGTGTTTGTGACTAGAAATTATGAAAATTTACATTTTCATTTTTCTTGCTTATACATTAAATGTATATATATGGTTGAACTAATCTCAGAATTAGCCCCTGCCCAAGTCCGAAAAGGGGACTTAAGCATAAACATCACATAACATTCCTGGAAATGTTTCAACCAAAAGCAGCACCACCTCCAGCAGAAAGTTTGCCCCCATAAGCATAACCATTTTGGCTGAATTATTGTTGGCTAGTCTTTTCCTTCAGACAATTCAATTAAATGTCACAAGATGTCGAAAGATTGAATAACAATGGTGGAAAATGGCTGTATTCTAGCAACCATATACAAAAATAATCAAAGGGAAAAAGATGGTCAAGTACATGTAGGTTGTGACATAATTTGACATTTGTGTAAATCTAAAATTGAAGTTTGATGCACCAATACGTATGCTTTTGTTTTGAACTGTTTCGTTCAATATGGCGCATCAAAATTGAGGTTTGATGCAGAATGGTCTCAATTGTATGAAGTACCACATCAAATCTCAATTGTCATTTAAGCTTTTGGTATCCATCAAATGGCATCGGAGATACTCCCCATTCATTAGAATTTTTGTTTGTAGAGCAACTATCAACACAATATACATTTTCTAATCTCGCACCCCTTATAATTTGAAGTCATAAAGGTACATAGGCGTGAACCACACTAGCATTCAAGAATTTTCTTTGCATTATTACATTCTCAATTTCTCACCAAATAAATGAATTGTTTTCAAACTCAGTTTTCGACTTTCTAGCTGAAAATCCTAGTTCCAAGAAGAGAAAATATTTATCTATCTTAATTTGTATAGCATTCAGAGTTATAAAAGAAATTTTTTTATTTCAGCTACTAAAATTACTGAAATCCAGCCAACCTGTTTCTCAACCCAAGGGTTAACGCAGTTTCGTGCCACTTTTAACAGAAGAAACAAACATCAACGGGATAGAAAGAAAACCATATAAAGAACTTTAACGTGTTATTAAAGACTCTGACCAATAGTGTGCATCAAACTGTAACAATTAAATAAATATTTTGTCAGCTGCTCCAAAATTCTACAAACGTCTGCTCCAATAACTATTCTTTTTTGTTTCTTAATTTTTAGTTATTTGTTTCATTGATTAAAGGGGAATTTTGACTTCACAAACATTTAAACAGTAACTTTGAGAACAATTAAAACGATCTTAATTTGTTTCTCCAACCCGTCTCATTTAACTTAAGACTTAAAATGCCAACCTAATTGATTAATTCTAACTCACGTTAGAAACCATGTCTTAATTATACCAAGAAACTACTCCTATAAATATTTTCCAACATCTACCCACCACCACTACCAAATTACAGATACAAGATTACCAATATTTACATATATTAAATAATTTTTGGATACATATAAAAATATATAATATTCTCTTTATTTTTATTTTTTAAATTAAATTGATCATCTTGGCATCAATGGCCACATCGAAAGGTTGGATGATTATCTTTTGTCTGGGAGCGCTAATTCTGATGTCATCCAATTTCTTGATCACTGCCGAAGAAATCAGTAACGGTGCCATTGGAAGGAATAACACTCCGTGCGACAAAAAGTTGCATCCCCAGGGATGCAAGTCTCAACCAGCAAATTCGCCGTATCACAGAGGTTGTGAGGTTCCCGAACGCTGCCGTGGGAATCCACCACCAATACCAAAATCAAAGATATTGTGAGAAAGATGAACTTTGTGTGGTGGACCTCACATGTATCATGTATGTGGCGGTGATCCAATGGTTATGCAAACAAGTATATGGGCATGTGAAAATCTTAAATGATATCATATGAATAAAACAATAAACTTCTTGCTCTCATGTTATAAGATTACTTTGGCATGTTGTGTTTATATGATTTGGAAAGAAAAGGAACTCTAAATGATACTCAAATTGGTAATTGGACGAGACTACTCACCTTTGAGATTAGAGGTGGCAATTGGGTGGATTTGAACGAATTTTAAATGAGTTGGGCATGAATGAATCAGTAACACAATATCAAACCATTAATAACAGGTTATAAACGGATAAGGGTTCAAATGGACGGATCAAAACGGGTTAACCCGTTCCAACTCATCCTTTTTCTTTTCTTTTCTTTTTTACTTTTGCAAATTTTCTACCTTCCTACCATCCACGGCTAAAAAAAACAATAATAATAATTTATTTTTACATTAATTTTTTTTATTTCAAAAAAAAAATATCATTTTTCTTTTGAAAAAAATTATTATACAACTCAGCGTAACTAGGTGTTATGATTGGTGGGCTCAAACCCACCCCGTAAAAATTTTAAAAAAAAAAATTACTATAGGTAATTTTAGCCCAACAAAAAATAAAAAAATTATTACTAGTATTAACTCACCTAAAAAAAATTTTAACCCACCCCATTAACAATTCCTGAATCCGCCAATTTAATCAACAATATTAATTTGATATATATATATATATATATATATATATATCCATTCTCTATATATAAGTCCAATCCGGTTATATATCTATATATAAGTCCAATGCAAGCAGGTATTAAGTTGCAGGCCCAAGAAAGAAAAAAACAAAAAGGCAGCAGGTTCGGAAAAAATAAGAATAATAAAGAGTTGCTGTGCAAAACAAACATGGTGATGTATCAAGTGCACAGTTTTGCGTACAGGGGAAAGGAACTCTAAAGAGAAGGAAAGGTCAAGCAAAGAAAAGAATTATATTTTTATACATCGTCGCCTGTCTTATTTATTTTTTTTATAAATTTATATATGTAGGAAGTTGAAGAGTAAGGTAAAGAGAGTGTTATTGCTGAAAGAAAACAAATTAAACAATGATAGTTTTGTTTGAGCAGGATTAAGCTGGGTACTCACTTTTAATCTATCATTAACTCTTGAATTATACGAGTATTCACTTTTTATCCATTACTGACACACTCATTTAAATTTGGGTGTCCAAATAATTTAATTTAAATGGGCGGTCTAATGAGTTTGGACTTAAATTGACGCCTTATTTGAGATTTACAACGCGAGTCCTACCATAATTTTACAATCTTTTGTATATAAATAGAGGCTTAGACCTCCAATAAAGGGATCAAGCAATTCTACGTTTCGAGATATATTGTTCTTGTTTATCTTACTATTAATTGAGTGAGTTGTTTTATTTTTCTTAATCATTATTGGTTGAGCGAAATTTTGCACCTACACTTTGGCGCCGTATGTGGGAAACGTATAGAAATAGATCCCCACCAAAATTACAATACTTCAAATTAAAATCTCCAAGTCTAGCAACGTGACTTGGAATTAAATTTCTAAGTCAGCAACATGACGAAGTCGAAGGAGAGTATGGACTTGAATCCAACCCTTTTCAGATGTCTGAAGCCCGTGTTCCACACACGGCCAGATCTTTCTTTGCACAACAAGCGCAAGCGTCCAAAAGGATATTCAAACAACTCAACACGCCGTGTTCCTCACAAAGCCGAAGAATCTACCAAAGGATGTAGATCCGGCCAACACGTTTCAACCACAACCCAACACCCACATGGGTCTCTAATCAGATAAGTTTTCCAGGCCAATCTTTATTAAAAATTAAATACGTATTATATATATATATATATATATATATATATATATATATATATATATCATTATATAGTAAATAAAGTCTAATTTGGCATGAGCCCTTGCCAACTCTTAACTTCCTTGATCTTTATTCTTTTCTCTAAATAAAGGAGGATGTTGGTATAAACATAAATTGATTTTAATTTGATTGAGTGTCATAATTCAATTAGTTCTTCATTCTTACTTTCCCAATATAGAACGTAAAAATTAATAAAAAAATTAATAAAAAATAAATGTCTAGGGAATAATTCTAATGAAGCTAGCAAGATAACTGTTCATTCATAAATAATAGTGAATGAGTACGATTCTTATTATGCCATATATTGGAATCAGCACAAGAAGTTGCAGTAGTTGCACTGCGACTACTCCCCCTACTAATTTATTTCCGAAAGAGTGGATAAATTCTGTTTTGCTATAAACATAAATGAGGCAATTTATTGTATGCACGAATGCATTCTTTTAGACTTGTCTTTTCGTGTCAGTTACGGAGGTACATTTAAATTTACAAATCACGGTTTCTGGATTTAATACCCACACTGCACTTATCAACGGATAGTACCAGTAGACTAATTTTATCCACTTAAAGGTCCTTGTAAAAAAAAAAAAAAAAAAAAAAAAAAAACACTAATGATTCATTCATTAATTTCAAAATCTTGATAATTATTTTAAGTTATTCATATGATGGCTTATTAGAATGTGCCAGAAAGATTAGGAAACCAACGGGTCGATGAACTTCCTGACTCACAAAAGAAGGCTCTGGATGAGCTCAAACACCTCATCCAAGAAGCCCTCAACAAGCACGAATTCAGTGTGCCGCTGCCATCTAAGGAAGAGGAGAAGCCCGCTGAGGCCGCTCCACCGATGGAAGAGGAAAAATCCGCAGCTGCTTCTATAGAAGAAGAACCAAAATCCGAAGAGAAAACAGAGGCCCCTGCTGAATCAAAGTTGGCGCAGCCTCCACCGCTGCTTGCAGTGGAAGCTTCGAAGATCGCCGAAGCAGTAGAAAAAACCGTCTAACGGGGAGAGGAGGTGTCCATCTTTGGAATTCCGCTTCTGGCAAACAAGAGAAGCGATGTGATTTTACTGAAATTCTTCAGAGGCAGCAGGATCTTTCATCATAGATCCAGACAAAGTACTTGCTAAGAAGAAGTGGATATGGCCTAGCCAAAAGTGGGTCACAACTGGTTTAACTCTGGTGAACTATCACTTTCTAAGTCCAGGGCATGAGCACCGAGAAGCTCCCCTTCACTTTCCCGGCCCCAAAGTGGACTGTAATGTGAGCATGTTAAGGTATGCCAAGCTCATGTCAACCCATGACTGTCACAGAGCTCGTCCAAGGTGTCATCAACAGTGAGACTCGGGTCCTCTCCGTCTCCATGACCATGGAAGAGATCTTCCACGGCACCAAATCATTCAAGCAAGAGGTTTTTGATAAAGTTCAGCTCGAGTTCAGCCGGAGTTCACCATCCTCACGGCCGAAACAGAATCCATTCGAGTCGGCTGCCATCAAGCCTAGCCATAACGGTTACACATCGCCGTCCTTCTCACCGGCCGAGTTCAACCGAGTTGCCGTCGCTGCACCGCTATCAGACCCATGCTCGCCGTCGCTCTCATCTGATCTGTCACATCTGAGCCGTGCACAGTTTGACGCAACCACTTTGCCTCTCTACTACTCAAAAATTGATCGAATATCACTTGAGCTCCATTAGCAAAATCACCAAATTGAGCTTTCCAAATTACCAATACATTTGGATTTTCCATTGAATAACCCAATTCAAATCCCACAACACCAAATTCTGAAAGAGACTCTGGAACCCAAATCGTTCCCTATAAAACAGAGCCTATGCAGAGCAGTCTCTTTGTTTTCTTTTCATTTTCTCTCCCTCTAAACATACAGTAGTAACAATGTCTCTTCAAGAAGATCGAATAAGAAGATGGAGTTTGATCCTATGAATCCACTCGAAACTAGTGAAGAATATTACGACGACTACGTAACGCTCTTCCTAGATCAACCAGACTACATGCCAGCTATGGGTTACTCCAAAAGATTCAACACCACAGAAAGAAAACAAGTATATGATAACATCATCAGTAATTCGCGTAAAATTGATGATCCATTCATGTCCTTCATCGCCATGAATCACTTTGATCAATACATTTCAAGGCAACCGCCATTGAACTTGAAAGATCTTGACATAGACCTATCTGCTAGAAGCTGCTTCAAACTTGCTGACAAGATGTTAAGCTCTGGCACTTCCACAAATGCACTTCGATCCAAGAACAAAAATGTGAAGTATACAGAAGATCAAATTATGGGTGTGCTGGAAGGGAAAACGCGCCTAATAACAGTTTTATACTTCCTGGAACTTTAACTTGAATAATGCACAAATGAATCTTGATCTCAAAGTCGCAGCCGTTCGGATCATAATGATTTCCCAAAGGGAAATTAAGATTTCAAAGGACTCGGCATCAATGGTTGCAGCAGCAGCAGCTCTTGTGGTTGCTTCCAAGGAGATGTTTCTGGCAAGGTATGAGGAGTTCAAGGAGGCTGTTGCAAATTCTCCATTTGTTAACAAGGAGGAAAAACATTCTACATCGCAGAGTATTAGTGTGTAACCAGTAGTGATGAGCAGATGACCGTCACCGCCGGCCAAACCCGCCGGTGCACCGAGAGTTCAAAGCTGCTTCCTCATGACCGGACAGGAGCTCATCCCAGCTGAACCACTCGTCTGCACTCAGCACTGCTGCCTCCATTATCGCTGGCCATCTCCATCCTCGCCGAGCCGCCGTCCACCACATCCGAGCTTCTCCTTGCTCGCCTCCTCAGTTGTTTGCTGCCTTGTATCAATTTATATATATATATATCTATACATATATAGCCTCTGTTCCGGATGCAAAATCGAACACACCCATAAGTCCATTCCAAATGACGGTGTTGATTCCAAGCCCAGGTGATGAGCGCACAACCAAGCTTTCTTCGGCATAGACTTCACCAAGTTGTCGTTGGAAACGAACTTGACACTTCAGTTCCTCCCGTTCCAGACCTTGTCAACTAGATCTCTAGACCGCATGGCAAATCCCGGCCTGATGCTTTGATTGTTATCCACTTTTTCAAAAGAAAATAGCTCCAAAGTCGTCGTTGGAGACGAACTTGACATTTTAATGGAGACTTGAGGGCACTGCCCGAGCATTATGGATCCAAGGCCGTCCTAAGAGGAGTTGGTATTCGGGACAAATATCAAATACTTGGAAATTGACAGGAAATGTGGTGGGACCTATTTTCATTGTCAGAGAAAGTGATTCGCATTGCAAGCAAGTGCATTCCCCACCATCTTTTTCAGTTGTTTAGCTGTGAAATTGATTGGGATGTGAGCCTCCTTTAGTACTTCCAAGAAACAATTAAGGAGTCTGTTTGAGGTGAGGAGCAGGACGAGTAGAGAGGTTTGGTTCGGCATCTTGCTGAAGGACTCATTTTGGAGCATTTAAAGCTTAAATATGTTCATTGGAGTGCATGTGGAACAAACGACAAACGTTAGCTTTGTCTTCCACGTAAGTACTTCAAAATTTAATCTACTACTTGAAGTTCTAAACATATTACATACATCAAAGAATTCCAATTGAACTTTAAATGTTTTTAGAGTTAGCATATGTCTCGGACCTCAAGAGTCCATAGATACCAAAAAAAAAAAAAAAAATTAAAAAAAAATGTGGAGGCAAGCCTAACAACAAAAAGTCTCGGACTTCAAGAGTCCGTAGGTACCTAAGTGTTCGGTACAAATCAACAATTCTTCTCAGGATCACAGCCGAGGAATTACATGCTTCAGACCATAAGTATTCGATACAAATCAACAATTCCTCTCAGGCTCACAGCCGAGGAATTACATGCTTCGGACCCTAAGTGTCCGGTACAAATATTTGCTGTGAAATAAAAATCTTCGGATCTCAAGAATCCGAAGGTATCAAAAAAAAAATTCCTATAAGGCACAACAAGCGGCAAAGGGGAATAAAATTCATCTTCGGACCTCAAGCGTCTGCAGATTTCAAAATTTCTCTAAGGCACAACGAGCTACGAAGAGGAATAAAATTGATCTTCGGACCTCCAGCGTCTGCAGATTTCAAAATTCCTCTAACGCATAACGAGCTGCAAAGAGGAATAAAATTTTATGAAAATTACCTCAATTACGTCGAAGGTTAAATTTTCATGTAAACTCCTCCAAAGCACAAAGAGGGCCGATGCTTATAATTACATGAAAATTATCTACATCGCCGCTATCAAACGAGACATATTTTTCTTTCCTTCATGGGGGCAATACCTTCCATAATGGGGGCAATATAAGCAGCCCTAAAAAGATATTAAGAAAAGAAAACATATTCTCTCTTTGTTAAGCCCAACTATCTGGCCTAAATACAATTCCTCTCAGGCTCATGGCCGAGGAACTTCCTACCTCGGACCTCAAGAGTCCGATACATTACAGTTCCTCTTAGGCTTATAGCCGAGGAACTTACTACATCGGACCTCAAGAGTCCGATACATTACAATTCCAAACTATCTAGCCTAAATACAATTCCTCTCAAGCTCATGGCTGAGGAACTTACTACCTCGGACCTCAAGAGTCCGATACCTTACAGTTCCTCTCAAGCTCATAGCCGAGGAACTTACTACCTCGGACCTCAAGAGTCCGATACCTTACAGTTCCTCTCAGGCTCATGGCCGAGGAACTTACTACCTCGGACCTCACGAGTCCGATACCTTACAGTTCCTCTCAGGCTAATGGCCGAGGAACTTACTACCTCGGACCTCAAGAGTCCGATACTTTACAGTTCCTCTCAGGCTCATGGCCGAGGAACTTACTACCTCGGACCTCAAGAGTCCGATACCTTACAGTTCCTCTCAGGCTCATGGCCGAGGAACTTACTACCTCGGACCTCAAGAGTCCGATACCTTACAGTTCCTCTCAGGCTCATGGCCGAGGAACTTACTACCTCGGACCTCAAGAGTCCGGTACATTACAGTTCCTCTCAGGCTTATAGCCGAGGAACTGCATACCTCAGACTTTAAGAGTCCGGTACATTACAGTTCCTCTCAGGCTCATAGCCGAGGAACTACATACCTCGGACCTCCAGAGTCCGGTACAATACAGTTTCCCTCAAACTTATCGCCGAGGAACTACATGCCTCGGCTCTCCAGAGTTCGTTACATTACAGTTCCTCTAAGGCTCAACGCCGAGGAATAATTCGCTTCGGACCCTAAGTGTCCGGTTCAACTCGTTTCCTCTAAGGCTCAGCGCCGAGGAACTGTACATTTCGGACCACAAAAAATATAAGGTCCTCAAACAAGTGTATTTTCTTGAGAAACAGGAGGACATTACTATGCAACAAAGCGTATACAATGTAAGGGCAATCACAAATTCCCATAACAGAGCAGAGTCAAAAGCGTCCACCACAGTTGGACTTGAAGTTGGAGGAATCGAAGGGTTGGGAGCTGCAGGAACTGATGAAGTTGGAGCTAGATGATCATCCTGATGAGACTTCACCATTTCAGCAAAAAGCACTTCAGCTTCTTGGGCTTGTGGACCCTCAGGATAAGGGAAGGACACTTCCATGTCAGCATTAAAGGCCTCCGGATCGTTCAACTTGTCTCCCGAACCTTGTACAAAGCCAAACCGAAAGGCCTTAGTCCTGGACAAGCGCACCAAGATGCAATCTTTGCATTCATGGCTGCATACGAGACCTTCTTTTAAGAATTGCCAAGATCTTTCTCCAACTTCTTAATGGAGAGAAGACAAAAAGGAAGGGAGAATGACGAACCTCAATGGCTCGAACAGGGGCAGATGGAGGCAGTTATTCAAACTCCATATTACATTCCCCGAGCAACTGCTAGTGCTACAGAGGGGTCGGTAATCATAGAATCACCAGAGTGAAGAACTGATTTATCAGCTCTAGATATAAATTGCTTCCAAGGTGCTCTAGTCTCTGTTATGACAAATGCTCTAACCTAGTGATGTGACAAAGTGAAGAACGTAAGGAATGAAATGAACGCAGTAAGAGCGGAAGTAACTCTTATGGAAACCCTTTGGTCAGAATATCAGTAATCACGCCTCAAATCACTTCTTACGAAATTGGTAATCGTACAGCTTCAATTCCCTTCTTATTAGGAGTAGTACTCCAATTAAAAAAGGAATTGGGGGCTAAGTGTGGAGGGAAAAAATCCCCTCCAATGAGAATAATTCACGTCATCATAAATATAAACATATCCTTGATAAGTTTATAAAGCCCACCTCGCTCAAACCCAAATTGAGTTTGATACTAGTCCAAGATCACTGTTCACAAGCCCAATACTATTGTTATATGACCCTTAGCCCTGTTGAAGCCCGAATTAAGAGATTATCAGCCCAACATATTAATATTTAACATCCGGTCCGTTACTCAAGCCCAGCCGGATCAAAGTATGTTCAGCCCAGTTACTCAAGAATGCACAAGTCCTACCAGTTGAAGGATTTACCGTAGAAGGAAAATTCTGAGATAGGAAGTTCTGTACAAGGCAAGTTCTATGTATGAAAAATTAGACAATGGAAAGAACTCTATTAGTAAAGAATGTTTATATAGAAAGAATTGGAGGGCAAGTAACGCGAGTCCTACCATAATTTTACAATCTTTTGTATATAAATAGAGGCTTAGACCTCTAATAAAGGGATCAAGCAATTCTACGCTTCGAGATATATTGTTCTTGTTTATCTTACTATTGATTGAGTGAGTTGTTTTATTTTTCTTAATCATTATTGGTTGAGCGAAATTTTGCACCTACAGACCCATTTTACCAAATGTAACAACGGACAGCAATATGAGATTAAATTCTTACATATGTCCAAACAGTGCCTTCAAACTAGGAGTACATATGAAACGTTCAAACAGTCAGAGGTCAAAAAATTATCAACCGATTCAAACCGAACCATGATTTTTTTATTTTTCACTTAAAGTGTGAGATATATATATATATATATATATATTTGTGTACTTTTTTAATCAAATAATATTTTTTGTTTTAATTCAACAAGTTGGATAGCCCGACAATTTGAACAGGCCAGTAAATATATATAGCGTTAGTTACACCGCTTGGAAATGTCCACTAAATATAATATTGTATAAGATGAAAATAAATTTATAAACAAAATTAAAATATTATTCAATTTTTATTAAATTATATTAATTTTTATAATTTTAATTTTTCAGTTTATTATCTATACTTTTATATATATATATAGATGTATGTATATTGATTAGTATATTTTCATGTGTGTCTCACTGAATTTCTGGCTTTAGATAAAGTGAAATAGAAACATATATAGTCGAGAAAAAGGTTTATTGTTGTTGTTGCTCTATTTTTTACATATTTTTACTACTTATAAATGCATATGAATTTTATAATTTTATATACATTGTAGACACCACATTTTGATGGTCTTGGTTCGACTTGTGAAAACATATTCATGATTGAAAATAATCTAATTAACAAAGGATACTCATATATTTCGCTTGTGACAAAATTCAGGTCTTTTAAAATAAATTTCATTAGTTAAAGCATCATTTTTTTTTTTTTTTGCATTTTTCAATGTTATAGGAAAGCAGCCTCAATTTTCAATTTTTTTTTTTTACCTCAAAACAAACATTCTTGTTTTGTTCTTTTACTATCAAGCTCTCGCTTTATCAAGCCATAGATTTTGTAGTATGAAAAAAAAAAAAGGTGTCAGATATATTATTTGGTTATTTTTCTTTTATTTCTTTTCATCCAAATGATAGATGATGGCATTCATGAAACTGAACCCTTGCATGAGTTTTATAGCCAAGTATAAAGTTTTACGTTTCATGTAATTAAATTTGAAGAATTGAAAACTTCACAATAGCGTTTCATGTGATAATGATATTGTAAGGTGAGGGTAAGGAGAATAAGAAAGAAGAAATATTCTTAATAAAACGTGGAAAAAGAATACATTCACAATAGCCCCTCATTTTTTTATTTTTTTTATTTTTTTTTTTCCAAGTAGGGACGGACCTATATTCACAATTTTTATTTTTTTTTACTGATATATCAACCTTTTTTTTTAATATATACTCATAAAATATTACTAAAGCCCCCCCTAAAATTATTACAAAATTTCAGTTTTGACCTCTTTTACCTAAAGTTCTGGGTCCGCCCGTGCTTCCAATGAACAATAAAGCAATATTATTGTTATGTCGAGACTCGACACATTGTGATAAAATATATACACTACAAATTACTTCATCATGTGCCATTCAGGAATATATATACGTATACATTTCATGTGCTCATTAATTCACTTTGAAAATACTATATAACTTAACATGTTATTAAAGACTGTCCAATATTGTGTATGATGTGTATAAAACTATAACAAATAAATAAAAATTTTGTTTGCTGTACCAAAATTCTACCAACGGTTGCTCCAATAACTACTGTTTTTTGTTAATTTCTTAATTTTTAGTTATTTGTTTCATTAATTAAGGGAATTTTTTACTTTACAAACAGTTAAACAACATAACTTTGAGAACAAATATGAAACCATATTGGCTTCTCCAACCCATCTAATTCAAACTTAAACTTAAAATGCCAACTCCAATTGATTAATTCTGACCTCACGTTAAAAAGCCCGTCTTAATCATACAAAGAATCTCTCCTATAAATATATTTCAACATCTACCACCCTTACCAAATCAAAGATAGAGACTTACATATATTTTACATATATGTGTGGTGGTATCATGTATGTTGTGATTCAATGGTGCTATACATTCATATAATAGTATATGGGCACGTGAAATGCATGTGAAATCCACAAATAATTATATTATTTACTTGTTGAACAAATAGTTCATAATAATAAAACAATAAATTTGTTGCAAGATTACTTTGGCATGTTGTGTTTATATGATTTGGGAAGAAAGAAATTCTAAAAGATATTTGAACTCGTACGTGGATGAGATTACTATCACATTTGAAGTCTACAAAACTATTAGACTAAAAACAGTGAACAATGATGACCAATTCGCAAGAAATTCTGTTATGAGGAGGGGTCGTTGAAGATTTTTTTTAATATATATATATTAAAGATACTTTTTAAAATAAAATAATAATATAAGAACTTAAATTTAATTAATAAACACGAGTAACTAGTTTAGAAAATGAGAGAGTAGAATAGATAGAGTCAATTACTAATTTACATATCATGGGATGGTAGAGAGTGAAGAAATGAGAGAGAACTTATTACTTTATTTTCTTTTAAATTTAAAAATATCATTGGATATAATAATATATAATGGGAAATTTTTGAAAATGAATAAGAAAAGATGGAGATTAGTTGTGTTTTACAATAAATTATTCAGTTCAAAAGGATATAATATTGCGCATGGAACGTATCATACTGGGGACAGCATTATGAGATTAAATCTTTATATATATATATATATATATATATATATATATATGCGCAAACAGTGCCTTCAAATTGTAGGGCAATACGATATCAGGTGGTCCCCTCCACATTAGGCTGGCAAATTGTTGGTTTGCCATTTCAGTTGGATGATGAGAATCAAAGAACACATATTCACAAGTATTCTCACATAGATATATGCATGCATTATATATTTGTGTACATGTATGTATATATAGAGAGAGAGAAATGGAACAACGGGTTCTTTTGTCCTCCAAATAATAATATAGCAACATCACTGTTGCGCAAAGGTTTGACCACATATGGTATATAAATTACTTTTAAAATATAGAACTTTAACGTGTGATTAAACACTGTGACCAATAGTGTGCATCAAACTGTAACAATTAAATAAATATTTTGTCAGCTGCTCCAAAATTCTACAAACGTCTGCTCCAATAACTATTCTTTTTTGTTTCTTAATTTTTAGTTATTTGTTTCATTGATTAAAGGGGAATTTTGACTTCACAAACATTTAAACAGTAACTTTGAGAACAATTAAAACGATCTTAATTTGTTTCTCCAACCCGTCTCATTTAACTTAAGACTTAAAATGCCAACCTAATTGATTAATTCTGACTCACGTTAGAAACCATGTCTTAATTATACCAAGAAACTACCCCTATAAATATTTTCCAACATCTACCCACCACCACTACCAAATTACAGATACAAGATTACCAATATTTACATATATTAAATAATTTTTGGATACATATAAAAATATATAATATTCTCTTTATTTTTATTTTTTAAATTAAATTGATCATCTTGGCATCAATGGCCACATCGAAAGGTTGGATGATTATCTTTTGTCTGGGAGCGCTAATTCTGATGTCTTCCAATTTCTTGATCACTGCCGAAGAAATCAGTAACGGTGCCATTGGAAGGAATAACACTCCGTGCGACAAAAAGTTGCATCCCCAGGGATGCAAGTCTCAACCAGCAAATTCGCCGTATCACAGAGGTTGTGAGGTTCCCGAACGCTGCCGTGGGAATCCACCACCAGTACCAAAATCAAAGATATTGTGAGAAAGATGAACTTTGTGTGGTGGACCTCACATGTATCATGTATGTGGCGGTGATCCAATGGTTATGCAAACAAGTATATGGGCATGTGAAAATCTCAAATGATATCATATGAATAAAACAATAAACTTGTTGCTCTCATGTTATAAGATTACATTGGCATGTTGTGTTTATATGATTGGGAAAGAAAAGGAACCCTAAATGATACTCAAATTCGTAATTGGACGAGACTACTCACCTTTGAGATTAGAGGTGGCAATTGGGTAGATTTGAACGAATTTTAAATGAGTTGGGTATGAATGGATCAGTAACATAATATCAAACCATTAATAACAGGTTATAAATGGGTAAGGGTTCAAATGAACGGATCAAAACGGGTTAACCCGTTCCAACTCATCCTTTTTTTTTTTCTTTTCTTTTTTACTTTTGCAAATTTTTTACTTTCCTACCATCCACGGCTAAAAAAACAATAATAATAATTTATTTTTACATTATTTTTTTTTATTTCAAAAAAAAAAAATAAATTATTTTTCTTTCGAAAAAAATTATTATACAACTCAGCGTAACTAGGTGTTATGATTGGTGGGCTCAAACCCACCCCGTAAAAAATTTTTAAAAAAAAAATTTACTATAGGTAATTTTAGCCCAACAAAAAATAAAAAAATTATTACTAGTATTAACTCACCTAAAAAAATTTTAACCCACCCCATTAACAATTCCTGAATCCGCCAATTTAATCAACAATATTAATTTGATATATATATATATATCCATTCTCTATATATAAGTCCAATCCGGTTATATATCTATATATAAGTCGAATGCAAGCAGGTATTAAGTTGCAGGCCCAAGAAAGAAAAAAACAAAAAGGCAGCAGGTTCGGAAAAAATAAGAATAATAAAGAGTTGCTGTGCAAAACAAACATGGTGATGTATCAAGTGCACAGTTTTGCGTACATGGGAAAGGAACTCTAAAGAGAAGGAAAGGTCAAGCAAAGAAAAGAATTATATTTTTATACATCGTCGCCTGTCTTATTTATTTTTTTTATAAATTTATATATGTAGGAAGTTGAAGAGTAAGGTAAAGAGAGTGTTATTGCTGAAAGAAAACAAATTAAACAATGATAGTTTTGTTTGAGCAGGATTAAGCTGGGTACTCACTTTTAATCCATCATTAACTCTTGAATTATACGAGTATTCACTTTTTTATCCATTACTGACACACTCATTTAAATTTGGGTGTCCAAATAATTTAATTTTAATGGGTGGTCTAATGAGTTTGGACTTAAATTGACACCTTATTTGAGATCTACAACATTATTAGACTAAAAATAGTTATGTGCACAGAAATTCTATTAAGAGGGGGTGTGGTTGAAAGAATTAAAAATAAATAGATGTCCTCCCTTCATTGGGTCCATCATTGACCCTTGAATTATATGGGTACCCACTTTTTGATCTACAACACTACTAGACTAAAATTAGACTAAAAATAGTTATGTGCACAAAAATTCTATTAAGAGGGGTGTTTGTGACTAGAAATTATGAAAATTTACATTTTCATTTTTCTTGCTTATACATTAAATGTATATACATGGTTGAACTAATCTCAGAATTAGCCCCTGCCCAAGTCCGAAAAGGGGACTAAAGCATAAACATCACATAACATTCCTGGAAATGTTTCAACCAAAAGCACCACCACCTCCAGCAGAAAGTTTGCCCCCATAAGCATAACCATTTTGGCTGAATTATTGTTGGCTAGTCTTTTCCTTCACACAATTCAATTAAATGTCACAAGATGTCAAAAGATTGAATAACAATGGTGGGAAATGGCTGTATTCTAGCAACCATATACAAAAATAATCAAAGGGAAAAAGATGGTCAAGTACATGTAGGTTGTGACATAATTTGACATTTGTGTAAATCTAAAATTGAAGTTTGATGCACCAATACGTTCAATATGGCGCATCAAAATTGAGGTTTGATGCAGAATGGTCTCAATTGTATGAAGTACCACATCAAATCTCAATTGTCATTTAAGCTTTTGGTATCCATCAAATGGCATCGGAGATACTCCCCATTCATTAGAATTTTTGTTTGTAGAGCAACTATCAACACAATATACATTTTCTAATCTCGCACCCCTTATAATTTGAAGTCATAAAAGGTACATAGGCGTGAACCACACTAGCATTCAAGAATTTTCTTTGCATTATTACATTCTCAATTTCTCACCAAATAAATGATTTGTTTTCAAACTCAGTTTTCGACTTTCTAGCTGAAAGTCCTAGTTCCAAGAAGAGAAAATATTTATCTATCTTAATTTGTATAGCATTCAGAGTTATAAAAGAAATTTTTTTATTTCAGCTACTAAAATTACTGAAATCCAGCCAACCTGTTTCTCAACCCAAGGGTTAACGCAGTTTCGTGCCACTTTTAACAGAAGAAACAAACATCAACGGGATAGAAAGAAAACCATATAAATGATAATATAAATGTTAAACAACCAATCCATATTCTAGGAGCCCAACATCAATGTCAAAATTTTCAAACTAAACATAAACTACACCTCAACTTTTTTTTGCCAAAAACAAAATCCTTACAAGATCCCTTTTTTCGGACAGAAAGTTCAACGAAAACTAATAGAGTCGGAGGTCAAGGTCCCCATTCATTTTGAGAAGCAGCAGCAGGAACAGTATTGATTCCAGCACCCGGAATTGTTTCTGGTGGAGGTGCAGCTGCAGTATCCCAACCATCAGCAGCTATTTGCGCTGGCACTACAGTTCACACACAAAACAAATTAGAATTATAAATCCAGACCAACCCAATCGTGAGCTAAAATTGGCAACTGTAGTTCGCAAGGAACACAATGCAAAGAAAATTTATAGAAGAGAAGATAAAAATCTAGACAACATGGGGAACAAGAACAAATAACATAAAAAGAAAGTATTATACAGAAGAATCCACCACAATGGGGAACAAGAACAAAAAACATAAAAGAAAGTATTATTAAAAAGAATCCACAATTCAAAATTTTAATTTTGACAAGTGACTGCTTTGCTCTTAAAGTTACAAAGAAAATTGGCATATAATAAAGGAAAATCTATTATGAGGGACCCTCATTGTAAGTTTGAGCACTCATATGTTCAATCCCAACACGGGTATTTCAGTTGAGATGGTAAACATGTTCAAATTAAGAGAACTGAGAAGCTATCATCATAACCACGCGAACATTGCAAGACAACAAAGAAATTTTTAATTTATAAAATAAAAATGGGCCACATAAAGCCAAAGAGATCTAAAAAGTCCATTGTGATCAATAAAATACACACCTGTTCCTGGAGTGGCACCCGGGACCACGTCAGTGACCCACTGGCCATCAGTAATTTGGCTAGTAGGCCATTGATCACCTGCACCAGGAATTCCAGGAGCAGTGTAATCTCCGTAATCTCCTGCTGCAGGTGCTTCCTCTTCTGCTTGCTCCTTAGATTCCTCGGGCTCCCTGTAGAAAAATAAATCAACCTGTAGGTGAATGGCAAATGTTAGCCAACACAAATAGGAAGTTCACAATATTATCAATCACCTGCCACAATTGAATTATTACAATAAAATTCAAAGTTTGACAACTTGAAATGAATTGTATTAACCAAACAAACTTCATATCCGAATTCATATCTTTCTTTTATATGAAAAGAAAAATCAAATTGTGCAACCATTTCATATTCAAAATCAAAAAATAAAAAAAATAAAATAAAAAAATATATGAACAAAATACAAGCTTCTTTCTGATAATGTTTACCATGACATCCCACTTGTGCCCCTGAGGGATTGTGTTCCGCATCTGCAGAACCATCCTCGCCAGGAGCCAGAATAGACAGCCAATGCTGTGTTTTCCCTTGTTATTTGCAGGGATACCAATATCAACATATCGCATTGGGGAATCAGTGTCACAGAAAGCGATAGTTGGAATATTTCCAAGTGCAGCTTCCTTGATAGGCTGCAAAACCGTTTACAATGACAAATCAAGATCAAACAATATAAAGTATTCATTTCCAGGACACACAGTTATTAACAACCGTAAGAAAAATAAACAGAATATGTTAACACTACTTTATCATATTTGATAACTTCAGAATATATATTTGTTGATTAGCCTCCTATTTTAATAAGTGCAGTTTGTTCAAATGCATTTTCCACAAATGAAGTAATTTTCAATAATGCATCAGATGATTCACTTGAGAGTAAACAATTGAAAGAAGTATTAACTTGGTGATCAGTTCTTGGATCAGTGAGGATCAGGAGGCGAGGCTCGCTGAATGAAGTCTGAAGCTGATTAGTGAATGTTCCGGGAGTATGGCGCCCAGCAATTGCGTGAGCACCTGTGTACTGCGCAAACTTCAAAACTGCTCTCTGACCATATGGCCTAGCAGACTGAACAATGATGTCCTGCGGGTTCTCAATCGCAACAATAACCCTGGCTGCCAGCATAAGCTTATCCCATGTTTTTCCAAGGTTTATAATGTATATCCCTGAGCATTGAAATATTAATATTAATAATAATGCAGGGGAAAGAGTTATTTGGAAAAAAAAAATGAAGAATAAGAAGAAAACCACAGTGGAATAAAATAATCTCATCATCATCATTGTTTTATATACTATATGAATTCTCTTTTTTCCATTCCATTTTATGACGGAGTACAAGCGATCTCCTATTATATTTTTAGTTCTTACACACATATAAACATTGTTATTAATCCACTAACTAATCCATGTAAAGCAAATAATAATGGCATCTGAGAAGCAAGTATACATATTAAAACCTCACAGAGAAACAAAATTAAGAAAACATGCCATTTGATAATAAAAAATCAACCATAAAGTTGCGCAACCAAAGATGTGACAGATCATTTTTTACTCCCCAATAGTGTGAAATGGTACCAAAAACGCTGTACACATACTTTATTAAATGCCACTCTGAATAATTCGTATTGCCTTAAGTCATGGACAGGTTTTCTAGCTTAAATTTAAAGCAAATCCACATATATATCACATGAAGCATATATATATATATATATATATATACTCAAATATACATAAACTTGCAGAACAGTTTTCTGACTGATATGTTAACAAAGAGAGATTATATTCTTATCCAATACTCACAAGAGTCTTTGTTGGACAATTTTTATTGGACTCTACAGTTTATAACGTTACTCGTAGTAAAATGAAATAAATTTGAACACACAAAAATCCAAAAGAAATATTGCATAAAATGACATTCAACATCCAACAAAATACACAATTCAAACTTAGGCGACTGATCAACGAATCGACATGCACTGTTTACCACAGATCAAACAATAACTTTAATAATAATATACAAAAACGCTGTAAGCAAACAACAATAATTAACTAAATGTAGTCTATTGTCAGAAGCATATGAGAGAGGCGCATTTCAGAAAAACACAACTGTTTCAGATCTCAGTCAATAACAAACAGAATCAGAAACACATATAAATCCTTACATAAATATACAAGCATAATGAGCATAATGTTCCATATAACTGTTTGAGATCTCAATCGAATAAGAAAGAAATTCAGATATATATATATATGTGCATTTTAATACAAAAACACATTTGTACATGTATATATTTAGAGAGATAAATAAAGAAGAAATTGGACCATCGGTACGGCGCTTGAAGACGTAACGCTCCATCTGAAAATCGCAGTTTTTGGTGCCGAGTTGAACTTCGCCGGACAACATCATTTGTATATCTGCCTCCTTCGTCGAGAGTGCTCTCTCTCCCTGTGGGATTGACATCGACGCCATTGTTACTATTTGTTAAGTTTTAGGTTAGAAAGTGCTCTCTCTCTCTCTCTCTCACTGAACCAGACTTTACAACCTTTATGTGTCTTCTCAACTTCTCTGCAGTCTGCACAAGCGAAATTAGGGTTTCGGTGTGAAATTTATAGCACTCTTATCACTACTACAACCCTAGGTAATGTGTATGACCAAAGACACCCTGATGTTCTATGATAATTACCCTGTTAACTATGGGCTGGGTTGGACCAACCCAATTTGGGTCTGGCCAGAGTATTATCAATATTTGGGCTTTTGTTAGGTTTCCACTTGTGCTTCGACTTCAGTCCATTCGTTGGGTCCTTATTCACAGTGCTCCAAAAAAAACCACACACCTAATTGGGCCTTCTCACAATTCATCACCGGACTTGCGGTTCTCCCTATGCATCAAATAATTATCGAAAAAATTCTCCGAGAATAGTAACTCCATATCACAGGCGGACAGAGGAGGGTTTAGGTGGGCTTGACCTCCCCCTCAAAAAAATTTACTTATGAAATTGTGTAATTAAATTTATGTTCAAAACTAGTCCCTCCATTGACAATTCCTGAATTCACCCTTACTCCATATAAATTCGAATTTTCGACCTCTATACATATTTATGTCTATCTATACTAGAGTCAGATTTTTTAATTTTTACTACCATTAAAGGTGTATAGGTTTTTTATTTTTTGTGTACTTTTTTAATCAAATAATATTTTTGGTTTTAATTCAATAAGCTGGATAGCCCAAAAATTTAAACGGGCTTGTAAATATAAATATAGTTACACCTCTTCGAAATGTCCACTAAATATAATATTGAATAAGATAATGTATTTACAAAAAAATCAAAATATTATTCATATGTATTAAATTATATTCATTTTTATAATTTTAATTTTACTGTTTATTATCTATACTTCTGTATATATACACACTACTATATATGTATATTGATTTGTATATTTTTCATTTGATTTGACTGAAACTATGATCTTAGATAGAGCAAAATGAAAATATAGTTAAAGGCTTTTTATTGTAATTGCTAATGAAAAAAAAAAAAAAAAAGGTCTTCAAATCAATCCACTCTTGAAAAATCCTTTCTATTAAAGACCATGTCTAATAGTGTATCAAACTATTACAAATAAATAAATATTTTATTAGCTGTTCCAAAATTCTATCAACTCCAATAACTACTCTTTTTTGTTTCTTAACTCTAGTTATTTGTTTCATTAATTAAGGAAAATTTTGACTTTACAAATCGTTAAACAATAACTTTGAGACACAACTCAAAACGGTTTCTCCAACCTGTCTCATTTGACTTGAACTTAAAATGCCAACTCCAATTGATTAATTCTGACCTCACGTTAAAAAAACAAGTCTTAATTATGGGAAGAAACTCTCTCTATAAATTTCTTCCAACATCTAGCCCATCCCTACCGAACTAAAGATTGAAGCTTATCATATATTTACACACATATATATATAGATTTGACCATCTATTGATTGATTGTATCGATGGCCACATTTAAAGGGTGGATGATTATTTTTTGCTTCGCGCTAATTTTGATTTCATCTGATTTTTTAACCTCCGCAAAGGAAATCGGTTATGGTGCTATCGGAAGGGATGACGAACCGTGTGATAAAAAATCGCATCCCGATGGATGTAAGCCTGAACCAACAAATCCGTATACCAGAGGTTGTGAGAAAATCGAACACTGCCGTGATGGACCATAAGCAAAAATATTATGAGAAAGACCAACGTTGTGTGATGAACCACCTTAAAAGAATTTAAATTTTTTATTGATCTCACATGTATTATGTATGTAGTGACCCAATAGTACTACATTGGCATTTGGGCACGTGAAAGCCTTAAATAATTATATTATTTACTTCTGGAACAAATAGTTCATATGAATAAAACAATAAACTTGTTGCAAGATTACTTTGGCGTGTTGTGTTTACCCGATTTGAAAATAAGTAACTCTAAAAATACTCAAACTCATACATGAGATTACCATCACCTTTGAATCCTACAATATTACTATTAGGCTAAAAACAGTGATGGACCAAGAAATTCTATTGAAAGGAGGCGTTGTGGAAGGGGAAAAAAACATTTAAAAATAAATTAAATATAATTTTTTAAATAAAAATAATATATAAGAACTTAATTTTTATAAATAATATTTTCGCTTATTAAATTTACAAAAATTGGAAGGGGATGGACAGGTACATATAATGTGGGACAGGTGCATCACCTTTGAATCCTACAATATTAAATAAATCCAGTAGGGGTAGATGCCCCCACGGGCCCTTGTAAGTTTGTGCCTCTAATTTTTATCAGTATACTGTTAGATACATTCCTTTCTCGAATAAAAGTTTGTTTTGTTGGTTTTGTTAGTGTATTTTATGTTTGTGTTTAAGGGATGGATTTGACATTTTTAGAGAGGAAAACGTTTCTTCTTTTTTATTCATTCTTATTCGATTGAATGAGAGAAAAGATAAGAAGTTGACAACTTAGGTGTTGTTTAATAAAAAAATTAAGTACTTTAAATTTCAAGTGCTAAAGTTTTTAAATGGTTAAAAAGTCAATATTTTTAATAACTTTTTAAATTTTTAGTGTTCGTCCTTAAGTGATCAAACACACTAAATTGATTAAATATTAAATCGTTCTAGAATTAAGTAGGGTTGCAACTCGAATGGGTTGTGTGGGTTTAAGATACAACTCGAGTCCAACCCGACTCGTGAAATGTTTAACATGAGCCTAATTATAACCCCATTTTGAACCCTAACTACTCAACTTTAGATCAACCCATCCTTCTTTTAAATTCAGGTTCGCAACTTGGGCTTAGATTTCAAATTAGAAAGTTGGGTTAATTCGGGTTAATCACATGGTCAATCTTCACACTGAATATATAATGTGATCTTGAATTACTTTAAGATTAAATTATTCTTAAATAAATAAATAAAGCTTATTAAATTTTTTTAATAAATTACAAATAAATTCTTAGAAATTTAATTATCCTAAATGTTAACAAAAAAAATAAACAAGTAAATAGATTTAACAAAGGAAGTTGAAAAGAAAAAAGGTGATCATAAAAGATATTTGTCACCATTTTAAACAAAAATCAAAATGAAAATTCGGTCTCTGTTGGGGCTGCATTTTTTATATGTTATGCTCCATGTGCAAATGAATAATTATGGAAATTTTCTTGTAAATATTCCGAGTTTTAAAAATAAAATAAGATTTTTAGAGCAGATTCTTAGATTGGCTATTTCTTTCTGGATATGATGTATTATTGCACAACTCTTATATTTCTGAAATCATTGTTTCATAATATTTTTGTGCATCTATTATTAGCAATTTTTGGATGCACGGTTTGGGAGATATGAATTTTGGAAGTTCGAATGAATTAAACATTTTGTTCCAAATATTCCTCCTTTTACCTCCCTTAAATAGTTAAGGGGAGTTTACTGAAAACGCCGATAGTCGAGAGGGGTTTATGTCATGGAGACGCCGTGTAAAATTCTTCTAAACGGAGCCAAAATGATATTAAACACAAGTTCTAATTGTTTTCAAACGAGAAGAGCCCCGAATTGAATCCACAAACAAATGAACTGATAAAAAATATACTAAAAATTTAACTTGACTTATTTACAAATCTGAACTATTTGGGGACTAAAATTCTAACCGTCCATTTTAAATAGATATTACTATGCCACGAGTCATTCGCTAAGAGCATCTCCAATCGTTGTGTATCGTTGTGTATCGTTGTGTATATTATTTTGTGTAAATATAATGTGTCATGATGGATTTACATAAAAAATTTGAATAATTTAATTTTAGGTCCAACAGTTGTTTTATACCTTTTGTGTAAAAATATATCTCCCAATAATAATCAACCATATATCATGCCAGGGGCCACATAATTTTTATAAACTTACTTAATATATGGTTGATTCTTTAATAGAATGAAAAAGAGGGATAAAAATGAAATATGTTGATTTGACCATGTAAAATACATAACTCTTTTACACATTGGTGATGTGGCAATGTAGGTTAACAGATTATTAAAGACTGAAAAAATTTACACATTATAAGTGACAGGTGTATTTTATACAAAAAAAAAATATATATATATATATTAACATACTGCTAAGATGCTCTAACCCTTTACAAGTTATCAATGCATATAAAACCCTTGTAACCTTCCCATGAACTTACACTTTTAAAGTGGGAATGTTAATGATCTTTAATGCATCTAATGGAGGTAAATTATTTGGTAAAGCAATTGGCTATTCTGTTTGAGTAGTGTCGCCTTTCTTTTTTATTTATTTTTTTCTCGAATGCTATTCGTTTATTCAAGAATGGCAGGGGTAAGAAGATTACCAATTTGACCCTTGCCACTGTGTTGTACGGAGTGTACTTGAGTGCTATATTTGGTTATTTACTAAAATGGCCTTAGGGACGCACTTGCCTTCCGCCTCCAAAACCCTTCTCCAGGCTTTCTTCAAAGCCTCCGCTGGAAGCTGAAGCTCAAACCTCTCTGCACTTGTATCAATGGCTATTTCAAAACCTAAGAAGTCCAAACCAACCTTAGACTCAGAGCTCTTGAAATCCGACGTCGCATCGTTCGCTTCCTCAATAGGCCTCTCTTCCTCGGTCCCAACCTCAGGCTTCAACGACTCCGATTTTCGTAAAACCGGCCTTCTCAAATCCTCAGAAACACCAAAATCCAACGGCAACAACACAAAGCCAGAGAAGAGAGAGAAAGCTAAGAACAATAGCAACAACGACAATGAAGTACGAGCCAAACCCAGGGAGTATAGGAAGAACAACAATGAAGTACGAACCAAACCTAGGGACAATAGGAAGAACAACAATGAAGTACGAACCAAACCTAGGGTCCAAGTTGAACCCCGATCGGTTGACAATTCGAAAGGGTTTGACAAATACAAGGATCTCCCGAAGCTTCCATTGGCGAAGGCGAGTTCTTCGGGTGTGTGGTACGATGATTTGGCAGAATTGGAAGAGAAAGTGATTGGAGATGAAGGGAAGAAGAGGGTTGAGTTCAGGAACGTTGAGGAGTGGAAGGGTTTGGTGGCGAGGAAGAAGGAGCTAGCGGAGAGGCTGTTAGCACAGTACACGCAGGACTTCGAATCGTCGAGGGGTCAGAGTGGGGACATAAAGATGCTTGTTGCGACGCAGAGGTCGGGTACAGCAACCGACAAGGTGTCGGCGTTTTCAGTCATGCTCGGGGAGAATCCGATTGCGAATCTGAGATCACTTGATGCACTTTTGGGTAATCTTCTATGTCCAATACACTTTGCCAAGCAATCTATATCTTATCATCAACCATTCTATATTTTTCCTTCTCCATTTGTTATACAAATCTTATCAGTCCTCTTATAAGTGATTTTAGTTATAGGTATTATATGGGAAACTATCAATTGAAGTATTTAGGTGTTAAGGGGAAATGTTAGTAAGTTGTAGGCAGACAAGGTGCTAATGAGTTTCCTAATTTTTATGGTAGTTTTTGTTTCCTGCAAGTCAGTGAAATCAAACTTGATGCAGAATATAGAAAAAACTTGGTGAAGCCTCACAGATGATGATTACTTGTACAAAAATCTCCCGGGGTTACCAGTATCATTTGTATTAGGTCCTAGTATTTGAACATTCATGACATTGTTTGTTGGTCAGAAGGCCTTAAAGAACACAATGCAGGAGACACCAAGGGGCTATTTTTGCTATTTTCTTCTTCTTTTTTCTTTTCTTTTCTTTTCCTGGTATATATGAATGCAATAGCTGATGATGATTCTTTGATTTGTAGGTTAATCATCAATCCTTCCGCCTCTGTGTGGCGGTCTCTGTGAATTAGTCATTTTGAACTTTTTCTTCAAATGTATTTTTGGTAGATTCATGACTTTTACTCAATAATGTTCTGAGTCGGCAGAAACCTATATTGGATGGATAACCAGGATGTAAATATTTTTGTATGGTTTACAGAAATGCTACTTTATATCTAAATTTCCTGCTTTGTCCGAATCTTTGTTAAGTAGCTATTCATTGGAAATGAAAAATACTTGCTGGGTTTTGGTGATGGTTCTTTTAGTTACATTTCAGAGTGGGATAAAGTATAAAACTATGCTAGCAATTGCAAGCCAGCTGGGGTCCTTTTGGTTTTGTCTGGTGGTGTACATCTTAGATTTCACCTTGATTAATTGCTGCTGAGATTCTGAGGAGTTTAATATGCATCTGAGCTTATTTGATATCAACCGATTCTAAGTTGTTATCATAGATCAGTTGCTGCCCATTTATATTGATATCCTGGCTGGTCATCTGGTGCTGCATACATTGATATGCTACTAATGGACAAACTATGTGGTGCAGGAATGGTGACATCAAAAGTGGGGAAGCGCCATGCATTGACAGGCTTTGAAGCACTAAAAGAACTGTTCATTTCGAGGTTACATACTCTCTTCTTTTCCTCCCTCAATTGTTTGGTGAATGGAATTTTTCCTTATCTGTAATGCCCGTCTCTGTGGTGGACATATGCCCATGCAGGGAGGATTTGACTTAGTTCTCCCCCCCCCCCCCAAAAAAAAAAAAATTGGATACACACACACACAAACCTCCGCCTCCTTAGTTTGGCGTTTAATTGTTTGCCGTATTTATGTTGACATTAATGCACCCAAAAACTATATCATTGCAAATAATTTATGGAATACTTTTTAATTTCACACTTTCCCACTTTCCTTTTATGCCAGTCTATTACCTGATCGTAAGCTGAAGACCCTCTTCCAGCAGCCTGTAAATCATCTTCCTGAGTCAAAAGACGGTTACTCTCTTCTACTTCTTTGGTATTGGGAGGACTGCCTAAAGCAGAGGTATGCTAGACCTTCTCTCTCTCTCTCTCTCTCTCTCTTTCTTTTTTGTTTGCAGCTAGAAAAAGCATGCCTAACTTCTTGTGAGTGTCCATTTTAATCAAATTAGGTGGTCAAGGATTTTGAGCTTGATTATTCATATTTCAAGTCAAAACTAAACCTTATCATTGTAGCAAGCATCAGTTAGTACTTGGTTTATGCATATCTTGCCCTAAGATAAGGTAAAGTGAATGAATAACTTGGTTTTGGAAGCAATGAAACTTGAATCTTGTAAGCTTCAAATGGGGGTTACTGAAATAAGATGTGTGTTTAATCTTGAAATCAAGTTTCCATTGCTTGAGTTGTCTTGTCATACAAGGCATTGTAAAGTGCTCTGAAATATTGCACTTCATATTTTTACTATTAGGTTTAGGTTTAGGTTTAGGTTTGGTTGGCCAATGCCCAGGAAAAATTTGGAGAATACGCAGGAGATGAAGCGAAAGTTGGTTGAGAAATAGAGTGGGCATGGAAGCATTTCGAAACATAGAAAAGAACCTATCTAGATTGTACATTTTTTCAAGAAGGTATGGGTTTTAGAAAATTGGACCTCAAATGCACTTGCCATAGAGTAAGAAAACTAGAGATTTTGTTGAAATCCAGCAAAAATTGTGGATAAATGTGTTATTTTAATGAAAGTTAGTGGCCATGAACATTTAGCTTCTCCCGCCTACAAAAGAAGGAATTACACTTAGCTTCTCCCAATCTACCTTTCAAGTCAATGAAAGTAATACATGGAGAGCGTTGGGCGGGAAGCTAAAGTGGAGCGCCTACAGAACTACCTTGTGTAAAAAAGTAAATATAATAAATTGTCTTCCAAATGTCGAAACAGTTTTGTTCCTCACATGATAAGCATAGAGAAATAATTTACTTAATTTTAGCCTTGGTTGAAATTATTTAGATGCAGCTTAATTTCAGTGAAGGTCTGAAGTTGTTAGATCCTAAGCTTATAAACAGGGTTTGTGTGTACTGGAGATTAATGCATTTATCCACAAAGTATAAGCCAAAATGAACCAAAGAGGCGAGAGGGAAATGCAACATAACATTTGGAAAACTCACCAAATTATTATTATTATTATTATTATTAGGGTAAAATGCAAAAAAACTCCTGAACTATTACCCTTTTGCGAATAACTCCCTTGAACTAATGATTTGTTGCAATTAAGGACAAACTCATCACAAAAGACTATTTTAAAATTTTACCATTTCTCATTAAATTTGTCATTTCTTATTAAATTATTTTTCATTATTTTTTCTCTTATCTAAATATTAAATGTACCATTTACCTTAATTTTATTATTAATATAAATTTCATAAAAATGAAAAAAAAAAAAAAAAAAAAATAGAGTTGTAACTACCATTTTCTAAAATGATTAACTTATTATTTAAATTTTAATATTTATAATAAAACTTATTATACTTAATTTAAACCTTTTTACTGTAAACAAAATACCTTCTTTTTCATACAATATATTCATGAAAAATTAAGAAAATACTTAAGTAAAAAATGCCTTCTTTTTCATGCAATATATTCATTAAAAATTAAGAAATTACTTAAATTGTTTTAAAATTTTCGACTTAAGATTTTTATTTAAACAAATTTTCAAGAATTAAAGGTATTTTTTTTAAAATTTAATGGAGAATATGCCATCAAATTAATATGAATTTTTAAAATATATTTTAATAAGAAAAATGGATCAAGTGTAATTCAATAAGAAAGGGCATTATGGTCATTTAATGAAAAACAGCCCAGTCGTGGAGGCATTTTGCAACAAAATGTGATAGTTCAGGAGGTATTGTTCACAAAATATACTTCAAGGGGGTTATTTGCAAATTCGGACGTAGTTCAGGTTTTTTTTTTGGCACTTTACCCTTATTATTCTTATTTTGTCTTTTTTTAGGACAGTGTTATTGGTGCTTGACATTTAACTTTGCTCAACTTCACACCGAGTGCGAGGGAATTCAGAAACACACGGAATCGGGCTGTAGAAAGTTGAAATTGGACTGCCTAAAACATACAGAAATTGAATAGAAAATGTCTAAACTGCTCTCACATTTATGTTTATGGCACTTAAACTTGCTTAATTTGATGGGATTTCAGTTTTTCTTTAGAATTATCAGAAATACATCACATCTAGATACGTAAAGACAGATCTAATATCAGTCATGATTTTGCAATGTGAATCTCGACTGCAATAAATATTGATTGACAATATACTGAACTTTAGTTGAATCTTTTCTATTTAATGCACTCCCCTTCACTTGATCATTTACATGGTTGCTGCAGGTATGAACGTTTTGTTTTTGCACTTGAGGAAGCATCCAGAGATATGCTATCTATACTAAAAGACAAGGCATTGAAGGTTGATTGTTCATTTTTTGTTTGTCGTGTGTCGTTTCTGGCTATATCTTTATAATTATCTTGTTTTTCTAATGATTGGGTGTATTGAGATTTGAGAACTTGGGGTTTGTCCAATCTGAATTGTTCCTACACTCAGCTTACGATAGAATTTGGTTGGATTCTTATGTTTTCCTTCTGATGTTCAGATCATATATGCGTTGCTAAGGAGTAAATCAGAGCAAGAGCGCCGGTTGCTCTCTGCACTAGTTAACAAAGTACTTCACATTGAATTTTCATTTCATTTGAAGATATTAAAAATATCAGACATTGTAGTTTTTGTTCTTATTGAAGTCATCTGTTGAACTTAATATGATAACTGGAGCTTCTTTGAATCTATCCTCATTTCTTTTTCCTTTTTTTGCCAACAGGTAGGGGATCCTGAAAATAAGGCCGCATCTAATGCTGATTTTCACTTATCAAAGCTTTTATCGGACCATCCAAACATGAAGGTAAACTATATAGTGTAACTTTTTCTTTTGTTGATAAGTAACTATGTTGTGTAACTTCTTCTAATTATTTGCTTATCTTTATCTTTTTGGTCTATTTCTTTAGAACTAATTACTAGTTTACATAAAGAATATGAAGTGCAGCTTGAAACCTTTAGGAAATGATGGGGTATAGAACCAAACAATTTAAGTACGAACTGAAAGTGCTTTATGCTTTGTTCGGTAGGAAGGAAGGAAGAGGTGTGGAAAGAAAATAGGAAGGAAGGAACAAATTTTCTTTGTTCGATAGAGATGATACAAGGAAAGAAAGGATAATAGGAGGGATGTCTCATCCTTCCTTCTTTTCAAATTTTCATCCGTCCAAAAATGGGCGGAAGAGAGAAGGGAAGAAAAGTGGACTATTATAGAAGTTTTAAATTAAATACTATCCTAAATTACACAAATTTTAAATTACAGTACTATACTCTATAAATTACAATATTACAATATTATAGATAATACTGTACATAATGGTAAAATCTTTTAAAACTTTATCTTTCCTTCTTTCGTAACGAACATAATAATTGTGAGCTTATTCTCTTCTCTTCCATCCAACCGAACAAAAAGAAAGAAAGGCGCAATCTCTTCCCTAGGGATATCTCATCCATTCCTTCCATCTAAATTTTTTCTTTCCTACCGAACGGAGCATTAAACTCACAAATGTGTCAAGATCAGATATTACTTTCTCTTTATCAGAAAAAAGAAGGAAAAAAAAAAAAAGAAAAGAAAAAGATATTCCAACGAGAACTTGTTTAGATATATATATTTTTCAAGGAAACTTTCAAGGAGAGAAATTATTTATAGGAAGAAACCTTATTGGTCACTAAGTTAAGATGAAAATTTGTGGAGGATATGACATAGTGTGTGGTGGATATTGATATGGTAATAGTAATGATGGTGGGGAGGCTAAAAGATTGTGGAGGATATGAGATGGTGCTTGGTGAGATTGATTTGGAGATAGAAATGACATTGGTGAGGCTATTCTAGATGTTTCAGATGTTTCAGTGCGTATGATCTTATTTTATAATGTTAGTGAACACCTCTTGATTTAAGAGAGAGAATGTTTAGTATTTCTTAAAGTGGACTAAATAGGAGTTGGATTGATTTTTATTAACTAGAAGTTCAATTGAGTAACATGTGAAGATTGTAAGGTTATCTTAGGAGAGAGCTTAGCCTCACAACATAATTGATGGTTTCATATCTATATATTAAAGGGCAATAAAGAAATAGAGAAGAGTAAAAATCCAAGAACTAGGCAGTGGAATTTGAAACGATAGAAAGTAATATGTTTAAGAATAAAGTGATAGAAGAAATAACATGGAATTTAGAAGATAAAACTAATGTTGCAGAATGAGAATGTCCAAAACATAACAAAGAAAAAGGAATTTGTAGGACAGATACTTAGAAATGAAGAAAGTTTTAGAGAACACAAATACAGAAAAAGAGGAAGTTAAAAAATATTAAGAGATGCTAAATATAGTGCATACTCTAAATTAGGTAGAAATGATATGGAGAAGAATATATACGATTTTGGAAAGTGAGATGAAAACTAGAAATTTGAATTATATCAATTGCATCAATTGTGAGGTTCTAAGCATCTTGATGACAAGTAGAGTACAAAAAACAAATTTTCTAGGCGCAAGGTGCGCGTGGTGAAAAATGCATATAGCATTACAAGTGAAACTTGAAAGTGTTAAGACAGACACAATTTTTTTAATTAAGATCTAACAATTAAAGGAAGATAAGGCACAGATATATAATTCTAATGTTAGAGAACTAATTTTTGAAAGATCATTAATTTTGAGGTTCAATGCTTTTTTATATGCTTGTCGAGTGGTGTTATCTGGTAAAAAAAGTCACATTTTCGGCCTTCCTTTTTCTTACAGGCTGTGGTGATTGCTGAGGTGGATACTTTTCTTTTCCGGCCTCATTTGGGATTACGAGCCAAGTATCATGCTGTATGTTCAAATCACTAACCTATTTTGAACTCTGCCTTTTACTCCTCAGCAGTTAAACTTCTATGATTTTTAGTGTTTAACTGGCTCTTTAATGTTATTGCATATTATTATTAATTTTTAAATTATTAAGCATTTAGATAATGGATTCTTAAGCTTGACAAAGTACTAATTTCTCAATAGTTTTAGTAGGATCTCTTCAGTTCTTGCATGTGGAAAGTGGTATTTAGATAATTTCTTGCAAAACTATTGGTATATGTTAGAGGACTTTTCTTGTAGATTGAGATATCTAACTTCTCTACAGTTTCTAAATTCGGATCATAAAAATTTTATATGCATGGTTTCCCAATTCGCCCGTCTTATTCATTAAGCTGCAAATAAAGTTTATTGGCGTTTTTGTATTAGGTTCCTATGCATGTGTCTAGCTGTGGAGTACTCAGCTTGTTTTAGCATTATATCAGGATTATTTTTTTGCTGTTGAACAAAAAAATAAGAATAATAAGGATAAATATTGGCATTTGTAGTGTTTCCCAATTGATGGTTAACAATCATTTACAATTTTTTTTTTTTTTTACTTATAAATGAATAAATAAATTAAAAACAAAAAAAAAACGAAAACAAAACCATTGACATTTTTGCAATATCTTTGTCTTAGTATAGGAGAAAATTATTAGCTCTAGGAAATTGGTTAATAAGAGGCTATGAAACTTGATGTTCATCAATTGACTATCCCTGTGGCTCCACTGACGTATAAGGCCTCTGGTTAAGAACTTATTCCTTAATGGTTTCTCAATGCATCTCATTTTTTAAGCATCTGCCTTGTCCTTTTCCAAAATAGCTTCTTATGTTAAAATTTATATTAAATAATTGCTCTGCTAGGCATGGGCAGCTCCATGGATATATAACAATTCTGCCTCTGGAAATAAAAAGATCCTTGATTCTTGGCAGCCATAAGAGCAACTTTTAATGCTCTTAAAAAGGAGTATGTTTTCTGATTCGCAGCCAATTTGCCTAATTCTCCTATTTATACTAATTGCTAAGGAAATATTTATTGTTTCAAACCATCATTTCCAGCTAATCCATTTTGGGTTCTTGATTTAATTGTTCATATCTTTTATATAAGATTTGTTTAAATTTGGTCAAGGAAGTTCTGTTACTATAGTGCCTCAACCCAGACATCATGCTCTCACTCGGGCAAGCCAGTCTTTGTTTTCCAGTAAAATTTATAACTACTGTCAACGCATTAGATCTTTTTTCCACGGGATTGGTCCCCGGTTAGTAGGCAATGTTTGTATAACATTGGCCCGAGCAATTATATGATTTTTTATAAGGTGCAACTAAAGTTGGCTTACAATACATTTTCGTATAGTTTAAGTTGTGCAACTTAATTGGGATCCTGTGTGAAAATTTGAATTGTATTCTTTATGAAATTATGATGAACCCATCTTGATACTTAATTTGAATATCCACTATACGTTCTGATATATTGATTCCAATCACTTGGCTTGCCCCTGATTTCTAGGGCCCTAATCCTGGTTCTGGTAAGACCATATTTTTTATCTTGAACCTCTTTATCTGTGGTAATCTTTGTATAAGCTTCAAACAATTGTGTTCTGAATTTGTTCAATTGCAGGTTAACTTCTTGAACCAAATTCGGTTAAGTCACAAAAGAGATGGACCTAAAGTGGCAAAACATTTGATAGATGTATATTTTGGCCTGTTTAAGGTATCATTAGACTTCCTGTACCTTATTTTGAGTATTCATTAGTACTTTTTGGGTCTCTGAGCCTCTACTCAATTAATATATATATATATATATATTTATTTGACTCAAATTCATCCTCCTTATCCTCCTTATCAGAATAATTAAATAAATCATGTATAATCCCCCAAATACACTTTTTCTATTTAATAGATCAGGTCATTATGACACAAAGTTACATTTATAATTACTATGTTTTGAAATTTTATTAGTGTTCAAACCTTTTTGTTTCAGGTCCTGATTTCTGAGGCTGCTGGAGGTCATATGATGGACAAAAACAGCAAAGAAGAGTATAAAAAACCTTCCAATTCTTCCAAAAATAAAGAAAGTCCATCTTCTATATCACATTTTGAATTGGATTCACGTTTGCTAACAGCTCTTCTAACGGTTGGTATAGATAATTTTTTCTCCAGCTGATTTTTTTGTACATGGAACGTACTGCTCTGCCAATAAAGGCTATGTAGCTCAAATTGTAACTGTTGGAGAAAGTATGCCTATTTTCCAGCACATGGCTGTTCTTTCATTTATAGGTTAAATTTACTTTCCTGAAGCCAGTATATATTGTTTTCTTACTAGTAGCTTTCCAAAAGTTTCCTTAGATTAGATGTTCCAGCATTACTTTTGGGCTCGTATTGAAAAATGCATTTATTTATGCGACTCTTTTTGTCCATTGGGATAGAGCCTTGAAAGGGTAAAAATGTTGATCAGTCATTTTGCACTATGATTTGAGGGTCTAGTGGATATTCTCTGTTATATTTGATTTTGCTTTGAGAAAAATTGATTGTTTATTGTCGTGTACCAGTCTACTAGATGCCAATACCATTTTAAGATCCCATGCATGCCATTGACTATTATGTTTATCCTACATGTATGGATTTCTTTTTCGAACTTGGTCTTTTGTTGTTCAATCTACTTTGATTCCCAACGTTGCTGGCCAATATTTCTACTTGTAACGTAACGTTGTTTTCAGTTGCATAACAAAAAACAATGACCAACGGGCTAGTGGCCTAGCGGTATCAGCCTCTTACTTCCCAAAGGGAGGTCAGGGATTCAAGTCTCGAAAGAGACGTGTGTGTGAGTATCAACTAGGAAAAAAAAAAAAAATGAAGTATGATTGTGAAAATAAAACTGTAAAAAATAATAAGAAACGGCAGGGAAGTTTCCCTTGTAATAATATCCCAGATTCCTTTGCAAATAAAAATAGTTTTATGATAGTAATGTAATTTGAAAATTAATATGGACTGGCATTAACTTTCAGATTCTAAAATACACAATTATAGAAGGTGTTGCTGTTCGTTGAAAATCGTATATTTTTCTTAAGCATTTACCAGACACCCTTGTCACATGTGCAATGTGTCCTATGTATGATGGATGGCTTTTGTGATTTAAAGCACTTGAATCATTCATGCTATCATATATATATATATATATATATATATATATATATATATTTGATAAGTAAAAAATATATTAGAAAAATGTTCAAAAGGGGAACGCGTCCCTAATACACAAAAACAAAAGAGCAGAAATCAAACCTACAGATCAACAGAGTCCAAGAGATCAAAAAAATCATCAATCAAGGAGCAAGCGCTGCCTCTTACATAACAGAAAAGAGAGCGAAGAATATGAGACTTTAGGTTTGCTAAAGACGATTCCTTTCCTTCAAAATTTCTGTTATTTATACAAGTTTCTCTTTCCTTCTTTTTCTGTATGGTGTGGAAATTACTTCCCGGGAAAAAACATATAGAGAATATGGTTTGAAAGTTGGCATTTACAATCAAAAGTTTAGAAATCTCCTTTTCCTTGGTATAAATATAGATTAAGATCTAGTTGAAGTCTCAACACCAGCTCTTTTGTTTCTTTTTTCTTTTTTCAATATTCTCCAACTTTTCTATATATCGAAGATGATGCTATTGAGATCAGAAGTTGTGGACATTTATGATAGTGCACGTTTGAAGGTTGTGGAGTTTACTTTTGCAATCTGAAGTATTTATTATCTCGTGGTAATGCACTCTGTATTTCATGGCACTTCGCTATTTTCTATCATCGATTGACACCAATGCTTACCAATATATGTAGACTTTGCGATGAGTTTGAATAGTTCCCTGATTTTTTAAACATTTGTATATTATAATCAGATATCCTTTATTTGTGTTATTTTCCTTATTTTTTCAGTTACATTCCAGTATTCAAAAAGTATAAGTCGGTATGAGTTCACCCTTTTCTAGAGTATTAACAGCATACCACTATGATACTGTTATGTCATGATATATTGTTAATTTTGATTGCTGGTATTAAAAACTATAGTTCCATGGCCATCTGAGTAGAACCCAATCCTTAATGCGATCAATCTAAGCCAATCTACAGGCTACAACCTGATCACTTAAGAAAATCAGAAAAACAAGAAAAAAGGTGTAGAATCCTTGAAAATTAAGAAGTTATTTCATAATCGGGTTGATATACCTGGAATCAAACCCAAAACTAAACTGGGATATATAAGTGGGTTCTGTTCAACTCACCCAGATTTGAACCTAGTCGCAAGCTGATTAGCCATATACGTCTAGTGCGGTGGGATTGGTGGTTTGCGTATTGCCATCACCATATGCTCATCAATTGTTGATGTTGTGTAATTACTGCTTGTTCTTTTCTTTTTGTAATTTGTTTTTCATTTTTCTCTATGTGTCAACAGATTGATGGTCCCTTTGTTTTTTTTTCCATGCCTTATGGTTTTATAATTACATAACTTTTACATATTTAAGTTGCCTTCACTATGTTGTGTTACGGCGCATGAGCTTCCGTCCTAAAGGCTTACTCGACTTTTCTTGAATCTTTCTTCATATCCTGCAGGGAATCAATAGAGCATTTCCTTTCGTTTCAAGTGATGAAGCTGATGACATTATTGAGATCCAAACACCAATGCTCTTCCAGCTGGTGAGCTTTGCGACTGCTTGGCAACTTGTTTGTGTTAAAAATATGTGAAAGTTTTGCTTAAGAATGTAATATATTTGTTATTGCTGGATGCTGATCTGAGTGTGGTTAGAGTACTATTTCATATGTGCATTTGGAACTAAAAGTGACACTTTCTTGTGCAGGTTCATTCAAAGAACTTTAATGTAGGAGTTCAAGCATTAATGCTTCTTGATAAGATCTCATCGAAGAATCAGATTGTAAGCGATCGCTTTTACCGTGCCTTGTACTCAAAACTCCTGCTTCCAGCTGCCATGAATTCTTCCAAGGCAAGTGAATTTGTCTACTTTATTCAACAGTCGGGAGATGTGTCTTTGGCTTTAAAGCAATATATAATGTGTGTGTATATACCTATATGGAATTCAGTTTTATTAAAAGCCTTGCAATGGAACAATGGAGGTACTGTCTTCATGAGTACGCTAGAATTCTGTGTTTCACATATCAGAGAAGTCTGAGCTTTATTCTATCATATGTAGTGTTCTTTCCCCATACTTCTTTTATGACATTAAAATATCTCGACCTGTTTCTGGTACAGTATAGTAGAAGGTGAAGATGTTTAAATTCTTAACTTAAATTTCTACGCCCACTTGTTAGATATCTATCTTATCTATATCTAGGTAGAAGTGAGGAGGAATACAATAGTTGGCATTGTTGAGAATCCAGTTTTCCTCCTCTGCTGGTCTTGGACATATGGATGGTCATTGACTTTGTAAGGGCTTGCTGAGTCTACAAAGTCTCCAACAATATAGAACTCTTGTTGGGGTGGTGTGAAGTGACAAAAACCCCAATTTGAAGTCTTACTGTTGCAATACCTCTTCTTTCGAGTAACAAAGGGTTTGTCAAATAGCTTCTCCACTATGACATCTCATCTTGCAAGGGCATTTATACATTGCTTCTTCTCACCCTAGTGAGACTCTTGTTGCCATGGTTGCCTTTAATTAATTTCAAAAGGTAACATTGTGACCTGTGGTAAGGGTGTGAAGTGTGAACAAACACTTTAATTGTATGTTTTGGTTGATTTTCATGTCACACACTGCCCAACTATCAGAGTTGAGAATTGATGGGGTTTTTGAGGATTTGAACATTTGGATGGCGATATTAGTATTTGGAACTTGTGACAAACTATTGTTGGTTTGTTATGTTGCTTGCTTTCATTCTTTCTGCAAGTTGTAACATGGGCATTTGTGTAAAGCTCAAGAAATGGCTTTCAGGCTTGCAGTGCATAGAAGTTACTTGAATCAGTGCCTTTAGCAGCTAGCAACTTAGCATGCTAATCCTTATTTAAATTTGGGAATGTGGAAGCGTTTAACCAACTGCAATTACCCTATCATGAGGGAGAAGATGAATTTTATTTTTATTTTTTTCTAAAATCACTACCACTTTCTTCTTCCTTTTCTTTAATTCTGCTTTGTTGATAATTTGACTTGTGGCCTCTGCTATGAATTCAGTATGAGTAGAGTGGGACTCAAGAACTCAACTAATTTGTCTCAGAAAGGCTTCTTTTATTTTTTATTTTTATTCTTCTATTATTATTTTCTTCTAACGTGGTTTCTTCTTCAGGAAGAAATGTTTATTGGGCTACTTCTGAGAGCTATGAAAAGTGATATTAACTTAAAGCGAGTATCTGCCTTCTCAAAGCGTTTGTTGCAGGTTAGTGATGAAGTATCTTATCATTTTAGTGATGAAGTATCTTATCATTTTATTGGTCCTTCCAGTGGGTGTAAGACATCTAATAATTAAAACAACTGAAACGCCTCGGGACTCTGATTTTCTTCCTTACAAGGTTATTCAGTCAAATAATTTTATAACACATACAATACATGAATTTATGGCCTATGAATTCCTTTTCGCATCTTTCTTTGTTCCTTTATGTTCTGGGCGTTGATGCTAATATCTTTTTTTCCCGTAACTGGGCTTTGAAGCTAATTTTGACCCACTTCTGTTTAGTATGTCTGGCTTTTTAATATTCCTTGCTTGTTGGTGACGATAATTGAAGAAGGAATTCTGATACCCAAAGCATTAATGTTTTCCGAATTATTTGGAATTTCTCACTTGCTTCTTTCAGAAGAGGTGTATTTTATTTACGAAACTGTTCAAGAGTAAATAGTTGTCTTGGAGTACTTACCGGACATAGTGTCAATCTGATTAAAAAGGAAATTGCTTTTCTCCTTCTTCATGCACTTCATAAAAAGACTGATGGCTATAATATCTGAACAGGTTGCCCTTCAGCAGCCACCTCAGTATGCCTGTGGATGTCTTTTCCTCCTCTCCGAAGTCCTTAAAGCAAGACCGCCGCTTTGGTAAGTCTATGAATAAGCTTTACACCAATTTTATAATGTCTAGGTTGAAAACTTTGCAATTCTACATACCCAAACAAAAAGTGCTATTCTCTATTTAAGAATTCTCTTATCATGTAGGAATATGGTGCTTCAGAATGAGTCGGTTGATGAAGACCTTGAGCATTTTGATGATATTGTGGAAGAATCTGAAAATCAAGCAAGCATCACACCAAAGATACCCGATAATGATGGTGAAATTGTTCATAATAGTGATGGCATCAGTACTAGCAGTGATTCTTCACTAGATGGGGATGGCTCTCTGACTCTCAACTCTGAACATGATGTTTCAGATGAAGCAGATGACTTGTTTGTGGGCAGTGGTTCGGAAGATCTTCAGGAATCTGAAACAATGTCTGATCATAATGGAAATAAAAACCAACCTCAAGTATCCCAAGCGAAATCCTCATTGCCTGGAGGGTACAACCCACGGCACAGGGAACCAACTTACTGGTAATTCCATCTGCTTGGTGTTTCATTTGCAGTTGCGGTAGGAGCTAGAATGTCCTTTTTTTTTTCTTTCTCAATGACCAAAAAACGAAAGTTCCTTCACTCTCTGATGACATTTCTGCTCAAATATTGACCAGCGAGCTTTGATTATGTGCAGCCTAAAAGTTGCAGACACAATCTACTGTGTCTGACATTTATTTCCCTCTAATTTCTCTGTTATTACATTATAGTTCTGTTCAAATGTCATGTTGGTTTTGTTAATATTATCTGTTTTATGAATCAACAGCAACGCAGATTGTGTAAGCTGGTGGGAGCTCATGGTACTGGCTTCCCATGTGCATCCATCAGTTGCTACCATGGCCAGAACCCTTCTTTCAGGGGCAACCATTGTGTACAATGGAAACCCTTTAAATGACCTTTCACTTCCTTCCTTTCTGGACAAATTCATGGAGAAGAAACCAAAGAAGAGCGCATGGCACGGTGGTTCTCAGATTGAGCCTGCTAAAAAGGTTAGTATTGCTGCCTAACAATTTCAGTGAAGATATGTTTTTTCCTTGGACTTCCTGCTGTTATTGAATCTTTCAGAAGATATTTCTCTTCCATCAACATCCTGATTCAGCATTTCCATGAAATCTGCCCATTTCCTGAATGAAAATTGTCGAAATTAAGCTTGTAATTCGACTTTTCATATACTACTGGAAAACAAGATAACCAAAGGAACTAATTAGTAGGAAATTAGACCCTGCTATGTTTAAGATATTTGGAGTAAAGTTGGACTTTGCAAGTTAAATTGATACACTTCCTCACTGGAGCCCTAATATCCTGTGATTTCATTAAAACAACTGAGTTTTTGTCTCTTCGTTTCTCCTCTAGCTCGACATGAACAACCAGTTGATTGGGGCAGAAATTCTTTCATTGGCTGAAATGGATGTACCCCCAGAAGATCTTGTCTTTCACAAGTTCTACATGAACAAGATGAGTACCTCAAAGAAGCCAAAGAAGAAGAAAAAGAAGGGAACGGAGGATGAGGCTGCTGAAGAGTTATATGCAGTTGGTGGTGATGATGAGAGTGACAATGAAGAGATTGACAACATGTTAGATTCTGTTAATCCTTCTTTAGAGGCAGATGGTGATTATGATTACGATGATTTGGACGAGGTTGCTAATGAAGACGACGACAATTTAGTGGGCAATGTCAGTGATGAGGAGTTGGGCTTCACCTCAGATATTGCTGAGGAAGAAGGTGAGGGTCCCAACAATAACTACAGTGATGATGACAGTGAAGCTGTTGATATTGGAGATGTAGATGGTAAGAGTGATGAGGAGGATGGACTTGACCAACGAAAAAGGAAAAGGAAGTCTGGTACTACAGCGTCCCCTTTTGCGAGTCTTGAAGAGTATGAGCATCTATTGAATGAGGAAATTCCAACAGGAAACAAATCTACACAAGTACCCAAGTCAAAAAAGAAGAGGAAGATGTCCAAGTCTTGACTTTGCGTTTTACCTCCCACCTCATAGACCTCAGATCATTTATTCATGGGCAGTTTAGACATGATATTTGATAAGTTTTCAGAACCTGGGCTTGAGTGTTACGGAGTATTTATTCTCCTGAATCGGCATGGAGAAGGCCTGATCGATTTGGATTTGCTCAAGTGATGCTCATTTTTATTTCTCCAGACAGCAGGGCAAACTGTTTCAACTAGACATTGCTACGGTTCCCTTGTATGTCTTTTCGGAAATTTTCTTTCTTTTTGTAAAACTATTGATCTATATGATAGATTTTTTTTTTTATTTTAATTCAACGTTACATAATGGTTCTCACTGTAAGTTGAACAATCTCCAAAGTGAGTTTATAGGGTCACAGCGTCGATTCTGCAAGGTCTTGATTGCACACATCTGGAAATTATGTATTAGTAGTTAGTTTACAAAATAGAAAAACATGCTACGGTGGGAGAAAATTTCAGGACTCTTTTTAGGAGCTTTATTTTATATATATTGGCTACTTGTGTCTTTTAAGACTTTAATTAATGATTAAATTACTTTTTGTATCACCTTGCAAAATATATGATTATTGTGTAGAATGTATACATGTCGGACTTGTATATATATAAACACGTGTGAGCTTGATGATAATATATGCTTGCTTTTAAAGGGCAAGGAGTAGAACTAGATATGATTTTTCAAGACTGTTTGGACGGCGGTTCTAACTTCTAAGTGATTGTTCATATATAAACATATTATGTGAACATGCGATGTGCTTTAAATCTAGAAGATTATTAGATTGATATAATATCATCGAACTTGAATGGATTTTTGTGTAAATCTAATTAAAAAGTTGGGTTATCATCGGAACTTGAATGATTCAGATGTAAAGATTGATTTGAATCAGGTTATCATCGAACTTGAACGATTCAGATGTAAAGATTGATTTGAATCGGATTGAAGCTAACCGCGGGTCAAGTGCTTTACAGATGGTGCTTCATTAAAAAGTAATGGGAACAAGATGAAAATAAATAATAGTATGATAAATTTGTTTAATAAAGTATAACTAAAGGGTTAATTACACACTCAATTAAAGTTAATTAATTATACAGCTTTGTAATTAAAATTAGTTGAATTTATTTAGTTTATGTCAAGTTAATTACAATTAACACCACAGTTATCAAGTTCTATAGTGGATCTACAAGCGGAACATTCAGCACCAGTCTTTACAAGAAACTGCTCACATATGCACAATTTCTATAGCAATTGAACCCAAAAGCAGTATTTAGCACACCATTGATACCCAAAAGAGAGAGGTCAATTTATACAGCAATTGAACCCAAAAGCAATGCCATGCACAACATTGATAATTTGATACCCAAAAACAATGTTTTGCACAACATTGATACCCAGAAGCAATGTTTAGCACAATATTGATACCCAAAAGAGAGGTCAATTTCTACAGCAATTGAACCCAAAAGCAATGTTTTGCACAACATTGATACCAAAAAGTAAAAGGTGGGCGATAATACGAATAGACTTCATAGATACAGAATACCTACATCATCCTAGCAAGTAACTGAGGACTCCAACATGTCTTCCACTAAGCTATGGCAACCTCAACAGTCTTGGGTTTGGGTGGTGGAGGCAGCTTCTCAACAACCACGGTCAAGACCCCATTCTCACATTTGGCTGTGATTGCCGACACATTGCAATTCTCAGGCAACCGGAACTTCCTCAGCAACTTTTGGGGTCCCTTCCTCTCGAGCCTAATATACTTGCATCCTTCTTCTTCACCATCTTCCCGCTTCCTCTTCCCATTGCTTCGCACCACCAGAGTGTTCTTCTCCTCCACCATCACCTGCGTTGCAACGATACACAACTCCTTTAGCCATCGAGCACCAGATTTAAGCAAAGCCCACATCACAAGGGTTGTGAATCAAATTTACGATGGAGGATTGGTTAGACGTTTGGTTGCTTGTAAAATGTTGCATAAGAACTTCGTAAATAACAATGCTTTTTTTCCTTTTTGGTTGACTACACACGAGGACATATCCGAACGAGTCTCTCACATTATGTTAAATCATCAATAACTATCAATTATTTTCCTTTATATCACATTTGAATCGACTCTTTGAAATTGGAATTGGAGTAAAAACTTTGAATTAAGTTTCCTCCAATTAAAAATACAGAAATTTCACTGTATCTTTTTAAACCTTAAGAGTTATCTCATTATATTAATAAAATAACTTTCTAAATTTTATGCATTCAGTATTCAATGATGACAGAACACAAACATGAAAAATGTGTACATTCAAACTCAACCAAACCTCCTCTCAACTATTTATAAGTTAAAAAACACACATATGGTACAATACACACACATACATATACGCACATTGAGATTGCGGATACACAAATGTATATATTTACAAGCATAGTTCCATATATGCACATGCATAAATGATTATACAAGAACCCGCATTTGTAAACATGATCATGCATAAGTGTATTGTTCATTTCTCTATGAATTCAACTAAGCAAATAGATTTAGCATTAACAATTGAGAAAAATGATAAATTACCTGAATGTCAGACTTGGATAAACCAGGCACATCCATGTAGAAGACAAACTCCTTGGGAGTGTCAAGAATGTCAACTTGAATGCTCCCCACCCCTTTGTTGTCATCGGTGTCCTCAGACCGCGAAGGAAACATGAATTTTCCCACACTTTCCGGGAAATTGAGGAGGTGACTCACTGCAGAGGCCAAATCGCCATTGAACACATTCGAATCCGCAACTCTGCTCATCTTGTTTGGATCACACAGAATCTGCACAATAACACACAGTAATTTCGTATTAGCATTGCTCTGTTTTTATTAGTGTTCTCGCAAAAGCACTTTTTCTTTGTTTTAGAGGTACAAAACTTTTGTCGATTTGTGCTCAAATGTTTCAAAGAATAATCAGAACAGTAAATCAAATGACAATTGTTTCCGATGTGCTCTCGTCTATGAATTCCCAAAATTAAAGGAAAAAATCCAAACAATTTGCTGTTTGTTTGGTGAGAAAACAAAGGAGAACGAAAAGGAAACTTGGAATGACATTAAATCTACGGATATGAACTTGTCGTACACCAACACACAATCAAATTGGAAACCCTAATGACTGACTCTAGTTCTTACCTTGTAAATGTATTTGGATTAGTGTGGAGAAAGTAAGAGAGCAACGTAGTGAGAAAATGCAAGTCGAGAAGTAATGGAGATTGTGATGAGGAGTGTTTGATTGCTGAGAAAGGGGGGAGAAAAATCTGGGATTTAAGACGATTGGGGAAAGCTCCAGAAGACTCCCGAAAAAACTAGAACCGTCGTGCGCTGCCCAGACCGTTGGTTAATGTGCAGCAACGTGAAGAAAATAATAATAATGGAATTTTTTTAAGAAGGTCGTAGAAGAACTCTTTGAAAAAAAATAAATAAAAAAATAAAAAATAAAAATAGAAGAACTCTAATGTTTGGATGGAATTAAATTTATAAGAAATCATTATCTATCTAATTGCGTAAGATTAGATGGATTAACATGTTTAAGTGAATTTGTTTTTAACCAATATTCCTTTTCTTTGGTCTATTTGTTTTTAAAAATTGTGATAATGTGAAAGTTTAAAATAAAATAAATTTGTTGTTAGATAAAACTGCGCATTTATTATTGAAAATTTATGTGCTGAATTTAATTAATATTTAAAATCTAATATTTTATTTATTTATTTATTATTTAAATAAGGTCACCAGGAAAAAAATAGTCATATGATACTCATATAGAATATAATTCTCAAAGCGTTTTGAAAAATCTCTACATCTATTTTTTTAGTAAAGAAGGATTTGAATGCTAAAAAGACTAAAGTATTCTTCTATAATTGAATAACAAAAAATAATTAAATGTGAAGAGTCAATGGTCTCCAATGCATTATTAGCTTTGTGTGGTCCATAAAATTATTTCAAATGAAATGAATATAGTAAGTGCACTTTCATTTTTCATGTGCCAATGTGAATATAAATGTTAAATCTCTTTCAGTAATAAAATGACATCTTGCTTTAATGTTAGACGACTTTTCTCTTTAAAGTATATATATATATTGAATATTGATTTTATTGACATGGTATATAATATATTTTATCTTTTTTTTTTAAGTAATTTCTATTTGAGTTAAAAATTGTTCGAATTATATATATGCGTATGATTAAGACTCTTTACAAGTTTAAAAATTTAAACTTGAATTTCAATTTCAAAAACTACATTTAGTTGTTAATGTTCCTATATTTCACGCTCATATTCTAATTTTTCATTTTTTACTATTTTTATTTGTTATATTAAATGAGAATTCAACATTTTATTTTCCCCAAAACCCTTATTGAGTGTGACATGCTATTAAAAGTTATATTATTTTTCAAAATTTCCTTGATCATTTTTTTAAATTATTACAATATGTTTTCAAATTTATTTTTTAACTCCCCTCATGTTCAGTGCAAATTTCCAAGATTCTCGTACAATTTCACACCACACAATCATACTTCTCAACTCAATTTAATGATAATAAAATTTGAAACATTCATCATCATCATCAGTAAACAAGTTATTTTAAATTTTATCCTTTTATAGTGCGTTCATAAGTTCAATGCATTTAATTTTAATGTTCCTATCAAAACCCTTATTGACTGTGACCTATTATCAGAATTTACATATTTTTTTCTTTCAAAATTTTCTTGCATCGTGTTTTTATTTTTATTTTATTTTATTTTTTTTCGGTTATAAGAAGTTGTGAACTGATTAAGTGTTGGGACATTGATAATTAAAAGTGCACCATTTTGTTTTCCTGAAATCTCCATGTTCTGGTCTGTCTCTTCTTTTTATTTAATTTTTAATTTGAGGCATGTGGGATTGATGTGGAATTAAGGCACAGTTAAATTTACATATAATACTTGTCCCTTCCACAGTCAAGCGATGTGATTGTGGAGTCCCGTTTTAATAAGTTCATGGTCATTACGACTTTAAAACGCGTTATCTCATAGAAAATGAACTGTTGAATTTATATATAACACTTGCCTTTTTCACACACAGGCGATGTTAGATTGTGCACATATAGTATTATGATCAAAAAGCAATCTGACATTACTGAAAAGTAACGTTTGTATGTGAGTAAAAAAATGTTTAAAAAATTATTATTATAATATTTGACCAAATTTAAGAGTTGTCAAAAAATTAATATAATATTTTAAAAAATTTAATATAATATTTAACCAAATTTAAGATTTGTCATTAAATTTAACCCCTAATATTTTGAGATACTTTGTTATCTTTGGTCGTTTACATACCATCTCAATTTACAAATCCATAATGCTATATAAAATAACCAGAGATAACAAAGTATCCCAAACTGCTTTAGTTAGGCCCATATATGTTGAAGTCGTGTGGAACGGTGGGACCTAATTTAATAACATATATTGGTTGCACCATCCATGTTAGACGTTTGTGCAAACAGACAATTTCATAGCTTTAATTACTTGATATCTCAAGATTTGAAGATTCTCTTCCATAGCTACTCTTCTCTTCCTGCATTCTCACTTTCAAATGTACAAGTTTGTATCTTCATAAGTTGGTATATTAATGATTTTGAATATACTGTATATTTCATCTCTGTTTTTGAGTTATTTTTATCCGAATTCAAAATTGTTCAAAATTGATTCATGCATATCAGCTTAAATTTTGACTCATATACTCTTTATGAGTTCAAAAGATTAAACTTAAATCTCAATTTAAAATTTGTAAAACATATATATATATATATTTAATTTCACCATATTTTATATTTTTATATTTCATATATGTAACAAAATTTTACAATTTTTTTTTTTAAAAAAAACAGGAAGGAAAAAAGCACTGTACTAAGGATTCACTGTACCTTACGCAGTTCACTGTACTAGGGATCCGATGGAACCAAAGCATAAAATTGAAGATTGAAGAGACTTTTCCCTGCTACTTCTAAGTTAGCCAGCCACTAACAAGAAATTTACAAAATTTAATTGAAATTTACAATCAAATCCCCATTTTATGACCACCAAACAATAATTTTTTTAAAAAGCATCTTAAACGATTGTGGCCAATTATTACAATATATATATATATATATATATAGTAAATTTTCACATCGATCTCAATTTTACGAAAAAAGAAAAAGAAAAAGAAAAAGAAATTGGAAAAGAAAAAACCAAAAAGAAAGGAAGCTGGACCATCAAATTATTAATAATATTTAAAATCTAATATTTCATCTTATTTATTTATCATTCAAATAAGGTCACCAAGGAAAACATCCCTTGTGGCATGCATATATAATATAATTCTCAATTCGTTCAAAAAAATTTCTACAAGTTTTTTTTTTTATTAACAAATAAGGATCTGAATGCTAAAAAAACTAAAGTGTCTCTCTATAACTGAATTAAAAAAATAAAAAATAATTAAATGTGAAATAACTAAAATGTTCCCATTATTTTCCTTCTTCGCCTTATATGAAGGATTATGGGAAGAGAAAAGGATGTTTTCGAAATTTTATATCTTAAAATTGTTTAAATTTGTAACAAAATAGATTATTTTATCATTTTTTCAAACTTAACGTACTTATATACAAAATTTAAACATTAGGACTTTGTCCTTGAAATAATAAGTTAATTGATAATAAGTTAATTGATAATAAGTTTCTATCAGTTAAAATCTTTCTCCATTTTAAGTATAACAAATTTATTTTATGTGATATTCAAATTATCTTATCAAACACAAATATCTACTTAATGGGTTTTAGAATTAAGTGTTGAATTGAATTATCAAATATTAGTATAGTGTTCAATTGTTAAGGGAATCACGATCTATTATAGCATTCTTTAAATTATTAAGCACAAAAAGATTTTAATAGAGATTCTTTTTGGAAAGTTAAAATGTTTTGGAAAATTGGTTTTCCTCAAAATTTAATTTTTTCCCAATAAAAGCTAATAAAATGTTAAAATGTTTCCTATTTACAGCCTTTTCCACTGTTTTTCATCTAATTCAACTCAAGTCCAAAAAAATAGGAAAAAAAATTCAATTGGCCTCTAACCAAACACGTTTACCGTCTCTTTTGGTCGGTTGGTCCCAATATTTTTAACTTTTTATTTTTCTTTTTCGTAACTTCCGTTTATTTTGGTCCACTTTTTGAGTTTTTATTTTCTTGTTTTTGGTGATTTTCTCTATCCTTGCTCTCACACTTTTTTGGCCATTCTCTATTTGTATCTCTATGTTATCTTTTATTTTTGTTCTTCTAATTTAGAATTGTGAGCACAGTTCGGCATTAGGATCTATGATTTTGAGTGCAGTCCGGTATGAGATTATATATATCAATTTTTACCCTTTCATTTATTTTTCGTTTCTAGATCTATCGATTTTGTGATTATTTTGCCTTTTATTTCAGATCAATAAACATGAGCACTACATCGCACTGGATTGAGGTATGATGTTTATCTCCATTTCTCAATATATCAATTTTCCATATTAATTTCTTAAAAAATATATATTAATTTTACTCTTTCATTTTTGTTTTCCTGTGTTTTGATATATATATATATATATATATATATATATATATATTTACAGATCTATCATTTTGAGTTTAACAAAAACGAGCAGTGAATCTCAAGAATCACACCACAGTGAGATACTCCGAATGATATTTCTCTTCGTTTTACAGTCTATCAAACTTTAATATTAATTTCCTAAAAAAAAATTAATTTTCAATTTTTAATTTCTTTTCATTTTTATATCTATCAATGTTCAGTTTGCCTTCCTATAAAATGTTGAAAGTTAATGATAAAATAAAAAATTATAAAGGTAAAGTCACCTATCATGGAATGATTCAAATGCTGGAGAATTTAAAATTGGTGGGGGTGGACTCCATGAAAGGAAATTACACCACTAATGTGTTAAAAAGAAAAAAGAAAAAAAAACCCACCACTACATCAACTGGTTAAAAGAAAAGAAACGAAATAGTTCACCACTAAAGTAATAAAAGTTTAATAAATATAAAAGAATATGAATAGTAAATTATTTTTGACATAAATTAGTCTTATGAAATTCTTCTTATAAGTTCGACTCCCCTCCCACGGAATCCTTCGCCCTTGACTGCTAGTGTCTTCAACCTTTTGAAGGTGAAACCTTAAGACAACTTGTTTTTAATCCAACAGCTTATACAGGTTTATTTGCTGAGCTCTTCTAATAATTAAAATTTTAATAAAGTAAAATTAAAATTTTAATACAGTATAGTTTAGTTAGTGGTAATAGATGGATATCATCTAGCCTAGACTGTATTTTTAAGTGGAATAATATATACATATATATATATATATATATAGAATGTGACATTTTAGCACCAGTCTAATTTCATTAAAGCCATTATGCAATTTTAATTAAGAAAAATTTCAATAATACCTTTTAGATTCTCCATTAAGAATAATGTATTTTTTAAAAGGTATTAAATGTGAAAAGTCATGGCCTCCAATGCATTATTAGTTTTGTGTGGTCCATAAAATTATTTCAAATGAAATGAATATAGTAGGTGCACTGTCGTTTTTTATGTGCCAATGTGAATGTGAGTGTCAAATCTCTTTTAGTAGTTAGAATGTTATTTTGCTTTAATGTTAGACTTGTGGAGTCTCTTCTAATAATTAAAATTTTAATAAAGCAATAAACTAGTTTAGTTAGTGGTAATAGATGGATACCATCTAGCCTAGACTGTATTTTGAAGTGGTAAAAAAAATATCTATATAAGAATGTGGCATTTTAGCAATCGCTCCAGTCTAATTTCATTATTTCATTCAAGCCATTATGCAATATTAATTAGGAAAATTTTCAATTATACCTTTTAGATTCTCCATTAAGAATCATGTATTTTTTACGCCTGCAATTGTATTGTTGTTCATTCAAACGAAATTTGTTAGGGTCTGTTTGGCCAAACGAATATGTGGGATGAGGGATTGGGAGTTTAAAGGATTAACCTATTAAATATACGCCCAATAATTTTAAGGGTAACCTATAAAAAATAATTTGATCATGTGACCTGTAGTAGGTCAATTACCGTTATTGTGGCAACAAAGTTTAAGGGCGGGGGATTTTGTAAAAACAGAGAGTGTTTAAGGGTCTGCCTAAATATTAATTTAAAGAAATTTCTTATAAGAGAAAATAGTTAAAGGATATTATGTAATCTGTACTATTATAAATTATGCAATCTGTACTAAGGAGAGCTTGATAATATTTTTTTATTAGTAAAATTAATTAGTTTTGATGTATGTTTTGTCATCATTAAATAAATAGGTATCAAATCTTATAAGATTACAAAAATAGTCATTAAATAAGTATAAATTTTTTAATAAAAAAATTATAATGAACTATTAAATAGGAAGAATCAAATTTATTATTAATTGAGTTCAACTTATTTTAATTCCAAAGGTAGTATTGGCAAAGGTTCAAGTCTTACAGAGACAGGTATTAAGTCGCATAAAGCAAGAAAGGGAGTGAGAACGAATTCAAGAACGGAAGTGCGAAAACGACAAAATTAAGTTACAAATAATGGTAATGAAAGCGAAAGCGCGCGCAGAGCTTGAGAGCTGGAGTGTGCTTCGTGCGCTCGGAATGTGAAAGTGACACCCATTGAGGAGGATTGGTTGACTTAGGACACATATATATATTTTCTTTGTTAGGATTTTTAAAAAAAAACATAAATAAAATAAAAAATCAGCTTGTTTAAAAAATAAAGTACATTTTTTTTTTTGTGTTTCAAGAAAAAAAAGCAAGTATAATATAAACTATAATTTAACTTGTTTATTAAAATGGAACAACAAGTAACAAATTATCATTTGAAAATCTGAATTAATTGTACGAAGAAAAAATTGGTATAATTACCAGGAAAACAAATGCACGCATCTTGTGCATCCATCCCGTTTGCAATCACACAAAAAAACAGCGACTGTTTCTGAAGCGATGATTAAATTCCAGCAAAAGCCAAACATCGCCGCAGATGGTTTTCATTTTCCACCCTAAAAGCATCCTCCGTGGTCCCCACACATGAGTTGTGATAACCACTTGAATTTACACATTTATCCCTCAGTCCTCTCCCTCACCTCCTATTTATACAAACACACTACCCTCCCCGTTCTCCATTCCAATTCCTGCCTTTTTCTCTATTAAAATTATTCTCTCTATATTATATACGAGTATATATATATATATCAGCAAGATATATATATAACAATGGGGAAACATGGAAAGCTAACAAAGCTCAAGTCTGCATTGAAGAAGTGGCCCTCTTTCAGAAAGCTTGACCGTACAGAGAGCGGCAGATGTATCGCCACCACAAACGGCGGGTCTGAGGGTGGAGAAAGTGCTAGCATAGATGGGAATCTCCACCCCGTTTACGTCGGAAAAGCTCAGAGGCGGTATCTTGTTAGCTCCGAAGTGATTGACCATCCTGTGTTTCAAGAGCTGGCCAACAAAACGGACGGCTCTGATGGAAAGATCTCTGTTGGATGCGAGGTTGTGCTGTTCGATCACTTTCTGTGGATGTTGGAGAATGGTGGGTCGCATTTGGAATCAATGGACGAGCTTGTTGAGCTCTATAGTTACTGACTGTAGTGATAGTCGTCCTATATATATATGTGTGTGTGTGTGTGCTCTCTCTATATATATGACATGCTTAATTATATGTAGTTGTATATGCATGTTCTGATGTAATGTTGCTGCGCAGTGTAAGAGGGTAGAAGAGTATTGAAACTGAGTGTTTTTCAGAAGTTAGCCAATTTGCAGATTTCTCTGTCTCTCCCTCTTTGTTATTTATGATAAAGTGATATATACACAATGAACTAACTCAAATCTGTTTCGAGATTATTCAGAAATTATGAATTGAATTTGGTTGTTCGGAGTGTGTATGAAAGCTAACTCGATCAGTCTTATAATTTTGGGCCCCCCAAAAAAAACAACAGAGAAAGATAAGGATGAATTGTTAAGATAATGATAGTTGTATATGATTGTTATTTTAGATAAATTTTATGCTCATTGGGGAATAAGAAATCATTACACACACATATATACATAATCCGAGATCAAAAAATAGAAAATTATAAGTAAAGCCTATCCAAAATCCACTCATTGTTGTAAGGGACGGATGTACATGAACGGTAGGTCCAAATCTTTAAGAGTTTGTGTGGAAATTGTTCATCAAACAACTCAGTTGTGTTAGTGATACATTTATTTTCATAATTTGGCTTAGATCGGCCAGTTGATCTGCAACAATCCATGAATCCAATAGATTTTTATATATTTTATATTCATGCAATAAGATTTTTCATCTCACAAGGTTTGACACCAAAAGACTCCAAATTGCCAACTGGAAGATGGTATATTTATGTGAGCAGTGATAATATGTCTAAAGGGAAGAAGCAACTGGAGAAGTTCAAAAGCATGTGGGGTTCACGATTTCAAGAAGAGTAAACAAACGTACATATAAAGGAGGCAAGTTTTGGGCGTATTTGAAACTTCATGTACGTTGTTACAACATCACTATCTTTCGTTCTCACATAATCATTATATATATATATATATATATGTCCAAAGATTATTTCAAGTTATTTGGCAAATTGCAATGCTTTTGCAAGCAGTGCTTACAAACAGATTCATTAATTGAGTTTGTAAGGAAAAGAAAAAAAAAAAAACTGAAGTATATATGGGTTGGTTGTTTGTAAAACAAATTGCCATATAAGTGCGTAAATAGCAAATCAAAGCAGCTGGCCTCTTAACTGTCAGATATCATCTCTGGAAATGTTTGTCACATTGAATATAGATGTAAACCACTAGAGAGCAAGTGGTTTATTTTACTGCTTTTTCACTGGATTCCACATTATTCATCAAATTAGATTTTTGTTTTTCTTTTGGTTATTTCATTTTATGGTAATTCTTTAATTGACAACAACAGACTACACACAAGGGGGCTTTGGTGGGCCTCATCATCAGATGAGGCCAACAGAGACTTGTGTCTAAATTAGAACTGTCGATTGTCGTAGCTCGCTTTTTGAGAAAGAAAATGTAAGAATAAAATTTCCTTCCCTTTTCTTTTAGTTCTTCTTCCTTCACCAAATCTTAAACCAATGAGAGGGTTGGTCCAAAAAGCGCAATTCCCCAAAAAAGCATTTCTATTCTTATATAATTGACTTGCATATATGCAAATGGGGCTGCCAGAGTTTTTCAAACTGCAACCAGAAACTTAAACAACTCAAATCAATTCTCCTTTTGTTTTTCCTGTTTTGGCAAAATGGTAAGATTCATAGCATCTGTACGTTCTACACTAGTCACACACACACTAACGTGATATATATATAGATCAAATTAAAGATAACATATTTGGCATTCTAATCCAAATGAAATTATGAATGGTACTGGTCCTACAAACGACCTGTTGATGATTGATTGAAAAACACATCTAAAATGGACCTAATGACAACATCTAAAATGGACCTGATGACAAGTAGTGGGTGAGGACCAAACCATCTAGTCTCGGTTGCCTTTAACCAATTAGACATATGAGGAGATCAGATCAAAAGTCCAAATATCCAACTATATACCTTTCATATATATATATATATATATAATATGATATATATATATAACAGAATAAGGTATGATATATATATATATAATAGAATAAGGTATGATATTAAAGAAATAAAATACATTTTATACATTAAAAAAAGAAAAAAAAGAAAAAAAGAAAAGAGAACTGTGATAGAGAGTACGACTCCAAACAACTAGTAAGACACACACAACACACACTCTGTTATCATTGACCATCCTGAGTTCCAATAACTTCCCCCCTAAAAAAAAAAAAAAAAAAATACGAGAAAACATTATTTTGCATTGAATTAATTTTATATTTTTTCTTTTATTCGTCTTTTGGTAAACCATAGTTTTTTTCATTCTAAAGTGTATAAAGCATCTTCTTAATCTGTCGCCTGAACAACTTGTCCAAATTTGCTAGGCTTAAGAATTAGACCATCAAGCTAGTAAACATTCATTAGGTTTTTGGGACTATAATCACACAATAGTCCCCTAATAATATGACACAATTTTTTTTTTTTTTTTTTTTTTCTGATGATTGTACATATAATTGCCATCTTCAAGGTTACAGCATGCTAATCTCTAAAAACACGAACTACTGAAGTAATTCAATCAAAAGATGAAAAAGATAACTATACCCATGAAGATGGAATTAATTAAAAACATTTGGTGATGGAATTTTTTTACCTGCACAAATTAATTAACAAAGCACTGGGACCCTAGTACCTAGGTGAATCGGTCTCTAACCCTCAGCACCTTCTGCTTGGCCCCCTTGTTCTTCCAATATTCCTCGAAAGCCTTGGATTCGTACGGAATCCTAAGAATGCCTTCTTGACAGAAACCATATTCCTCCGCTGTCTTGAACAGAAACCCCCTGAAATCTGCATCACAGAAAGCTGTGGTGTGAACCATAAATCGCTTCGTTTCATTGTCCACCCCCACTGCAACAGGTATGTAACCTTTCGGTGTCAATGGAGGTCCTCTTAACCGCTTCACTCCACCAACCCCGATAATCTTGCTCAACTTACTCCCGCTCACTCCCATAACTAAAATTCCAATACCTCTGTTTACTTTTATGCTGAGCTGCTCGATCAACCACCTTGTATTATTCACTGCATGTCCTTCTCAACCCTCTACTCCGTTCTCCAGCTCTTCTGGTGTGTATATATATATATAGCATCTAATATGAATATATGTGGCTCATATGGAAACACAAGGCCGTGCATATATACATGTCCTTGCTTGTCCATTGCTTTTGGTTTGATTAATTAATCGATGTTGATAAGCGATATTTTTCATGAATGTACCAAATAAATTTTTGTTATTGGTGTCGTTGTCACATCTGATTACATTCAATTAGAGAGGCAGATTGCATGCCGTGACCACAAAGTTGATTATATGATTTAATAAATTATTCTAATCTTATCATCCATCATTAATTTACAATATAATCCTTGACTCATCGTCAAACGGCTGCTATACAGTGTTTGTATTGAACCTTCTGTCCTTTTTCTAGAGTATCTTCTCTAAATTCTTCTTTTAATATAGCCAGTTTTCATATGTACGTCATACGGAAAAAGGCATTGATATATGGTTCTTCTTTTGTTGTTTGTTCCGTTCACATTTGATCTACAATGCTCGCTGGGTTGTACATGTCTGTACTGGTTTGGATCATGCTTTGTACAAGGCATGCAATATAAATATTTCTTTTTAATTAAATTATTATATAGTATCTGTCTGTTATTTAGAAAATCAGGTTGATGGTTCTTATTTTGTTGTTTTTTATGTGATCACACCCTCACACACCATCTGTTTCGTTTCCTCATTTAATTAATAATACGCACTGACTGTACAATGTGTGTACTACTGGTACATTTTGCCCGGAAAAAATTAATAAAAAAATGTGTGAACTGGTATGAATACTTTGTACTGGTTGCGTACAAGATGATAGGTTATACATATCGAGTATATATATATATATATATGATGTATATGATGGCTGCATAAATTAATATATGACGTCCTCTTGCTCCTGCCTGATTCAAATTGTTGATTATTCAATGTTTGGAAAGCACCTTCAAGCAACGGTATTTACGTTTTAATTTCACCTAATAAACGGATTTTAGTTAATTTATTTATTATTATTTTTTTACTAGTTTATTTATTTTTGGTAAGTAGATATATATAGTTATTATTAATTTTTTTTATTCTTTTGATGCAAACTAGCTTGTCAGTGGGTTTATATACATACACTCATTGTTGCAAATATATATATATATGGTGAATTGTATTTTACGTTCTAGGGTTTGACCCGAGCAATACTTCTCATCTTCCAAGCAGTAGAAGGTGGATAGATTTTTATTGGAACAAAAGTGGGCTTGGGACTTTCTTGAAAAGAATGGGGGGCATAGCTTACTTTTTGAATTTTTTAAAAGTTATTTTAAAAAAATATCTTCAAAATTTAATTATAATTTTGGAAGGTTGTACACTCACGAAATTGTCTCTTCAAAGGTCCAAGAATTATTTTTCGAAAACTCAGAGATGAATGCCTAACCTAATTTAAATCCTTTTGTTTTAAGACTTTTTTTTGGTTCAAGTCCAATCTTAATATAAAACAGTTCTTCAAACTCTTGAAAAATCATATTGGATTTATATTGGCCCCGCCAATTAGCACCCTTTTACAATAGAAAATATTCAATTAGTTCCCAATTTATTAAGTTTTTAATACCTCAATCTAATATTAGGAAAATTGCAAAGGGATAACCTAATACTATAAAATAATTAAAAGAAAGAAAAAACAAAAAAGAAATCACACTTTTAAGACAAATAATTAATTAAATTAAAATTAGTAAAGTTATTTTATTTTTGTGGTATAAGTATCAAGTTTAAGATTTGACTCTTACTAAGTGTAAATTTATTGGGAGAGGTGTGTTAGTATCAACTATTAAAAAAAAAAAAAAAAAGAGAAACCTAATATAGAAATCACACTATGATATTTATCTGGCGTAACAAAAAATACACTCAAAGACGAACAATTAGTTAAACTAGTAATCTCTTAACCCGGAAAGTCTAAACACATGAAACGATGTCGTTTGTCTTGTGCTACTATTTCCACCGCCTGAGACCTTGCCTTCGCGATTCGTCTTCCACTTGATACTAGGGCTGCAAGTTGGGCGGGTTCAACTCAGCCCAATCCCAACCCAACCTCAACCCGAATCGGGTTGGGTTGGGCTAACCCGAATTATACTTAACATGGGTTATAGTAAAAATCCAGCCCGAATATTTTTGGGCCGGTCGGGTCGGGTTGACTTTTTAAAAATTATATATATATATTTTTTGGAAAATATATATATTATATAGATATATATATATATATATATATTATTAAAAAACAAAAAAATTTAGGTTGCAGCCTCCCGTCTCATTCTCAACTCTCTCTCTCTCTCTCTCTCTGCAACTTCAAACTTCAAAATCTACAAGAATCAGAAGTTCAAAATCCATATATTTCAGATCTGTCTGCAAGAATCAAAAGTTCAAAATCCATATATTTCAGATCATTTCAGATTGTTCAAAAAATCAAAACCCATATGTTTCAGTTTCCATCGCCGGCTGTTCCAGTTCTTGCCGTTCGCAAGCTTCAGCCGTCTCAAGCTTGCCCCTCTCTCTCTCTGCAACTGCTAACTTGTATGTATGGGTTTTGTTTTTATTTTTGGAAGTGACGGCGGCGGCGGTGGATCGGCTGAGGACGGCGGCAGAGAGAGACAAAGAGAAAGAGAAAGAGAAAGAAGAGAAAAGAAAAGAGAAAAGAGAAAAAAAAAAAAATTCGGGCAGAGAGAGAAAGAGAAAGAAGAGAGAGGAGAGAGAAAAAAAAAAAAAAAAAATTTCGGGCAGAAAGAAGAAAGGGAAAGAAGAGAGAGGAGAGTGAAAAAAAAAAAAAAATCGGGGCAGGAAGAAGAAAGAGAAAGAAAGAGAGGAGAGAGAAAAAAAATTTCGGGGAGGAGAGAGAAAAGAGAAAAAAAAAATTTAATTTTGGGTTGGGTTCGGGTTGAGCCCGAGCCCAACCCGAATTGTTTGGATTTTGATAAAAATCAACCCGAGCATGAACCCGATTTGTAAATTGCGTGGCCAAATTTTAAAATTTTTGGGTTGGGGTTGGGCTGGGCTGGGCTAACCCGCCCAACTTGCAGCCCTGCTTGATACCACTAACATTTGACCCCGTCAGTTCTGCAGTTGCGTCACCGTCGCAGTCAGTAACTCCGACAAGACCTGTGAGTATCTCTCTCATCTCTCTCTATACGCGAACGACTTTGATTTCAATTTGAAGCTTGAACTTTGAATTTAGGGTTTAACATTGTGAAATTCACCTGAACATTCTAACAAATTATTTGGTAAATTATTGTGAAATTAATCTAACAAGGTTTTATAGAATCGAGGCCTTCCTAAGTTGGCTGTAGATTTAGCAGTTTGAAGAATCGCGAAACGGCTTCTTTGAATTCAGCTAACAAATTTCGGAAAAAATGTCTTCTTAAATCTGTAGAGATTTTGAGGAAACACAGATGTCAAGGTTTCGCTCACTGTGGCGAGCTTCTTTGAATGCAACTAAGAAAGGTACTCTATTTTCGTTCTCTGTGTGTATGTTTATATGTATGTATATATCTTGTAGATTATTGGAAGATGATGAACTGTGCATTTGAGGCCTGTGAAACTGCTTTCTTTTTAATCATAAAGAACAACTTATATATCTGTTCAGTGTGGATTTGTTCCTTTAATTATTGTATCTCAGTGATTATTGCAATTCAGCTTTTGTCGAATTGCAGCTCTCACATGGAATGCTGAAGACTTTATTCCTCCCACTGAGAGATATATTTTCAATTTCAATTCAAAGGAAGAGCTAAAAAAGTGGCATCTGTATTCAGATTCTGAATATGGAGGTGAGAGTGATGTCTCTGTTACATGAATATGTAGTCTAACAGAATCTTCCAATCTAACAAAAACAGTATCGGAAATTTATAATAGGCATTTCTCGCTTTATCTGTGTATAGAGATTTAGGTCTGAATCCTGTCTGCCCCTCCCATCATTCTTGATTATTGGGACAACATACTAGCATTTTACACCTAAACTTCATCCCTTATTTGAAATTTCTATCTTCTTAGGTCCAGCATTTTGTAATGGTGGTTTAATATTGCATATATGAATAAATTGAGCTTACTGAAGAAAACCTTATCCTAGATCCACTTATTCACATAAACACACATAAAGTAGAAGTCTTGAGATAATATAGAACATATTGGCTTGATTTTATTTAAATATTTTTCCAGTGTGCTGGCAATTGGTGTACAGTCAATGATTCTGCAGTAATTGCTGATAATGAATAATGATTATTGAAATAGACACTAATATATTTGTCAATGGTTGGTTACTTTTCAGGTCTGTCCTCAGCTTCTTTGGAGATTAAGGATGTTGGAAATGGGCTAAGTGGTATTAGTCAATGCCTGTTTTAGATTCTCTTGCAGCTCCAAATACTGATTATGATATATTGTGATTTCCAAATATTTTTGCTCGAAACATCACCTTTCAGCTATATGAACACTAATTACAAAACTAAATTTCTCCTGATATATGAGCAAGAAACTTCTGCAAAAAAATTAATTGAAGTGAGCCTTCATAGTGCATGTTAACTTATGATCCAAATCGTGGTTCCAATTGTTACCGAAATACAAACGCTTGGCTTAGTTTTTTTTCTTTTTCGTGGAAAAGCTCTAACTTTTTATTCCCTCATGTTTGAAGGATTTCAATAATCTGTATGCTGGAAATGTTAGTGCATCTATGACAATCTCCAATCCTTATACTGGCTGGTGAATGATTAGTTGTAACCATAGACAGTTGGCTTAGTTTTCATTTTCTCAGTACATTCTGAGTGCAGTCTTTATTTGCCAGGCTTTCATGAATCACCTAATTTCTCTCTCTGAATTGATAAATTGTGTGGTAATTTTCCACTATATTACTATTCAAGTAATGTAAATACTCAGTTTGTGTATTACAAAGCACTCGTACCAGTTATTTGAGCGAAAGTCTTGTCTATTGGGACCAATGACCTGTGGAAGAACAAAAATCTTCTGCAAGAAATATCCATGAGAAAATATGAAGAAAGGTTATTTGGACTTATGTGATGCCTTAAGGCAGAAATTGGTTGCATAATAACCTGGACTAATAAGAGATATGATTTACTTGTCAAGTGAAAGCTCTTCCCTCTTCTCCTTATAGGTGTCTCTTTTACCCACTTGGAAACTTGATGGGAAGGAGATTGTTGTGTCCTTCAATATTCTATTTTTCTTTCGCTTTGCATCATTAGCGTGTATGGCTTTGCTCAATGATCTTAGAAGAAAACTTGTCTGTTATTCTTTTCTAGGATAAGATGCACAGGCCTCCTCTATGGTTTCCTTACACACAGACGACTCTCTTGGTTTGGAAAATCACTCTAAGGTCCCTTCTAGTTTGGCTGTCTGAATAAATTTTCAAACCAAGAGGAAGGTTCTTGAACTTACCCTTTTCCCATTATGAGTGGAATATAGGAGTGTGAATGAGCAGCAGAATCTGTAAAGATAGTGGTAAAAAACTGCTCATTGATTATTTGAACCTACCTGTCAATCCAACCTTGTTATTTTTATTTCTTCACTCCTTCAATGTTACTGTGTAAACAATATACTTTAAGTTGCGGCCTTTATATTGATCAATTTGAAGCATGTCATGCTGCACATTATTATGTAGCTGAAGTTCATCACCACGAACTTTTTTTTGGAAGTTCTTTATTTTTATATTTTTTTATTTTTATGTAAATCGTTATTCGTTAAATTGCTCCATGAACCTTTACTTTTGTTATGCTTAGTTTCTTGGTTGTAATTTCACAATTAAGTCTTCTATTATCTAACAAACAAATGAATATTGATTACAAACATCTCTTAAACTTGAGAGCTTATAAGTCAAATTTTGCATGATCCTCTATATCTCTTTACTTCCAATGGAAGTTTAATCTGATATTTTTTACTTCTGAGCACTAATTTACTCTTGATGCATTTGATAGGAATTTTTCATGGAAATCTTTCTTTGGATGTATCTGAGGATTCAAAATGGAACATTAGTAGGAGTGGCTTTTGCGGAATGCGGTCTAAGAAGGTGAATAATATTTCAGTCATTCTTTATTTTTTGTAGTGAAAATGAGTTTTGACATTGTTAGGATCTATAGATCAAGATTTAAATGTGGATTTAGAAGTTCTATTCCTGTTTGAATTTATTTAAGCAGTTATGTATAGTATCTGTAACTATTAGTGGTTGCAGTTGTTCTGTAGCATCTATAATTATCAGTGGTTACAATCGTTCTGTATTATTCAGCTATCTATGTCATCATGTCACTCTTACATGCTAAGCAAAGAAATCAAGCCAGTAAGTCTTGAAATATTGGAGGTGGGAGGGTCAATCTGAATTCTCTCTTAGGGAAAATAATTATACCCAGTTCAGTTCCTCCATTATGAGTGGATCTTTAATAATATTTAGCATCACTTGGTGTAGATCAAATTAATTTTGTGAAACTCTTATCATAAAGCCATAAAGGCCATTTCCTCAAATGTATCTACTGGGGAACCTTGTTTGCATAAATTATCTATGCAAGCTAGGATATTTATTTGCCTGGTCTTCATGCATGTTACTTGCGTGTGTGTGTGTGTGTTTTTTTTTTTTGGCTTTGTATTATTTTGGCATCAGAATATAAGTTCTTGCTAGCGACCTATTGGTCCAATATTATGAGGTTGGCATTGAAGGACTTCTGTTCAGGAATTTAATCCAATAAATTGGGTGAAGGTGAGTGGCTTTTGCGATTAGGTTAGGAACTTTTCAGTCTTTTGCTGATTTAGAGAAATGAAATCAGATTTGGTTTATTTTTGAGAAAGAAGGTACAGCCTTATGAATTATGATATCTCTTAATCTTAAGAAGTTGTTTTTGATCGTCAATTATTTCTTGTGTCTCTGTGTGATAAGTACACTTCTGTATAGTATTTCTATGTGGACGCAAACTGAACTAATGATTCTTTTTCCTAACAGAACTTTACATGTCTAGAATAATTCCCCCTTTCCTTACCTTCCGGGGAAAAAAAGGTTGAAACTGAAATTAGTTCATCTGATACTAGGTTACAAAGGATGGTGCATGCTCTCGTAATGCTGGATGAAATGGAATAAGCCCTTGTCTTTCTTGTTTTTATGATGCCATTAGGGACTTGTATTGGCATGGCAGCATTTACTTACCAACGTGTGTTTTTTGCAGTTCGATGGCTTCATTGATTTGGACCCATATGACACGATAGCACTAAAACTTAGAGGAGATGGGAGATCTTACATATCTACTGTGAGTATACTTTCTCCTTTTATGTGAGAGAAGGTACATGAGAAAGGAAGCACAAATCATACTTCTGATGTTCTAGCTTTTTCTTTTATTATTGCTGGTATTGAAACTTTTGTCAATATTCTATGCAGATCTATACAGAAAATTGGGTGAATTCACCTGGACAAGAGGAAGATAATTCATGGCAAGCATTTGTTTTTGTGCCCAAAGACAATTGGTACATTGCGAAGGCAAGTTCTTTGCACTTCTAGCTCATCTCCGTAGATGTTGACATAAGTAACTCAACTGCAATAGGGCGCAATAATTCTTGCATGTTACTGTAAATAACTGGCTGTATTCATAGAAAAAGAAAGAGGAAAGAAACAGAACGAGTAAGATAGAAACACCATACTGATTGGAAAAGCTTCACAAGCAGGCCAAGAATACATTGAGCTGTAATTATTGGTGACCGTTGATTTGCATCTGCTTATGAGATTTACCATCTATGATGTTGCTGATTTCTTTATAGTTTTGACTTTGTGCAGGATTACTGACCATATAAAGACTGAACTTTTAGTAAAATGAGCCAGCCCATTGTAGAAATTTTTGCTAAACATGAAAATAAGTTTTACTGGACGTATGAGTATCTAATAAAAGTAGCATTGTGTAATTTTCTCTTGTGATCTAATAATGTTATTTGTGTATTGAAAAGTACTTTTTTTTAAGATACTGAAGTTGAAATGTTAATGGTATTGAAACTCTACCAACGTCAATCAATATGTGCTGCTATTATATACGAAAAATTGTCAGCCCCAAAATGAAGACAGCTACTTGAATTTTTTTTTTTAGAATATGGAAATTGTAATCATCAAATTCCAAGCTATCTTGTGCTGCGTAGAAATAGTCTTTTAGAACTACTTCCTGAAATTAGTCCCTAAGAGAATTAAAAACCAAGAAGTGGGAAATTAGCTAGCTGTGGCTGCACACCAAATTGCATGCTAGAAGATGGTTAAAGGTTATGTATTCATTTTCTCGTCTTTTAAACTTGTGCACGATTGCATCACAGAAGAGGAAGGCACAAAGGGCAAAACATAGAATCTGCATTAATTAGTTGCTTTGTATATATGCTGCTTGATTTGATTCATTGGGATATAATTGACTTATATCATATTTGATACAGGAAAGAATTTTGATGCTTTGCCATACTTACATCACATGCTGTAGGGTTTTCCAAAAAATATGATTTAACTATTTGGTTATGCGTGTATTTTTCAATGGGGCTTTACAGATTCCTCTTGCTCGATATCTTCCAACATGGAGGGGGAATGTCATAGATGTAAATCTGGAAATGAATCCATCCCGAGTTGTTGGCATGTCTTTCTCCGTCAATGCAGAAGGTGGAATGCCAGGTGCTAGAACCGGGCCAGGTGATTTCCAATTGGAAATTGATTGGATCAAAGCCTTGAGAACACACTAGTTTTGGTATACATCTTTCTACTCCAATGTGTTGTCAACTGAAGAACTAAAAGTGTCCATTTGGATATGAATTGAGCTAGGTGTGTGTTCTCAGTTTTTTCTGTTGAGGCTCTTGGATTAGAGGTAATGAAGTCAGTGTTGAATATTGGTTTAAGTTCTGTACAATCTTATATAAATGTGGTTTATTTTTTTTATTCTCTTCGCTAATCTAATATCCAGAGGAGCTGAGTTTGATTGATTCATGTACCGAAAATTGTATATTGCGTGCATTGCCTTAGCATGTATACACGCTTATTGCATATGTTCGTGCCGATAAATTTTACCTCCCATTTCATCATTCTTCAAATCCGTTTTTGTTGCTTGTAATATATATCTACATCCACTAGTCAGTTGATTTATTAAGTAAATTAGTCAAACTTATACGGTCTACTTATAAATTCCATTGTTGAATTGAGTCAAACTTGGATAACCCTAGGCTGAGTTTATTTGGCTATTGAATGCATGTTTAATTGCCTTTTATTTTATTTTATTTGTAATTTTTAGAAGTTCATATGTATAATTCAAAAAATAATAACAGGATACAATAAAATATAGATAATAAAGTTAAAATAATATGTCTAATCAAGTCAACTTGTTAATGAGTATTATTCACGTTTGAGTTTGTTCTTTGAAGTCATAATTGAATCGGGGCCATGTCACTGCTCCATTTGAGTTTCAAATTTCAACAATTTCAACTCCTTTGAGTCTTTTTTACGAAAAATCATTATACAATTTGGAATAATGTGATATTGACAAATAATTATGTAGTCAACTTTATTATATATATTTTTTATTAGGTGGCCACTTGTGTTTGATTGGAATTTTATTACGTGATTCCAAATTATGTAATAATTTTTCATAATTCACAATCAAACTACTTGACAGTATATATAATAAAATCAGAAATATTGTATCAATTTTTGTTTTGGTAAAGGGAAATGTCACCCATCAAGATTAGTTGTTAGATATTTAGTTAGATACAGAAAAGTACTAGTAATGAGCTCTCAATTTGTGTGCAGCTCATAATTGAATGGAAGGGTTAGAGATTTGTAAGTGGAATTGTTTACAACCAAATGACAGTTGGTGTTCGTCAAAACTTGGTTGGCGTCAAAAGCCAACAACAGCTGGTGTTCGTGGAGTTTCTATCAAGAATGACCCCCATTGGATCAGGACAAAATGGAACCCACTGCCTTTACATTCCCAGTTTCATGAATGGACAAACACCCTCATTCTTGAAACTTCGGACTTGGATGAGACTAACAATGTTGACCATGAATTCATGTCCTTTTCGGCTTGTCCCACCGTCGGCTTCCAATGGGTAAGTGTGTATATAGGTTTTGGATGTTATTTTACTTATAATTTAAATTTCTTATATCCTATTCTACGGAAACTTATTATCGAAAATTGCAGCCATTATGGGAAAAAGTAAAAAAAATAAAATCATCGTGAAAGCAAAAATTAAACTATGTGAATGATATAATCAAGCCATTAATACAAGCACAACTAAATCTGCGCCTTTCTTCCTTTATTTTGGTTCCTTATAAAACTAAATTGAAGCCCAATAACTACAAGATGAAACCCAATAAATAATAAAGGCGGCTTGTATCGAATTATGCAATACTTAATTTGTTATTATTAATGTAAAAGTTAAACTCAATTTTTTATTCAGGCTCAACTGAGTGATCATGTACCATTTTAGGTAAAATGGCAAAATACCAGGCCTTTAGAATTAGGAGTGGTATTCCGTGTTGGCGTGTCATGTTTACAAAACAAATACAAGTAGAGTCAACACAAGCATGATGCAATTATTAATCATATCACGAACACGACATGACATGTGTAACTTGTTTAATAAATGGGTCAAGATTTGACACGACGCGAAAAGACATATTTAAGTCACTTTTTGAGACGAACTCGACACGATTAGCTAAATGAGTCATTTTTTACATGAACACGACACGTTTATAATCGGATTAATCGTATCATAATCGTGTTAGTTGAGTCAAATACGAACATACACGTTTAATTAGTGTGTCAATTCGTATTTACACGATTACGACACGAACACGATTAGTCCAAACACAAATTCTCTTATCTCATATTCCAAATCCTCTTATCTCATATTGTGTTAACATGTCGTATCAAATATTATTAATACAACAAAAAAGATACCACTTGTTTTATAAATATTGTGCATAGAAAATTTACAAATGTATAAAAAAAAATAATATAATAATAAAAAGTCTTTATGATAATGCGAATGGCATGCCGGTGAATATTAAAAAATTGAGGTGCATACTAGTAAGTGGGCCCCTTCGCTATACTTGATTAAATTGATTTAATGAGCCCTAACCTCATACCATTTACATAAGTTTCGCCCCCACTTGTGGGACCAGAATCACCTCATTTCCTAGCTTTTTTTTTTTTAATGAACAGTAATTATTAAGGTGGGTAAAAATATTTATTTATTTTGTACACAATTTATATATATATATGTATACACTGGCTATAAATACTATTTTTTCTTCCCTCTTTTATTTTCAGCAACCCAAATCCCGCCATTTTCTCCTTGATTTTAATTTCTTTTCAAAATCTCGTCATTTCAGCAATTGAGATTTTGATTTCTTTCCAAAATATTGTTTACCGTGAGTCTTTTGTTAATTTTCACAAAAAATATCAATCAACCCAAATCCCGCCAGTTGCTTAGATTGGCCCAAAGGTTTCCCAGAGAGAAAGAGATCGTTTTTTACTTATTATCTTTTTCTTCTTTCAAATCTCCATAATTCTCTTTGATTTGTTTTCAAAACAAATCACACATCTATTTCTCAATTCCTTTATTTTCATAAATTTTTCAGATCTAAATCTCCATTCATTTGTTTCGATAAATTTTTACTTTCCTTTCTTCGTATACTAGGTCATTTTATTCCAAATTAACATAGTAATATTGGAACAGAGCAACATCTGAACTGGCATGATTTTTTTGTTTAATTATTTGTGTTCTGAATAACATCCCAAACAGTTTGTAATTTAAGTCAATATAAGTTGTACGTAACATTCTAACATAATCCTAATAGATTATTTGTACATAACTGTAATTTAATTCAGTATAAGTTGTAAGTAACATCCTAACATAATCCTACTTAACATCTCAAGCAATACATACATAACATCCCAACATAATCCTACTTAACATCTCAATCAAGTAATACGTACCTAACATCCCAACAGTTTGCAATTTAAGTCAGTATAAGTTGTACGTAACATCCCAACATTATCCTACTTAACATCCCAAGTAATATGATATTTTGTATTTCAAGGAATACTATATTTCATGATTATATTATACGTAAAATCCCAACAAAATTCTACTAAAAAGAGTGCGAACCAATCATGTTTGTGCTCTTTAATTAGAGAAAAAACAAACCAAAAATCGAGATTTAGATGAACAAAGCTTAGATTTATGGATGATACTCTGGAGTTTATGCATAATAGTTCAGGGAAATTACATTGGCTTTTGGAGTGTGTTTGGGTTTTGCAGTAAAGTTTTGAAGTTCAAAAGTTGTTGTGAGTTCTTGGAAAGTCTATTAATGAAAGCTGATGAAGTTTTTAGAGAGAGTAAAGAAGAAGATGAAGTATTTTGGAAGAAGACCGACATATAATTATATGAGTTTTTGGAGTGTATTTGGGTTTTGAAGTGAAGTTTAAAAGTTGTAGTTGATACTTTTAGAGAGAGAAACGAAGAAGACTTATTTTGGATATAATATTTAAATACATGAAATACAATATTTAAAGGTTTTATATATAAAATACAAGAGTGATAAAAATTTATTTACTCAATATTTTTAATTAATGTGGTCAATCCTCCTCTACTTATTTCAAGATGGAGCAAATGAATTATTATTTAACTGGAGGTGAGTTTTTACCTCCGTTAAAACGGACCACAACAGTGGATACAGAACTTTCTGGATACACACATCAACAGCAGACAACAAAATATCAATCTGAACCGTCCATACTACCAACACCACTAAACACTCTAAAAGCGTGTGATATAAAATCAGTTTCTGGAGCCTTCTTTCGCCTTATCAGCGTTTGTATTTGGAGAGAGAGAAATGCTACTCTCTCTCCTCCCAAAAGAATCATGCTAAGGTTCCGTGTCCCAATCATGTAGTCTAGCTATATAAATATACGTATATTTAGTTCTATATACACAGATATAGATATTAATCCGTCGACAAGAAAAGCTTTGGGTGATCGGTTCAACAATGTACGCCGGAGAAGAGAAGACCGGTGATTTCTACTCTGTTTTGGGATTGAAAAAGGAATGCTCCGCGGAGGAGCTCAGGACTGCTTACAAGAAGCTAGCACTGGTCAGAATTCATTGAATCTCTTAACACTTCTCAATAATCGTGTTTTAGAATTCAAAAAGATAATCAAATACCCGTATTTTATTTTCTGTTTTCTTCTGTTGAGGTGGAATTGGTCTTTCTTATTTTCTTGGAAAAATAGGGGAATTGAACTTTCTCGGAAATTTGATTGAAATGTAAGGGTTGTTTTTGTTCTCAGTGAATTAGAGGTTGAATTTGTTTTTACTTGTTATGTTGGAAAAGCATTGAGAACGATGTAGATTATTTTTCAGAATTTTTTTGGTTGATTAGAATTAGAATTAGAAATTTCTCGGTGTTAATTTTTTTTATTCTTTTGAATTTCTGGAAATATATTTGTGATTCTGAATTTGGAATGTGTAAAATTTTCAAATTTCTTAGAGATGGCACCCGGATCGTTGTTCAGCTTCGGCAAATTCAAAGTACGTGGACGAAGCTAAGAAGAAATTTCAGGCGATCCAAGAAGCCTATTCTGGTAATTTCAATCTTTCCTTCTCAAATATGTTTGTGGGTTTATATATTTATAGTCAATGCTTTTAAGCTTTGCAGTGGCCATGTCTTGTGAATAGTGGTAAGTTGTAACACATGCTCATATAGTTGCTTTGGCAACTTGAGTATCACAATTGCTCCCACAACCACTCAACCAGTGTCCCTCTTTATATTTTAGAATGTCTCTAAATAACTATATATAATACTGTGAGCTCCTGAATTATTTTGGAAAAGTGTTCAAAGATTGGCAATCTATGTCTTTGATATTTCAAATTTGTTTAGTAGGTTAATTCTTTTCATAAGCACGTGTGTGAGTGATGTGGACCATCAGATGTGCTACTACAGATGATCTGATCACACGTGTGAGTGATGTGAACCCTTGGATGCAGCACATCGGTTGTGTTGTACTGTAGAGGATCCGATGTGAACAATATAATTGTTGGATTCATGAGATGCCATTTGATCTTTTTTTCTTTTGCAGTCCTTTCTGATGTGAACAAAAGGTTTCTGTACGACGTAGGGGTCCACGACTGTGATGATGACGAAAATGTAAGTCCTCTGCGGGGTCATCGGTCAGTTCATGTGAGCTAGAGTGAACTTAAGTTCTTGTACGTAATTGCTTAATTATGTGACATAGGATTCCTGTTTGGAGTCTTAGAACCTAACTTTCTTAAATTTCACCATAAATTACACCAGCTTCTCCCAAATTGCTTAATATACACACACTCCTATTTTCTTTTGAAAAAATATGCAGAGTTACAGTTTACTGATTGAGTGATTGTATAGAAAACCAAAGGGGTATGTGAAATTTGTTGGTAAAATATATGCTTAATGTGACTTTTAAGATATAACAACCCTTATACTAATATGTCATGAGATAATTAACAATATGCTAATAAATCATTAATTAAATATGCAACTCTATATTTAATTAAATATGCAAAATAAAGCAATAAAATAATAATAATATGCAAGGAATGAACCTGGACCGAGGCTAGTATTGGATACTATGTCCTTAAGACAGATTCGCCCCGCTATGGTGCTAACGGACTCAGTGGCGTCTATCTCCCAGGATACAACGGTCTACATCCACCAGTAGCAGCACTACAAACTCGTGGATACGGCGAACCTCTTCCGTGTAATACTCTCTCTGACTCAAAAATGCATCTATGCTATATAAATGCTGAATTGGGTGCAATTCGAATCAAATGGTTCGGACCAATCTTAATATGGCTCGATGAAATTGGATTAGGGTCTAAGTGGTTCGGACCACTTAACCTATGGTTTGAACCCACTTGGGTTGGGTTCAAGTCTAGAGAGGGAGATAGAAGAAAATGAAAATGAACGACTTGCAAATGATCCAAAGGGGGGTATTTATAGAAATAGAAATGCCTTTTCGGATGGGGTGCGTCTTTTCATCATTGGACACAACCATTGCAATAGGTTGCAATGGTTCACATGGTGTCTATTCACCATTAGACATATCCATTCCAATAGGTTGCAATGGTTCACATGGTGTCTGTTCACCAATAGACACATCCATTCCAATAGGTTACAATGTGCCTTTTCGAGTGGGTGCAACTATGGGTTATGATGGTTCGGAAAAAGGTGTAACCCTTTGGAAAAAACTAAAAGTGGTTTTTTAATTTAAAAGGTGTAACCCTTTAGAAAAAAAACTAAAATATGGTTTTTTTAATTTAAAAGGTGTAACCTTTTAGAAAAACTAAAAAGTAGTTTTTTTAATTCAAAAAACCAACCACCCAAAAACCCTACCCATTTGTGAAACCCATTTAAATAAGCCCAGCCCAAAATTAGGCCCAATCCAAAATTCCAAAAAAAGAATAATCTGGATTTTACAATTAGGCCCAAGCCCAAGCCCAAATCCTAAACTCAGCTTATTTAAATTTCAATTTGTTTCAACATTTTTTCCATGTAGGACAAACACTTCCCACATTTTGCATACCTATTTAGGCTTATCAAAACACCACACTTTGGAGCTAATTTCTCATTCATCCAGAAACGGATTTCAGAAAATAAATATACCACATTCATCTCCTTGCGGAGAGAAACGCGCTTGTCTAGAGATCCGTAAAAAATTATTAGCGGAATCTATTTCAAATCTCATCAAAAGTTTATGTTTTTAATGCCCCCGTTTCCAACAAAATTTAGACAAAAGCTAGGGAGAATGGCAAATTTATGCTAAATTTTAACCAATCTGGACCATAGTCTGTACAGTCATTTCTTAAATTCCTTTCTTGGCTTTTGTTTGAAAGCACCACTTTAGTTGGATTCAACAATGAAAACGGTTGTGGCACATATTAGTATATGTGAATAATTATATAATAAGTATTAAGGCATAGAGAATATTGATGGTGATTGTATACATGCAAATGCAGGGAATGGGTGATTTTATGAATGAATTGGTAGCGATGATGAGCCAAAACCAGGCCAATGTAAGCCTCTTCTCTCTGTTGGTATTTTTTTTATTCCTAGTTGGATTTTTGTTGGTACTTTTATTCCACTGTTATAATATATATAGAGAGAGAGAGAGAGAGGTGTATTTAGAACCACACATATGTACCATGGCATGATTGCTACTGAAATGGGCAGCATGCCCCTTAGTGTTAGGGCTCAACTGTGATTCAGGAAATCCTATGCAGTTTTCGTTTGCTTAATTTGGGCATGTAAGTAGGCCTTTGTATGGTTGGCACAGAATGGCCCATGTTGTCTCTTATATTAAAATAAATTAGGCAGGATTGAATCCTTTATCAGGGTTACTCTGATTACATCTCTCCTTAAATGCTAAGACATCCATTCTTTGGGGCCCATATGGAGTACCAGGTTGTTATGTGCATTCATTTGGTTAATGATGACTTTGTGGGCCCAAATGATACTGTAGTGTGGAAAAAGTCCCATATGAACTTTCCATCATATGAATGCAATTCTAATCTCTCTATGAATATGGGATCCACATGAGTCAGATCATAACGGCCCTCATTTAGAGCCCAACTCATACAAATAACATTTAATATTATTTTATTTTATTTTATTTTTTATAATTTGAGTTAGGTTTGTTTCCGGTCTTTTTCACCTAGAATCCCAAGTAGAAGGAACTTGCATTGTTAGGTAATGCATTTTATTTCTTCTTATTAGTAGTGTACGTTTTCTACCCACACACCCATATATATGTATATGAATATGTACATATATTTGGTAGGTAATTTACTCACACTCGCACTGTTGCTGGTAAGGGGAGGATTTGACCCTGAAGAGGAGGGGATTAATACTGATTGGTGATAATTCACAAGATTATACAGAGATCGGTATAGATATTGAAGACCCAAGTTTGCCAGTAGAAAGATGATAGTGCTAATTTATGGCCTTTTAGTGGTATATTTTGATGACATAATAGTAATAGCGTCGTGTGTGTAATTGACAGGAAAATGGGGAAGAGAGTTTTGAGGAACTGCAGGAGCTGTTTGAGGAAATGTTTCAGGGTGACATTGGGGCAAAGGCATTCAGTTCAACCGCTCAGGCTGAAACCTATTCTTATACTTCTTACCAATCCTGTGGTGAAAGCTCTAGCACTACCAGTAAGCGTAATTCCTCTCAAATGAACTTTGGGAAGGCCAAAGTTGAAGAGTCTTCTACTTTCAACGGCCAATTTCAGGGATTTTGCCTAGGGGTTGGTACTCTCTCTCTCATATACACGTGCATTCCTGCACATGAATTAGTGTGTGGAACGGTCTTCATTTAGATTTTAGCATGATTCAGATATTTGCTCTTCCTATTGTTCTTTCATGTATTCTATTAGAATAAAATATTTTTGTTTATCGCCAATTCATGACTCATAGAATTATTAGAGTTTGTTTAAGACTATTGGGCTTCATGGCAAGGATAGGATTCAAATGACTGGAAAAGCTCATTACTTATCATGGTTTTGTTTCAGGAGTTCACTAAATGACCCATATAAATATTAGAGTTCCTTTAATACTATTGGGCTTCATGGCGAGGATAGGACGTCAAATGACAGGAAAAGGTCATTACTTATCATGGTTTTGTTTCAGGAGTTCACCATATCAGTAATTGATTCTCTCTCCTGAAGACGAAGTAGATAGTTTTTAAGAGTTTTCATTAATTTCTCAGCTCAAATATAGTAAATCAAGGAATGCAATCATGTTGGTTTGGTACCTTATTTGATAATTAGTCCAAATTAAAGTACAGAGTATAGTGGAATACGGTTGTACCTGGGCTTTGGTCCAAGTCAATTGTTGCATAATCTAGCCAGAGTTTTAGGCATGGGCTAACGGGTTGGGTTGAGAACATTCCAATTTATATGTATAAACTTATATAAGTGGAAAATTCTAAATTTGCTTGTAATTTTGGGATTTTGATTAACTAATACAACATGATTGATGACCCTTTTTTTTCTTCCCGGCAGGCGGAACGTCAGGAAAGTACCCGGAGAGGGAGAGGAACAAAAGGAGGGATCCCAGGAGGGGCCGGAAGTGGACGGAGGAATGGCAGGAAACATAAGGTTTCATCTAGCCATGATGTATCCTCCAATGATTAATCAAGTGCAATTGCTTGACATTCAATGTGGCAAATCTATCCTCATGATATTGAAGCCTGATTTATGTGCATGAAGCTGCATAATGCCCAGTCGAAACATTATCAATTGGGATCATCAAAGAGTTGTTTATTAGGCATTTTGGCTCTCGGTTCAATCACAACCGGTAGAGTCGAGCCTCGGACAATGTTCGCGAATCTTGTATCACGTTTGGTAATCTTCAATTGCAATGTTTTACTTATTTGTGTTTTTCGAACTTTTTTTCTCTTAATATTTGTTTATTTGTGTTTTTCAAACTTTTTTTCTCTTAATATTGCACTCAAGTTGTTAGGTAATATATATATATATTCTGCCCTTCTTTTTAAGCATCTGTAGTTTGTTCTTTATGTTCAAGGTTACGAAAGCAGTTGATACCGTCATGTAACAACTCATTATTGATAGACGCTGTAGTGTTTTACTAAAAAATCCTTGTCGGAATTATTATTATGGTACAAATCTGATTGTAAGTGTGTAAGCTCGCAAATCTACCTTGTAATTGGTTTCTATTTTAGAGTTATTTTATTTTAGTAATTTCTTGTGAGTTGCAAGCCTTGGGTGAAAATTGTAGTACTTGTGTAACATGGAGTTGAGTTTGGAACTCTATAAATGCTTAGGTTACTTTTGAAAGAGGGAGTGTTTTTCACGTTCTAATTCATGGTAAATTTTGTTGACGGTTTTTTTTTTGGTGGTTGTTGATTTTTGTGTGCATTTTTGGTTGTTGTTGATTTTTGCGTGCATTATTACTCTCCACGAGTTTTCAAGGAGGGGTCTTACGTATTCGATCTGTTTGTTTGAGTGGGTGTAATGGCATCGTAATACGAGATATTGGTGATCACTTTTTGTTTGATTGGGTGTAATGGCATCATAATACGAGACATTCGTGATCGAGAAGGTGGACGGTACAAATTTTGATTTTTGGAAGATGCAAGTTGTTGATTACTTATTTCAGAAAAAATTGTATCTACCTCTTGGAGAGAAGCCAAAGGATTTGAAGGATTCTGAGTGGTAATTACTTGATGAGAGGGCTCTTGGCACAATTAGATTGGCGTTGTCAAAGTCAATTACGATTGTTTCTCATAGCAACCCTTTCTAGCATGTATAAAAAACGAATTAGAACAAATAAAGTACACTTGACTAAGAAGTTGTTCAATTAAATGGTTAAAGGTAGAAGGTTCAATGAGTATCTAAATATGTTTAATGAAATTGTGAGTCAATTAGAGTTTGTTGAAACTGACTTCAAAGATGAGGCTCGAGTTCTAATAATTCTAGGGTAATTATTCGAGAGTTGGAATGGCACAGTTACTGCGATTTGTAGCTCTGCTGAGAAGTCTAAGCTGAAGTTCGACGATATTGTTCGCATGAGTATGATTGAAGATTTCATAAGGTAAATTGTTAGTGTTTTATTTAAATGTTAAAAGTAGAGGTAATGCTGAAGTATGTCACGAGATTACAATTTCGAAATTCTAAGAATTATTCATAATTTCACAAATTTGAATGATATTGATTGTTGAAATTGTGGATGACATTACCGAAGTACAAATGATTTTTAGCAAAATGATTGTTATTTGATACTAGTATATACTTATTTGAAATCATGAATATATTTACATAGTACTATATTTAGACTCTTATTGATCAAAATTTGTTTTTTCAAAATATTAATGAAATTGTTAATAAAATTGTTCTTGTTTACAATTGCGTTTAGTTAAAGTTTTATGAGAACTTTTGATTTTTAAAAAATAAAAAATCTTCAAGTATTCCCATTCAAAAAAAAAAAAAAAATGTTGAAAGTAAAAATAGCAGTATGGTACTTTTATGTGAGTGGAGGGGAATTCGTTAGGGGAAGAGAGGATGGTGAGCCCTACAACGCGTGGGTCAGAGACCCCATGTGGGTCAGCTACATTGAGTATTTTGAACTCTCACACTGGACCAACCAAAAGGCAACAATCATGTCCTTTTTGGTTTGAAGTAGGAGAGAAGTTGGGGCCCCGCAATCCTCAATTTCAATGTAGGTCCCACGCTCATATAGATAATACTCAACCATGCCTATTGCTATTATTGTATTATTACCGGTTTACTGTGGGTTAATCACTGTTTATTATTTTATTATTTTTTATATATTTAATATTGTGAGTAAAAAAAATTAAAAACATATTTGTATTTTTGTTAATTTGTATTTTTTTAAACTACTATTTTTTTAACCACTTGAATTTTTTATTTTATTTTATTTTATTTTTTATATATTTGAATGGAACAATTCTTTTAATAAATTTAAATTAGCATATTTTCTCACAATTAAATAAATAAAAAAAAGATATTACATATTTTCTCACAATTACATAAATAAAATAAAAATACATTACATATTTTCTCACAATTACATAAATAAAATAAAAAAGGCATTACATATTTTCTCACAATTAAATAAATAAAATAAAAAGACATTGCATATATAATGTCTCAAAAATATAAATATATTACATATGACAACCCCCTTGATTTAGTTTATTTAAGATTTGATTTGGTTGTTGAATGATCCATGTCTTTGATGCTTCTGTTGGAGTCTTCGATGGATCTTGACGCATTATATCTTTTTCAAACTCTATTTAAGCCATTATTTCTCTCATTTTTTTTTTCTAACTGTTTAGTCCGTTCTTTCTCTAAATTTGATTCTATCACCAGCTGTTTAGTCTGTTGTCTCTCCATGAAAAGTTGAAGTCTCATTCGCTCTCCTTCCACACCTATTTCACCAAACATGACGCATTTGTGCTATTACAGCTTCCAATTGTTTAAGAATACTTGTTTCAAGAGATGTCGTTTTCTTTTTACGAATCTTCCTTACTTTTTGTCCCTTGGGGCGTGAGATATTCGAACCTTCATTATCGACTGGTGTATTGTCATCGCCAAGATTTATCGAAGCTAGAGTTGATATTGCAAGAGTTGATGAACCTGGTATTTAGATTATTGTTTCTGTTGAAGTTTATATACATCTCTAGTAGTATTCATCTATAAAAAATAAATAATCATTGAAATTAATAAGTTGGATTAAAATTAAGAACAAAAAAATGTTGTATAAAGTAAAAACTTACCAAATCATTCTCATTGTAGCCACTTATTGGATTGTCACGGACATTTTTGTAGTAACCTGAAAATTTGTTTACTTCATGTTGAAAGTGTGAAAAACGGTTCATCAAAACACTATGTATTCTTTCTTCCATCATCATGTGTCCCAATTGCCTAACCCAATGAGTATGAATTCGTTGCCACAATGTAATCTTACTTTGATATGTACCCGTCACTGGATCTTCACCAATCATGATCCATGCTTTGCACAATACTATATCTTCTTTTTCTGACCAATTCCCACTATTTTTCCTCAAGGGTGGCTGTGATTGAGAAGGTTGCTAAGATGAATTTTGGAATTGAGGTGTGCATGGGGGTTATTGATATGGATTTTGGAATTGATATGTGTAAGGGATATAAAATGAATTTTGAAATTGAGGTGCGTATTCTGGATAAAATTGGTTTTGGAATTGGGGTTGAGATGTATATTCAAAATGAGTTGAATCTTGAAAGTGCCACCTATAATTGAACCACTGTATATGGTTAACTTGATTTTTTTCCAACCAGTGTATAACTTACTTTTTTAACCGTTGCAATTTGTGGTCCCAATTTCACTCACAATATGTACGTCATCTGCAACGATTGTTGTTGTGATTCTTCACATAGGGATCACTGTTTGTCAGCCCCATACCAAACAATAGACTAGCCCCTCTGACTTCCCAGTTGGCAAAAGAAGCATTACACCTGTTGCTCTTAGGGCCCGTTTATTAAGGCTTTCACTTTCTTATTTTTATTTCTCTAAAAGTAAAATCATAATTTTGATTCCTTGAAGTGAAATAAAAAGTGGAATCATGTTTAATAATTTTTTCTACTTTCAATATTTTGAAAGCAAAAAAAATATAAAGTAAGTTCAATAAATTATAAATTTATTTTTGTTTTTGTGGTCATCTTTCTCTCTCTAAAAAGGGTATCTGGGTTTGATGATAATTGTTTGGCTTCCTCAATGACGAACTAAGCAAGCATAAATTTGGCAACATAAGCATAGAAAAAGTGAGAGCATGAAACTATGACTCAAAGAAGAACTTGATAAAGATTAAAGAGCTCATCTGTTCCTCCATACATATCAATGTCATCTTGATTCTTTGGCATGCATAGAGTAGTAAAGGTATGTAAACAGACCCTTGTTGTAGACAATGTAATTATCATCAATTTTTGGTTGTCCGTCACCTTCTCCTGGTTGAATAATCTCTTGTCCTAAAGTTGTAGCCTCTCTTCTTCTCCGGCAACGACGATGCCGGAATCAAGTAGTAGTTGATGTGATTGAAAATAGAGAAATAGATGAGTTTGATAGAGGAAATCGTCAGTCCAAGTCCTATATCAGTCTAGCGATCCGATGAAATTGAGGCATAGTTGTCTAAAATTGGAAGAAATTGAGCCATAATTGTCTGAAATTGGAAGAAATAAGGGTGATGAGATGATGGGTCAACAGTAGAAGGAGGAAGAGGTCTCAATCTTCATTGGATGATTGGCAGCGGTTTGTGGTGGTAGAGAGAAGAAGAGAGAGGAGTTAGTGTCCCCTCCGTCACCGGTCACTGATCAGCAGATTCCAAACTTGCAGTGGTTGTGGCGTGGGTCTTGGTGACAGGAGAGGATGATGGTTAAAGGAAGAAAGAGAGGTAGTACATTAATTTTGGCGGGATAACAGTGGAGAAAGTAATTTCTGTCTACATTGGAGAAAATAAAGAAAGTATCAAATTGTCACTTTCTCTTATCTTCTTTAAAAGAGAAAGTACTTTCTTGAAGTAAAAAAGTAAAATTACTTTATCGAACGTGATTTTTAATTTTACTTCTCAATTTTTAAAATTAAAAGTAAAAATCAGGAATCATTTCTGTTACTAAATAGACCCTTAGAGTTTTGGAATGCTTTTTTTATGTACTCGTTGATCCGATGAATTAAACTCTCTCTTTTCTTTTCTTTTTGTCACATTGTCAAATCAATTTTATTTAACATATGGTGAAGTCCAAAAAACTTCTCTATGGTTTGAAAATTGTGCAAACAATATATCTTGTATTCAAATTACATCTTTGTAGTATGAAAAATGAGCAAACAAGACTTCTAACCCCCAAAAGTGACATGTGCGAGTCATGTAATAAAAAAAAAAAAAAAAGACTCTTTAATACTAACAATACCCTTTTGGGCTTCCCAAACTGCCCCTCATCTTTTTCTCCCTCGTTGCTATATAAATACCTCAATTTCATTATTTCTCTCTATAATATTCTATTTATATATATTTTTTCTCTCTCTATAATTTCTATTTGTATATATTTTTTTCTTCTCATTCTCCGCCTCTCTCTAACGGCTCTCTTCCACGTATATAAATTCTATTTCTTTAATACTATTAATAATAAATAATAAATAAATTAAATTTATCTTTTTAAAAAAACTTTACTAGAGTTTATCAAAGACACTTTGCGTGTCGATGTGTGAGATGTTGTGTTGTGTGTATGTATACAATAATATATATATATATATATTTAAAAATAATAATATTTTCTAAAACCTAAAAGTAATTTACATATTATGTTAGTAATTTATTTTCTCATATTCACGTGATTAATTAATTAAATATTTAATTATAAAAAAATAAAATTAAATATTAATAATACAAATATATATATACACACACACACGTTCAAATTTCTATATCTATTATATACTCCATTAAGAATGAAATCTTTGAAAGAAGTGTGTGGTGGACAAGTTGAGCAACAGAGAGTGATTTAAAGTTGAACAAAGGTATAACTTAGCGTACAAAGTGATTTATGAGGTCCCAAGTTGAGATTTGGATTAATAGTGTACAGACAAACAAGTTGATATATAAACACACATGTATATGTAATAATAATAATAATAATCAAATACCTAACTCTGCATCTTTATCTTCAAATGTCATGTTAATTAGAACTTAACCATTGTTCTATAGCTGTGATCAATATTAAACTGATCTAGTTGCTTTACTTTCAGGAAAAAAAAGAAAAAACACTTAAAACTGTTATGTCTATAAGTTCATACATCAGCCTTCAACTAAGAATCAAAACCTAACTCTGTCGTCTCCCTTTCAATTAAATGAGATCAAGAACTAATCCGGAGTTTTATGCATTGGTCTAACCTTTTTTTATTTGTATAGACACAACAAAATGTGCCATTCACATTATATTTGAACACATTAAATTTACAAATGATAAAAATATATATATAAATACGTTATGATACAACTATATATATAAAAAATAAATTTTTTTATTTATACATACACATTTATTAAGTAAGATTATTATAAAATTTTATTTCCTTTCTCAATTCTGTAGACGTAATTAGAAAATTAAAGTTACGTAATTATTGTAACGATGGTTCTATCATGTATGTGTTACCATTCCATTACTTTGTTATTAAATTATATTTTTATTTCATTCGAATAAAAATCATTATATGTCATGTGACTATGCCAATTTTTTTCTATAAGAGAAAAATTTAAGAGGCGATCTTTACGAAGTGTCCAAAGTAATTGAATTTTATTTTTAAATTATGAACATTGTGTTAAAAGAGCATCAATGAAGTATCTAGAGATATCAATTTAATCGGTCCCGACCCGCTTCTAATAGGATAGGTTTGGAAACATCCGTGTAAGGGACGGATTTGAAAAGAGATTTTAAAATTTGCAAAGCCCTTATTAATAATTAATGTATAAATAAATATTCTTTTATTAATTTTAATTTTAATTTTTCCTTTATTTGTTATGATAATTTTAAATTTTAACAATATTTATGTTATTATGATGATTGTTAAATATTTTAGTATACTATCAAATATTTATAAAATTTATTTTAAATTTAAATTATTCTTTTAAAAAAAATATGTATATCGATGCCCATCGTATCCGCCTCGACTCCAACGCCAAACGTTTCGAATCGAGTTTAGAAAAATATTTTTATTACTGAATGAATTTGAGAAAGGGGTGCCCATCCTAAACCTGCCGCGCTACATTTCTAACTCTTTTTGGTAGCAAGTGTCAATGGATCCTAGATGGCCGATGGTCCGAACGGTGAACTTTGAAGGCTTTAGATTGGCCCATCACGGGCAAATATCGATCCAATCCCCATCAATAATACCAAACAATTCAATTTTTTTTCTGGACAACCTATAAACTGCCCATGATACTAATTTAGGATACTTTTAAATTGAAGCTAATTGTGATTTTTTAAGATATCTAGAAGATAAACGAACAAAATTAAGAAAGAGGATATGACATTGTGGAAAGAATTTTCTACTCTAGAAGTAGTAAAAATATGCATATTCAAACTCTTATTATTTTCTGAGAATCGATGGTGTTACTATAGATTAATTCGAAAAATTGAATATTTTCCATTCTTGTTTAGTTTTGACTGTTTAATCAATTATATGTTGACACATGATCTAAACTTAATGATGTTAATCTTATCGCAATATCACTACTAACACGTTCATATATATAGTTGAGGCTGAAAAGGATATATTAACCACAAAGAGTTGAATGGCATTAAGCACGAAATTGATTTAATCCATAGAATTTGGAATTTTAAATCAGATCTTATTGGAAATTCTATAATCGAATATTGATAAATATTTAAACTCTGTATCTTTGTCAACGTTTTTAAGGGTTGACTTAAGTGGGTAAGTGTAACAAAGGTTATTTGTTCCACATCGGAATCGGTGTGAAAATGATTAGATATAAATGGGTGGGTATGCAGCACAACCAATAATTCGAACTTTTGGGTAAATGGGTAAGCGTCCACCCGTTACAGTTGGTATTAGAGTCAGACCCAGTCTTTGATCCGGTGTCACGCCAAGTGCTCGACCCGAAAGGCCTCCAAGTGAGAATCCGGATAGGTAAGGTAACCTGAGCTGCAACGAGAGCGTTGCGAGTTTGGGTGGGGGAGAATGTAATAAGGGTCATTTGTCTCACATCGGAATCGGGAGTGGGTATGTAGCACTATCTAATAATTCGAGTTTTTGGATTAATGGACAAGCGCACACCCATTACAATAAGTCACTTGACATCAAGAAGTCTCATGTACTACATCCGTCCCATTTTATTTGTCCATATCGTAAATTGTGACTGGACAAATAAAAAGAGATGAAGGAAGTATAATGTTAGACCCCTCTTAAAAAATATGAGGAAATTTCATGTACAAGGTTCGACCCTGTTAAGAAATATACACACAGTGACACATTTTTGTCAAAATTTGTGTTAGCCCTTGCACTAGCAACATCCTTATCAGGTCACCAAAAGTCCTTTGGTCTAATGGTATAACCTTTTTATTTTTAAAGAAGAGGAGAGGGGTTCAAGTGACGTGGACAAAAGAGTGCCTGTGTTTGCTTTGTTAAAAAAAAAAAAAAAAAAAAAAAAAAAAAAAAAAAAAAACATACTTGTCAGGTCACACATGATTGTATTTTAGGTATGAAGTTCGACTCTCTTTGACAAATAATTCTTTAAAAAGAGATTTGTGTCTTTTTTATTTATTTATATATATACACATGTCAAAACTCTCCAATGTTAAAAGTTTTAGCCCTTGCCACTAGCAACATCCTTGTCACGTGGCTTTGTTTGCCCTCTTGCACACTAGCAGCATCCATGTCACGTTAGTGTTTGTGGGTCCCTTCAAAACTCAACATCTAAAGTGTCTGGTAGATCTAAATTCCAATCTTATCCGATGACGTGGTAAGACGGGCATTCTTCTTAATCCTATTACTTTTGGGCTCCGGTTTTAGCTCATTAGTTGTATTTCAATCTCAAACTTTGGCTCTGCAAACAAAATTGTCAATATATTTTTGACAAAAAAGCCCAACTCGTTTCATACAATTAAAAACTTTTAAACATTAAATTTGAAGTCTTAATAGTACACAAAAGAATTTTTATTTATTTTTAACTAAAACAAAATAATTATTTAGTGACAAGTATATCTTGCTCATTTAAAATTCTAAATTTTAGGTGAATTTATTATTTGATGTGTTAGGGAAAATTAAATTGACCTATTAGTAGCTTGGTATCTATAAATTTAGTTAGCTAGTCACGTGTCAAGAAAAAAAAAACAAAACAAAAAATTAAAGTTGATATTGTTTTTACACATCCATTTCATTAATGTCCTGTTTGGATGGCTAGAAACAAAGCCATGTTAACCAAAAACACACTTTCACTTTACGCCAATTTGAAGATTAGACTCTCTGTCTCTATAATAACACCATCAATCCATCCCATTTCACACAGAAATTAAAGTCTTCCCACTAAACAAAAAACTGGTATCTCTCTTGTCACCACCAATTTATTGTTGGAAACGGGGGCATTAAAAACATAAACTTTGGATGAGATTTGAAATAGATTCCGCTACTAATTTTTTACGGATCTCTAGACAAGCACGTTTCTCTCCGCAAGGAGATGAACGTGGTATATTTACTTTCTGAAATCCGTTTCTGGATGAATGAGAAATTAGCTCCAAAGTGTAGTGTTTTGATAAGCCTAAATAGGTATGCAAAATGTGGGAAGTGTTTGTCCCACATGGAAAAAATGTTGAAACAAATTGAAATTTAAATAAGCTGAGTTTAGGATTTGGGCTTGGGCTTGGGCCTAATTGTAAAGTCCAGATTATTCTTTTTTGGAATTTTAGATTGGGCCTAATTTTGGGCTGGGCTTATTTAAATGGGTTTTACAAATGAGTAGGTTTTTTTGGGTGGTTGGTTTTTTGAATTAAAAAAACTACTTTTTAGTTTTTCTAAAAGGTTACACCTTTTAAATTAAAAAAACCATATTTTAGTTTTTCTAAAGGGTTACACCTTTTAAATTAAAAAACCACTTTTTAGTTTTTTCAAAAGGTTACACCTTTTTTCGAACCATCATGACCCATGGTTGCACCCATTCGAAAAGACACATTGCAACCTATTGGAATGGATGTGTCTATTGGTGAACAGACACCATGTGAACCATTGCAACCTATTGAAATGGATGTGTCTATTGGTGAACAGACACCATGTGAACCATTGCAACCTATTGGAATGGATGTGTCTAGTGGTGAATAGACACCATGTGAACCATTGCAACCTATTGTAATGGTTGTGTCCAATGATGAAGAGACGCACCCAATCAGAAAAGGCATTTCTGTTTCTATAAATACCCCCCTTTGGATCATTTGCAAGTTATTCATTTTCATTTTCTTCTATCTCCCTCTCTAGACTAGAACCCAACCCAAGTGGGTTCAAACCTTAGGTTAAGTGGTTCGAGCCACTTCGATCCTAATCCAATTTCATCGAGCTATATTAAGATTGGTCCGAACCATTTGGTTCGGATTACACCCAATTTAGCATTTATATAGTATATAGATGCATTTTTTAGTCAGAGAGAGTATTACACGGAGGAGGTTCGCCGTATCCACGAGTTTGTAGTGCTGCTACTGGTGGATGTAGACCGTTGTATCCTGGGAGATAGACGCCACTGAGTCCGTTAGCACCATAGCGGGGCGAATCTGTCTTAAGGACATAGTATCCAATACTAGCCTCGGTCCAGGTTCATTCCTTGCATATTATTATTATTTTATTGCTTTATTTTGTATATTTAATTAAATATAGAGTTGCATATTTAATTAATTATTTATTAGCATATTGTTAATTATCTCATGACATATTAGTATAAAGGTTGTTATATCTTAAAAGTCACATTAAGCATATATTTTACCAACAATCTTAAGACAGAATCCTTCCTTGCGTAGATTTTATTATATGTTTCTATTTAAGATATAAACAAGTAGATATTATACTAATAGTTGAGATATGATAAAATAATGTTATATACATTATTATATGATAATATGTTAAATATTAATGCATTCAATATTATGTGAAATTGAAGCATGTTATATAAGTGGATTATTGAATTATTCAATATTGGTTGAATTATTTACTTTTGTAATATGATATTATGAAGTATATGACATTACCTTAAACATGTATCAACTAGAGGTGAAAAAAGATACTTCGTTACTTTTATCATTGGTTGCACAAGATACCGTTATGTGTATTTGCCACGAAGCAAAGATGAAACCTTAGAAATGTGACACCATATGAATTATAAAAAATTCGAAGACCTTCTTATAAATTCTTAAAAATGTGGGGGTGTCTAACTAAGGTTGTACTTTCTCCTAAGAAAGTTAAAGTGAGACCTATAATGTGGCAACCTTGTGGGTGGGTGTGCCGTGGGCGGGTGCAAGAGGCACTGACATGTTATCACATTGAGCAAGTTACAGGTGCACAGTCCCACACCACCTACGTAAGGGAAAGGTAAAGTGATTTTATGTAGTGGTGTTATCTCCAATTGGTACGAGGCTTTTTGAGATAAAATCCAATAATAAAATCGTGCGGGCTTGATCCCAAAGTGGACAATATCATACTACGTGATGGAGTGGATCGTTACATAAAACCTTTGATAGGTTATAACATCAGTGCATATCATTTTCTTGTAGGCTAGAACGTCTACATCTTTTGGTCCTAATTTTCTAGTATGTTTATTGGAGAATGAGCCACAAATTTTTTTTTCTTAAATTAATTATGTGATATAATTAATCATGTGATATAATATGAAACTATATTGTTATGCAAATTCAATATTATTTTTACAAAAGTTTATTATTTGAAATTATAATATTGAGATATGTGGTTGAATTACTTAGTGTGCGTAGTAATTTAATTTTACAATATAGCTTATTTAATGTGTGATATTATTAATTTTGTATGAGTTCATGACTGGTTTGTGTATTTAATACAACAGACAAAAATTGATTAGTCTAAGTATGTCAATTCTTCCAATAGTCAAGGGAGAAAGATCTATACTAGTGTCTAAGACACGTATAGCTGTGAATGGGCTAAATAAGAAAAGATTTTTCGATAACTCTAAAGAGTTTAATGTTATGGATACACTAAGCTAGTACACTGAGACAAGCTAAATCAAACTAGTTAACTCTAATGTACAATTTAGCTAAAAGCTAAAATGTTACTGAGTTGCAAACAAGGTAGCTTAGCTATAAGCTAAAATGATTAATGAGGTGCACAGAACCTAAGAGGAAGATGGAAAATCTGTTAATTGGTTCTAGCTCTCAACTTGATAGTAAAAAACACGAGGGTGATGAGTAGCTATTTTAGCCATAAGCTATTTGAGTTATTCATCATATCTGCTCATGTAGGAGGGAATAATACTACTTATAAAGTAGTAGTTTTTGAAGAATATTCTTTAAAACAAATTACTCTACTACCAAGGTAGACTACTTAGATAAGTATGTACTAAAACTATGAACTACTAGAATTGATAGCTAAACAAACTTAACTTCAAGCTAGCGGTAATAGCTAAAAAGTGGGTGCTCATCATAACCTAGTAGTGAAATATGAGAAGAGTGTACTTAATCTAAGCTAGTAATGATAGTTAAGAACTCACTTTTGACTAGTAATGATAGCTAAGAAGTGAGTGCTCACTCTGTGGTGATTGTATCCAAAGCTTAAATAATAAGATAATTATTTGCTTAAATGATTGAGTTATGTGATGTGTGACACATGAAAGGTTATAACATGTTAATATGACTGACTTAACATGAACCTAAACATGAATAACTCAATTTACAAATATAAAAGAAGTAAAAGCAAATATTAATTAGAACCCATTGTAATTAATATCTTTAGCATTAATTCACGGTAATGTCGGTGAATTATTATAAGAATATGCTAAAGATAAAGTGAGTACATATGCACTAGAGACTATTATATATGCTTGTTGAGAAGCGAATATGGAACCTTGAAAAGGTAGATGAGGTGAAGTATTTAATATATGGTACTTTCATAGTTGAAAAATCATAATAAATACATTAGAGATAAAATTTCAGGATTATCCCAAAGTTGTGGGGAGATATTATCCATAGATGAAATTTGTTACGAGTCACTCATCTTAACAGAAATACTTATAAATGTAGGGGGTTCCAAGTCCTAAGAGCTTTAGGATAGAACCAAAAATCATTTATATTATTATAACAATAGTACGTGCATATTATTTTCTACGAGGAAAATATTATGGAACAACTAGAAGAGTTCTTTTTTCAGTTGAAGTGCTGAGTTATTTGTTCCAGTTGAAAAGTCAAGTGTGTAAGCTTATAAGTCCTTGAATGGATTAAAGCTACTACCGAGACAATGACATAAATGTGATGCGTAAGTCATTGTATGCCTTAAAATATAAATGATATACTGATTGGTATATTTGATATGAAAGATTTAACATCTGATAATATAGTATATTCTCAATAGAGTGAGATTGAGATAATACTAGTTATGATAACAAAAGCCTAGCTAACTTTTGTAGATGTAAATCTCAAATATATATACTAACCAAAGTATATCATTGGTTGAGATTGCAAGGCAACTTAATAACTGTGTTTAATTGCACATTTTCAATCCAGGATCGGATCACTAAAAAACAATAAATTGGGTAGTTGAGATACACCCTAAATCCAATATTGCATAGATCGAGGTATCTAACTAAATTGGAGGTGTAACAGTGATGCAATCTGGATATGGGATATTAAAGACTTCAAATCCAATAGTGGATATGTCTTTTATATTAAAGGTGTAGTTCTATGTTCTTAATATAACTCAAAGTTAGAAACTTTGAATAAATCAAATAGGGAAGTCAATAGACTTCACTTAGAGGAAAATTCAAAGTAAGTCTACACCTGTGCCACTAAAGAAAATGATATTGCTAACAATAAGCAATTTTAGGGCATAAAGTATACAGTTGCTCTCACCTGGAGAAATCTCTACAGAGTGTAATATTTCTAAACACAACCTTGTGGCCACATATAAAATTGAAGGTTGTACTAGAGAGCAATTGTACAGTTCATCGAGGGGAATGGGGTTTAAAGTCGAAAGCTAACGAGTCACCTTAATGGAAACCCAACCTAGCTGATTGGAGATCCCAAGATCTAGGTTCAAAGGGACAACAGAAATTCTGAGTGACTCACCAGAAGCACTGCGAAGATATAAATCTTCTACCCATTTTTATGATGAGACAGTGCTGCCTACAGCGATGATCAGGATAAGCTACGCTTTTAATGACTCTTATACCTTGAAAATTCAAGTGGGGTTTGGTAGGATACTCTTAATAAGAAGTCGCCTATATGAGTGTGAAGTAAGGCCGCTTCTATGAGAACTATAAAGGCTAAGTTTTCTAGAGCACTCATTGAATACCAGGACTTGTTCAGGGCCAAAATGAACACAACAATGAGAACCAACTTTGTGAGGAAAGCTACTGTGTGTTTGTTATTGTCTTGGTTTACACAAACGGCTGAACAGTTCAAGACATCGCGTTCACTGGTTAGCCAGTAAATCCGATAGCAATACACTAGGGAAGGTTCAAAGCCAAAAGCCACCTATCCTGATGCAGTAACTTTTCGATTATACTCTCTCTAGTGTCTGCATGATCATCTTTTGCATTTTACGCAAATTTTCATTCATGTGGGGGATTGTTGGAAACGGGGGCATTAAAAACATAAACTTTGGATGAGATTTGAAATAGATTCCGCTACTAATTTTTTACGGATCTCTAGACAAGCACGTTTCTCTCCGCAAGGAGATGAACGTGGTATATTTACTTTCTGAAATCCGTTTCTGGATGAATGAGAAATTAGCTCCAAAGTGTAGTGTTTTGATAAGCCTAAATAGGTATGCAAAATGTGGGAAGTGTTTGTCCCACATGGAAAAAATGTTGAAACAAATTGAAATTTAAATAAGCTGAGTTTAGGATTTGGGCTTGGGCTTGGGCCTAATTGTAAAGTCCAGATTATTCTTTTTTTGGAATTTTAGATTGGGCCTAATTTTGGGCTGGGCTTATTTAAATGGGTTTTACAAATGAGTAGGTTTTTTTGGGTGGTTGGTTTTTTGAATTAAAAAAACTACTTTTTAGTTTTTCTAAAAGGTTACACCTTTTAAATTAAAAAAACCATATTTTAGTTTTTCTAAAGGGTTACACCTTTTAAATTAAAAAACCACTTTTTAGTTTTTTCAAAAGGTTACACCTTTTTTCGAACCATCATGACCCATGGTTGCACCCATTCGAAAAGACACATTGCAACCTATTGGAATGGATGTGTCTATTGGTGAACAGACACCATGTGAACCATTGCAACCTATTGGAATGGATGTGTCTATTGGTGAACAGACACCATGTGAACCATTGCAACCTATTGGAATGGATGTGTCTAGTGGTGAATAGACACCATGTGAACCATTGCAACCTATTGTAATGGTTGTGTCCAATGATGAAGAGACGCACCCAATCAGAAAAGGCATTTCTGTTTCTATAAATACCCCCCTTTGGATCATTTGCAAGTTATTCATTTTCATTTTCTTCTATCTCCCTCTCTAGACTAGAACCCAACCCAAGTGGGTTCAAACCTTAGGTTAAGTGGTTCGAGCCACTTCGATCCTAATCCAATTTCATCGAGCTATATTAAGATTGGTCCGAACCATTTGGTTCGGATTACACCCAATTTAGCATTTATATAGTATATAGATGCATTTTTTAGTCAGAGAGAGTATTACACGGAGGAGGTTCGCCGTATCCACGAGTTTGTAGTGCTGCTACTGGTGGATGTAGACCGTTGTATCCTGGGAGATAGACGCCACTGAGTCCGTTAGCACCATAGCGGGGCGAATCTGTCTTAAGGACATAGTATCCAATACTAGCCTCGGTCCAGGTTCATTCCTTGCATATTATTATTATTTTATTGCTTTATTTTGTATATTTAATTAAATATAGAGTTGCATATTTAATTAATTATTTATTAGCATATTGTTAATTATCTCATGACATATTAGTATAAAGGTTGTTATATCTTAAAAGTCACATTAAGCATATATTTTACCAACATTTATACGTACATATCGATCGGTTGTTACATTAGAAAACGACATGGGTTTTCTCCACAAGCTCTGGGATGAAACATTTGCGGGCCCAACACCCGACACCGGCCTCGGCAAACTCCGCAAGTACGATTCATTCTCTCTTGTCAGATCTCCTCCTCCTCCTCCTCCTCCTCCAATCATCACGCCTGACCAAATCTCTGTAACTCGGAGCATCATCATTCTCCCAACCAAATCCAAATTTCGGAACGTTTCTGGTGACTCCAACTCTGTCCCGTCTTCTCCGGCAGGTTCAAGTGCCCCCATTTCACCTTTTTCACGTAAGTATCTGTTGTCATGCATTAAAGTTTAATGATGATGAGGGTGTGTGTAAAAGAGTTTTATGTTTTTTGGGGTTTGCTTCTTATTTTGGGTTCTTGCGGGGGCATGATTTGGGTGCAGGGACAACTCCTCGTGGTCGTGGGTATTTCAAGAGATTGACAAGGACAAAGTCGTCACCCGAAGAATTCGAAAGCGCTGAGCCCAGAAGTCCGACAGTTTATGATTGGTTATTTGTTTCGTTTTAATTATTAAAATGACAATTATGCCATTATCATATATATATACATACACACACACACGTACATAATTTATCTCCAATGCAAACCATACATTTATATATTTTATCTCCAATGCAAACCATACATCTATCTTTACCTACTAGAAATTTAACTGTCAGGATGAGTAACTAATTTTTTAGTTAGTAATAGTACGCATTTAATTTTATTTTAGTAGGGATAGAGTATAGAGGTAGTAGATTCGACTCACTTGATTAACCTCGTCTAAAATGTGCATTAACAATGTCAGACCAACTTAATTAAAACAAAGTTGGAAAGTAATTTTTTTTTTTTTTTTTTTGAAAGTTTTGAAAAAGAGACTAATATTATTAGTGTTGGAAATTTGCTTTAAATTGAAGTCTTAGGCGAACATGTGAGCTAAAGTCATGGTTCGCATTTATAGTTTCGGTGGCGGTCGCAGTATACGGATTTAAACGAATATCGATATAAATCAATCGAACTGGTCAGTTCATAGAGGCATGTAACAGTATCGGACTCTTGAAAAAAGGTTACGAACCAACCAATATTGCGAACCATGATTGAAGTATGTTCAACCTTTGAATGTTTTATTTGAAAAAAATGATATTTAAGTCAATGTGTTAACCTAAAACACTAGTCGAAGCCATGTTTTAAGTAAATCACATATTTACGTAGAATGCCAATTGCAAATAAATCATTTCCTAGTGGTAGGTTAAAATTTATGACTTGAGAGAACTATTGCAAATTTTAGAATGATAATTTTGTTAAATTTATTTATAAGCGGCCAAATGGACTCAAAATTGATTGTGTTTTGTATGTAATATTAGTTGGGAATGAGATTTGCTTATATATAATTTGTTACATGTAATGCAGGATAGTGATGAGTGGTTTGGATTGTTGAGATCAGGAGACCAATGCTTTCTTATATGCCAAGCAGTTTGAAGTAAATGTTGAAAATAGCTGGAGAAGACCTAATGCTAGCTTCTTGTTAATTTCCTGCATTATATTGCTTTGTTTTGTCTATTGTAAATATGGTGTGTATTCTGAACCCTTTTTCAATGAAATTAAGCTGTTTGGAGTCTCTCGATCTCGCACAGACATTAATAAGCTGTACAGAGTTGGATTTAGGTTTCTCGCATAAACCCCCTGCCCCCAAAACAAAAACAAAGAAAAATAAAACTATGAATAAAGTAACATACGACACGGCAACGAAATTGGAATGTAGCTCACTTGGTAGAGCGCTCGCTTTGCAGGCGAGAGGTACGGGGTTCGATACCCCGCATCTCCATTTTAGATATGTCTAAAATAAAAAGACCAATGTACCCTCAATGTTGAGCATAATTTTCATGATTTTTGCCAACCCATCAAAACATGTTAAAATCACCTATTCATTTTTATCGTCTTTCTTTCAAAGAAGATCTAACTCAATAATCCACCATCTTATAAATTGATAAGACACATTCAAAAACCTAAATAAATAGTAAAGAGGAGGAATTTGCTGCACAAGCCATAGCCAATTACCAATTAAAGGGGAACCAATAAAAATTTGGCCACCAAAAATGAAAGATTCAATAATGCCTAACAGCCCAATTTGGGTGAATATATATATATACTGGTCTCCTTGAACATCCATAACTTGCAACTTTCAAATCAGCAGTTATTACAATGGAGGAGACCCTGTGTGTGTGTGTGTGTGTGTGTGTGTGTGTGTGTGTTTTTTTTTTTTTGAAAAGCTGGTTGAAAGAGGAGTCCTACCCGGGCCCTTTTCGGCTATTTTTAATTTCTTCCCTTTTCAGACCAACAGGTTTTTTTTAAGGCCCAAGATTATATGGGCCTCATTTTCTTCGAGACTGTTCCTTAGAACGCCGTCGTAGAGTTGCCATGTGATATTTTAAGCTCTAAAAGAAGGAATTGAACTCTCTCTCCATATCTCTCGTTCGTGCTTTCAACTTCCAAAATAAACCGTAGAAAACCCAAGAATCGACGCCAAAGTCCTCAAAAACTCATCTGCAGCAACTCAGCAACGCCAGAGACAGGTACGTTTCTTCCTTATTATTCGTTTTCTCTATCTTTGTTTAGCTTAACTTTCTACACATTTAAGGGCTGTTGTCTAAACCTAAAGCCACGTTTATGTGTGTGTGTGTGTATATATATATATAATATCGTAGTTTATATGCATATGTTTTGGTTTTATATTGAATCTGGGTTAGTGTTTCATGCTTTTCGTGTTTCAATTTCAATTGGGTTTGATTCCTTTTGATCTAACAATCGTCATTGTAAATTCTATTAAGTGTTTGATTCAGTGTTATTGAAGGAAACAATTCCTAACTCAAATTGCTTTGAGGCTGTTACTGATCTCATAATTACTAATTTCGTGCCCCAGATTTTTTATTTATTTATTTTTATTATTATTATTTTTTTGTAGCTGCCACGATATTATGTTCATTTCCAAATTCTCGAAGCTCGGAGCTCTGGTGATCAAAGGTTTAGCTAAAGGTCCGTTCTTTATGTTGTTGACACTAAATTTAATTAAAATGCAGTTTAAATGAACCAATTTGGTGCTTCGATTTGAATCACTATTTGTATGTATTTATTTAGTTATTTTGTAATAAATCTAGTGTTTGGGTTTGAATGACTGTTTGTATGTATTTATTTAGTTATTTTGGAATAAATCTACGACATGAAAGATTTTGGTTTAAGCTAGATGGATATCATATATGTTCGGTTAATCTTGGGCAAGGATTACGTTTCTTGGAGATGGTCCTACATACAGTTTGTGATAGGATTACTCCAAAAACATTGAATAATTGAATAAAAACTTCAGTATTACCCAGTGTTGGTCTGTCAGGAAGGATAGACTGATGTAAACTTGAGCTTTTAGCATTATTTGTATAAAAGTGGCAGTTTAGACTCAGATTTACATCCTAACACTAGACAGGATAGCTTTATCATTATAGTGAGCAATAGGTCTCACATTTTGTATTATAAAGATAAATTATATTATGCTATTTTCTATTAGATGTGAGTCCCTATTGCTTAGCTTTATCTCTGATAGTGGGGTGGTTAAAAGTTTTATTTGCTCCATGAAGATTTCATGCTGGATGAGTGCATACTTCAAGTGAAATATAATGAGGGAACTTGTAGTTTTAACTTATTGATCATTGGTGCTTCCTGGCTGCCTAATCCGAAATTCACATGAACTTAAAAAAAATTGATGCATGTTTATATAGGTTATTAATGTGACACTGAAGAGTAGGAGTTTCCAGGTGGTACTCTTTTTGTAGTTAAAGTTTAGGAATACTTGGTGAATATACACCCAACCATTTAGTACCTTTAGGAAGATCAAGGGTTTATCGAGTAGATTCACTAAATTGGGCAAAAGATGACTACTTCCTATGAAAAATCCTTGTTTTGCTTAGTGGATACTTGCATTAGAAGAATCAACATGGATAGAGTCTTGAAGGGTATTGCTGAGAACTGGGAAATAACCACAAATTACAATCAATCAACCCTTGGTTGCATCTGGGTGATTTGGGATCCGTCTAAAGTCAAGGCTTGTGTTATTTCCTCTCATGATCAGTGCATTCATCCGGGATTCAGGATTGAAGGGTTTCTGCCACTATGACATCTCAGTTGGATGCTACTTCTGTAAATAAGTAAGTTGATGCTGGGGATCCTTTACAAGCCTTGACACACAAGATAGCTGATGTCTCCTCCACAGAGGTGACATTGAAAGTTCTATATAATGACTCTGATAACCAGAAATTATTGAATAATAGATGTGCATTTGGAACTCTCCTTAAATCCATTACCTTCTCTAATTTCATTTGTCTGTAATCCTTAAAACTCTTTATTGTATTTTCATGAACATCAGTTGGATTATTTTAAGTATAATTTCTCATGTTAGATTATGCATATTCCATCATGGAATTTACACATTGATTTTTCTTTAATAATTATTACTGAATTTTTATTAAGTTGTGCTTCAAGCAACTTTACTGCCCTCCTGAGGAGGCTCGAAGTGGCATGGGCCGGATATGACTTGTAAACGCGACATCTGGTCCGTACAGATGGGTCAGGCCCATAGAAAGACACTGCCATATGGGCCGAACGCGAATTAGCCCATCAAAGATGACCAGAACTCATAGAGGAACGGGCCTAGATCCAGCAGTCCATCGACATTTGTAAATATCTATAAATAGGAGAAGTAATGAATAGAGTGGGGGGGAGATATTTTTTGGGGTTGAAATACAAGAGTTCTAGAGAGAGAAAGAGAGGAGGAATTTCCTGCATCTTCAATTGGCGCCGGCTGTGGGAATCGTGGAAGATTGATTGATCATTGATTAATATCGCGTGGATTCAGACCAATCCGAGGGAACGAAACTCGATCTTTGGGAGTTGGATCCAGATCTGAGCGATTGTGACCTACTCTGGAGGAATTTTAGTTCCTGTTGCTTTGGCAGAAGTGGCTTCAGATCTACGAAACAACGAGTTGTTCGATTGTGGCAGGATCTGACGGATTTAAAATTCGGACAATTCAGATCTCGTCAACCGTGAGCATAATTCGGAGAATTCGAAACCAGATCTGAAAAATTCCCACTCACGAAGCTCGGATCTACTCACGAACTTGAGATTAATGCCTTTACTCCGTTCAGGAATAATGATAGGTGAAAGCTCCAATCCGATGGAAGCTGTCCAGCAAACGAAGCTTGAGGAGTTGATGAACTTGATCGAGGCTCTCAAAAAAGAGAATGCAGAATTGAAAGCTGGAATGCAACATCAGCAAATACCCGCGGTTTCCCGTCCACTTCCGGCCGGTGAAGGAGGTGTTCAATCTAATATCGCGCATCAAGGCGAGCAGGACGAGAACAATCAGTCAGCTCTCCACCGTGATAAAAGGAGGATGGATGATTTGCCGCCAAATGCTCGTCGAGTTGAGGATCACGAAGGATCGACTCACGTTGATCCGCGACATGAGCAGATCAGACAGAACGAAGCCATGACCTTCGATCCGCATCGGGAAAGGTTCAACCGAGAGGAGGTGATAGAGGTTGATCGCCGCCAAGTTGCGTCGCCTTGGCAAAGAGAGCTCATAGAGGAACGGTCGTTTGATCCGTCCTACCGGCCCTCCATGGCTACAATCACTCATCGCGGTTCGGAGAGCAAAACCGTAGCTCACAGGGCTACCACTGGGCGCCAAAGAGAGAATGAAGCACTCCGATCCGCGGCTCGGACGGTTGATTCACCATTCACTGACGAGATCCTGAATGCCCCGCATCCAAGGAAGTTTGTTATGCCAGTCTTTATTCTTTTTGACGGAACAACCGATCCGATCGATCATGTGTACCATATCCAGTTGAAGATGGCCCTGAATACGGAAAACGACGCTTTAATGTGCAAATGTTTCCCTACAAGCCTAGCTGGACCGGCGCTCAGTTGGTTCAAGAACTTGCCTAGGAGCTCCATTGGTAGCTTCCGAGACCTGTGCGATCGGTTCATAAGCCAGTACTATAGGAACAAGCGTCCGCCAAAGGACATCTCAAGCCTATTCACAATGAGACAGCACAAAGATGAACGTCTACAGGCTTTTCTCACCAGGTTTAATCTCACTAAGAGTATGGTGATCGAATGCCACCCTTCTACAGCGGTTCAAGCCTTCAAGTTAGCTATGACACGTGGCACTCCGTTCCATACCAGTCTGGTAGTGAATACGCCGACGACTATGGATGAACTCAATGAAAGAGCCGACGGCTTTGTGCGCCTAGAAGAAGAGGAGGCAGCCAATGCTCGGACAGCTTCGCTCGTGTCGACCGAGGAAAAGTCCAAGGCAAAGATCAGGTAGAAGCAGGCTCAGCCGCAGCATCAGACCTCCTGGAAGGCAGAAAAGAGGTCCAGGGAGGAAGAGCTGATCACTCCGCTGAAGGTCACTCTGGCGAGGCTATATCAGGAGAACAAAGATAAGTTTCATCCACCACTGCCAATTAGGCAACCCCTCGAACAGAGGGATCAGACTAAACATTGTGCTTTCCATTCCGATTTCGGTCATCAGACTAATGAATGCAGGAATTTGAGAAGGCAAGTGGAGATGTTGATAGCTAGAGGGGAGTTCGCGAGTTATGTTCAAGGCTCGGCGACAGAGCAGAATCGACCGATGGAACAAGTAAAAAGGAGTCATAAACAAAGCTCCCACAGTTCACAACCAGTTCGTATAATCAATGCTATCCACGGTCGACCTGAGCCCAGCGAAGATTCAGATGAGCTACTCCGAGCGCGCCTACGGCAGGCGTAGATGAAGAAAAGGGTCAGTAGTGTGAATACTCTACACCAGCAGATCACATCGATACAGATAAAGTTCGACAGGACAGACCTGCAGCGTGTTCAAATCCCCCATGAAGACCCGTTGGTAGTCAGTTTGACAGTGGCGGACTGCCTGGTGCGCAGAGTTCTGATCGATCCCGGGAGCAGTGCGAATGTCATGCCGAGGGACACATTTGATCGGCTCGAGATTAAACCAGAGAGGCTCAAGCCCACTGGAAATCCCTTGTTAGGATTCGATGGCAAGAGGGTGGAGCCCGTCGGAATGGTGGAAGTAGAAGTTCAAGCTGCAGAACGAGCTCTTATGGAAACTTTTGTGGTTGTAGAGATTCACTCCTCGTACAATCTCCTGATGGGAAGAGGATTGATTCACAGAGTCCAAGGTGTACCCTCAACTTTGCATCAGGTCATGAGGTGCCTCGGACCCGATGGAAAGAAGGTGATAGACATTCGTGGGGATCAGGTTGCAGCCAAAGAGTGTTATTCCGTCACACTAAAGTATGCTGGGAAAGGGAAGGCGCCCGTCCGATCGGCAAGCCCCAGATAGCAATTACAGGAACCTCCGCCCAAGCAGAACAGGGTGGGGGAGTCAGTCGACTTGACCGAAGAGCCCCTTCTGGATGTGCAGATCGATCAGTCCAGGCCAGAGCGAACTACCAGAGTAGGAATAAGACTGACCAGGGAAGAGCAGCAAGAGCTAGTTGACTTCTTGTCTCGCAATGCCGATGTATTTGCATGGAGTCACCTAGACATGCCTGGAATTAATCCCTCCGTATCCTGTCATTCCTTGAATGTCAATCCCAATTTCAAACCAGTAAAACAGAAGCAACGAAGATTTGCTCCAGAACGCAACCAAATCATAGCCGAGGAAGTTGATAGGTTGCTTGATGCGGGATTTATCAGAGAAGTACACTACCCTGATTGGTTGTCCAACGTCGTTGTCGTGCAGAAGAAGAATGGGAAATGGCGACTTTGCATTGATTTCACCAATTTGAACAAAGCCTGTCCGAAGGATAGCTTCCCGCTGCCAAAGATTGATTAAATGGTGGATGCCACCACCGGGTATGAGCGTTTAACCTTTCTGGACGCTTATTCAGGTTATAATCAGATCCCTATGGACCCGGCAGATGAAGAAAAAATTTCTTTTGTAACCGAGCGAGGGACATACTGCTACAAAGTTATGCCTTTCGGACTAAAGAACGCGGGAGCAACTTATCAAAGACTTGTTAGCAAAATTTTCAAGGATCAGATAGGAAAGATTGTGGAAGCATATATTGATGATATGGTGGTAAAGAGTAGGAAGAAGGATGATCATCTGAATTATCTGCAAGATATATTTGATGTGCTGAGGCGATATGGGATGAGGCTCAATCCAACCAAGTGCTCGTTCGGTGTGAGTTCCGGTCAGTTTTTGGGACACGTGGTCAACCGCAGAGGCATCGAAGTTAGCCCCGCTCAAGCAGAGGCTTTGATTAAGAATGCCGAGCCAAAGACGATCAGAGAGGTGCAAGCCCTCACAGGACGAATAGCTGCATTAAGTCGATTCATTTCTAAGTTGTCAGACCGCTGCAAGCCGTTCTTTGACACGATTCGGAGTCATGGAAGACAGGTCTGGGGGGATGAGCAACGACAAGCATTGACCCATTTGAAGGAATATATGCAGAATCCACCAGTCCTGTCAGCCCCGGATCCAGAAGAAAAGTTATTTTTGTATCTTGGAGTATCTAGTGTTGCGACAAGTGCCGTTCTGATTCGTTGCAAGGAAGGGGTGCAACACCCGGTATTTTATGTCAGTAAAACAAAGACCGAGGCAGAACGAAAATACTCGAAGGCCGAACGGGTGATACTTGCACTTGTAAACGCAAAAAGAAAGTTGAGGCATTATTTCGAATCCCACCCTATAACTGTTCTAACAACTTTTCCAATCAGAGTGCTTATGCACAAGTCAGAACTCTCGGGCAGAATGACAAAGTGGGCCATAGAGTTAAGTTCATTTGACATAACATATGAGCCGAGAACAGCTGTCAAAGGACAAGCGGTAGCCGATTTCCTGCTAGAATGTGACTCTGAGGATACGGAAGAAGACCTTAGGTGCGGCGCTTGGAAACTTTATGTAGATGGCTCCTCTAACCAGATGGGGGCTGGAATTGGGGTTAAACTGCAAACCCCAGAGGGTACTTCTTTGAGTCAAGCACTCAGACTTGAGTTCCGAGCCACCAATAATGAAGCGGAATACGAGGCGTTGCTGAATGGGTTAAAGTTGGCCAGAGAGCTACAGGTCAGAAGTTTGACTGTTTATAGTGACTCACAGTTGATTGTTCGGCAGGTAAATGGTGAGTACGCGACCAAGGATGACATGATGGAGGCATATCGTTCTGCCGTTCTGCATAAAGCCAAGGACTTTGCGAAGATTGAATTCATACAGTTACCGAGGGAACAGAACGCAGATGCGGACCGGTTAGCATGTAGTGCTTCGAGTTCTGGTGAAACATTGGCGAGGGTGATTCCAATAGGAATATTGACCCAGCCATCTATTTTCGAAGAACCTTTGGACTCTGACCCTTGGCAAGTCAATGTCATACCGTATGAACCGAGTTGGATTGACCCCATCATCACTTATATTCGAGATGGCGTTTTGCCTATGCAAAGGGATGAAGCTAGGAAAATCAAAAAGAATGCTGCAAAATACGCCATCGTGCATAACCAGCTGTACAGAAGGTCCTACTCTGGCCCATACTTGAAGTGTGTCACCCCCGCAGAGTCGCAGCAGGTATTGCGAGCTATTCATGAAGGCGTATGTGGCAATCATTCTGGGGGAAGATCGTTAGCGCATAAAGCAATGACACAAGGGTATTTCTGGCCGAACATGTCAAGAGATGCGGAGGAGTTTTCTCGAAGGTGCGATAAATGCAAACGATATGGACCATTGATTCACCAACCACCTGAGGAATTGCACGTAATGGCCTCGCCATGGCCTTTCGCGCAATGGGGGATGGATGTGGTCGGTCCTCTGCCAACGGCAAGAGCTCAGAACAAGTATGTGTTACTGGCCAGGGATTACTTCACTAAGTGGGTGGAAGCAGAACCATATCCAAGCGTGACTCAGACTCATGTGAGACGATTTATTTGGAACAATATTATCTGCCGTTTCGGCGTTCCAAGGTCAATAGTCATGGATAATGGCACGAACCTCGACAGCAAGCAAGTAAGAGAGCTGCTGGAGGAGTATGGAATTAATCAGAAGTTGGCTGCAGTAAGTCATCCTCAGGCCAATGGACAAGCAGAAATTACAAACAGAACAATTTTCGCCTGCATTAAGAAGAAGCTGGAGGACCATAAAGGGAAGTGGTTGGATGAGCTCCCGAACGTCCTATGGGCTTACAGGATCACCCTAAGGCGGCCGACTGGGGAGAGCCCGTTTGCAATGGCATATGGTACCGAGGCGGTTATACCGGTTGAGCACTTGGTCCCAACTATCAGAAGCTTAGCATGGAGTCGAGATCAGAACGACAAAATGTTAAGATTGAACCTCGATATGATAGACGAAAGGAGGGACGCTGCAACAATAAGGTTAGCATCATACCAGCAAGTATTGGCGAATAGTCACAACAAAAGAGTGAAACACAGAGATTTTGCCCCTGGCGATCTGGTTCTGAAAAGAAAGGTGGGGATAGTCAAAAAAATGATGCCACCCTAGGAAGGCCTATACAGAATTGCAGAAGTCATAGGCAAGGGAGCGTATACGTTAGAGACCATGGCGGAAAGGTTGGTTAGCAAGCCCTGGAATGCCACGTCTCTGAAGAGGTACTACCAATAAAAGCTAAGTTTCGGCTTTATTGGGTGTTGTTTGTTGTCAATCAAGTACGTATGAATGTGCAAATTCCTGAAATTTATAAAAATAACTTTCCTCTTCAATGGGTTTTTAAAAAAAAAAAATGAATGAAAAGCCAAGTGGCAAGTGGCATTCTAGCCGAGCGCCAGGCACTTAAGCAAGATAAGTGGTAGCTGGCACCATAAGCCGAACGCCAGGCACTTGCTAAAAAAATGAAAAGCCAAGTGGCAAGTGGCATTCTAGCCGAGCGCCAGGCACTTAAGCAAGATAAGTGGCAGCTGGCACCATAAGCCGAACGCCAGGCACTTGCTAAAAAAAATGAAAAGCCAAGTGGCAAGTGGCATTCTAGCCGAGCGCCAGGCACTTAAGCAAGATAAGTGGCAGCTGGCACCATAAGCCGAACGCCAGGCACTTGCTAAAAAAATGAAAAGCCAAGTGGCAAGTGGCATTCTAGCCGAGCGCCAGGCACTAAAGCAAAATAAGTGGCAACTGGCATCATAAGCCGAACGCCAGGCACTTGCTAAAAAAAGGAAAAGCCAAGTGGCAAGTGGCATTCTAGCCGAGCGCCAGGCACTTAAGTAAGATAAGTGGCAGCTGGCACCATAAGCTGAACGCCAGGCACTTGCTAAAAAAAAAAAAAGAAAAAAGAAGCCAAGTGGCAAGTGGCATTCTAGCCGAGCGCCAGGCACTTAAGCAAGATAAGTGGCAGCTGGCACCACAAGCCGAACGCCAGGCACTTGCCATAAACACGCACATGACAAAGTTAATATAAAAAAAAAAAAAAAAAAAAAGGTATATATATATTGAAAATGGGTTTGAACAGAGCGCAACACAAAGGCAAAAGAGAAAAAAGAGTTCTGTCATCTCATTCATGATAAGCATTGGAGTTACAAAAAATGAAGTATTCAAGTCACATTGTTACAAAGAAGTATGGAATCGAAGAGTCTGGAGGAGTCCTAGCTAGCTGCCCCAGTACCGACAGCCTCCTGGTTGTGCCGATCCGCCTCCTCGGTCCCGTCAGCCATTTCACCCTCACGAGGTGGGGAATCAAGATGAATAACAGAGTCATTCTCCTGGGGGCCAACGTCAGCAGTGACTATAGGAGAGACCACAGTTGACGAATGAGGAGCGGTTAGAGGCTGAACGGTAGGAGGAGCTGTAGTGATCCTAGAGGAAGCAATATCCTGACATTCATCAAATATATGCTCCGCTTCGGTGGGTTCTGGGTCAACATAGACCCCCAAAGGATCAATCCCTAAATCCTTATCGACCTCATCTGGAGTTGAGCTGGTCTGTCCTTCAGCCGGAATTCGGTCGGAGAAACCTTCTCGGAATCCCTGAGCATATCTAAGAGCTCCGACTCTTGAGAACCGAGCATGAAGAGCCAACATCCCACCGTTCACTCTGCTGATGGTATCAATCAGAGCAGTACGCTCGTCCAAAGCTCTCTTCTCAAAAGCCATCCGAGCAGACTGTTCATCAGCCAGAAGGTGCTGGAGCTCTGCCTTTTCGTCTCTGATTGAATCACGTTCAGTCTGCCAAACACTCTTCTCAAGCTGGAGGGCATCCTTCTCATCCTGAAGAGAGTCGTTTTCCTTCTTCAAGACATCTCTTTCTTGTTCGGTTTTTTCAAGCCGAGCCAATACCTCGGTATTCTTGCTGGCGAGAAGGTCGTTCTCCTTATTGGCCACCTCCAGGCTATCAGAGAACTTACGGGCCCTGGCGTTCCCTATTTCCACCTGCTTCTGCATAGCCATCATTCCGAACAAAGTCTGCATAGATATACATTAATAATGGTTAAACCGATAGTCTGGTCGGACGAAGGCAAGACCAAATAATATGAGAGTATTCATGAGTTAGAAAATAAAAGTCACCTCCATGGCAGATTGGGGAAAGCGGCTGAACACATCCTTCTGGAGTCCATATGCTCCTATAATACGCCATGGCGGTCTGGCTATCCTTTAGCATGGTCTCGTTCGGCTTCATGAACGTCCCATCCGTTCGGGTGTACCGAGGAGCCCATGGTGGTAAAGTGGGAAGAGAAGGGGAGGCTGAAGCAGAAGCAGAGGCACCAGCTGCAACAGGCCCGGAGGGGGCAGGAGCTCTGACTGGGCGATGCAAGAGAGCACCCGGCCCAGAGACCCGGGTCCTTCTTATAAGAGGTTCCTCCTCAGGGTCGACCCCACCGTCAGGATGAGGCCTTTTGCCTCGTTCTTTGTCCCGAGCGCCCCCAGTGGCAGCAGGGGCAGTAGTGATTTGTGGAGACGCGCTCGGGTTGGTAGCAGGGGTGCTGACAACAGAATCAATAGCCACCGTGCTGGGGATGGTGTCAGAGATGGTGGCTGAGGAAGAGGCTGATGCAGGAGAGGAGGTTGCCCTAGCAGCAGAAGTGGCTGGGGGAGTATTTTTCTTCCTACCAAAGGATGGAATCTGAAGCCTGCTCATGGTATAGCCGAGGGATGAGAGCGCTAGAAGGTTGTCTGAAGTGAGGAGGTCTGAGCAAGAAGGAATATCGTTCAGAACGTATTTCTTCAAGTAATTACTCCTATCCCTGCAAACACTGTAGCTCAAGTCATCACAAGGTATGCCTAAGGAGCGACATAAGAAAGTACAAAAGCGAGGAACACATGTTTCGCAGGGACAATCGTTTTTATGAGATTTGAATTTCTTATATGAGGAAACAGAACAGACGCCAAAGGCACTCGGGATTGGGTAATCCTCTGCAGCCGGCGAAGACTAGGCCCCACTAATGCCCACGATGTTATCCCTCCAACCCTTTTCAGATTTGATTGTGTCCGTACATATGGACATCTTGTCGATCGGGTAGAGGTGGTAGAAGGGCTCGTTAGTTCGGATCTTACTGACCTTATAACACAGAAGAAGATCTATGAGGTCAAGGTCCAGACTTCTGTCACGAATCAAGAGTAGCATAACGGATATGATTCTAAAGAAATTAGGGTTTACCTGCAGGGGGGATATCCCCAGTCTATTGAAGACATAATTAAAGAAGGGGTGCAGAGGGAACCTAACGATATTCAGTTGAAGGTTTGAAAATAAAACTTCGCCGGGAAGGAGGCCAGCACCGGTCATAATATTAACATCCTTAGGGCAAACCCTAACTTGGATGTTGTCAGGAAGTCTAAGTCTCATACGAAGAACATCTAGATCTACAACCATGGTGGAAGTGTTTGAAGGATCTAAAAGGGTAAAAAGAAGCCTGCCGAAAGTAAAAAGGAACAAAACTAACCTCTGAGGTAGAAAGCAACAAAGAGCACTGCAAGACCGCTGGAAGAATGACTCTTGAAGGATTTCACCGGAAGAAGTTTAGCACTGTTCTAAAAGGATGAACGAGAGATTTGACTAATGATGGAGACGGTAAAAAGGCATGAAGTGGTATTCTAGAGCCTTATAAAGGCAAGGGGGACCCGAGGGCCGAAGCGTCAGGAAGGCGAGAAATTCATCGAGCCCCAAAACATTGATTCTGGATCTGACCGTCCGTTCCCCCATGTGGGTTTCTCGAGCCGTCAACGTCATGATGAGACGCCTTCAATAATTACCCCCTTATTAAACAAGGGGTAATTATGAGGGCAGTTGAGGAGGCCCGAAGTGGCATGGGCCGGATATGATTTGCAAACGCGACATCTGGTCCGTACAGATGGGTCAGGCCCATAGAAAGACACTGCCATATGGGCCGAATGCGAATTAGCCCATCAAAGATGACCAGAACTCATAGAGGAACGGGCCTAGATCCAGCAGTCCATCGACATTTGTAAATATCTATAAATAGGAGAAGTAATGAATAGAGTGGGGGGGAGATATTTTTTGGGGTTGAAATACAAGAGTTCTAGAGAGAGAAAGAGAGGAGGAATTTCCTGCATCTTCACCTCCGTTCTGGTTTGAACAGGACAGTCATTCAGTTCCAGGTTTTCTTCAGATATATTAGCTGATTTGATTCATTATGTTGCTTGAATCCGGAAAGGAATCCTTTGATGAAATGTCCACCCAAAATAAGTATATATGTTTACAATACTTATCTTATTTGACCATTCCTTTTCTTGGGTGTAGCAGGTCCATTGACATCTAGACCAAGAACGTCATATTTTCATATCTTGCGTGATCGCTCTCTGCAGCCCCTGGTTAGTACCTGTACACAAACACTCACAAACCATGTTTCTTCGCATGCAATTTGATGAGCGATGTTATTTTAGATGACAGATTTCTTCTGTATATAACCAACGATAATTAAATTATATCTTATTGCATTCAAATATTGATTAATCTAGTTTCTCAACCAATTTTATACTTTTATCCATTCAAGTTTTGATTGGTCTAATATATCAAAACCTAGCATCTTCAACCAAAACTTGAATGAAATCAGCTTGGCCACTAGGGAAAGTAGCATGAGTATAGGTGGTTGCTTCACCGATGAGCCTAAAAATTTCTCTGAATTGATCTCAATTGAATTGACAGAGTACATGTATGTGTGCGCGCTGCCGAATTTTATATATTTATATTTATTTTTTTTTTATTTCAGAGTTACAAACTTTAGAAATCAAGTCATAAAACTATAAGAGTCATCGTCATAACTTGATTTAAAATATGCATAGACCACTACTATAGCTGCCAAGCACATGTGAAATTACTAAAAAGCACTGAGATTGAGCTAGATAAGGCCCACTGAGGGCCACTGCTCCACTATTTGTATTTTTATCTGTAAAATCTTGACTAATAGTAAAAATGCCCCCTTGACCTTTTATTTCTCTCCCCACCCCCCTCTTCTCTTTTATATTTCTCTTGCTTAAGCTTTCCATATTTATCTCACGTTTTACGTGCACGAACAGCAGTGAAATGCCAAGAACCATATCATCTCCATTTTGACTATCTCCAACTGAATTTATTTATTATCTTATTATTCGTCAGAGCCAAATTAGTTTTTTATTTTTATTTTTTATACATAGTCAAATTAGTTTTTAACTGCGTCACTGAAAGCACTTGATTTACCAACAGGCCTGTGGCCTAACGGTACAAGACCCCTACTTCCCAAAGGAAGGTCAGGGGTTCGAACCTCAATGGAGGCAGTGTGTATGAGTACCAACTAGGAAAAAAAATAAAAAGCACTTGATTTCTAATATTCGATATAGCATACATGAAATGGAACTGGCAACCTATTAACAAGTAAAACATAAGATAAGTCTCAATATAACTTAGAACTTAGTTATGCAAGGTCCCAAGCAGGCCCAACCATGAAATTGAACTTGTTTCCAAAGTGGCTCTTTTCTTTAACATTTTTTTTTTTTATACTCAGAGGCATGGTCGTTTTTTTACCACGGCTTCTGATAAAGCTCAAGAAGACGGGAATGAAGAAAAGCAAAAGTAAGCTCGTGCTTGCCTATACAGGAAGTAGTCATTGCAGGAGCAGTTATCTTGAACTTCTTTTATTTTTTTATCCATTTATTTATTTTTATGTGTGTTTGTTATATTTCTAGGAAGGGGAGGGAGGGTGGTACAGGAAACACATTGTTGGAAGTAGTTGTTCAAATACATGATAGAGTTTCCTTCAAAGTATTAACAGATAAAACAAAGGAGTTTCTTTCAAAGCATCGAGGGATAAAACCAAATAGAGGAACCCAAGAGGGAGATATGAGGGGAAAAAAAGACCAAGAACTCTAACTGGAGAACGTACTCCCTCCAAACAATAGCATAAAGTAGGCGAAGTCCTTTCGCCTAAAATGTTGTACTCCAAGTTTCCCACTTGCTGTACCAAGAGACATACCAAGAGGGTAGTGTAGAAAACATACTGTTGGAAGTAGTTGTTCAAATACATGATGGAGTTTCCTTCAAAGCATCAAGGGATAAAACTAAGTAGAGGAACCCAAGAGGGTGATATGAGGAAAAAAAATGACCAAGAACTCTAGCTGGAGAACGTACTCCCTCCAAAAAATAGCATATAGTGGGTTCAGCCATAATGTTGTACTCCAAGCTTCCCACTTGCTGTACCAAGAGAGATACCTCTGAAAAATGCTAATTGCTAATATGCCCAAATCTCCTACATATAATGCAAATATCTTTGATTTCCATGGGGCGATCTGTTCCATTAACTAATTACAACTGTAGTCGGGCCCAAACAAAAACTCAGAGGTGCCCCTTGAAACTCTTATTTTGTTCAATTCACTTATGAATGCTCCACAGGTGGATTTTCCACCAACTAATCCCTTTTCTTGTCAGACCAGAAGTGCGTCTTGAAACTGTTATTTTGTTCACTCACCTTTGAATGTTTTATCAACCAGAACAAGTTTATTAAGTGGGTCAATTTAAGTATTAAATAAGAATGTTGGTCAGGCACTATACTACTAGACCACATTATTTTTTCTGAAATATGCTTGTAGATTTGCTACAAAAATTAACAGCCTGATATCTACGGTCGCATCATCTAATTGATCTCTCTATACCCTCGTCTTTGATTCTCCAGAATATCCGTGACTTTTGTTGACAAAGATGGCGAAGAGAAGCATATTAAGGTCCCCATTGGAATGTCTATGTTGGAGGCTGCTCATGAGAATGATATAGAACTTGAAGGTAAGCACTTAAAAAAATATATGTTATTTTGTGGTTGCACCTTATGCTGATTCATTATGATCTCTTCGCAAAACTTTGCAAGCATTTTGAACTAGTTTTTAGCGGTCAAGATGAGCGGGTATAGCAGCACTCTATCAGATTTTATACTAATGATGTATAGGTTAATCCTTGAGATCATATCATGATGGAACTATTTTAAACTTGACAACTACAGAGCTGCTCAACACTCCTCTAAACTTCTACATTGAATAACTAACTAATTTCAATTTAATTACAGGAGCATGTGAAGGATCCCTTGCTTGTTCTACTTGTCATGTGATTGTGATGGTAAGTTATTGCACAGCTGTGTTTCTCAACATGAATTGTTGTGCAGCTAAGAGAAGATCTATTGCATATTAAGCACTAACCTGATGAAGTTGTATTTCTCTGCATGACTTGTTTCAAGTGATCTTGCCATCAATATGCTTGCTAAAACGTCTCTCTGGCATCTGTTCTTTTTTTGTCATTTAGTTTGAGGGTATTGATTATGATTTTGTCAATGCATTAATTTGCCGTGGTGTTAACTCTTGAGAATCTTGGTTAGGATATGGGGTACTACAATAAACTAGATGATCCAACTGATGAAGAGAATGACATGCTAGATCTTGCTTTTGGCCTTACAGAGACGTAGGTCCCTCTATCTTGAAACTGGTCAATAGATATACTCTTATCGGCCAAGCTAATGTAATTCTATGTAATGATTTTCTGCAGGTCTCGTCTAGGTTGTCAAGTTATCGCACAACCCGAACTTGATGGAGTTCGATTAGCACTGCCTCCGGCTACACGAAACTTTGCTGTCGATGGGTATAAGCCAAAACCACATTAGAAGTCCTGGATAGAAAAATAGGCTGGAAAGAAGATTTTGAGTGTAAAGGACAGGCTCTTGCCAGTTTTGTAGCATCTCCATCTTAGAGAATTGAAGGGTCTTGGACCCTGTAGTAGCGAGTATACGCTACTGATAATTCCTTGGTACATTGTTCACTTCATATTTATTTTTTCCCCAAATTCGATACTGCCATGTATGTCATAGGCATATTGACCTCATAGAAACAGGCAGCTTTGCTCGAGTGGCTGACTCATTTTATTGGTCGGTTTCTGGTGACAGCTATTGGTAATGGTGCGCGGTTCTGTTTCAATACGCGGTTTGGTCTAATAAGAAGAGTACACCTTGATTTTCCTTGGTACTGCTGGAACATTTTAGTTCAAAGTTGATGCACAAAACTTGTTAGCTCTTTTAACTTAGCCCTCATCAGGAAGTACAACCCACTTGTTGATTCTTAGTGGTCCAAATTCATATGATATGGTTTACAGTTTTGTTTTGTGGGTATACATGGTTTAACTTTCTATTTTGGTTTATATAGCGTTCGACTTTGAGAAAAATCATTGTCTTAAGTTTCAATGCAATGCAAGGTCAAGACGTATCTCACTCTGGAATGCCAGTTTTTTTGTTTTTTTCAATCATGGACATCCAATGGCCAAAAGTTTGCGTGAAGTGTTGGTGTATGGATGACAACAAATTGATCCCGACACATTGAAATTGGGTGTTTCAAAGTCAAAAATCTACCTTGACACTCATAATTAGTCAATGTGAGTTCAGGTTAACAAAAATGTGTTATTACAGGAATGGTATATCGATGTTACTATTACATTTAATCATATTTAAATGTGTTCTTGAATTTTTTTTTTTTTTTGGACTTATGCGTCACAAGCAACTTGAACTTATTCCCAACTAATTAGTGAAATTTAGAAAGAAAAAAAAGGGATAATTATTCGTAGATATACAGACATGATTCAAGACACAGCTGATGTGAAAATCAAAACATGTCTGTCCATCGATAGCATACTGCCGACTAAAATACCTTGTACCCTTGTAATGAGAATCCTTTAAACAATTCTTGAGGGTGGCACCTAACGGTACGAAAATTTATTAAATTAAGGCTCCGTTTGGTTGTGCATAATCTTTTTCTTTTTTTCTTTTTTTTTTTTTTTGTAATATATTTTTTAAATAAAACATTTTCATGTAAAATATTTTTTTTACTTTTTTATTTTTTGGTATTTGATAAAGTCAGTAAAATATTTTCTGAATCAGTTTTTGTGCACAATAACTCTCTTTTTTTTAGTGTTTTTCACCAACAAAGAATAATACTCATAATTAACTCTCTTTCTTCAATATTCTTCACTAACAGAAAATAGTACTCTCTAAATCATCCCCTCTTCGTTACTTTCTCTTTCATCTCTTTCTCTCTCCTCTCACTCTTTGTTATACATGCAGAAGTAAGATTAAAAATAAAATTTTTATATTGAAATGATTGAAAAAGATTAGTTATTATAGTGACATAGAGTTTTGGTAAATTATTTTCAATCATTTGAGGGTAAAATGATTTCCATGGAAAATGATTTCCTAACTCTGGGTCTCCCGTACATCGAAAAATAAAAAATAAAAATAAAAAATATATATATATATTTTAAAAAAATTTACAGCCTAAATGATTACCTTGGGGTCTCCCATACACCTAAATAAAATTTTAAAAATTTTATTTACAGCCTAAATGATCCTCGACTTGTGTTTCAATCCAATTAAAATAAATTAACATATAAAACTTTAATTAATTTAACATGAATTTTGATTAAAACCTAATAATTCGTTCAAAAGTACAGTCACTTGTTACATTTTGTTTACCACTCTTAAAACATCAAGAACCATTTTGGAAAACCTTAATAAAAAAATTGAGTTCTGACAGACGGGAAGGTCCACCAACCAAGCCGGCTGGGGCATCACACCGATGACGGATATCCCGGAACTAACCAAATAATTATCCCCACGTGTCCCACACTTCGGCATGCCTCCCTCTACCGACGCCGTCTAACCCCTCAGTTTTTTCCGTCAACCCCCCCAACAAACAACTTTTATTTGTGTCATCTAAATCCACTTAACGCCCCGTTTATAATTTCGCCGGTCAACACCAAAAACCCTAACTTTCCCCCTTTCTCTTTCTCTCTGTCTCTCTCCTCCTTCCCTTTCTCTCTCTAAAACTCCTCCCTGCGGCCGGTCGTCGTTGACCCATCATCAGATCGCTTTCGTCCTACTCACCCGGCGCAACGTAGCATCTCCACCATGGAAGACGATGAAGAAACCCACTCACACCCGTCGCCTGAGTCTGGATCTCAGGCTTCTCCGCCGCCGAACGGGAGGATTACGGTGACGGTCGCCGCCGCGCCGCCTCAGAACACCCTAACCCTGGCCCTCCCGATCCAGCAGCCCAGAACAACCGGCAACGGCGGTGGAGGAAGCGGTGGCCGAGAGGATTGCTGGAGCGAAGGGGCCACATCGGTGCTCATCGACGCCTGGGGCGAACGCTACCTCGAGCTGAGCAGAGGCAATCTCAAGCAGAAACATTGGAAAGACGTCGCCGATATAGTCAGCAGCCGAGAAGATTACACCAAGACTCCCAAAACCGATATTCAGTGCAAAAATCGCATCGACACGGTGAAGAAGAAGTACAAGCTCGAAAAGGCCAAGATCGCCGCCGGCGGTGCCCCGAGCAAGTGGCCTTTCTTTGACAGGCTCGACCGATTGATAGGTCCGACGGCCAAGATCACCTCCGGTGCCGGAACATCCTCCGTGAAAGTGCCTGTAGGAATCCCTGTAGGGGTTAGGTCAGCCCAATTTCAGCAACAGCAAAAACAGCTGAAGCAGAAGCAGCAGCTCCGGAGACGAGCTCCGGTGGATTCAGACTCGTCTCCGGAGCCATCTCCTGCTTCAAGCGACAGTTTACCACCGGAGCCGTATGAGCGGAAGAGGCCTAGGGTTCAGAGAGAGTTGAATTCGAATCCAGTGCGTCCCTGCACCACACGGGGCAAAGATGTAGAACGGAGAGATAAGAATTGGGGGAATTCGGTGAGAGAGCTTACTCGGGCGATTCTGAAATTCGGAGAGGCATACGAGCAGGCAGAGAGTTCAAAGCTGCAGCAGATGGTGGAGATGGAGAAGCAGAGGATGAAATTTGCAAAAGAGCTTGAGTTGCAGAGAATGCAGTTCTACATGAAGACTCAGTTGGAGCTGTCGCAGCTAAAGCATAAGAGAGTTGGGAGTAACAACCATCATAGCAATAACAATAACACCAATGACAACAATAGTGATAGCATTAGTTAGATTTAGATTCAAATCAAATTAGTATGAGCCAAATTTGTACTTGAATTTGGTAGTTTGGATGTTTAACTCTCTCTTTTCCTTTGTTGTTCAAATTTAACTATTGTCAAATGTTGCAATTGTTAACTAAGCTTCAAATGAAGCTCATTATTGTATCAAAAAAAATCTCTCTTGGTATCCATTCTGGAAATATTCTGTATATTCTCTCTTACAACAGCCTTGCATATATGCATACATACAATATATACATACAAGCATAATATGCATGCATTAAGCAGTTTTTGTATGGTTCTCGTCCAATAAAAAATTGTTGATACAAATCATCAATATATCACACATCTCATTTTAAAAGTTTTTCACTGACATCTTTAATTGACATCTTCAGCAGTGCGCTGTGTACATGAACTTCAGGATCACCTTTTGGGTTGAAGTACTCTGAAGATGTCATGAATATTCCTGCAGCTAAAATACAGTTTTGTGTGTCAGTCGCCATAAGAAACAAAGATGATATACAAGAACAAATTAATATTTGACTGGAAGTGCACGTGATAAGAGCATTACAACTGTAATTAATCATATGGAGCATGTGGTTTTCAAACTTGTCATTTTAGGTGCCTTTCATGGACAGAAAATCTCAAATGAGTGTGAATATAGTTCTAAACAATCCAATAACATAATACCCTTGTAAAGTATGATGCAAAGAGAACAATCATAAATTAATATTACGAAGCAAGGAATATTTAAGGCATTATATCAGCCCCAAAATTGCATGCTAGTTTAGAGTTCCACCCATTAGGTGAAGTCTATATGTTTATAGTGTGTTTCCGAGAATTAAAGTTTTTCTCCACTTCTGCCTCCAAGCAGAAGCTTTAAAACATCTTCATAGTATAAACGGGCAGCAAGCAAATCAAACACTCATCACCCTAAATCTAACTGCATTGACCTGAAAATCTAGTTCAATGACATTACAAATGATGCAGACATGCGGTGGTTAACTCACCCAAGTGTTGTGTAATACAAAATGTTTGTCTGGAAGTGATGGAAGTTCACTTGGAGGCTAAAAGAGCCAAGGAATAGTTTTATCCTGCTAAAATATGATTTGGAAGTTCTATTGTAGTCTCAGGTAACACAGGGTGGTTGTAACTGGTGCTGATATGTGTGTGTGCATATAGGATATCAGTTAATATGTGTTTTGATCCCGCATAATGAAATTCTTAAGATATCATCCACTTCCATACGATAACACCATTTCATTAAGTTGACCAAAGTTCGAACCACCTTTTTTGGACCGAACAGTTAACTGTACAATCCAAAAAGTTCATTTTCGTACTTTCAGGCTGTGATTGCCGTCTTAGTAGGAAATTGGGAGAGAGAGGTTAAAGAAAAAAGAGAACCATGATGGTCCATGTGTCTAAGTGTCTTTTATTTTATTTATTTATTTTTTTATCAGGAACAGCTTTTGTCTTACTGCAATACAAGTGAGAAGCTGAGTTAAGCAAGAAGATGCATAAAAATTCAAGGGGAAAATTGATAGTTTGTCTACAAAGGAAAAAAAAGTTTTTTGAGAAGATTAGAATGCTTTTATGCATCATTTTAAGGTCACTTAATGAGCCGTAGAGGAAAGACAACAAAATAGAACACCATATTCCATCCCTCTACATTTCTGAAACATTCATAGTTTGGAATTTCCCTTAATATAACCAAAGGGTGAGTGGATTAGTGGATTTCTTATAGAATGTGATATATTAAGTATCAGCCTTTCAATTCATAGCAACCCTTCCATCATTTTCTAAAGAAAATGTTATTCATATGAAAGTATGGGGCAATAAATTTGTTACAGTAATTTGTAGTTTGAACCTTGAGATTTAAAATTTGAACCCTACAATTTAAACCAAATATTAACTAAGGAAGATTTTGAATTTTATGACTCAGAATCGTATTGTATTTTTCTGAAAACTCATGCCTTATCATATGAATGCTTTTACACAACAATTTTTTAACTTGAGTGGAAATTAATTATCATTCTTTAAAACATAAATACTTAAACATTTGAAATTTGAATACATAATTTCATAAATTGAGAATGGTTTGACAGTATGTTACTAGCAGAAGACATCAGTATTGATGGCACAATAACATTATAAAACCTATCAGGAAACCTGTATGGAAGAAGATAGTGTGGATAAGAGATCCAAGTTATAGGGATATTAAAAAGTTTTCATGGATGGTTTTAGCCGAATTGAATATGTTGAGATAGATCAACCTTGGTAGAAGGTATTTCTAATAAAATAACTAAAAATTGGAAGAGGTTTAGGGTCAGATTTTAGGTACTTCAACACAAATTGAATATCACATTCAACTATAACGCGATCACAGTTCAAATTTGTTTGCTAATTTTAAGCCAAGAAATTGTTTTGCCTATGCCATCTCAGGAAGAAGTTACTGAAGTATTTGGGTGTATGGCTGATAGGAAGCTACTGGAGGAATTCTTAAACATCCTAAACCTACATCCTACAAGCTTCAGTCCCAAGTCCCGACTCTTTTCTTTGGCAAAGAGAGTGGCATTGAAGGAAGTCGCCAGTCACGAGCCAGGAGAGATCCTTATCCCCACTGTTTCCACCAAGGCAGACCAAAGGCTTTTTCTAGTCTGGTAGTAACTCGTAAACTCCAGTCAAGATCCATACGCTACATTACAGTTGACACTATTGCATCACATAGATTGCAACGGGGAATGAGCCGACAAACTGTTAATCGTTCTGGGTAGGGGTGCACACGGATCCGTTGAGACCCGCGAACTGGATCAAACCAAACAAAATCTCACACAGTTTGGTTCGGGTACGGGAATGAAGGGTTTGATTCTCGTTCCAAAATTTAAGGAACCATGAATTTCGGATTGAATTACAGTCCAAGGGCCAAAAACCGGTCCAGACGAATGACAACTTATATATAAATATAAGTTATGCCCAATGCGCGAGACTCTTGCCACTCCGAAATACGGGAACGGTTAGATGTACACAGCCTTACTTCTGCATGCAGAGAGGTTTTATTCTGATTGGTAAAACACAAGTTAACTTATATATATTATATATGTTTCTTACCTAACCCTAATCTATCATCTCTCATTCACATTTCAGAAAACTCATACCAGCCAACACATCCACCCTCCATCTCCGTCTCTCCGTCATGACACCAGAACATTGTCATCGTTTTTCTCCATCACTAAATGATTACCTCTGGCAACCTCCACTTCCCTTTCATTCTTTTTCAACAGACGCCTCATGTGATTCCCTCATTCAGCCGACAAATCACGACCCTCACAGGAGTCTCCATCATCGACCACTTTCAGGGCCTAGTTTATTGCTCATGATTAACTTGTAACTGTGGATACCACGTTACATACATGTTGTACAAATGTTTCAAGTGTTCTACCTGATAGAGATTATCAAGTTAAGTCTCTGATAAGTTGAAAACCAATTTGGGAATGGATTAAGGATCCATGAAAAGGCAAACCAGATCTCACACATAGCAGAGGTCAATAAAAAGCTTCATTTATGATGCACCAGGTTCAAGACTCTATACCACAGGTATAAGGCTAAAACAAAAGCAACTCACAAGCACCATCATAAAAGGGTTGATCTTGCCGGATGCCATTGGCACTTCCCTTGAGATTGGCTGCCTAACTTTGTTTATGATGGAGGAAAAGCCGCCGTATCCACCAAAGCAATCCAAACCGATTTCAAACAGTTCACATTCGTTCAGTCCCATTGGTTCCAAAAGTTCAGTTTGGTTCCAATTTTTAAGTGTTGAGACCGCCTTGGTTCTGGTTTACCCCCTAAGTCACTGAGACCGGTTTTACATTCTTTTTCAATGTTTGATAGAATTGAATTATCATATTTTAAAATTAAAATCATCTAAATTACCTACCATATACATCTAAATATATTACTTCTCAAAAAAATATATATATATATATATATACATATAAATATATTGAATTTTTTTAGCACCTAAAGCATCAAAACAATCAAGATTTACCACAAATCTTTTTACAAACAAAGCCAATAACACTACAAAACTCATAGATACAAAGTAAACTCCCTGGAGGTGTAAACAAAACACAAACAGCAATGTAAGAGCACACATAAAGGTTCATTGGTGTTAATATCACATGACATGTTATACACACCCCCCCCCCCCCCCCCCCCCCCCCCAAAAAAAAAAAGTGACAATGTCATAGAAAGATGTCATTTGAGTATATTATATGACAAACTATGGAAGTTCAATTTAAACCAACTTTACAATTTAAGTTCAAACATTCCGATTCATTTTCTGAAGAAATTTGCCCAAACGTAATGCGTCAAGATTTTGATCCTAAATCTAGTTGAATTTTGAATTTGAGCTGATGATTGTGTTATGGACTATGGTAAAAAACTATGAATGCTTACTTTTTTCTGCACCCATGAAGTTTAATTAACTTCTACTAGTAATTATTTTTAAGGAGGAAAAAAAAAAGGCAAATTCATCATCTGCACCTAAGAGTCTGAAATCCACGTATATACGGAGTAGATAAAGCTTGGCCTTTACAATTAAACAAAAGAAACTAACAAGCTAATTCCATGACATCTACAAAATCCAAAAATTACTCCAAATATGCTTCAACACCCAGTTGTCCATCTAAACAAAAGACTCGAGAATTTACTTTTTAATTATAAATTTGCTCCCCCATTTCGCCAAACAATCTCATATTTCTCTCCCCACATGAATCACATCAAACAAAGTGCAGCTGTTTGCCTAGACCTCCTTCTCCCTTTCTCAACCCTCCAACTACCAATATCTCAGCCATTGATCTGGGGAACACCCAACCCATCCCAAACAAATTCAGCAATAAGGCACGAACCTCCTTAAATCTAAATATTATGAGGAAAGAGAGTATTTCTATTTATAGCTAAGAAAAATTTTTATGGAGGTAATTGCTTAGTGCAATGGTAAACACTCAGATTGACAAGCAAGCAAATGCAAGTTTGTTTTCAGTGTTCCCCTCCTAGCACCTCTCGTATGTGCGACATACACTGAGCCCTTTATAAAATTATATTATGACAAACTAGCAGGAAGTGGCTTCAAAAAACTCATCATTACAAATAATGGAGGAAAAAGGATATTATGATACCCACTTTTCAAAGGTATTAACATAGAATGTCCCATACCAGTTTTACCACAATTAAAAAGTTTCAAGAGAACGAGGAATCTAACAGCAACAATAAAATCAAATTACAAAAGGTTCACCCGTCACTATCACCTTAACAAATCTCTATAACAAATAAGGGTTTAATAACATCTAGAAAATTACTGAAACGGAATAGATAAAAATAGTGAGGATTTATTCATTTTAGAGTTAAAATGAAAGTTGAGTTTGAGGGACCAAAATGAGTGTGTTGAGGAAATTGATTAACATGACAGCAATGATTTATAGAATTCAAAACATGTCTTATTTGCTTAAAAATTCAGATGTTTTTGTTGATGGGATGTTTTCTTAACTATACTTTAGGCATTGTTTAAGGTAAAAAGTCCGTCATAAGATATGTTATCGGCTTTGCTTCATTTGATGTTGTCAACTTTTCGATGAATTGGATGGGGAACAAGTTGATACCAATTATGACAAAATATTATTATTTGATGCTGAAACAGTCAAATGCAATCAAAATTATGAGATTGGTGGATGATTAAGAATTCTTTATTCTTACTTTTAGACACTTTATCTTTTGATATCTTGTAGGAGAATTCATTCACACGCAATGTAAATGTATTTTCACTGGGTTTGGGTAAACTCAAAGCATCATAACATGCAAGATCTCACGGAAAGCAATCTATGACCAAAGTCCACAAACATAGTCAGCAAAAAGAATATTACAAAATTCAATGCAAGCTAAGCTGAATTCTACGCAACACCACTGAAGCACAGTCAAAAGATTCACAGTAACACTAGTCGAAGTCCAAGCTGAATATATAAACTATCCAACTTAAAAGTCATTATTCCTTCACAAAAATTCAACACCTTGGAATTCTTTTGGTTGTATAATGAAAAGTAAATCCTAAAAAGTGACTCTCAACCATATACACACACATAACAAACAAATTCAAAACCCTAGCTCCCGTGACAATACACATTGATAATTCATATACATGCAGGTACATGTGTGAATTGTTGCATAATAAAATAAAAATAAAAAATTAACACTAATCTAATGCATTCAAATAGGGTTTTTAGAAGTTCCAAAAAAATTGCAATTAACACAACCAATTAGTTAGAATTGAGAGGGGAACAACAGCATACCTGGAATAGAAATCGTGTGAATCTGTGAAAGAGAAATTGAGGGATAGAGAAGCTAAGAAGATGAATCGCCATAAGAGAATCGAAAAATTAGTAGAGTTTAGGCAGTTGTAGGTTTAATCGGTGTGTTTTCTCCGTACAGTGAAGAGGAGATATTTATCTTGCCCAGTTTTTGTTGGGGGCACAGAAAACACAGAGGTCTTAATTTCGACCACGGCAGAATGTTTGCGCGACATCTCTAACCGGTGTCAGATCCCGGTGGGCTATTTCTTTCCTTTTCTTTTGCGTAAATTACACAGTACACTCACCTCCCAGGCTCCCCAATTGAATAAAAAGTGTAATTTTATCCTTTACTTAAGAACATAGTAGTAAAACTTTCAAGTGTTTTTTTTTTTTTTTTTTTTTTCCTTAATTTGAAATTTTTTTTTTTTTTTTTTTTACAGAAAAGGCATTGTTCATAAATGTATTTGCAAAATAACCAAAACAGAAAGATAATAGGAGTAATGATATAATGATAATGATAATGATAATGATATAATATAATGTTTATACAAAAAAAATAAAATGAATGGCAATTAAAGACCTATTCATGAAAATCTTTAACAACCTGTTACCAATAAGACATATGACACTTATATTTCATTTGGTTTGTCAAGTGAAATTCTGGAATCCATACATCATTTTTAATTTTTTAGAATATTATTTTATTTCTATATATATATATATATATATATATATATATATATATATATATATTCATGAAAATCTTTCTCTCTTTAAAATATCTTTTATGTTGTCTGCTTAGCAATCTGTTACCAAGAAAACATGTGATACTATATTTCATTTGGTTTGTCTAGAATCCATACATCATTTTTAATTTTTTAGAATATTATTTATTTCAATATATATATATATAAATTCTTTCTTACAAATATTATTTTTTCATTCTATAAATTCTATATATTTTCCTTCATTCCTAGAACTCTCCCTCTATAAGAAACTATAATATATATCTCTATTTTTTGTTTTCTCTCTCTCCAAAATTTTTTTGTATCGTTGATAATATTTATCTCTAAAATTTCTCTCTCTCTCTCAAACAAAGCATTCGTAATTAGCAAGTCTCAAGAAATTTCATAGTATCGACACATAACACAACCCGCAAAGACGTTGCTTGACCCGCTCTAAAAAAATCAGCAATCCAATTCCAATCTTTTCAAAAAGATCAAGAGAAAAAATTAACAAATAGTTACAAATTTTCGGTATAAATAAATATAAATCATATAAAAAAGGAATATATGAAAAATAAAGAAAAAATTAGATTAAAAAATTTGCATCTTGTATCCACGTCAAAACAATATTAAAAAGTTTGGATGAATTCTATGCAATTATGAATTCTATGCGATTATAAATTCTTGCACTATTTTGTCATACGTTATTTATTTACTTTTATTATATCAAGAGCGAAGTGCATAAGCTCCAACTGGAGAAGTCCTCATTTCCAATCATATTAGATAATCCATCCTTCTAATAGAAACATGTTTCCTAGTTTATGTCATTTCTTTAACTTTTTAACAGAAGACAATGTGTCCATCATTATATATATATATATAGTTTTACATACAATTAACAACTATCTGGATCTCACTCTATTTGGACTTTGGATTAAAGTTGTAAAAGAAGTATATCAAGACCTCAAATTTTAAATTACAAAATATGCTTAAAGTTAATCAAGAAAAGAGGGAGACTAAGAAATAAAATATTCAGTATTAATGCAAAGAATGACATCAACAAGGAATGATGACAAGCTACCGAACACATTGTGAAAATTGATTTTTTTTTTTAATTGTGGACATATGTTATTATATTCTCATTTTACATAGAAATTTAGAATACAACAAATGTAATGTTAATTATGGAATTGTCTGTCTTGAAATTAAAATTTGAATTCAAGACAACTGCACTAGCTCAAGTTTTAAAACAATTATCACTTAAGTTTTAATTATATTTTAACATGGTCCCAAAACACTTATAGTTCTCCAATTTTCATTGATGGACATTAAGAATTGAAATTCTGGCATTTATAACAATTAAAATGTCCAAAGATACTATAACAGTTTTTTTTTTTTTTTTTTTTTTTGACAATTGTGGGTGTTCGGACTAATTTGCGTGCACCTCGACTAATCTCACGAGGCCCTGAAGTAAACGACCAAGGCAAGCCTCCAGTAGCCTTAAGGAGACTCAAACTGGTGGCCATTGGGGAGCAAACCCAAGGCCTGACCAATTGAGTTACCATGTAGGTTTAAAGATACTATAACTTGATTAGACAGTCTTGATCCATTGACATTTAGTAGACCAGTTTAATTCAGACTCTCTGATTAAAAAAAAGACACACAACAGTGCATTAATATATTACAAAGAAATTTCATCATCAGTCTGGAATGAACTGGTCCACCACGTGTCAAATGGTCTAAAACCATCTAATAATTTATCATAATTTGATATTTTAAGTAAAGTAATGCTTTTAAGATAGTAGGTCAGGCCCACGAACAAGTTCTAATCTAATTGCATTTCATACAGTGACCCGATACGCAGATATTCTCTTTAAAAGAGTAACGAGTTATCTCTATTTTGCCATTGAATTAAAAGTTACATTAAATAATTTATTTAATTTCCACATATCTAAAAAAAATTATTTCAATTGAATGATTAAATAATAATAGCTTATAACTCAATTTTTGAGAGTCTTTCTAAGAACATTACTCTTTTAAATATACAACAAACCCTAAAAAGAATCATGTCTCATGCAACAAAGGTTATTGATTTGACAATCTTTTTCCGAAACTAAATTTCAGAAAATTATTTCAAACTTGTAATAACATATGACACGACTCAAGGTCATGATTATATACTGAAAAATTATATTTGTTCAAAATAAATTTTAAATATACAAACAAACCCCGAAAAGAACTGTCTCATTAAGCAAAGTTTATTAATTTGACACTTAATTTTCAGAGAATTATTTCAAACTTATACTGACATGTGAGTCAAAGTCATGATGATTGTATACCCGGAAGATTAATTTTGCTGAAAACGCGAGGATGTCCTCAGATCCAGGAAGAAGAAGAAGAAAAAAAACATATTAGTTTCTCAAAAACCAAACATGATTCATGGACATTCATTGTGGTGACAAAGTGGGATGCCCAACACCCTTGGCATACCTCACAAAGTCAATAGCATAAATGTGCCCCACCGACTATTCAAGTGGTAGGCCACCCTTGAAATCAAATGCAATTGGGACTGTCTGATGTTAAATGATTCCAATGACCAAAAAACCAGTGTGTCACAACCACAATTTGATGTTTCTTGTGGTTGTGGGGGCTGCACAACCCAGCAATATCAAAGTACAATTAGCTGCTGGTAAAAAGATTGATGGTGCGCAGGCCCCATATACATCATGTGCACCACAAGATTCACAACCCTTAATTTCTTTGTCATTATAGTTAAAAATAGCTTTACACTTTTTGGATTAATAAACCCTAATTCTAGGTTTCCTTCTCAATAATAGGTTCAATCAAAGGATAATAATGATAATACCAATTACCACATGTTTGGTTAAAAAAAGGTAAAAGTATTGGTCCTTGAGGGGTAGATCAGTCATTATCTAGGTGCCACCTGTCATTTTTTTAAGGCTTTTATCATTATTGATAATGATTGTTTTTATGTTTTCAAGTCTGGGGATGGGGGAGCCTGATGCTGACACGTGTCGAAGGATTAATGGTGGGATGAGTTTGTCAACTTATCCCAAGAAACTAATCATATGGCCACTTGAAATTACCTTCAACAGCCACATGCCCTTGAAAGTGATAGTTCAATGCCAAAAGACAAAAGTTCAAACCCTAATTCACTTCAATGACCACAGCACATAATTGGACTGTCACAGTGAATCATTAGAGTAAATCATTAGACTATTAGCTGGAGAGGGCAAATCACAAATGTAGTGAAAATTTAAGTTTTGACCCATAAGTTTGCACAATTTCAAATTCACAATTGCAGTGTAAAATTAAGATGATTTGGTACCTAATTCTGAGGGTGTTCAAGTTTCTCAAGAAAATAAAATTGTAGGTTATTCTTGTAAGTTTGATAATAATAACATGTTATCTTAAAGCATTTAATTCGCCCAAAAGAAGGAGATCAAACAAAATCCATTATTAGAATAATAGGGTGCTACAGGAGCATTCTAACTCCTCAACTCCCAATTCTACTACAAATTCTCATGGCTTTCTTGTATGGTTTGGTTATTCTCTTCTATAAGAAGATATTTATGGTCAATATAAGCGCTTATGGAATAATAAATATTGTCTCTTAGAACAAGAGAGTGAGATTGTTGAAACTTGATCGATTCAATCTAAAGATTCGATTGATTATTGGACTAAGTTTGATCAATTAATTCTCACTGTGTGACACGTTAGACAAATATCATCTTTTTAATCGTTCCACCGACTAAGAATGACCATGCACCACCACCTATAGAATCAAGAAAGAGTTTTTAATTTGTCAATCCTTATTTTGTCTGAACTTGATAAATTTTCGTGTTGAGTTAAGTTAAGTTGCAGGTTTCATTCCTGGTGGTGTCTAATTAACTTGTTTGACACTCTATAAAATATATACTTAATTTTAATTTGAGCTAAAGACAAATACGAGACTTTTATGCTTAAATCTACGAAGAACAAGGACACTTCAATGTCTCAATACGCAAGAGTCTCAAGTAAACCAAGTGTTACAAAACTATTTTATATGAGATTAAGAGCTTGTGGAATATTTCAATTGTTTAACCCCCAAAAAAGAAAGAGTTAACTAGGTGTGATTAAGTCACATTCGTGGCTCTGTAGTAGTATCTTGAGACAATGACCTATCACTCCACATATTCCAACGTCATTTCCAACAATATCACCAAGAAAGCAATATTAAGTTAAACATATTTATAACAAAATTTATGGTTGAATAACTCTTACATATCTTAGGAACTGCATCCTTGAATAGCTGATGTAATGTAAAAATTGACATAAGATATGCTTTAGAGCACAAGGAACTTTCTATATATGCCTTTTGGCCTAGTTGACAAATTTAAGGTGCTAATCCGGGATAAGGATAAAATTAGAATTTAAAATTAACATACCCAATAATATTACATCGATAATGTAATGCATGATGCAACGCATATTGTTACTGTAAATGTGTTTCGTCTGGGTTGCATTATCAATAGAAAGGTACTTATAGCATGTATGTCTTAACATAACATTTTGACAGAGATGGTATGAAGAAAAAATTGGTTGGGAAATAAATAAGAGGGGAATTTGGGGGTCGGAGGGAGTGGGAGGAGGGCACATGAAAGTACAACACTGACTCTGGTGAGAACAGAGAACACACATCCCCTTTCAGAGAGGTATCTTTGACAACTGCACATGGGGAATTCTATAAATAACCACAATATATATATATATATATATATATATATATCACCAAGAGCATGCTGTTTAATTTGCACATATGGTAAACTGTCAAAATACTATCTTCAACTGGTACAATTTACTGCAATAAATGGGGAAGGTGACCCTTCAATCTGTAGCCTATAAAGAATCTTATGGGTGCACATTCTGTCCGGACGAATTGTTGACTGTGTGCGTGTGTCAATGTGTGTGTGTGTGTAGAGAGAGGGAGATTTTGACTAATTATCTGATCCCAAATATTACATCACCTGGGATGTCGGTTGTTAAGTGTAGCCAATGTGTATATATATAATCTTTTATATTAATTAATTTGGCAAATACGGCTTCCTTTATATGTACTTAATTGTAGATAAGTCCATCAATATTCTGTGTATTGCAGTACTTCATTTTATTTTTCACACAACCAATCTAGGTTTGGAGAAAGGATGAGGGTTATGATTAGTTGGAGATTATAAGTTAAACACGTCTATGAGGTAGTAATACCTGTACAAATGCTAATGGCATGTAGATATGGATCACAATTTGCATATTGAGTTAATGGTAATTTGGCTTTATAATAAGTTGGTTGTGTGTATATAAAGGAAATAGCCCTACTCCCAAAAGGGGAGTTGTGGACACAATCAATCAAATAAAGAACATAAATATGAAACTCTTTTCATTGCAGGTTTGAAGAAGATTAAATATATGTAATATTATCTACTTCTTTATCTAGACAAATTATTTGTCACGATAGAAATTATAAAATAATAATATTATGTGAGTTACATATTTGGAAGCTATGATGTGACTTATGCTCATCTACCTTAACTACATTGATTTTTATATTTATATATTTATATTTATAATTTGGACTAATTCCATAAAACTCCTAATACTTTTAAATTTTGATCATAAATCCCCAACCTATTTTAAAAAATACAGATACTTTAAAAATTGATCACATTGCCTCAATATCCGTATCTAACCTGTTAACCGGGTTGTTAAGTGTCGAATTTGACATTTTTATTTAATATTAAATTAAAAAATATAATTATCATTTTTAAAGTTACAGAAATACTCCCGTATCTTCTTCCTCCTCCTTACTCCCTTCCTTTGAAACTTACCCCCTCTCTCTCTAAACCAAAGCCACAACCACTGAATCATCTTTGCAATTATAAGGAGTAATTTGAGTAATATAATGTGTTAATTTGAGTAGTTTGGTGTAATTGCAATATACACACGCGCGCGCACACACGATGGGTTAATTTGAGTAGTTTGGTATTATTGCAATATATATATATATGCAAATCAACCAATATTTATATACGGTGGTTTGTTTTTGGTAAATGTTTCATTTTGATTTGTGAATCATAGAAATTTTCTTGTGATTGTTAGAGGAAGTGGGTTTGTGAACAAAATCGTCTAGATAACATAATCAGCCGTCCATGGATGAAAGGGAAGGGGAGAAGAGGAGGAAGAAGGCATGGGGATATTTCTGTAACTTCAAAATGATAATTATGTTTTTTAATTTAACATTAAATATTAAAGACAAATTCGACATTTTACAGCCCTGTTAATAGGTCGGATACGAATATCGGGACAATATGATCAATTTTTATACTTTTGGGAGTTTTCTAAAATATATTGAAGATTTATGATCAAAATTTAAAAGTAGTGGGGGTTTTATAAAATTAGTCTTTAAAATTTTGTTAACATTTTAATAATGTTTCCACTAATTTGTTATAAAATCTCTTAATGTTAATTTTTTTATTAAATTGTTGATAAAATCCTTATAATGTTAATTATTATTGTTAATTTTTTTCCTTGTTAAGATATTTTTTTTGACTCTGTGTTTAGATTCTCCTTTGGCTTTAGCTCCGATATCTCCGGTTTTAAAAATATAATGAAAAGGGAGGGAAGGTTTACTTTCAGAACAAGCCATGAAAACTTGAAATGTTGAAATCTACTTTTTCTTTAACGAATGGAGATTTGATTTTGAATCACATACAGACAGTGAACAATTTTAATCGTTGAAAAAATAAATAAAAAGCCAACAATTTTTAACGAGGCATATTATTGATTTTCCACTATCCCAACAGGACCAAAACCAACAATCCAATATGTGAATGCAATATCCATGGTCCCACAAATAATTCCAAAACATGTAGACGAACGTAGCACTTCACACAATTAATAATGTTTTGTAATGCACATGTGGTCCAATTCAAATATAAAGGTGTGAAAGTGGAGATTATGTTTTTATTTCTTAAAACTAAATTAGAAGTATAAGTGGAGAGAATTGTCTTTTTTCCGAACCATACAATATAATTATAATTCATTTTATTCAATATGCAAACCTAGTGTCTCTAAAGACCACCCTCACTTTACTTGGAAAAGAGATTTTCATGCATGATACATAAATAATGTTAAAACATTAAGAGTAGGTAATTTTGTCTTTTCATTATAATTAGTAAAAACTTGGATTTAACACAAGGATTAAGGTTTTAATTAGAAAAGCATAATTGTTTTGTTCAAACTACAATTTGAGCCAAACATCCTAATCATATATATATGTATATATATTAAAAGGGTATTTAATTCAATGGTATAATGTCTCGATATCCAAAGAGTAGGAGAGGGGTTTGAGTCCAGAATTTAAGAGTTGAGTTTTAAGTGTGAATTTTTTTTGTAAACTGGTACTAAAAAGTTGAGATTTTTTAAATATATATTTTTAATTTTAAGTGTTCAAAATTTAACATTTTGTGATTAAATTTTATATTAATTTATCGACCATATTTAATTCAATAAATACTTAATTCGTTCAAAATTTACTTTTTAATTAAATTATCAAACAACACTAAAATTTTCAACCCCTTAGCGTAAAAAACTATAAAACCAATCCTTACACGTATGTATGCATGTATATGTATATATATATTTTTGATCAGATTTGAAGGTTTGTCATACCAGAAGTACACATACCAATTAAGGCTATAATTGGACTCAATAAGAGTTACTTTTCGATATTCCTAACTACTATTAGGTGGTTGTTTTCAAGTAAACCCAATGTGTGTCTTCAATATTTCAATCTAATACAGTTATTGATTAACTACTATTAGGTGGTGTTTTTAATCAAAGGATTCTTTAAATATTTTCTTTTACATGAGACAAAAATCAATCAATTCACAGACTACAGTATTACAAAACATGTTTGTGAAATATTTGATTTGACAACAAAATAACGAAGGGGTGTTATAGTAATTTCAAGTGAACATTTTTTCTTCTTTTAGGTAAAAATTTCAAGTGAAGCTTCTTTTCTGTAAATTTGAAACATAAGCCCGAGAGTGCCTGCCTTTCATTTTCATCCTAGTTAAGCCTTTTTAGTAATTAAAATTTGTCTGAAGTACAGAACTCTACCCCTGGTCTCCAACTCCCTCTCCACTGTATCTCGAATACAGTATATATGTGTAGAGAGAGAGTGTTTTAGAGAGAGAGAGAGAGAGAGAGAGTGAGAGAAGATCATTTTGAGAAAGGAGTAAAGCGAAAACCATCGACGACAGCTATAGGCCAGTCCAGTCCATTGTAGGGTTTTCGTAAAACCGAAAAAAGCAAAAACCTAAAAATATCGAAAAAAGGCTTTCTGAAGAAGAAGGAAAGAATATAAATGCAATAAAAAACCGAAATGTTGGTTCGGATTTGAACCGAAATCCAACGATCCGTTTCGGGAATCGAAGATCTTCGCATTGATATCGCACAGGTGAGTTTCGATTTCGACGATCGTCTCACATTTCTCTCCAATTTGTACTGAAACTGATTGAGATTTTTCAGTTATTTGAGTTCATATTAAGGCTCTCAGTTTTTTGTCATTATCTGGACTTACTTAGGTTGTGATGTATTTACACTCAGCAAACTTTCAACTTGCTAAATCACTCTGTCTCTATACCTATATATGTTTGTATATATTCTCGATTTCGCCATTTGAATTTTGCTTTTGTAGAATCAGATCTGAGACATTATTTGATTTTAGCATATCTGATATATGATTTTAATTTGGTGGAGGAGTTCAATTTTAGGTGCTTTTGTTAGAAGCTCGGTTAAGGATTAAGATCTGTAGTTCAACTTTTTTATACTGATTCTAGCTGTATAGTGCATTTACTTGCCGATAGCCACTTCTTGGGATTGTTACATTTTAATGTATAATCAGTGAAGAATTTGGTTCTATTTTTTATATTTGTATATCGAGTGTTTCACTGATTTCTCTTCAACTTCAGTTTTCTTTGCAATTTTTTTTCTTTTCTCTATTTTTTTCCCTCAGAACAAGAATGTTTTTGTGGTAGATTTGATGACGTGATTATATATATATATATATATATATATTTGAATCGTGTTCGTGAAGTTCTGTATATATTTGAATCGTGTTCGTGAAGTTCTGAGCCTGAATAAATTTAAAACAATTTATAGGATCTGATTATTGAGTGCCTAGAAGTATATCTGTTTATATGAAGGAGGGCAGAGAAGAGATAGTGCCACTGTAGCAAAACGAAGATGCAATCTGACACGCCTCTTGATTATGCTGTATTCCAGCTGTCACCAAAGCGTTCTAGGTGAGGATATCTCTTTCATGGGTTTCATTTTCAGGGTCTTTAGTATTTGATAGTTATTTATTACTCTTTATTTTTTTTTTATTTTTTGCAGATGTGAATTATTTGTTTCTAGGGCTGGAAACACTGAGAAGCTTGCATCAGGATTGGTGAAACCCTTTGTGACTCATTTGAAGGTTGCAGAAGAGCAAGTGGTATTGGCAGTTCCGTCAATTAAGCTTGAAGTTCAAAGACGTAAAAATGCTGAAACGTGGTTCACGAAAGGAACAGTTGAGAGGTTATGCACATTGCCAACTGAAAGATTATTTGACTATGCATATGAACTTTGATGTAATTAGAAATTGTTGTCTTCAGGTTTGTACGATTTGTTAGTACACCTGAGGTTTTGGAACTGGTCAATACACTTGATGCAGAGATGTCTCAATTGGAAGCAGCCCGAAGAATCTATTCACAGGTAGCAGCTCCCAGGGCATTGATAAGTGTAACTGCATAAAAACTAATAACTAGGGGAAAAAGAATTCTTTCTATTGCTGAATTTGAGAATCTCTTTTTTATTATTTATTTCAGGGAGGGGGAGATCAGCTCTCCGGCACATTGGGTATGTTTTATTGCCCATCTTCTTGCTTTAATTATATAATTTTACTTTCACCTTGAGTTGTCTGGATATAACAAAGATAGCACCTTGAAATATGAATCGCAAATGGAATGCAATATTTAGTTTCTTACTTTTTTCTTGCACATCTGTGATTTTAGGTTGTGCTTAGAAACATTGAATAATTTTATTGACAATCACTTATTTAATGGGTTAAGTTGGGCCAATTCCAAACCTAAAAAGACTGGTCACTTGTGGGTTCCTTGCACCCACTTGATAAGCCCAAAACCAGCCAATGTACACCAAATGAGGGACTTAAAACATGTGTACGTGTTTGTGATAGGCTCCCCTGCCAAGGCCCTTTGCACCCCTGCGAGGGAAACCCACCATCCGCGTGGGATTTGAGTTACAATCCCTCAAGCCACCTGGCAGTACTGCCGGTTTGCTTTTGATACCACTGTCATAGGGTCGATTCCACCCGAAAAGGACTAGTTGTGGGGGTTCCCTGCACCAACTTAATAGGTCAAAGATCACTCGGTACGCATCTAGTTGGGACTCAGAACATGTCTTTGAGCCTGTCACATAAGGTTCAGGATTGCCAATGCTTTTGTGTTTTATTAAGATAGAACTGATGCTTAATGATTTATTGAAGTGTTATGTTAAAGTAGATGAGTTCTAGAGTTTTATTTATGCCAAAATTACAAAAATAAGTTTGTTCGAATACGGTACAGCAACAAAGAAAAGTAGAAACATAGGAATAATTAGAGGAAGAAGCAAGAAAGGAGATAAACAATAGCCAAATTTTATGATTTAAACTCATGAATTGCATAGTGTTGTTTTGGTACTAAACCTTACCTATAAACTCTAAGGACTTACTGCGCAAGCAAATAATACAACAAAGGAGATAAAATATCACCCATTTTTATGAATTAAATTCGTCAAATACTTAAATGTCGTTTTGGTACTTTGGACCTTACCTATAGACCGTAAGTAGTTCCTGATAACATGAACATTTTTATTCAGTGATTGAATAATGAAACAATTAGGCACATTATTACTTCGAAGATGAATGAAATGTCCATTGACATCTCGTGTCTCTTAGTACAAATTTCAGATAGAGGAGTAGGACGCTGTCAATAAAAAGCAAGTCAACCATCTATCATTATCATAAGTGTGTCTAAAAATGTTTGATGCTGGTTTGGATGATCAGTAATCATTTATACATTAGAGTCTCCTGCAATATGTTCAAAAACAAAAATACCGTTAATTGCATTTTATTATGGTAGTCAATATGAAACATCACTACCTATATTCTTAGGATCCATGTTCATGAGCTGGGACTATGAATTTTATATTGGTAGGGTTCCTAGCACGACTCTCCTTTTCTCATGTTTGTAACCAGTTTTATGAGTGAAACCATTAAGCAGGACATAAATTGAATCACCATTAATAATCTTAAATTAACCTAATGTGTAAAATGCACAGGATGCTCCCCTCTTTCTCTCTATCTATCTACCTTAATTTTTAATTTGAATTATGAACAGGAACCCAATTCTCAATTTAGTATGAATTGTTACTAGTATTCTAACTCAGCTATTGATTCTGTAATTTGGACCAGGTGGGAATGGAGTCGGAGCCACAGCAGCAGCTGACGCAACAAAGTAACTCTCTCTCTCTCTCTCTTTATTGCTTTAAATGTGTTGAATGATTATGGTAATTAGCTTATTCCCTCATACTTGAGAACCCCAAATATTCTCCCTCTGTCTCAAAATGAAAGTATTGATTTCCCTATATTTATGTCCTGGAATATGTGCTGTTAAAATTTCAACCATTTTTTTTGGGTACTTCATCATACTATAATTTCCTACAAAATAAGTAACTTTTTGGTTTTTCCTTTAAGATTGAGCCTTTTCGCAGTTTTGAAATGGGGTAATCTTACAACTGCAAGATATTCTTCATATTTAATTGAGTATGAAGGGAATGCAAATATACCACACACACACACACACACACACACACACACACACACACACATATATAAATACTCCATCCGTCCAGAATTATTAGTCCATTTTCCTTTTCAGGATGTCCCAAATATAACTTTTCCACTTCCACTTTCGGATATCTTTTAACTTTTTTAACTTTCCAAAGTTGCCATTGGGATTAAAATTTTTCTCCAACTTGATAATATATATATATATATATATATATATATATATATATATATAAACCTCAAAGGGTAACTTGGTAAATTTAAAAAGAGACAATGCATTATAAAAATTTAGAAAACCCAAAAATGGACTTATAATTTGGGACAGAGGGAGTATATATTTGTTGCAATAGTGGCTGTCTAAATTAGCAAATTTTTTTCTTTATTGCCTTGTAGATGTCTGTCAGTTCATAATTATCTTGTCTTAGACTGGATTTGAGGATGAGTTCAAATATCTATTAGACTGGTATAAGGCCCGTATTTCTGTCGGGTGGGGGCTCAGGTATCAGAAAACTCGGGGTAATTGATGCATGTTGTGCTGGAATGGCTGTGGAGTTATTATACTCTGAATGGGGAATGTCTTTTGGAGGAGAGTGGTAGAGCAAGTATGGGAGCACTTGAGGAGGGTGGGTGATGAGAGAGGTGGGGAACGGGGATTATGATAGGGTGGATTTATTGAAGAGTATTTTGTACTTATCAAAAAAAAAAAAATATTGAAGAGTATTTTGAAGGGTTGGTTAGAGCCTGTCAACTTGATTTGCTATGTGTTGGGGAATGGAAATGAGGCTGGATTTTTGGCATAAAATGTGTGGTGTGGAGAGATCCTTACAGAAATGGTTTTTCCCAAGCTTACTCAAATTATGTAAACCAAGGCACATTGATGGTTGAGTTTGTCTCTTTGGGTGATGAAGTGGGGTGGGATCTGAGATTTAGGATAGGCTTCTGGAGTAAAATTTGGATTTAGTTACTGTTTTGTTGGATTGGCAGCAGGGATATTGGTTATCAGAAAGGTGTAGGATTCGATCAGATGGAAATTTTCTGAGGCTTGTTTGGGTGCACTGAATCGGCGGCTTGGATTTGGAATTGGAAGAAATTTGGTTAAATCTTTGAACTAAATCGATCAGATGGAAATTGTCTGAGGATATGTTTGGAAGCACCGAATCGGCGGCTTGGATTTGGAATCGGAAGAAATTTAATTAAAAGTATGAACTGAATTTTCTCCAATCTCAAATCCAAAGCACTGATTCGGTGCTCCCAAATGCAACATGAGAGTTGGGGGATATTCGGTGTACAATCTCTTTTGTCAGGCGTTTCTCAGTAGTTCTACACTACACTTCCCTCCGAAGAGTATTTGGGCATAGCCTCCCCACCGGACAGAGGTGTAAAGTGGCTTTTCTTCCTTGAATGGTTACCTTTGACGCTATCCTTATGTTAATAACCTAAAGTGGCTCATAGGAAGGCAAATATTGTATGTGCAAGAGGGAAAAGGAAACTGTGGGTCATCTTCACTTGCAATTCAACGTGGCAAGGGAGCGAGGGCTTCATATGTCCTTGTTTGGAATTGAGTGGATCTTACCTAGCTCAGTGGTGGGATGATTGGTAGTTAGAGAGGGAATTGCACCAGGCATTGAGTTAGAAATGAGTGTTATGCTGCCCGCACTGTGCCTCGTGCGGTGTATTTGGTGTGAGGAATTAAAAGCGTCTGAAGGCTGGAGCTTCGAATATATCGATTGAAACACATTTATTTTTGTAACATAGCCAGCAATTCATAAAGAAAACACAGCAATAAAGAATAAGAGGTGCAAGTAAACAGGCGCCGCGGGAACAGATAGCCACTCAATGGCTGCAGAGCAATACACAGACCACAGAATTTGGTGGCCGCAGATCCTTCATCGAGACCCACTGCTATGGAGTGGAGGTCATGCAACAAACAGGATAGGTGGCTGTTCTCCTTCAAATGGTCCCTCTCTGCAGAACTGGATGGTGGCTGTTCTTTGGGCCAAGCGTATGGGCTTAACATACATCAAATACCTCAGGATAGGGAATACGAGAGATGGAGTGTCAGAAACACATAATCCATATGATAAGCCCTGGGCCATGACCTCTTTGGGAATATAGCCAAAAAGAAAAAAAAAAAAAAAAAGGAATATCAGGCGCGTGGGCATAGTGAGAGGCACACTTGATTTTAACTACCTTGACGCAATCATTTAGATTATGTGAAGCAGTTAGATCGGGAATCAAATCTAAACTATAGGTTATGTTCCTAGGTTAAGGGGTATCATGGCAGAACTGTGTCAAGATGCATGTTGACTGCTTTTGATTAAATAGTATCATGCATACTGTGGTTGGTGTGAAGTCTCGGTACAGTTCATGGTTCCAATTATATGAGCTTGGAATGCCATTGCCCAGGTGTTTATGGCAGGAATTCCTATTACATGGAGGCCATAAACCCAGGCGGGAAGAGGGGTTTGATCTAGGCGTGGAGGATTGGATCAAGGGCTCATTTCAATGGGATATAGGCATGAAACCGCACTGCAGATGACATGTGACCCCAAAGGAGGGGGTATTCGCATCCCAACCCAGTGGATGATAGAATGACACATAGCGCAATCATTTGCGTCCACCAGGAATGTTCTTTGGACATCACATGTGAAAGGACTGCTATAAATACATGCACGATAGTGATAGCAGGGGAGGCTGCTAGGCAGCATTCCTATCCTTGTCATTCTGCTCATTCATTTTCATTGTTTCTCTCCGGTGATTTCTCACATTTCTCTTCCCTTTTGATTGATTCTTAGTAACTTTTGAGCCATTATAGTCCTTAGTACCCTTTCCTTTAGTGTTACAATTTTAAAACTAGCTTTTTGGATCATAGTTGTATACGATTGACAGTTGATTCTTTTGTAGAGTTCTTGGGAGTATGTGTTTCTGCTTTTGATACTTTTTGTTTAGTTTGTGCACTTCATGTGTACTTTGTTTGTGCCACCGTCTTTTAGGCCCTTTTGCGGTATCTACTGCGATTTAGAATTCCTCCTTGGACGTAAAATGATTTAAGTTCAGGGGCTTTCTTCTGTGAAACTGAACAAGGGAGTTCTCCGGCTCAAGTGATTGGTCTGGTATTTTTAGGGAACCAAAGTGTCACACTGCTGAGATACCATCTAGTGGACGTAGTTATTACTATCATAAAGGGAGAAAACCTCTTGGTTTTCTCATATTTCTCCTTAAAATACCCCTTAGTCCATTTTGTAACTTCCCCATTTCATATACAAAATTCAAATTTGGGACTAACAAGTAATTTGCTTTCTTGTTTTTGTTTTGTTTATTAAGACAGAAGCCTTATCATCCACCTCCCACTAATATAGGGAGACATGGTTAGTCATAACTCATAACATAAAACTCACTATTCATCTCTTGAACTTGTAAAATAAAAAATATTGACATTAGATTGGCAAAATGTGCACATGCCACCCTTCTAGTTGTATACAAAGCCAGACAGAATCCTCCAACTTTCATCTGAAACAGTGACAATTTATTTGACGATGACCATACCTCTTAATGAAAGTGCACGTTTGACGTTTACAAGTAGAGTTGAGCCAGATCTTGACTCATAGAAATGGCCATATTTGATCACCCTCACTTATGACAGATTATCATGCTATCTTAACATGGAAATGGTTGATATGCCAAATGGGTCATCTAGTGAAATTTGGTTAATATGCTGTATGCACATCAGATTTTTTATTATTTTTTTCTTTTCTTTTTTCTGGCCTGACTTGTATTTTCTATATATATATGTATATATTTGTTTACTCAGGAAGGAACTTCTGAGAGCTATTGATGTACGGCTTGATACAGTTAGGCAGGACTTCACCACAGCTTGTGTTCGTGCTGCAGCTGCTGGTTTTACTCCTGACACAGTCTCCGAACTTCAATTGTTTGCAAATCAGTTTGGGGCCGGTCGCTTAAAGTAAGAACTTTGTAACCCTCGTCTTTCTTTGTTCCCTCCTTTCCAATCACCACAAATTTTTTCACACAGGAAAAAATAAAATATTTAAATAAATTAAAAAAAATAATAAAGCCTCGCCTTTTCCTTATCGTGACCCTCTATTAAGTGATGCAAAGTTATAATATTGCTACTCTGGCGAGATTGCCTAATCTTTGCAACTTAGGCAAGCAGCTCAATATTCAACATTGTGTGTGTGTGTGTGTTCATGAATCCCTTTTGCTGTAGTGTTTTGTGTTTGGTTGGGTTGGAAGCATAAAGATAATATAAATGGCGAGGGAGTTTGGCCAATAATTTCCTTTCCAAATAACGATGCAGTGAAAATATACACCAAAGCCAAGGGGGCTTGACGGGAGATGCCCTTTTTTTTTTTTTTTTTTTTTCTTTCTACAGGATGATACTTTGTTGATGCCCATAAAATAGAACAAATAAGGAACAAAAACAGCAACTTAAGGGAAAAAGGGGGGGAAAAAAAACACAACGCAGAATGTTGCCAGGGGTCAATCATCCTCTTCTTGTTAAACTCGTCAGGGGTTTGTTTGGTTTCTTAGAAAGATCAGCAGTTGACTGGTATCAGTTTCCTCATCTTCCTTTCAATCTTTCTACTACTCCCTCTAACAAACAAACAAAATTTTAGAATGGAGTCTTCCTTGCTTGTGTCTTCCCTACTGAGTTCAGTGTTAAACAACTGGATGGTGCCACTTAAAAATTTAAGCAAACTACATTTGCATAAAATTCCTTTCAGCAGCATGTTATCTGCTTATTGTGACCTATCTCTTAGTGGGGTCTGGACTCTGGGTCAGACCTTGATAGATAGGTTGACGTTTTACTTTATTTTCATATTTTAGCTGAAATGCCTTCTGCAACGACGGCACTGGAAAACCACAAGATGAAAACCTTCAATTTGTTTTTTCATAACCTTTTAAAGGGCCAAAAGTCTATTATCAAATGTGGCCTCAATCAAGTGAGTGTGTTGGTGAGAAAATATTGTGTGAGCATTGGTATGACCAACTTATGAAAATCCACAATACATTGCAAGTGGTGATGGATTTTCATGGCTTGGGCATACTAATGACTGGTATGACTGGCTTACCAAATATCTACTTGGTGTTGGGAGGGACAAACTGGGTACCATTGGCATCATTTGAATAAAATGGCTATCCTCATATCTTAATCGTTGTTTACACGTTTGCTAATCTATGTTTATGCAGCAGGGGATGACCCAATATCACAGCCTTCTCTTTTCAAGATAAATAAATAACTAAACTGAAGTTCCCATTTGTTCACTTTTATAGAATTGGTTTGAGCCTTTCCGGCGTGCGTCTTCTTGGATTGGACCCTCTCCCTCCTGATCCATGGGCTCTTGAGCCATTTCTTTTGAGTTTGGCGCATAGAAATGGAACCTCTAAAGTAATTCTTTGTTCCAGAGCACGAGAAAAAGTTGAGGGGATGCTAACGCAGTCCTCACGAACATCGCTCCTAAATTATGAATCTAATAGGAAAAAAAAAGAAAAAAAAAGAAGAAAAAGTACCTTCAAATAGTAGTATTGTCTTTTTTGTGACTTTGTGATGAAAGTTGCATGAGTTTTACTGGGGCTTTTCTAAAAATATTTTGGTGGAAAAAAGAGTAAAAAATGGGTGCAGCGTCTTCCGTGTAACTCCATGGGAAGGCCTTTCAAAGATAGTTAATTATATCATGGAGGCTTTGGACATTGAAGGCTTCTTCCGTCGGTTCAAGAAGCACTCTCTCCATTAAAGGTTTTTTTTTTTTTTTTAGCTTTTTCAAAGTTCCACTGGCATATTCTTGTACGAATATTAACGCCTATTTATTTATGTGCTGGGCTTCGTTGGAAAGCAAGATTCTATTGATACGTGGAAAGTACAAACTCAGTTGGCATTGGATTCTGAAGTGGGTCTCATGGGACAGCCCGTGATCTATTGATATGTGGGTCCATGTTATCAATGCTAGGGTCTTGGTAGCCCAACTTACAGAGTAATTTCAATTTTCGCCGCCACATGCCATTGATCTGATTAAGTGGGCCATCTCTCTTATCCATATTGGATATCTTGGGATTAGCGAAAATTTAAAAATAAAGAAAATTGTTTTATTATCTATTAGTTTACGATCTAAAAATAGAAATTAAATTTCAATTTCATCTCATGATTCTTTGTGATATTTTGGTGCAGCGAAGCGTGCAGCAAGTTCATATCGCTTTGCGACAGACGGCCGGACTTGATCAGTCCATGGAAGGCCGGAGACGATCGAGCCGTTCGATCTTCCTGCGGGTCGGATATGTCCATCGACGACGACCCGATAGAAGAACAACAACAACGTGGGTTCCACCAACCCCAGTTCCATCCCCACGAACATGACAAGTACGCGACCGGCCGAGAACCAGACGCAAACCAAGAAAAACAATGCCTCGTTGAGCAATCAAAAGCCTCCACGTGTCAGCAACCCAAGTCCTCTTTTGTCACCTTCCCTTTACGACGTAGTAGGGAGTCAAGCATTGATAAAGACGACGGCAGCGAAAGGGACGGGGCTGTTGAAAATGAGAAGAAAGAAGAGAGCGTCGATCAGACCGAGTCATCGTCAAAGGCTGCTCAGGCCTCCAGGCGACTCAGCGTGCAGGACCGAATCAACTTATTCGAGAACAAACAGAAGGAGACTTCTGGTAGTGGTGGCAAGCCCACCGTTGGTAAGTCTCCCGAGCTTCGGAGGCTTTCGTCCGACGTGTCATCGGTCCCCACTGCAGTCGAGAAGGCCGTGTTGAGGAGATGGAGTGGTGTTAGCGACATGAGTATTGATTTGAGCGTTGAAAAGAAGGAAATCGAGAGTCCTCTCTGCACGCCCACCTCTTCCTCGGTTTCTCAGACCAAGTCAGAAGACCGGAAGGGACATAATGACACTACAACTTCTGCAAAGCCCAGCATCAAGATTGTTACAAGTAAAGTTGGTGATGATGGTTTGAAAGATCAAGCTGATTCTCAGACACGAATTGGAGTTACTTCCAACAGAGAAGAGGTGGCTGGGAAGAAGGCAGGGACAGATTCTGGATCCCAGTTGACGAAGTCTTCTGGCAGGTTAGAAGATGCTTCTGATTCTAATAAGTGGACCTCCACTTTCGGGAAAGTTGAAAGTGATGGTTTGAAAGATCAAACACGTGGTAAGATTCAGTCAAGGTCATCATTGGGCAGGGCTGAGGATAACTGTTTGAAGGATCAAGCAACTTCTCAAGCCCAATTTAGATCTTTACCTGGTGGGATAGCAGAGCAGTTTAGCTCGAGGGATCGAGGAAAATTCAATGGAACTAAGGAGGAAGTAGCATCTGTGACAGAAGTTACTAGGCTGGAAGACCGTGCTGCTCCTCAAACCCAATTTGGAGCTTTTGCAAGCAGAGGCACTGACGTTAGACCTGCTGGTGAATCATGTCAACTTCCACATGGTGAATTTTTGAACAAAGTGGAAGATGTTGGATCGAGAAATCCGTCAGCTTTGCAATCGCGTATTAGAGCCCCTGTGAGGACAGCAGTGGACTCTACGCAATTGGAAGGTAGCTCTGGTCTGAAAAATCACGAACCCTTCGGCTCTCAGTATAAAGAGACTGATGTTGATTTAATAGCTTCTCAGCCCCGGTGGAGATCCTTGGGAGAAGTTGAGGAAGTGAAGAAGAAAGACTTGCTGTCATCTGAGAATCAAGTGGAAGATTCTGGACTCCAAAGAATGAAGTTCCAGAAACAGGTTTCTGGCTCTGAACAGATCAAGAAGTCACAGGGTAGAAGAGATGAAAGCACTTCTCGTTATGGAAGTGGCAAGATGTTCTTCTCTGGTAAAATGGTTTTGGAAGGTCAGGAGGGCTTTGTTTCAACTCCGGCGACACCCATAGAGCAAGTTCAGCGGGTAAGGCAGTCTAAAGGGAACCAGGAACTCAATAATGAGCTGAAAATGAAAGCAAATGAGCTTGAAAAACTTTTTGCAGAGCATAAGCTTCGGGTTCCTGGCGATCAGTCCAATTCTACATGGAGAAGCAAGAATGCTGAGATGCAGGGTGAACAGGTAGCAAGTTTATCGTACAGAAAACCAGCGGCAGATATTGCTCCTGCTCAGTTGCCTGACAAGAGCACAATGTCTGATGATGCTGAGAGTTCAAGTAATGTGACCAAGTTCAATGCTAGCCCTTTGATGAAGATGGTAGACAATCAGGATTATGGTGATTCTCTAAAGCAGAATTTCTCTGAGTTTGGTTTCTCAGATGATTCTAGAGGAAAATTCTATGTTAGGTATATGCAGAAAAGGGATGTAAAACTGACGGAAGATTGGAGTTCTAAAAGAGCGGAGAAAGAAGCCAAGATGAAGGCCATGCAGGATAGCCTTGAGAGGAGTAGAGCCGAGATGAAGGCCAAGTTTTCAGGGTCTGCAGATAGACAGAATTCAGTATTTAATGCTCGTCAACATGCTGAAAGGCTCAGATCCTTCAATACTCGGTCAACTATGAAGAGGGAGGAGGTATGTTGCTTTGTTTTATGTTTTCAATACAAGTACGAGTAATGATGAGTAGAATGAAATGTTTATTTTGAAAATTGAAGTTCCTATTTTGTAATTTGTAACTAACCATGAAAAAGTTTCCCTTTTGACTGCAGCCATTAGATTTTGCACAGAGTGAAGATGATGATGATCTGTCCGAATTTCCAGAACAGAAACCTTATTATCATGATAGGTCTTTTGGTGAGACATCTTTAGGGGATGGTTTTTCTAGAAGCACCCAAAGTAAGAAGCTTTTTCCCAGTAGAAATTTGTCTTCATCCACTCCTCGCAGCTCAGCATCACCAATTCCAAGGTCAGCTGTCAAAGCTTCTAACTCCAATCCTGGGAGGCGAAGAATGCAATCTGAGAATCCTCTTGCGCAGTCAGTCCCCAACTTCTCTGACTTGAGAAAAGAAAACACCAAGCCTTCTTCTGGAGTTAGCAAAACAACCGCACGTCCATTGAGGAACTATGCTCGCAGCAAAAGCATCAGTGAAGAGATACCCCTTGTCAAGGAAGAGAAGCCACGTCGGTCACATTCATTGAGAAAAAGTTCTGCAAGTCCTACCGAGTTCAAGGACATGTCCCATATAAACTCTGAGGGTATCGATTTGACGCCATTAAAGTTTGATAAACAGCAGAGTGAAGAAATTCTCTTTGAAAAATTAACAAAGAATGTGGAGTCGAAGCCATTCCTTAGGAAAGGTAATGGTGTAGGTTCTGGTACTGGGGTGGGTATTGCCAAGTCGAAGACTTCAATGGCATCTGAGACTATGAATCATGAAGACGAGTCCGATGAGTTGGCCTTTGAGCCACTAGATTCTATGGATGTGGCCGAAGATGAAGAGGAAGAGCCTGAAACCTTTACAACTGAAGATCATAATAGCATGAATAATGGAGGGCCAAGATTGAGCCCGGAATCTGACAAATTGGGGAATTCTGTGTTAGAAAATGGTGATTCCCTGATATCTATTTCTGAAGTGGATCCTTCTTTGGTGACTCAATTGCCTGCTGCTGTGCCTTCCACATTTCATGCTGTTGGGTATTTGCAGGATTCACCAGGGGAAAGTCCTGTCTCATGGAACTCGCGCATGCATCATCCATTTTCTTATCCTCACGAGACATCTGATATTGATGCCTCTGCAGACTCTCCAATTGGGAGCCCTGCATCATGGAATTCACACTCTCTTAATCAGACGGAGGCTGATGCAGCCAGAATAAGGAAGAAATGGGGAAGTGCTCAGAAACCTACTCTTGTTGCTAATGTTTCCCATAACCAATCCCGCAAGGATGTGACAAAAGGATTTAAGCGGTTACTAAAATTTGGAAGGAAAACTCGTGGGACAGAAAGTTTGGTTGACTGGGTTTCTGCTACAACTTCTGAAGGAGATGATGATGCTGAAGATGGACGAGATCCTGCCAATCGATCGTCAGAAGATCTGAGGAAGTCGAGAATGGGATTCTCCCAGGGCCATCCTTCTGATGATAGCTTCAATGAAAGCGAGTTTTTCAGTGAGCAAGGTAATCTTAGTGTTTCTTAATTTGTTACTATCTTCAATCTTATTATCTGGATATCTTATTGACTGCATACTTGAATCAAATTAGGTTTTACACATCATTGTTTAATCTCAAAATTCTGTGCAAAATACTGTGCTTTGAGCTCGTGGTTTTATTAAAATTTTAAATTTGATGGAATAATACAAAGATGCAACTTTATTTCTTTAATTCCTAACTGTGGATATTATTATATTTATTGATGTATATTTCTAAGCAGGCATAGGAGGTTTTTCGTGTTTTAGTCTAGCAGTCGCGCATTTTCAGAAGGTGCCTACTAAAATTTGTTCTAGAGAGCAAGTTCTGGGCCTTCTGCTACTAGGCAATAATTTAATCATTAACTCCTTTTTTCTTTTGAGCATGAAAAAGTAATTGGCTGAGATATGTTAAGATGCTTTTAGTGCTGACATTTCTCTATTTATGTCTTTTTTGGGTTGGGGGTGTCTGGAATTACAGATTTTTTTCTTACACTTCAATTTCCGTCCAGTGGTGGGTCTCCATGCAATTCTGAATTGATTTAAGAAAGAAGGCATCATTATGACTTTGTAATGCCTTTTCTCTTTTTTTGTATAGTATGGAAGTGTTTGCTTCTCAATTTCTTCGTCTTCCCTAGTGTGTAGTTTGAAGTAAGAACTCAATATGTGATTGCTGTCATTTATCCGCCACAGATTGTAACTTTTTATTTCTGCTATCCTATATTAATGGGGTAAGCTAGGGGAAGGGAAAGACCAAAGTTTACGTGGGTAGAGTAGGTAAGGAAGGATATGATAACATGTGGTTTGACTAAGGCTATGGCCTTGCATAGAATGAACTGGAAGAATAGGATTTATGTAGCTGACCTTAAGTAGTTGAGAAAAGGCTTTGTTTGTGGTTGTTGTATCCTTCATTAATGGGCATACTTTGACATTCATGTGCAATAACCTTAAAGAAATGTCCAAAAGTATTGGCCAACAAGATTCACTTTTCTTTTCCTACAATTTTTATCCATCAAGCCCTCCTCACTCGTATACTTTTCTTTTTCTTCCCCTACCCCAATGAAAGATGATTTTACCCTCTTTTAGAAGTGAAGACATTTTAAGCTTATACAAGAAAATTTCAACTGGCAGAACCCAAAGTTTACATCATTCATACGATACGCATGCACAAATAAATGTGTCTATGTAAGGAAGTGTGGGGTTATACGTAGATTAGTGTAACATTTATTTTGGTTTATTCTTACACTTTTTTTTTTTTTTTTCCCCCCCTCTCTTCCATTCCTATTAATGTTTTGTTCCCCTAGCATCTTAGGGTGTGCGAGTGCGTTTTTATTGCCAGGATTTTCCTCTCCAACTTTAGAACTTCTTTAGTCAAAAGTGTATTTTAATTTTTATTGTACATCCTTTCTTTTATTTGGTGATAAAATATTCACTTACCAAAAAAGGAAAAAATGAGTCGAATGTAAAGTTTCTTGGATTCCAAGTTGATAAGTAAATGCTTCTTCTTCTTGCAGTTCAAGCCTTGCATAGTTCTATCCCAGCACCTCCAGCCAATTTCAAACTAAGGGAGGATCATTTGTCTGGAAGCTCAATAAAAGGTGATTATTTATAAACCATTTTCCAAGTTTTTTCCTGTCATAGTTTTCTAGTGATGTCTTGATAAATGCTTTAATTTGAATGAATAGTTACTCCAAAGGGGATCCTCTACTGCACTTTAGCATAATAGCATGAACCAAATAAATAACACAGTTAGGGCAGCTTCTTTTATTGGCCTTGAAAACTTAAGATTACTTCAGTACCATCAACTTCATTTAGAGATACATGGCGTACAAATTTTGTTGATTTGTCTAGAAACAAGCCTGGTTTAGGTTGATATTCTAAACCTGGTTGGACTTGTAGCAAGGCTTTTCTTTAGTAGCATATGTAGTACTACAATGGACGTCACTGTGATGTTTTTAGTGTTCGCTGTGTAATATGTAAGAACAACAGTGACTTTGATTAGCAACTGCATCTCTTACAATAGGCAACATTCCAACTCTCCGTCCATGCTCTAGCCATGCTTCTCTGTCCACCTCATTCCTTTTTTACTGCAAATATTAAGAGTTGAATACAGGCTACAATATAACTATTTGGTCAGTCTAACACAATCACACATCTCACCGAATTCTGTTCCTTTCTATTAAAGATAGTGTTTTGGAGATGCGTCTACACTGATATGTGAATATATGTAGTATAAAGAAATCAGTCTTTACTAGATTTTTTTTTTTTTTTTCTTCTTTTCAAATGGTAGTATTTACTAGCTTCTGTTGCATTTCATTTAGGTGATCCACTAAATTTATTTTCTGAAAGAAATTTCCTTGTTTTTGATCTTGGCTAGCTTGTATTACATATTTTATCATGATGTCTTGACTGATGTAGGAGTTATACGCATGAATGTAGATTAGCGTACAGATCATCTACATAGATTACTCCACTGGAAGTTCAGTATGTAATAACGTGAATAAAAAGGAGTATTATTTTGACTAGACTAATTTATATATGTAAGAGCATCTCCAATGCCCTCTCAAAGTCAAAATATAACAGGTGGATGAAAATAATACACTCCAATGGGCTATCAAAAAACCTCTTATATTTTGAGATTGTCAGAAGTATTGCCATATATAGCAGCTCTCAAAAATTTTTGGGAGACCTTTTTTTTCTCATACGGTGCCGTTTCTCAAAATATAGCAGGTAGATGAAAATAATACACTCCAAATAGTATTTTGGATGAAATGTACCATTGGAGTAGAATTACTAAAATATAGCATTTTGACACTGTACCTCCTCTCGAAATATAGTTTTGACATGAAAAAATAGCATTTTGCATTGGAGATGCTCTAATCTGATATTTATGTGATCTGTGGTTGTGTCCATGTGTAAATGCAATTATTTTATTTTATTTTTATGGAGATTTGTTCGTACAATCAAGCATACCTCGTCTTCGATAGGCTTTATTTAAATATATATACAACGCTCTTGCTGAGTGCCTAGTCTGGTTAAGATTTTTCAACACCAAGCAGTTATCGTTTGTGGCTAGGATACATCATGGTTGATTAAGCTTCCTCTGTCATTATGTGTTTTATTGGCTCCTTTAATGAAAATGCAGGAAGGGAAATTCATACGTCTAGCAAATTACTTCACATCTTAAAATTGGTGTGCTTACACATTGTGTGTATTTTACAGCCCCACGATCTTTCTTTTCTCTCTCGTCATTCCGAAGCAAGGGAAGCGACTCGAAACCTAGGTAACTTTCTCAGAGGGAAATGTCTGGAGCTCAATTGATTGGGATCATCTTCAATGATAAGGTGTAAAGGATGATGATGATATATATAAATAGCAAATGATTGAGGTAGGCACCATACGACTATCTGTTATAGTTCTATTGTGGCTATATGTATATCTGTGGATTTGAGGCCTTCCTCACGATTTAGATTTCTGATAGTTTTTATTGAGAAATATGTGTTGTATATTGTATTGAAAGGTCACCAATTGGCGGAATGTTATCATGTTTTTGGTAGTCAAAGCATTCTTTTTTTCTTTTTGTTAATTCTCATTTGTACTAGGCACGTGTGATGTATATCAGGACTTCTGTTAAAATCAAAATATTGACGATTAGAAGAATGAGGTGATTATGCGTTGTAATAGCATATAAATGGTAGTTACCCTCGTATTCTTCTTCTTCATTGTTGTTAGTTGTTAGTTGCTGCTGCTACAATTTTCTTGGTTTGTGGATTTGGGATTTGAATGTGCCTACATGGACTCCATATAATTTGTTATTTTTCCCAGTAATGACATCATGAGGGTTAAAATTTTGGACAGGATATTTTAAAAGCCTAAGAATTGGATTGGCACTTGCACAAAATAAAATAAAATAAATTAAAAAAAAAAAAAAATTGGATTGGCAATGTTTGGTCGTATGTGTTAGATGACAGGTGAATGCATTTCGTGGTTTGTTAATGTCAATAACCGAACTCCCATCCCCCTCTAGGCCGTATGTTGTGGCCATACCAAATAAAAAATGTTGAAATAATTAGCTACTACCAACAAGTAATATTTTGCCAGTGTTTGCTGCCTTTGTATTTCTCGTCTCTCTTTTAATGAACTTCGGTGGAATTATGCACTTCATGCTAAATGGATTTATTTATTTATTATGATTATTTTTTGTCTTGGCAAAAACATAATCACACATCCACTTTGTCCATATGAAAATTTGAACTTTCAACCTGGAAAGAAAGTATCATTTGGTTGGTATAAGCTCTCGATCTTTTATTTAGAAGGTGAAAAAGTACTATTGGAACCATTGAAAAGTTAAATTTGTACCTAATGAAATTTCATGCATCTCATACTGTCTTCACATGCATAGCAATATGTAGAGGATACATCATTTGGAGATATGTGCCATGATGATGAGCAGGCATGGACCCAATCGCTCCCACTGAATTTTTTTTTTTTATAGTATAATACCCTAATATTTTTAGTATTTTCATATATATATATATATATATATATATATATTTAGTATTTTTAGTATTGAAATTATTAAAAATTTCACAATCCCCCCACCTTATGTTTCTGGGTCCTATGATGAAATGAGCTATTGGATATATGAGAATATGAGGTTCAATCAATGGGCATTAATAAGATGGTATAATCTCTTTCTCAAAAGAGATGAGGAATGAGAAGGTTGAACGTTGGAGCTCACAGTATCATGGGCGTGTGGGGTTATAACTCATTAAAAGTTATAATGACGTAAACATTTTTATGATAAGACATTTTTAATGGCAGTTATGCTATTCATATCACTATAGGTACTTTAGTTAGATTGACTTATTTGACCTCACGGTGCATTCGGGAAGAAATGATAGATATTAGCGTTGAAAGAAAAGAAAGGACAAAATAGTAATAAACTCAATTCTGGTTTAGAATAGGTAACGAAGGGTAAAGAAAGGAAACTATCATGTTAATTTTACTATCATGCCCTTTAACATTTATATTAGAGATAATGCTTATCTACTTTATCTTTAATGAATAGGGTGAAGCTACTCACCCTATATAGTCCAATAACAAAATAACACATTATCTTTAATACTTAGTTACTCACTAGTGAATAGGGTGAAGCTACTCACCCCTATACAGTCCAATAACAAAATAACACAATACTAAAATTAACATGATAGTTTCATTTCTTTACTCTTCATTACCTATTCCAAGCAATTGAGTTTATTATCAGTTAGTAGCTAAGCATTATCCTTAGATTAATACTACAGAATAATGTTCTTTCCCCTTATTTGATTTCTCATAAACTTACTCGCACTATTTTTCAAACTTTGTAACAGAGGATTTTCCATGCTTTAACTTTTTCCCAACACTATGACACAGAGTTGTGCAAAGTGAATTAGTTAATGAGCCAAGAGACAAACTTGGAAGAATGTGAAGAAGCATTAGAGAGAGAATAGAGGAGTTGGAATTGTTGTGGAATTCCTTTTGCTGATGCAACAAAGAAAACTAAAAATAGCAGATAACTTGAATGATACACAAATATTCGGTTGGAGTAATAAACAAGTGACTCAATTTTGAAGCAATACGTGTATGGACACTTTTTCAAGTTATAAATTAATCACTTTATATATAAAAATAAATAATATCAAATATCAGACAAATATCTAGTTTCCCTCTTCAAGAAGTCCATATAAGTAGGACCAGAACTAAACAAGAACAGTGTATAATGGTCATGAATGTTGAATTAAGCTGACTATATATATATATATATACTCTCTGAAACATTTTAGTGTTGATGACAATTGCAGTACTCATGGTCTGGGGAAGCCTTCTTTTAAATTCCTCTGTATAATTAAATTACCATATGTTTTCTTTTCTTAAACCTGTATAGTAGGGTAATTTTAATTTGTTCATTATACTAAATACACATTGTCAAGTGTGTGATTTATAGATAAACTATGAAAGATAAGGAGTACACAGAAGTGATGATAGAAAAGATAACCATGCCATATTACAGGGCAAGCCAGTACATTACTAGTGAAAGATGAAAAGTTAACTTTAATGTCTACCAAGAAACACACATGATTGATAAACTTGAAAAACACAACATTAAAATGTGCCATTTGCACTTAGTAACCCTCACTAATTTACGGGAGCACATAGGTTAAAGGACCTTGACCGAAAAACAGTATGTTTCCAAGCAAGGCTTGGACAACATTAAGCACCACCAAAGGAATCTGAAGGAAACCATTAGGGACCGAGAGAGTGCAAGTGTTTGGTGGTATGGTGACGCGAATATAGCACTTGGCCGGGTCAATGAGTAAGGTATCAGCCACCGAGAGGACAAAGAAGTAAACGCCTGCAAGATCGGTCACACCCCGACTCAGCACTACTTCAGTGGAGCCGCGTCCACAGAGCAGCTCAACCAGTGCTCGTGGGATCGGTCTGTATGTTTTAGCCGTGGCAATAGAAGCATCAGTGCAACAAATGGTGCCCCCTGTTTGAATGTTACCGATAGGTAAATTATTGACTATGAAGGCTTGAGATGATGGCATAGTGACAGCGATGAATAGGCCGAGAGTGATGACAAGAAGGGTTGAAGGAAAGGCCATTGCTATTTGCTAGCTACAACTTGAGATATTAAGTTAGCTTCTAGTCTTGTGCTTCTTCAAGAGCTTCAAAACATGCAAATTTATAGGGAAGTAAAGAGAAGGAGAGGGCTTTTTAGGTAATGGGCTATTCAGCAACTTGTCTTGTGGCCAGATGTGAAGGCAATGTGAGAATCAACACAATTTGTGATCATAAAGATTGGATCATAATATTATATAGATTTTTGTAACTGAAATGAATTTTAAAATTTGTACTTATATTGAGGAAGTATTAAATCTATTTTCCATGATATCATACCCTGTTGGTTGAAAACATCCTCCTCCATGCGACACTTCTATGCTTGAGAGAGAGAGAGAGAGAGAGAGAGAGAGAGAGGATGATGATGTAATGCCACTAGGATAACTTCAAACTCATTCCCTCTGCCTTTCTGGATGATGCCTGCTAAACTCAGCTTCTAAACTAACTTTGTAACGACCCAAAAACTGAAACCATTAAAAAAAAAAAAAAAAAATTGGCATGAACTCCTCTAAAAATGGTCTTACAATAACCTGTTCAAATATAAAAAATGCAATGACATTTCAAGACCTATCCAACCTGCCCCAACACAATACAAAAGAAATATAATACATTCTTCAACAATCTCCCCAAGTTAGCCCATCATCCTCATCCTATTAAACTTAAGCATTTACATAGTCTCAGTTTACAACAAAAATAATAAAGGATTTTAGTTATGTTACAGGGCCATGATTTGCAAAAATGAATACTCTTTTACATAGTTTGAGACTATACCAAAAAAATGGGTTAAGATACAAAAGATAACAAAATACAACTCCTAATCTTCTTCAAGCTTGTAAGGGATTGTCATCCGCCACTTCTTTTCCTAGCTCTGAAAAATGTTAAATAATAGGGTGAGCAAAATTGCTCAGTAGGTGGTGCCTAAAACACACCTCTTGTGACCCCGTGAATCCAAATATTGAATAGGGATAAAGAATAGGGATCATTCTAAATCGGGGAAAACACGACATAAATTTCTCAAGTTCAAGACTAACAAATTTTCATGCTATGAATGCAATGCTATGCATGTCGCTCCCCATTTTCAAATTCACTTCAAAAAAAACTTCACTTTTCAAACCGTTAACGTAATCCGTCCCTCAGTACCCCCTTGGCGATACGAGAGAATGATTGGTCACTGTCCCTGACCCTTGGTAATCCCGCGGCGTCATTTGGGTCTCAGTTGGCTCAACCAGGCTAGGGCGATCTCCCTAGTTCTCTTTAGGCTACATTAACGCCACGGACCCTCGGTACCCCGTTGGCGTCCGGGTTTTCACAAAATCTTTTTCCCAAAATATTTTTTTCCAAAAATCCCTTTTTATCCACGTCAAATCACTTTACCCTTTCTTATGCCCAATGACATGCATGTATGTCTCATACCTTCATTGCTATGGAAATAAAAAATTTCATGTAATACAACTAGTCATTCTTTGCTAAAATTTCAAAGAAAATCATACAAGGATTCATGCATCAATTTACAACTTAATAGACATAGGAAAGCAACATTTAAACATGGTTTTCATACAAATCAACATGTAAATATAAAATCATGAACTTTACACATACAAAAAAGAAAAAAAAAAAAAAAACAATCATGCTAAGGTAATTACCATCAATTAGACAAATTAATAACAATTACTAGAAATTAACTTTACACATAAAAAAAAAAGTCATGTTAGGGTAATTACCATCAATTAGACAAATTAATAACAATTACTGGAAATTAACCCACAAAGGAACAAGAAAATGTGAGTTAGAGACTCCCACCTCAATTTTATGCAAAACCCCTAATTTCACCTCAAACTCTAGTATTTTTGAATGCTACTGTCTTCTAGCTTTAACTTACATGAAAATCTCCTCCACCTCTTAAAGTTTGGGAAGGTTGAAAATTATAGTCAAACTAATTCTTCTCCAAATGAAGAACTATGTCAATTAACCAAATCAAACAAACATGACCAGTAGTAGTTGATATTATGACATCATGTGAGACACATATAAATATATCCATTAATCACTTTTTTCTTCTGTTCTTTAGCCTGCTTATCTTATCAATTTGGATAGCGTCACTCGTAGAATAAAGTTTTTAAATGTGTCCTGCATGTCAAAATTGTTTAAATAGTTTGTTTCTTTCCGAGTGTAAATGTTAACATCATCGAAACCATGATTTTTTACAATAATTTTTTCACTTGAACACATATGGATTCTTTTCGTTTTTACAAAATTAATAAGGCCGATTTTATCAGATCATTAAATGCTCTTATTTGCAAGAGAGGAATTTCAGAGCATTCAGAAATAATTCTTGCTTTCCTTCTCCTGTTGTCAAATCCATATGGGAAACTATCAGGTTTAGGCTACTCTATCAAATTCAAGTTTGTGGAATTTGCCGGGATCCTGCATTTGTTGTATGTTTGGTGCAATTTCTGCGCTGTTTCTTTGGACAGCTTCTTGGTGAGTGGTGTTGATGACCTCTGCACTCTCTGTTGATGTTCATGACATTTTCTTTTCTTTTGTTCATTCTTTTAATCAGCCCCAATGCCTCTGTATAGCTAGCATAGCTTTTGTTCTGCCGTTTAGCTTTGTGGCTTTTGCTTTGCTTGCATTGTGCAGTCTTTCTCATATATAAAATTTACCATTTACTGAAAAAAAAAAAAAAATGTGAGTATACATTATTCATTATATGAGGAACACCAAACTTAATAACAAGATGAAAGATCGAAAGTCTGAAACATGGTAGGAGGATGGATAGTGTATGAGATGGTTTCTGAAATAGTATTGACTCCTTATTTAAATCAAGTTAAAGAACAACTTTCACCAGATAAAACGGTTTTCGAACAATTTTGAGCCTATGGAATGTAATTTTGAGCCTATGGTATTACTCATTGGATGTCCTTATTTGTTTTATATTACACACAAAAGAGATAATACATAACCATGCCATATTACAGGCATCCCAATACATTAATAGAGAAAGACAAAAATATTATTCTAATGTCTACCAATAAGCATATATGATGATTGGTAGATTTGAAAAACACAACATTAAATGTGCCATTGCACTTATTTTGCTTATTAGTGACAGGGCATGGTTCTAACCCACATAGGTATCAGCACCTTGAACTAAAAGCACCACGGTCCCAACCGTGGTAGTGAGACAATCAAGCAGCACCAAAGAAATCCTAAGGAAACCATTACGGACTGAGAGAGTGCAAGTATTAGGCGGTATGGTGACGCGAAGATAGCACTGGTTCGGATCAATGAGTAAGGTATCAGCGACCGTGAGGGCAAAGAAGTAAGCGCCTGCAAGATCGGTTACACCCTGTGAGCACTTGCATTTTTATCATTTTTTCTGGTCATTTTGATATTCATGCATTTTTATTTTATTGCCGAAAATTATGATTTAAGTTGCAAATGTGTTTAATTTAGTTAAATGTCATTTGTTTATTTCATAAAGGGTATTATGGACTTTTTGTTTTATAAATGGTATATATGGTATTTGATTATTTTATATAGGGCAAAATAGACTTTTAGTAGGCACATGGCATAATTGGCATTTAGAAATAATGGAAGAACTTTTTGGTCATTTTTGCTTGGTCTTGCATTTGACTAATTTTGAGCTTGACACATGGGGGTTCACATGGCCACATATTGTGTGTGTGTGTGTGATGACATATAGCATTACAATTGAATGTGATAGACACAAAACACAATCTGCAAAATGCCATTTTTCGTTCCTTTTGTTCTCCTTCATAGTAGTCTTCTTTACACGACAATTTGAAGCTTTTGTGTTAGGATTTTGAGAAGGGTTTGTGAATGAAAAGTGTAGTTGATGTCTTGGGCTTTATTTTGGTAGCAAAGTTGCAATCATTTCTTTACTGCTGGGATTTTAAAAGCTGATTTGAAAAGGGAAGGGTTGGTTGAATTTCAAGAGGTGTTCTTCATCTTTTTGCAAAATTGGTAGCTTACTTTGGATTGCTTTAAATTGTTGATAGCTGGGTTTTCAAGCTGCTAAGAGGTAGGATTGTCTAACCCTCAATTCCTTTGCCTTTAGTGAGTTAATTTCTTTCAAATTTTGAGTTGCAAAGTGTATACAAATAAAACTGAAATTCTATGCTGCTGAAACTTAATTACATGCTACTGTTTTGCTCAAATTCATGTAAATTCGTAATTTATCTTTTAGAGATGATTTGATATTATGATAATATAGTTAATTAGCTTTCATTGAGATTTGGTTTCATTTAAATTGGTTGATAAATGAATTTATTACGAATTTTTGAAGTTATAGTGTTCTTGCTGGAAATTCTGGGTTGGGGGCAGATTTTGTCCAAGTTTTTCTCATCAAACCTGATTTAAATGGTAAGGGATTTTGGTGAAATAAGATTTTATCTTGAAAATATAGTCTTTAAACTTTCAATGGGTTTTGGATTCACTCAATTTAGATGAGAATTGAATTTTTTATAATTTTTCAAAGTTGGAAGCAACAGGCTGAAAATCAGTTTTCTGGGCAGAATTTATTTCAAAATTTTGGGTCAAAACTGTTCCAATTGGGAAGGAATTTTGTTAAACTAAATTGACACTTTCAAAGTAAATTGTTTAAGCTTTCATTAGGCTTTCAAATCACTCAATTTGACATAGAATTGAAATTATTATGAATTTTCAAAGATAAAAGTAACAAGCTGCGTATGAATTGTTAACAACTAGTAGGGGTTGTTTTAACCCTCACACCCTTTGTTTCCTTGTAAATTAAATCTCTTAAATTGAACCATTATATGACTTGAATTAGGCTTTCTTTACAAGCATGTTGTGTAATTAAAATCTGAAATTTTGTAGCTTAGACATAAATGATGCGTTATGTGTTTTAAATATGGAATTTGAGCTTTTAAAATGTTGTTGATGTTTATGCGCCTAAAAACTGAAATTCTAGTAATCATAATGGTTGTATTGTTATTGTTTGACAAGCTGGAAATTATATATTTAGTTCACTTCAATTATGGGCTGTTTTGTTATAAGTTTGGTGTTGTAATAGTGTTCGAAGAACTGAATGATACATTGTCCTTGAAACATGCTGCTATGATAAATTTGCTGCCAAAGAGTGTCCATAGAATTTCTATATGTTTTCTATGTCTAATAACTTCTATGTTGTATAGATTAGGTGACAACATGCTTGAGTTGATTTCTTGAAGGCTGGGATAGTATGTCATTGTGAAATTTGCTGCCATGATATATTTGTTACCAAAGTATATTTATAGAATTGGATTTTGATGTGAGTAATGATGTGGTATTATAATATTGTGAGGCATGTGCATTCATCCATAGCATTGGGCATGAAAGAAAAGGAGAAAGTATTTTGAAATGAAAGTGAAAGGGATTTTTGGGAGAAGAAATTTTGATAAAATGGTTTTTATAAAAACCCGGACGCCGCGGGGATACCAACGGTTCGTGGAGTTAATGTAACTTAAAGGGAACTAGGGAGATCGCCCTAGTGTGGTTGAGCTATCTGGGGATCAAATGACGCCGCGGGGGTACCAAGGGTCAGGGACAGTAGCCAATCATTTTCTCGGCGCTTAGGGGTTACCGAAGGGGGTTACATTAACAGTTTGAAAAGTGACGGTTGGTTTTGGAAAAATGGGAAGCGATATCGCATGACATTGCACCCATTGCATGGCATATCTATTCATGACTTGGTTTATAAATGTGATATTGTAGTTATTTCTCTCTCAGCATGAATGTGGTAATTATGGAGTAATAGAGATGGATATTCTCAGTTTGTGTTTATGATTAGACATGGGTAGTTATCCTTTTGTCTAGGTGCAGTAAATCATTAATGCTAAAGGGTTCCTTAGGTATTAATAAAATGATAGTCTTTTCACAGTACAGGGGTTTACCTTTAGACTGATGGTTGTGATAATGGTTGTGTTAATTAGAAAGGTGATACTTTGTATAGAAGGTTGTATTAAGGGGAATGATTTTGACTCTGCTTATATGGCACTTTATATTATTTTGTGTTGACCGTTTTTGTGTGATAGTATGATTATGTGATGATTATTTTCCCCCTGACTAGCATGACTCCCTTTCTGATTCCTATTCTTTGTTTGGATTCATCGGGGTATTAAGGAGTGGTGGTTAGGCATTTCCTGCTGAGCTGTGGTTGCTCATCCTATTATATATATATATTTTTTTTCAGGTTATGGACAAGAGGTCGTAGAGGGATTTCCTCCACAGCCATGGATGGATGTTGGGTTCTATTTGGTTATTTATCTTTGTCTAAATGGGAAATGTATATTTTGAGACCAGTATGTATATTTGTAAATATTTTTCCAAACAGATCGTGTTTAAATATTGTAATTAAAGGATTATGGGATTTTACGTATGAAACCCACTTTCATATTTTTAGATAATGTGTGAACAGGAAACTTTATTTAAAATGATTTTGAATCAAGGGATTTTTCTATTATCAGTTATGGACATTAAAATTTAATTTAATTTTTTTTATTTTTTGACATTGTTCCAGGGCTTGGTCAGACATTTTTGAATATGAGCATTTCTTTGTTCTGTTTTATATTCACAACCTGGATTACGGTTGAGGGTCGTAACACATCCGATGCTAGCACAACTTCTGTGGAGCTGTTTCCACAGCGGAACTGAACCGGTGCTCGTGGGATTGGTCTGAATGTTTTAGCCGTGGCTATAGAAGTATCAGCACAAACAATGGTGCCCCCTGTACGTATGCCATTGATTATGAGGGCTTGAGATGATGGTATGGTGGTTGAGATAAAGAGGGTGAGAGTGATCATGACAACAAGGGTTGAAGGAAAGGCCATTGGTAGGTAAAACTTGAGCTTAAGCTAGTAATAAGTGAGGTTCTAGTCTTGTGCTTCTTCAAGAGCCTTTTTAACATGGAAATTTATAGGGAAGTAAAGAAAAGGAGAGGACTTTTTAAGTAATGGGCTATTAACCAACTTGTCTTGTGGGCCATATGTGAAGGCATTGTGAGAATAAACACTACTTCTTTGTAATATCTTATTTTGAAGATTTGTTACCATAATAATACTACATTTATTTAGATTGTTTTAACTGAATGAAATTTTAAAACTTAGTACTAATATCGAGGAAGTATAAAATATATATAACGTGTATTCGATTGTATGGAATTAAAATTTTGGAATTGAAATATATGGAATTTGACAAAACTAATTAAGAAAATTGAACTAATTTTTTTTTTTAAATTCCACAAATTTTAATTCCAAAACTCCAATTCCATACAATCGAACACACCTATATCATTCTCCACGATCATCCATAGTATATTTTAGTTTGATTGAAAACATCCTCCCCTGTACCCCACTTTTTCACGAGATGATGATGTTTTAATGTCACTCGGATACAAACTCATTTTCACGTTGTCTTTTTGGGTATTGAGCTTCTAAATCAACTTTTTGTTTATGTTTGAAGTATATCCTCTTCCGTACCCCATTTTGCAACATGAGAGAGAGAGTCCATTCAATGAGCAAGCCTTGTTCTATGACTATGTAGAGATCTAATCAAATCTATTCAAAGTAAAATTTTAGTAGTCTATATTTATTCATCATATTGTTAAAAGTTTACGCAATGACATATTTCAATTACTAATAATCTATTACTATGGAGTAGCATTTTTTCAGGAAACAATGAAGATAACAAATTCTAGGGTGTTCACTAACATTATCAAACCTTCCCTCCAAAACCCTAAACATCCATTTGCAAGTCTATCAGAAATCTCCTCTTCTCAGTAAGGCAATGTAATTCCTCCTATGCGAAAGAAATTGCCAATTCTTTAAACCTCCCTAATTTCTTCTTTCATCCTTTGGAGAAAAACTAGGAATGACAATGGGGTTGGGGATCTCATCTTCATTTAGTAGAACTATCTGTCCTGATCCAAAATCTTTTATTAAACGGAGCAGGGTGAGGTTGGAAACGGGTTTAAGAAAGTACTTTTGTAATTGTATTATAAATCTATAAATAAAATAATATGAGAAGAGATACAATAAAGAGAGAACAATATGAGAGAGAGGAGGGTTGAGCGCAAGAAGTCTTAGTGATTGAAATAGGATGATCGGAGGTTTTGCTTATCATAAATTATAAATATGAAACACATATAAGAGTAAAATTATAATTTATCGATAGAGACGGTTCAACCTTTCTTTATTTTCACATGTGCGGGTTTTCATTTCTAACTCATTGTGATCCAAAACCAATTAACCAAATTATCTGGGGACGGAATGTTTTGTCATCTCTAAGAAAAAACCCTTCTTTAACTTCGATCTGTAGGCTTATGACACTGTTCATTGAATTGTGAGATTGCCCTGGATACCTGTTGAAGTTTCCCGCCCAGCCACTTTCAGGGTTTTAGGAGCTGTCCAAGTCGTCATAGAAACGCAAAGCCATACATTGAATTTCTAAATGTGCATTTTTTTTAATAAACTTATCTTCTGTAATCATTGTCGTAGATTCTAGGATTTTTTTAAATTTTTTTATCCTTTTACATTTTATTCTAATAGATAAATATATATTAGCCAAAGATTAGATATATATTTTAATCAACTTTTTATATAATTGTTGTTTGAGACAGTTATACAAAGGATTATTTTTTTTTTCTTTTTTGGTGATTAGTTAGTTCAATCGCATTTATTGTTGCATATTTAATGTTCTTGGTTTAATGGGTCTGGATCAAGCTTTATTTCAATTTTGCTTTGGTCCCTAGGTTGGGCTTGCTATTATGGGCTTAGTCTAAGGTTCTCCTTTAGCCCAAGGCTACTTCAATGCCCTATACATTTGTCCTTTTCTTTATACGTAATACAAATTTTATTTTATTTTTTTAAAAAAAAGGTAAAAAATTGACAGGGAAGGAGCATTGATGTCGAGTGATGACGAATCTAGAAATTTTTTCTAATGGGGCCATTGAATAATAATAAGATTATTATTATTATTTTTTTTCATCAAGTAAATTGTATAAATGAATAAGAAAGTACATGTGGGCCTGCAGCCAATACAATCCAGAAAACTAGAACCCAAGCCCAAGGAAGAATTAAGCTGAACCCAAGGATAAAACCTGGCCCAATAAACCAAAGCAAATAGCCTGTATTAACGGATCATTAGAACCGTTTATGCTCTGTTCGGTAGGAAGGAAAGAAGATAAGTGGAGGGAAAATAGGAGGGAAAGAACAAAGTTCGGTCGTTCGGTAGGAAGGAGATACGGAGAGAAAGGAAAATAGGAGGGATGACTCATCCCTCCTCCTTTACAAATTTTTATCCGCCCAAATTTGGGCGGAAGATACGATAGAAAACAAGTGAAGCTATTATAAAAAAGTTAAATTACAAAATTATCCTTCACAAATATTAATAAACTCTACAATCTCATCTCAAGCAAAACCTTAATACAGAATTGTTAAAAGTCCCCAAATCAAGTTCAATTTATGTGCCAGGCTTTTTGAGAAACCCAAATAGATTCACATTTATCAACCATACATACATATGTGTGTGTATATACAGAAGAGAGCTAAAGAAGCTTTTGAGGTTAGATGCACAGCAATGCCCATGCAGTAGGTAGGACCGCAGGATTAGATATTTGAATCCCTGTGATGGAATCCCACTCTCTGCTTCCAGGCATGTAGCTAGTGGTTATTTTTTCTTTTTCTTTTTTTAATGATGAAATATGATTCTATTATATATATATATATATATAAAAGACCAACAACAAATTTGAAATTAATGGAATGCATAAAAAAGGTTCAAATGAGTAGTAAAAATAGTAAAGGTATGATGGTAAAAATAATTATTATTTTTTTTTTTTTTTTTTTTTTCATTCTGTCTTAACGAACAAAGTAAATTGTCAGCGTATTCTCTTCTTTTCCACCCAACCGAATAAAACAAGGGAAGTTCGTAATCTCTTCCCTAGGGACGTCTTATCCTTCATTTCTACTCTCCCTTCCATCCAATTTTCTTTTTTCCTACCGAACGGAGCATTAGAGAGGATATTCGCAGTCAAAATCCGGTGGAGCATGCCCTAACGGCACCATGACCATTGGTCGATGCCTTCAATCCGGCGGTCTCGGTGGTGGACGGCAGCATGACAGGGGAAGATTCCATTCGGCGAGGATGTTCCTTGAAGTAGAGCATGCTCCGCGGACTCTAACTTGAGAATTGAGGAAATGGAGTTGCATACTTTGCTGAAGAGGCAAACATTCCTGACCAAGTTGATTGAAGAATTCGTCTTCCATCGCTCATTGATCCATGTAACAAGATCTTCCCAGATGTCTGTTGTGTAGTGCGTACGGTACCTGCTTCTATCTTGCAAAACTTTTCCTAATTGGAGAGCTGAAGGTAGAGTTGAAGAAGAGAAGGTTTCTGTTTTTGATAAGATAGGATTTGCACCATTGGATCCAAATCCTGTCACTGTTGTCGGACTGAAGGTCCCAGAGGTACTCAATATTGCCGCTTTGTTAGAGATTTCCAGGTTTGGAATCCCTAAACCTCCTTCCTCTTTTGGCTTATAAACTGCTATACATGCAACTTTAGCTTCTGTGGGTTTCATCATCTCTAGGCCAGACCAGTCTGATTTCTATCCACTAAATCACTTTCATGAAAGTGCATTACATGTCCATTCTCACAAACCATTAAGAGAAAAAATAATCTGTCAAAAAATCACAAGCAATACAAATCCAATCTACACAAAACAAGCTGTTGGGTCACTGAGTAAGGTATATATCATTTCAAGTGATAAACACACTATTTACTATGTGATTTGTAGATAAATGATGAAAGATAAGGAACACAAAAATGATGATACATAATGTAACGACCCGAACCCGTAGGTCCGAACCGTTAACCGGGTCCTTAATCGAACCTGAGGTCAACTAGAGACAACACCATTCTTTCCTACGTCAATACATATTATACGTGTCATTCCGGATTTATAAAAAAATAAGTAATAATAAATAAATAATAATAAAATGAAATTATAGTTACAAAGTATGTCAAAACGGTCTACTAACCCATCAAACCTGTGGAGGAGCGTCGTCCGCCAATTGCCATCCGTGTCTTGAAAAATATTAAATATAAGGGGTGAGCAAATTGCTCAGTAGGTGGTGCCTAAGACACACCTCTTGTGACCCCGTGAATCCAAGCAATAAATAGGAATAGAGAATAAGGATCATACTATGTCGGGAGAGAATACAACGTCAAATCCAATTTCAAAATAACAATGCCGTGCCATAATATATGATGCCATGAATGTTGCTCCCCATACTTAAAATCACTCAGATTCTTCACTTTTCAAACCATTAATATAACCCCCTTCGGTAACCCCTCAGCGACAAGAGAAGGATTGGCTACTGTCCCTGACCCTTGGTACCCCTGTGGCGTCATTTGGAGCCCAGATAGCTCAACCATGCTAGGGCGATCTCCCTAATTCCCTCTAGGCTACATTAACGCCACGGACCCTCGGTACCCCCTTAGCGTTCGAGTCTTCACAAAATTCTTTTCTCAAATCTTTTTCCCTAACACTTCTTTTTCATTTCAAAACATTTCTTTCTCATTTTTCTTGCCCAATGTTATGCATAAATGCATCATGCCTTTCCATGCCATAATTTTTCACATATTCACATTTAAACCACATATCACACTTAAGAGAAATTTGTGTAATACATGTACCATACTTTCACATTTTAATTACGGTAATTTAAATACACAAGGCATGGAATAAAATCACCTAGAGCATGTTTTTTTTTTTTTTTTGTCACAACACAATAATCAACAACATGTCACATACATTTAATAACACATAGGATCATGTAGCTTCACATAAAATTCAAGCATATAAATTCAACTTTAGCATGTCATCTTATACAATTCAAATAGGCAATACACATATTGTCAATTATCATATAATATACAATTATCATATTACATACACAAGACTCATATAAGCATAAACAATTTTTCATGAAATTAAAACATGCTTTTACACACCACATCAATTAATTCACATAATTGCATGCTTTAAATACACAATTAAGATTAAAGGAGGATTCAACACAATTGAGCATGCTATATAACAAAACACATAGAATATCTCACAAAGGAGCAAGAAGTTGTGGATTAAGAACCCATACCTCAAGATTATGCAAAAACCCTCAAAATGGGTCTCAATTTTCAGACTTCCTAGAGTGGACAAAAGTTGAAATTGCTGATATGGATTCGAAGATCTTGTCGTGGGCTTCAATTTGCCGCAAACGGCTTCCGAAAATATCAAGTAGTGAAGGAGAGATCTAAGCTTGAAGTTTGGAAGCAAAAAGAAAAAAGAAAGAAAACTTTGAGAGGGTGAGAAAGAAGGTTACGGGAGTGAGAGAGAGAATTGAGAAAATGAGACCAAAATATGGTCTCTAACCCTTTTTGTGTGATAATGGTGGGTCCCACCTATTTTATTTTATTTTCCTTTTTTCTTTTGTCTTTAATTTACACCACACACTAGCGTATATACACATATGCACATTTTAATTTGAAATCACATAAAATACATTAAATAAAATTGATATGATGTAAATGAATCCAACCAAGATCCCCGGATGCAACAATCCCGGTAGTGGGTTCACACGGGACCGTCCGGCTCGAAAAACAGAAAAATGCAAAAATAACTAACCTTGCATTTCAAATAATCATGGACTCAATGAAATGCCCCAACCAACTCACCGACACACCCAGCACACCCCACGGTGTCCGATACATAAAACGGTAAAAGACGAAAATGCCATTGCAACGATACAAATTCCGAAAAAAATGAAAAAAAAGCCAAAAATTGGGAACATCACACATAACCATGCCATATTACAAGCAACTTAGTACATTTATATTGAAAGATCAAAAAATTATTCTAATGTCTACCAAAAAACATATTATGATTGGTAGAGTTGAAAAACACAACATCAAATGTGTCATTGCACTTATGCAATTTACTTATTAGTGACATAGGGCATAATTCTAACCCTCACTCAGTAAGCCACATAGGAATAAGGACCTTGACCAAAAAGCAGCACATTCCCAAGCGTGGCTTGGACAACATCAAGCACCACCAAAGGAATCCTAAGGAAACCATTAGGGATTGAGAGAGTGCAAGTGTTTGGTGGTATGGTGACACGAAGATAGCACCTGTTCGGATCAATGAGTAGGGTATCAGTCATTGTGAGGGCAAAGAAGTAAACGCCTGAAAGATTGGTCACACCCTGACTGAGCACAACGTCAGTGGAGCCGCTTGCACAGAGCAGCTGAATCGGTGCTCGTGGGATTGGTCTGTATGTTCTAGCCGTGGCTATAGAAGCATCAGCACACACAATGGTGTCCCCTACACGTATGCTACCGATAGGCAGGTTATTGACTCTGAGGGCTTGAGATGATGGCATGGTGGCTGATAAAAATAGGCTGAGAGTGATGACAAGAAGGGCTGAAGGAAAGGCCATTGCTAGCTAAAAGTTGAGCACTTGAGCTAGTAATGAGTGAGCTTCTAGTCTTGTGCTTCCTCAAGAGCTTCATAACATGCAAATTTATAGGGAAGTAAAGAGAAGGAGAGGGCTTTTTAGGTAATGACTATTACACACTTTTTCTAATATCTTATGGAGATTTGTAATCACAGAGATTGGATCATATTATTATATAGATTGTTGTAACTGAAAGTAATTTTAAAAATTGTACTGATATTGAAAAAGTGTCAAAATATATTTTCCATGATTTGTTTGAAATTGAAAACATCCTCCTCCATACCCCAATTTTCCACATGAGAGAGAGAGAGAGAGAGACCGCGGGGGGGGGGGGGGGGGGGGGGGGGGGGGGGTGGTGTTGAAGCAAATAAGCTGAATTAAATTCAACCTCATCACTAGCTGTTCCAGGTCTTGACATAAGAAAACACAGATATAGGAAAACTATCTTTTCCATATCATAAGCTTGGCTTGTCCCTTGTACAATGATCAAGGGCCCAGTGGTGGCTTAATGGTATCTCTACTACCTTTTAAAGTGGATGATGAGGGTTCAAGTCCCTATAGGGGCAAATGGGTGTGTGACTTTCTTGCCAATAAAAGAAAAAAAGAAGTTATATGACCATATTGAGATTTAAACAAATCCATTTATGGTAAAATTTTAGTAATTTATGTTGAAACATATATTGATAAAAGTTTATGCAATGACATAATTCAGTTAAATTAATCATCTATTATGAAGTAACATTTTTTTTCAGGAAACCAAGTGTACATTAATAGCTATATTAGGAACACAAAACTTAATAACAAAATGAAAAATTGGAAATCTGAAACAGGCTAGGAGTAGGGATAGGGCATGAGATGGTTCCTTATTTAAGATTACCAAAGTTTAAGAACAATTTTCGAACTCATTTTATACGTATCTTGGGGTCCATTACTTGGTCTAGTGTGATTAAAGTTCAGACTGACAACTTAATGTTAGATAATGGCCAATTTTTTGTTCTTCGATAGCTGATCACCTTCTGTAGGCTTATGGAACTGTTTATTAAATAGTGATCTTGCCTTAGATCTCTGTTGAAGCTTAGTCTAAGGATTATCCTTTAGCCCAAGGCAACTTTGTATTAGCTTCTTTTTCTTTTGCAGGGAAATTTAGTATACTGCACATTTTCCCTTTTCTTAAGACGAATTTTACTTTAAGGAAAAAAATAGTATACATTAACCTTTATATGAGAAACACCAAAATTTAAAAACGATATGAAGGATTGGAAGTCTGAAACAAGGGTAGGAGCATCAATCGCATCCTCTAGATAACATTTTTTGATCCAATTTTTAGTACCTATCTTGGGGTCCGTTAATAGGTCCAATGATCAAAGTTCAGATCGATAACTTTTAATGTTAGATAATAGCTAATTTTTTTGTTAAAAAAAGTAATGTCAAATGAATTATTTGACTATTTGTCTTCAATCTGGAAGCCTATATGGCCTGTTTGGAACATCAGAGTGCAAGACGGGCATGCTGACATGTTTTTTGGGAAAGTTTCAACGAATCCGTTTCAATTAGAAAAGGCCCATACTCAGATTGGAAGCGGGCCAACGATCAATACTCTACATAGGTGATGATTATTTCGGAATTTTTGTTCGTCGGACTCAATTTTTGGAGAAATTTTAAATTTTCAAGGGTTAGTTTCCTTTAATGATAGGTCTCCTTGTGCTATTAGATGACTTGTGTTGATAAAATTCCTTAGAGGATTAGGTTTTTTCTATTATAAATATGTATGTACTGCAAATAGAATTTAACCCTTCATTAATAATATTTCGGAATTTTTTCTCTCCGTGTTTTGTGATTTAAAGTTGTGTATTCATTATTGAAAACTTGAAGATTTGATCAGTGGGTAATGGTAGCATATGAAATGTAATTTTGAGCAGCTTTGGTTATTACTTTACTGGACGTCCTTATTTGTTGAACAACTGTCTTTCCCTCCTCATTTTTGAAAAAAAAAAGGGTGCAAATAGTCTCTTTGCTGTGCTTACTAGATTCTTTAGAAAACTTTTAACATTTGACAGAGAGAGAGCGCTTATATATACACACACTTCTACATTTATTTCGTATAGCTAAGCAACTCACATACCCATGAAATTTTTAACATTTCAGTTAGGAGGAGGTATGCATCATCACTACCAATCTGATTTCTATCCAATAAATCACTCTTTCATGAAAGTGCATCACATGTCAAATACATGTGCGCCATAAATATCTTACATTCATGCTATATATGCATGTCCATCCTCATAAACCATTATGAAAAAAAATAATGTGTCAAAAAATCACAAAGCAAGAAAAATTCAATCTATAGAAATCGAGTTGTTGGGTCACTGTGTAAGGTATCATCGGCAAGTGATAAACACAATATTTACCGTTTCATTTATAGATAAATGATGAAAGAGATAAGGAACACAAAAGTGATGATAGATAACCATGCCATATTATAGGCAATTTAGTACATTAATATTGAAAGATAAAAACATTATTCTAACGTGTACCAATAAACACATGATGATTGTTAGACTTGAAAAACAAACTGTAAATGTGTCATTGAACTTATTTAATTTTTTCTTATTAGTGACAGAGGGCATAGTTCTAACCCTCAGTAAGGCACATAGGAATAAGGACCTTGACCGAAAAGCAGCACGTTCCCAAGAGTGGCTTGGACGACATCAAGCACCACCAAAGGAATCCTAAGGAAACCATTAGGGATTGAGAGAGTGCAAGTGTTTGGTGGTATGGTGACGCGAAGATAGCACCTGTTCGGATCAATGAGCAGGGTATCAGCCACCGTGAGGGCAAAGAAGTAAACGCCTGAAAGATTGGTCACACCTTGACTGAGCACAACGTCAGTGGAGCCGCTTCCACAGAGCAGCTGAATCGGAGCTCGTGGGATTCGTCTGTATGTTCAAGCCGTGGCTATAGAAGCATCAGAACATACAATGGTGCCCCCCGTACGTATGCTACCGATAGGCAGGTTATTGACTCTGAGGGCTTGAGATGATGGCATGGCAGCTGAGATAAATAGGCTGAGAGTGATGACCAGAAGGGCTGAAGGAAAGGCCATTGCTAGCTAAAAGTTGAGCTCTTGAGCTAGTAATGATTGAGCTTCTAGTCTTGTGCTTCCTCAAGATCTTCATAACATGCAAATTTATAGGGAAGTAAATAGGAGAGGGCTTTTTAGGTAATGACTATTACACAACTTTTGTAATATCTTATTCTGGAGATTTGTTATCATAATATTATATAGATAGTTTTAACTGACTTGTACTGATATTCAGGAAGTGTGAAATATATAGTATTTCCCATGATCATCCATCATACCCTGTTGTTTGATTAAAAACATCCTCCTCCATACCCCACTTTTCCGCTTGAGATGGAGAGAGAGGATGATGTTGTAAGGCCACTACGATTCAAACTCATTTCCATCTTTCTGGGTATTGCCTACCAAAGTCGGCTTCTAAATCAACTTTTGGCTATGTTTGAAGAATCCTCATCCATACCCCAATTTTCAGTATGAGATAGAGAGAGAGAGGGGTGATGAACCCGACGGTGTTATTGTAAGGCCACGAGGCTGACTTCAAAATCATTCCCGCTAACTGTCCCATGTCTTGATCATAGGAAAACAATGGTTTGCTTGGGTCAGTTTTCGGAGTAATTTTCTACCATTCGAGGAATTGAAAATTTAAAACTATACAAAAATCTGCTTTATCACAGTTTATGAGAACTGTTTTTAAAAAATATATATATATATTTTTATAGTTTTCTGAAACTATTTTTTATTTTATTTTTTGAGTATTTGAGAATTGTTTTCTCAATAACATACCAAGGATGCTCTACACTTTTCCATGTCATTAGCTAGCTATGACTTATTCCTTATTCTATAACAAGAAGAAGAAGCAAGCTTTTTCTCCAACTACATTTGTTTCGCTATCTCTTGTTTTATGACTATGTTGAAATTTAATCAAATCCATTTAAATTAAAAATTTAGTAGTTTTGATTTATACATCATATCGTTAAAAGTTTATGAAAAGACATATTTCCAGAAAACAAGTACTATATATTAAACCATCCTGTGGAGGGAACAAATTCTAGGCTATCCACTAACATATCAAACCATCCCTAAAAACCCTGACATCCATTTGCGGGTCCGTATGAAATTGCCTCTTCTCGGGCAATGTAATTGCCCCTGCGCAAAGAAATTACCAATGTTTTGAACCTCCCAAATTTCTTCTTTGATCCTGTAGAGAAAAATTAGGGATGACAGACAATGGGGCAAGTTTGGGGCGGGAGATCTCGCCCATTTAGCATAGCACTCTGGTCCCACCCAAATTCATTTATTATATACCTAATATTTTTGAAACAATATGAGAAGTGAGATATAGTTTGAGGATTACTTTTGTAATTGTATTACAAATATAACAAATTAGTGTAAATGATGAAATAATATGAGAAGAGAGATTCGATTTGAGAGAAAGTTTGGTAGAGTGGGGAAGTCTTATGTTTCGTTTGGTGCGAAGGAAGAAAATTAGATGGAATGGAAAGAATAAGAGATGAATGAGACATCCTGAGGAAGATATTGTGTCGTTACTTCTTTTTGTATGGTTGTGATATGGAGTCTTCGCCCAACATTATGTTTGACGGTCACCGAAAGTTATGAAGTAGGACAAGTTCAAATAACTGAAGGATAGGGATAAAGAACGGTTTTCCCATTTGTGTTGGAGAAATAAAAGTAATAACTCTCCTACTTGAATGCAACTTGGTACCTCTATAAATAGGGGGGCTCAAGTCAACTAAAAAGGTACAACACAATTCCCTAAGAAAGTCCTTATCCCTTTCTTCCATTATTTCGATCTAGCACTAACTTGATCGTCGGAGGCTCTTAGGCCGGTACCTCACCGGTGCCCTCCCGATCACCTTTCTTTCTTTTTCATATTTGACGTCGTTTCGGGTCGCCGAGAAATCTTGCATCACCAAGTTGGATGGAAGAGAATAAGATAATTACTTACTTTGTTTGTTAAGAGAGAATGGAAAAGATAGTGTTAATTATACGGAAAGTTCTATAATTTAAAAACTTTTACAATGGTATTGTCTTTTGTCCTTTGTGTCTTCCGTTTATATTTGGAGAGATGAAAATTTGTAAAAGAAGAAGGACGACTCATCCATCATCTTTTTTTCTTCTCTCCTAGCCTCTCTCTACCAAACTAAAGAAATTTGTTTCTTCCTTCCCATCTTCCATCCGCCTCTCTTTACTTCCTTTTTATCAAACGAAGCATTAGTGATTGGAGTAGGATGATGTAAGGTTATGCTTATTATATACCTAATATTTTTTAATATAAAATATATTTTCAGGATAAAATTGTAGTGGTGACCTTTCTCGATCTTGACCTTGGGAATTTTCAATACTATCCCATCTTGACCCAAAATCATTTATCTGACTTCTAAAATCATTCTAGACAGGACGGGGTGATTACCGACAGAGTTGGGTGTTTTGCCATCTCTAAATTTTTTTTAAAAAAATGCCTCCTTTGACTTCGATAGCCGGCTGGCCTTCTGTAGGCTGATGAATTATGAGATGCCTTAGATCTCTGTTGAAGCCTCACGCCTTGCCTTGACAAGTTTTTACGTTAATGGGTCTGGATCAAGCTTTATTTCCATTTTACTTTGGTCCCTAGGTTGGGCTTAGGGATGTCAATTTTTACCGCCCCGTCGGGGCCCCGCCCTGTTAATAACGGATATGGGAACACTTTTTATACCGTTGGAGTGGGCATGGATACAAATTTTGTACCCGTTGAGAGTCACGGGGCGGGTAAGGGTTCAGTATACATATCCTAGGGGCCCCGCCCCGCTAAACATATAACTATATTTAATATATATAATTAATAACTTATTTTAGTGGCTTACCAAGTTACCCATCTCTTACAATTCTAATTTGGGATGTAAACTTGGTATTAAATTTACTTTTGTTTTGGTTATGGTGGAAGTTGAAACTTAGAATTTCTTGTGATTTGGTTGTATTAAACTTTTATTTTTGTTTATTATGTTCTCTGAATTATGTTATGTGCATGTTATTTATTTATTTTTATTGGGATACATAATTTCATTTATGTTGTGCCATTCCCAGGCTTTCCACATTTAAATAGCAGGAGGTTACGTTCCAAAAAATGGGAGAAAAAAATTTGTTAGTGGGGCGGGCATGGGGGCACAGTATTTCCCAACGGGGTGGGGCTGGACATGAAAATCCAACCCGTCGCGGGTCTCTGGGCGGGTATGGACTTGACAAAAATTAAAAAGGGTGGAGTGGGATTTAGGAAAACCCGCTCCAAACCCGCCCCGTTGCCATCCCTAGACTTGGGCTTTGGCACTTGGGCTTGCTGTTTTGGGTTCTTCTTCAGCCTAGGGCTAGTTTACTTTGGTCCTTAGGAATTTTTCCGATAATTGCCCAATGCATGTAGTACGAGAGGATTGTATATTTCACATAGTAAATTATCGGATACTCAACCCGACACCACCATCACACTATCGGCGACAAAAAAAATCAAAAAAATAAAAATAAAAATAAAATAAAAATAGTAACAATAATAATACTATACATTAACCATTATAAGAGAAACATACAACTTATAAATAACAAAGATGAAACCATTGATGGGGGTATTAGAAGTCCAAAACAGGGCAGGAGCATTGATGGGGTATGAGATGGTTCCTGACTCCTCATTTATGACTCAAGTTAAATTTAAGAACAAATTTCCCTCTAGTTAACATTTTTCGAACCAAATTTTATACTTAGCAAGGGATTCATTGCTTTGCTTGGTCCAATGATTAAAGTTCAGACTGACAACTTAATGTTGGATATTTGCTAATATTTTTGTTCAAAAAAATAATGTCAAACCATGTAATTGACTATTTGTCTTCAATCTTCTCCTCCCAATTGAAAATGGAGCAAAGGCTACGAACAAGCTAGTGGCCCAGCAGTATTAGGTTCTTACTTTTTAAAGGGAGGTCCGGGGTTTGAGCCTCAATTAATGGAGGTATGTGTGTGTAAATACCGACTAAAAAAAAAATAAAATTTGGAGCATAGGCTGCATCACTAAGCAACTTTATATTTGTTTTATAAAGTAAGGTTGAAGAATAAGTGGGTATTAATCTATATGGAATGTAATTTTGAGCTGCTTTGGTTATTACTTACTGGATGTCCTTTATTTGTTTTACACCTATCTCCATTTATTAAACCTTTTCCCCCTTATCCTTGAAAAAATGGCTGCAAATAATCTCTTTGCCGTGCATACAAGATTCAGTACTGGTTTAGAAAACATAAATATTTGACACAGAGAGACAGAGAGCTTATATGTACATATACACACATTAATACATTTATTTTGTATAGCGAAGCTACTCACACACACATGAAGTTTTAACTTTTCATTTAGGAGGAGTTATGGGTTATCACTACCAATCTGATTTCTATTTACTAAATCACACTTCCATGAAAGTGCATCACATGTAAAAATCACAAGCAAGTCAAATTCAATCTACACAAACTGTGCTGCTGGGTCACTGTGTAAGGTATCAGTGTTGGGTGACAAACACATTGTGTGATTTATAGATAAATGATGAAAAATAATGAACACAAAAGTGATGATAGATAACCATGCCATATTACAGGCAACTTAGTACATTAATATTGAAAAACAAACATTATTCTAATGTCTAACAATAAACACATGATGATTGGTAGACTTAAAAACACACAACATTAAATGTGTCATTGCACTTATTTAATTTTTTCTTATTAGTGACAGAGGGCATACTTCTAACCCTCACTCAGTAAGGCACATAGGAATAAGGACCTTGACCGAAAAGCAGCACGTTCCCAAGCGTGGCTTGGACAACGTCAAGCACCACCAAAGGAATCCTAAGGAAACCATTAGGGATTGAGAGAGTGCAAGTGTTTGGTGGTATGGTGACGCGAAGATAGCACCTGTTTGGATCAATGAGTAGGGTATCAGCCACGGTGAGGACAAAGAAGTAAACGCCTGAAAGATTGGTCAGACCCTGACTGAGCACAACGTCAGTGGAGCCGCTTCCACAGAGCAGCTGAATCGGTGCTCGTGGGATTGGTCTGTAAGTTCTAGCCGTGGCTATAGAAGCATCAGCACATACAATGGTGCCCCCTGTACGTATGCTACCGATAGGCATGTTATTGACTCTGAGGGCTTCAGATGATGGCATGGTGGCTGAGATAAATAGGCTAAGAGTGATGACAAGAAAGGCTGAAGGAAAGGCCATTGCTAGCTAAAAGTTGAGCACTTCGAGCTAGTAATAGGTCAGCTTCTTCTAGTCTTGTGCTTCCTTAACAGCTTCATAACATGCTAATTTATAGGGGAAGGGGAAGTAAAGAGAAGGAGAGGGCTTTTTAGGTAATGGCTATTTACCAACTTGTCTTGTGGCCATATGTGAAGGCAATGTGAGAATATTACTTTTGTAATATCTTATTTTGGAGATTTGTTATCATAATATTATATAGATAGTTTTAACTGACAGGAATTTTAAAACATGTACTGATATTCAGGAAGTGTGAAATATATAGTATTTTCCATGATCATCCATCAAACCCCGTTGTTTGATTAAAAACATCGTCCTCCATACCCCACTTTTCCGCTTGAAATGGAGAGAGAGGATGATGTTGTAAGACCACTACGATTCAAACTCATTTCCACTGCATTTCTGGGTATTGCCTACCAAAGTCGGCTTCTAAATCAACTTTTGGCTATGTTTGAAGAATCCTCCTCCATACCCCATTTTTCAACATGAGAGAAAGAGAGAGGGAGAGGGGTGTGATGGACCTGATGGTGGTGTTGTGAAGCCACGAGACTGACTTCAAAATCATTCAAACAACTGTCTTTTATACTATTGTAAAATATTTTTTTTTATTCTGTAGGCGTTGGGAAGTTGTTTTCGCAATGGCAAACCAAGCTTGCCCTACACTTTTCTATGTCATTAGCTAGCTATGCCTGATCCCTCATCCCATATTCTATAACAAGAAGAAGAAGCAAGACCAAGGGTTGGCCTATTGAAACAACTTGAGTTTTATGCTTCATGATATATCCCATATTCTATAACAAGAAGAAGAAGCAAGACCAAGGGTTGGCCTATTGAAACAACTTGAGTTTTATGCTTCATGATATATCAGGTCTCAGGATCGATTCTTGCTAAATGCAAACAATTCCTCGAGAAGTGTGTGAGTACCAATTAGGGAAGAAGCAAGCCTTTTAGGCTTTTCCAATTACATGAGTTCAGTTATCTCTTGTTCTATGACTACTTTGAATTTTAGTCAAATTCATTTAAAATAAAATTTTAGTAGTCTCTATTTATACACGATATTGTTAAAAGTTTACGCAATGACACATTTTCACGAAACAAGTATATAGTAATCATCCTCGTGGAGGAAACAAATTTTAGGGTGTTCACTAACTTTATCAAACCGTCCCTCAAAAAACCCTAACATCCATTTGCAATTCCGTATGAAATTGCCTCTTTTCCGGCAATGTAATTGCCCCTAAGCGAAGGAAATTGCCAATTTTAGGGTGTTCACTAATTTTATGTGTTTTGTGTTTTGTGTTTTGCTATGTGAAAAAGTATGCTTAACTGCTTACTTGCTTACGTGCTTATGTGTTTATATGCTTACATTAATGTGTTCATTGCATAGTATTACATGCTAAATGTTTGTACAGTATGTTTTTGCGTTGGGTTATTCACGGTTGGACCTTAGTGTTATCGTTATTGAATTGTTTCCTTTGTTTTATAGAACGATGTCACGCGTGAGGAAATCAGGGAAGTTGGCCCTAGACCGACTAGGGGTGATGTTGGCGAGAGCTCCAGCTCTAATCCGGAGGAGCTAAATGATGAGGACACACTTCTTAGGGACTTGATTCCCCCGAGAGCTGTCCCCACAAGGAGGGATAATGTTGAAGCACCCGTAGAAGTGGGTGAAGGTTCTGTGGCACTGGAGTTTAATCGTTTGTTGCAAAATGTCGTGAGGGCAACGATTGCTGCTCAGTCGCAGTCGGTACCACAACCTACAGTTCAAGTCGAGGAGACGCCAGCTCAGAAGCGTCTCAAGATTATTAAGAGGTTTTCTCAGCTGATGCCGGTTATGTTTGAGGGCGGTGCGGATCCAATGATAGCAGATGACTACATGGAGCAAGTTGAAACTCAATTGACTTCAATGGATGTGACAGAGGATCATTTGAAGATCATCCTAGCTACTTATAAGTTTGCTAAGGATGCTAAATTATGGTGGAAGTCGGTTACGAGCCGATACAAGGTAGAAGAGATGAGTTGGGACAAGTTCAAGGAATTGTTTTATGAAAAGTACTTTCCTCTTTTCAAAAGATGGGAGTTACAAGACCAGTTTCATAACCTTATCCAAGGGAGCATGTCAGTGGCAGAATATGAAAACAAGTTCACCTCCCTTTCTCGCTTTGCTCCAGAAATGGTGAGAAATGAAGTTAACAAGACTCGGAAGTTTGTTTCTGGTCTTAATGATTGGATGAGGCCGTTGATCACGGCACAGTTCATTAAGGTTTACTCTGAAGCAGTGGAAAGGGCTTTGATGCTGGAAGCTGATAATAAAGAGAATGATGCAAGAAGAGAGCAGTTGAAGCAAAAAAGGGGTGTAGGGCCATCTTCCGAAGGATCTTCTTGGAAAAGGAACAAGGGCGGTCCATCTCAGTTTCAGGGACAGCAGTCTGCACGATCTGCTCCTACCACTCCGTTGCCAGCTGGGTCTTATAGGAATGCAGTTGTTTGCTTTCAATGTCAGCAGCCTGGGCATTACAAGTCCAGTTGTCCTATGAGATTGACTTCAGTTTCTTCAGCTCCGAAGGCTTGTTATGGGTGTAGCCAGCAGGGCCATTTGATTCGGGACTGTCCGAGTCAGGGAGCAGGCACCACTAGTGGCAGAGGGTCACGACAGAGGTCGTTACAGTCGGCTACGGTTCAATCAGGTTTTAGACCACCGCCGCCACCACCACAGCCTGCCTTATCTTCTCAGGGTTCACGACCAGCTAGGAGGGATACTCCTACTGTGTCGGCACAACAGTCTGGTGTTCAGATTAATAGTTTACAGGCACAGGCACCGTAGGGGCGTGTCTTTGCCCTTGCACCAACTGATGCATCTCCTGGATCTTTAGTTCTCCGAAGTATATTTCCAGTGTTTGGTTCTTGGGCCTGTGTTTTGTTTGATTCTGGTGCATCTCATTCTTTCATTTCATCATCATTTGCACTTGCATCAGGGTTAGAGGTCAGTTTTATGGATCGGGCGTTATGTGTTGATACGCCAGTTGGAGTTTCAGTGTCTTTGAGCCGAGTTGTGAGGGACTGTTCCATTGTGATAGCTGGGCAGACTTTTCTGTTTGACCTTATCCTCCTAGAAATGACTAGCTTTGATGTCATTCTCGGGATGGATTGGTTAGCTTCTTTTCATGCCACGATCAACTGTTTCAAAGGAAGGGTTACAGTTTGTACTCTCGAGGGAGACTGTTTCTTTTTCGTGGGAGATCGGAGTGATTCCCACATTTCATCGTTTTATGGAATTCGTGGACGGAATCGTGGTGATTACTTTTTGGCTACCCTTATAGCCGAAGAGGATGATGTTGTGGAAGAATATTATTCTGCAGTTGTTCGTGATTTTTTGGATGTGTTTCCGGAGGATTTGACAGAGTTGCCTCCACACCGAGAAGTGGAGTTCTCTATTGAGTTAATGCCAGGTACCGCGCCGATTTCTATGACACCGTATTGTATGGCACCAGTTGAATTGGAGGAATTAAAAAGACAGCTTGATGATTTGAGGATGAAAGGTTTCATCCGACCGAGTGTGTCACTATGGGGCGCACCGGTCTTGTTTGCTAAGAAGAAAGATGGTTCTTTGAGATTGTGCATCGATTATCGGAAGTTGAATCGTGCCACCATCAAGAACAAGTATCCTTTGCCAAGGATAGATGATTTATTTGATCAGTTGAGGGGAGCCAGTTGTTTCTCCAAGATTGACTTGAGGTCTGGCTATTATCAGTTGCGGGTTAGGGATGAGGATATCCCGAAGACAGCATTCCGTACACGGTATGGACACTATGAGTTCCTTGTTATGCCTTTTGGCTTGACTAATGCTCCAGCGGCATTCATGGACTTAATGAACCGCGTCTTTCACGATTACTTGGACCAGTTTGTGGTAGTTTTCGTGGATGACATTCTTGTGTATTCACGATCTCGGGAGGAACACGAGATCCATTTAAGTATTGTTTTACAGATTTTGCGGGAGCACCGGTTGTATGCCAAATATGAGAAATGTGAGTTTTGGCTACAAGAGGTGAAGTTTTTGGGACATGTTGTTTCAGAAGGCGGAGTGTCAGTTGATCCATCAAAGATTGAAGCTGTTTTGAATTGGGAGCAACCCAAGAATGTGTTTGAGATCCGTAGTTTTCTTGGTCTAGCGGGTTACTACCGGAGATTTGTGAAAGATTTCTCCCCGTTTAGCAGCGTCTATGACCCGTTTAACCCAGAAAGGGATTAAGTTTGCATGGAATGAAGCCTGTGAGTCATCTTTCCAGGAATTGAAGACAAGATTGACTACGGCTCCAGTGTTGGTGATACCTGAGCGTGGCTTGGGTTATGTGATCTATTGTGATGCTTCACGTGATGGTTTAGGGTGTGTGTTGATGCTTCACGTGGCTTGGCTTATGGGTCTCAACAGTTGAAGACTCACGAGTACAACTACCCTACTCATGATTTGGAGTTGGCGGCAGTTGTATTTGCTTTGAAGTGTTGGAGACACTACTTGTATGGTGAAAGATTCGAGGTGTACTCGGATCATAAAAGTCTCAAGTACCTTTTCTCCCAAAAGGACTTGAACAATAGACAGAGAAGATGGGTTGAATTCTTGGAAGATTATAATTTTGACTTGCAGTATCATCCGGGCAAGGCAAATGTGGTAGCAGATGCCTTAAGCCGAAAATCTCGTGGAACTATGGCCTGTCTGGCTATTCGGAAGTGGAAGATGCTTAAGGATTTGGCAGAGATGGGATTGTATTGTTTTGATGACGATGTTGATAGCGAGCCGGCATTCTTGTTTAGTCTTATGGCTCAGCCTACTCTTGTTGTACGAGTGATTGAGCCACAGAGACAGGACCCGGATTTAGATGTCATTCACGCTTTGATCTCTAGTGGTAAGACAGTGAAAGATTGGGCCTTGTATGCAGATGGGGGTCTACGGTTCAGGGGTTTGTTGGTGGTTCATACTGTTTGTCGTGAGGACGTTTTACGGGAGTTTCACACTTCCCGCTTTGCAGTTCATCCAGGTGGTACCAAGATGTATCAAAATTTGAGATGTCAGTATTGGTGGAACGGGATGAAAAAAGATGTTGCACAGTTTGTGGCTAGATGCCTTACCTGTCAGCAGGTGAAGGCCGAGCATCAGAGACCAGCCGGTTTGTTGCAACCATTACCTGTAGCGCAATGGAAATGGGAACATATTGCTATGGATTTTGTGACAGGTCTTCCAAGGTCACGAGGGGCAATGAGTCCGTATGGGTCATCATTGACAAATTGACCAAAACAGCTCACTTTTTGCTTATTAAGGCAACAGATGATGCAGAGAAGCTTGGTGTTCTTTATGTGAAGGAGATTGTAAGGTTGCATGGAGTTCCAGTAACCATTATTTCAGATAGGGATGCTAAGTTCACTTCGAAGTTTTGGGAAGGACTTCAAGCAGCGTTTGGCTCAGCGTTGCACCTGAGTACGGCATTCCATCCACAGACTGACGGTCAGTCGGAGCGTACTATCCAGATTTTGGAGGATATGCTTCGGGCATATGTGCTTGACTTGGGTGGTAGTTAGGAGGATCACCTTCTACTTATTGAATTTACCTACAACAACAGTTATCAGGCGAGCATTCAGATGGCTCCATTTGAGGCGTTGTATGGTAGACCTTGTAGGTCTCCTGTTTGTTGGACTGAGGTAGGCGAGACAACCGCCTTATGACCTGACATTGTACTCGAGACTACTAAGAAGATTAAGTTGATAAGATAGAGGTTACTTACAGCTCAGAGCCGACAGAAGAGTTATGCGGATAAGCGGAGACGGTCGTTATCCTTTGAGGTGGGAGACCACGTTTTTCTTCGGGTTTCTCCACAGAAAGGATTGATGAGATTCGGGAAAAGTGGTAAGTTGTCTCCACGATTCATTGGACCATTTGAGATTTTGGACCGTGTAGGAGAGGTTGCCTACAGACTTGCTTTGCCACCATAGTTGGATAGGGTCCACAATATTTTTCATGTATCGATGTTACGAAAGTACGAGCCAGATCCATCTCACATTTTGAGTTGGGTTGATGTAGACATTGATGAGGATGTTTCCTACGAGGAAGGACCAGTTCAGATTCTTAACACACAACAAAAGGTGTTGAGGAACAAGACGATACCCATGGTGAAAATCCTTTAGAGACACCACGGAGTCGAGGAGGCTACTTGGGAGCTCGAACAGAAGGTTCGCTCCAAGTATCCAGAGTTGTTTTCTTCTCCAGGTATGTCTTGATTTCGGGAACGAAATCTTTTTAAAGTTGGGTAGAATGTAAAGTTTTTGACTTTATCTATATATATAATTAATATAATGACTTTTTCAACTGTGGGGCCCACCTGAGATATAAGGGTCATTACAGACCCATTTAGTTTCCAATTTGATAGCTTAAGTCTCTCTCTCTCGCTGCTTCTGTCTTTTTCTTTTTTTTTTTTTCTTTTTCAACTTCAATCCTTGATTTCTCTCTCAATTCTTGGCGGATTTAGGTGCCGTTTGAGGCAAAAACGACGAGCACGACGAGCTCTACGTGCTAGTACCAGAAATTCCAGCTTTTGGTCCTCATTGGGAGCTTGAATTTAAGAACCCATTTCTAGGGATTTTGCTCATTTTGAGGTAGGGACACCTTAATCCACTACCTTCTTATTCCATTGTGAGTTATAATCATTTGTTATGTCAAGCATGCTTGTAATATCCCTAATTTAACAATGATAGTTCTGGAATTTATTTAATTATTTAAATTGTGTTTTTATTTATTTAGTTGTGAATTTGTTGATTACGTGTGACTTTATTTGTTTTTATTTATTTCGTGGTGGTTTGTGAATTAATTAATTAGTTTTTATTAATTTAGTGGTGGTTTGTGAATTAATTAATTAGTTATTAAATTGTATTTTATTTTTTTCTATTTTTCGTTAATTGAACTTAGGGTTTTGTTTTATTTTTCTTTAGCCGACTTAGTTGCCTGTCTAGTATTAGGACTAGAATTAGGGTAACCTTAATCCTATAAATATATACATTAAGGTTTACCTAGGGTTTTAGAACTTAAACACGTCGGTGGAGGCAGAGAGAGAGAACAGAGGAAGGCTTACAGTAGTCGGAGTTCGCCGGAGAATTTAGGAAGCAACGGTGCAAGGTTTCAAACTGAGACCTAAAGGCAAGTTCCAATCCTCACTCCTTCCCGTTGCCTCGTGTTCTTTGCATGTCTAACACAACTCCAGGGAACTGTTAAGGATTAAAATTAAACTGGATTTCTTGTACCTCTGTTGTTTTAAAACTGTTTGTAATTGAAACGTGTGTATTGTTTGTTTTAATTTCTTCCTTGTGTAACCTCTGTTTAATTCGTGTAAACTGATGAGTAATGATTTTAATTAGTTCTATAACATGTTGGGAAGCACTAGAATTAATTTAGGTTGCAAGTTTGATTTGCTACAACAGTCGATGCTCCGGAATGCTTAAACTGCTCGTATTAAACTTTTGATGCAAAATTCATGTTTTAATTAATTTTAGTAACTGAACAATGAATTTAGTGGATTCTGGTATAAGTTGGAACCTAATTTAAACACTTAGGAACCCTAGGTATGAAGGTCAGTTCATCAGAAACTCACCGGAATTCAAAACGATGAAGAACAGAGAGAGAGACGGCTTACTGTTTTAAAGAGCAGGCTCTTCCGGACGAAGAGCAGGCTCTACTTTTAAGTAGAGCCGGCTCTAAGGGTCTTGGAGCAGGCTCTACTTTTAAGTAGAGCTGGCTCCAAGATGGGAAGAGCAGGCTCTTCTTTTGGTGGAGCAGGCTCTTCCCTCGGGTGTGCGTTTTTTAATCTTTCTGTGACTGTATGGGCTACAGAACTTGGATTTTGGGATTTTCAGTTTCTGTTGGAAGCTATACTGAGGTGTTTAGAGGTGGTCTAAGCTTGATTAAAATCCTTAAGAGAAGATTTATGCAAAATAAAACAACTTTGTTTTAATGCGACAGTGGACAATGCTTAATTAATCAGTTTACTGGGTTTTTGTTATGAAAGGATGCAGAATTGCTTAACACTTAGAATAGCAATTCTTAGCAATAAAATTCTCAATTAAACCTATCTCAATGTTATAAAATAAACGTGTGGATTTAAATGGTTTAGTATGCTTATTTGGGCCTAAGTTAGTTTACAGTTTGGATGGGAGGAACTGCAAGATGTTTAAGCTTTGGTATTAAAATTCTTAGTGATGATTTGCAGTTAGTCATGTTCCAGAATTACTAAAAATAAACCTGTGAACATTTATATTCTATTATGGTTGATTAGAATTAATTGGTTTACATGTATAAACTGTAATATCAATTAGTGGACCTTATAGAGTAGTATAGATTAAGCTTGTTAATTGACAATTATTTTATCATGCTTAATATGGAACAATTGATATTTGTACTTAGTGTTTTATTGTCAATTGTGGAATGTATGGATTGGTTGATAGTTATATTTTTATTTATTCTATTAACTGCCGGATGGATTGGATTGTATGCATCGGTATGGGACGGTGACATACTAAGTTTGGATTTGGCTCAAAATTGCTATATCCTACCTATACGGAATAAGGGAATGGATTAAAAATAAATCCTACTTATATTTAGGCTAAGTCAAAGAAGCTGCACAAGCTGAATGACTAGCTGGAGTACTGGTTATCTATGTTAAGTCTGTGCAGTTGAATAAGCTGAACGACTTACTAGATTTATTATGGATTGTTATGAACGGATTTTAAATATATGTTTATGGTACCACGAGAGGAGCTTGAGTCTCAGACTCGTTGGTTAGGGTGCGTATATGCAGTGGATGCGTAGCTTGCTATAGTAGATTGAGGTGTACCCTGTTAGGTCTAGGTACTCATGCCCACCTTTGGGTGCGTTTTCGCATGTTGCCTTCTATTCAGGTTGAGACCCCTACTGTAGTCCAGTGAATGTCCCTTAGTATGGATATATATATATATACACACGAGTTATATAGTTTTTGTTGAGTTGGTTAGAGTGTATATGCGTATCGAGTCTCTGCTTGGATTGTAGTAGGTTAGAACTTGTTCGTGGGCCTGACCCACTCCTATTTTTCCAGGTGTACGTCAGTTCCAGGCTTGAGCTTGTTCGTGCTGGGCAGAGAAGATCTTCCATTCTACCGACGATGTAGGACTTCTTTCCAGATATTTGATTTGGATTTTATCTTCAGTTTACTTTCATTCAGTTTGGTTTTTAGGGGTCCACTGGAGATGGATTCCCGAGTTGTTAACTTATGGAGGTTTTGGATTATTGGGATTTAAGTATATTTAATATTAAAGGTTTTTATATTTAGTTTTCTTCCAGCTTAAACTTTATTTATCAAATTCATTTTGTCATCTATGTTCGTATTACATATTAATTGTTGGATATTTCCCTCGGGTTTGAGCTTGGGCCTGATCAACCCGTGTCTCAGATCCGAGGGGTATCACAATGCTTAATTAGAAGTTAATTGTATCAATGATTATTTTAAATGTTGTCTAGAGAAATTCATGTATTTGAATGTGAGTTGTTTTATGTGTAAAGCATGCTTAAATGTATTTTGATGTATCTTAATGTGTTAATAATTACTTGGGAGATGTTGAACATGTTGAATGTTTAATTTTATGGTGTAGAATTTTAAATGCCATCACATTGAATGTATGGAACATAGATACATGCACATACCATTGGGTTTGCATGAAATGGGAGAAATTGTTCTTAAAATAAATATGGGGAATTTCAGGGAAGTGTTTTTGATGAAATGGTTTTATGCGAAACCCGGTCGCTGCGGGGTTACCAACGGGCCAGAGGTTAACATAGCCTAGAGGGGACTAGGGAGTCGCCCTAACGTGGTTGAGCTAGCTGGGCCCTATAATGACGCCGTGGGGTTAACAATGGTCAGGGACACTAGCCAATCCTCCTCTCATGTCGCGGCGAGGCTACCAAAGGGCGGGCTGTATTAAAAGTTTGGAAATGATGTTTTGGATTATGAAAATGGGAAGCAACACTAGCATGCATTGCATCTCATACCATTGCATTGGATATACTTGACATTGAATCGTTATGCTGTATTATTCCCCGACATTGTATGATCCCCATTTCCCATTGGCCTATGCTTTGTTTGGACTCACAAGGACACAAGATGTGTGTCTTAAGTGTCACCTGCTGAGCTTTATGCTCACCCTACTATTTATATTATTTTTTTCAGGTCTTGGAAATGAACTAGTGGACGACAATCCACCTCAAGCTTGAAAATTGTTAGAAGGTTGTTTGCTATTTTGTATTTTAACCGTTCTATGTATATTCGTAGTTGTGGAAATGTAACTAAGTTAGTATTCATGGCCTTGTAACTTAAGAACGAACTTATCTTTTGTTTGATGTAAATGAAACTAGTGGAATTATGGTATATGTTTCCATGCAATTGTATCATGTAACGTTGTAAGACAGGGACTTTAAATATTAATCTTGTATTTTGGGACTGTAATTATGATAATTTAGATTAATTGGGGTGTGGATGTTCCACCATAAAAGGAACTATGTTAAGGTATAATGAACGGATGAATGAGATGCTAGATGATTTTATGTGTTTTGTGTTTTGGGACAGGTTGTTGAAGGCCCATTTTTAGGGGAGGTTATGCCGAATTTTTTTAAAATTTTGGCATCAGCTAGGGTCGTTACAGGATGACAATGGGACGAGTTTAGGATGGGAATCTTATCCCCATGTAGCGTAGCTCCCTCTCATCCAACTCAAAATCGTTTATTATATACCAAATATATATTTTCGAAACAATATAAGAAGAGAGATACAATTTAAAGATACTCTTGTAATTGTATTATGAACATAACAAATTATTATAAATAATGCAGATGCAATTTGAGAGAGGTGGGTTGAGTGGCAGAAGTTAGTGATTGGAATAAGAGAAGTAAGTTTTTGCTTATTATATACCTAATATTTTTTAATATAACATATATTATTAGAGTGAAATTCAGGGATTTTCAATACTAACCCTATTTTGACCCAAAACCATTTTTTCAACCTCCATAATTGTTCTAGACGGAAAGGGTACCTAGCTGAAAGGGTAGGAAACGTCAACAAACCCGAACCTGGCCAGATCCAGCCCAAATCGCCCGACCGACTAGGCCCTTCATAAACCTTAAGGCCCAAAGGTTAGGCCCAGTATATGCAGAGTCCAAAATAGCAAGGCTTTGGCCTTCGTTCGGGTTAGTTTGGGTTGACAAATCGCCCCACAGCGGGAGGAGGCTCATGAACTTCTGACTTGGAAGGAAAAATATAGTAAATTAAGGCAAAATGTAAACTACTATAAATAGAAGTTAGCGAAGAATAAAGAGGCACGTTGTTTTGGAGAGTGAGAAAATCCTTCCTAAATTAGAAGAACATTTTCTTGCTTTTTCACCGGTGGAGTGTTTTGCCATCTTTATAAATAAATAAATAAAAGGTGTCTTTTTTAACTTTTTTTTTTTTTTTTTTCTAATTGGTACTCACACACACTTGTCTCTTCTGAGACTTGAACCCCTGACCTCCTTTTAGAAAGTAAAGAACTGGCCCGTTGGTAAGTGTCTTCTTTAACTTCAATAGCTGGTTGACCTTCTATAGACTTACGAATTTCTGCCTCTGTCCCAAAATAAACGTCCCTTTTCAGAAATTGAACTTTTCAAGAGAATGTGTTCTAGTAACTTTTTTTTATTGTATTAGAAGTGAATAAATTACCAAATCTATCCATAACAAGTCCAAAGAGATATGATGGTTTAATTTTTATAAATTGAAGGTTAAATTGGTAATATTACAAAAATTGTACTTTGACTTTTCAAATGCAAACATTTATTTTGGAACAATAAAAAATGAGAAAGTGAACATTTATTTTGGGACTGAGGGAGCATGAGATTGCCTTAGATCTTTATTGAAGCTTTCCGCCCTAAGTCACGTAATTCTTCTAAAAGGGGTGTCGTTTTTACGCCACGCACGTGCTCTTGCTCTCGCACACCACGCACACTCTTACTCCTAATTCCACTATGTGAATTAGATTTTGCCGCTCCTATACTCCCGTTCTCGCATTCGCTCTCTCTCGAGTACCCGCTCTGTGTGACTTAACTCCTACCCTGCCTCTAACAGGTTTTTCCATTAAATTGTTATTTGTTTAATGGGTCTAGGTCAAGCTTTGTTTGCGTTTTGCGTTGGTCCCTAGGTTGGGCTTGCTGTTTTCGGTTCTCCTTCGGCCCAGGTCTATTTCAATGCCCCTTAGTATATATTGAAAATGTTTTGAGGTTAGGGTTGGAACCTCTTTGGATTTATTCTCGAGGAATTTTTTCTCAATACATGTGATACAGGAGGACTGTATGTATCCGGGAGTGAATTATTGAATACTCTAAGAGCCTGACATGGTGACGCCACCATCACACTACCGCCAATCCCAAAAAAAAAAAAAAAAAAAAAGAAAAGAAAAAGAAAAAAGTACAATAATAGTACACATTAACAATCATATGAGAAACACCCACTTATAAATAACAAAGATGACAGCATTGATGGGGGTATTGGAATTCCAAAACAGGGTAGGAGCATTGACGGGGGTATCAGATGGTTCCTGAAACATTATTGACCCTTATTTAAGACTCAAGTTTAATTAAAGATCAAATTTCTCTCTAGTTAACATTTTTCGAACCAAATTTTGTACATATCTTGGATTCATTGCTTTCCTTGGTCCAATGATTAAAGTTCAGAGTGCAACTTAATTTTAGATAATTGCTAATTTTTTGTTCAAAAAATTTTATTTGTCAAAACCATTTATTTGACAATTTGTCTTCAATCTTCTCCTCCCAATTGAAAATGGAGCATGGGCTGCATCACTAAGCAACTTTTTTTTTTTTTTTTATTGTTCGTAAAGTGAGGTTGAAGATTTAATGAGTGGGTACTAACCTATGGAATGTAATTTTGAGCAGCTTTGGTTATTACTTACTGGATGAACTTATTTGTTTTACACTATCTCCATTTATTGAACCTTTTCCCCCCTCATTTTTTAGAAAATGGCTGCAAATAGTCTCTTTGCTGTGCATACAAGGTTCAGTGCTGGTTTAGAAAACATGAACGTTTGACAGGATACAGGGAGCTTATATACATATACACACTCGTAAATTTATTTAAGGGTAAAGTGTTAAAAAAAAAAATCCTAAATTGTTGTTCTTTTGCAAATAACCTCCTGAACTAAAAACTGTCTCCCTGAATTATTAATTTGTTGCAATTAAGGTTAAACACATCACAAAAGATTATTTTACCCTTTCTCATTAAATTTTTTATTTATTATTAAATTATTTTTATTATCTTTTCTCTTATGTAAATATTAATTATGCTATTCACCTTACTTTTATTATAGTATCAATTTATCATAAAAATGAAAAGAAAAAAAAAATAGATAAATAGATTTCTAACTACCAGTTTCTAAATTGATAAACTTATTATATAAACTTTATTATTTGTAATAAAACTTATTATAACCAATTTAAACATTTTTATTGTAAAAAAAATATTTCTTTTTCATACAATATATTGATGAAAAATTAATAAAATGCTTAAAAAAAAACACCTTCTTTTCATGTAATATATTCATTAAAAATGTAAAAACTAATTAATTTTTTTTTTAAAAAATTTCTACTAAAATTTTTTATTTAAATAATTTATTTCAAAAATTAAAGGTCTTATGCAAATTTAATGGAGAATATGTCATCAAATTAGTATAATTTTTTTTTCATAATTTATTTAGATTATATTAAATGTAAATAAGAATGGGTATTATGGTTATTTAATGAAATATAGTATAGACATTGGAGTATGTTGTAACAAAATGTAATAGTTTAAGGAGTTTTATGTATAAAATATAATTCAACGAAATTATTTACAAATTCAAATATAATTCAGAGTTTTTTTCACTTTACCCTTTATTTAATTTGTATAACTAAAGCTACTTTACCCTTTATTTAAGTTTTCAGTTAGGAGGAGTAATGGGTTATCACTACCAATCTGATTTCTATCCACTAAATCACTCTCTCACGAAAGTGCATCACATGTCAAATACATGTGCGCCATAGAAATCTTACATTCATACTATATACGCATGTCCATATCCTCATAATCCATTAAGAGAAAAATAATCTGTCAAAAAAATCACAAGCAAGACTATTTCAATCTACACAAACCGAGCCGTTGGGTCACCGAGTAAGGCCGCAAGTGAAAAACACACTGTTTACTGTGTGATTTATAGATAAATGATGAGAGATAAGGACACAAAAGTGATGATCAATAACCATGCCATATTTCATTAATACTGAAAGATAAAAAAAACTTACTCAACTGTGTCTACCAAGAAACATATGATATGATGATTGGTAGACTTGAAAAACACGACATTAAAAGTGTGATTGCACTTATTTAATTTTATCTTATTAGTGGCAGAGGGCATAGTCCTAACCCTCACTCAGTAAGGCACATAGGAATAAGGACCTTGACCGAAAAGAAGCACGTTCCCAAGCGTGGCTTGGACAACATCAAGCACCACCAAAGGAATCCTGAGGAAACCATTAGGGATTGAGAGAGTGCAAGTGTTTGGTGGTATGGTGACGCGGAGATAGCACCTGTTCGGATCAATGAGTAGGGTATCAGCCACCGTGAGGACAAAGAAGTAAACGCCTGAAAGATTGGTCACAACCTGACCGAGCACAACGTCGGTGGAACCGCTTCCACAGAGCAGTTGAATCGGTGCTCGTGGGATTGGTCTGTAAGTTCTAGCCGTGGCTATAGAAGCATCTGCACATACAATTGTGCCCCCTGTACGTATGCTACCGATAGGCAGGTTATTGACTCTGAGGGCTTGAGATGATGGCATGGTGGCTGAGATAAGTAGGGTAAGAGTGATGACAAGAAGGGCTGAAGGAAAGGCCATTGCTAGCTAAAAGTTGAGCACTTGGAGCTAGTAATAAGTCAGCTTCTTTTAGTCTTGTGCTTCCTTAACAGCTTCATAACATGCTAATTTATAGGGGAAGTAAAGAGAAGGAGAGGGCTTTTTAGGTAATGACCATTACACATTTTTTGTAATATCTTATTTTGGAGATTTGTTATCACAGAGATTGGATCATAATATTATATAGATTGTTGTAACTGAAAGTAATTTTAAAATTGAGAAAGTATTAAAATATATTTTCCATGATTTGTTAGAGATTGAAAACATCGTCCTCCATACCCTACTTTTCCGCATCAGAGAGAGATGGTGGTGTTGAAGCCAAAAGCTGAATTGAAAATTCAAACTCACTAGCTGCCGCTGTTCCACGTCTTGATCATAGGAAAACTATTATCTTTTCCATATCATAAGCTAACTATATATTAATGTCTCATCCATTATACTATGACCATATTGAGATTTAAACAAATCCATTTATGACAAAATTTTAGTAATTTATGTTGACACATGAATATTGATAGATAAAAGTTTATGCAATGACATAATTCAGTTAATTTAAGAACAATTATTTTTTTTAACCAAGTAAACTTTCATTACCAAACCAAAACAATTACAAAGCTATAGGAGGGCATCCCCTCTCAGAAATACATATTGGAAAATGCCATTTCCAAAAACCGACAAAAACGAAAAGGCAAAAATTAACAGACACCGTTCCAAGAAAAATATACACTAAAAGGACAAAAAAAAAAAAAAAAAAAAAAAAAAAAAAGAAAAAGAAAAAGAAAAAGAAAAAGAAAAAGAAAGAAGAACTGTCAACCAGAGGTAAGACCACCATCTCACAACGGGCTTAGGCAATGCAATTGAGACTCCTTTTCACTCTCAGGTAGGGTGTTGCTCTTATACTTCACATGTACTCTGACGCTTTGTGCGCGTTTTCATTCTTGCTTGCTTTTAACTTAGATTTTGCCACTCTTGCACTTTTGGTCAGTCTTGCACTTGTGCTCTCTCTCTCTCACTCTTGCTCCCACTCCTACTTAGGTTAAGTTGGTCACACACACTTATGTGTGGGCTCAAACCCCTCCCTTCGTATGCCGAAATGAAAAATTATATCATGTTGGACTAGGAGTCATTTGGTTTCTCTCATATTATTCTTCTCTCTCCTTGCTTGTGAAATTATGCCAATGCCACATTTTCATCCATTCACGCTTCTAGTCAGACAGTTCGATTCGTTTTTTGAAAAAAATCAAGCAACGTTCAATCACTGCTACTCTGCTCTTATTAAAATAAAATAAAAATTATAAAATTACAATCAAATTGGGCTTAAATTTAGTCTCCGTTTGTTTGGATGTAAAATATTTTTCAGAAAATATTTTTTATTTTATAATATTTGGTTGTCGTAAAATATTTACAAAGAAAAAAAATATATTAAAATTTAACAAAATAACTTATCCATCAAATTTTCGACAAGTTATTTTACATGCTCTGCCCAATGGATTTGACCTTAATCTCAATATAGACCTTTTCCAAATATCGACAAAGTAAAAATAAAAAAATATTTTACCTAAAAAGGAAAAATATTTTCCAAAAAGAATATTTTACGTCGAAACAAACGGAGCCTAATTGATAATTTAAATAGTGAGATTAAGCCATATTCTTTTTTAATAGGTGGTTCAGTTAAATTAGTAGATGCAGAGCGTCAAAGTTTGACACTTCAAAATTCACCGGATGTATTAACCCACTTAATTATAAAGACATATGTGGTCGCAGTTGTTGATAAGCCTATAATAAATTTTTTAAGATCATTTAACACAAGTAATAACCTTTTTTTTTTTACCTTCCAAAAAAAATAACCTATTTATGAATTTTAAGAAGTTGTCCTCTATTAAAAATGCTTAGTTGTTATATTTTGTACTAAATTGATGAATAATGAATTTAAGCATAAAATAAATAAAAATTCATACCATATATAACATGTGAGAATTAAAAGTCAAAAAATAAAAATAAATAAATTTGGAAAGCTAAAATAAATCAATAAATAATACAAGAATTAAAAAAAAAAAATGGGAATCATAGTATATGGCACAATAACACTACCACTTACAGTGAAATTTATAAAAACAATATATATATATATATATGTGTGTGTGTGTGAAAATTTAAAAATTTGTAAAAAAATAAATAAATAAATGGCAAAAAATTGAATAAAATTATGAATCCTGACATAGATATCGCAAAAAGTCCCCACTTGTGAGTAAAAATTAAACAGAAAATAAATCTAGAAATTAAAAATAAAAAATTATTTATCGGAATATAAGTCACATGGTGTGCGATGGAGGACGCACGTGGAAGTGAGAGCGTTAATGTAAATTGCTGTTGTTTCAATAGCCTATAGGTGGTTTTGGGTTGGGTGTTTGTTTTGTGGGCTGCCTCTGGGCTTGTGGTATTTGGACCTTCTGGGCTTTTGCCTACTCCTTTGTTCAGTTTTGACCCTTTTTTTAATACCTAATTTACCGAAAAACAAATAAATAAAAGCACGTGCTTGAGTAGCTATATCAGAAAAAATAATCGAAATAGAAGTATGAGAAACGTTTTTGAAAATATGAATTAATTTTAAAGCCTTTTTTGTTTATGGTGATAATTTAATTTTTATTTTATTTTTATTATAGTTAAAGATCGCTCCCTCTCAAATTATTATTTTTTTTGTTGAGCATGAACTGCTGAATGGGAGTGATTTCATTTTGCATTGCAGTCCAACAGATAACATTTCATACCATATATACAAATCCTAAGGAAACCATTAGGGAAAGAGAGAGTGCAAGTGTTTGGTGGTATGGTGATGCGAAGATAGCACTAGGCCAGATCAAGGAGCAGGTCGTACCCTACCGTGAGAGCAAAGAAGTAAACGCCTGAAAGATTGGTCACACCCGATGTGAGCACAACTTCGGTGGAGCTGTTTCAAACAGCGCAGCTCAAACGGTGCTCGTGGGATTGTTCTGTATGTTTTCGCAGTGGCTATAGAAGCATCAGCACATTCAATGGTGCCCCCTGTAATTATTCTACCGATAGGCAGGATATTGAATATGAGGGTTTGAGATGATGGCATGGTGGCTGAGAGTGATGACAAGAAGTTTATGCAATGACATAATTCATTTTTTCAGGAAACTAAGTATACATTAATAGTTATACGAGGACGGCAAAAACCTAATAAGAAGATGAAAGATTAGAAGCCTGAAACAGGGTAGGAGCAGGGACAGATAATGAGAAGGTTCCTGAAATGGTATTGACTCCTCCTTATTCAAGACTACCAAGTTCAAGAACAATTTCCCTCTGGATAACATTTTCGAACTCATTTTTTATACCCAACTAGGGGTCCACATTGCCTGGTCCAGTGTGACTAAAGTTCAGACTGAAACCACCTTAATGTCGTATAATGGCTAATTTTTTGTTCAAAACAATTTATCTGTCAAAAAATCATTTCGTACCATATATGCAAACCCATCCTCATAAACCACTAACAGAAACGTAATATATCAAAAAATCACAAGCAAGAAATATCCAATCTACCCCAACCAATATGAGCTCCGTTCAACAGGAATGGGGGACAGCATACAAACTATGAATTTATCTACATAGCATAACAAACATACCAATGGTTCAAACTTTCTCCATGTTCATCTCTAAGAGACAACTTTCAAAACTATCATATAATCATATATCTAATTCACTAGAAACCTTTTGTGTATTACGGCATTACCACATAGATGTATGAGTGCAAACCTATAATGATGCTAATACTCTCTGAAAGTCAGATTCAGACGGCCGGGGATGAACTTTGTTTCTTCCAAAAGGACCTTAGGAGCGGTATCTGGGAGAATGGCACTCACCCCATGAAATATGTGTCTAGATTTCCCACCAAAAATCAGAACATCTCCTGATTCCAATATAACTTTCGCTGCACTATCTATATCCCTCTGATCACCATATAAGAATTCTGCAGAGTCGCCAATGGAGAACGAGACTACAGGTAGTCCTTTATGGAGACTTTCTGGGCTCTCATCTTTATCCTGCATGAAGCAAAGTGAATAAGGTGTCATCCCAAGGTTCATCTAACATTATATTCAATGACAAAACAATCCAAAAAGTGCAGATATAGCTCCTTCCAAGTTTCATCTCTCCCCTTTAATTTTCCTTTCATTTCCATAATGTGCATTCAGGGTTGAATCGACACAGATGAAGAATAAGGCAAGAACCTTAAAGGAGGCCTTTTTATATTTAATATTTCAATACAGTTAAGTGCCAAAAAAAAACCCACATAATATACAAAATGTGCAATTACCCCCCCTCACCTCCACCCCACAACCACCGTCACAATCCGTACCCACATAACCGCCACCACCACGATGTTGCCGATTTATGGAGTTGAGTCATATCAAACAGACCCATACAACTCCTCATCTCTCCTTGCCACCAAATCCCCACCGACCCGTCACGTCTCGCATCGCAACCCTCCAAAACCAATCGAGCCAGTCCAATAACCCTCAAATTCGCGATCCCAATCATTCCGACTCCGAACAACAGCGTGAGGCCATGGCGATGCAAAGGATTGAGGACACGATTCACGGCATCGGCACCTGATTGGCTATCGTTCGTCCTTGCATCATCCTATTGGGTTCCGCCGCGTCGACCGTCCTATGGGTTCGCTGATTTGGTTCAGAAGTAATTGTCCATTTTTTCTGATGATGTCGCCGAATGAAGAGGAAGTGATGCCAAATACTAATCATATTTGTAAAAGTGGGAGAAAGCAAGTGCAGACCAATGGTTTTGCATAGACTAAATGCAATCGCGGGAAAAAATGGACGCAGTGGACTAATCACACACACACATATACATATATTTTTATATATAATATTGAATTATATTTTTTTCCTTGCTTACATCAGCAGTGGGCATTTTGGGGTTTTTATAAATTAAAAAAAAAAAAAATGGTCAAAATTGACCATTAGGGCAATTTGCTCCAAATGTTGAAAATACAGGTATTTATATGCACTTAATCTTTAGTGGGGGTGTTTCTGGCACATTTTTTGTATAGCAAGGGTTTTTTTTTTGGCACTTTACCCTAAATAATATTAATTAACTCTTAAAAGATTATAAATTTTTTTACTAATTAACTAATGAGGAGTCTAGATAAAAATAAAAAAAAAATAAAGGTAATAAGTTAGAAGACTAAAAGACTAAGAAAAGGGCAAGAAAATAATTTAAATAGTTTAAGCATAAGGCTAAGGAGTTACCGCACAATTGAATTCAATATAAGAAATGGAAAGAATGCATGCTTTAAATTCAATCAATATTTGTGGGCCCATATCAAAGAGTTTGAAAGTGCTAAATATTAAAGAAAATTTACAATGAAGTCAGATGATGGAAATGTATGGGACCTTAGACAACTGTATTAATGCCTAATACTTGAGCAGACCCTAGTTATATTTGATTAACCAATAAACTGTAGGAAAGGGAAACTTGCAATATTGCAGCTACTAGCCAGTTAAGGTTGAAGCAGCTGAGAGAAATCTAATGAATTGGAGTGTGTATAATAAATAACAGGAACCATAATTGTCGTATTAAATTAACGTTAATGTTCTAAAATTGTGACTTCTTCAATAACGTGAATATAATAATAAGTGATTCACAAACCTGATGGAGACCAAGCCGGCCACTTTGTCTATAAAAATTGACAATGCAGATGTTTGGTGACATCGAGGGAAGTATGTCTTCTACTTTCTGCCGTTTAAGCTTTTTTCCTAAAATGGCATGGGAATCTTTGATCGCTTCTTCCACAAACTGATTAAATTCGTTAGGGATGCCAGGAGGCTTAGCACCATCAATTGGTCGTTCATTTACATACATACTTGTCTCAGGGTCCCATATCTTACCAAGGCACATCATCTTCAATTGCAGCTTTGCTCCATCTCGGTAACCAGGCTGATAGAAACCTCCAGGACCCCGGCCAAGCTCGCTGCACTTCTTGACTATCCTGACCTAGGACCACAAAAGTATCAGATTGTCAATTGACGTAAAAACAAAGAGGAAGCAAGATATTGGGCATATTCTTTTGATGAATGATTCATTGAACATTAAATATATGATCTTTGATTAAATTAATTGGAAAAGTAGGACCCTAAACGACAGGACAATTTTAGGTAATTACCTTTACTTTTATGCATAAACAGAACAACATAGATGGTACACTTACAAGCAATAATTGATAAGTTTTGGGAGGACTACTCAAACAGCTTCACAATAAGAGGCCAACAGTAAAACATCAAATCAATCTCACGATCTGAATACCAAAATGGGGATTTCCTTACTCATGTGCCAATTTGGGGTATGACAAAGATACTTTACGGCTACTACAATTCATGGGAACTCTTCTGAGGGAAATTGTCATAAGCTATTTAATGGTCAGAGACATTTTTCCTAGGGTACATTATAAGCCATGGCACTCCATCCCTGTAGTTTGTTGATCGCAGACATAAAGAAGAAATAGACGTACTATTATCCTAAGTTTAATAAAAAGAAACCCTCTGTAATTTGTTGGTTACACATATAAGAAGAAATAGTCTTAATTTTATACTAAAATTAATAAAAAGCAACCCTTCTTGCAGTGTTAATATTTCAATCAGTAAGGAACAAACGAATGATAGCATTCAAAATCAAAGAATAGATACATAGCACTAAGTAGCACCTGGTCACTGTGGGAAAGGTAACTCTTTAGAAGAACCATTCCAGACCTCAATACTATTATATTTTCCCCTTCCAAGGAGCGCTTAACTACATTTCGCTTTTCTCTGTTCTTCACAAATAGAGAAGACTTTAGCGTGACCACATTTCCTGTTCTGACCTGGCAGATATCAAAAAGAACTTTGTCGAGAAAAGCCTTAGAATCTTCAGAAGAACTTTCTGAACTTCCATGGCCAGCAGTTTTCGCATGAGAAGTTTGCCCACATTGGGGTCCCTTGTTGGAAGGCCTATCTTTAACACCAGATTCAGCCAGTGGAGACAGCTCATCCTGCGTGCAGTAAGAATTAACAGAAGGCGAGCAATCAAAACTTAATGAACTACAGCTTCCTGCCCCCACATCTGATGTTTGAGCCTTTTGAGATCTCTGTAAATTCAGGTGTTTGTTCTTGGGATCAGATTGAGCAGACAAAGAAGAAAATTCCTTTTTAAATGCAGAATCAGAAGCAGAAATATCCTCCATCTGTCTTGAACTATAGTTCACTTTCTCCGGTGTGTTTTGCACCAGTCCAAGCATTCCCATATCCTGTTCAATTTCTGGTAAAGGATAATCCTGCTGGCATGGGTAATCTGGAATGGATGCATAATCAAACTGCTTTGAATTGTTGCTTATTGACATTTGCCCTGAAGTTTGTGTTCCAATAGATGATAATGCATCCTTACAACCAGGGGGTGCATCAGAAGGAGAACCATCAGCTCTTCTGACCTATAAATTGCAAACATTGTTCATGAAATCATGTGCATCAATCTTAGCCCTTTATATAAGAGCCGCAAAAACAAGCAAAATCAACAAAAATAAAAATTAAAAAAAAAATAGAAGATTTGAGACGTTTTAATCCAAAGCAGATTTTTTATTTTTGAACTTCTATATTAAAATGCCATCCAAGCTGCAACAGATGAAAAAGAAACAATCCTGCGTTTACAAACCCTTTCCACTAAATATCTCTGAACATGAGGCTGATGTTATATCTGGAAGAATTCTAGTCCTACTGATTCTGATTGTTTAGTGGAGTGGTCTATGAATGATTTTGGCCGACAGATGAAGCATCATGAGATAGCATTTAGCCCCAAATTATTTGTAACTATTTATCAGATTTAATCATGGATTTTCTGTTTATATACACAATAAGCTTAATTCAACCTGCCATATCATCTTGAACTCCAATTAACTTAGGGTCCGCAAATTAGCTATATGGACGACGATTGCATGTTAAGGCTCACACAGATTAGTCAATGTCAGCTACAAAAAAAATTCTTTGAGGTTCTTCTACATCTGAGAGACTATAATCATATCTACAGTTTACTTTTGGAGCACATTTTAGTAAACTTCATAAGAAACCCTCTTAAGAGTAACAGTTCATCCTTATTACATGTCCATGTAACGCCGGACAAGCTTCTACTCGAATCACACCAACTCTCCCTTCCTAGTCTAGTGGTTGTTCATGGCCAAATTACCAAATAATTCCATATCAATTCTCTCTATATTCTTCTAAACCTGTGCCTCCTTGAGCTTCTCACAAACATTGTGCATGTACCCAATTCACACCTCCCATCACCCTCAATTAACGAAACCCTCAATTAATGGGACCATACGGATAATGACCTTGTTTTCTTTTACAATTTTCTATTCTAGAATTGATTTATTAATCAATGCACGTCCAGTGTTCTGAATTTTATATATCACTCTTCAGTATATATAGCTAAATCCCACCATAAAAATCATGCTTCGCAAAATTGTAAATAAGTAGAATCATAACCTGAAAGATGAAAAGTTGGAATGTTAACAAAAGATAATTCAATAGAGAGAAGATGACATTACAGGGACGTAACGCTGTGTAGAATCACCACCGGAACGTGACGATCGTCCTCTGGGATTGGGACGGCCCCTGAAATTTCTGGGTCTACCACGATTCATTCTCTCCTGAAGCTATAAGCAGACGGTGAATTTCTATGCTAGGTTTAGAAATGACTCTGGTATAGGAAAAGAGTTCCAACGAAGACGAAAAGGCATTCGCTCTTTATTCGTTCGATGCGTACAGGTGACTGACTAGTGAGTGCTCGCTTAACTTTTGGGCTTCACTATTGTTAATTGCGGACTTTAATAGGTTTTAAATTAAGGGTAAATTATGCTTACAGTCCCGTTGGTTTTGACAAATTAATCCGTGTGATTTAGCACGTGTGACATCCCTAATACATATATATTTTTTGACATCAAATTTTATAAACTTACAAAACCCCTTTTTTTTTTATTTTTTTTTTTTTAACGAACTCGCGAAGCATAAAAAGTTCAAATTTTACACGATCAATGTTTTTATTTTTTGTTGGGTCTGGGCTGTACTGGGTTCTTTTGTTTGCTGTATTGGTTGGACCACTATTGTGGACATTTAGTTTTTTATGGCTTTTTGATCTTTTGTTTTTTCTCTCTTCCGAACCCTTTTGTTGTGAACAATTGTTGGGCCTTTGATTATGATCCATGTATTTTGTAATTATTTTTCCTTTTATCTTATACTCACTTACTTGCCCCCAAAATAAAAAATAAAAAAAAGAAAAAAAAAAAGAAGGAGGTAAGAATTTGCTTTTTCAAATAATAATAATATTTTGTTTTAAAACGAATCTTTTATCTCCATTGATACTCACATACATTTATCTTCACTTAAACTCGAATCTCTTACCTCTATTGAAAAGTATGAGTCTGGTACCATTTTCATATTACGGGTTTACAACTTTCTCTGAATTAATCAAAAAAATAAATATATTTTACAAGATAGATGTTTTTCTAAAATTAGGCTCACAGCCTTGTACATAAACGTATCACTCTGTAACATTTTCATACACCACAAAAGAAAGATAGTAGATATATATATATATAGTGTAAATAGTATGTAACTCATATAATAATATTCATAATAAATAATTATATTAAGTATCATTTATGTTTTTATTAAAATATCCATAACAATATCTTCACACGCAACATAGGTCGCTATTGGGTGTCTTTTGTATAAGGCCGTTTTATGAAGAATAATATTATGCATCATGAATTATTTGTTTAAAATAATAAAAAATAAAAAAATTGCTGTTAATTGCCAAAGAAAATAATAATAATTGCAGTGCAACCCATTTCACAATATGACATGAAATAGGATTTTGTCTATGTTTCATTTGATTTTGAAAGCGAAGATTTCAAAATAAAAAAAAAAAGAATCTTTTAAAACGAATCTTTTATCTCCATTGATACTCATACTTGCCCCCAAAATAAAAAATAAAAAAAAGAAAAAAAAAAGGAGGTAAGAATTTGCTTTTTCAAATAATAATAATATTTTGTTTTAAAACGAATCTTTTATCTCCATTGATACTCACATACATTTATCTTCACTTAAACTCGAATCTCTTACCTCTATTGAAAAGTATGAGTCTGGTACCATTTTCATATTACGGGTTTACAACTTTCTCTGAATTAATCAAAAAAATAAATATATTTTACAAGATAGATGTTTTTCTAAAATTAGGCTCACAGCCTTGTACATAAACGTATCACTCTGTAACATTTTCATACACCACAAAAGAAAGATAGTAGATATATATATATAGTGTAAATAGTATGTAACTCATATAATAATATTCATAATAAATAATTATATTAAGTATCATTTATGTTTTTATTAAAATATCCATAACAATATCTTCACACGCAACATAGGTCGCTATTGGGTGTCTTTTGTATAAGGCCGTTTTATGAAGAATAATATTATGCATCATGAATTATTTGTTTAAAATAATAAAAAATAAAAAAATTGCTGTTAATTGCCAAAGAAAATAATAATAATTGCAGTGCAACCCATTTCACAATATGACATGAAATAGGATTTTGTCTATGTTACATTTGATTTTGAAAGCGAAGATTCCTTCGTGCATACATTATTTCTCTTTTAGAATTAAAATTTGAATCTTGCCCTACCATAATAAGTTTTGTCCTACAATCTGACGTGTCAAAATTTGACACGTGTCCCACAATAAAAGATTAAAACACACAGAATCAAATTCTCCAACCGGATAAAATTCAATTAAAAACCCATTTTTTCTCTCTTTCTCTCTTCTTGGCTTTTTCAGATCCAAAACTATATACAGAGAGAGAGAAAGTGAACTCAAAGCCTAACAATGGCCTCTTCGGCTTAGTCTCTACCACCACTCCTCTCCTCCCCCATCGGTGCTACCGTTTCCCAGTCCCCACCCTCCGCCCCAAAATTGTCATATGGTCCGAACTTGGCGACTCCATCGGCTACCTCGGCACCGCCCCCATCTTCACCTCCCTGTACAAGCAATGAAGTCTATCGCCGCTGTATTCGAAACCCCCCACCTCACAAAAAATCATTTTCACCACACAAAAATTCGTTTCCCCTCCCCCCCCACCACCCCCCCCCCCCCCCCCCCCCCCAAAAAAAAAAAAACTTCTCCATTCTCTCTTTTCCTCTTCATCTCTCTCAACAGTAAGCCTTAAAATAGATTGCATTTATAATTGGGTGAAGAAATATCAACCCAACACCCCAACACTAATGGGTAGAGAGAGAAAGTATTGGGAAAGGTACGTATAAGAGTTGTCTGGGCCTGAAGAGGAGAGAAGAGTTGAGCCTGAAAAGTAAATAAAGGGAAAGTCAAGAAAAAGAGAGAGAGAGAGAGAGAGAAAACGGGTTTTTAATTGGATTCTACCTTATTAGAGAATTTGATTCGGTGTGTTTTAATTTTTTATTATGGGACACATGTCAAATTTTGATAGAGTCACGTCAGATTATAGAACAAAACTTATCTGACACGATCCAGGCATTACTCTTAAAATTTTACATTAGTGTATCACTACGGCAAATAATATTTTCTCATTTATAATTAAAAATTGACTTGAACAAGATTAATTAAGACCACTATCAACAACTCCAATTACTCGGAGATAAGGGTCTGTCTCATACATTCTTAATTATCTAAATTAATTACCAGCTGGATGGGAACTATCTTTGACTGCTCTAGCTGTTTGGTTCCGAAAATCGAAATGATTATTAATTTATATATAAACCTTATCTTTTACTCAACATATTTAATTATGGGGGAGTGAAGACAACCAACCCAATCTGGTATGATATCAATTTCCAATATCCAATATTTAATAAGAGTTTTAAAATTAATTTGTAGCCAAGCCGGATTGTCTTGTGTGTTGGAGTTTGAAGCATTATTAAGTAGCATCCTGAAGTCACTTATATGCACTTTCCATGTAGGGTGACGAACGCGCTGATAACATTTCACCCACGGATTATTATTATAATAATAATAGTATATGTATATATTAGAAAGTATATATATACTAATACTTTAAAAGTATTTCTCATGCACAATCTTACTCTTTTCTTTTTTCTTTTTAAATATTTATTTCTCATGTATTACAAAAATTAAGAATTCTATGAATGTTCATTAAATAAATACTCTAAAAGTATTGTATTATTTATACGCATATAAATGTACAGAAGGAGATGAAAGGCTTTTCATGTTCTTAAGTTTTGCAATTATGAGTCATCACCACGTGGAATCCACCATAGGCTGGCTGATTTGAAGCCTTATTTTTTACACTTTGATTCTTTACAAGTTTGACTTGAAATTGTAAAGATGCCAACACACAGCACGAGATATCAATTAGTCACTGAATTCGTCATATGAAATTATATAAAGCATGTAATGTTAGAAAACAATTATATATATATAAGTAAATCATGATATATGGAACATTTCGATATCAGTATGGAAACATTGCTTATATAATTTCATATTTATGTATGTATGTTGTTAATACATCAACATGCTTATATAGTCATGTTGTTAATTGGCTACAATATTATGTACGTATATATAATTGTTTTCTGATCTCCCACAAAAGGATTTTCCACTCCAATCATTTTCATAACTAATTATGCATGTATATAACATACTACATGTCAAGCTAGATTATACACACACAAAAACAACAAAAGAAAATTGATTTTATTCTATCTTATTTATATTCTTGAGAATTCAATTAATTCATAGAACCACCAAAAAAGGGATAATTTCACGTACCTCCCTCGAGTTTAGGCCTAATTACAAGTAGTACTCCTATCATTTCAATAATTACACCAACCTCCCTCAAAGCTAACTCCAGCTATGTAACACTTTGCCCCTTCCGGTGACGGTCAACGCCGGTCAATAATAATGTCAACCATTTTTTAGCATGAAATGTCACATTTGTCCTTATTATAATTATAAAGACATTTCTACTCTTACTTTTAAACTAAAAATTACTCATGTGTCCTTAAAACAATCAGTATACACATCCCAATCTCTCTCTCTCTCACCTATTACAAGCACGGCTCTCTTATATGTACATAATTTATATATAATATATAGATATACACAAGTTTGACCCAGTTGAAACACTCTCCCTCTCTAAAAAATTCTTGGATCCACTAAGTTTTCTTCTTCTCCTTATTTTGGGTTGTCACGGTTGGCTTCACTTGTGGATGGTAGTGCCGTGTTGGTTGTCGGAGAGGAAGAGTCTGCCAGTGGTGATGATTATAATGGTGATGGTTGTGGCCGCGGCACCACATGTGGTAGCTGTCTGTGTATGTATACACAGTGTGTGTGATAGAGAGGGAAAGGTGAGTGGTAATATCGTCGGAAAAAATGGTTACATGGAATAAAATAGGTCGCCGGAGAAAATGATTTCCGGCGGTGATGGTGTGTATATGTAGTTGTGTATATTAATCATTACACAAGTATAACTTTATTTTTTGGACAATATATTCATTTCACAGAAAATTCTATATTCTGTCATATTAATATAATATTAGAGGGGTATTTTACTTATTTAACATGAATTTCTACTTGAAACCAACACCAGCCACATTGGAGGGAGGTTAGTGATATTTTCAAAATGTTAGGAGTATTGTCTATAATTAAGCCTAACCTCAGGAGAGGTAAGTGAAATTACCCCTCAAAAAAAATTGCATATACATCTTGCTAACTACCATCTATATTCTATAAGGTTAAACTATTGAAGATGGTGTAAACTAAATATTCAAATCTATATTCACAAATATGTATCTATATATATATATATATGTATGTATGTTCCTGTATAATTTTTTCCTTCTTCGCATGAGTGTATTTTCCCATGGAAACAAATTACTACTAGTCTCCATCATGCAAAAGATAGCTTCTTCTTTTTTTCTATTTTTTTTTCTTGCAACCATGTACAATACACACAGACATACACATATTGTAACCAGCAAAAGGAAATTAATTTTACGCTGTCTTATTTTAATTTTTTCGAATAACCCACAAACAGAAAGAAATGAACACGTACTAATTAACTATTTGACATGATTACCAGTACTCAAAGGAGATGCATGTGAATTAAGCATAGGAGTTGGGAAAGTTAGAGAAGGAAATGCCCAAGACAGGAACAGCAAAGGAGGTCTCCAAGAGAATCCTCTGGTGAAACGCTTCTATTGTCCCACCTGCTTCCATTATGTCTTTCACCACTGAGTGATAGTACTCTTTGAGTTTCTTCAGCATGCATGAGTACTTCAGCTTCAGCCACCGCACTCGCACTCGCCGGAAAAGTCTCACCAGAAAGAACCCTCGCCGGCGTTTCTTCCCTCCAAGTCGGACCATTGGCAGTCTCCTCCGCCTCAACGTTATTTTGTGGTGGTTCGGAAATCGGTGAATGGAGGTTGGATGGTGGTAGTTCAGACTTGGGCTCGAGGTATTTGGAGCTGAAGCCATGAGAGAGAGAGAGAGAGAGAGAGAGAGAGAGACGGGTGGATTTGGTGTGAGAGAGAGAGAAAGGGGGAGGGATTTGTAATAAAAAGAGGAGGGTTGACTAAATAACAAGGACATTGCATCTTCTTAGCTTTATTGGTTTATTATTATTATTATTATTATTTATTTAATATATATAGCTTTAGTGAGTCCACATGGTCACGGTGCTTCCTTGTGGAAAATAATAATAAATATTTTCCCACCATTTGTATATATGACATGATATTTTACTCCTAAATGTACTCTCCTATTTTCTCATGCATTGATACCAGAAAAAAGCCACAACCATTGATTGATTAGTTTGCCTGTGCAGAGTACCCCAAATTTAAATTTAAAAAATTGGTCCATTGGAATTGTAGTACTGTAGATAGTTACTTCTGCTTGAAATGGTGGTTGATTATAATTTATATCAGTATAATGTGACAGTTCAAAACCATTAAATATTGTTGCATGTCAATTTTGTATCATTGTCAAAAACATTAGTGACTTGGCTTTGTCAGTTGTTAGCATAGGATAGTCAAGGCATTCCATTCCGTCTATTCATTTTAAAAATTAGCTCAATGGTGATTCTTTTGTGACATGCCACAACAGCGTCGCTTTGGCCGAGTGGTTAAGGCGTGTGCCTGCTAAGTACATGGGGTTTCCCCGCGAGAGTTCGAATCTCTCAGGCGACGTTAGTGAGTTTTTTGGAATTTTTTTTTTGTATTTTTTTTTATAACATCAACGGCAATCTTCCGGTTCATTCCCTCATTTTTTATACTAATAAGTAAATTCCTGTCTTGCCCATAAAAGAAACCATTCACTTTTTTCTTCTTTTTTTTTTGTTTTTTTGTCTCTATTATTCTTCCCAGACATGATAAACTATTAATCTTCTTTCCTTTATCTCATTTCTTTTCTTTTCCCCCATGACTAATCTTTTCCTCTCATGCACTGTTAGTGAGGGTTTAGCAGCAAAACATTAACAATGGATGAATGCACAAAATCCAATTTTCGGTTCCTAAATAGATGCAACGATCATATGCATACATTGCATAAGAGGCTGATGAAATGTTAGAGAAATATGATCAGGTTAGCGAGGGGTTTTGCAGCAAAAACATTAACATTGGATGAAAAACTAAAGTGATAGCACAGCCAAAGAAAGGCTTTAATGTATAGTGTTACAGGAGCTTCACAGGATAGCTATATGACAGAAAAACTCCCGTATGTAACTACTGCAGCTAGTCTCTTCTCTCCACGTTCCATTGCAATCATATTCAAATCCATGTTAAAATATCAACTTTAACCTGTGCGCTCTGAGTTTTAGCCTTGCAATTGCAGGAAGATTACTCAAACTCAAAATTTATATTACTAGTAAGATTTAAGAACAACCTCGGATACATGCACAGACACAAATATGCAAACTTGTACAACAAACTGGTAATATAAGATTTGAAAACCTGTGAAAGATTATGAGCCTGCTATAGCCATATCAAGAGTCCTCAACAAAATGCGGGAGTTAATAGAGGCCAACCACTCAAAGGAAGCACAAACAACGAAATGGACCCAAGTAATTTTTATTCAACATAATGCCCAAGTAATTTTTACACAAACCTTCGGAACCTAAAATACAGGTAACAAGGTTACATAATGCTCTAAATGCATGAGTACAAACTACAACATGTCTTTCGTTATATATAGAAATCTCATGTCAGTATAAGAAGCGGCCAGTGGTCACCACAAGAATTTTTAGTCCTCCAGGCCCTCGGTAAGATAGAGTTCAAGATAACCAGTTGATCAGTCTGAATACTCCACCTCCCTGAATAAATCTGCTAAGTTCACCTGCACTTCATAAGAGTATGACCTGTGCCAAATGTCAACTTAGACCTGCTAATGATATGATTCCAATTTCACAGCTCACCCTAACAGATAGAAATATCAAATAGAGTGTAATAAGGCCTGCTCCAAGCATCCTGCTAGGACGCATGTCATTCCTGGGAAGAAGAACAAGTGCCCAGACAAGTCCCAACATGAGAAATCCCATAGTATAAAACAAGCTGGTGTCACGCGGAACTATGTATGAACCAGGTTTCGCTGACCAGGCTCCAATTAACATTGAGAACCCCAAACCAACAAGTGTGTTGAACATTGGACCTGCGTAGCATCCAGACATGGCAATCTGCACACCATCGCCACCATTCATGGCCAACGCAACATTTGACACCAGATCACCCATTGAGTTGCCCCATGCCAATACGGTCAATCCAAGGATTGATGGATTGATACCGAGAATTACACCTAATCCTACCAACAGAGCAACAAGCTCATTTGCAATCATGTAGAACCAAACAATACTCATAAAAAAACCCCCTAAAACCCAAGGAAGCAAAAACTTCTGAGGTGGATGCTCCGATCTAGTATACCGGTATGCAAAAACACCAAGCGTACAACCAATTGAAACACCAAGAAAATATGCTATTATTTTGCTTTGAGAACTCACGTTATCTTGAGTATTCCACAGAAACGCCAGAAGAATGGGAGCCAATGAAGCACTGCCTACAGCATATGTCTTTGACCAAGATTCCTCCTCAACTAAGGGAATTGTTAACCGTCTTGGCACAGTCAAAGGCAACTCCATTAGTGAACACAGTTTCGAACATGAGAACGATGTGCTGTCTGTGTCAATTCCTTCATCATTCCAACCCCACAAAGGCCCCTCACCATCTGGCGCCTTCAGTGGCTGGTTTGAATATATTGCTACATTCGAAGCCCACATCCACTGTGGCAAGGAACCACGGGACTGGTTTGAATCACTTTCAGTGTCAACTTCAAGCAAAGAGCTGTATACAGAATCATCCTCTGGGTTCCCATGAGAAAAAATACTTCCTCTGACTGGAAGCAATGGTGTAACAGCATCCAATTTCAACCTCCGGGCATGGTTCCTCAAAATCTCATTAGCAGCAACCACAAAGGCATAAATGACATAAATCAAGACAAACACAATTGCTGCACCAACACTCACCTTACCGACAACCAATATCAGCGAAAGTGAAACTAGAGTAAAGATGAAGAAACTAACATCCCTAATAAAGCATTTTTTATCAATCTGAACTCCCTGATCCGCCACACAAAAAGAAACAGTTCCAACAACAATGCAAGTAACAAACACTGCCCCACCCAACACACTATTAAGACCCACGTCTCCTGCACCTCTCCCCACAAAAGCAGCAATACTTGCAAACACATCAGGAGCTCCATTTCCAAGAGGAAGGAGAGCAACCCCGGCAACTGTAGGAGACAGCCTCAGTAGACTTGAGAGCTTCTCCAAAGAACAGCAAAAGTAATCAGCTGCAGTGTTACCCAAGAGATAGAACAATGCAGCAAGCCATATACCCAATACTACATAAGCCAATGCACTTTCCTGGCAATCACAGTAAAAGAACTTTAAGTAATCAAAGAATCCACCTGAGGAGCATTGTGGATGCGCTTTCAAGAACTCGCAGTGGCTTTTGTGACCTTCATGTTCTAACAATCCAGCACAAAATTCAGGGTTATTTACAGCCAAATCTTCATCTTGACCAGACCCACCAACCGAATCTGATGAATTAACACCAATTTCAACCATTTTCCGGTGAGTAACCATCGTATCGCTCACCCCAGCATAAAACCCACTTCTTGATCTCCATGGACGATCGGAGTTCAAAGACGATTGCCTCAGGAGTGGATTCCTCAAGATATCTTCTTGGTTATAAAAGAAGATTATCAGGACTAGGGTGCAAAATCCATTTAAAATCCGCCGAAATTGAGGACGTCTTTTATTACGAGCACAAACTATTGCCTTCATTTCTAATCTTTATCGTCAGAATATCAAATATCATATACAGAACGGTGAATTCGAACCCTACTATCAAATATTATCTACAGAATGGTGAATTCGAACCCTAATATGCAAAAAGTAATAAGCCTGGGGTTTCGATGAATAACCAACGAAACCCTAGTCTTCGAATTTGACGGAGATTCGAACGTAGTATATGAGAATGCAGGATTGTAATGAATCAAACGTAGCTATAAATTGAAGAAATTCGATGAAGATGAGCAAACCCGCGAATTTACTGGGGGATCGCAGCTTCAGAAATTAGGGTTTTTTGTGGGGGTAATCGAAGAAAATTAGGGTTTCGAAATAGTACCTGAATAAAAAATAATGGCGTATCGGAATTCCTTCGTAGTAATTGTTCCGCGAAGTTTCTTCGAAATCTCTTTTGGGCTCCCGAAAATAGATAACAAACAAATACTGTAGATGTTGTGAAATGTACGAAAGTTGATGATACAATCAACTATATGACTATTTGTCAATTTGATTTATTCAGTTTGATAAAATAATAATAAATCAGAAATTCTTGTTACGCATTGATTGTAGTGCTGCTAAACAAGTACTGGAAAAAGATGTAAAAAATTTAGTTTCCAAACAGATATTTGCTGGTTGGCAAGCTGATTTATCTGCTTTTGATTTTCTATTGAATATATTAAAGGCAGTTCTAATTCTTTACCGGATTTTCTGACTCGTGAATTTTTGCAGGGCTCATGAATCAGCCCCCCCATGGGCAGGGCCGGGGTAATACTCCAAAGGCTCGTGGCAAAAACAAGGCTAAGGCCAAAGTGGTTATACCACTCACTGATGATCAGTTTCCATATCTGGAGCATGTTGCTGATCTGCTCACCTCTAAAGGAAGCAGTAGTTCTCAACAACAACGACAGAAACCTACCATGAAAGAGGTTCTTGAACAAGAAACTCCATGGATACCTAATCAGAGGTATATTCAGACAGTATTGGTACTGGATTCTCAAGATGAGCAATGGATGCCAGATCCTTGGGAAGTAAAATCCAGATATTTCCAAACACAGGAACAGAGGAGCTGGTTCGCTTCACTTCAGGAACTTGGAAAAATGCACAATTAAATTATTCAACAATAAAAAAGGTTGGCAAACCATCTACAAATTTGGCTTTCCAGTGCTCATGATTTGCATCATTGAGTTGGAGAACCTTTGCCAAGAATACATCTTTATACCACCGGAAATGAGTTAAAGATGGACATCCTAGATTTTTCTGATCATATCTTTAACAAGTTCAAATGGGTTAAAGATTTCAGGTTCTGGAATAGATAACTTTGGAATCTTATCCATATATTCCATTGTTTTCTTTCTGATCTGATGGAGGAGGGCTTGGATAGGCTCTTGAGTTATGCCTGACCACCATCTGTAATAAAAGATCCTTTGGAGGACTGGTAACTTGTCAGTGGTATAACCACATTGGAAATCCCATTTCCAAATCCAAGGGATTCCAAATTCAGTGAAAAATAATAGGGTGGATTTCCCTACAGGAATATTATCCTGTCCTCGTAATTGAGGATGAAATTGTTGCCATGGCAAATATAATTTGCTAATTGATTCAGGCAACATATCCAGATCAGGGCTATATTTGGCCCTGATCTGGATATGTTGCCTGAATCAATTAGCAAATTATATTTGCCATGGCAACAATTTCATCCTCAATTACGAGGACAGGATAATATTCCTGTAGGGAAATCCACCCTATTATTTTTCACTGAATTTGGAATCCCTTGGATTTGGAAATGGGATTTCCAATGTGGTTATACCACTGACAAGTTACCAGTCCTCCAAAGGATCTTTTATTACAGATGGTGGTCAGGCATAACTCAAGAGCCTATCCAAGCCCTCCTCCATCAGATCAGAAAGAAAACAATGGAATATATGGATAAGATTCCAAAGTTATCTATTCCAGAACCTGAAATCTTTAACCCATTTGAACTTGTTAAAGATATGATCAGAAAAATCTAGGATGTCCATCTTTAACTCATTTCCGGTGGTATAAAGATGTATTCTTGGCAAAGGTTCTCCAACTCAATGATGCAAATCATGAGCACTGGAAAGCCAAATTTGTAGATGGTTTGCCAACCTTTTTTGCTGAAAGAATCAGGAAAAAGCTTAGAGATATGAATAATGGTATCTCTATCCCTTACAGAAACTATACCTATGGTGGATTAGTCAACATTGTAATCCAGGAAGGTCTAGCTCTCTGTAATGATCTGAAATTACAATCCCAGTTAAAATCCCAAAGATTAACTGGTCGAAAGGAAGTAGGTGAATTTTGTGATCAATTTGCCTATCAGACTCCCTTATCTTATCCTAAACTTAGGAAAAGAAATAAGGTTGAAAAACCTTATAAAAGGAAGTATTCTAAAAGAAAGAATTATTCAAAGGAAAAGGATAATTCTAGACAAAATACTAAGCCTAAAAGGAGATATACTCCTAAAGCAAAGGGTAAAGGAAAGCCCAAGGCTGAGGCTAAATGTTTCAAATGTGGACGTATAGGCCACTATGCAAACAAGTGTAGAACCAAGGAGGAAGCTCCTCAATCAGAAGAAGGTACTACTAATTATCTTCAACTCTTGAAACAAGTTTTCTGTAAGTCTGTTTAAATTAGTATATCTATCTGTTAGTTTATTATATCTGTTACAGTTTACATTGTGTATCATCGATCCATCGATCCTGAGATTATTTGGTATCAGAGCCATGATAGCTTAAATTCTTATTGTTAATACTTTTTAGGTTCTGGTAGCATGATTATTATCATTATTATGTAATGAACAATATGAATATTATTCTGTCTGAATTATGTTTATCCCAGATTCAATTATGGGTCGTCCAAAAGTCGCGTTGGAATGTTTAACCCATTTTGCATTAAATTGCTGCACAGGGTATTGTTTCCAGTAAATCGTTGACAGACGAGTAATAGAATCTCTCTTAAGCAGAAAGACGACAGAATAGTAACTTACTGTTCACTATATAATAGGATAATATTTATACTATGCAGACCTTAGAGTATTAACAATAATTAACAGACATGTTACAACCATCTTCCTCTTCAGGAATACAGGACAACCAGGATTCAGAACTGGTAAAAAATACTGAAGTAGTGGAATGGACCAATGTTCAAAATCAATTGAACAAATGGACTATCCCTCCAGTAAGTGCCAAAAGTATTTACAAAATCGGAATGCTTAATTTAGCTGATCTATGGACTATCAAGACCATGGAACAGACCATGCAATTAAGCACTAAGGATACAATAATTAAGTTATTGTCTTCCCGTGACCTTCAGAGGCACATGCATAAATACAAGTACATCCATATAGGTTTAATTCAAATTGCTTTCAAACCTTTGACCTTGTTGGGTATGGATGCTTGTATTCAAGCAACCCTAAGGGATGCTAGGTGTCTGAAATTCCACCCTTCTTTGATGGGTGCCCTGGAAACCAGTCTATGTCATGGACCGGTTTACTTTGATGTATATCCTAGTCTGAATTTATCGTTAACCGATAAAAATATCCATGAGGCAGTTAGTCTTAGGATACAGACTTATGGATATGATTACTTACCTGGATCGGAAGTGATAAGTGTTATTTATCGCATCCATTACAAAGTACTGGATACTATGTGTCCCAAGGCCATACGCAAAGACTCTAAAGGAGTAACAGCGTTATGGAATACTAACATGTACACCTCCAATGTTGCCACAAAAAGGATGATTCCTTGGAGTGAAATAACATTTCCTGAACACTGGACGATTTCTAATGCCGTCCCAGCACAGCCAATTGCTAATCATAGCTTAGACTGTGTTATTCAGGACCAGGATGGTGATGTTTTTCTGAATTTCAGAAAATCTATAGATCTATCCAGATCTGCATCGTCGAAAGGAAGTCAGCTTCCTTACCGTGTTTCCTGTCCTCCTTCTCGACATTCGATCTCGTCAGATTACCGTAAGGAAGGACTCCCTGAAGCAGTTGATTCCAAGCTCAAGCTGAAAGGAATACAACAATCTCCGAATCAAATTCCAAGAGGAGTTTACGAGAAAGCACCAATAGGTATGTCTCGTCGCCAATTTGGAATTGAATTCAGCCCAACTCCATCTGAAATGGGAATCGGAAACGAATCTGTTAAGGATCAATTTGAAGATCCAACAGACATCAATGATCCTCATGAATATTAATGGATTTTGTCCCAGATAGAATTGCCATTAATGCTGAATTCCAACAGGATCAATATAAAGAATTCAGAAGTTGGTATTTTAAAAGTTTTGACCAAAATCAGTTACAGCTTTTTAAAACCCAATTTTATGACTTCATACAAGAACGCAAAATGGTTATACCTTTTGTTTCTTGGTTCTATATGACCAATCATTCTCTTGTTAATATTAACATATTGGATGATTTCCTTAAACCATGGACTACTTCTGAAGATAAGGTTTTCCACTCCGTCCATCCTCCCCCTGACCATTTAACTCTGAAAAGAATTGACCCAGATAGTGGTTCTAAAGTGGAAACCAAGGCTTATAGCCAACCAAAAGTAATTGATCCAACTAGTACTGCGACTAGAAAGGACATTACTCATGTTTACAAGCAGAACAATTACACCAATGTTTGCCTACAAACGATAGGATCCCAGCTTGGGAGAATTGAAACAGGGATCGACACAGTATTAAATACAATTAATACTAAGAGTATTTCTGTAAAACCTTCTCCTCCAGAAGCTTCCTTATCCAACGCATTGGTGAAACCTGCAATTGAAGTCCAAGGCTTCAATCTGACACATCCTAAGAAGAATGAAGAATTTCTTACTCTTCTTACTCAGAAAATTCAAGGACTCAAAATTCAGACTTTATCCCATGATGAATCTGAAATTGGTTCTGATTCTGAGAATGTGTCCCCTCATCTTGAGGAAGTTTTAAAGGATCTTACTCAGTTACCTGAGTTCAACAGAATTGTCTATGATAAGAATATCCACTCAAATACAGCCCCTGCTCCGAGTCGATATTATTATCCCAGACCCACACCTCAAGATATCTTGTATGAAGAAGATTATTTTCATACTCAGAAATCTTTTCATGGCAAGACCATTTATGAATGGAACATAGATGGCAAATCTGATTATCAGATTTACGAGGTTATTCATCAAATCTTGATGTATAGCCAAGTCTGTAAAATCAACCACAATACTGACCCAACCATTGCTAAGTTTGTCGTTGCTGGTTTTACAGGAATCCTTAAAGGATGGTGGGATAATGTTCTCACTGACATTCAGAAAGCTGAAATCTTTGCTGCTACCAAGATTGTTAAAGATGAAGCTACTCAGCAATCAGGCCCTGCTGCTGATGCGGTTTATACACTCATTACCACTATCATCCAACATTTTGTTGGCCCTGAAGGTGCTAATAGTGAAAGGAGTCGTGAACTTCTACAAAATCTTTCAATTTTCCTTTTCTCTCTTCTGTAATATTTCTCTGTACAAGTTTGAAGTTCAATAAAGCAAGTTTTCTGTAAGTCTGTTTAAATTAGTATATCTATCTGTTAGTTTATTATATCTGTTACAGTTTACATTGTGTATCATCGATCCATCGATCCTGAGATTATTTGGTATCAGAGCCTAAAAAGTATTAACAATAAGAATTTAAGCTATCATGGCTCTGATACCAAATAATCTCAGGATCGATGGATCGATGATACACAATGTAAACTGTAACAGATATAATAAACTAACAGATAGATATACTAATTTAAACAGACTTACAGAAAACTTGCTTTATTGAACTTCAAACTTGTACAGAGAAATATTACAGAAGAGAGAAAAGGAAAATTGAAAGATACATTGAAGGGAAATATTGCCTTCTATTTATACATAAAATGGACTTGAAATTAATAATTTGAAGTCCGCATAGTGCATGGGGTCGTGTGCTGGAATAATGCAGTCGGTCGGCCCACCACTAGGTGCTGTCTCCTTATCTGATGGAAAGTAGACATCTGATAAAGGTAATACTGTTGAATCAAAGACTTTGGGGAAAAGTTCTTTGGCTTCTTCTGTCGGCAGGATAAGAGGAATCTTTACTTTTTGGGTGGATTCATCTTGTCCTTCAAATGTTCTGTGAGTGAATCCCAATAATCTGCTATTGGAATCTCATCTTCGGAATTAAGATCTTCATTGGGATCCTGAGCATAACCTGCAAGACAAGAAAACTGATTTCCATCTTGACTGTTCTGGCTAGAGACTGATACCATGGATGCATCATCTTTTACTGTAGGGGTAGAGGATTCAAAGGATTTAACAAATTTATTTTTCATAAAATCCATGCATTTAACCATTAAATCTGCTTCGGTAATTAATGGTTGTTGTTTTCTGATCATATCTTTAACAAGTTCAAATGGGTTAAAGATTTCAGGTTCTGGAATAGATAACTTTGGAATCTTATCCATATATTCCATTGTTTTCTTTCTGATCTGATGGAGGAGGGCTTGGATAGGCTCTTGAGTTATGCCTGACCACCATCTGTAATAAAAGATCCTTTGGAGGACTGGTAACTTGTCAGTGGTATAACCACATTGGAAATCCCATTTCCAAATCCAAGGGATTCCAAATTCAGTGAAAAATAATAGGGTGGATTTCCCTACAGGAATATTATCCTGTCCTCGTAATTGAGGATGAAATTGTTGCCATGGCAAATATAATTTGCTAATTGATTCAGGCAACATATCCAGATCAGGGCCAAATATAGCCCACCAGGGTATAACCCAGTTTGGGAAATCAGTCTTAACTGATTGAGGACATATCTTGAAAAACCAAGAATGCCTATGCTTCGGATTTTGATAAAAGAACGAATATGTCCAAGCTGAGATATAATCCCAGTAATTGTAACTGTGACCATAGGATATTTTCCTTGGCAAATTGGGATTTAATCCCCAGTCACTAGGCCGTATAAGCCTCTTAAAGATAGCTTTACTATAAGTAAGAGGACTATCTTTGGAATTCGGAAATTGCTTCGTGTGGTTTATCTCCACAGAGGAAGTTTCAGTAAGAATGGCTTCATAGATATATCTATGGCGACCATCCGGTGCAGCATATTGTTGAGTTTGGAAATATCTGGATTTTACTTCCCAAGGATCTGGCATCCATTGCTCATCTTGAGAATCCAGTACCAATACTGTCTGAATATACCTCTGATTAGGTATCCATGGAGTTTCTTGTTCAAGAACCTCTTTCATGGTAGGTTTCTGTCGTTGTTGTTGAGAACTACTGCTTCCTTTAGAGGTGAGCAGATCAGCAACATGCTCCAGATATGGAAACTGATCATCAGTGAGTGGTATAACCACTTTGGCCTTAGCCTTGTTTTTGCCACGAGCCTTTGGAGTATTACCCCGGCCCTGCCCATGGGGGGGCTGATTCATGAGCCCTGCAAAAATTCACGAGTCAGAAAATCCGGTAAAGAATTAGAACTGCCTTTAATATATTCAATAGAAAATTCAAAAGCAGATAAATCAGCTTGCCAACCAGCAAATATCTGTTTGGAAACTAAATTTTTTACATCTTTTTCCAGTACTTGTTTAGCAGCACTACAATCAATGCGTAACAAGAATTTCTGATTGATTAAATCATCTTGGAATTTGTAAATGCATTTAACCAAGGAAAGAATTTCCTTTTTTATTGTTGAATAATTTAATTGTGCATTTTTCCAAGTTCCTGAAGTGAAGCGAACCAGCTCCTCTGTTCCTGTGTTTGGATTTTTCTGTTTAAGAATACCACCGTATCCAATATTGGAGGCATCTGTTTCCACAATTTTGAACCATGAAGAATTGGCTAGAGCTAAGCAAGGAATGTGTTTGGCTCTTAGTTTAATCTTCTGGACTGCCTTGGTGTGATCCAAAGTCCATGGGGAAGGAGATTTCCTTAACCTGGTGTACAAAATTGCTGTATCCTGTGCAAGATTTTTGTAGTGGCTGCGAATATAATTCAAGCTACCCAGAAATCTTTGAAGTTGAGTTTTATCTTTGATTTCATCTGGAAATTTAGAAGCAAACTCAATACTGCGATCAATAGGTCTAATTTTCCCATCACAAATTTCATGACCAAGAAATCTGACCTTTGTTAGAAACAGTTTTAGTTTAGGAGCAGAAACAACTAAACCACTTCGGTAAATTACATCTTTGAAAATTTTCAAGTGTTTATAATGCTGATCTATTGATGTTGAGTATATAAGAATATCATCAATATAAACAATAGAAAATTCAGTGAAAGGATTAAATATGTCATTCAAAATATGTTGAAATTCTGAAGGAGCATTTTTTAACCCAAATGGCATTACTGTCCATTCATACTGTCCGAAAGGTACGCAAAAAGCTGTCTTGTACCTGTCTTCTTCTGCAATTTGTACCTGGTAATATCCAGATTTAAGATCAAATTTAGAAAAGATCACAGCAGATTGTAACCTATCTAGAAGATCTTTGATGTTGGGAATTGGGTATCGGATCCAACTTAAAGTAAGATTAAGTGGTCGATAATCAATAACCAATCGAGGAATTCCTCGTTCTTTTTCAGCATTTTTATTGACATAAAAAGCTCTGCAACTCCAGGGGGAGTAGCTAGTAGTGACAAGCTTTTTTGCCATTAAAGAGCTGATTTCAGCCTTACATAATTCCAAGTAGTCGGCCTTCATGTGGCTGGGACTAGCCTTTGAAGGAATCATGCTATCGGTAAACCCCTTAATATAGGGTAAAGAAACAATATGCTTCTTTCTGGCCCAAAAAGCATTAGGAATCTCACTACAGATTTCTTTTAAAAAGTATTGCCGTAGTGACTCAATTTTCTGTTGCTCTTTGGGTTGTACCAATCTTTGATTAATTGCTAAGGAGGATACCTCCTGTTGCAAATAATTCAGTTGCTTTTCCTTAAAGATAATATTATCTTTAAGGGCATTGATATGCTTATTTACTGGTGGGGTCAAGAACTGAAAAGTTATTGACTGACCATGTAAAGTAGAGCATATTCCATGAGAATCAATTTTCTCAATTGGCATAATCAAGGCTAAAAAGGGAGTGCCCAAAATAACCTGTTGTGCCAAGTTTCTGATGAGTAAGAAAGTAGATGGGATACAAATACCTTCTTTACAAATGAACACATGATTAAGTTTATACTTAATCTGCATCTTACCTCCACTTGCACTGGTAAGACCTTGAGTGGTTTTCTCAAAATATTGAGTAGGAACCAATCCTTCCTGGATGCAGTTCATGTCTGCACCACTATCAACTAAAGCAATTGCATTAGTGAGAGTGTATTCCTGATTAATTACCAAATTGATAGTAATATACCATTTTTGGTAAGTAACTTGATTCAAGAGTTGAAGATAATTAGTAGTACCTTCTTCTGATTGAGGAGCTTCCTCCTTGGATGAGGAAGATGGAATTGCAGATTTTGCTTTTAAAAGAGTAATTTCCAAATCCATCTTAGTTTGTCTAGACTTCAATTGGCGAATTTCTTCTTTTAAAAGATTAATCTCCATTTTAAGATCAGGGAGATTAGCAGGACGAGAATTTTGTCCTTGTTGTTCTAATCTGCTTAGAACTTCTTTCATGCTGTAATGATTTTCTGCTCGCAGAAAATCTGGATTATCCGTATCCTCTGTAGATTTTGCCAAAGCAGAACCTATTTCAAAGACTTTCATCTTGATTCGAGGATCCTGGATATGATCTATAAGATCCAATAAGGATTGTTGAGTTGAAGTTAAAACATTTAAGCTTAACCCATTCATCTCAACAATTGCCTTGTAATAATCATCATGGGAAGGATTACAGGAACATCTAGGATTTTCAATCTCTGCTTCAGAGGAAGAAGAAGACTGTAATTCCATGACAACATCTCCGTAATCACTTGATGATTCTGGTTCGGAAGAACTAGTATTAAGTAATAATTTACTTAATTGAAGTCTCAGTTCCTCTTCTATGTGAAGACTACTAAGCTTCTCCTTAGTTCTACACTTGTTTGCATAGTGGCCTATACGTCCACATTTGAAACATTTAGCCTCAGCCTTGGGCTTTCCTTTACCCTTTGCTTTAGGAGTATATCTCCTTTTAGGCTTAGTATTTTGTCTAGAATTATCCTTTTCCTTTGAATAATTCTTTCTTTTAGAATACTTCCTTTTATAAGGTTTTTCAACCTTATTTCTTTTCCTAAGTTTAGGATAAGATAAGGGAGTCTGATAGGCAAATTGATCACAAAATTCACCTACTTCCTTTCGACCAGTTAATCTTTGGGATTTTAACTGGGATTGTAATTTCAGATCATTACAGAGAGCTAGACCTTCCTGGATTACAATGTTGACTAATCCACCATAGGTATAGTTTCTGTAAGGGATAGAGATACCATTATTCATATCTCTAAGCTTTTTCCTGATTCTTTCAGCAAAAAAGGTTGGCAAACCATCTACAAATTTGGCTTTCCAGTGCTCATGATTTGCATCATTGAGTTGGAGAACCTTTGCCAAGAATACATCTTTATACCACCGGAAATGAGTTAAAGATGGACATCGTAGATTTTGTAGAAGTTCACGACTCCTTTCACTATTAGCACCTTCAGGGCCAACAAAATGTTGGATGATAGTGGTAATGAGTGTATAAACCGCATCAGCAGCAGGGCCTGATTGCTGAGTAGCTTCATCTTTAACAATCTTGGTAGCAGCAAAGATTTCAGCTTTCTGAATGTCAGTGAGAACATTATCCCACCATCCTTTAAGGATTCCTGTAAAACCAGCAACGACAAACTTAGCAATGGTTGGGTCAGTATTGTGGTTGATTTTACAGACTTGGCTATACATCAAGATTTGATGAATAACCTCGTAAATCTGATAATCAGATTTGCCATCTATGTTCCATTCATAAATGGTCTTGCCATGAAAAGATTTCTGAGTATGAAAATAATCTTCTTCATACAAGATATCTTGAGGTGTGGGTCTGGGATAATAATATCGACTCGGAGCAGGGGCTGTATTTGAGTGGATATTCTTATCATAGACAATTCTGTTGAACTCAGGTAACTGAGTAAGATCCTTTAAAACTTCCTCAAGATGAGGGGACACATTCTCAGAATCAGAACCAATTTCAGATTCATCATGGGATAAAGTCTGAATTTTGAGTCCTTGAATTTTCTGAGTAAGAAGAGTAAGAAATTCTTCATTCTTCTTAGGATGTGTCAGATTGAAGCCTTGGACTTCAATTGCAGGTTTCACCAATGCGTTGGATAAGGAAGCTTCTGGAGGAGAAGGTTTTACAGAAATACTCTTAGTATTAATTGTATTTAATACTGTGTCGATCCCTGTTTCAATTCTCCCAAGCTGGGATCCTATCGTTTGTAGGCAAACATTGGTGTAATTGTTCTGCTTGTAAACATGAGTAATGTCCTTTCTAGTCGCAGTACTAGTTGGATCAATTACTTTTGGTTGGCTATAAGCCTTGGTTTCCACTTTAGAACCACTATCTGGGTCAATTCTTTTCAGAGTTAAATGGTCAGGGGGAGGATGGACGGAGTGGAAAACCTTATCTTCAGAAGTAGTCCATGGTTTAAGGAAATCATCCAATATGTTAATATTAACAAGAGAATGATTGGTCATATAGAACCAAGAAACAAAAGGTATAACCATTTTGCGTTCTTGTATGAAGTCATAAAATTGGGTTTTAAAAAGCTGTAACTGATTTTGGTCAAAACTTTTAAAATACCAACTTCTGAATTCTTTATATTGATCCTGTTGGAATTCAGCATTAATGGCAATTCTATCTGGGACAAAATCCATTAATATTCATGAGGATCATTGATGTCTGTTGGATCTTCAAATTGATCCTTAACAGATTCGTTTCCGATTCCCATTTCAGATGGAGTTGGGCTGAATTCAATTCCAAATTGGCGACGAGACATACCTATTGGTGCTTTCTCGTAAACTCCTCTTGGAATTTGATTCGGAGATTGTTGTATTCCTTTCAGCTTGAGCTTGGAATCAACTGCTTCAGGGAGTCCTTCCTTACGGTAATCTGACGAGATCGAATGTCGAGAAGGAGGACAGGAAACACGGTAAGGAAGCTGACTTCCTTTCGACGATGCAGATCTGGATAGATCTATAGATTTTCTGAAATTCAGAAAAACATCACCATCCTGGTCCTGAATAACACAGTCTAAGCTATGATTAGCAATTGGCTGTGCTGGGACGGCATTAGAAATCGTCCAGTGTTCAGGAAATGTTATTTCACTCCAAGGAATCATCCTTTTTGTGGCAACATTGGAGGTGTACATGTTAGTATTCCATAACGCTGTTACTCCTTTAGAGTCTTTGCGTATGGCCTTGGGACACATAGTATCCAGTACTTTGTAATGGATGCGATAAATAACACTTATCACTTCCGATCCAGGTAAGTAATCATATCCATAAGTCTGTATCCTAAGACTAACTGCCTCATGGATATTTTTATCGGTTAACGATAAATTCAGACTAGGATATACATCAAAGTAAACCGGTCCATGACATAGACTGGTTTCCAGGGCACCCATCAAAGAAGGGTGGAATTTCAGACACCTAGCATCCCTTAGGGTTGCTTGAATACAAGCATCCATACCCAACAAGGTCAAAGGTTTGAAAGCAATTTGAATTAAACCTATATGGATGTACTTGTATTTATGCATGTGCCTCTGAAGGTCACGGGAAGACAATAACTTAATTATTGTATCCTTTACAAAGTACTGGATACTATGTGTCCCAAGGCCATACGCAAAGACTCTAAAGGAGTAACAGCGTTATGGAATACTAACATGTACACCTCCAATGTTGCCACAAAAAGGATGATTCCTTGGAGTGAAATAACATTTCCTGAACACTGGACGATTTCTAATGCCGTCCCAGCACAGCCAATTGCTAATCATAGCTTAGACTGTGTTATTCAGGACCAGGATGGTGATGTTTTTCTGAATTTCAGAAAATCTATAGATCTATCCAGATCTGCATCGTCGAAAGGAAGTCAGCTTCCTTACCGTGTTTCCTGTCCTCCTTCTCGACATTCGATCTCGTCAGATTACCGTAAGGAAGGACTCCCTGAAGCAGTTGATTCCAAGCTCAAGCTGAAAGGAATACAACAATCTCCGAATCAAATTCCAAGAGGAGTTTACGAGAAAGCACCAATAGGTATGTCTCGTCGCCAATTTGGAATTGAATTCAGCCCAACTCCATCTGAAATGGGAATCGGAAACGAATCTGTTAAGGATCAATTTGAAGATCCAACAGACATCAATGATCCTCATGAATATTAATGGATTTTGTCCCAGATAGAATTGCCATTAATGCTGAATTCCAACAGGATCAATATAAAGAATTCAGAAGTTGGTATTTTAAAAGTTTTGACCTTTGTTAGAAACAGTTTTAGTTTAGGAGCAGAAACAACTAAACCACTTCGGTAAATTACATCTTTGAAAATTTTCAAGTGTTTATAATGCTGATCTATTGATGTTGAGTATATAAGAATATCATCAATATAAACAATAGAAAATTCAGTGAAAGGATTAAATATGTCATTCAAAATATGTTGAAATTCTGAAGGAGCATTTTTTAACCCAAATGGCATTACTGTCCATTCATACTGTCCGAAAGGTACGCAAAAAGCTGTCTTGTACCTGTCTTCTTCTGCAATTTGTACCTGGTAATATCCAGATTTAAGATCAAATTTAGAAAAGATCACAGCAGATTGTAACCTATCTAGAAGATCTTTGATGTTGGGAATTGGGTATCGGATCCAACTTAAAGTAAGATTAAGTGGTCGATAATCAATAACCAATCGAGGAATTCCTCGTTCTTTTTTAGCATTTTTATTGACATAAAAAGCTCTGCAACTCCAGGGGGAGTAGCTAGTAGTGACAAGCTTTTTTGCCATTAAAGAGCTGATTTCAGCCTTACATAATTCCAAGTAGTCGGCCTTCATGTGGCTGGGACTAGCCTTTGAAGGAATCATGCTATCGGTAAACCCCTTAATATAGGGTAAAGAAACAATATGCTTCTTTCTGGCCCAAAAAGCATTAGGAATCTCACTACAGATTTCTTTTAAAAAGTATTGCCGTAGTGACTCAATTTTCTGTTGCTCTTTGGGTTGTACCAATCTTTGATTAATTGCTAAGGAGGATACCTCCTGTTGCAAATAATTCAGTTGCTTTTCCTTAAAGATAATATTATCTTTAAGGGCATTGATATGCTTATTTACTGGTGGGGTCAAGAACTGAAAAGTTATTGACTGACCATGTAAAGTAGAGCATATTCCATGAGAATCAATTTTCTCAATTGGCATAATCAAGGCTAAAAAGGGAGTGCCCAAAATAACCTGTTGTGCCAAGTTTCTGATGAGTAAGAAAGTAGATGGGATACAAATACCTTCTTTACAAATGAACACATGATTAAGTTTATACTTAATCTGCATCTTACCTCCACTTGCACTGGTAAGACCTTGAGTGGTTTTCTCAAAATATTGAGTAGGAACCAATCCTTCCTGGATGCAGTTCATGTCTGCACCACTATCAACTAAAGCAATTGCATTAGTGAGAGTGTATTCCTGATTAATTACCAAATTGATAGTAATATACCATTTTTGGTAAGTAACTTGATTCAAGAGTTGAAGATAATTAGTAGTACCTTCTTCTGATTGAGGAGCTTCCTCCTTGGATGAGGAAGATGGAATTGCAGATTTTGCTTTTAAAAGAGTAATTTCCAAATCCATCTTAGTTTGTCTAGACTTCAATTGGCGAATTTCTTCTTTTAAAAGATTAATCTCCATTTTAAGATCAGGGAGATTAGCAGGACGAGAATTTTGTCCTTGTTGTTCTAATCTGCTTAGAACTTCTTTCATGCTGTAATGATTTTCTGCTCGCAGAAAATCTGGATTATCCGTATCCTCTGTAGATTTTGCCAAAGCAGAACCTATTTCAAAGACTTTCATCTTGATTCGAGGATCCTGGATATGATCTATAAGATCCAATAAGGATTGTTGAGTTGAAGTTAAAACATTTAAGCTTAACCCATTCATCTCAACAATTGCCTTGTAATAATCATCATGGGAAGGATTACAGGAACATCTAGGATTTTCAATCTCTGCTTCAGAGGAAGAAGAAGACTGTAATTCCATGACAACATCTCCGTAATCACTTGATGATTCTGGTTCGGAAGAACTAGTATTAAGTAATAATTTACTTAATTGAAGTCTCAGTTCCTCTTCTATGTGAAGACTACTAAGCTTCTCCTTAGTTCTACACTTGTTTGCATAGTGGCCTATACGTCCACATTTGAAACATTTAGCCTCAGCCTTGGGCTTTCCTTTACCCTTTGCTTTAGGAGTATATCTCCTTTTAGGCTTAGTATTTTGTCTAGAATTATCCTTTTCCTTTGAATAATTCTTTCTTTTAGAATACTTCCTTTTATAAGGTTTTTCAACCTTATTTCTTTTCCTAAGTTTAGGATAAGATAAGGGAGTCTGATAGGCAAATTGATCACAAAATTCACCTACTTCCTTTCGACCAGTTAATCTTTGGGATTTTAACTGGGATTGTAATTTCAGATCATTACAGAGAGCTAGACCTTCCTGGATTACAATGTTGACTAATCCACCATAGGTATAGTTTCTGTAAGGGATAGAGATACCATTATTCATATCTCTAAGCTTTTTCCTGATTCTTTCAGCAAAAAAGGTTGGCAAACCATCTACAAATTTGGCTTTCCAGTGCTCATGATTTGCATCATTGAGTTGGAGAACCTTTGCCAAGAATACATCTTTATACCACCGGAAATGAGTTAAAGATGGACATCGTAGATTTTGTAGAAGTTCACGACTCCTTTCACTATTAGCACCTTCAGGGCCAACAAAATGTTGGATGATAGTGGTAATGAGTGTATAAACCGCATCAGCAGCAGGGCCTGATTGCTGAGTAGCTTCATCTTTAACAATCTTGGTAGCAGCAAAGATTTCAGCTTTCTGAATGTCAGTGAGAACATTATCCCACCATCCTTTAAGGATTCCTGTAAAACCAGCAACGACAAACTTAGCAATGGTTGGGTCAGTATTGTGGTTGATTTTACAGACTTGGCTATACATCAAGATTTGATGAATAACCTCGTAAATCTGATAATCAGATTTGCCATCTATGTTCCATTCATAAATGGTCTTGCCATGAAAAGATTTCTGAGTATGAAAATAATCTTCTTCATACAAGATATCTTGAGGTGTGGGTCTGGGATAATAATATCGACTCGGAGCAGGGGCTGTATTTGAGTGGATATTCTTATCATAGACAATTCTGTTGAACTCAGGTAACTGAGTAAGATCCTTTAAAACTTCCTCAAGATGAGGGGACACATTCTCAGAATCAGAACCAATTTCAGATTCATCATGGGATAAAGTCTGAATTTTGAGTCCTTGAATTTTCTGAGTAAGAAGAGTAAGAAATTCTTCATTCTTCTTAGGATGTGTCAGATTGAAGCCTTGGACTTCAATTGCAGGTTTCACCAATGCGTTGGATAAGGAAGCTTCTGGAGGAGAAGGTTTTACAGAAATACTCTTAGTATTAATTGTATTTAATACTGTGTCGATCCCTGTTTCAATTCTCCCAAGCTGGGATCCTATCGTTTGTAGGCAAACATTGGTGTAATTTGCCGAAGTGGTTTAGTTGTTTCTGCTCCTAAACTAAAACTGTTTCTAACAAAGGTCAGATTTCTTGGTCATGAAATTTGTGATGGGAAAATTAGACCTATTGATCGCAGTATTGAGTTTGCTTCTAAATTTCCAGATGAAATCAAAGATAAAACTCAACTTCAAAGATTTCTGGGTAGCTTGAATTATATTCGCAGCCACTACAAAAATCTTGCACAGGATACAGCAATTTTGTACACCAGGTTAAGGAAATCTCCTTCCCCATGGACTTTGGATCACACCAAGGCAGTCCAGAAGATTAAACTAAGAGCCAAACACATTCCTTGCTTAGCTCTAGCCAATTCTTCATGGTTCAAAATTGTGGAAACAGATGCCTCCAATATTGGATACGGTGGTATTCTTAAACAGAAAAATCCAAACACAGGAACAGAGGAGCTGGTTCGCTTCACTTCAGGAACTTGGAAAAATGCACAATTAAATTATTCAACAATAAAAAAGGAAATTCTTTCCTTGGTTAAATGCATTTACAAATTCCAAGATGATTTAATCAATCAGAAATTCTTGTTACGCATTGATTGTAGTGCTGCTAAACAAGTACTGGAAAAAGATGTAAAAAATTTAGTTTCCAAACAGATATTTGCTGGTTGGCAAGCTGATTTATCTGCTTTTGATTTTTCTATTGAATATATTAAAGGCAGTTCTAATTCTTTACCGGATTTTCTGACTCGTGAATTTTTGCAGGGCTCATGAATCAGCCCCCCCATGGGCAGGGCCGGGGTAATACTCCAAAGGCTCGTGGCAAAAACAAGGCTAAGGCCAAAGTGGTTATACCACTCACTGATGATCAGTTTCCATATCTGGAGCATGTTGCTGATCTGCTCACCTCTAAAGGAAGCAGTAGTTCTCAACAACAACGACAGAAACCTACCATGAAAGAGGTTCTTGAACAAGAAACTCCATGGATACCTAATCAGAGGTATATTCAGACAGTATTGGTACTGGATTCTCAAGATGAGCAATGGATGCCAGATCCTTGGGAAGTAAAATCCAGATATTTCCAAACTCAACAATATGCTGCACCGGATGGTCGCCATAGATATATCTATGAAGCCATTCTTACTGAAACTTCCTCTGTGGAGATAAACCACACGAAGCAATTTCCGAATTCCAAAGATAGTCCTCTTACTTATAGTAAAGCTATCTTTAAGAGGCTTATACGGCCTAGTGACTGGGGATTAAATCCCAATTTGCCAAGGAAAATATCCTATGGTCACAGTTACAATTACTGGGATTATATCTCAGCTTGGACATATTCGTTCTTTTATCAAAATCCGAAGCATAGGCATTCTTGGTTTTTCAAGATATGTCCTCAATCAGTTAAGACTGATTTCCCAAACTGGGTTATACCCTGGTGGGCTATATTTGGCCCTGATCTGGATATGTTGCCTGAATCAATTAGCAAATTATATTTGCCATGGCAACAATTTCATCCTCAATTACGAGGACAGGATAATATTCCTGTAGGGAAATCCACCCTATTATTTTTCACTGAATTTGGAATCCCTTGGATTTGGAAATGGGATTTCCAATGTGGTTATACCACTGACAAGTTACCAGTCCTCCAAAGGATCTTTTATTACAGATGGTGGTCAGGCATAACTCAAGAGCCTATCCAAGCCCTCCTCCATCAGATCAGAAAGAAAACAATGGAATATATGGATAAGATTCCAAAGTTATCTATTCCAGAACCTGAAATCTTTAACCCATTTGAACTTGTTAAAGATATGATCAGAAAACAACAACCATTAATTACCGAAGCAGATTTAATGGTTAAATGCATGGATTTTATGAAAAATAAATTTGTTAAATCCTTTGAATCCTCTACCCCTACAGTAAAAGATGATGCATCCATGGTATCAGTCTCTAGCCAGAACAGTCAAGATGGAAATCAGTTTTCTTGTCTTGCAGGTTATGCTCAGGATCCCAATGAAGATCTTAATTCCGAAGATGAGATTCCAATAGCAGATTATTGGGATTCACTCACAGAACATTTGAAGGACAAGATGAATCCACCCAAAAAGTAAAGATTCCTCTTATCCTGCCGACAGAAGAAGCCAAAGAACTTTTCCCCAAAGTCTTTGATTCAACAGTATTACCTTTATCAGATGTCTACTTTCCATCAGATAAGGAGACAGCACCTAGTGGTGGGCCGACCGACTGCATTATTCCAGCACACGACCCCATGCACTATGCGGACTTCAAATTATTAATTTCAAGTCCATTTTATGTATAAATAGAAGGCAATATTTCCCTTCAATGTATCTTTCAATTTTCCTTTTCTCTCTTCTGTAATATTTCTCTGTACAAGTTTGAAGTTCAATAAAGCAAGTTTTCTGTAAGTCTGTTTAAATTAGTATATCTATCTGTTAGTTTATTATATCTGTTACAGTTTACATTGTGTATCATCGATCCATCGATCCTGAGATTATTGGGTCGTCCAAAAGTCGCGTTGGAATGTTTAACCCATTTTGCATTAAATTGCTGCACAGGGTATTGTTTCCAGTAAATCGTTGACAGACGAGTAATAGAATCTCTCTTAAGCAGAAAGACGACAGAATAGTAACTTACTGTTCACTATATAATAGGATAATATTTATACTATGCAGACCTTAGAGTATTAACAATAATTAACAGACATGTTACAACCATCTTCCTCTTCAGGAATACAGGACAACCAGGATTCAGAACTGGTAAAAAATACTGAAGTAGTGGAATGGACCAATGTTCAAAATCAATTGAACAAATGGACTATCCCTCCAGTAAGTGCCAAAAGTATTTACAAAATCGGAATGCTTAATTTAGCTGATCTATGGACTATCAAGACCATGGAACAGACCATGCAATTAAGCACTAAGGATACAATAATTAAGTTATTGTCTTCCCGTGACCTTCAGAGGCACATGCATAAATACAAGTACATCCATATAGGTTTAATTCAAATTGCTTTCAAACCTTTGACCTTGTTGGGTATGGATGCTTGTATTCAAGCAACCCTAAGGGATGCTAGGTGTCTGAAATTCCACCCTTCTTTGATGGGTGCCCTGGAAACCAGTCTATGTCATGGACCGGTTTACTTTGATGTATATCCTAGTCTGAATTTATCGTTAACCGATAAAAATATCCATGAGGCAGTTAGTCTTAGGATACAGACTTATGGATATGATTACTTACCTGGATCGGAAGTGATAAGTGTTATTTATCGCATCCATTACAAAGTACTGGATACTATGTGTCCCAAGGCCATACGCAAAGACTCTAAAGGAGTAACAGCGTTATGGAATACTAACATGTACACCTCCAATGTTGCCACAAAAAGGATGATTCCTTGGAGTGAAATAACATTTCCTGAACACTGGACGATTTCTAATGCCGTCCCAGCACAGCCAATTGCTAATCATAGCTTAGACTGTGTTATTCAGGACCAGGATGGTGATGTTTTTCTGAATTTCAGAAAATCTATAGATCTATCCAGATCTGCATCGTCGAAAGGAAGTCAGCTTCCTTACCGTGTTTCCTGTCCTCCTTCTCGACATTCGATCTCGTCAGATTACCGTAAGGAAGGACTCCCTGAAGCAGTTGATTCCAAGCTCAAGCTGAAAGGAATACAACAATCTCCGAATCAAATTCCAAGAGGAGTTTACGAGAAAGCACCAATAGGTATGTCTCGTCGCCAATTTGGAATTGAATTCAGCCCAACTCCATCTGAAATGGGAATCGGAAACGAATCTGTTAAGGATCAATTTGAAGATCCAACAGACATCAATGATCCTCATGAATATTAATGGATTTTGTCCCAGATAGAATTGCCATTAATGCTGAATTCCAACAGGATCAATATAAAGAATTCAGAAGTTGGTATTTTAAAAGTTTTGACCAAAATCAGTTACAGCTTTTTAAAACCCAATTTTATGACTTCATACAAGAACGCAAAATGGTTATACCTTTTGTTTCTTGGTTCTATATGACCAATCATTCTCTTGTTAATATTAACATATTGGATGATTTCCTTAAACCATGGACTACTTCTGAAGATAAGGTTTTCCACTCCGTCCATCCTCCCCCTGACCATTTAACTCTGAAAAGAATTGACCCAGATAGTGGTTCTAAAGTGGAAACCAAGGCTTATAGCCAACCAAAAGTAATTGATCCAACTAGTACTGCGACTAGAAAGGACATTACTCATGTTTACAAGCAGAACAATTACACCAATGTTTGCCTACAAACGATAGGATCCCAGCTTGGGAGAATTGAAACAGGGATCGACACAGTATTAAATACAATTAATACTAAGAGTATTTCTGTAAAACCTTCTCCTCCAGAAGCTTCCTTATCCAACGCATTGGTGAAACCTGCAATTGAAGTCCAAGGCTTCAATCTGACACATCCTAAGAAGAATGAAGAATTTCTTACTCTTCTTACTCAGAAAATTCAAGGACTCAAAATTCAGACTTTATCCCATGATGAATCTGAAATTGGTTCTGATTCTGAGAATGTGTCCCCTCATCTTGAGGAAGTTTTAAAGGATCTTACTCAGTTACCTGAGTTCAACAGAATTGTCTATGATAAGAATATCCACTCAAATACAGCCCCTGCTCCGAGTCGATATTATTATCCCAGACCCACACCTCAAGATATCTTGTATGAAGAAGATTATTTTCATACTCAGAAATCTTTTCATGGCAAGACCATTTATGAATGGAACATAGATGGCAAATCTGATTATCAGATTTACGAGGTTATTCATCAAATCTTGATGTATAGCCAAGTCTGTAAAATCAACCACAATACTGACCCAACCATTGCTAAGTTTGTCGTTGCTGGTTTTACAGGAATCCTTAAAGGATGGTGGGATAATGTTCTCACTGACATTCAGAAAGCTGAAATCTTTGCTGCTACCAAGATTGTTAAAGATGAAGCTACTCAGCAATCAGGCCCTGCTCTGATACCAAATAATCTCAGGATCGATGGATCGATGATACACAATGTAAACTGTAACAGATATAATAAACTAACAGATAGATATACTAATTATCTTCAACTCTTGAATCAAGTTACTTACCAAAAATGGTATATTACTATCAATTTGGTAATTAATCAGGAATACACTCTCACTAATGCAATTGCTTTAGTTGATAGTGGTGCAGACATGAACTGCATCCAGGAAGGATTGGTTCCTACTCAATATTTTGAGAAAACCACTCAAGGTCTTACCAGTGCAAGTGGAGGTAAGATGCAGATTAAGTATAAACTTAATCATGTGTTCATTTGTAAAGAAGGTATTTGTATCCCATCTACTTTCTTACTCATCAGAAACTTGGCACAACAGGTTATTTTGGGCACTCCCTTTTTAGCCTTGATTATGCCAATTGAGAAAATTGATTCTCATGGAATATGCTCTACTTTACATGGTCAGTCAATAACTTTTCAGTTCTTGACCCCACCAGTAAATAAGCATATCAATGCCCTTAAAGATAATATTATCTTTAAGGAAAAGCAACTGAATTATTTGCAACAGGAGGTATCCTCCTTAGCAATTAATCAAAGATTGGTACAACCCAAAGAGCAACAGAAAATTGAGTCACTACGGCAATACTTTTTAAAAGAAATCTGTAGTGAGATTCCTAATGCTTTTTGGGCCAGAAAGAAGCATATTGTTTCTTTACCCTATATTAAGGGGTTTACCGATAGCATGATTCCTTCAAAGGCTAGTCCCAGCCACATGAAGGCCGACTACTTGGAATTATGTAAGGCTGAAATCAGCTCTTTAATGGCAAAAAAGCTTGTCACTACTAGCTACTCCCCCTGGAGTTGCAGAGCTTTTTATGTCAATAAAAATGCTGAAAAAGAACGAGGAATTCCTCGATTGGTTATTGATTATCGACCACTTAATCTTACTTTAAGTTGGATCCGATACCCAATTCCCAACATCAAAGATCTTCTAGATAGGTTACAATCTGCTGTGATCTTTTCTAAATTTGATCTTAAATCTGGATATTACCAGGTACAAATTGCAGAAGAAGACAGGTACAAGACAGCTTTTTGCGTACCTTTCGGACAGTATGAATGGACAGTAATGCCATTTGGGTTAAAAAATGCTCCTTCAGAATTTCAACATATTTTGAATGACATATTTAATCCTTTCACTGAATTTTCTATTGTTTATATTGATGATATTCTTATATACTCAACATCAATAGATCAGCATTATAAACACTTGAAAATTTTCAAAGATGTAATTTACCGAAGTGGTTTAGTTGTTTCTGCTCCTAAACTAAAACTGTTTCTAACAAAGGTCAGATTTCTTGGTCATGAAATTTGTGATGGGAAAATTAGACCTATTGATCGCAGTATTGAGTTTGCTTCTAAATTTCCAGATGAAATCAAAGATAAAACTCAACTTCAAAGATTTCTGGGTAGCTTGAATTATATTCGCAGCCACTACAAAAATCTTGCACAGGATACAGCAATTTTGTACACCAGGTTAAGGAAATCTCCTTCCCCATGGACTTTGGATCACACCAAGGCAGTCCAGAAGATTAAACTAAGAGCCAAACACATTCCTTGCTTAGCTCTAGCCAATTCTTCATGGTTCAAAATTGTGGAAACAGATGCCTCCAATATTGGATACGGTGGTATTCTTAAACAGAAAAATCCAAACACAGGAACAGAGGAGCTGGTTCGCTTCACTTCAGGAACTTGGAAAAATGCACAATTAAATTATTCAACAATAAAAAAGGAAATTCTTTCCTTGGTTAAATGCATTTACAAATTCCAAGATGATTTAATCAATCAGAAATTCTTGTTACGCATTGATTGTAGTGCTGCTAAACAAGTACTGGAAAAAGATGTAAAAAATTTAGTTTCCAAACAGATATTTGCTGGTTGGCAAGCTGATTTATCTGCTTTTGATTTTTCTATTGAATATATTAAAGGCAGTTCTAATTCTTTACCGGATTTTCTGACTCGTGAATTTTTGCAGGGCTCATGAATCAGCCCCCCCATGGGCAGGGCCGGGGTAATACTCCAAAGGCTCGTGGCAAAAACAAGGCTAAGGCCAAAGTGGTTATACCACTCACTGATGATCAGTTTCCATATCTGGAGCATGTTGCTGATCTGCTCACCTCTAAAGGAAGCAGTAGTTCTCAACAACAACGACAGAAACCTACCATGAAAGAGGTTCTTGAACAAGAAACTCCATGGATACCTAATCAGAGGTATATTCAGACAGTATTGGTACTGGATTCTCAAGATGAGCAATGGATGCCAGATCCTTGGGAAGTAAAATCCAGATATTTCCAAACTCAACAATATGCTGCACCGGATGGTCGCCATAGATATATCTATGAAGCCATTCTTACTGAAACTTCCTCTGTGGAGATAAACCACACGAAGCAATTTCCGAATTCCAAAGATAGTCCTCTTACTTATAGTAAAGCTATCTTTAAGAGGCTTATACGGCCTAGTGACTGGGGATTAAATCCCAATTTGCCAAGGAAAATATCCTATGGTCACAGTTACAATTACTGGGATTATATCTCAGCTTGGACATATTCGTTCTTTTATCAAAATCCGAAGCATAGGCATTCTTGGTTTTTCAAGATATGTCCTCAATCAGTTAAGACTGATTTCCCAAACTGGGTTATACCCTGGTGGGCTATATTTGGCCCTGATCTGGATATGTTGCCTGAATCAATTAGCAAATTATATTTGCCATGGCAACAATTTCATCCTCAATTACGAGGACAGGATAATATTCCTGTAGGGAAATCCACCCTATTATTTTTCACTGAATTTGGAATCCCTTGGATTTGGAAATGGGATTTCCAATGTGGTTATACCACTGACAAGTTACCAGTCCTCCAAAGGATCTTTTATTACAGATGGTGGTCAGGCATAACTCAAGAGCCTATCCAAGCCCTCCTCCATCAGATCAGAAAGAAAACAATGGAATATATGGATAAGATTCCAAAGTTATCTATTCCAGAACCTGAAATCTTTAACCCATTTGAACTTGTTAAAGATATGATCAGAAAACAACAACCATTAATTACCGAAGCAGATTTAATGGTTAAATGCATGGATTTTATGAAAAATAAATTTGTTAAATCCTTTGAATCCTCTACCCCTACAGTAAAAGATGATGCATCCATGGTATCAGTCTCTAGCCAGAACAGTCAAGATGGAAATCAGTTTTCTTGTCTTGCAGGTTATGCTCAGGATCCCAATGAAGATCTTAATTCCGAAGATGAGATTCCAATAGCAGATTATTGGGATTCACTCACAGAACATTTGAAGGACAAGATGAATCCACCCAAAAAGTAAAGATTCCTCTTATCCTGCCGACAGAAGAAGCCAAAGAACTTTTCCCCAAAGTCTTTGATTCAACAGTATTACCTTTATCAGATGTCTACTTTCCATCAGATAAGGAGACAGCACCTAGTGGTGGGCCGACCGACTGCATTATTCCAGCACACGACCCCATGCACTATGCGGACTTCAAATTATTAATTTCAAGTCCATTTTATGTATAAATAGAAGGCAATATTTCTCAGGATCGATGGATCGATGATACACAATGTAAACTGTAACAGATATAATAAACTAACAGATAGATATACTAATTTAAACAGACTTACAGAAAACTTGCTTTATTGAACTTCAAACTTGTACAGAGAAATATTACAGAAGAGAGAAAAGGAAAATTGAAAGATACATTGAAGGGAAATATTGCCTTCTATTTATACATAAAATGGACTTGAAATTAATAATTTGAAGTCCGCATAGTGCATGGGGTCGTGTGCTGGAATAATGCAGTCGGTCGGCCCACCACTAGGTGCTGTCTCCTTATCTGATGGAAAGTAGACATCTGATAAAGGTAATACTGTTGAATCAAAGACTTTGGGGAAAAGTTCTTTGGCTTCTTCTGTCGGCAGGATAAGAGGAATCTTTACTTTTTGGGTGGATTCATCTTGTCCTTCAAATGTTCTGTGAGTGAATCCCAATAATCTGCTATTGGAATCTCATCTTCGGAATTAAGATCTTCATTGGGATCCTGAGCATAACCTGCAAGACAAGAAAACTGATTTCCATCTTGACTGTTCTGGCTAGAGACTGATACCATGGATGCATCATCTTTTACTGTAGGGGTAGAGGATTCAAAGGATTTAACAAATTTATTTTTCATAAAATCCATGCATTTAACCATTAAATCTGCTTCGGTAATTAATGGTTGTTGTTTTCTGATCATATCTTTAACAAGTTCAAATGGGTTAAAGATTTCAGGTTCTGGAATAGATAACTTTGGAATCTTATCCATATATTCCATTGTTTTCTTTCTGATCTGATGGAGGAGGGCTTGGATAGGCTCTTGAGTTATGCCTGACCACCATCTGTAATAAAAGATCCTTTGGAGGACTGGTAACTTGTCAGTGGTATAACCACATTGGAAATCCCATTTCCAAATCCAAGGGATTCCAAATTCAGTGAAAAATAATAGGGTGGATTTCCCTACAGGAATATTATCCTGTCCTCGTAATTGAGGATGAAATTGTTGCCATGGCAAATATAATTTGCTAATTGATTCAGGCAACATATCCAGATCAGGGCCAAATATAGCCCACCAGGGTATAACCCAGTTTGGGAAATCAGTCTTAACTGATTGAGGACATATCTTGAAAAACCAAGAATGCCTATGCTTCGGATTTTGATAAAAGAACGAATATGTCCAAGCTGAGATATAATCCCAGTAATTGTAACTGTGACCATAGGATATTTTCCTTGGCAAATTGGGATTTAATCCCCAGTCACTAGGCCGTATAAGCCTCTTAAAGATAGCTTTACTATAAGTAAGAGGACTATCTTTGGAATTCGGAAATTGCTTCGTGTGGTTTATCTCCACAGAGGAAGTTTCAGTAAGAATGGCTTCATAGATATATCTATGGCGACCATCCGGTGCAGCATATTGTTGAGTTTGGAAATATCTGGATTTTACTTCCCAAGGATCTGGCATCCATTGCTCATCTTGAGAATCCAGTACCAATACTGTCTGAATATACCTCTGATTAGGTATCCATGGAGTTTCTTGTTCAAGAACCTCTTTCATGGTAGGTTTCTGTCGTTGTTGTTGAGAACTACTGCTTCCTTTAGAGGTGAGCAGATCAGCAACATGCTCCAGATATGGAAACTGATCATCAGTGAGTGGTATAACCACTTTGGCCTTAGCCTTGTTTTTGCCACGAGCCTTTGGAGTATTACCCCGGCCCTGCCCATGGGGGGGCTGATTCATGAGCCCTGCAAAAATTCACGAGTCAGAAAATCCGGTAAAGAATTAGAACTGCCTTTAATATATTCAATAGAAAATTCAAAAGCAGATAAATCAGCTTGCCAACCAGCAAATATCTGTTTGGAAACTAAATTTTTTACATCTTTTTCCAGTACTTGTTTAGCAGCACTACAATCAATGCGTAACAAGAATTTCTGATTGATTAAATCATCTTGGAATTTGTAAATGCATTTAACCAAGGAAAGAATTTCCTTTTTTATTGTTGAATAATTTAATTGTGCATTTTTCCAAGTTCCTGAAGTGAAGCGAACCAGCTCCTCTGTTCCTGTGTTTGGATTTTTCTGTTTAAGAATACCACCGTATCCAATATTGGAGGCATCTGTTTCCACAATTTTGAACCATGAAGAATTGGCTAGAGCTAAGCAAGGAATGTGTTTGGCTCTTAGTTTAATCTTCTGGACTGCCTTGGTGTGATCCAAAGTCCATGGGGAAGGAGATTTCCTTAACCTGGTGTACAAAATTGCTGTATCCTGTGCAAGATTTTTGTAGTGGCTGCGAATATAATTCAAGCTACCCAGAAATCTTTGAAGTTGAGTTTTATCTTTGATTTCATCTGGAAATTTAGAAGCAAACTCAATACTGCGATCAATAGGTCTAATTTTCCCATCACAAATTTCATGACCAAGAAATCTGACCTTTGTTAGAAACAGTTTTAGTTTAGGAGCAGAAACAACTAAACCACTTCGGTAAATTACATCTTTGAAAATTTTCAAGTGTTTATAATGCTGATCTATTGATGTTGAGTATATAAGAATATCATCAATATAAACAATAGAAAATTCAGTGAAAGGATTAAATATGTCATTCAAAATATGTTGAAATTCTGAAGGAGCATTTTTTAACCCAAATGGCATTACTGTCCATTCATACTGTCCGAAAGGTACGCAAAAAGCTGTCTTGTACCTGTCTTCTTCTGCAATTTGTACCTGGTAATATCCAGATTTAAGATCAAATTTAGAAAAGATCACAGCAGATTGTAACCTATCTAGAAGATCTTTGATGTTGGGAATTGGGTATCGGATCCAACTTAAAGTAAGATTAAGTGGTCGATAATCAATAACCAATCGAGGAATTCCTCGTTCTTTTTCAGCATTTTTATTGACATAAAAAGCTCTGCAACTCCAGGGGGAGTAGCTAGTAGTGACAAGCTTTTTTGCCATTAAAGAGCTGATTTCAGCCTTACATAATTCCAAGTAGTCGGCCTTCATGTGGCTGGGACTAGCCTTTGAAGGAATCATGCTATCGGTAAACCCCTTAATATAGGGTAAAGAAACAATATGCTTCTTTCTGGCCCAAAAAGCATTAGGAATCTCACTACAGATTTCTTTTAAAAAGTATTGCCGTAGTGACTCAATTTTCTGTTGCTCTTTGGGTTGTACCAATCTTTGATTAATTGCTAAGGAGGATACCTCCTGTTGCAAATAATTCAGTTGCTTTTCCTTAAAGATAATATTATCTTTAAGGGCATTGATATGCTTATTTACTGGTGGGGTCAAGAACTGAAAAGTTATTGACTGACCATGTAAAGTAGAGCATATTCCATGAGAATCAATTTTCTCAATTGGCATAATCAAGGCTAAAAAGGGAGTGCCCAAAATAACCTGTTGTGCCAAGTTTCTGATGAGTAAGAAAGTAGATGGGATACAAATACCTTCTTTACAAATGAACACATGATTAAGTTTATACTTAATCTGCATCTTACCTCCACTTGCACTGGTAAGACCTTGAGTGGTTTTCTCAAAATATTGAGTAGGAACCAATCCTTCCTGGATGCAGTTCATGTCTGCACCACTATCAACTAAAGCAATTGCATTAGTGAGAGTGTATTCCTGATTAATTACCAAATTGATAGTAATATACCATTTTTGGTAAGTAACTTGATTCAAGAGTTGAAGATAATTAGTAGTACCTTCTTCTGATTGAGGAGCTTCCTCCTTGGATGAGGAAGATGGAATTGCAGATTTTGCTTTTAAAAGAGTAATTTCCAAATCCATCTTAGTTTGTCTAGACTTCAATTGGCGAATTTCTTCTTTTAAAAGATTAATCTCCATTTTAAGATCAGGGAGATTAGCAGGACGAGAATTTTGTCCTTGTTGTTCTAATCTGCTTAGAACTTCTTTCATGCTGTAATGATTTTCTGCTCGCAGAAAATCTGGATTATCCGTATCCTCTGTAGATTTTGCCAAAGCAGAACCTATTTCAAAGACTTTCATCTTGATTCGAGGATCCTGGATATGATCTATAAGATCCAATAAGGATTGTTGAGTTGAAGTTAAAACATTTAAGCTTAACCCATTCATCTCAACAATTGCCTTGTAATAATCATCATGGGAAGGATTACAGGAACATCTAGGATTTTCAATCTCTGCTTCAGAGGAAGAAGAAGACTGTAATTCCATGACAACATCTCCGTAATCACTTGATGATTCTGGTTCGGAAGAACTAGTATTAAGTAATAATTTACTTAATTGAAGTCTCAGTTCCTCTTTTATGTGAAGACTACTAAGCTTCTCCTTAGTTCTACACTTGTTTGCATAGTGGCCTATACGTCCACATTTGAAACATTTAGCCTCAGCCTTGGGCTTTCCTTTACCCTTTGCTTTAGGAGTATATCTCCTTTTAGGCTTAGTATTTTGTCTAGAATTATCCTTTTCCTTTGAATAATTCTTTCTTTTAGAATACTTCCTTTTATAAGGTTTTTCAACCTTATTTCTTTTCCTAAGTTTAGGATAAGATAAGGGAGTCTGATAGGCAAATTGATCACAAAATTCACCTACTTCCTTTCGACCAGTTAATCTTTGGGATTTTAACTGGGATTGTAATTTCAGATCATTACAGAGAGCTAGACCTTCCTGGATTACAATGTTGACTAATCCACCATAGGTATAGTTTCTGTAAGGGATAGAGATACCATTATTCATATCTCTAAGCTTTTTCCTGATTCTTTCAGCAAAAAAGGTTGGCAAACCATCTACAAATTTGGCTTTCCAGTGCTCATGATTTGCATCATTGAGTTGGAGAACCTTTGCCAAGAATACATCTTTATACCACCGGAAATGAGTTAAAGATGGACATCGTAGATTTTGTAGAAGTTCACGACTCCTTTCACTATTAGCACCTTCAGGGCCAACAAAATGTTGGATGATAGTGGTAATGAGTGTATAAACCGCATCAGCAGCAGGGCCTGATTGCTGAGTAGCTTCATCTTTAACAATCTTGGTAGCAGCAAAGATTTCAGCTTTCTGAATGTCAGTGAGAACATTATCCCACCATCCTTTAAGGATTCCTGTAAAACCAGCAACGACAAACTTAGCAATGGTTGGGTCAGTATTGTGGTTGATTTTACAGACTTGGCTATACATCAAGATTTGATGAATAACCTCGTAAATCTGATAATCAGATTTGCCATCTATGTTCCATTCATAAATGGTCTTGCCATGAAAAGATTTCTGAGTATGAAAATAATCTTCTTCATACAAGATATCTTGAGGTGTGGGTCTGGGATAATAATATCGACTCGGAGCAGGGGCTGTATTTGAGTGGATATTCTTATCATAGACAATTCTGTTGAACTCAGGTAACTGAGTAAGATCCTTTAAAACTTCCTCAAGATGAGGGGACACATTCTCAGAATCAGAACCAATTTCAGATTCATCATGGGATAAAGTCTGAATTTTGAGTCCTTGAATTTTCTGAGTAAGAAGAGTAAGAAATTCTTCATTCTTCTTAGGATGTGTCAGATTGAAGCCTTGGACTTCAATTGCAGGTTTCACCAATGCGTTGGATAAGGAAGCTTCTGGAGGAGAAGGTTTTACAGAAATACTCTTAGTATTAATTGTATTTAATACTGTGTCGATCCCTGTTTCAATTCTCCCAAGCTGGGATCCTATCGTTTGTAGGCAAACATTGGTGTAATTGTTCTGCTTGTAAACATGAGTAATGTCCTTTCTAGTCGCAGTACTAGTTGGATCAATTACTTTTGGTTGGCTATAAGCCTTGGTTTCCACTTTAGAACCACTATCTGGGTCAATTCTTTTCAGAGTTAAATGGTCAGGGGGAGGATGGACGGAGTGGAAAACCTTATCTTCAGAAGTAGTCCATGGTTTAAGGAAATCATCCAATATGTTAATATTAACAAGAGAATGATTGGTCATATAGAACCAAGAAACAAAAGGTATAACCATTTTGCGTTCTTGTATGAAGTCATAAAATTGGGTTTTAAAAAGCTGTAACTGATTTTGGTCAAAACTTTTAAAATACCAACTTCTGAATTCTTTATATTGATCCTGTTGGAATTCAGCATTAATGGCAATTCTATCTGGGACAAAATCCATTAATATTCATGAGGATCATTGATGTCTGTTGGATCTTCAAATTGATCCTTAACAGATTCGTTTCCGATTCCCATTTCAGATGGAGTTGGGCTGAATTCAATTCCAAATTGGCGACGAGACATACCTATTGGTGCTTTCTCGTAAACTCCTCTTGGAATTTGATTCGGAGATTGTTGTATTCCTTTCAGCTTGAGCTTGGAATCAACTGCTTCAGGGAGTCCTTCCTTACGGTAATCTGACGAGATCGAATGTCGAGAAGGAGGACAGGAAACACGGTAAGGAAGCTGACTTCCTTTCGACGATGCAGATCTGGATAGATCTATAGATTTTCTGAAATTCAGAAAAACATCACCATCCTGGTCCTGAATAACACAGTCTAAGCTATGATTAGCAATTGGCTGTGCTGGGACGGCATTAGAAATCGTCCAGTGTTCAGGAAATGTTATTTCACTCCAAGGAATCATCCTTTTTGTGGCAACATTGGAGGTGTACATGTTAGTATTCCATAACGCTGTTACTCCTTTAGAGTCTTTGCGTATGGCCTTGGGACACATAGTATCCAGTACTTTGTAATGGATGCGATAAATAACACTTATCACTTCCGATCCAGGTAAGTAATCATATCCATAAGTCTGTATCCTAAGACTAACTGCCTCATGGATATTTTTATCGGTTAACGATAAATTCAGACTAGGATATACATCAAAGTAAACCGGTCCATGACATAGACTGGTTTCCAGGGCACCCATCAAAGAAGGGTGGAATTTCAGACACCTAGCATCCCTTAGGGTTGCTTGAATACAAGCATCCATACCCAACAAGGTCAAAGGTTTGAAAGCAATTTGAATTAAACCTATATGGATGTACTTGTATTTATGCATGTGCCTCTGAAGGTCACGGGAAGACAATAACTTAATTATTGTATCCTTAGTGCTTAATTGCATGGTCTGTTCCATGGTCTTGATAGTCCATAGATCAGCTAAATTAAGCATTCCGATTTTGTAAATACTTTTGGCACTTACTGGAGGGATAGTCCATTTGTTCAATTGATTTTGAACATTGGTCCATTCCACTACTTCAGTATTTTTTACCAGTTCTGAATCCTGGTTGTCCTGTATTCCTGAAGAGGAAGATGGTTGTAACATGTCTGTTAATTATTGTTAATACTCTAAGGTCTGCATAGTATAAATATTATCCTATTATATAGTGAACAGTAAGTTACTATTCTGTCGTCTTTCTGCTTAAGAGAGATTCTATTACTCGTCTGTCAACGATTTACTGGAAACAATACCCTGTGCAGCAATTTAATGCAAAATGGGTTAAACATTCCAACGCGACTTTTGGACGACCCATAATTGAATCTGGGATAAACATAATTCAGACAGAATAATATTCATATTGTTCATTACATAATAATGATAATAATCATGCTACCAGAACCTAAAAAGTATTAACAATAAGAATTTAAGCTATCATGGCTCTGATACCAAATAATCTCAGGATCGATGGATCGATGATACACAATGTAAACTGTAACAGATATAATAAACTAACAGATAGATATACTAATTTAAACAGACTTACAGAAAACTTGCTTTATTGAACTTCAAACTTGTACAGAGAAATATTACAGAAGAGAGAAAAGGAAAATTGAAAGATACATTGAAGGGAAATATTGCCTTCTATTTATACATAAAATGGACTTGAAATTAATAATTTGAAGTCCGCATAGTGCATGGGGTCGTGTGCTGGAATAATGCAGTCGGTCGGCCCACCACTAGGTGCTGTCTCCTTATCTGATGGAAAGTAGACATCTGATAAAGGTAATACTGTTGAATCAAAGACTTTGGGGAAAAGTTCTTTGGCTTCTTCTGTCGGCAGGATAAGAGGAATCTTTACTTTTTGGGTGGATTCATCTTGTCCTTCAAATGTTCTGTGAGTGAATCCCAATAATCTGCTATTGGAATCTCATCTTCGGAATTAAGATCTTCATTGGGATCCTGAGCATAACCTGCAAGACAAGAAAACTGATTTCCATCTTGACTGTTCTGGCTAGAGACTGATACCATGGATGCATCATCTTTTACTGTAGGGGTAGAGGATTCAAAGGATTTAACAAATTTATTTTTCATAAAATCCATGCATTTAACCATTAAATCTGCTTCGGTAATTAATGGTTGTTGTTTTCTGATCATATCTTTAACAAGTTCAAATGGGTTAAAGATTTCAGGTTCTGGAATAGATAACTTTGGAATCTTATCCATATATTCCATTGTTTTCTTTCTGATCTGATGGAGGAGGGCTTGGATAGGCTCTTGAGTTATGCCTGACCACCATCTGTAATAAAAGATCCTTTGGAGGACTGGTAACTTGTCAGTGGTATAACCACATTGGAAATCCCATTTCCAAATCCAAGGGATTCCAAATTCAGTGAAAAATAATAGGGTGGATTTCCCTACAGGAATATTATCCTGTCCTCGTAATTGAGGATGAAATTGTTGCCATGGCAAATATAATTTGCTAATTGATTCAGGCAACATATCCAGATCAGGGCCAAATATAGCCCACCAGGGTATAACCCAGTTTGGGAAATCAGTCTTAACTGATTGAGGACATATCTTGAAAAACCAAGAATGCCTATGCTTCGGATTTTGATAAAAGAACGAATATGTCCAAGCTGAGATATAATCCCAGTAATTGTAACTGTGACCATAGGATATTTTCCTTGGCAAATTGGGATTTAATCCCCAGTCACTAGGCCGTATAAGCCTCTTAAAGATAGCTTTACTATAAGTAAGAGGACTATCTTTGGAATTCGGAAATTGCTTCGTGTGGTTTATCTCCACAGAGGAAGTTTCAGTAAGAATGGCTTCATAGATATATCTATGGCGACCATCCGGTGCAGCATATTGTTGAGTTTGGAAATATCTGGATTTTACTTCCCAAGGATCTGGCATCCATTGCTCATCTTGAGAATCCAGTACCAATACTGTCTGAATATACCTCTGATTAGGTATCCATGGAGTTTCTTGTTCAAGAACCTCTTTCATGGTAGGTTTCTGTCGTTGTTGTTGAGAACTACTGCTTCCTTTAGAGGTGAGCAGATCAGCAACATGCTCCAGATATGGAAACTGATCATCAGTGAGTGGTATAACCACTTTGGCCTTAGCCTTGTTTTTGCCACGAGCCTTTGGAGTATTACCCCGGCCCTGCCCATGGGGGGGCTGATTCATGAGCCCTGCAAAAATTCACGAGTCAGAAAATCCGGTAAAGAATTAGAACTGCCTTTAATATATTCAATAGAAAAATCAAAAGCAGATAAATCAGCTTGCCAACCAGCAAATATCTGTTTGGAAACTAAATTTTTTACATCTTTTTCCAGTACTTGTTTAGCAGCACTACAATCAATGCGTAACAAGAATTTCTGATTGATTAAATCATCTTGGAATTTGTAAATGCATTTAACCAAGGAAAGAATTTCCTTTTTTATTGTTGAATAATTTAATTGTGCATTTTTCCAAGTTCCTGAAGTGAAGCGAACCAGCTCCTCTGTTCCTGTGTTTGGATTTTTCTGTTTAAGAATACCACCGTATCCAATATTGGAGGCATCTGTTTCCACAATTTTGAACCATGAAGAATTGGCTAGAGCTAAGCAAGGAATGTGTTTGGCTCTTAGTTTAATCTTCTGGACTGCCTTGGTGTGATCCAAAGTCCATGGGGAAGGAGATTTCCTTAACCTGGTGTACAAAATTGCTGTATCCTGTGCAAGATTTTTGTAGTGGCTGCGAATATAATTCAAGCTACCCAGAAATCTTTGAAGTTGAGTTTTATCTTTGATTTCATCTGGAAATTTAGAAGCAAACTCAATACTGCGATCAATAGGTCTAATTTTCCCATCACAAATTTCATGACCAAGAAATCTGACCTTTGTTAGAAACAGTTTTAGTTTAGGAGCAGAAACAACTAAACCACTTCGGTAAATTACATCTTTGAAAATTTTCAAGTGTTTATAATGCTGATCTATTGATGTTGAGTATATAAGAATATCATCAATATAAACAATAGAAAATTCAGTGAAAGGATTAAATATGTCATTCAAAATATGTTGAAATTCTGAAGGAGCATTTTTTAACCCAAATGGCATTACTGTCCATTCATACTGTCCGAAAGGTACGCAAAAAGCTGTCTTGTACCTGTCTTCTTCTGCAATTTGTACCTGGTAATATCCAGATTTAAGATCAAATTTAGAAAAGATCACAGCAGATTGTAACCTATCTAGAAGATCTTTGATGTTGGGAATTGGGTATCGGATCCAACTTAAAGTAAGATTAAGTGGTCGATAATCAATAACCAATCGAGGAATTCCTCGTTCTTTTTCAGCATTTTTATTGACATAAAAAGCTCTGCAACTCCAGGGGGAGTAGCTAGTAGTGACAAGCTTTTTTGCCATTAAAGAGCTGATTTCAGCCTTACATAATTCCAAGTAGTCGGCCTTCATGTGGCTGGGACTAGCCTTTGAAGGAATCATGCTATCGGTAAACCCCTTAATATAGGGTAAAGAAACAATATGCTTCTTTCTGGCCCAAAAAGCATTAGGAATCTCACTACAGATTTCTTTTAAAAAGTATTGCCGTAGTGACTCAATTTTCTGTTGCTCTTTGGGTTGTACCAATCTTTGATTAATTGCTAAGGAGGATACCTCCTGTTGCAAATAATTCAGTTGCTTTTCCTTAAAGATAATATTATCTTTAAGGGCATTGATATGCTTATTTACTGGTGGGGTCAAGAACTGAAAAGTTATTGACTGACCATGTAAAGTAGAGCATATTCCATGAGAATCAATTTTCTCAATTGGCATAATCAAGGCTAAAAAGGGAGTGCCCAAAATAACCTGTTGTGCCAAGTTTCTGATGAGTAAGAAAGTAGATGGGATACAAATACCTTCTTTACAAATGAACACATGATTAAGTTTATACTTAATCTGCATCTTACCTCCACTTGCACTGGTAAGACCTTGAGTGGTTTTCTCAAAATATTGAGTAGGAACCAATCCTTCCTGGATGCAGTTCATGTCTGCACCACTATCAACTAAAGCAATTGCATTAGTGAGAGTGTATTCCTGATTAATTACCAAATTGATAGTAATATACCATTTTTGGTAAGTAACTTGATTCAAGAGTTGAAGATAATTAGTAGTACCTTCTTCTGATTGAGGAGCTTCCTCCTTGGATGAGGAAGATGGAATTGCAGATTTTGCTTTTAAAAGAGTAATTTCCAAATCCATCTTAGTTTGTCTAGACTTCAATTGGCGAATTTCTTCTTTTAAAAGATTAATCTCCATTTTAAGATCAGGGAGATTAGCAGGACGAGAATTTTGTCCTTGTTGTTCTAATCTGCTTAGAACTTCTTTCATGCTGTAATGATTTTCTGCTCGCAGAAAATCTGGATTATCCGTATCCTCTGTAGATTTTGCCAAAGCAGAACCTATTTCAAAGACTTTCATCTTGATTCGAGGATCCTGGATATGATCTATAAGATCCAATAAGGATTGTTGAGTTGAAGTTAAAACATTTAAGCTTAACCCATTCATCTCAACAATTGCCTTGTAATAATCATCATGGGAAGGATTACAGGAACATCTAGGATTTTCAATCTCTGCTTCAGAGGAAGAAGAAGACTGTAATTCCATGACAACATCTCCGTAATCACTTGATGATTCTGGTTCGGAAGAACTAGTATTAAGTAATAATTTACTTAATTGAAGTCTCAGTTCCTCTTCTATGTGAAGACTACTAAGCTTCTCCTTAGTTCTACACTTGTTTGCATAGTGGCCTATACGTCCACATTTGAAACATTTAGCCTCAGCCTTGGGCTTTCCTTTACCCTTTGCTTTAGGAGTATATCTCCTTTTAGGCTTAGTATTTTGTCTAGAATTATCCTTTTCCTTTGAATAATTCTTTCTTTTAGAATACTTCCTTTTATAAGGTTTTTCAACCTTATTTCTTTTCCTAAGTTTAGGATAAGATAAGGGAGTCTGATAGGCAAATTGATCACAAAATTCACCTACTTCCTTTCGACCAGTTAATCTTTGGGATTTTAACTGGGATTGTAATTTCAGATCATTACAGAGAGCTAGACCTTCCTGGATTACAATGTTGACTAATCCACCATAGGTATAGTTTCTGTAAGGGATAGAGATACCATTATTCATATCTCTAAGCTTTTTCCTGATTCTTTCAGCAAAAAAGGTTGGCAAACCATCTACAAATTTGGCTTTCCAGTGCTCATGATTTGCATCATTGAGTTGGAGAACCTTTGCCAAGAATACATCTTTATACCACCGGAAATGAGTTAAAGATGGACATCGTAGATTTTGTAGAAGTTCACGACTCCTTTCACTATTAGCACCTTCAGGGCCAACAAAATGTTGGATGATAGTGGTAATGAGTGTATAAACCGCATCAGCAGCAGGGCCTGATTGCTGAGTAGCTTCATCTTTAACAATCTTGGTAGCAGCAAAGATTTCAGCTTTCTGAATGTCAGTGAGAACATTATCCCACCATCCTTTAAGGATTCCTGTAAAACCAGCAACGACAAACTTAGCAATGGTTGGGTCAGTATTGTGGTTGATTTTACAGACTTGGCTATACATCAAGATTTGATGAATAACCTCGTAAATCTGATAATCAGATTTGCCATCTATGTTCCATTCATAAATGGTCTTGCCATGAAAAGATTTCTGAGTATGAAAATAATCTTCTTCATACAAGATATCTTGAGGTGTGGGTCTGGGATAATAATATCGACTCGGAGCAGGGGCTGTATTTGAGTGGATATTCTTATCATAGACAATTCTGTTGAACTCAGGTAACTGAGTAAGATCCTTTAAAACTTCCTCAAGATGAGGGGACACATTCTCAGAATCAGAACCAATTTCAGATTCATCATGGGATAAAGTCTGAATTTTGAGTCCTTGAATTTTCTGAGTAAGAAGAGTAAGAAATTCTTCATTCTTCTTAGGATGTGTCAGATTGAAGCCTTGGACTTCAATTGCAGGTTTCACCAATGCGTTGGATAAGGAAGCTTCTGGAGGAGAAGGTTTTACAGAAATACTCTTAGTATTAATTGTATTTAATACTGTGTCGATCCCTGTTTCAATTCTCCCAAGCTGGGATCCTATCGTTTGTAGGCAAACATTGGTGTAATTGTTCTGCTTGTAAACATGAGTAATGTCCTTTCTAGTCGCAGTACTAGTTGGATCAATTACTTTTGGTTGGCTATAAGCCTTGGTTTCCACTTTAGAACCACTATCTGGGTCAATTCTTTTCAGAGTTAAATGGTCAGGGGGAGGATGGACGGAGTGGAAAACCTTATCTTCAGAAGTAGTCCATGGTTTAAGGAAATCATCCAATATGTTAATATTAACAAGAGAATGATTGGTCATATAGAACCAAGAAACAAAAGGTATAACCATTTTGCGTTCTTGTATGAAGTCATAAAATTGGGTTTTAAAAAGCTGTAACTGATTTTGGTCAAAACTTTTAAAATACCAACTTCTGAATTCTTTATATTGATCCTGTTGGAATTCAGCATTAATGGCAATTCTATCTGGGACAAAATCCATTAATATTCATGAGGATCATTGATGTCTGTTGGATCTTCAAATTGATCCTTAACAGATTCGTTTCCGATTCCCATTTCAGATGGAGTTGGGCTGAATTCAATTCCAAATTGGCGACGAGACATACCTATTGGTGCTTTCTCGTAAACTCCTCTTGGAATTTGATTCGGAGATTGTTGTATTCCTTTCAGCTTGAGCTTGGAATCAACTGCTTCAGGGAGTCCTTCCTTACGGTAATCTGACGAGATCGAATGTCGAGAAGGAGGACAGGAAACACGGTAAGGAAGCTGACTTCCTTTCGACGATGCAGATCTGGATAGATCTATAGATTTTCTGAAATTCAGAAAAACATCACCATCCTGGTCCTGAATAACACAGTCTAAGCTATGATTAGCAATTGGCTGTGCTGGGACGGCATTAGAAATCGTCCAGTGTTCAGGAAATGTTATTTCACTCCAAGGAATCATCCTTTTTGTGGCAACATTGGAGGTGTACATGTTAGTATTCCATAACGCTGTTACTCCTTTAGAGTCTTTGCGTATGGCCTTGGGACACATAGTATCCAGTACTTTGTAATGGATGCGATAAATAACACTTATCACTTCCGATCCAGGTAAGTAATCATATCCATAAGTCTGTATCCTAAGACTAACTGCCTCATGGATATTTTTATCGGTTAACGATAAATTCAGACTAGGATATACATCAAAGTAAACCGGTCCATGACATAGACTGGTTTCCAGGGCACCCATCAAAGAAGGGTGGAATTTCAGACACCTAGCATCCCTTAGGGTTGCTTGAATACAAGCATCCATACCCAACAAGGTCAAAGGTTTGAAAGCAATTTGAATTAAACCTATATGGATGTACTTGTATTTATGCATGTGCCTCTGAAGGTCACGGGAAGACAATAACTTAATTATTGTATCCTTAGTGCTTAATTGCATGGTCTGTTCCATGGTCTTGATAGTCCATAGATCAGCTAAATTAAGCATTCCGATTTTGTAAATACTTTTGGCACTTACTGGAGGGATAGTCCATTTGTTCAATTGATTTTGAACATTGGTCCATTCCACTACTTCAGTATTTTTTACCAGTTCTGAATCCTGGTTGTCCTGTATTCCTGAAGAGGAAGATGGTTGTAACATGTCTGTTAATTATTGTTAATACTCTAAGGTCTGCATAGTATAAATATTATCCTATTATATAGTGAACAGTAAGTTACTATTCTGTCGTCTTTCTGCTTAAGAGAGATTCTATTACTCGTCTGTCAACGATTTACTGGAAACAATACCCTGTGCAGCAATTTAATGCAAAATGGGTTAAACATTCCAACGCGACTTTTGGACGACCCATAATTGAATCTGGGATAAACATAATTCAGACAGAATAATATTCATATTGTTCATTACATAATAATGATAATAATCATGCTACCAGAACCTAAAAAGTATTAACAATAAGAATTTAAGCTACCAGAAATAGGTTCTGGTAGCATGATTATTATCATTATTATGTAATGAACAATATGAATATTATTCTGTCTGAATTATGTTTATCCCAGATTCAATTATGGGTCGTCCAAAAGTCGCGTTGGAATGTTTAACCCATTTTGCATTAAATTGCTGCACAGGGTATTGTTTCCAGTAAATCGTTGACAGACGAGTAATAGAATCTCTCTTAAGCAGAAAGACGACAGAATAGTAACTTACTGTTCACTATATAATAGGATAATATTTATACTATGCAGACCTTAGAGTATTAACAATAATTAACAGACATGTTACAACCATCTTCCTCTTCAGGAATACAGGACAACCAGGATTCAGAACTGGTAAAAAATACTGAAGTAGTGGAATGGACCAATGTTCAAAATCAATTGAACAAATGGACTATCCCTCCAGTAAGTGCCAAAAGTATTTACAAAATCGGAATGCTTAATTTAGCTGATCTATGGACTATCAAGACCATGGAACAGACCATGCAATTAAGCACTAAGGATACAATAATTAAGTTATTGTCTTCCCGTGACCTTCAGAGGCACATGCATAAATACAAGTACATCCATATAGGTTTAATTCAAATTGCTTTCAAACCTTTGACCTTGTTGGGTATGGATGCTTGTATTCAAGCAACCCTAAGGGATGCTAGGTGTCTGAAATTCCACCCTTCTTTGATGGGTGCCCTGGAAACCAGTCTATGTCATGGACCGGTTTACTTTGATGTATATCCTAGTCTGAATTTATCGTTAACCGATAAAAATATCCATGAGGCAGTTAGTCTTAGGATACAGACTTATGGATATGATTACTTACCTGGATCGGAAGTGATAAGTGTTATTTATCGCATCCATTACAAAGTACTGGATACTATGTGTCCCAAGGCCATACGCAAAGACTCTAAAGGAGTAACAGCGTTATGGAATACTAACATGTACACCTCCAATGTTGCCACAAAAAGGATGATTCCTTGGAGTGAAATAACATTTCCTGAACACTGGACGATTTCTAATGCCGTCCCAGCACAGCCAATTGCTAATCATAGCTTAGACTGTGTTATTCAGGACCAGGATGGTGATGTTTTTCTGAATTTCAGAAAATCTATAGATCTATCCAGATCTGCATCGTCGAAAGGAAGTCAGCTTCCTTACCGTGTTTCCTGTCCTCCTTCTCGACATTCGATCTCGTCAGATTACCGTAAGGAAGGACTCCCTGAAGCAGTTGATTCCAAGCTCAAGCTGAAAGGAATACAACAATCTCCGAATCAAATTCCAAGAGGAGTTTACGAGAAAGCACCAATAGGTATGTCTCGTCGCCAATTTGGAATTGAATTCAGCCCAACTCCATCTGAAATGGGAATCGGAAACGAATCTGTTAAGGATCAATTTGAAGATCCAACAGACATCAATGATCCTCATGAATATTAATGGATTTTGTCCCAGATAGAATTGCCATTAATGCTGAATTCCAACAGGATCAATATAAAGAATTCAGAAGTTGGTATTTTAAAAGTTTTGACCAAAATCAGTTACAGCTTTTTAAAACCCAATTTTATGACTTCATACAAGAACGCAAAATGGTTATACCTTTTGTTTCTTGGTTCTATATGACCAATCATTCTCTTGTTAATATTAACATATTGGATGATTTCCTTAAACCATGGACTACTTCTGAAGATAAGGTTTTCCACTCCGTCCATCCTCCCCCTGACCATTTAACTCTGAAAAGAATTGACCCAGATAGTGGTTCTAAAGTGGAAACCAAGGCTTATAGCCAACCAAAAGTAATTGATCCAACTAGTACTGCGACTAGAAAGGACATTACTCATGTTTACAAGCAGAACAATTACACCAATGTTTGCCTACAAACGATAGGATCCCAGCTTGGGAGAATTGAAACAGGGATCGACACAGTATTAAATACAATTAATACTAAGAGTATTTCTGTAAAACCTTCTCCTCCAGAAGCTTCCTTATCCAACGCATTGGTGAAACCTGCAATTGAAGTCCAAGGCTTCAATCTGACACATCCTAAGAAGAATGAAGAATTTCTTACTCTTCTTACTCAGAAAATTCAAGGACTCAAAATTCAGACTTTATCCCATGATGAATCTGAAATTGGTTCTGATTCTGAGAATGTGTCCCCTCATCTTGAGGAAGTTTTAAAGGATCTTACTCAGTTACCTGAGTTCAACAGAATTGTCTATGATAAGAATATCCACTCAAATACAGCCCCTGCTCCGAGTCGATATTATTATCCCAGACCCACACCTCAAGATATCTTGTATGAAGAAGATTATTTTCATACTCAGAAATCTTTTCATGGCAAGACCATTTATGAATGGAACATAGATGGCAAATCTGATTATCAGATTTACGAGGTTATTCATCAAATCTTGATGTATAGCCAAGTCTGTAAAATCAACCACAATACTGACCCAACCATTGCTAAGTTTGTCGTTGCTGGTTTTACAGGAATCCTTAAAGGATGGTGGGATAATGTTCTCACTGACATTCAGAAAGCTGAAATCTTTGCTGCTACCAAGATTGTTAAAGATGAAGCTACTCAGCAATCAGGCCCTGCTGCTGATGCGGTTTATACACTCATTACCACTATCATCCAACATTTTGTTGGCCCTGAAGGTGCTAATAGTGAAAGGAGTCGTGAACTTCTACAAAATCTACGATGTCCATCTTTAACTCATTTCCGGTGGTATAAAGATGTATTCTTGGCAAAGGTTCTCCAACTCAATGATGCAAATCATGAGCACTGGAAAGCCAAATTTGTAGATGGTTTGCCAACCTTTTTTGCTGAAAGAATCAGGAAAAAGCTTAGAGATATGAATAATGGTATCTCTATCCCTTACAGAAACTATACCTATGGTGGATTAGTCAACATTGTAATCCAGGAAGGTCTAGCTCTCTGTAATGATCTGAAATTACAATCCCAGTTAAAATCCCAAAGATTAACTGGTCGAAAGGAAGTAGGTGAATTTTGTGATCAATTTGCCTATCAGACTCCCTTATCTTATCCTAAACTTAGGAAAAGAAATAAGGTTGAAAAACCTTATAAAAGGAAGTATTCTAAAAGAAAGAATTATTCAAAGGAAAAGGATAATTCTAGACAAAATACTAAGCCTAAAAGGAGATATACTCCTAAAGCAAAGGGTAAAGGAAAGCCCAAGGCTGAGGCTAAATGTTTCAAATGTGGACGTATAGGCCACTATGCAAACAAGTGTAGAACTAAGGAGAAGCTTAGTAGTCTTCACATAGAAGAGGAACTGAGACTTCAATTAAGTAAATTATTACTTAATACTAGTTCTTCCGAACCAGAATCATCAAGTGATTACGGAGATGTTGTCATGGAATTACAGTCTTCTTCTTCCTCTGAAGCAGAGATTGAAAATCCTAGATGTTCCTGTAATCCTTCCCATGATGATTATTACAAGGCAATTGTTGAGATGAATGGGTTAAGCTTAAATGTTTTAACTTCAACTCAACAATCCTTATTGGATCTTATAGATCATATCCAGGATCCTCGAATCAAGATGAAAGTCTTTGAAATAGGTTCTGCTTTGGCAAAATCTACAGAGGATACGGATAATCCAGATTTTCTGCGAGCAGAAAATCATTACAGCATGAAAGAAGTTCTAAGCAGATTAGAACAACAAGGACAAAATTCTCGTCCTGCTAATCTCCCTGATCTTAAAATGGAGATTAATCTTTTAAAAGAAGAAATTCGCCAATTGAAGTCTAGACAAACTAAGATGGATTTGGAAATTACTCTTTTAAAAGCAAAATCTGCAATTCCATCTTCCTCATCCAAGGAGGAAGCTCCTCAATCAGAAGAAGGTACTACTAATTATCTTCAACTCTTGAATCAAGTTACTTACCAAAAATGGTATATTACTATCAATTTGGTAATTAATCAGGAATACACTCTCACTAATGCAATTGCTTTAGTTGAGAGTGGTGCAGACATGAACTGCATCCAGGAAGGATTGGTTCCTACTCAATATTTTGAGAAAACCACTCAAGGTCTTACCAGTGCAAGTGGAGGTAAGATGCAGATTAAGTATAAACTTAATCATGTGTTCATTTGTAAAGAAGGTATTTGTATCCCATCTACTTTCTTACTCATCAGAAACTTGGCACAACAGGTTATTTTGGGCACTCCCTTTTTAGCCTTGATTATGCCAATTGAGAAAATTGATTCTCATGGAATATGCTCTACTTTACATGGTCAGTCAATAACTTTTCAGTTCTTGACCCCACCAGTAAATAAGCATATCAATGCCCTTAAAGATAATATTATCTTTAAGGAAAAGCAACTGAATTATTTGCAACAGGAGGTATCCTCCTTAGCAATTAATCAAAGATTGGTACAACCCAAAGAGCAACAGAAAATTGAGTCACTACGGCAATACTTTTTAAAAGAAATCTGTAGTGAGATTCCTAATGCTTTTTGGGCCAGAAAGAAGCATATTGTTTCTTTACCCTATATTAAGGGGTTTACCGATAGCATGATTCCTTCAAAGGCTAGTCCCAGCCACATGAAGGCCGACTACTTGGAATTATGTAAGGCTGAAATCAGCTCTTTAATGGCAAAAAAGCTTGTCACTACTAGCTACTCCCCCTGGAGTTGCAGAGCTTTTTATGTCAATAAAAATGCTGAAAAAGAACGAGGAATTCCTCGATTGGTTATTGATTATCGACCACTTAATCTTACTTTAAGTTGGATCCGATACCCAATTCCCAACATCAAAGATCTTCTAGATAGGTTACAATCTGCTGTGATCTTTTCTAAATTTGATCTTAAATCTGGATATTACCAGGTACAAATTGCAGAAGAAGACAGGTACAAGACAGCTTTTTGCGTACCTTTCGGACAGTATGAATGGACAGTAATGCCATTTGGGTTAAAAAATGCTCCTTCAGAATTTCAACATATTTTGAATGACATATTTAATCCTTTCACTGAATTTTCTATTGTTTATATTGATGATATTCTTATATACTCAACATCAATAGATCAGCATTATAAACACTTGAAAATTTTCAAAGATGTAATTTACCGAAGTGGTTTAGTTGTTTCTGCTCCTAAACTAAAACTGTTTCTAACAAAGGTCAGATTTCTTGGTCATGAAATTTGTGATGGGAAAATTAGACCTATTGATCGCAGTATTGAGTTTGCTTCTAAATTTCCAGATGAAATCAAAGATAAAACTCAACTTCAAAGATTTCTGGGTAGCTTGAATTATATTCGCAGCCACTACAAAAATCTTGCACAGGATACAGCAATTTTGTACACCAGGTTAAGGAAATCTCCTTCCCCATGGACTTTGGATCACACCAAGGCAGTCCAGAAGATTAAACTAAGAGCCAAACACATTCCTTGCTTAGCTCTAGCCAATTCTTCATGGTTCAAAATTGTGGAAACAGATGCCTCCAATATTGGATACGGTGGTATTCTTAAACAGAAAAATCCAAACACAGGAACAGAGGAGCTGGTTCGCTTCACTTCAGGAACTTGGAAAAATGCACAATTAAATTATTCAACAATAAAAAAGGAAATTCTTTCCTTGGTTAAATGCATTTACAAATTCCAAGATGATTTAATCAATCAGAAATTCTTGTTACGCATTGATTGTAGTGCTGCTAAACAAGTACTGGAAAAAGATGTAAAAAATTTAGTTTCCAAACAGATATTTGCTGGTTGGCAAGCTGATTTATCTGCTTTTGATTTTTCTATTGAATATATTAAAGGCAGTTCTAATTCTTTACCGGATTTTCTGACTCGTGAATTTTTGCAGGGCTCATGAATCAGCCCCCCCATGGGCAGGGCCGGGGTAATACTCCAAAGGCTCGTGGCAAAAACAAGGCTAAGGCCAAAGTGGTTATACCACTCACTGATGATCAGTTTCCATATCTGGAGCATGTTGCTGATCTGCTCACCTCTAAAGGAAGCAGTAGTTCTCAACAACAACGACAGAAACCTACCATGAAAGAGGTTCTTGAACAAGAAACTCCATGGATACCTAATCAGAGGTATATTCAGACAGTATTGGTACTGGATTCTCAAGATGAGCAATGGATGCCAGATCCTTGGGAAGTAAAATCCAGATATTTCCAAACTCAACAATATGCTGCACCGGATGGTCGCCATAGATATATCTATGAAGCCATTCTTACTGAAACTTCCTCTGTGGAGATAAACCACACGAAGCAATTTCCGAATTCCAAAGATAGTCCTCTTACTTATAGTAAAGCTATCTTTAAGAGGCTTATACGGCCTAGTGACTGGGGATTAAATCCCAATTTGCCAAGGAAAATATCCTATGGTCACAGTTACAATTACTGGGATTATATCTCAGCTTGGACATATTCGTTCTTTTATCAAAATCCGAAGCATAGGCATTCTTGGTTTTTCAAGATATGTCCTCAATCAGTTAAGACTGATTTCCCAAACTGGGTTATACCCTGGTGGGCTATATTTGGCCCTGATCTGGATATGTTGCCTGAATCAATTAGCAAATTATATTTGCCATGGCAACAATTTCATCCTCAATTACGAGGACAGGATAATATTCCTGTAGGGAAATCCACCCTATTATTTTTCACTGAATTTGGAATCCCTTGGATTTGGAAATGGGATTTCCAATGTGGTTATACCACTGACAAGTTACCAGTCCTCCAAAGGATCTTTTATTACAGATGGTGGTCAGGCATAACTCAAGAGCCTATCCAAGCCCTCCTCCATCAGATCAGAAAGAAAACAATGGAATATATGGATAAGATTCCAAAGTTATCTATTCCAGAACCTGAAATCTTTAACCCATTTGAACTTGTTAAAGATATGATCAGAAAATCAACCATTAATTACCGAAGCAGATTTAATGGTTAAATGCATGGATTTTATGAAAAATAAATTTGTTAAATCCTTTGAATCCTCTACCCCTACAGTAAAAGATGATGCATCCATGGTATCAGTCTCTAGCCAGAACAGTCAAGATGGAAATCAGTTTTCTTGTCTTGCAGGTTATGCTCAGGATCCCAATGAAGATCTTAATTCCGAAGATGAGATTCCAATAGCAGATTATTGGGATTCACTCACAGAACATTTGAAGGACAAGATGAATCCACCCAAAAAGTAAAGATTCCTCTTATCCTGCCGACAGAAGAAGCCAAAGAACTTTTCCCCAAAGTCTTTGATTCAACAGTATTACCTTTATCAGATGTCTACTTTCCATCAGATAAGGAGACAGCACCTAGTGGTGGGCCGACCGACTGCATTATTCCAGCACACGACCCCATGCACTATGCGGACTTCAAATTATTAATTTCAAGTCCATTTTATGTATAAATAGAAGGCAATATTTCCCTTCAATGTATCTTTCAATTTTCCTTTTCTCTCTTCTGTAATATTTCTCTGTACAAGTTTGAAGTTCAATAAAGCAAGTTTTCTGTAAGTCTGTTTAAATTAGTATATCTATCTGTTAGTTTATTATATCTGTTACAGTTTACATTGTGTATCATCGATCCATCGATCCTGAGATTATTTGGTATCAGAGCCATGATAGCTTAAATTCTTATTGTTAATACTTTTTAGGTTCTGGTAGCATGATTATTATCATTATTATGTAATGAACAATATGAATATTATTCTGTCTGAATTATGTTTATCCCAGATTCAATTATGGGTCGTCCAAAAGTCGCGTTGGAATGTTTAACCCATTTTGCATTAAATTGCTGCACAGGGTATTGTTTCCAGTAAATCGTTGACAGACGAGTAATAGAATCTCTCTTAAGCAGAAAGACGACAGAATAGTAACTTACTGTTCACTATATAATAGGATAATATTTATACTATGCAGACCTTAGAGTATTAACAATAATTAACAGACATGTTACAACCATCTTCCTCTTCAGGAATACAGGACAACCAGGATTCAGAACTGGTAAAAAATACTGAAGTAGTGGAATGGACCAATGTTCAAAATCAATTGAACAAATGGACTATCCCTCCAGTAAGTGCCAAAAGTATTTACAAAATCGGAATGCTTAATTTAGCTGATCTATGGACTATCAAGACCATGGAACAGACCATGCAATTAAGCACTAAGGATACAATAATTAAGTTATTGTCTTCCCGTGACCTTCAGAGGCACATGCATAAATACAAGTACATCCATATAGGTTTAATTCAAATTGCTTTCAAACCTTTGACCTTGTTGGGTATGGATGCTTGTATTCAAGCAACCCTAAGGGATGCTAGGTGTCTGAAATTCCACCCTTCTTTGATGGGTGCCCTGGAAACCAGTCTATGTCATGGACCGGTTTACTTTGATGTATATCCTAGTCTGAATTTATCGTTAACCGATAAAAATATCCATGAGGCAGTTAGTCTTAGGATACAGACTTATGGATATGATTACTTACCTGGATCGGAAGTGATAAGTGTTATTTATCGCATCCATTACAAAGTACTGGATACTATGTGTCCCAAGGCCATACGCAAAGACTCTAAAGGAGTAACAGCGTTATGGAATACTAACATGTACACCTCCAATGTTGCCACAAAAAGGATGATTCCTTGGAGTGAAATAACATTTCCTGAACACTGGACGATTTCTAATGCCGTCCCAGCACAGCCAATTGCTAATCATAGCTTAGACTGTGTTATTCAGGACCAGGATGGTGATGTTTTTCTGAATTTCAGAAAATCTATAGATCTATCCAGATCTGCATCGTCGAAAGGAAGTCAGCTTCCTTACCGTGTTTCCTGTCCTCCTTCTCGACATTCGATCTCGTCAGATTACCGTAAGGAAGGACTCCCTGAAGCAGTTGATTCCAAGCTCAAGCTGAAAGGAATACAACAATCTCCGAATCAAATTCCAAGAGGAGTTTACGAGAAAGCACCAATAGGTATGTCTCGTCGCCAATTTGGAATTGAATTCAGCCCAACTCCATCTGAAATGGGAATCGGAAACGAATCTGTTAAGGATCAATTTGAAGATCCAACAGACATCAATGATCCTCATGAATATTAATGGATTTTGTCCCAGATAGAATTGCCATTAATGCTGAATTCCAACAGGATCAATATAAAGAATTCAGAAGTTGGTATTTTAAAAGTTTTGACCAAAATCAGTTACAGCTTTTTAAAACCCAATTTTATGACTTCATACAAGAACGCAAAATGGTTATACCTTTTGTTTCTTGGTTCTATATGACCAATCATTCTCTTGTTAATATTAACATATTGGATGATTTCCTTAAACCATGGACTACTTCTGAAGATAAGGTTTTCCACTCCGTCCATCCTCCCCCTGACCATTTAACTCTGAAAAGAATTGACCCAGATAGTGGTTCTAAAGTGGAAACCAAGGCTTATAGCCAACCAAAAGTAATTGATCCAACTAGTACTGCGACTAGAAAGGACATTACTCATGTTTACAAGCAGAACAATTACACCAATGTTTGCCTACAAACGATAGGATCCCAGCTTGGGAGAATTGAAACAGGGATCGACACAGTATTAAATACAATTAATACTAAGAGTATTTCTGTAAAACCTTCTCCTCCAGAAGCTTCCTTATCCAACGCATTGGTGAAACCTGCAATTGAAGTCCAAGGCTTCAATCTGACACATCCTAAGAAGAATGAAGAATTTCTTACTCTTCTTACTCAGAAAATTCAAGGACTCAAAATTCAGACTTTATCCCATGATGAATCTGAAATTGGTTCTGATTCTGAGAATGTGTCCCCTCATCTTGAGGAAGTTTTAAAGGATCTTACTCAGTTACCTGAGTTCAACAGAATTGTCTATGATAAGAATATCCACTCAAATACAGCCCCTGCTCCGAGTCGATATTATTATCCCAGACCCACACCTCAAGATATCTTGTATGAAGAAGATTATTTTCATACTCAGAAATCTTTCAATTTTCCTTTTCTCTCTTCTGTAATATTTCTCTGTACAAGTTTGAAGTTCAATAAAGCAAGTTTTCTGTAAGTCTGTTTAAATTAGTATATCTATCTGTTAGTTTATTATATCTGTTACAGTTTACATTGTGTATCATCGATCCATCGATCCTGAGATTATTTGGTATCAGAGCCATGATAGCTTAAATTCTTATTGTTAATACTTTTTAGGTTCTGGTAGCATGATTATTATCATTATTATGTAATGAACAATATTGATAATAATCATGCTACCAGAACCTAAAAAGTATTAACAATAAGAATTTAAGCTATCATGGCTCTGATACCAAATAATCTCAGGATCGATGGATCGATGATACACAATCTCAGGATCATGCTTAAACCATGGACTACTTCGGAAGATAAGGTTTTCCACTCCGTCCATCCTCCCCCTGACCATTTAACTCTGAAAAGAATTGACCCAGATAGTGGTTCTAAAGTGGAAACCAAGGCTTATAGCCAACCAAAAGTAATTGATCCAACTAGTACTGCGACTAGAAAGGACATTACTCATGTTTACAAGCAGAACAATTACACCAATGTTTGCCTACAAACGATAGGATCCCAGCTTGGGAGAATTGAAACAGGGATCGACACAGTATTAAATACAATTAATACTAAGAGTATTTCTGTAAAACCTTCTCCTCCAGAAGCTTCCTTATCCAACGCATTGGTGAAACCTGCAATTGAAGTCCAAGGCTTCAATCTGACACATCCTAAGAAGAATGAAGAATTTCTTACTCTTCTTACTCAGAAAATTCAAGGACTCAAAATTCAGACTTTATCCCATGATGAATCTGAAATTGGTTCTGATTCTGAGAATGTGTCCCCTCATCTTGAGGAAGTTTTAAAGGATCTTACTCAGTTACCTGAGTTCAACAGAATTGTCTATGATAAGAATATCCACTCAAATACAGCCCCTGCTCCGAGTCGATATTATTATCCCAGACCCACACCTCAAGATATCTTGTATGAAGAAGATTATTTTCATACTCAGAAATCTTTTCATGGCAAGACCATTTATGAATGGAACATAGATGGCAAATCTGATTATCAGATTTACGAGGTTATTCATCAAATCTTGATGTATAGCCAAGTCTGTAAAATCAACCACAATACTGACCCAACCATTGCTAAGTTTGTCGTTGCTGGTTTTACAGGAATCCTTAAAGGATGGTGGGATAATGTTCTCACTGACATTCAGAAAGCTGAAATCTTTGCTGCTACCAAGATTGTTAAAGATGAAGCTACTCAGCAATCAGGCCCTGCTGCTGATGCGGTTTATACACTCATTACCACTATCATCCAACATTTTGTTGGCCCTGAAGGTGCTAATAGTGAAAGGAGTCGTGAACTTCTACAAAATCTACGATGTCCATCTTTAACTCATTTCCGGTGGTATAAAGATGTATTCTTGGCAAAGGTTCTCCAACTCAATGATGCAAATCATGAGCACTGGAAAGCCAAATTTGTAGATGGTTTGCCAACCTTTTTTGCTGAAAGAATCAGGAAAAAGCTTAGAGATATGAATAATGGTATCTCCATCCCTTACAGAAACTATACCTATGGTGGATTAGTCAACATTGTAATCCAGGAAGGTCTAGCTCTCTGTAATGATCTGAAATTACAATCCCAGTTAAAATCCCAAAGATTAACTGGTCGAAAGGAAGTAGGTGAATTTTGTGATCAATTTGCCTATCAGACTCCCTTATCTTATCCTAAACTTAGGAAAAGAAATAAGGTTGAAAAACCTTATAAAAGGAAGTATTCTAAAAGAAAGAATTATTCAAAGGAAAAGGATAATTCTAGACAAAATACTAAGCCTAAAAGGAGATATACTCCTAAAGCAAAGGGTAAAGGAAAGCCCAAGGCTGAGGCTAAATGTTTCAAATGTGGACGTATAGGCCACTATGCAAACAAGTGTAGAACTAAGGAGAAGCTTAGTAGTCTTCACATAGAAGAGGAACTGAGACTTCAATTAAGTAAATTATTACTTAATACTAGTTCTTCCGAACCAGAATCATCAAGTGATTACGGAGATGTTGTCATGGAATTACAGTCTTCTTCTTCCTCTGAAGCAGAGATTGAAAATCCTAGATGTTCCTGTAATCCTTCCCATGATGATTATTACAAGGCAATTGTTGAGATGAATGGGTTAAGCTTAAATGTTTTAACTTCAACTCAACAATCCTTATTGGATCTTATAGATCATATCCAGGATCCTCGAATCAAGATGAAAGTCTTTGAAATAGGTTCTGCTTTGGCAAAATCTACAGAGGATACGGATAATCCAGATTTTCTGCGAGCAGAAAATCATTACAGCATGAAAGAAGTTCTAAGCAGATTAGAACAACAAGGACAAAATTCTCGTCCTGCTAATCTCCCTGATCTTAAAATGGAGATTAATCTTTTAAAAGAAGAAATTCGCCAATTGAAGTCTAGACAAACTAAGATGGATTTGGAAATTACTCTTTTAAAAGCAAAATCTGCAATTCCATCTTCCTCATCCAAGGAGGAAGCTCCTCAATCAGAAGAAGGTACTACTAATTATCTTCAACTCTTGAATCAAGTTACTTACCAAAAATGGTATATTACTATCAATTTGGTAATTAATCAGGAATACACTCTCACTAATGCAATTGCTTTAGTTGATAGTGGTGCAGACATGAACTGCATCCAGGAAGGATTGGTTCCTACTCAATATTTTGAGAAAACCACTCAAGGTCTTACCAGTGCAAGTGGAGGTAAGATGCAGATTAAGTATAAACTTAATCATGTGTTCATTTGTAAAGAAGGTATTTGTATCCCATCTACTTTCTTACTCATCAGAAACTTGGCACAACAGGTTATTTTGGGCACTCCCTTTTTAGCCTTGATTATGCCAATTGAGAAAATTGATTCTCATGGAATATGCTCTACTTTACATGGTCAGTCAATAACTTTTCAGTTCTTGACCCCACCAGTAAATAAGCATATCAATGCCCTTAAAGATAATATTATCTTTAAGGAAAAGCAACTGAATTATTTGCAACAGGAGGTATCCTCCTTAGCAATTAATCAAAGATTGGTACAACCCAAAGAGCAACAGAAAATTGAGTCACTACGGCAATACTTTTTAAAAGAAATCTGTAGTGAGATTCCTAATGCTTTTTGGGCCAGAAAGAAGCATATTGTTTCTTTACCCTATATTAAGGGGTTTACCGATAGCATGATTCCTTCAAAGGCTAGTCCCAGCCACATGAAGGCCGACTACTTGGAATTATGTAAGGCTGAAATCAGCTCTTTAATGGCAAAAAAGCTTGTCACTACTAGCTACTCCCCCTGGAGTTGCAGAGCTTTTTATGTCAATAAAAATGCTGAAAAAGAACGAGGAATTCCTCGATTGGTTATTGATTATCGACCACTTAATCTTACTTTAAGTTGGATCCGATACCCAATTCCCAACATCAAAGATCTTCTAGATAGGTTACAATCTGCTGTGATCTTTTCTAAATTTGATCTTAAATCTGGATATTACCAGGTACAAATTGCAGAAGAAGACAGGTACAAGACAGCTTTTTGCGTACCTTTCGGACAGTATGAATGGACAGTAATGCCATTTGGGTTAAAAAATGCTCCTTCAGAATTTCAACATATTTTGAATGACATATTTAATCCTTTCACTGAATTTTCTATTGTTTATATTGATGATATTCTTATATACTCAACATCAATAGATCAGCATTATAAACACTTGAAAATTTTCAAAGATGTAATTTACCGAAGTGGTTTAGTTGTTTCTGCTCCTAAACTAAAACTGTTTCTAACAAAGGTCAGATTTCTTGGTCATGAAATTTGTGATGGGAAAATTAGACCTATTGATCGCAGTATTGAGTTTGCTTCTAAATTTCCAGATGAAATCAAAGATAAAACTCAACTTCAAAGATTTCTGGGTAGCTTGAATTATATTCGCAGCCACTACAAAAATCTTGCACAGGATACAGCAATTTTGTACACCAGGTTAAGGAAATCTCCTTCCCCATGGACTTTGGATCACACCAAGGCAGTCCAGAAGATTAAACTAAGAGCCAAACACATTCCTTGCTTAGCTCTAGCCAATTCTTCATGGTTCAAAATTGTGGAAACAGATGCCTCCAATATTGGATACGGTGGTATTCTTAAACAGAAAAATCCAAACACAGGAACAGAGGAGCTGGTTCGCTTCACTTCAGGAACTTGGAAAAATGCACAATTAAATTATTCAACAATAAAAAAGGAAATTCTTTCCTTGGTTAAATGCATTTACAAATTCCAAGATGATTTAATCAATCAGAAATTCTTGTTACGCATTGATTGTAGTGCTGCTAAACAAGTACTGGAAAAAGATGTAAAAAATTTAGTTTCCAAACAGATATTTGCTGGTTGGCAAGCTGATTTATCTGCTTTTGAATTTTCTATTGAATATATTAAAGGCAGTTCTAATTCTTTACCGGATTTTCTGACTCGTGAATTTTTGCAGGGCTCATGAATCAGCCCCCCCATGGGCAGGGCCGGGGTAATACTCCAAAGGCTCGTGGCAAAAACAAGGCTAAGGCCAAAGTGGTTATACCACTCACTGATGATCAGTTTCCATATCTGGAGCATGTTGCTGATCTGCTCACCTCTAAAGGAAGCAGTAGTTCTCAACAACAACGACAGAAACCTACCATGAAAGAGGTTCTTGAACAAGAAACTCCATGGATACCTAATCAGAGGTATATTCAGACAGTATTGGTACTGGATTCTCAAGATGAGCAATGGATGCCAGATCCTTGGGAAGTAAAATCCAGATATTTCCAAACTCAACAATATGCTGCACCGGATGGTCGCCATAGATATATCTATGAAGCCATTCTTACTGAAACTTCCTCTGTGGAGATAAACCACACGAAGCAATTTCCGAATTCCAAAGATAGTCCTCTTACTTATAGTAAAGCTATCTTTAAGAGGCTTATACGGCCTAGTGACTGGGGATTAAATCCCAATTTGCCAAGGAAAATATCCTATGGTCACAGTTACAATTACTGGGATTATATCTCAGCTTGGACATATTCGTTCTTTTATCAAAATCCGAAGCATAGGCATTCTTGGTTTTTCAAGATATGTCCTCAATCAGTTAAGACTGATTTCCCAAACTGGGTTATACCCTGGTGGGCTATATTTGGCCCTGATCTGGATATGTTGCCTGAATCAATTAGCAAATTATATTTGCCATGGCAACAATTTCATCCTCAATTACGAGGACAGGATAATATTCCTGTAGGGAAATCCACCCTATTATTTTTCACTGAATTTGGAATCCCTTGGATTTGGAAATGGGATTTCCAATGTGGTTATACCACTGACAAGTTACCAGTCCTCCAAAGGATCTTTTATTACAGATGGTGGTCAGGCATAACTCAAGAGCCTATCCAAGCCCTCCTCCATCAGATCAGAAAGAAAACAATGGAATATATGGATAAGATTCCAAAGTTATCTATTCCAGAACCTGAAATCTTTAACCCATTTGAACTTGTTAAAGATATGATCAGAAAACAACAACCATTAATTACCGAAGCAGATTTAATGGTTAAATGCATGGATTTTATGAAAAATAAATTTGTTAAATCCTTTGAATCCTCTACCCCTACAGTAAAAGATGATGCATCCATGGTATCAGTCTCTAGCCAGAACAGTCAAGATGGAAATCAGTTTTCTTGTCTTGCAGGTTATGCTCAGGATCCCAATGAAGATCTTAATTCCGAAGATGAGATTCCAATAGCAGATTATTGGGATTCACTCACAGAACATTTGAAGGACAAGATGAATCCACCCAAAAAGTAAAGATTCCTCTTATCCTGCCGACAGAAGAAGCCAAAGAACTTTTCCCCAAAGTCTTTGATTCAACAGTATTACCTTTATCAGATGTCTACTTTCCATCAGATAAGGAGACAGCACCTAGTGGTGGGCCGACCGACTGCATTATTCCAGCACACGACCCCATGCACTATGCGGACTTCAAATTATTAATTTCAAGTCCATTTTATGTATAAATAGAAGGCAATATTTCCCTTCAATGTATCTTTCAATTTTCCTTTTCTCTCTTCTGTAATATTTCTCTGTACAAGTTTGAAGTTCAATAAAGCAAGTTTTCTGTAAGTCTGTTTAAATTAGTATATCTATCTGTTAGTTTATTATGGATCGATGATACACAATGTAAACTGTAACAGATATAATAAACTAACAGATAGATATACTAATTTAAACAGACTTACAGAAAACTTGCTTTATTGAACTTCAAACTTGTACAGAGAAATATTACAGAAGAGAGAAAAGGAAAATTGAAAGATACATTGAAGGGAAATATTGCCTTCTATTTATACATAAAATGGACTTGAAATTAATAATTTGAAGTCCGCATAGTGCATGGGGTCGTGTGCTGGAATAATGCAGTCGGTCGGCCCACCACTAGGTGCTGTCTCCTTATCTGATGGAAAGTAGACATCTGATAAAGGTAATACTGTTGAATCAAAGACTTTGGGGAAAAGTTCTTTGGCTTCTTCTGTCGGCAGGATAAGAGGAATCTTTACTTTTTGGGTGGATTCATCTTGTCCTTCAAATGTTCTGTGAGTGAATCCCAATAATCTGCTATTGGAATCTCATCTTCGGAATTAAGATCTTCATTGGGATCCTGAGCATAACCTGCAAGACAAGAAAACTGATTTCCATCTTGACTGTTCTGGCTAGAGACTGATACCATGGATGCATCATCTTTTACTGTAGGGGTAGAGGATTCAAAGGATTTAACAAATTTATTTTTCATAAAATCCATGCATTTAACCATTAAATCTGCTTCGGTAATTAATGGTTGTTGTTTTCTGATCATATCTTTAACAAGTTCAAATGGGTTAAAGATTTCAGGTTCTGGAATAGATAACTTTGGAATCTTATCCATATATTCCATTGTTTTCTTTCTGATCTGATGGAGGAGGGCTTGGATAGGCTCTTGAGTTATGCCTGACCACCATCTGTAATAAAAGATCCTTTGGAGGACTGGTAACTTGTCAGTGGTATAACCACATTGGAAATCCCATTTCCAAATCCAAGGGATTCCAAATTCAGTGAAAAATAATAGGGTGGATTTCCCTACAGGAATATTATCCTGTCCTCGTAATTGAGGATGAAATTGTTGCCATGGCAAATATAATTTGCTAATTGATTCAGGCAACATATCCAGATCAGGGCCAAATATAGCCCACCAGGGTATAACCCAGTTTGGGAAATCAGTCTTAACTGATTGAGGACATATCTTGAAAAACCAAGAATGCCTATGCTTCGGATTTTGATAAAAGAACGAATATGTCCAAGCTGAGATATAATCCCAGTAATTGTAACTGTGACCATAGGATATTTTCCTTGGCAAATTGGGATTTAATCCCCAGTCACTAGGCCGTATAAGCCTCTTAAAGATAGCTTTACTATAAGTAAGAGGACTATCTTTGGAATTCGGAAATTGCTTCGTGTGGTTTATCTCCACAGAGGAAGTTTCAGTAAGAATGGCTTCATAGATATATCTATGGCGACCATCCGGTGCAGCATATTGTTGAGTTTGGAAATATCTGGATTTTACTTCCCAAGGATCTGGCATCCATTGCTCATCTTGAGAATCCAGTACCAATACTGTCTGAATATACCTCTGATTAGGTATCCATGGAGTTTCTTGTTCAAGAACCTCTTTCATGGTAGGTTTCTGTCGTTGTTGTTGAGAACTACTGCTTCCTTTAGAGGTGAGCAGATCAGCAACATGCTCCAGATATGGAAACTGATCATCAGTGAGTGGTATAACCACTTTGGCCTTAGCCTTGTTTTTGCCACGAGCCTTTGGAGTATTACCCCGGCCCTGCCCATGGGGGGGCTGATTCATGAGCCCTGCAAAAATTCACGAGTCAGAAAATCCGGTAAAGAATTAGAACTGCCTTTAATATATTCAATAGAAAAATCAAAAGCAGATAAATCAGCTTGCCAACCAGCAAATATCTGTTTGGAAACTAAATTTTTTACATCTTTTTCCAGTACTTGTTTAGCAGCACTACAATCAATGCGTAACAAGAATTTCTGATTGATTAAATCATCTTGGAATTTGTAAATGCATTTAACCAAGGAAAGAATTTCCTTTTTTATTGTTGAATAATTTAATTGTGCATTTTTCCAAGTTCCTGAAGTGAAGCGAACCAGCTCCTCTGTTCCTGTGTTTGGATTTTTCTGTTTAAGAATACCACCGTATCCAATATTGGAGGCATCTGTTTCCACAATTTTGAACCATGAAGAATTGGCTAGAGCTAAGCAAGGAATGTGTTTGGCTCTTAGTTTAATCTTCTGGACTGCCTTGGTGTGATCCAAAGTCCATGGGGAAGGAGATTTCCTTAACCTGGTGTACAAAATTGCTGTATCCTGTGCAAGATTTTTGTAGTGGCTGCGAATATAATTCAAGCTACCCAGAAATCTTTGAAGTTGAGTTTTATCTTTGATTTCATCTGGAAATTTAGAAGCAAACTCAATACTGCGATCAATAGGTCTAATTTTCCCATCACAAATTTCATGACCAAGAAATCTGACCTTTGTTAGAAACAGTTTTAGTTTAGGAGCAGAAACAACTAAACCACTTCGGTAAATTACATCTTTGAAAATTTTCAAGTGTTTATAATGCTGATCTATTGATGTTGAGTATATAAGAATATCATCAATATAAACAATAGAAAATTCAGTGAAAGGATTAAATATGTCATTCAAAATATGTTGAAATTCTGAAGGAGCATTTTTTAACCCAAATGGCATTACTGTCCATTCATACTGTCCGAAAGGTACGCAAAAAGCTGTCTTGTACCTGTCTTCTTCTGCAATTTGTACCTGGTAATATCCAGATTTAAGATCAAATTTAGAAAAGATCACAGCAGATTGTAACCTATCTAGAAGATCTTTGATGTTGGGAATTGGGTATCGGATCCAACTTAAAGTAAGATTAAGTGGTCGATAATCAATAACCAATCGAGGAATTCCTCGTTCTTTTTCAGCATTTTTATTGACATAAAAAGCTCTGCAACTCCAGGGGGAGTAGCTAGTAGTGACAAGCTTTTTTGCCATTAAAGAGCTGATTTCAGCCTTACATAATTCCAAGTAGTCGGCCTTCATGTGGCTGGGACTAGCCTTTGAAGGAATCATGCTATCGGTAAACCCCTTAATATAGGGTAAAGAAACAATATGCTTCTTTCTGGCCCAAAAAGCATTAGGAATCTCACTACAGATTTCTTTTAAAAAGTATTGCCGTAGTGACTCAATTTTCTGTTGCTCTTTGGGTTGTACCAATCTTTGATTAATTGCTAAGGAGGATACCTCCTGTTGCAAATAATTCAGTTGCTTTTCCTTAAAGATAATATTATCTTTAAGGGCATTGATATGCTTATTTACTGGTGGGGTCAAGAACTGAAAAGTTATTGACTGACCATGTAAAGTAGAGCATATTCCATGAGAATCAATTTTCTCAATTGGCATAATCAAGGCTAAAAAGGGAGTGCCCAAAATAACCTGTTGTGCCAAGTTTCTGATGAGTAAGAAAGTAGATGGGATACAAATACCTTCTTTACAAATGAACACATGATTAAGTTTATACTTAATCTGCATCTTACCTCCACTTGCACTGGTAAGACCTTGAGTGGTTTTCTCAAAATATTGAGTAGGAACCAATCCTTCCTGGATGCAGTTCATGTCTGCACCACTATCAACTAAAGCAATTGCATTAGTGAGAGTGTATTCCTGATTAATTACCAAATTGATAGTAATATACCATTTTTGGTAAGTAACTTGATTCAAGAGTTGAAGATAATTAGTAGTACCTTCTTCTGATTGAGGAGCTTCCTCCTTGGATGAGGAAGATGGAATTGCAGATTTTGCTTTTAAAAGAGTAATTTCCAAATCCATCTTAGTTTGTCTAGACTTCAATTGGCGAATTTCTTCTTTTAAAAGATTAATCTCCATTTTAAGATCAGGGAGATTAGCAGGACGAGAATTTTGTCCTTGTTGTTCTAATCTGCTTAGAACTTCTTTCATGCTGTAATGATTTTCTGCTCGCAGAAAATCTGGATTATCCGTATCCTCTGTAGATTTTGCCAAAGCAGAACCTATTTCAAAGACTTTCATCTTGATTCGAGGATCCTGGATATGATCTATAAGATCCAATAAGGATTGTTGAGTTGAAGTTAAAACATTTAAGCTTAACCCATTCATCTCAACAATTGCCTTGTAATAATCATCATGGGAAGGATTACAGGAACATCTAGGATTTTCAATCTCTGCTTCAGAGGAAGAAGAAGACTGTAATTCCATGACAACATCTCCGTAATCACTTGATGATTCTGGTTCGGAAGAACTAGTATTAAGTAATAATTTACTTAATTGAAGTCTCAGTTCCTCTTCTATGTGAAGACTACTAAGCTTCTCCTTAGTTCTACACTTGTTTGCATAGTGGCCTATACGTCCACATTTGAAACATTTAGCCTCAGCCTTGGGCTTTCCTTTACCCTTTGCTTTAGGAGTATATCTCCTTTTAGGCTTAGTATTTTGTCTAGAATTATCCTTTTCCTTTGAATAATTCTTTCTTTTAGAATACTTCCTTTTATAAGGTTTTTCAACCTTATTTCTTTTCCTAAGTTTAGGATAAGATAAGGGAGTCTGATAGGCAAATTGATCACAAAATTCACCTACTTCCTTTCGACCAGTTAATCTTTGGGATTTTAACTGGGATTGTAATTTCAGATCATTACAGAGAGCTAGACCTTCCTGGATTACAATGTTGACTAATCCACCATAGGTATAGTTTCTGTAAGGGATAGAGATACCATTATTCATATCTCTAAGCTTTTTCCTGATTCTTTCAGCAAAAAAGGTTGGCAAACCATCTACAAATTTGGCTTTCCAGTGCTCATGATTTGCATCATTGAGTTGGAGAACCTTTGCCAAGAATACATCTTTATACCACCGGAAATGAGTTAAAGATGGACATCGTAGATTTTGTAGAAGTTCACGACTCCTTTCACTATTAGCACCTTCAGGGCCAACAAAATGTTGGATGATAGTGGTAATGAGTGTATAAACCGCATCAGCAGCAGGGCCTGATTGCTGAGTAGCTTCATCTTTAACAATCTTGGTAGCAGCAAAGATTTCAGCTTTCTGAATGTCAGTGAGAACATTATCCCACCATCCTTTAAGGATTCCTGTAAAACCAGCAACGACAAACTTAGCAATGGTTGGGTCAGTATTATGGATATGATTACTTACCTGGATCGGAAGTGATAAGTGTTATTTATCGCATCCATTACAAAGTACTGGATACTATGTGTCCCAAGGCCATACGCAAAGACTCTAAAGGAGTAACAGCGTTATGGAATACTAACATGTACACCTCCAATGTTGCCACAAAAAGGATGATTCCTTGGAGTGAAATAACATTTCCTGAACACTGGACGATTTCTAATGCCGTCCCAGCACAGCCAATTGCTAATCATAGCTTAGACTGTGTTATTCAGGACCAGGATGGTGATGTTTTTCTGAATTTCAGAAAATCTATAGATCTATCCAGATCTGCATCGTCGAAAGGAAGTCAGCTTCCTTACCGTGTTTCCTGTCCTCCTTCTCGACATTCGATCTCGTCAGATTACCGTAAGGAAGGACTCCCTGAAGCAGTTGATTCCAAGCTCAAGCTGAAAGGAATACAACAATCTCCGAATCAAATTCCAAGAGGAGTTTACGAGAAAGCACCAATAGGTATGTCTCGTCGCCAATTTGGAATTGAATTCAGCCCAACTCCATCTGAAATGGGAATCGGAAACGAATCTGTTAAGGATCAATTTGAAGATCCAACAGACATCAATGATCCTCATGAATATTAATGGATTTTGTCCCAGATAGAATTGCCATTAATGCTGAATTCCAACAGGATCAATATAAAGAATTCAGAAGTTGGTATTTTAAAAGTTTTGACCAAAATCAGTTACAGCTTTTTAAAACCCAATTTTATGACTTCATACAAGAACGCAAAATGGTTATACCTTTTGTTTCTTGGTTCTATATGACCAATCATTCTCTTGTTAATATTAACATATTGGATGATTTCCTTAAACCATGGACTACTTCTGAAGATAAGGTTTTCCACTCCGTCCATCCTCCCCCTGACCATTTAACTCTGAAAAGAATTGACCCAGATAGTGGTTCTAAAGTGGAAACCAAGGCTTATAGCCAACCAAAAGTAATTGATCCAACTAGTACTGCGACTAGAAAGGACATTACTCATGTTTACAAGCAGAACAATTACACCAATGTTTGCCTACAAACGATAGGATCCCAGCTTGGGAGAATTGAAACAGGGATCGACACAGTATTAAATACAATTAATACTAAGAGTATTTCTGTAAAACCTTCTCCTCCAGAAGCTTCCTTATCCAACGCATTGGTGAAACCTGCAATTGAAGTCCAAGGCTTCAATCTGACACATCCTAAGAAGAATGAAGAATTTCTTACTCTTCTTACTCAGAAAATTCAAGGACTCAAAATTCAGACTTTATCCCATGATGAATCTGAAATTGGTTCTGATTCTGAGAATGTGTCCCCTCATCTTGAGGAAGTTTTAAAGGATCTTACTCAGTTACCTGAGTTCAACAGAATTGTCTATGATAAGAATATCCACTCAAATACAGCCCCTGCTCCGAGTCGATATTATTATCCCAGACCCACACCTCAAGATATCTTGTATGAAGAAGATTATTTTCATACTCAGAAATCTTTTCATGGCAAGACCATTTATGAATGGAACATAGATGGCAAATCTGATTATCAGATTTACGAGGTTATTCATCAAATCTTGATGTATAGCCAAGTCTGTAAAATCAACCTGAAATCTTTAACCCATTTGAACTTGTTAAAGATATGATCAGAAAACAACAACCATTAATTACCGAAGCAGATTTAATGGTTAAATGCATGGATTTTATGAAAAATAAATTTGTTAAATCCTTTGAATCCTCTACCCCTACAGTAAAAGGATTAAGTTTATACTTAATCTGCATCTTACCTCCACTTGCACTGGTAAGACCTTGAGTGGTTTTCTCAAAATATTGAGTAGGAACCAATCCTTCCTGGATGCAGTTCATGTCTGCACCACTATCAACTAAAGCAATTGCATTAGTGAGAGTGTATTCCTGATTAATTACCAAATTGATAGTAATATACCATTTTTGGTAAGTAACTTGATTCAAGAGTTGAAGATAATTAGTAGTACCTTCTTCTGATTGAGGAGCTTCCTCCTTGGATGAGGAAGATGGAATTGCAGATTTTGCTTTTAAAAGAGTAATTTCCAAATCCATCTTAGTTTGTCTAGACTTCAATTGGCGAATTTCTTCTTTTAAAAGATTAATCTCCATTTTAAGATCAGGGAGATTAGCAGGACGAGAATTTTGTCCTTGTTGTTCTAATCTGCTTAGAACTTCTTTCATGCTGTAATGATTTTCTGCTCGCAGAAAATCTGGATTATCCGTATCCTCTGTAGATTTTGCCAAAGCAGAACCTATTTCAAAGACTTTCATCTTGATTCGAGGATCCTGGATATGATCTATAAGATCCAATAAGGATTGTTGAGTTGAAGTTAAAACATTTAAGCTTAACCCATTCATCTCAACAATTGCCTTGTAATAATCATCATGGGAAGGATTACAGGAACATCTAGGATTTTCAATCTCTGCTTCAGAGGAAGAAGAAGACTGTAATTCCATGACAACATCTCCGTAATCACTTGATGATTCTGGTTCGGAAGAACTAGTATTAAGTAATAATTTACTTAATTGAAGTCTCAGTTCCTCTTCTATGTGAAGACTACTAAGCTTCTCCTTAGTTCTACACTTGTTTGCATAGTGGCCTATACGTCCACATTTGAAACATTTAGCCTCAGCCTTGGGCTTTCCTTTACCCTTTGCTTTAGGAGTATATCTCCTTTTAGGCTTAGTATTTTGTCTAGAATTATCCTTTTCCTTTGAATAATTCTTTCTTTTAGAATACTTCCTTTTATAAGGTTTTTCAACCTTATTTCTTTTCCTAAGTTTAGGATAAGATAAGGGAGTCTGATAGGCAAATTGATCACAAAATTCACCTACTTCCTTTCGACCAGTTAATCTTTGGGATTTTAACTGGGATTGTAATTTCAGATCATTACAGAGAGCTAGACCTTCCTGGATTACAATGTTGACTAATCCACCATAGGTATAGTTTCTGTAAGGGATAGAGATACCATTATTCATATCTCTAAGCTTTTTCCTGATTCTTTCAGCAAAAAAGGTTGGCAAACCATCTACAAATTTGGCTTTCCAGTGCTCATGATTTGCATCATTGAGTTGGAGAACCTTTGCCAAGAATACATCTTTATACCACCGGAAATGAGTTAAAGATGGACATCGTAGATTTTGTAGAAGTTCACGACTCCTTTCACTATTAGCACCTTCAGGGCCAACAAAATGTTGGATGATAGTGGTAATGAGTGTATAAACCGCATCAGCAGCAGGGCCTGATTGCTGAGTAGCTTCATCTTTAACAATCTTGGTAGCAGCAAAGATTTCAGCTTTCTGAATGTCAGTGAGAACATTATCCCACCATCCTTTAAGGATTCCTGTAAAACCAGCAACGACAAACTTAGCAATGGTTGGGTCAGTATTGTGGTTGATTTTACAGACTTGGCTATACATCAAGATTTGATGATTAACCTCGTAAATCTGATAATCAGATTTGCCATCTATGTTCCATTCATAAATGGTCTTGCCATGAAAAGATTTCTGAGTATGAAAATAATCTTCTTCATACAAGATATCTTGAGGTGTGGGTCTGGGATAATAATATCGACTCGGAGCAGGGGCTGTATTTGAGTGGATATTCTTATCATAGACAATTCTGTTGAACTCAGGTAACTGAGTAAGATCCTTTAAAACTTCCTCAAGATGAGGGGACACATTCTCAGAATCAGAACCAATTTCAGATCTTAGATTTTGTAGATTTTATACACTCATTACCACTATCATCCAACATTTTGTTGGCCCTGAAGGTGCTAATAGTGAAAGGAGTCGTGAACTTCTACAAAATCTACGATGTCCATCTTTAACTCATTTCCGGTGGTATAAAGATGTATTCTTGGCAAAGGTTCTCCAACTCAATGATGCAAATCATGAGCACTGGAAAGCCAAATTTGTAGATGGTTTGCCAACCTTTTTTGCTGAAAGAATCAGGAAAAAGCTTAGAGATATGAATAATGGTATCTCTATCCCTTACAGAAACTATACCTATGGTGGATTAGTCAACATTGTAATCCAGGAAGGTCTAGCTCTCTGTAATGATCTGAAATTACAATCCCAGTTAAAATCCCAAAGATTAACTGGTCGAAAGGAAGTAGGTGAATTTTGTGATCAATTTGCCTATCAGACTCCCTTATCTTATCCTAAACTTAGGAAAAGAAATAAGGTTGAAAAACCTTATAAAAGGAAGTATTCTAAAAGAAAGAATTATTCAAAGGAAAAGGATAATTCTAGACAAAATACTAAGCCTAAAAGGAGATATACTCCTAAAGCAAAGGGTAAAGGAAAGCCCAAGGCTGAGGCTAAATGTTTCAAATGTGGACGTATAGGCCACTATGCAAACAAGTGTAGAACTAAGGAGAAGCTTAGTAGTCTTCACATAGAAGAGGAACTGAGACTTCAATTAAGTAAATTATTACTTAATACTAGTTCTTCCGAACCAGAATCATCAAGTGATTACGGAGATGTTGTCATGGAATTACAGTCTTCTTCTTCCTCTGAAGCAGAGATTGAAAATCCTAGATGTTCCTGTAATCCTTCCCATGATGATTATTACAAGGCAATTGTTGAGATGAATGGGTTAAGCTTAAATGTTTTAACTTCAACTCAACAATCCTTATTGGATCTTATAGATCATATCCAGGATCCTCGAATCAAGATGAAAGTCTTTGAAATAGGTTCTGCTTTGGCAAAATCTACAGAGGATACGGATAATCCAGATTTTCTGCGAGCAGAAAATCATTACAGCATGAAAGAAGTTCTAAGCAGATTAGAACAACAAGGACAAAATTCTCGTCCTGCTAATCTCCCTGATCTTAAAATGGAGATTAATCTTTTAAAAGAAGAAATTCGCCAATTGAAGTCTAGACAAACTAAGATGGATTTGGAAATTACTCTTTTAAAAGCAAAATCTGCAATTCCATCTTCCTCATCCAAGGAGGAAGCTCCTCAATCAGAAGAAGGTACTACTAATTATCTTCAACTCTTGAATCAAGTTACTTACCAAAAATGGTATATTACTATCAATTTGGTAATTAATCAGGAATACACTCTCACTAATGCAATTGCTTTAGTTGATAGTGGTGCAGACATGAACTGCATCCAGGAAGGATTGGTTCCTACTCAATATTTTGAGAAAACCACTCAAGGTCTTACCAGTGCAAGTGGAGGTAAGATGCAGATTAAGTATAAACTTAATCATGTGTTCATTTGTAAAGAAGGTATTTGTATCCCATCTACTTTCTTACTCATCAGAAACTTGGCACAACAGGTTATTTTGGGCACTCCCTTTTTAGCCTTGATTATGCCAATTGAGAAAATTGATTCTCATGGAATATGCTCTACTTTACATGGTCAGTCAATAACTTTTCAGTTCTTGACCCCACCAGTAAATAAGCATATCAATGCCCTTAAAGATAATATTATCTTTAAGGAAAAGCAACTGAATTATTTGCAACAGGAGGTATCCTCCTTAGCAATTAATCAAAGATTGGTACAACCCAAAGAGCAACAGAAAATTGAGTCACTACGGCAATACTTTTTAAAAGAAATCTGTAGTGAGATTCCTAATGCTTTTTGGGCCAGAAAGAAGCATATTGTTTCTTTACCCTATATTAAGGGGTTTACCGATAGCATGATTCCTTCAAAGGCTAGTCCCAGCCACATGAAGGCCGACTACTTGGAATTATGTAAGGCTGAAATCAGCTCTTTAATGGCAAAAAAGCTTGTCACTACTAGCTACTCCCCCTGGAGTTGCAGAGCTTTTTATGTCAATAAAAATGCTGAAAAAGAACGAGGAATTCCTCGATTGGTTATTGATTATCGACCACTTAATCTTACTTTAAGTTGGATCCGATACCCAATTCCCAACATCAAAGATCTTCTAGATAGGTTACAATCTGCTGTGATCTTTTCTAAATTTGATCTTAAATCTGGATATTACCAGGTACAAATTGCAGAAGAAGACAGGTACAAGACAGCTTTTTGCGTACCTTTCGGACAGTATGAATGGACAGTAATGCCATTTGGGTTAAAAAATGCTCCTTCAGAATTTCAACATATTTTGAATGACATATTTAATCCTTTCACTGAATTTTCTATTGTTTATATTGATGATATTCTTATATACTCAACATCAATAGATCAGCATTATAAACACTTGAAAATTTTCAAAGATGTAATTTACCGAAGTGGTTTAGTTGTTTCTGCTCCTAAACTAAAACTGTTTCTAACAAAGGTCAGATTTCTTGGTCATGAAATTTGTGATGGGAAAATTAGACCTATTGATCGCAGTATTGAGTTTGCTTCTAAATTTCCAGATGAAATCAAAGATAAAACTCAACTTCAAAGATTTCTGGGTAGCTTGAATTATATTCGCAGCCACTACAAAAATCTTGCACAGGATACAGCAATTTTGTACACCAGGTTAAGGAAATCTCCTTCCCCATGGACTTTGGATCACACCAAGGCAGTCCAGAAGATTAAACTAAGAGCCAAACACATTCCTTGCTTAGCTCTAGCCAATTCTTCATGGTTCAAAATTGTGGAAACAGATGCCTCCAATATTGGATACGGTGGTATTCTTAAACAGAAAAATCCAAACACAGGAACAGAGGAGCTGGTTCGCTTCACTTCAGGAACTTGGAAAAATGCACAATTAAATTATTCAACAATAAAAAAGGAAATTCTTTCCTTGGTTAAATGCATTTACAAATTCCAAGATGATTTAATCAATCAGAAATTCTTGTTACGCATTGATTGTAGTGCTGCTAAACAAGTACTGGAAAAAGATGTAAAAAATTTAGTTTCCAAACAGATATTTGCTGGTTGGCAAGCTGATTTATCTGCTTTTGATTTTTCTATTGAATATATTAAAGGCAGTTCTAATTCTTTACCGGATTTTCTGACTCGTGAATTTTTGCAGGGCTCATGAATCAGCCCCCCCATGGGCAGGGCCGGGGTAATACTCCAAAGGCTCGTGGCAAAAACAAGGCTAAGGCCAAAGTGGTTATACCACTCACTGATGATCAGTTTCCATATCTGGAGCATGTTGCTGATCTGCTCACCTCTAAAGGAAGCAGTAGTTCTCAACAACAACGACAGAAACCTACCATGAAAGAGGTTCTTGAACAAGAAACTCCATGGATACCTAATCAGAGGTATATTCAGACAGTATTGGTACTGGATTCTCAAGATGAGCAATGGATGCCAGATCCTTGGGAAGTAAAATCCAGATATTTCCAAACTCAACAATATGCTGCACCGGATGGTCGCCATAGATATATCTATGAAGCCATTCTTACTGAAACTTCCTCTGTGGAGATAAACCACACGAAGCAATTTCCGAATTCCAAAGATAGTCCTCTTACTTATAGTAAAGCTATCTTTAAGAGGCTTATACGGCCTAGTGACTGGGGATTAAATCCCAATTTGCCAAGGAAAATATCCTATGGTCACAGTTACAATTACTGGGATTATATCTCAGCTTGGACATATTCGTTCTTTTATCAAAATCCGAAGCATAGGCATTCTTGGTTTTTCAAGATATGTCCTCAATCAGTTAAGACTGATTTCCCAAACTGGGTTATACCCTGGTGGGCTATATTTGGCCCTGATCTGGATATGTTGCCTGAATCAATTAGCAAATTATATTTGCCATGGCAACAATTTCATCCTCAATTACGAGGACAGGATAATATTCCTGTAGGGAAATCCACCCTATTATTTTTCACTGAATTTGGAATCCCTTGGATTTGGAAATGGGATTTCCAATGTGGTTATACCACTGACAAGTTACCAGTCCTCCAAAGGATCTTTTATTACAGATGGTGGTCAGGCATAACTCAAGAGCCTATCCAAGCCCTCCTCCATCAGATCAGAAAGAAAACAATGGAATATATGGATAAGATTCCAAAGTTATCTATTCCAGAACCTGAAATCTTTAACCCATTTGAACTTGTTAAAGATATGATCAGAAAACAACAACCATTAATTACCGAAGCAGATTTAATGGTTAAATGCATGGATTTTATGAAAAATAAATTTGTTAAATCCTTTGAATCCTCTACCCCTACAGTAAAAGATGATGCATCCATGGTATCAGTCTCTAGCCAGAACAGTCAAGATGGAAATCAGTTTTCTTGTCTTGCAGGTTATGCTCAGGATCCCAATGAAGATCTTAATTCCGAAGATGAGATTCCAATAGCAGATTATTGGGATTCACTCACAGAACATTTGAAGGACAAGATGAATCCACCCAAAAAGTAAAGATTCCTCTTATCCTGCCGACAGAAGAAGCCAAAGAACTTTTCCCCAAAGTCTTTGATTCAACAGTATTACCTTTATCAGATGTCTACTTTCCATCAGATAAGGAGACAGCACCTAGTGGTGGGCCGACCGACTGCATTATTCCAGCACACGACCCCATGCACTATGCGGACTTCAAATTATTAATTTCAAGTCCATTTTATGTATAAATAGAAGGCAATATTTCCCTTCAATGTATCTTTCAATTTTCCTTTTCTCTCTTCTGTAATATTTCTCTGTACAAGTTTGAAGTTCAATAAAGCAAGTTTTCTGTAAGTCTGTTTAAATTAGTATATCTATCTGTTAGTTTATTATATCTGTTACAGTTTACATTGGTAGATTCTGATACCAAATAATCTCAGGATCGATGGATATTCATTTGAACTTGTTAAAGATATGATCAGAAAACAACAACCATTAATTACCGAAGCAGATTTAATGGTTAAATGCATGGATTTTATGAAAAATAAATTTGTTAAATCCTTTGAATCCTCTACCCCTACAGTAAAAGATGATGCATCCATGGTATCAGTCTCTAGCCAGAACAGTCAAGATGGAAATCAGTTTTCTTGTCTTGCAGGTTATGCTCAGGATCCCAATGAAGATCTTAATTCCGAAGATGAGATTCCAATAGCAGATTATTGGGATTCACTCACAGAACATTTGAAGGACAAGATGAATCCACCCAAAAAGTAAAGATTCCTCTTATCCTGCCGACAGAAGAAGCCAAAGAACTTTTCCCCAAAGTCTTTGATTCAACAGTATTACCTTTATCAGATGTCTACTTTCCATCAGATAAGGAGACAGCACCTAGTGGTGGGCCGACCGACTGCATTATTCCAGCACACGACCCCATGCACTATGCGGACTTCAAATTATTAATTTCAAGTCCATTTTATGTATAAATAGAAGGCAATATTTCCCTTCAATGTATCTTTCAATTTTCCTTTTCTCTCTTCTGTAATATTTCTCTGTACAAGTTTGAAGTTCAATAAAGCAAGTTTTCTGTAAGTCTGTTTAAATTAGTATATCTATCTGTTAGTTTATTATATCTGTTACAGTTTACATTGTGTATCATCGATCCATCGATCCTGAGATTATTTGGTATCAGAGCCATGATAGCTTAAATTCTTATTGTTAATACTTTTTAGGTTCTGGTAGCATGATTATTATCATTATTATGTAATGAACAATATGAATATTATTCTGTCTGAATTATGTTTATCCCAGATTCAATTATGGGTCGTCCAAAAGTCGCGTTGGAATGTTTAACCCATTTTGCATTAAATTGCTGCACAGGGTATTGTTTCCAGTAAATCGTTGACAGACGAGTAATAGAATCTCTCTTAAGCAGAAAGACGACAGAATAGTAACTTACTGTTCACTATATAATAGGATAATATTTATACTATGCAGACCTTAGAGTATTAACAATAATTAACAGACATGTTACAACCATCTTCCTCTTCAGGAATACAGGACAACCAGGATTCAGAACTGGTAAAAAATACTGAAGTAGTGGAATGGACCAATGTTCAAAATCAATTGAACAAATGGACTATCCCTCCAGTAAGTGCCAAAAGTATTTACAAAATCGGAATGCTTAATTTAGCTGATCTATGGACTATCAAGACCATGGAACAGACCATGCAATTAAGCACTAAGGATACAATAATTAAGTTATTGTCTTCCCGTGACCTTCAGAGGCACATGCATAAATACAAGTACATCCATATAGGTTTAATTCAAATTGCTTTCAAACCTTTGACCTTGTTGGGTATGGATGCTTGTATTCAAGCAACCCTAAGGGATGCTAGGTGTCTGAAATTCCACCCTTCTTTGATGGGTGCCCTGGAAACCAGTCTATGTCATGGACCGGTTTACTTTGATGTATATCCTAGTCTGAATTTATCGTTAACCGATAAAAATATCCATGAGGCAGTTAGTCTTAGGATACAGACTTATGGATATGATTACTTACCTGGATCGGAAGTGATAAGTGTTATTTATCGCATCCATTACAAAGTACTGGATACTATGTGTCCCAAGGCCATACGCAAAGACTCTAAAGGAGTAACAGCGTTATGGAATACTAACATGTACACCTCCAATGTTGCCACAAAAAGGATGATTCCTTGGAGTGAAATAACATTTCCTGAACACTGGACGATTTCTAATGCCGTCCCAGCACAGCCAATTGCTAATCATAGCTTAGACTGTGTTATTCAGGACCAGGATGGTGATGTTTTTCTGAATTTCAGAAAATCTATAGATCTATCCAGATCTGCATCGTCGAAAGGAAGTCAGCTTCCTTACCGTGTTTCCTGTCCTCCTTCTCGACATTCGATCTCGTCAGATTACCGTAAGGAAGGACTCCCTGAAGCAGTTGATTCCAAGCTCAAGCTGAAAGGAATACAACAATCTCCGAATCAAATTCCAAGAGGAGTTTACGAGAAAGCACCAATAGGTATGTCTCGTCGCCAATTTGGAATTGAATTCAGCCCAACTCCATCTGAAATGGGAATCGGAAACGAATCTGTTAAGGATCAATTTGAAGATCCAACAGACATCAATGATCCTCATGAATATTAATGGATTTTGTCCCAGATAGAATTGCCATTAATGCTGAATTCCAACAGGATCAATATAAAGAATTCAGAAGTTGGTATTTTAAAAGTTTTGACCAAAATCAGTTACAGCTTTTTAAAACCCAATTTTATGACTTCATACAAGAACGCAAAATGGTTATACCTTTTGTTTCTTGGTTCTATATGACCAATCATTCTCTTGTTAATATTAACATATTGGATGATTTCCTTAAACCATGGACTACTTCTGAAGATAAGGTTTTCCACTCCGTCCATCCTCCCCCTGACCATTTAACTCTGAAAAGAATTGACCCAGATAGTGGTTCTAAAGTGGAAACCAAGGCTTATAGCCAACCAAAAGTAATTGATCCAACTAGTACTGCGACTAGAAAGGACATTACTCATGTTTACAAGCAGAACAATTACACCAATGTTTGCCTACAAACGATAGGATCCCAGCTTGGGAGAATTGAAACAGGGATCGACACAGTATTAAATACAATTAATACTAAGAGTATTTCTGTAAAACCTTCTCCTCCAGAAGCTTCCTTATCCAACGCATTGGTGAAACCTGCAATTGAAGTCCAAGGCTTCAATCTGACACATCCTAAGAAGAATGAAGAATTTCTTACTCTTCTTACTCAGAAAATTCAAGGACTCAAAATTCAGACTTTATCCCATGATGAATCTGAAATTGGTTCTGATTCTGAGAATGTGTCCCCTCATCTTGAGGAAGTTTTAAAGGATCTTACTCAGTTACCTGAGTTCAACAGAATTGTCTATGATAAGAATATCCACTCAAATACAGCCCCTGCTCCGAGTCGATATTATTATCCCAGACCCACACCTCAAGATATCTTGTATGAAGAAGATTATTTTCATACTCAGAAATCTTTTCATGGCAAGACCATTTATGAATGGAACATAGATGGCAAATCTGATTATCAGATTTACGAGGTTATTCATCAAATCTTGATGTATAGCCAAGTCTGTAAAATCAACCACAATACTGACCCAACCATTGCTAAGTTTGTCGTTGCTGGTTTTACAGGAATCCTTAAAGGATGGTGGGATAATGTTCTCACTGACATTCAGAAAGCTGAAATCTTTGCTGCTACCAAGATTGTTAAAGATGAAGCTACTCAGCAATCAGGCCCTGCTGCTGATGCGGTTTATACACTCATTACCACTATCATCCAACATTTTGTTGGCCCTGAAGGTGCTAATAGTGAAAGGAGTCGTGAACTTCTACAAAATCTACGATGTCCATCTTTAACTCATTTCCGGTGGTATAAAGATGTATTCTTGGCAAAGGTTCTCCAACTCAATGATGCAAATCATGAGCACTGGAAAGCCAAATTTGTAGATGGTTTGCCAACCTTTTTTGCTGAAAGAATCAGGAAAAAGCTTAGAGATATGAATAATGGTATCTCTATCCCTTACAGAAACTATACCTATGGTGGATTAGTCAACATTGTAATCCAGGAAGGTCTAGCTCTCTGTAATGATCTGAAATTACAATCCCAGTTAAAATCCCAAAGATTAACTGGTCGAAAGGAAGTAGGTGAATTTTGTGATCAATTTGCCTATCAGACTCCCTTATCTTATCCTAAACTTAGGAAAAGAAATAAGGTTGAAAAACCTTATAAAAGGAAGTATTCTAAAAGAAAGAATTATTCAAAGGAAAAGGATAATTCTAGACAAAATACTAAGCCTAAAAGGAGATATACTCCTAAAGCAAAGGGTAAAGGAAAGCCCAAGGCTGAGGCTAAATGTTTCAAATGTGGACGTATAGGCCACTATGCAAACAAGTGTAGAACTAAGGAGAAGCTTAGTAGTCTTCACATAGAAGAGGAACTGAGACTTCAATTAAGTAAATTATTACTTAATACTAGTTCTTCCGAACCAGAATCATCAAGTGATTACGGAGATGTTGTCATGGAATTACAGTCTTCTTCTTCCTCTGAAGCAGAGATTGAAAATCCTAGATGTTCCTGTAATCCTTCCCATGATGATTATTACAAGGCAATTGTTGAGATGAATGGGTTAAGCTTAAATGTTTTAACTTCAACTCAACAATCCTTATTGGATCTTATAGATCATATCCAGGATCCTCGAATCAAGATGAAAGTCTTTGAAATAGGTTCTGCTTTGGCAAAATCTACAGAGGATACGGATAATCCAGATTTTCTGCGAGCAGAAAATCATTACAGCATGAAAGAAGTTCTAAGCAGATTAGAACAACAAGGACAAAATTCTCGTCCTGCTAATCTCCCTGATCTTAAAATGGAGATTAATCTTTTAAAAGAAGAAATTCGCCAATTGAAGTCTAGACAAACTAAGATGGATTTGGAAATTACTCTTTTAAAAGCAAAATCTGCAATTCCATCTTCCTCATCCAAGGAGGAAGCTCCTCAATCAGAAGAAGGTACTACTAATTATCTTCAACTCTTGAATCAAGTTACTTACCAAAAATGGTATATTACTATCAATTTGGTAATTAATCAGGAATACACTCTCACTAATGCAATTGCTTTAGTTGATAGTGGTGCAGACATGAACTGCATCCAGGAAGGATTGGTTCCTACTCAATATTTTGAGAAAACCACTCAAGGTCTTACCAGTGCAAGTGGAGGTAAGATGCAGATTAAGTATAAACTTAATCATGTGTTCATTTGTAAAGAAGGTATTTGTATCCCATCTACTTTCTTACTCATCAGAAACTTGGCACAACAGGTTATTTTGGGCACTCCCTTTTTAGCCTTGATTATGCCAATTGAGAAAATTGATTCTCATGGAATATGCTCTACTTTACATGGTCAGTCAATAACTTTTCAGTTCTTGACCCCACCAGTAAATAAGCATATCAATGCCCTTAAAGATAATATTATCTTTAAGGAAAAGCAACTGAATTATTTGCAACAGGAGGTATCCTCCTTAGCAATTAATCAAAGATTGGTACAACCCAAAGAGCAACAGAAAATTGAGTCACTACGGCAATACTTTTTAAAAGAAATCTGTAGTGAGATTCCTAATGCTTTTTGGGCCAGAAAGAAGCATATTGTTTCTTTACCCTATATTAAGGGGTTTACCGATAGCATGATTCCTTCAAAGGCTAGTCCCAGCCACATGAAGGCCGACTACTTGGAATTATGTAAGGCTGAAATCAGCTCTTTAATGGCAAAAAAGCTTGTCACTACTAGCTACTCCCCCTGGAGTTGCAGAGCTTTTTATGTCAATAAAAATGCTGAAAAAGAACGAGGAATTCCTCGATTGGTTATTGATTATCGACCACTTAATCTTACTTTAAGTTGGATCCGATACCCAATTCCCAACATCAAAGATCTTCTAGATAGGTTACAATCTGCTGTGATCTTTTCTAAATTTGATCTTAAATCTGGATATTACCAGGTACAAATTGCAGAAGAAGACAGGTACAAGACAGCTTTTTGCGTACCTTTCGGACAGTATGAATGGACAGTAATGCCATTTGGGTTAAAAAATGCTCCTTCAGAATTTCAACATATTTTGAATGACATATTTAATCCTTTCACTGAATTTTCTATTGTTTATATTGATGATATTCTTATATACTCAACATCAATAGATCAGCATTATAAACACTTGAAAATTTTCAAAGATGTAATTTACCGAAGTGGTTTAGTTGTTTCTGCTCCTAAACTAAAACTGTTTCTAACAAAGGTCAGATTTCTTGGTCATGAAATTTGTGATGGGAAAATTAGACCTATTGATCGCAGTATTGAGTTTGCTTCTAAATTTCCAGATGAAATCAAAGATAAAACTCAACTTCAAAGATTTCTGGGTAGCTTGAATTATATTCGCAGCCACTACAAAAATCTTGCACAGGATACAGCAATTTTGTACACCAGGTTAAGGAAATCTCCTTCCCCATGGACTTTGGATCACACCAAGGCAGTCCAGAAGATTAAACTAAGAGCCAAACACATTCCTTGCTTAGCTCTAGCCAATTCTTCATGGTTCAAAATTGTGGAAACAGATGCCTCCAATATTGGATACGGTGGTATTCTTAAACAGAAAAATCCAAACACAGGAACAGAGGAGCTGGTTCGCTTCACTTCAGGAACTTGGAAAAATGCACAATTAAATTATTCAACAATAAAAAAGGAAATTCTTTCCTTGGTTAAATGCATTTACAAATTCCAAGATGATTTAATCAATCAGAAATTCTTGTTACGCATTGATTGTAGTGCTGCTAAACAAGTACTGGAAAAAGATGTAAAAAATTTAGTTTCCAAACAGATATTTGCTGGTTGGCAAGCTGATTTATCTGCTTTTGATTTTTCTATTGAATATATTAAAGGCAGTTCTAATTCTTTACCGGATTTTCTGACTCGTGAATTTTTGCAGGGCTCATGAATCAGCCCCCCCATGGGCAGGGCCGGGGTAATACTCCAAAGGCTCGTGGCAAAAACAAGGCTAAGGCCAAAGTGGTTATACCACTCACTGATGATCAGTTTCCATATCTGGAGCATGTTGCTGATCTGCTCACCTCTAAAGGAAGCAGTAGTTCTCAACAACAACGACAGAAACCTACCATGAAAGAGGTTCTTGAACAAGAAACTCCATGGATACCTAATCAGAGGTATATTCAGACAGTATTGGTACTGGATTCTCAAGATGAGCAATGGATGCCAGATCCTTGGGAAGTAAAATCCAGATATTTCCAAACTCAACAATATGCTGCACCGGATGGTCGCCATAGATATATCTATGAAGCCATTCTTACTGAAACTTCCTCTGTGGAGATAAACCACACGAAGCAATTTCCGAATTCCAAAGATAGTCCTCTTACTTATAGTAAAGCTATCTTTAAGAGGCTTATACGGCCTAGTGACTGGGGATTAAATCCCAATTTGCCAAGGAAAATATCCTATGGTCACAGTTACAATTACTGGGATTATATCTCAGCTTGGACATATTCGTTCTTTTATCAAAATCCGAAGCATAGGCATTCTTGGTTTTTCAAGATATGTCCTCAATCAGTTAAGACTGATTTCCCAAACTGGGTTATACCCTGGTGGGCTATATTTGGCCCTGATCTGGATATGTTGCCTGAATCAATTAGCAAATTATATTTGCCATGGCAACAATTTCATCCTCAATTACGAGGACAGGATAATATTCCTGTAGGGAAATCTCAGGATCGATGGATCGATGATACACAATGTAGTTTGTCTAGACTTCAATTGGAGGTATTTGTATCCCATCTACTTTCTTACTCATCAGAAACTTGGCACAACAGGTTATTTTGGGCACTCCCTTTTTAGCCTTGATTATGCCAATTGAGAAAATTGATTCTCATGGAATATGCTCTACTTTACATGGTCAGTCAATAACTTTTCAGTTCTTGACCCCACCAGTAAATAAGCATATCAATGCCCTTAAAGATAATATTATCTTTAAGGAAAAGCAACTGAATTATTTGCAACAGGAGGTATCCTCCTTAGCAATTAATCAAAGATTGGTACAACCCAAAGAGCAACAGAAAATTGAGTCACTACGGCAATACTTTTTAAAAGAAATCTGTAGTGAGATTCCTAATGCTTTTTGGGCCAGAAAGAAGCATATTGTTTCTTTACCCTATATTAAGGGGTTTACCGATAGCATGATTCCTTCAAAGGCTAGTCCCAGCCACATGAAGGCCGACTACTTGGAATTATGTAAGGCTGAAATCAGCTCTTTAATGGCAAAAAAGCTTGTCACTACTAGCTACTCCCCCTGGAGTTGCAGAGCTTTTTATGTCAATAAAAATGCTGAAAAAGAACGAGGAATTCCTCGATTGGTTATTGATTATCGACCACTTAATCTTACTTTAAGTTGGATCCGATACCCAATTCCCAACATCAAAGATCTTCTAGATAGGTTACAATCTGCTGTGATCTTTTCTAAATTTGATCTTAAATCTGGATATTACCAGGTACAAATTGCAGAAGAAGACAGGTACAAGACAGCTTTTTGCGTACCTTTCGGACAGTATGAATGGACAGTAATGCCATTTGGGTTAAAAAATGCTCCTTCAGAATTTCAACATATTTTGAATGACATATTTAATCCTTTCACTGAATTTTCTATTGTTTATATTGATGATATTCTTATATACTCAACATCAATAGATCAGCATTATAAACACTTGAAAATTTTCAAAGATGTAATTTACCGAAGTGGTTTAGTTGTTTCTGCTCCTAAACTAAAACTGTTTCTAACAAAGGTCAGATTTCTTGGTCATGAAATTTGTGATGGGAAAATTAGACCTATTGATCGCAGTATTGAGTTTGCTTCTAAATTTCCAGATGAAATCAAAGATAAAACTCAACTTCAAAGATTTCTGGGTAGCTTGAATTATATTCGCAGCCACTACAAAAATCTTGCACAGGATACAGCAATTTTGTACACCAGGTTAAGGAAATCTCCTTCCCCATGGACTTTGGATCACACCAAGGCAGTCCAGAAGATTAAACTAAGAGCCAAACACATTCCTTGCTTAGCTCTAGCCAATTCTTCATGGTTCAAAATTGTGGAAACAGATGCCTCCAATATTGGATACGGTGGTATTCTTAAACAGAAAAATCCAAACACAGGAACAGAGGAGCTGGTTCGCTTCACTTCAGGAACTTGGAAAAATGCACAATTAAATTATTCAACAATAAAAAAGGAAATTCTTTCCTTGGTTAAATGCATTTACAAATTCCAAGATGATTTAATCAATCAGAAATTCTTGTTACGCATTGATTGTAGTGCTGCTAAACAAGTACTGGAAAAAGATGTAAAAAATTTAGTTTCCAAACAGATATTTGCTGGTTGGCAAGCTGATTTAATATTACCAAATAATCTCAGAGCCATGATAGCTTAAATTCTTATTGTTAATACTTTTTAGGTTCTGGTAGCATGATTATTATCATTATTATGTAATGAACAATATGAATATTATTCTGTCTGAATTATGTTTATCCCAGATTCAATTATGGGTCGTCCAAAAGTCGCGTTGGAATGTTTAACCCATTTTGCATTAAATTGCTGCACAGGGTATTGTTTCCAGTAAATCGTTGACAGACGAGTAATAGAATCTCTCTTAAGCAGAAAGACGACAGAATAGTAACTTACTGTTCACTATATAATAGGATAATATTTATACTATGCAGACCTTAGAGTATTAACAATAATTAACAGACATGTTACAACCATCTTCCTCTTCAGGAATACAGGACAACCAGGATTCAGAACTGGTAAAAAATACTGAAGTAGTGGAATGGACCAATGTTCAAAATCAATTGAACAAATGGACTATCCCTCCAGTAAGTGCCAAAAGTATTTACAAAATCGGAATGCTTAATTTAGCTGATCTATGGACTATCAAGACCATGGAACAGACCATGCAATTAAGCACTAAGGATACAATAATTAAGTTATTGTCTTCCCGTGACCTTCAGAGGCACATGCATAAATACAAGTACATCCATATAGGTTTAATTCAAATTGCTTTCAAACCTTTGACCTTGTTGGGTATGGATGCTTGTATTCAAGCAACCCTAAGGGATGCTAGGTGTCTGAAATTCCACCCTTCTTTGATGGGTGCCCTGGAAACCAGTCTATGTCATGGACCGGTTTACTTTGATGTATATCCTAGTCTGAATTTATCGTTAACCGATAAAAATATCCATGAGGCAGTTAGTCTTAGGATACAGACTTATGGATATGATTACTTACCTGGATCGGAAGTGATAAGTGTTATTTATCGCATCCATTACAAAGTACTGGATACTATGTGTCCCAAGGCCATACGCAAAGACTCTAAAGGAGTAACAGCGTTATGGAATACTAACATGTACACCTCCAATGTTGCCACAAAAAGGATGATTCCTTGGAGTGAAATAACATTTCCTGAACACTGGACGATTTCTAATGCCGTCCCAGCACAGCCAATTGCTAATCATAGCTTAGACTGTGTTATTCAGGACCAGGATGGTGATGTTTTTCTGAATTTCAGAAAATCTATAGATCTATCCAGATCTGCATCGTCGAAAGGAAGTCAGCTTCCTTACCGTGTTTCCTGTCCTCCTTCTCGACATTCGATCTCGTCAGATTACCGTAAGGAAGGACTCCCTGAAGCAGTTGATTCCAAGCTCAAGCTGAAAGGAATACAACAATCTCCGAATCAAATTCCAAGAGGAGTTTACGAGAAAGCACCAATAGGTATGTCTCGTCGCCAATTTGGAATTGAATTCAGCCCAACTCCATCTGAAATGGGAATCGGAAACGAATCTGTTAAGGATCAATTTGAAGATCCAACAGACATCAATGATCCTCATGAATATTAATGGATTTTGTCCCAGATAGAATTGCCATTAATGCTGAATTCCAACAGGATCAATATAAAGAATTCAGAAGTTGGTATTTTAAAAGTTTTGACCAAAATCAGTTACAGCTTTTTAAAACCCAATTTTATGACTTCATACAAGAACGCAAAATGGTTATACCTTTTGTTTCTTGGTTCTATATGACCAATCATTCTCTTGTTAATATTAACATATTGGATGATTTCCTTAAACCATGGACTACTTCTGAAGATAAGGTTTTCCACTCCGTCCATCCTCCCCCTGACCATTTAACTCTGAAAAGAATTGACCCAGATAGTGGTTCTAAAGTGGAAACCAAGGCTTATAGCCAACCAAAAGTAATTGATCCAACTAGTACTGCGACTAGAAAGGACATTACTCATGTTTACAAGCAGAACAATTACACCAATGTTTGCCTACAAACGATAGGATCCCAGCTTGGGAGAATTGAAACAGGGATCGACACAGTATTAAATACAATTAATACTAAGAGTATTTCTGTAAAACCTTCTCCTCCAGAAGCTTCCTTATCCAACGCATTGGTGAAACCTGCAATTGAAGTCCAAGGCTTCAATCTGACACATCCTAAGAAGAATGAAGAATTTCTTACTCTTCTTACTCAGAAAATTCAAGGACTCAAAATTCAGACTTTATCCCATGATGAATCTGAAATTGGTTCTGATTCTGAGAATGTGTCCCCTCATCTTGAGGAAGTTTTAAAGGATCTTACTCAGTTACCTGAGTTCAACAGAATTGTCTATGATAAGAATATCCACTCAAATACAGCCCCTGCTCCGAGTCGATATTATTATCCCAGACCCACACCTCAAGATATCTTGTATGAAGAAGATTATTTTCATACTCAGAAATCTTTTCATGGCAAGACCATTTATGAATGGAACATAGATGGCAAATCTGATTATCAGATTTACGAGGTTATTCATCAAATCTTGATGTATAGCCAAGTCTGTAAAATCAACCACAATACTGACCCAACCATTGCTAAGTTTGTCGTTGCTGGTTTTACAGGAATCCTTAAAGGATGGTGGGATAATGTTCTCACTGACATTCAGAAAGCTGAAATCTTTGCTGCTACCAAGATTGTTAAAGATGAAGCTACTCAGCAATCAGGCCCTGCTGCTGATGCGGTTTATACACTCATTACCACTATCATCCAACATTTTGTTGGCCCTGAAGGTGCTAATAGTGAAAGGAGTCGTGAACTTCTACAAAATCTACGATGTCCATCTTTAACTCATTTCCGGTGGTATAAAGATGTATTCTTGGCAAAGGTTCTCCAACTCAATGATGCAAATCATGAGCACTGGAAAGCCAAATTTGTAGATGGTTTGCCAACCTTTTTTGCTGAAAGAATCAGGAAAAAGCTTAGAGATATGAATAATGGTATCTCTATCCCTTACAGAAACTATACCTATGGTGGATTAGTCAACATTGTAATCCAGGAAGGTCTAGCTCTCTGTAATGATCTGAAATTACAATCCCAGTTAAAATCCCAAAGATTAACTGGTCGAAAGGAAGTAGGTGAATTTTGTGATCAATTTGCCTATCAGACTCCCTTATCTTATCCTAAACTTAGGAAAAGAAATAAGGTTGAAAAACCTTATAAAAGGAAGTATTCTAAAAGAAAGAATTATTCAAAGGAAAAGGATAATTCTAGACAAAATACTAAGCCTAAAAGGAGATATACTCCTAAAGCAAAGGGTAAAGGAAAGCCCAAGGCTGAGGCTAAATGTTTCAAATGTGGACGTATAGGCCACTATGCAAACAAGTGTAGAACTAAGGAGAAGCTTAGTAGTCTTCACATAGAAGAGGAACTGAGACTTCAATTAAGTAAATTATTACTTAATACTAGTTCTTCCGAACCAGAATCATCAAGTGATTACGGAGATGTTGTCATGGAATTACAGTCTTCTTCTTCCTCTGAAGCAGAGATTGAAAATCCTAGATGTTCCTGTAATCCTTCCCATGATGATTATTACAAGGCAATTGTTGAGATGAATGGGTTAAGCTTAAATGTTTTAACTTCAACTCAACAATCCTTATTGGATCTTATAGATCATATCCAGGATCCTCGAATCAAGATGAAAGTCTTTGAAATAGGTTCTGCTTTGGCAAAATCTACAGAGGATACGGATAATCCAGATTTTCTGCGAGCAGAAAATCATTACAGCATGAAAGAAGTTCTAAGCAGATTAGAACAACAAGGACAAAATTCTCGTCCTGCTAATCTCCCTGATCTTAAAATGGAGATTAATCTTTTAAAAGAAGAAATTCGCCAATTGAAGTCTAGACAAACTAAGATGGATTTGGAAATTACTCTTTTAAAAGCAAAATCTGCAATTCCATCTTCCTCATCCAAGGAGGAAGCTCCTCAATCAGAAGAAGGTACTACTAATTATCTTCAACTCTTGAATCAAGTTACTTACCAAAAATGGTATATTACTATCAATTTGGTAATTAATCAGGAATACACTCTCACTAATGCAATTGCTTTAGTTGATAGTGGTGCAGACATGAACTGCATCCAGGAAGGATTGGTTCCTACTCAATATTTTGAGAAAACCACTCAAGGTCTTACCAGTGCAAGTGGAGGTAAGATGCAGATTAAGTATAAACTTAATCATGTGTTCATTTGTAAAGAAGGTATTTGTATCCCATCTACTTTCTTACTCATCAGAAACTTGGCACAACAGGTTATTTTGGGCACTCCCTTTTTAGCCTTGATTATGCCAATTGAGAAAATTGATTCTCATGGAATATGCTCTACTTTACATGGTCAGTCAATAACTTTTCAGTTCTTGACCCCACCAGTAAATAAGCATATCAATGCCCTTAAAGATAATATTATCTTTAAGGAAAAGCAACTGAATTATTTGCAACAGGAGGTATCCTCCTTAGCAATTAATCAAAGATTGGTACAACCCAAAGAGCAACAGAAAATTGAGTCACTACGGCAATACTTTTTAAAAGAAATCTGTAGTGAGATTCCTAATGCTTTTTGGGCCAGAAAGAAGCATATTGTTTCTTTACCCTATATTAAGGGGTTTACCGATAGCATGATTCCTTCAAAGGCTAGTCCCAGCCACATGAAGGCCGACTACTTGGAATTATGTAAGGCTGAAATCAGCTCTTTAATGGCAAAAAAGCTTGTCACTACTAGCTACTCCCCCTGGAGTTGCAGAGCTTTTTATGTCAATAAAAATGCTGAAAAAGAACGAGGAATTCCTCGATTGGTTATTGATTATCGACCACTTAATCTTACTTTAAGTTGGATCCGATACCCAATTCCCAACATCAAAGATCTTCTAGATAGGTTACAATCTGCTGTGATCTTTTCTAAATTTGATCTTAAATCTGGATATTACCAGGTACAAATTGCAGAAGAAGACAGGTACAAGACAGCTTTTTGCGTACCTTTCGGACAGTATGAATGGACAGTAATGCCATTTGGGTTAAAAAATGCTCCTTCAGAATTTCAACATATTTTGAATGACATATTTAATCCTTTCACTGAATTTTCTATTGTTTATATTGATGATATTCTTATATACTCAACATCAATAGATCAGCATTATAAACACTTGAAAATTTTCAAAGATGTAATTTACCGAAGTGGTTTAGTTGTTTCTGCTCCTAAACTAAAACTGTTTCTAACAAAGGTCAGATTTCTTGGTCATGAAATTTGTGATGGGAAAATTAGACCTATTGATCGCAGTATTGAGTTTGCTTCTAAATTTCCAGATGAAATCAAAGATAAAACTCAACTTCAAAGATTTCTGGGTAGCTTGAATTATATTCGCAGCCACTACAAAAATCTTGCACAGGATACAGCAATTTTGTACACCAGGTTAAGGAAATCTCCTTCCCCATGGACTTTGGATCACACCAAGGCAGTCCAGAAGATTAAACTAAGAGCCAAACACATTCCTTGCTTAGCTCTAGCCAATTCTTCATGGTTCAAAATTGTGGAAACAGATGCCTCCAATATTGGATACGGTGGTATTCTTAAACAGAAAAATCCAAACACAGGAACAGAGGAGCTGGTTCGCTTCACTTCAGGAACTTGGAAAAATGCACAATTAAATTATTCAACAATAAAAAAGGAAATTCTTTCCTTGGTTAAATGCATTTACAAATTCCAAGATGATTTAATCAATCAGAAATTCTTGTTACGCATTGATTGTAGTGCTGCTAAACAAGTACTGGAAAAAGATGTAAAAAATTTAGTTTCCAAACAGATATTTGCTGGTTGGCAAGCTGATTTATCTGCTTTTGAATTTTCTATTGAATATATTAAAGGCAGTTCTAATTCTTTACCGGATTTTCTGACTCGTGAATTTTTGCAGGGCTCATGAATCAGCCCCCCCATGGGCAGGGCCGGGGTAATACTCCAAAGGCTCGTGGCAAAAACAAGGCTAAGGCCAAAGTGGTTATACCACTCACTGATGATCAGTTTCCATATCTGGAGCATGTTGCTGATCTGCTCACCTCTAAAGGAAGCAGTAGTTCTCAACAACAACGACAGAAACCTACCATGAAAGAGGTTCTTGAACAAGAAACTCCATGGATACCTAATCAGAGGTATATTCAGACAGTATTGGTACTGGATTCTCAAGATGAGCAATGGATGCCAGATCCTTGGGAAGTAAAATCCAGATATTTCCAAACTCAACAATATGCTGCACCGGATGGTCGCCATAGATATATCTATGAAGCCATTCTTACTGAAACTTCCTCTGTGGAGATAAACCACACGAAGCAATTTCCGAATTCCAAAGATAGTCCTCTTACTTATAGTAAAGCTATCTTTAAGAGGCTTATACGGCCTAGTGACTGGGGATTAAATCCCAATTTGCCAAGGAAAATATCCTATGGTCACAGTTACAATTACTGGGATTATATCTCAGCTTGGACATATTCGTTCTTTTATCAAAATCCGAAGCATAGGCATTCTTGGTTTTTCAAGATATGTCCTCAATCAGTTAAGACTGATTTCCCAAACTGGGTTATACCCTGGTGGGCTATATTTGGCCCTGATCTGGATATGTTGCCTGAATCAATTAGCAAATTATATTTGCCATGGCAACAATTTCATCCTCAATTACGAGGACAGGATAATATTCCTGTAGGGAAATCCACCCTATTATTTTTCACTGAATTTGGAATCCCTTGGATTTGGAAATGGGATTTCCAATGTGGTTATACCACTGACAAGTTACCAGTCCTCCAAAGGATCTTTTATTACAGATGGTGGTCAGGCATAACTCAAGAGCCTATCCAAGCCCTCCTCCATCAGATCAGAAAGAAAACAATGGAATATATGGATAAGATTCCAAAGTTATCTATTCCAGAACCTGAAATCTTTAACCCATTTGAACTTGTTAAAGATATGATCAGAAAACAACAACCATTAATTACCGAAGCAGATTTAATGGTTAAATGCATGGATTTTATGAAAAATAAATTTGTTAAATCCTTTGAATCCTCTACCCCTACAGTAAAAGATGATGCATCCATGGTATCAGTCTCTAGCCAGAACAGTCAAGATGGAAATCAGTTTTCTTGTCTTGCAGGTTATGCTCAGGATCCCAATGAAGATCTTAATTCCGAAGATGAGATTCCAATAGCAGATTATTGGGATTCACTCACAGAACATTTGAAGGACAAGATGAATCCACCCAAAAAGTAAAGATTCCTCTTATCCTGCCGACAGAAGAAGCCAAAGAACTTTTCCCCAAAGTCTTTGATTCAACAGTATTACCTTTATCAGATGTCTACTTTCCATCAGATAAGGAGACAGCACCTAGTGGTGGGCCGACCGACTGCATTATTCCAGCACACGACCCCATGCACTATGCGGACTTCAAATTATTAATTTCAAGTCCATTTTATGTATAAATAGAAGGCAATATTTCCCTTCAATGTATCTTTCAATTTTCCTTTTCTCTCTTCTGTAATATTTCTCTGTACAAGTTTGAAGTTCAATAAAGCAAGTTTTCTGTAAGTCTGTTTAAATTAGTATATCTATCTGTTAGTTTATTATATCTGTTACAGTTTACATTGTGTATCATCGATCCATCGATCCTGAGATTATTTGGTATCAGAGCCATGATAGCTTAAATTCTTATTGTTAATACTTTTTAGGTTCTGGTAGCATGATTATTATCATTATTATGTAATGAACAATATGAATATTATTCTGTCTGAATTATGTTTATCCCAGATTCAATTATGGGTCGTCCAAAAGTCGCGTTGGAATGTTTAACCCATTTTGCATTAAATTGCTGCACAGGGTATTGTTTCCAGTAAATCGTTGACAGACGAGTAATAGAATCTCTCTTAAGCAGAAAGACGACAGAATAGTAACTTACTGTTCACTATATAATAGGATAATATTTATACTATGCAGACCTTAGAGTATTAACAATAATTAACAGACATGTTACAACCATCTTCCTCTTCAGGAATACAGGACAACCAGGATTCAGAACTGGTAAAAAATACTGAAGTAGTGGAATGGACCAATGTTCAAAATCAATTGAACAAATGGACTATCCCTCCAGTAAGTGCCAAAAGTATTTACAAAATCGGAATGCTTAATTTAGCTGATCTATGGACTATCAAGACCATGGAACAGACCATGCAATTAAGCACTAAGGATACAATAATTAAGTTATTGTCTTCCCGTGACCTTCAGAGGCACATGCATAAATACAAGTACATCCATATAGGTTTAATTCAAATTGCTTTCAAACCTTTGACCTTGTTGGGTATGGATGCTTGTATTCAAGCAACCCTAAGGGATGCTAGGTGTCTGAAATTCCACCCTTCTTTGATGGGTGCCCTGGAAACCAGTCTATGTCATGGACCGGTTTACTTTGATGTATATCCTAGTCTGAATTTATCGTTAACCGATAAAAATATCCATGAGGCAGTTAGTCTTAGGATACAGACTTATGGATATGATTACTTACCTGGATCGGAAGTGATAAGTGTTATTTATCGCATCCATTACAAAGTACTGGATACTATGTGTCCCAAGGCCATACGCAAAGACTCTAAAGGAGTAACAGCGTTATGGAATACTAACATGTACACCTCCAATGTTGCCACAAAAAGGATGATTCCTTGGAGT